>NC_089234.1:3791821-4991821 GCF_963924675.1 Phocoena phocoena | reverse complement strand
CACGTTCTGTGGACTGTTAAAAAGAGATGAAAGGGCTTCCCTGGTGGCACAGTGGTTGAGAGTCCGCCTGCCGATGCAGGGGACACGGGTTTGTGCCCCGGTCCGGGAGGATCCCACATGCCACAGAGCAACTAGGCCCGTGAGCCATGGCCACTGAGCCTGCATGTCCGGAGCCTGTGCTTTGCAACGGGAGAGGCCACGACAGTGAGAGGCCCGCATACCACAAAAAAAAAAAAAGAGATGATAAAGATTCCACAGGAATGAACCTATTCTGAGCTGAATTGTGTCCTCACCAGAATTCATGTGTTGAAGTCCTAACCCAAGGACCTCAGAATGTGACTGTATTTGGAGATAGGGCCTAATTAAAGTTAAAACGAGATCACTAGGGTAAACCCTAATCCAATTTGACTGGTGTCCTTGTAAGAAGAGGAAATCAGGACACAGACCCACACAGAGGGAGGACCGTGTGAGGACACAGGGAGGAGATGGCCGTCTACAAGCCAAGGAGAGAGACCTCACCAGAAACCAGCCCTGCCGCCACCTTGATCTCGGACTCCCAGCCTCCAGAGTTGCGAGGAAGTACATTTCTGTTGTGTATACCGCCCGTCTGTGGTACTTTGTTACGGCAAACCTAGCAAATGAATACAGAACCCTATTTTCCTTACCTGTTATGAGCGCCGCCCCCAGAGGCACATCAGCTGAATTTCAGGGTTTCATGCAACCTTCTCAGCCAACGGGGGAACAAGCATTTGAGTACGTTTATTTAGAATTTCTGGGGAGAAGAGACGGATGGACTATATTTATCCAATAGTAAAACTCCACAGCATTGGTGAAAAGATAGGAGGGAATATTGATTTTTTTTTTCTTAGAAATCAGAAATCATGTTTAGAAGAAAGTATAAAAAGCCATCCGTATGCTGTTTAGCTTTTATTTGGATTCATTTTAAACAGAGCATGAAAAACAAAAGTTTTGCTTTGTTTCTTCTTTCTTTTTTGTATTTGGAAGTACTGTGTTTGGGTTGTTACTTTTGTATTTCTTGGGTTTATTTTTTTCAGACCGTGGGTGATTTTAGCAAAGATGTGTGACTTTAACCCAATAGGATACTGTCGACAAGATAACTGAGTGTGGGTTCATGAAACAGCATTATCCTGCAGAAAAACTAAAGCAAAAGGACAGGGACACCACAGACTAGGGCCCGAGACAGGGATCCCTCACATTCCCCAGGCAACTGGCACCTCTGGGGCCACCCCACTCCCCAACCCCCATCACCCAGAGCATTTTCAGGCATCTGTGCCCATGAACTTGGAAATAGACACTGCCACCAAGAACGAAGACCCACACACCATCAGGGGATGAAAAACGTCAGCATGGAACAAAGAAATTCCCCTTAAATAATCAAATGTCTCACCCCAAACCTTGTTCCCTGAGCTGCCTTACGCTCAGATGAGCTGCTGCGTCCGTGTATGCACTTGTGTCGTTTTCCTGAATTGTTTCCCCACATCTGACAGACTTTAGTGAAGCTATTTTGAGACTTTGCTGACAGTTTTTCTGGGCCCACACTCTGCATTTCAGCCATTTCAGTCTTAACTCTGTGACCTCATTAAGGGTGTATTTTTGTATAAGCCTGTGGGTCCGGGTGCAATGACACACGCGCTCTGCTCTGATTCCAGGATCCCGAGTTTCAAACAGCCCTGCTCTCTCAGCGCTCTCTGTGCATCTTAGTGTGGCTGGACCCAGAGAGAAAGACTTGGTCCACTGCAGCCTTTTACAAAGCAGCACTGAAATGGTGTTTTTTTCTCAAACTTGATATATAATATTGAGATCCTTTGCTTTGTTGAAATGGTACACATTTTTCTTCATTTGCCTGCCCTGTTCGTACAGGTAATTCTCAAATGTCTAACCTGGAGTCCAGGGGTCTTGCTGCTCAAGCAGGCCACTGCGCCTCTGATCCCCTGAGTTAATTTATAATCATAGAAGTGACAGTCGGCTGGTGAGAACACGTACACCATGTCCAATGTCCAGGGTTAGGCGCTGTGGATTCTGGTTCCAATTCATTCATTGGTAACATTGAGAAGGTAGTTCCCTGAAACCCCAGCCTGAGCTACAGCGTCCTGGATGGCAGTTCAAGACAGACATGTCCTGGAGCCATCACATAGGGTTTGGTTAGTTGAGATAATAAAAACGGCAGGCTTTGAACAGCTTACAACGTTCAATCTTGCAAAGTTCTGAACGCCACTAACGTGGTGTTCCACTAATATGCTGGTGCCTTTCAGCTCCGTGAGTTACTGGTGGACACCCGAGTTCTTACTTGGACACCCCAGGGTGTTTGAACACACACAGCTGCTGTGCTGTAGTCCCCACCAGTGGAACGTGCTGCTGTTCTAGCGCCCATAGGCTCTGCCTTAGTGATACTGAGGGACCAGGAAGACAGTGGCCTCTGGGTCATAATCAGCCCCTATTCTGAAGGCAGGCAGGGTGTCTTGCAGCCTATCCGGGCCAGAGTCGGCACCCAGCAGTTATCAACCTTCTCTTGTCCCATCTTAACGTAGAGGCATACATGAGACAGATGGACACAGATTTGCTAAATTCAACCTCATTCAAATTTGAAATGATAAATGAACTTGGGGATCATTTTCATGGCAACATTGGTTCATTCTTTCTCTAGTCAAGTGTACATTGAGTGCCTCCTAAGGCCACGTGGAGTGCTAGATGCTGGGGATAAACGTAAGCAGAGACAGATGTGGAGCCTCCTGTCGGGCAGCTGAGGGTCCGTCCACAGGACGATGCTGGACTTGGCTCGAACCACCAACCAAGTGAACGTCTAATGACACATGTGACCCAAGCACCCCGGTGAAGAGATACATGGTTCTGTAGGAGCGTGTTATGAGGGATGAGTGGGCCTGGGAAGGCTGGGAGCTGAAAAAGTGGAAGGAATTTGCCGGGTGTGTCCAGGCAGGAAGCAGGAGCCCTCTAGGGAGTGGGGACAGCACTTGCAAAGGTCCTGCACGTGGGAAGCACTGAAAGGTCAGTGAGGCCTGGGCTCATCCTACAAGTTAACACATCCCCGTAACGTGTTAGGGCCCCGAGGACACCTTTGATGAACACTTTCCCTCCCTTACCCGCTTTCAGCTGGAACGAAGCTCACCACACGTCGGCCCCAATATGGTGGCATCATCTCATTTTGTAATGTATTTGACTGTTGGTCTAGATTTGTGCCAGGCCCTGCTGTAGACGCCAGGTATCTAACACTGAATAGGGCGGATCAGGCCCCTGCCTTCATGGGGTTTGCCTTCTAACCAGTGTGGCCTCAGACAGTAATCACCAAATATATAACTAGATCAGGTAACGTCAGCAACTACAAGTGCTATGAAAAAAAAAATATGGCAAGGGGCTGGAGAGCCCCTGGACGGCTGTGCTGCCCCTGGCAGGGGTCCGGATGGCTTCCGGGGAGGGTGGGAATGGGCCGTCCCTGGACGAGAGGCTGGAATACCGAGGCTTTTCCTCTCAGGCTTGCTCCTACCTGCCTTTTCCCCACTGCACAGAACCAAAGCCTTCCCAAGGACGATAAAGGGGAAGACAAGAAAACTAAGAAATCAAAAGAGATAAAACCAACAAAGATTATTTGCCAAAAGCGTGTGGTGTGAACACTGATCGCATCAGGAAGAAAATTGTTTCCGTCCCCAGTTTGCTTTTCCTTTAAATAGGACATTCAGACATAGCCTCACCGTAAAATTGATTTATTGTGTGGAAATAATTTCCGTAGCAGGGGAACTAATTTGATTGTGTAGCATAAAGAAAATGTATGTGGGACAATGGGGAAGAATAGAGCCCAAATGAATCCAATATATTTTAATCTCTGCAATACAGATTATATTTTCAATTAAGAAGCTTAAGTTGCATGTGTTTGGCTGGCGGGGGCTTCCCGGAGCCCTTTACGCATGTGTTTATGGGTAATAAGTCACTTAGCATTAGCAAGTATGATCATTAGCCCGTGATCACCCAGCTGCCTCCTGTTAACAAGCAAAGTCACTGCCTGCCGTGGTCACGGCCACGTTCGGGTGGTGAAAAGTGGAGGAACACGGAAAACGGAATTATTTTTTTGGTGAATGCAGTTGACTAGGCAGAACAAGGAGATCCTGGATTCCATCTCCTTCAGCCCAAGCCGTGTCTGGTTCCCAAAAGATCATAGTCATGTGAGAAGGTGGCCTTTGGATCATCTCTGCCAGGCTTTCCAGAAGCAGGGCACAGCATGGCCACGTGTGTCTGAACTGCTTTGTTTTATTAACTGCGGCTAAGGAGCATGGGCTTTGAAGCAGACAGACTCTGGTCTTCGCTCCACGGCTTGCTTCCTGCCTGAGAACCTCATGGACTCCTAGGGAAAGGGGAAGTAGGATGCTAGCCCTAACACAACAGTTGTAAATCAACTATACTTCAGTTTAAAAACAATTTTTTAATGTGAAACAAAAGGGATGCTAGCCCTAATCCACTTATCTTGTGTCTCACTTAATCTTAAATCAACCCATAAGGTGGAGCCCTAATCCTTCATATTTTACAGGCAGTGCCCTCTGCCCCTTGGGCTTTTTCTCAGGGGTAGAAAGGTAGGACCCAGAGCGCTTCTGCACCTAGTCTGTGCTCCGGATTCTTTTCCCTCTCTTCGTTCCAGTAGCCATCTACTGGGCAGAAGATTCTGGGGCCTGGCTTTGCAGACTCTCAAGCTTTGCCTCACCCCCTCCCCTCTTTAGCACAGACATAGCCGATTAGGGTGAGGGCATGAAAGAAATAAAGGGGTCATTTAAAAAAAAAAAAGAAGCAGCAGCAGCAATCTGGCAGGGAGAGCAGAGGCAGATGTGGAGTTCGGTTTTTTTTGTTTGTTTGTTTTGTTTTTTTTTAATCTATTTCGAGCCTTTGCAGAAGGCTGGCTGGGAAGGCTGGGGCTGCTGGCACACAGGGGCCAGTGCAGCCAGCAAGCAGCTGTGTAAGTAGAACGGGAAGCCCAGGGCTCCTTCGCGTGCAGCCGCATGGCTAGGAGCACGTCGGGTTGGATAGCATTAAATCCAACACCATGGACCTGATGAAGGTCCAAAATAAGTTCAGAGCCAGGCAACGGGGCTGTAAACTGGAGAGCAAGCTGAGAAATGGGCCCAAGGCAGACAGGCTGAGCAGCAGGTGTACGGGGAGGGTGATGAGCCCAGAGCTTGGACGTGGGAAGAGGAGGGAAGGGGCTAGAGCAGCAGTGGTGACAGGCGGCAGATCCCAAGCTTAAAATCCGGTGTCACGTTGTTCCTTTGGGCATTGGTTTGCTCTAGAAGTATTTATGGAGTAGTCAGTGCAGCTGGTGTGGAAGGGAGTCAGCCCAGCCCAGACCATGGGAACCCTTCCCTCTCCCCTCCCTTCCCCTCCGCTCACCTCCAGGTTCTACCTCCTCTGCCCAGAAAGGCTGGAGTTTCCCTAGGCTCTATTCTTGGCGTTGCTTTTGTCCCACTTATTCTAAAATCTCTTTTCCGTGTTCTCTCATCCGTTCCTAAGGATCTGTTTGTACCTGGGCTCAGATCTAGTTTCAAATGTATACATCCCACCCTTGACCTCTCACCTGATCCCAGACCTCACTGACAGCAGCGGGACCCTGAGCCTGAAGCCAAGATCTCACTCCCCAGGGGAGGTTTCTCCGCGCTCTGCCCCCATCACAGTGGTCATCACCATAAATGGCACCTTCCATCCTGGTGCGCTGGGCACAGGCCGGCGTCTTTGAAACCTCGTGGTCCTCCCGCACCCCAGTTTCCGCCCCTCACTCACCCCTGATCGGCACAGTTCCCAGTGCACAGTGGGTGCTCAATCTCGTTCAAGAACCAGAGGGCAAGAATGAGGGGCAGTGGGAAATGGGCACAAACCTAACTCCTTGAACCAGAGGTCAGCAAACTGCAACCTACGGGCCACATCTGGCTTGCCACCTGTTTTGTTTTATTTGGTTTGGTCATTTTTGTTTGTTTGTTTTTATGGCCTACGAGCCAAAAACAGTGTTTACGTTTTTAAAGGGTCGAAAGCAAAAAGTCAAAAGAATAACATTTCATGACACACAAAAATTATATGAAATTCAAATCCCAGTGTTCTTAAAAGAAGTTTTATTGGCACACCCACTCGTTTGTTTGTTTGTTTGTTTTTGCGGTACACAGGCCTCTCACTGTCGTGGCCTCTCCCGTTGCGGAGCACAGGCTCCGGACGCGCAGGCTCAGCGGACATGGCTCACGGGCCCAGCCGTTCCGCAGCATGTGGGATCTTCCCAGACCAGGGCACGAACCCGCGTCCCCCGCGTCGGCAGGCGGACTCCCAACCACTGCGCCACCGGGGAAGCCCGCACTCGTTTTTTTTTTGCTACAGCAGCAGAGTTGAGTAGTTACAACAGAGACCAAACTGCCGGCAGAGCCTGTCTGGCCTTTTATGGAAGAAGTTTGCTGCTCCCTAGATTGACTATGGTAAATGCCGTGTTCATGATGGACGTGTTATTTGCATGCTGTCATCAATAATTAATAATCGATAATCATTCTTATGTTAACTGGGAACCTATTATGTAAATGATGCTCTGCAGGATACAGAAAATGGCTACCTGTGGACTCTGCCTTGAAGGAGACAGGGTCGTTCTCATGAAAGGAACAGTGAAGAATATCAGCCCTTGGGCAGTAGCTCAGGTGGCTGGAGCAGGGAGAGGTGCACCATATCGGTACCTTGGACCAACACAGGTGTTATGGTTGCCAGGTCATTTGATTCTGTCAGTGTGGTGGGCAGAGCACGAGTTCCCCTAAGATGCCCATACCCCAACCCCCCGATCCTGTGAATACCTTAGGCTACATGACTGGGACATCTTAAGGTTACAGACGGAAAGTGGAAAGCTGGAAGAGGCAAGAAGACGGAACCTTCCCTAGAGCCTCCAGAAGGAATGCAGCTCTTCTGATACTTCAATTTTAGCCCAGTAAGATCCATTCTGGATTCTGACCTCCAGAAGTGTGAGATAATACATTTGTGTTGTTTTAAACCACTTAAGTTGTGGTAATTTGTTACAGCAGCCTTAGGAAAGCAGTGCACTCAGGGACATCGTTCGACTTCCCCTGTCCTCTCGGCCTTGCCTCTTTCCAACCCGGGCCAGGTAGGGGTCCGGGACTCCCAGTGACGTCTGCTTGTGGCCCTGAGAATAAATCAGCACCGAGCACGGCTGTCCCCTCCTCTTGTTTTAACTTGACATTTGTGGATTTCCTTCTAAATGGCAGTTTCATAAAGCTGTTCTTTATCTCAACGTAAAAAAGTAACGAGATGTATTACAATTGTAAATTCTTCACGCTGCTTCACACTTTGGGCAGGTGGAATGACTCAGTCTGGAGCAGAGAGAAAGGTGTTTATTCTCCCTTGCACCCTCGGCTCTTCAGAAGGCTCCGCCCTCCTCTCCAGGGACCTTCCCGAGTTCCCCTCCACCCTGGGTTCCCCTTATATAGTGTTCTGCCCGCTCCCTGGGGCAGGGATGTGGGGAGCAGAAGACTGGGCAGAGATGACCCTCGAGGCAGAGCCCCTGGTCTGGCCATGGATGAGGGCTTCCCCTGTGTCCTTCACAAATTCTGGGTGCTCAGATGTTATCGAATCACTCCACGTTAGAGCCCCAAGAATCTTAGGAATAATCCGGCCCAATATGTGCCGTTCCAGGGGTGACTTCAGCCACTTCCCGTGGGTGCAGAGTCCCACCTCTTCAACCCGTCCTTCCCTCCCACGCCTTTTCCACATTCCCTTGTAAAGTGGAGAACGACGACATCCGCCCCTGCTTTCCCCATAACCTGGAGCTCTGTGACCCCCGCGAGGTTACCCCACCCCCCACTGACCGTGGTGCCCCCCAGTGGGAGCAGCTGCCCCCAGTACCGGGCTGTGTGACTGTTGCTTCCCACAGCGTGTAAACTAATGTCTCCTGGGAAAGCTGGAGACGTGACCTTCCCCCCAACCCGGTCCGCCAAACAAGTTTGATATTTTGAAGGCTCTGCTCCCACGTGCCCTATTGCCCCATGCCCTCCTTCCCCAGCCTCTGGGGATGTCCCCTTCCATCAGGACCGTCTCGACCATGGATGCTTCTGGGGCTTGAGCCAAGTGCGTGTATTTCCTTTCAGCCAGTTGTGGAAAAGGAAGGCAGGCTGTTTAAACTGTAGTTCCCCTCGTGTATCTTCTAAAGGCCAAATCTGAGTTATCTGTAAAGGGTACCTCCATGGTAAGGCCAGGCAGCTCCGTTACGTGTGTGGGGTGCCTCCTGCATGTGGGTGCCTGCGTCTGGGCGTCAGCCTCCACCTTCTGCACACCGTGTGGCCAGTGAGCCGTGGGGCAGGGAGAAGGACGGGCAGTCACTTGGCGTCCTGGCTCTGCACCTACTGTCTGGGCGACCTGGGCGAGGGCTGATTTCATGGTTCCCACCTGTGCACTGTAGAGAGCACATGAGCGTACAGGTGAGTCCTGGCACAACAGGTGCTTGTAAGGGTTGCTTGATCAGTGTCACCTCCCTTGTCCTTGCATGGGATGACCAAGAGGCGACTTTTCTTCGACTGTGCATTTCAACATCTCAGCCGGTGTCCAGGGTTTCTCTCACTTATGGGTGGTGTCAAGGTCAACTGTGGAATAATCCACCGTGCATCTGAGTCTTGTGCCGTCTCTCCAGGGTGAGGGGTCACAGCAGAGGTGGAAAGAAGTATTTCAGGGAGGATGCTGGTTCTTGAATCTTGAGGTGGGCGGGGTCCTTCGGCTCTCCCAGCTTAGCTGTGTGTTGTCACGGGATCAGGAAGCAGCAGGTCCACAGAGACATTCTCCAGGCCCTCAAGAAGTGTGTTGTAGATGCTGACTCAGAGGACACTTTATGGGAAGAGAAATCTGCTTCTGATGCCTTCAACCCCTGGACCCGAAATGACAGAGCGGGGCTGAGCAGAAATAAACCATCTCAAATTCAGTTGACAACCTAGCACCAGCCACGTCTCCTGGGAGACATGAAGCAGACATCACCGTCATCCCCTGTCATCTCAGACTTGCCATTAATTGGGCATTCGTTAAAGTAACGTGTCAATATTAGAATTTAGAAACGACTGGAAAGTTGATTTCGGAGGGGAGGCAGCTGAAGAAGACAGCTCTGATTGGCCTCCACTGAGTTTCCAGGGCAGGATCGGGGACCCCTATGTACGCCATCTCCCAGGCAGCATTGTCTCCAAGCCCATTTTGCAGATGTGACAGCTGAAGTCTAGTCCAGGACCCATCACGCCTCTGTTTGGGGGAGAGCAGTACTATTGGAAGCTGACTGAAGGCACGTTCTAGGTTCTTTTTCATAGATACTGTGAGCTGTTCATTAGTGAAAATGGGTGAAAGGTAGCTGTTCACCACTTTGCTACCAAGTTATAGTGAAAGTGTCAGATCGAAGTCTGCCACACAGAGACGTCTATTAAGAAACGCTTTCTCACCAACAATCAATGCACACAGTTTGTTCTGAGACTTCAAGATGCCCCATTTCTGTCAGTTTAGGTGTTGAGAAAATCTTCTGGAGGCAAGGTTCATACAAGCCTATAGTGACCATCAGGCAACCAGAGTCCTCCAGACCAGTGACTTGACGCTAGAGCGTAGGGTCAAGCTCTGGGCCCCCCGTCCGTCAACACCGGGCTCCTTGGAACCAAGCACCCTATTCACACAGGAGCGAACAGAGTCCCTAAAATATTTTAGCTGATCCACTTCCCTTGCATAGCATTGATTTCCACTAGGACAGCCCACTTCTGTTAACCATTATATTCATTAAGAAGGCACACAGGGCTTCCCTGGTGGTGCAGTGGTTGAGAGTCCGCCTGCCGATGCAGGGGACACGGGTTCGTGCCCCGGTCCGGGAAGATCCCACATGCCGCGGAGCGGCTGGGTGGAGCAGGCTGGGCCTGTGAGCCATGGCCGCTGAGCCTGTGCATCTGGAGTCTGTGCTCCGCAATGGGAGAGGCCACAACAGTGAAAGGGCTGCGTGCCGCACAAAAAAAAAAAAAACAACAACAACAACAACAAAAAAAAGAAGGCACGCATTTCCCAAAAGAAAATAATTTCTAACAATTATTCTTCTCACGCTTGTGCTTCCGATTAAGAAGAAGCTTAGCCAGAGCACTTGCCCAAACAGTCTTCTGGAATGTGGTTTTCTAATTAAAGGTTGGTGACCAAACTGTCTGTAGTAGCCCTTAGAATTTATCCCTTAAACCAGCACTCTCTGATGAAGTACTTGAGCATAATTTTCAGACCTCCTAACACTCACCTTGAGCTTATTGTGTTCCAGCAACTGTTCCAGGCACTGTACACGTTTTAGCTCATTTAACCTTCACCACCTAGCAGGTCGATTACTCTTGACACCCATTTCATGGAGGAGGAAGCCAGCTCAAGTTTGCACAGTGGGTCAGTGGTAGAAGCCAGATTTCACCTCAGGCTGTTTATCGTTGGAGTCCCTGCTCTAACCACTGTGCAAACCTACCTCTCAACACTAACCAAGGCTTGATTCCAGTCTTCCGGTCTCGTGGCGAGGCTTTTGATGAGGGGGAAGCTCAGGGTTGCTTGATGGCTGTGGTTGAGGATGCGGAGATGCTCACTGTTCTATCCAGGAAAGAATAAACAAGATCAAACGGTCTTAATATTAAAAAGTAAACAGATTTAAACAAGCAAGTAGGGGAGGATTAATTAGTTTACAGAGAGAAAGTAGTGGAAACTGTTTTTAGAGATTGGAATAGGTAATTACATCTTTTCTGCTTCAAAATCATTTGTTTAAATAATAGGTCAGGACTTCCCTAGTGGCGCAGTGGTTAAGAATCCACCTGCCAATGCAGGAGACACGGGTTCGAGCCCTGGCCCGGTAAGGTCCCACATGCGCGGAGCAACTAAGCCCGTGAGCCACAGCTACTGAGCCTGCGCTCTAGAGCCCGCGAGCCAAAACTACTGAAGCCTGTGCGCCTAGAGCCCGTGCTCCACACCAGGAGAAGCCACTGCAATGAGAAGCCCACTCACCGCAAGGAAGAGTAGCCCCGACTCGCCGCAACTAGAGAAAAGCCCGCACGCAGCAACGAAGACCCAACGCAGCCAAAAATACAATAAAAAATTTATAGAAATAAAAAATAAAATTAAAAAAAGCCATATTTTCAGCTTTGTGTGGGCTCTACCTTCACTGTTGCAACATGTAAATGAATGGGCATGCCTCTGTGCCAGTAAAACTTTATTTACACCACAGGCAGACGAGTGGACTTAGCCCATGGGCTGTAGTTTGCAGACCTCTGAAATATGATACTGTCCAATTTTATATTTCCTTGCTTAGGGTTATAACACGGGCATGGGAAATTCTAGTTCTGTACTTAGTGTGCAGGACCATGCTACTCTCGCTAAAAAGAAAGCCTCATTTCTTTAGGATAAATCAGAGGAATTATGTAAATAGGAATGGCTGTTTAGGTGACTTTTATGGACTGTACGGGGAAGAAAATCATTATTCAGTTCTTGAGCTCTTGTGTTCCGGGTAGCTCACTGAATCCAGCAAGCAAATGAGCTTGGAATCAGACGGCATCCTGGGCTTGGAATAAGGTTATGCCTGTTAATAGAAAGTGTCACTCGGTGGATTGCAAACAAACGGCTTCTGAAAGAGCCACTTCATTCTTGCAAGACCTGGTTCAGGTTGATATTTCGAGCTTTAGCTTCCACCGACCTCCCCTTCACTAAGCTGAGTCTTTTATCTCGTCTCAGATACTCAGAACAGCACGGCAGCCAACAAAAGAGAGAATTCCATGATGGCAGCCTCCCCGCCCCCACTCTCTCTCTCTCTCTCTGGCTTGCGGAAGAATGAAAGTGGGACCCAGAAAAAGCAGTTTGGCATAGAGGTTTGTGGTTCCAAGTGGTCAGTGAGGGTCCTTGGAGAATCTCCTCTGCTGGGGCGTGGATGGGAGTATGAATAGGATACATTATCCTTCCTGTGACTGTGCATCGCCTGGAAAAAGGGATTTTTGCAGATATAATTAGTTGATCTTCAGATAGGGCGATTATCTGGGTGGGCCTCAGGTCATCCCAGGAGTCCTATAAAAGGAGAGTCTTTTCTCTGGCTCATGGCAGAAGGAAATGAGAGTTTGAAGCATCAGAAGGACTCAAATGCTGATGTGACGACGGCCACATGAGAGGGAATGCAGGTGGCTCCTAAGAGTAGAGAGGGGACCCCAGCTGGCAGCAAGGAAATGGGGGCCTCAGACCTACAACTGCAAAGAATTGGCTTCTGCCTGTGAGCCTGGAAGTCAAGAGCCTCCATATTAGAACCCACCCTGGCCAATGCCTGGACCAAGGCCTTCTGAGACCTCGAGCAAACACCCAAGTTAGCCTGCAGGGAGTTCTGACCTGTGAAACTGTGGCATAATGGCTGTTGAAGCCACTCCATTTGTGCTCATCTGTTACACACCAGCAGACGACCTACCAAGATGGCGGCACTGTCCAGGGCCGGTGGCCTTCACGTGACGCCTGCGCAGCCGGGAGCTGGGGATGGGCTGGGACCTGTCTCTGCAGCAGTGTTAGTCTCAAAACCCGCGCGTGAACCTCACCAGGCCACCCTTTTCCGTCTTGAGAAGTTACCCTTCCGTGAAAGTCTTTGGCACTGCCTGAGCTGCTCTCCGTGGATGAAGATGGTGGAAGAAAGTTCCATACACTCAACCATTGAGTGATAAGAATTCTAAGCCCCAATAAAATCAAAGACCTGAAGTTACAAGACATTCTTGTTTTCTGAGAGCTTCAACAACACCTGAGCTTTCGTGAGCACTGATCTTGTAAAGTCTCCTTTGCTCGCTACAAGCTGAAGAGCTCCGTCAGAGGCCTCTTTGGAAACAAATAACAAAGAAGAGGGCAGAGGTCTTCATTTTTTGTATCTTTATCACACTCCCGATAGCACCTGCCAATTACTGAGCAGCTAGAATGACCCAAGCCCTTTGCAAACACTGACCCCTCTATCTCCCCCACTCACAGACCTCGATAAGGAAAACTGGAGTTCAGAGGTGTTCATTCACTTGCCCAAGGTTGCACAGCCTGAGTGATGGGACGTGATTTAGGCACAGAGCTCTCGGAGGGGTACCCCCCCCGCTACAGAGAGGCCCACCAGCCTAGTGGGAGGGAAACTAAATGAGTAGTGAGTAAAAGAAGCCGAACACCAGTGAGGAGGGGAAATGTGGAAACACCGCCAGCTGCCAGGTGCCTGCTCCATGCACACGTGCAAGCACCCAGCCCCCTGAATGGGCAGAAAACCTTGTCCCAGTTTTTAGCCTTTGGCAAACGAACCTAAAGCAAATTACATTCGTTTGCTAAATGATGACAGTACCCATTAGCAAGTCATGAAAATGAGCCAGGATGGATTCTGGCCATAGCTAGTATATTCGGAGTGTGAAATAGCTGGAAAGAATCATCCCCTTTGTGTAACTATGCTAGTTTCTCTTAAGATTTTTTGCCCTGGGCCCTGCAGTTGGCTCAGAGCCTCTGACCACTTGATGTTTTCTTGGGCTTACTAAGCGGATCCAATTGTACTGTATTTTATACAAGATACACTGCTGAGTGCTATAGGGAATCAAGTGTCAATGGACTTGCAGTAGATTTGAGACATGCCCTGTTAGGTGACCACTGTCATGTGTCAGGTTAAGTGAGAAATGATGCACTAGGATCTTAAAGGCCTCTGGGTGGATGGTTGTTGTCATTATCAGGGTTCTATTTATTTATATTCACACTTTTTTTTAATGCCCCACCTCCTCCCACAATAAATCTGAACAACCTGGTTCTTTGGGGAGGAAAATTCAGAAGTTCTTATTCCCAAGTTGGTTTTTCTTCATTTGTTGGTTTATTTTTGTTTGTTTGTTTTTAAATCATGGCACTGCATCATACTGATGATGGTGGGGTTATGAACAGAAAAATCAGGATTCCCCCTGCTGCAGTTTCTGGAAATACCCTGTTCTCTTCCCTTCTCATGTTTTTCTTTTTCTTTTTTTTATTGGGGTAAAATATATATAACATAAAATTTGCCATTTTAACCATATGTATGGGTATAGTTCAGTGGCATTCATTCCATCCACCTTGCTGTGCAACCATCACCACTGTTTATTTCCAAAACGTTTCATCACTGAAAAGCAACTCTTGAGTCCTCATTTCTACCACCACCCCCTACTTCCACATATCTGTAACTCAGAAAATACTTCGGTGACAGATACACACGCTCTTACACCCTGGAAATGTCTTCGAGGGCAGTCGGTGCGTATGGCCAAGGGATGGGTCAGTGGTCACACCTCCCTCCCGCTTCCTCTGCCCCCTAGCCTACCCACCCATGGCTGTCCTTGGGCAGATCCACCATGGCTGTCCTGACGCCTCTAGTTATAATCACGGGAACAACAGGTGGACCGTGAGAGAGGAGGGAGGAGGCTTGCCAGATGGATGCTGGGGTGCTGGTGGCGGGGGTCTCTGGGGTCAGCCAGGACCCTCGCTTATTCGACACGGCTGATTCTAGAATGGAGATATGCCTGTCCCTTGCATGGCCCCTCCATCAATGGAGACATCTCACTTCTTAGCATTTGCTGTTGGGCCTTCCTGATGTGTCTGTCTTGGGGATTTTCCCCCTTTACCCAGGATGTCCCTAAATCAGCCAACACTTATTTTGTGATGTTGTGTGATGTTGAAATAGGTGAGGCAGGCAGGATTGGGGATGGAGAGGAAAGTAGAAGAAGGTATTAGAGAGTAGAGGGAGAGGGTGGCTTTATACATTTAAAAAACTTGACCCTGAAATAAAACTGTTAGTTAGTTAGTTGCACCTGGAGGTGCAAATGGAGGGAACCTGCCGACTTTGGTTTCCAAATTGTTTTTCTCCCAACTCTTTTTTTTTTTTTTTTTTTTTTTTTTTGCCCACACCTCGCGGCATGTGGGATCTTCCCCAACCATGGGTGGAACCTTCACCCCCTGCAGCGGAAGTGCAGAGTCTTAACCACTGGACTGCCAGGGAGGTTCCTCTCCCAACTCTTGGTAACACCACTCCTAGGCTCAAATAAGGAAGCTGTTTTCTCTAAGCTCTGGAGGGGGCTTTTTAACATCTGTTTGATCAACAAGCTTTATTTTCTGATGCCAAGAAACAGATGAGAGCCCTGGCTCCCTCCTGAAATAGGTGAAGAACTCTCCAAAAATCTGTGTAGAGGACAGATCAGAACTGAAGCGCAGCTTTGCAGAGGTTGACAAAACTTTCTGTTAAGGGCCAGGTACCTTTGCAGGCATCACTGTTCGACACTGCCTTTGTCGTGCGAAGACAGCCATAGAAAATCCCTCAATGAAAAGATGTGGTTGTGTTCTAAGAAAACTTTATTTATACCACCTCACACCCATTAGAATGGCTACTATCCAAAAACAAAAACAGAAAAACGCAAGTGTTGACAAAGATGTGGAGGAATTGGAACCTTGAACTGTTGGCCAGAATGTAAAATGGTACGACCGCTGCGGAAAACAGTATGGTGGTTCCTCGGAAAACTAAACATAGGATTACCACCTGACCTAGCAATTCCACTTCTGGATATAGAACCAAAAGAATTGAAAGCAGGGACTTGAAGAGATATTTATTCGCCCACGTTTACAGTAGCATTCTTCACTGTAGCCGAAAGGTGGAAGCAACCCAAGTGCCCATCCATGGATGAGTGGATAAATAAAACGTGGTGTTATCCATACAATAGAATATTATTCAGCCTTTAATAGGAAGGACGTCCTGACACATGCCACAGCATGGAGGAACCTTGAGGACACTATGCTGAGTGAAGTAAGCCAGACACAAAATGACAGACGTTGTAGGATTCCACTTCTGTGAGGTCCCTAGAGTAATCAAAATCCTAGAGACAGAAAGGAGAAGGGTGGTTGCCAGCGGCCAGGGGCTGGAGAGAGTAGAGGGTTACTGTTTAATCAGGACAGAGTTTCTGTTTTGCGAAAAGAGCTCTGGAAATGGATGGTGGTGACGGTTGCACAACAAGGTGAACGTATTTAATGCCACCGAAACGTGCGTACATTTAAAAATGGTTAAGATAGTCAGTTTTGTGTTACATGTACTTTACCGCAATTTTTTTAAGCATTTATTAAAGAAAGAAATCAAAAATCTTTATTTACAAAATTAGGCTGTGGGGAACCTTGCCTTGAAGGATGGGAGAAATAGTTGTAGGCAGCGTGGGAAGAAGCCAGGGG
The DNA here is from genome assembly GCF_963924675.1 of Phocoena phocoena. NCBI lineage: Eukaryota > Metazoa > Chordata > Mammalia > Artiodactyla > Phocoenidae > Phocoena > Phocoena phocoena. The sequence goes on along the minus strand of NC_089234.1, from coordinate 4,975,594 downwards.
TGGGTGTGTATTAGTCATAACAGTAATTGATACCGTTCATGAGACAACTGCCGCATCACAGACATGGAGACGTCAGAAAAGCCTGGTGAGGTCTGTGCTAATGAGCCATTTTCCATAGCGCGACCCACCCTAAACCCTCCAGCCCATCAGGGACAGAGGTGCTTCCTGAGCATTAGCCCGGGCTATGGAGCAGGGTATGCTTGGAGGCCGTGATGACCCATGAACTCTGTACGGCAAGCGCTTGCTGCCCAGATGAGTTAGAAAAGAGTTTGACAAGAGAATGTGTTTCAAGTCTTTGCTGTAAAGGGCCTTAAATGTTAAGGGTCTTAAACCTGGGGAAAATTAGAAAACATTCTAAAAACAATAGGGGCCGCTATGAAAAGGCTGCCCACTGTAGGATTCAACAAAATGACATCCTGGGAAAACCAGATCTGTGGAGACAGTAAAGATCAGTGGCTCGCAGGGGCCCAGTGGGAGGGGGAGGGTGGACAGGCAGAGCGCAGAGGGTTTTTAGCACAGTGACACTATCCTGTATGATACTGTAATGGTGGAAATGTGTTCTTGTATATTTGTCCAAAGCCGTAGAATGTACAGCCCCAGGAGTGAGCCCTAATGACGCTCTGCACTTCGGGTGACGATGATGAGTCAGCGTAAGTCCATCAGAGCGAACGCATGTACCGCCCTGGTGCAGGATGTCAGTCGTGGAGGAGCCAGCGGGGATGGGGAACGCTCTGTACATTGCATTCGATTTTGCTGTGAACCTAAAGCTGCCCTTAGGAATCCAGTCTGTTTAAAAGTAACAAGAGCAATAATAATGTGGGAGGGGGGCAGGATGGGGGAGAGTGGAAGCAACCAGGAGCAGAAGGTGGTAATTGTTGAAGCTGAGTGAGGAGTACGGGGGTCTCTTTTGCTGTCTACTTTTGCGTATGTTGGAAATTTTCTCCATACAGTGTAGAAGGAACACGGTTGCAGGGTTATACTTGTATCGTGCTGACCTCACTGACTGACGCTTCTAAGGAAGGTGGCATAGTTGTGACCAGTTGTCACCTTGATCTAAGCCTACTGTAAGGAACATGGCCTTTTGCTCCTCTGAGCTTTCGTTTCCTTATTTGTAGAATATTAGGTAATTCACACCCCACAAGACTTGTGAGCATCACACACAGTGATGTCTGTGAAGTAACAACACCGCCTGGAACGCACAAGGTGCTCAGAAGACGCTTTACCAGCAAAGCAGCAGAAAGTTAGGTGGGTGGTCAAGTGGCAGAGAGCGGTGGTCGGTCCCGCCACTTTCAGGATGTCTCGCCTTCAGCCCACAGCGGTTCATGCGCAACACGCACTGTTTGGGCCGGAACCTGAGACAGGAGACAGACCGTGCATCTAGAGCACCGCTGTGTTGAGCATGAGTCAGAGCTGCAGACCAGGGCCCACCGATGTCTGCTCCAGGAGACCCCCAGCAGGGATGAGGCCTTCTTAGTCTGGAGCAGACTCTCCCTGGGAATTCTCTGTATTCCTGGGCCTCACGGACTGAGCCCACTTCTTCCAGATCTGTGGATCTCCCAGAGCTGGCCAGCAGAAAGGTTCAGAGCAATTTGCATTTTAGTTAGGAGTCTGATGGATGTCGAAGCCTTATTGATTTGAAAAAGAAATGAGGAAATCTCATGCATTCGGGAAACAAGGGCGGCCCACCCTTTTGTCTTTCTGGCCTCTTCCCTGCTTTAAAGTCCTCAGGGCCCCCACTGCCTACCATCAGAGGTGCAAATTCTGCACCTTGGTGTCTCCAACCTCTCACGGCCCCAGCCAACTCTTCCAGCCTCATTCCCAGAAAGTTCTCATGACACTGGTCTTCCCACTGTTTCCCAAGTTGCAGAGACTGGGGGCGGGTCCCACCAAAGCCCCCCACCTTCTGTGCATCACTTCACCTCGAGACACACCAGGGTCTTTCCTAGAAGTCACTTCTCTGTGCTCACGTGGTCTTCGTTCCTCACCCACGATCCCACCGGGGGAAGTGGCTGATGCTGTTTAGACACTGACTTGATGCCATGCTGCTTGTGGGAGATGCCAGGGGACCGATCAGCTGGAGGAAAGCATCCGTCCCTGGGAACTGAAGTGACAGCCTCTGCGCCTCTTTCATCACTTCACCTGAAGTTGCCTCTCCTTCCCAGCATTCCTGAATGATGCGGAAAAATCATTTTCAGGCAAATTTCCAGCCACGATTCCTGGACTTATTTTTCTGCAGGGATAGGATGTGTCGCTTTACATTTGTTGCCTTTTGTCTAACCACTTTGCGCAAAACATTTTGTTAAAAGATGCAGATTTCTTTTTTCCCCCCAGAGCGACTCTAATGTGAATGCCAGACGTATTTAAATGCCCTCATATTGAACTGTACAATCTAATTATATAGCTTAAAGTAAGTTTAGAGAAGGAATAAGAGAAGCCCCACAGCTTCACCATTTGAGAAATGGGGCTTTGCCTTGCACTGGAAGCTCAGGGCATCTCTCGATAGACGTATTTCTCTCTGTAGTAATAAGGCCTCTCATCTTCCACTTCCATTGGCAGCAAACACTGGGTAACAGAGATACAGAAATGCCTGTGGCCCTGTCACGATAAAGTCATTTCAGGGACTGTAATTGTGCCAGGAGCTTCTAGTAGTTAAATAGGTTTCTGATTATGTTCCGCTTTCTAAGTTCCCTTCTCAGTTAACACATAACTGTGCTCCTTTGGTTGCTGAGCACACATAGCTTTCCAATAGGTCCCTTCGGGGGACGGTCCCCTGCTGGAGCTCACGAGGCAGCCTTGGCCCTTTTGTGCAGGGATACAGTGGGGATGTAGGTGAGAGGCGAGGCCGGGGGATGGCTTCTGGAAAACGCCTGTGGTTGGGAGACTTGGAAACCGGCAGCTGCCTCCTTCTCAGAGCCTAGCCCCGCCTCACCCAGCCTTCTCTTGAACACGTGCAAAAGTCAAGTCATGGGGCTTGTGTCCCCTTTTTACCAAATGCTACTTCCCATTTTGTAAAGTGTCAGCCGAGGCCATAGTGTTCAAATGACTTTGAATTATGTGGGAGTACATCTTCCTTACCTTTAATCTCAAAGGTAAAGGGAAAAAAAAAAACCCTGAGATTTAAAGTTCAAGATAGTTTAGAGGCCCCGTAGTTTAGTACCTTTATGTATTGGTTGAAAATAGGAGAATTTCAAAAACTTGGGCACCTTTTGAAGGTCTTCTAGCCAAATGTTTACATGGATGTAAAGAGACAGATATGGATGGGTAGATAGATAGATAGATAATAGATGGTTAGGTAGATGGATAGATGGATAAACAGATAGGTAGGTAGATGATAGATGGATAGATAGATGGATGGATGGATGGATAGGTAGGTAGATGGATGGATAGGTACATGGATGGATGGATAGATAGGTAGGTAGGTAGATAGATAGATAATAGTTGATAGAAATAATTAGATTAAAACTGTAATTGGATAAGCCTGTGTGTGTAGCCAATTAAACTCGTATTTGACACCATCAGGAATTATAGCACAGCATTTTGTTTCCAGCGGCAGCTCACTGTAGTTAAATGTCCATGTAGAAGAGAAGGAAGTCAAGGAGAATTTCCTGGGCTTTTTTGTTTGTTTGTTTTTAATTGTATGAGCTTTGGGAATGAGTGATCTCTGTGTCAGCAGGCCCCCAGATTATTTAAAATGGGTAACGTTGTGACAAGGGGGTAAGGGTGATGACTGACTCTCTGGACACAGGAAGGAGTCAGTTACCAAGCAGAGTGAGATGGAGTTCTTTCCATGGAGCCATTAACAAGAAAAGGTACAGCCACTGGTCTTGAATAATTTGAATGTCTACAGACAGTACATCTAGACTTTAGGGCTTCTGAGTCTTTGGGGGATTTGCCTGTGGCTCTCTCTACATTATTTATTTTGTGTGTTCGGTTTTACCTTTAAAATGTTTAGATTATAAATAAATCCTTTCATAGATTAAAAATGATTGAAAAGAGCTCTGTGAAATATTGGCTTGCCCTTTTTCTTAATCATTTTGACCGTGTGGGACAGCATCCATGAAAGCATTTAGTTCTCACACCATTAGCTTCGTTTTTTAGAAATTACTTCATTCTCGTGGCTCAGAATGAGACATGACTTGCTTGGTTCACATCTCTTCCACTCCCTCTCTTTTCTGGCAGAGTCAAAGCAACACCTGTCCCAACTGCTCCCTGCCTTCTACCCACCGTGTTCTCTGTCCCCTCCCTGCAAGCATCTTGTTCTCGTGTTCTTGGGAGCTGGGAACATTATGAACAGTAGGCATGACCTCTATTCACTGGGTCCTGACATTTATGTACAGTGATGTTGGATGGAGAGAAAAAGACCAATGCAGATTGCCAGAGGGTAGATTCCCCCTCCCCTCTAGAGCAGGCTCTGAGTGTGTGGGGGGGGGCGGTGGGGGGGGGTGTTTGTTTGCGTGGTAGGAGTTCCTGGACATACCACTGGCTCTGAGACATCTGTTAGTGCAGTTATAAACTGATGCTCCCTTAGATCAGAACATTTCTAAATATGCACAGTGGTAAGATGTGCTTTGGGGGATCCTGATGTGTAAAAGACGAGGTTCCCTCCATTAAGGAACTAGCTCCAGAAGTGGAGGGGAGCAATACCCAGCCATAAATGCCAAATGCCTAATGAGAAATTTGGTTATCAAGAACCTCTAAAGAGCTGAACCCCACAGTGGAAAATCTGCTTGGAATGCAAGGACTCCAGGGAGAGCTGGGGGCTACCAAATATTCTAGCCTCCCTGAGCCCTCTGATGTGGGTCAGGGCTTGATCTCCTGGGCCAGCTCATCCATCCATCATCCATCCATCCATCCATCCATCCATATTCATCCATTCATTCTTTCCTGTGGCTAATACATAGTGAACATATGTGATGTGCCGGATGCCAATTTGGCATTGCAGACACGCGGGTGAATAAACAGGACCATTTGGGAACAGTCTGGAGGGCTTCTCTGTCCTTGAGTGCAACTCCAGCGGTGCCCAGCGTGGACAGGGTCACCAGGGACGCAGAGCGGAGCCCACTTGCACCCCATCCTCCCTCTCATTGCTCCCCGACAGAAAAGACTTGCTCTTCCCCTCTGCTGAGCTGGGCTGAAACCCTTCATTTCAGACTGGTAAGGCACCTGCTGTCCAGTCGCTTGGCTTAGCTCTGATGCTTCCCATAATCTTTGACTGAAAGCAGATTGTTACGCACACGTTTCTAATGTGATTTTCTTACTTATTTCCCGCAGTTTGATGGTTATTAGAAATAACTCATGAATTACAGCAGATATTAAATATTCTTACCTAAAAGTTAGCCTCTGTTTATGTTTCTTTTTGCCTAGTTAATTGATTTGTGTTCAGGTGGACTTGGAACATTGCTAAGATTTTAATCCCATCAAGTGTGAAAGGTAGGATGGAATGTATGTGTGTCCTGGGTGGCTCTGCAGAAGTGAGGTGGCCCTTGATACCTGTAGCCTGAGTGGCGCACCTCTGTTGCAGCATTGATGATGGTTTTTATTTGATCATCTCTTTAGTTTTTCCCCTACAACTTGTATTCTGTGTTATTTGTTTTTTTTTTGTCCTGGCTTTTTAAAAAATTTATAGCGACTCTAAATTATAGACTGTCTCTCAGCATTGCCCCTTCTCAGTTGTCAGTTCATTAAAAAGTTTTTGCTCACCCTTCATATCATTTCAGCATGGCATCTTTTTTTTTTAAGTCATTTTGAGCAATATCTTTATTTAACTAGCCGAAATTGTTCCAGAGCTTAATTAGAAGTAACATCTTGCAGCTGTTTGGGTGCTATCTTAAGGCACAATAATTAGCCCGTAATAATAATGCATGTCCAAGTGAACTTGTCGTTATTGTCATAGAGGGCTGAAGAGAGTGGCTTCCTTAAAGCTCACAAGGACTCTGGGCTGCGCCAGTGAACGGCCAGTTCCTGAAGCCGAAGGAAAAGTTAAGGGGAAAAAGAAAATGTCCCCGGCCGGAAGCCTAGTGGTTTTGTGCTGTCTGATAGCCCCTGTCCGCCCCATGACAGGAAGTTGTTTTACTCCACCGACACTTGGGGTATTCCTCCGGTTGCTGGGGTCAGCGCAGTGCACATCCCCAGATGCTACGGAACACAATTGCCAAGGGTCACACGGGCCGGGTAGAGCATCTTCTTTTGAGCCATGCATTCCGTACTTCTGAGGACCGAACATGACACGGGCAACCTCAGCCCAAGACTGGAGGGCTGATTAGGGTTGCCAGGTGACCTGTATATAAGAGGCGTGTCCTGAATCTAGTGATTTTGTCCTGGTGCTGGATTAATTTGTCAGGATGCCCTCAATGCCCTGTATTCAGCTTTTTTTTTCAATAAATTACGAAATTCAGCCAGAAGAGCTGTTTTTCCAGTTTAACTAGGCATCTCATAGTGGCAGAATCTGGCCACCCTATGGCTGATGGATATGCTGCTGCCCACTCCATGCTCCTGGTTAGTGGACAAGCCAGCACGCCCATGCCCCTCCATTAATAGTCACTTACAGCACCAGTTCCTCCTTTCTGCTTATATCTTAACATCCTCAGGGAAGAATTCAGATAACTCCGGCTACGGTTTTCTTCAGCCACTAAGACAGCAAACTCCGGCACAGGTCATTTGTCATACTCGTTGTGGTCCTGGATCCCTGATAGGTCTCTTAATGAAATGATGTCTGCAAATCCTCTTTCTTTGAGCTATGCCAGAGAAAGCTGCATGATAGCGGGTGTTGGACAGGAGGTGATGGTGGGAGGTGGTGATGGAGACCTCCTTAAAGCCCCAGGTGGACCTTCCCTCTCTCCCTCCTCCCAGGCTAACTGGTCTTTAGTGGCTCTGGGACTGTCAGGGCTGGGGAGCTTCTCCAGGCATGCATAGCTAAAGAGATCCTGTTGTCAGAGAGCACCACTTCCTAGTAAGTAACCTAGATTTCTCTTACACTCTGGCTGCTTCCTGCTGTCTAAATAGAGGAAGTGTAATGAAGTTTATTATCTGCGACCTAACGCTAATCCCTCTTGCGTCCTGCCTTTGTGCAAAGGGAGAAGGGTCATTTGAAAAGAAATATCAGGACTGAGCTCTGTTGTTGTAAACACTCTCCAGAGTAATAAAACAAATCTACTGAACAAACAACCTTGTGAAACACTTAGTACTCTGGAGTCATTTGTGACAACCCTGAGCTGTATAATGTATTCCATCACAGGAAAGGAAAGATCAAGGTATGGAAGGCTGTGATATTTTGTCCTGTGTTCTTAACATGGTACCTTATCAATGAATCAGTGAATTAAAATTCCTTCTAAAACTCTTGTCAGGTTACTCTCATATCTGCTAAAGCTTTTTCACTTTATTTAAACAAGTAAATAGTGACTAAAATTAGCATTTGGCGTATAGGACAAACGATACTGAAGTAAGCCATACGTCCAAGCTTGATGATATTTCACCTATCGATAAAAAAAAAAAAATGCCCCCTGCCATACCAGTAAACAAAGGATATTGCAGCCAGCAAGCCATCACATTATAGCCACCCCTGTGGTGAGCCCAGAGTGAACTCAGGACGAGAAAGCACAGGATACTGGCCCCAGAGAGCTGAGGTGCACATCAAAGGAACGATTTCAGTGAGCCCAGACTCATATCTTCCCATATATGAAAAACACAAAATTCCTTAACTTGAGATATCTGATTTTCTTTTTCTTTCTTTCTTTCTTTTCTTTTTTTAACTGGAGTATAGTTGCTTTACAGTGTTGTGTTAGTTTCCGTTGTACAAGGAAGTGAATCAGCTGTATGTATACATATATCCCTTTCCTCTTGGACCTCCCTCCCACCCCACCCCCATCGCACCCATCTAGGTCATCACAGAGCACCTAGCTGAGCTCCCTGCGCTGTACAGCAGGTTCCTGCTAGCTAGCTATTTTACACATGGTCGTGTATATATGTCAGTCTTAATCTCCCAATTCATCCCACCCTCCCCTTCCCCCCCTCCACACGTCCGTTCTCTAGATCTGCATCTCTATTCCTGCCCTGCAAATAGGTTCATCTGTACCATTTTTCTAGATTCTACATATATGCGTTAGTATACGATATTTTTTTTTTCTCTTTCTGACTTACTTCACTCTGTATGACAGGCTCTAGGTCCATCTACATCTCTACAAATGACCCAATTTCATTCCTTTTTATGGCTGAGTAATATTCCATTGTGTATATGTACCACATCTTCTTTATCCATTCATCTGTCGATGGATATTTAGGTTGCTACCATGTCCTGACTATTGTAAATAGTGCTGCAATGAACACTGGGGTACATGTGTCTTTTTGAATTAAGGTTTTCTCAGGGTATATGCCCAGTAGTGGGATTGCTGGGTCATATGGTAGTTCTCTTTTTAGTTTTGTAAGGAAACTTCATACTGTTCTCCATAGTGGCTGTATCAATTTACATTCCCACCAACAGTGCAAGAGGGTTCCCTTTTCTCCACACCCTCTCCAGTATTTATTGTTTGTAGATTTTTTGATGATGGCCATTCTGACTGGTGTGAGGTGATACCTCGTTGTAGTTTTGACTTGCATTTCTCTAATAATTAGTGATGCTGAGCATCTTTTCATGTGCCTCTTGACCACCTGTCTTCTTTGCAGAAATGTCTATTTAGGTCTTCCACCCACTCTTTGATTGGGTTGTTTGTTTTCTTGATATTGAGCTGCCTGTATATTTTGGAGATTAATCCTTTGTCAGTTGCTTCATTTGCAAATATTTTCTCCCATTCTGAGAGCTGTCTTTTAGTCTTGTTTATGGTTTCCTTTTCTGTGCAAAAGCTTTTAAGTTTCATAAGGCCCCATTTGCTTAGTTTTTTTTTAACAACTCTATTGGGGTATAATTGCTTTACGGTGGTATGTTAGTTATCGCTTTAGCAAGGTCCTTTTTGACCCACCTCCTAGAGAAATGGAAATAAAAACAAAAATAAACATATGGGACCTAGTGAAACTTAAAAGCTTTTGCACAGCAAAGGAAAATGTAAACAAGACTAAAAGACAGCCCTCAGAATGGGAGAAAATATTTGCAAATGAAGCAATTGACAAAGGGTCAATCTCCGTTTGTTTATTTTTGTTTTTATTTTCATTACTCTGGGAGGCGGCTCAAAAAAGATCTTGCTGTGATTTATGTCAAAGAGTGTTTTTCCTATGTTTTCCTCTAAGAGTTTTATAGTGTCTGGTCTTACATTTAGGTCTTTAATCCATTTTATTTTTGTGTATGGTGTTAGGGAGTGTTGTAATTTCATTCTTTTACATGTAGCTGTCCAGTTTTCCCAGCACCACTTATTGAAGAGGCTGTCTTTCCTCCATTGTATATTCTTGCCTCCTTTGTCAAAGATAAGGTGACCATAGGTGTGTGGGTTTATCTCTGGGCTTTCTATCCTGTACCATTGATCTATATTTCTGATTTTGTGCCAGCACCATACTGCCTTGATTATTCTAGCTTTGTAGTATAGTCTGAAGTTGGAGAACCTGATTCCTCCAGCTCTGTTTTCCTTTCTCAAGATTGCTTTGTCTATTTGGGTCTTCTGTGTTTCCATACAAATTGCAAAATTTTTTGTTCTAATTCTGTGGAAAATGCCATTGGTAGTTTGGCAGGGATTGCATTAAATCTGTAGATTGCTTTGTGTAGTGTAGTCATTTTCACAGTGTTGATTCTTCCAATCCAAGAACATGGTATATCTCTCCACCTGTTTATGTTATCTTTGAGTTCTTTCGTCAGTGTTATATAGTATTCAGAGTACAGGTCTTTTGCCTCCTTAGGTAGGTTTATTCCTAGGTATTCTTTTTGTTGCAATGGTAAATGGGGTTGTTTCCTTAATTTCTCTTTCTGATCTTTCATTGTTAGTGTATAGAAATGAAAGAGATTTCTGTGCATTAGTTTTGTATCCTGCAACTTTACCAAATTCCTTGATTAGCTCTAGTAGTTTTCTGGTGGCATCTTTAGGACTTTCTATGTTATAGAATCACGTCATCTGCAAACAGTGAGAGTTTTGCTACTTCTTTTCCAATTTGTATTCCTTTTATTTCTTTTTCTTCTCTGGTTGCTGTGGCTAGGACTTCCAAAACTATGTTGAATAATAGTGGTAAGAGTGGACGCCCTTGTCTTGTTCCTGATCTTAGAAGAAATGCTTTCACTTTTTCACCACTGAGAATGATGTTTGCTGTGGGTTTATCATATATGGCCTTTATTATGTTGAGATAGGTTCCCTCTATGCCCACTTTCTGGAGAGTTTTTTTTATTATAAATGGGTGTTGAATTTTGTCAGAAGCTTTTTCTGCATCTATTGAGATGATCATATGGTTTTATTCTTTAATTTGTTAATATGGTATATCACATTGATTGATTTGCATATATTGAAGAATCCTTGCATCCCTGGGATAAATCCCACTTGATCATGGTGTATGATCCTTTTAATGTGTTATTGGATTTCGTTTGCTAGAATTTTGTTGAGGATTTTTACGTCTATATTCATCAGTGATGTTGGTCTGTACTTTTCTTTTTTTGTGATATCTTTGTCTGCTTTTGGTATCAGGGTGATGGTGGCCTCATAGAATGAGTTTGGGAGTGTTCCTCCGTCTGCAATTTTTTGGAAGAGTTTGAGAAGGATGAGTGTTAGCCCTTCTCTAAATGTTTGATAGAATTCGCCTGTGAAGCCAACTGATCCTTGACTTTTATTTGTTGGAAGATTTTTAATCAATTTCAATTTCATTACTTGTGATTGGTCTGTTTATATTTTCTAATTCTTCCTGGTTCCGTTTTGGACAGTTGTACCTTTCCAAGAATTTGTCCATTTCTTAGTAATCTTTTGAAGTTCTGACTACCTGGTCTTTGTTGCAAAAACTCCTGTGGATCCTGGCCCCACCCTCACCTCTTTGGAGCCGTCCCTCAGAGCGATCTGAGATGCTGTGTCCTAGGCTTAAGTCCTCAGTTTTGTCCGCCGAATAAAACATAATTCTCACCTTTTAGGTTGTGCATTTTTTTCCAGTCGACATGCCAAACCATTCCAAGCCTGACAGTGTGTAATAGTGCTTTCAAATGCTTCACTTTAAAAAGCCAGCTAAGCAAAGACCAATTTGGTAACACTGATACATTGTGACTTGAGAAAAATATTTAATTTGCACCTTTTCTTTTTTAAAAAAATTAAGGTTTTTAGTGATATTTTTCATATGTTACTTTCACACTCTGTTATTTTGGTCTGTTTCTTTTATTCTGCATGTTTCCTTGATTAATTTGGAGAACATCTGCATATAATTCTCTGGGCTTTTCACTGGCAAAACCTCACAGCTTTTCACAGGACTTAGAGAGTTCCCGTGCCAAGCAGTCTTGGATTGTAGCTAGTTGAAATGCCAAACCTCCAAAGGTGCCAGAGCAGAAGTGTGTAATTATGTAATTTTCTCTTAATCTTTCAGAGTCTTTCTGCGAGCGATTAATCAGTATGCAGATATGCTGAACAAAAAATTTCTGGATCAAGCCAACTTTGAGTTGCAGGTAAGAGAAGAGGTAGACATGACCTTTGTTGAGAAATCATGTTAAAACAAATTGCTGGTCTGAGCCCATATCTTATATTTCTAATCCTTGAACTTAAGTTTTCCCGTTTAAGGTGTGGAAATGGAATTTACAGTGTGTGATACTGGAACCCGAGGATTGAAAATGATGCCTTTGGGCTATTTGCTCAGTTTAGCGACGAAGGAGATGGAGCTGTTTCAGAGTGAAAGTCTTGAATCAGAGTGACAAGTAGGGACTCTCTGAGCAGGAAGGCCACGACATCTCAATTGGTGAGGCTGCCAAGATAGTCTCAGACCATCCTAATGTGATGAGGGTCAGCCCAGGAGGAGAAGTGGGTCTGCATCACTGAGCCCAGCTTGCTTGTAGATGTAGGTTTTCCCCTGATATATTCTCTTCCGGCTTTGTGCAGCCCCAATTGGCCTTTACCAGGCAAAAGGTCCCAGCCCTGCAACACCCCTGGGCTGTGGTCAGCTGATCCTTCCATGTTGGCCCTACTTCTCCAGTGCTTGTGGAGTGCGTGCGTGTGTGTGTGTGTGTGTGTGTGTGTGTGTGTGTAAAAAGGGTTGGTTTTTCCCTGGCATGATGTCTTACTATGCATCTACTATTTGTGACTCTCATTTCCACTGAACTTCGGATATATTTCTGCTAATCATGATTTTGCCATTATGTAGTTTCATTTACTAAAGTTTGCAAATAAAAGCATCCAAATGCAAACAGGTTAGTTTCCTGGGTGGGATTTTTCACTGAGAAGGAACCTGAAGAATTTATGTATACCCAGAGGGTGGTCTGGCTCAAAACTGAATTACCAGAGAACAAAAATTAGACAACCATCTACCTTCCCTTTTGCATGGTCTTCAGAAAATTTAGAGCTAATGTGCTACTCGGTTTATTAGATTAAGTTCTTAAGTGCCTAGGCCCTATTTCTTGTATCATTTTTTTAAATTAAAAATGTTTTATCGTCATTTAAGTACATAGGGGTACATCAAGTACTGTGTATTTGGAAATGTTACTTACTATTTTTCACAATTTTAAATGTTTTATTATTTTCTCTGCTTAATGTTTGTTTTCACACGTCCTGATACACAGATACATGCACGTAAAATATTTATGCAGTGTTAATCCACACATCGAATAAAATATGAAAGGCCCCTTACCACCCTTTCACCCTTTTCTCCCTCTGCCGGGTAACTTTTTAAATAATTGTTGTGTGTTCTCTTTGAGGCTTCTTTAAGCATTTACAGTCGACCCTTAAGCAATGTGGGAGGGCGGGGTGGAAGGTGATTAATCTGAGTATAATTCGGCCAACCACTATGCAGTACTGTAGTAGTTACTGCTGGAAAATATCCACCTGTGAGTGGACCCGAGTAGTTCAAACTCGAGTTGTTCAAGAGTCAGCTGTATCTGGACCTAGACCTGCTTTCTTTTGGTTTTGAACGTGAATTGGGTCGTGCCAGCCGTGGTTTTCACTTCTATCATGTTCCACAACATAAATGTTACCAACATTGGTGCAGGCATTCCTGCACTGATAACCTGCAGGCTGTTTTCAGTTTCTCCCGTTTCCAAGCAGTGCTGCCATGAACAGTGTGACACGCGCATCTCAGTGCTGCATTGCTATAGAACAGGTTCCTGGAAGCATAATTGCCAGGCTTGACTGGTAAGATATTTTAAGCTTCACGGACACTAATAAATTACCGACCTAAAATGCTCTAGCAATTTGCAATCTCACCAGCCTTCTCTGAGAGCAGTCATTGTCTAGAGTCTTCTCCCATACCAATTTCTTTAAAATTGTTGACTCTTATTTTTATTGGTATTTCTCTTGATTGCTAGTTGGGTTGAGAGTACTGATTGGCTGTGAGGATTTCTAGTATGAACTGTCTGATCATTTCCTCTGCTTACTGTTCTCTTGGGCTATTTGTCATACTTTTTTGTAAGTTGGAATTCTTGATATAGCCTAGTCATGGGTTTAGGTTTATCGTATAGAAATATTTGATTTTTCTGTAGTTAAATGTGTCAGTTCTTTTATGGCTTTTGGGTTTTATGTTTTGCTTGGCAAATCCATCTTTGATTATAGATTTAACTATTCTTTATGTAGATAGTCTCTGATAATACCTTTATAGTTCTGCTTTTTTTTAACTTTCCAATGATTAATCCATCTGTGATTTCTTTTTTTAGTGATTTTTGAAAAATTGATGTATAGTTGATTTACAGTTGTGTTTGCTTTAAGTGTACAGCAAAGTGATTCAGATACCTATATATATATACATAAAATATATACATCTATATTCTTTTTCAGGTTCTTTTCCATTATAGGTTATTACAAGACATTGAATATAGTTCTCTGTGCTGTACAGTTGGTCCTTGTTGTTTATATGCATCTGCATTTTCTATAGTTAGCGTTAGGGGCCAGAGTTTAACTTCACTTTTTCTCGCATTATTTTATTGTCGACAAAAAATTAGTCGGTCTAAGAAAGAATTGGAAAATTTAATTCAAGCTGAATTTGAGGATTATAACCCAGGAAGAACATCTCAGAAAGCTCTGAGAACTGTTCTGCCAGTTAGAAATCAAGGCACAGGGCTTCCCTGGTGGCGCAGTGGTTGAGAGTCCGCCTGCCGATGCAGGGGACACGGGTTCGTGCCCCGGTCTGGGAAGATCCCACATGCCGCGGAGCGGCTGGGCCCGTGAGCCATGGCCGCTGAGCCTGCGCGTCCGGAGCCTGTCCTCCGCAACGGGAGAGGCCACAACAGTGAGAGGCCCGCGTAACGCATAAAAAAAAAAAAAAAAAAAAAAAAATCAAGGCACATATAAGTTTTTTTGAGACAGAGGGTGGTACATCAAATGACATATTATTGACAGTTTACATAATCCAGATCTAAGTCATCAAGTTGGGTCATGTGACCCCTTACAAGGTCAAGAAGGGATGTTATCTTTTAAGGAGTTGTCTTGTTGATGCGAGGAGAATGTTTCTCTTTATGGTTGAGCAGCTATTTTCTGCCGATGGGCAAGGTTTGGTCAGTGCCTAATGCAGATACACAATGCACAGTGAGGGGAGAAAGGAGTCCAAAGGGCAGAGAAGAATTTTTATGTTTAAATAACATATGAATTTTATTTCACATTATAAATAGTTTCTTCTTTCCCAGTGATTTGAACTGCCACTGAGGAAACTCATAATTACAAATGCATGTGGGTACAGTTCTGTTTTCTGTGTTATTACCTATGGGTTTTATACCCAGCTAGTATAACCAGGACTTCCCCGTTAGTGTGTTAATTCAAGAGTGTGTTAGTGTGTTAATTCAAGAGTCAAAATTATCTTGACTCTTTTTGCGCATTTCCTCTTCTGTGTGAAGTTCAAAATCACCTTGTTAAACTTCTTAAAAATGCTGTCTACATTTTAACTAGGATTCTGTTGAATTCATAAGTAATTGTAGGGGAAATGTAACAGCATTTTAGGGAATACGTGGCAGGATTTATTTTCTCCTATCCCATACAGGAATATTTAGGCCTTTTTCTGTGTCCTTCATTAGGTTTTCTTGTTTTATCCGTGTAGGCCGTGCCTGTCACGTGAGATGGCTGTGTGTTTCAGGTGTGACTGCGGTGGGTGTGGGCTCACTGGTTATCGCTGAGCTTGCGCATTGTTTCATGCATACGGTCCTCTGGATGCTCCCTTCAGGCCCAACACCTTGGCTGCAATGAGCCCTTTTGGCCTTTGTCCCTTGGCAAGTGTGAAGTGCATTTGATTGTTCCACTTTGGGGGGCTCCCACCCTCCCACCCCCAGGGGGAGGCTTGGGTGCCATGTGGCCGAGGCCGCCTTCAGCGTGTGGTCCAGGCAGTGGCCGCTCCCACAAGGTGCATTTTTATGTTCTAACATTCCCTGCACAGTTCTCTCTCCTGACACTTCCTTCTCCTTTAACTAGTCATCCCTGTGGGCTGCTACTGCTTCCCTCTGTCCCTCCTCAGTCTGCCTCTCATTTCCAGCAAGTATGGTACAAAGAACTTTTTTTTCTTAACCTTATCCTAGTGAGCTGCCAGCCTGACACCCTATCACCTCCCCAGATCTGTAGTATATATTTCATACAAACAGAGACCGTACCCTGCCTAACTAGAGTAAGAATACCAAATGCAGGAAACTTACATTCTCATCACCCCTAACCAGTCCTCAGACCACATTCAAGTTCAGTCGTCCCAATCCCATCCTTCAGAGGTCAGCATCACAAATGCCATTAGTTGTCACATCTGAAGTCACACGTAGCTTACAGGGTTGTTTTTTTTTTTTTAATGTTTGTATTTTTTATGTGATTTTTTAAAGACTTTGTTAATGGCAGTTTCAAGTTCACAGCAAAATTGAGAGGGAGGCGAAGAGATTTCCCGTAGACCCCCGCCTCCTGCACACGAAGCTACCCCACTATCAACATCCCCCACCAGATGGTACATTGTTACAACTGATGGACCTACACTCACGCATCGTAATCACTGAGTCCTTACTTTACATTACGGTACACTGTAGACGTTCTGTCCACTCTGTGGGTTTGGACAAATGGAGAATGACTTGCATCCAGTTCCATTGCCCTAAAAATCCTCGTCCTCCTCCTGTTCATCCCTCCCTCCCCCGATGCGTTCAGTTTCTGTGTGTCTTTCGTCTCCTTCAGGCTACAACAGTTGCTCACTCCTTCCTGGCTGTTCTATCCTCGGCACTCTTGCAGAGCCCGGGTCTGGGTTTGCAGACGGCCCTGTACTTGGGTTGCCTCAGGTTCCCCAGTGCTTAGACCCAGTCTGCACCCTTGGGAGGAGCATCACGGAAGTCATGACCCCTGCCCCCCATGCCAGATGCTCCCAACTCCTGGGGGGCCCCCTCGTCCTGTTCAGGCTCTGACAACGGCCAGGGGATTTTTGATGTGCACGATAGGCAGCCTCCTCATTCCTAAGGATATAAAAATCTCCTGTGGGTCCCAGTCTTGCTTTACAGGTGGAAACTGAGTCGCCAGGCACGTGGGCCACGAGGGAACCTCCTTCTTCAGGGCATTGGACTACGCAGTTCCCCTAAATATCTCCCAGGGCAGGGTTTTCAGGAGACCTGTGGCTCAGCTGTCGTCCTGGCCACTGTGTGAGCGAAGAGAAGGAATACAGAATTAGTGAAACTGGCATTTAAAAAGACACATTCATATTTTTGTCGATGTTGTTTCTATGGGCAGCAGGTATACATTAAAATACGTTCTGGGTCCTGCTCTAGTGGTGCCCCTCACCCAAACGTGGCCAGGGACCACTGCCAGTGCTGTGAGAGGAGGGCACTGCTGGGAGGTGGGTGGCGATAGCAGGGAGGTGTTAGTTCCAAAAACAAAGGAAGCAACTTGTACGTTATTGATTTGAGTCACCCCTTTTATTATAAAAAGGCCTAAAAGAGAAAGTGCCTTTGTGGGCAGGAAAGAGTATGGCCTGTGAGGTCCAGGATGGCCCGCTGGAGACCCTTGTTCTGCTTCATGTGTTTTTTTTTTTGTGGTTTGGAGCAAGTCTCTGAACCTCATCTGTGAAATGGGAAGACCAGCCCTTACCTGGGAATGAGCTGCTCTGTTCCTGAAGAAATGCCAGTTCCTGAGGAGCACCGGATAAATGAAGCCCACTGCACTCTTAGCTACATCCATGCTGGAAAGTTTCCTCTTATTTCTCTGGTCGCTGAAAATAGAGTCATTACTGTTGACACCTTGTTTTTACGTAACTCTGTGTAACCATCTCATTTGATGCAATGAATGTTATCCCTGTTTTGTAAATAAGAAAACCAATACCCACAAATTTCTTCCTAAGATCATTGAAGGCACCTCGGAGCTTGGACACGTGATGGAAACTCTGTCCAGCTCTTTCCCACTGAGAGCAGGTGAAAGTTCCCCTGAAGTATCCTGTGGTACAGGAATGGTCCACTGAGGAGCATCTGTGATGGCCAGTCTCTGAGCCCCTTGCTGCAGTTCCCGGGCGGGGGAGGGTCTCCCCGCTTATCTCGCACCTGCGCTCCCCCACCCTCGGGTGCCGCCTTCTGAGAGAGGATGCAGACGGAAGCAATCTGGAGGAAGTGTCCATAGAGTTTTCATTTGCATTTGAGAAATCCCCATGGGTTCATCCCTCAAATATTGATTATTCCTGATGGATCACTTACTTTGAGCCAGGCTCTGCCCCGGACCAGGAATCCTACCCCCACCCTGTGTACCGTGGAGTGTAAAGGGAGGATGATTAGGGCAGGACTGTAGGGACAGACCAAGGTGCTCGAGGGCGCGGAGAGGGCAAACACACCTGGTCCTGGTATGCTAAGACCCAGTGAGGGAGGAGAGCGGGGTGGACCCGGCATCTGCAAAGGCCCAGGGGTGGGGAGAGCATCAGCTCGAGGATCTGATGGGAAGACAAGGGTGCAGAGTATGGATGGAAAGGCTGCTGCAAGGCAGAAGCAGAGGGAACCAGGCAGTGGGACTCCCCTTCAAACTCTGTTCTGACCGGAAACATGTGGGAAGTTGCTGAAGAGGTTTGAGCTGGGGTGTGGCCCCCTCAGATTAGTGTCAGTTCCCTCTGGCTGCCCTGTGGGACAAGGCGAGGACAGGAAACAGGAAGCAGGCTGTTCCGGTCTGCGAGGGATGATGCCGGCCTGGGGTGGGTGATACCCCAGCACTGAGACAAAGTGGGTGGGCCTGGGAGGGATTTATAAGGGGAAGCAGAAGGACTTGCTGATTGAAACGGTGGGATGCTGTGAGGGACAAAGCCCAGCATAAATCCCAGGTTTCTCCCCTGGGCAGTGAGGGGTATGCCCGTGTCATATATTGAGTTCAAGCGAAAAGCCCCCATTCATGATCCAAGAATTCGTCCTTCATTTAAATTTTCTTCACCTGGTCTTAAACATGGACCTAATCAGGGGGTCTTAGTTTCATGACTTTAGGAATCTACATAACACTTCTTGTTGAAGAACACTTTTATGGAATACTGTGTCCAGATACACAGAGCTTCCAGTGAAGAGCTTTACGAGGACAAAATCATTTTATAGTAAATTGTCATTTAAGCCACGTACAGTCTGTAAGTCCTTGACATATGAAATGTTGGATCTTTTTACGTTTTCCTCAATTTTCTAGTGTGTATATATTTTTAGTCTCATAAAAATGATAAATTATAGAAATCTATACAGTAAGTCCCCTACCTACGAACCTTCAAGTTGTGAACTTTCAAAAATGCAAATGTGCGTTCGCATGTCCAATCACGTACGTTAGTTCACGCGTCTGGCCTACATTGTCCCTTGCGTGCGTCCTCTACAAGTGGTTGTGCTTTTGTGTACTTTACGGTACTGTATAGAGTACAGTAGTACCGTGTCTTTATTTCAAGCCCAGGACGTCCGGAAGCAAGCGTAAAAGCAGTGGTATATAGCTGATTGTGTTAGTTGGGTACCTAGGCTGACTTTGTTGGACTTACGAACGCGCTCTCGGAACTCCTTCGTATGTAGGGGACTTGCTGTATACTATGAGGTAAGGGGCTCCATAATACAGTATTAATAACAGCTAACATTTATTACGTGCTTACCGTGCTCCCGGCACCACTGGATGGGCACCGCATGCCTTTACTCCCTCCGTCCTTTAGCAGTCCTATCAGGTAGGTACCTGAGGAAACCGAGGCACAGAGAGGTTAGAGTATCTGCCCAAGTAAGTGGCTGAGCTGGGATCTGACTGCATGCACCGTCAGAGCGCATGCTCAGCCCTGAACCACACCGTGGGTGGCTGATTAGCAGTGTGTACGTAGAGAGTGTGGCTTTCAAACCTTTCAGAAGTGTGTGCTGGGCAAATGCTGTTCTAAGCGTCTCGGAGCGTTTCCGAGATCCTCTATTAATGGGTTCGGCACCTTAGCATCTCCCCTTTTTGGTTTCAGCTGTGGAACAACTATTTTCACCTGGCTGTCGCTTTCCTCACTCAAGAGTCCTTGCAGCTGGAGAATTTTTCAAGTGCAAAGAGAGGGAAAATCCTTAACAAGTAAGTCCACGTAGCCCCAAATGCACGGGCAGGAGCCTGCAGTTCTATTAGCACAGTCTTCTTGCGTCTTCTAAGCCAACTGGGTACCAGTTGAGATGTAATCATGGTGTAACGAGAGGGTGGTTTCACACCGTGAATTGAGTATTGCCTTTTGTAACCCATGAATGCAGATCTAAAGCTGCAGCTTCATTCTGGTGGGTTGCAGGTCAGTGTCGTTCAGGACTGTTAGCACCGAACAGAATGGGAGGTTCGGGAGATAATTGCTTTTGCTGTGCACCGTGCTCATGTCACACCACGTATGGTTTGCTGTGTTGCTTAATTCTCCAACGCTGCTTCAAACAAGGAAGCTTCTGACGGAAGCTGTTGGCGTCTTGGGATTGTGGCACAGCTCATCGCAGAGTGATGAGTCATCTGGGGTTCCTTCTTTGCAAGAGATGACCCCGGTCCTCTTCCAGGCGGGCGATCTGAAAGCGCTTAACTAGCCCTTGGATTATCCTGAAAACGTCTGAGAAGCCCCGGGGAAGCCAGGATCCCTGCCTGGCTCCTTCAGCACTGCATCCCAAACAGCTCCTGGTCCAGGGTCAGGAAAAGAACCCTTACGTGGGTTTCTTTGCAACCCTTGGGCACTCTGAGGGCCTTGCCACCTCTCTCTCTGCCTCAGTTTCACCAGCATCTCAGTTCTCTGGGGGCCCCTTCCATCGGTACATCACGTTGCTAAGTCATCTGTCCCTGTTCATCACTTCGTAATCCCTCTGAGCCGTGTTGACGGTTCCAAGGCATTGCCAGCCTGGTACCATCACTGAGGTTAGAGATTCCAGGGCCTCTCAGAAGGGGACAGCCGCTCAGCCCTCCTAGTATCCCAGGAGAGTGTGTCTCCCTTGCAGACCAAATGGAAAGCACGCTATCCCTGGGGAGTAAGAAGTAGTTCAGCCGATATTTACAGAGCACGCGTGACCTGCAAGTGACTTCCTAAGAACGTTTTATGCATTTTCCACATAGAATCATTCGAACAAAACCCAAAACTATTCCATAGGTTCTCTTATCGTCTTTATTTTCCAGACAAGGAAGTGAAGCTGGTTGTGAACCAGGGTCCCGTGTCTCACAGAGTCGTTCTAACTCGGGCAGTTCAGAGCCCGAGACGTTTAGCTGGGCTGCTTTTAGAACCTTAAATCCTTCCCTGAGCCACCTAAAAGTCAGCTTTCATCGGGTCATCTTGGAACTTCCCTGGCTTCCCTTCCCAGTGGTTAAGACTCCCTGCTTCCCAGGTTTGATCCCTGGTCGGGGAACTAAGATCCCTCATGCCACGTGTAGCAGCCGAAAAGAAAACAAAACCAAAACAAAACATCGGCTGTCTTTCCTTCAAGCTTCTGCATTTGAGTGACTGGTCTGTTGGCCGTTGATAGAGACAAGTGTTCCTTCTTCAGAAAGGGAAATGCGCCCCGGGTGGCGTGGGCCCAGTGGGTGCCCAGCGGCGATGGCAGGGAAGATGCCCCCTCCTCCGAGCCAGCAGAGTTTATCCCTCATCTGGGCCCAGGAGACAGACTCTTCTAGGCAGCACCTTCCGGGGACTGGCTCAACAGGGATGCTACCACTTTGTGAAATGTACATTCCCTCAGTGCTCCCAGGAAGTTAGGGGTGGCTCCCAGCATGTTGTCCTTGATGAAAGGCTGTCATGGCGAAAGCTGTTTGTAATGGAAACACTAGTAACCAGCACACACAGGACTCGGCCCTAGCCTCTCCCCACCACAGCCCTCCAGAGCCCTGGTTATCCTGTCCTGCCCACCTGTGTGCAGTGCTCACGTGGGGTGAGGCCGGGGTCCAGACCCAGCTCCAGCCGACACTGGTGCCCATTCCTTGCCAAGCTTGTAGCACATCCTACCCTTAGAGATGCCTGTGGAGAAGAATTGAGTTTAAACCGGAAATCTGCCTGAAAAGAGCTGACATCTCCTTCACAGTTCGGAGAATAAAACCATTTGATGTGAGCATTCTCCGGTCAGGGCGGGGCCCGTCTCTCTCCCTGGGCCCTTTCCTTGTTGGTGTGAGAGCGTTAAAATCTAAGCTAGAGCGACACGAATACATGCGTTCACCACACAGGGCCTTGTCCACCAGAGAAAATGTTTGCTTCCCACATCGTGCTGTGCCTTCTGAAGCTTCAAAGCCAAGGAAAATTAAACACAGCCAGCTGGTGTCACCCCTCCCAGAGGGCCTCTGAATCGGGCTTTTAGAATTCTCTCTCACAGCCGTGGCAAGGAGAGACTCCAGATTTTCCCTTTGAAATTGTCCCATGGATCCTCCGAGGGAAAAAGCCCCAAACATTTCAGAAATTGTCTTTGCAGGAGGTCTCAGCTCCTGTGCAGCCCGAGGGGCCCTCTCCCAGGGGCACAGGTTCAGTGTGTGGCCATGACAGGCTGCGTAGGAGAAGGAATTTCCAGCATCTATGTTAAGCGCTCTTGGCCTATGAGGCTGTGTGGCTAAGATAAAACATGGGTTCACCTGTTTGTTGTATTCACCCTGCCTCTTGCTACACCTTAAACACTTTATCATCCATGTGCAGTTTTAATTTCTAAATAGCAAAACCTGCATGAGAAATATTAGGAGATGGTCCTACCCAAATGCTTAAATTTTCTAGTCTTAGAAATGTTTTAATTTGTTTCACATTGTGCCGTGTACTCATGGCACTAGAGTCCTGGTGCTTGGCACCCAGAGATACAAAGTTCACAGTCTAGGGGGCAGGTAGCTGTGCAAAATTACATGATTGGAGTAGAACGTAAGTGCTCCCCAGGTGCCTTGGCAGCCCGGAGGTGGGCATGTAGGACTCGGCCTGGGTGGCGAAGGTGGCTGAGATGTTCACGAGACTGATTGACTGACCCCCTTGTCAGCAAACAGCCATTCCCAAAAGGGGTCATCGCGTCCTAAGGGGCAGGGCCCACTCTGTGCGTTGCTGAAGCATAAGTGAGTGGCCGGGCCTGGAGTGATCGGAACTTGGGGTAAAGGTGCGAGGGACCAGGTGACACGGGGACTAACCCCAGGCGTCTGAGCGAATGGCGGGCTGCTGATTTCCGGCACAGTGGAGCGTAATTCAGGGGGTTATTTTCTTCTAGAGGGAAAGGCCGTGGGGTCTGAAAGTGGAGAGATGCCCCCCTGTTTAGTAGCCTCTGGCTGTCCCCATCAGCTCGTCTACTGCTGTAGGGTTTGTGAATCCATCCCAGGGCTTCGGCATGAGCCCCCTCGCGCCCCCAGCACGGCCCTTCCTCTCTGCTGCGGCCTGCACCTTCTCCCGCCTGCCTGGTCCACAGCGCTGTGTCTCAGAACAACAGAAAATCCCAGTATCAGGAGATCTGCCTGTTCGTTCCCTCTTGTTAAGCTTCCCGTCCTCCTGGTGACCTAGGTTGGGGAGATAATTAGGATATTTATTCCAAAGGCATTCCCCAAAGCACATGGGAGTAACATCAAAGAATGGGCCATATAGCGTGCAGAACACTGATTAAGTCAAACCCAAACTGAATACAAGATTTGGCAATGATCCACAAAATAAATAACCTCTAGGAATCAAAGTCCATAATGAGAACATTTAACTGACTCACCTTCAGACATCCTTGGCGCTAGTGACTCCTAACAAAGACAGAGAAGGCGACAGAATGCTAACCCTGACCTTCATGAATGCCCCATCCCCCATCCCCCACGCCTTGTACGTTACGGGGGCTCCGGAAGTATGAGTCAAATGTGAAAGAGTTGGCTTTGGATTAGCAGCCAGCTTGACCATTTTAGTTTGTAAGACATCGTGTGTCCTAGCGTTGGGGCAATGGGGCGCTGTGACTGCAGCTGGCCTTCTGTGTTCAGGACCAGGCTGCCTTCTTGAAGAGGAAAGGGGTTCGTGAATGGGCCTCCAGCAGCTCTAAGCATAAAATGCCCATTTAAGAATTGCAGCCCGAGAGGGTAAAGCGCGATGGCCAAGCCCAGGTCAGTGGATTTGAACCTAGGTGATTAATGTGGGTTCTTCATGGTACCCTCTCCCCAGTTGGTCCCGGGATGTTTCCCATCCTTTTCTGGTGCGTTTCGTTTTTCCTATAGAAGTCTATCCTCAGCTCACTGCCTCTTCTAAGAGGACAGGTTTCACTACTGGACCAAAATATCACAATGTTTCCAAACACTGGGTTCTGAAACATCAGTGTGTTAATTCATACTGTACACATTACTTTTTAGGGAAACCAAAAGGAAAGAAGTACACAGTGACAAGCCTTGCTTTGCAGTGTGACCTAATCTGAAGCTGGAGTTGAACGTCCCAAATTATAAAAGGAAATTATTTGTGTTTGTGCTAATTTTTTTCCCAAGAGACTCAAATTATTCCAGATAAATTCACTATGTACTAAGAAATAGAAGGGGACCCAAGGAGATGGACTCAACAAGCTATAACCTGTGCTAAGGTCCTTTTCGAAGAGTTAATTAAGTGTCCCACATGCATTAACGATGCTGTATTCTTTTTTTTTTTTTTTTAGTTGAAGTATAGTTGATTTATAACATTGTGTTAGTTTCTGGTGTACAGCAAAGTGATTCAGTTACATATTTTTTTCAGATTATTTTCCATTATAGGTTGTTACAAGATAGTGAATATAGTTCCCTGTGCTATACAGTAAATCATTATTGCTTACTTCTTTTATATAAAGTAGTGTGTATCTGTTAATCCCATACTCCTAATTTATTCCTCCTCCAATCCCTTTCCCCTTTGGTAGCCGTAAGTTTGTTTTCTGAGTCTCTTTCTGTATTATAAATAAATTCATTTGTATTATACTTTAGATTCCACATACAAGTGATACTATATGGTACTTGTCTTTCTCTGTCTGACTTACTTCACTCAGTGTGACAATCTCTAGGTCCATCCATGTTGCTGCAAATGGCATTATTTCATTCCTTTTTTATGGCTGAGTAATATTCCATTGTAAATATATACCACATCTTCTTTTAGTGATGCTGAATTTTTTTGTGTGCACGTATTTATTTTCTTTCTTAAAAAAACTTTTTAATTTTATTTTTTTATACAGCAGGTTCTCCTGAGTTATCTATTTTATACATATTAGAGTATATATGTCAATCCCAATCTCCCAGTTCATCCCACCACCACCACCACCCCCTCATCCCCCCGCCCAGTGATGCTGAATTTTATTGAACGTGATAAAACTTTATGCAGTGGAGGACACATCAGACCCCTGTGTCTAGTAAGGCTTATTCCCATCCGTCACATTTGGGGTCCCGTCTCCTCCCACCTCCCCAGAACTTACCAGTCTTTCCCATAAAAATAACAGTGTCTCACCCCACACATCATCTCCCTCCAGCTCCCTCCATGCCTCTCTCACTGCACACCCACACCCACTCCCGATGCTGGCTGCGGGCCAGCTCTGTCCTGGGCTCCCAGAACCCCTCTGTAGGTTTCCCTCCTAGCGTTTTGGCCTCTCCGCTGCTCCCTTGTCAGGCTCAGACTCCTCCCTCCACCCATTAAGTGCAAGAGGTCCTCAAGTCTTGGTGTTGGACCTTCTTATTCTGTTCCCTTTCCTTAAGATAGCAGTTTTTAAATTGTGCATCTCAGCCCTTCACTGGGCTGGGATAGCAACTTAATGGGCCATTGTATTAATTTCTTAGAGTCATCTGCCATAATGTAACAACACAAACTAAGTGAAACAACAGAAGTTTATTGCCTCACAGTTACAGAGGCCAGGGGTTGAAGACAAGGCATCAGCAGAGTTGGTTCCTTCTGGAAGCTCAGAGGGAAGACCTTGTCCGTGCCTCTCTCCTATCTTCTGGGGGTGGGTGGCCCCCATCCCTGGTGCTCCGTGGACGTGGCTGTATAACTCTCGTCTCTGCCTCCCTCTTCACGTGGCCTTCAGCCTTGTTTGTCTGTGTCTCTAAATGTATCCCTCTCCTTATAATAATGCCAGTTCTTGGATTTAAGGCCTGCGCCATCCAGCATGACCTTATCTTAACAGGATTACATCTTGTAAACACCCTCTTTAGGGGGTCACATTCACAGGTAGTAGGGGTTAGGGCTTTAACAGATCTCTGTGGAAGACACAAGTCAACCCACACGACCCAAGACCACATACATTTTTTTCCCTTTTTTTTTTTTTTCAGTGAAATAGAATATAAGGAAGCATCAGAGTTGATTGCAGGTAGTAAAGTTAAGTATTATTTCATAGAACTTTTGTATATGTACATTTTTATGCATGCTGCTTAGTAAAGTATATTTCTTATTGCAAAAGCGTTTTTGAAACTTAAAAAAAATACTTATAAACCTGCCTCTGCAGCCTTGGTTCACAGCATACCCCTCTTCTTGAGGGGAAGGAGTCAGGCAAGCTCCCTGTCCTCCAGTCTCACTGCCTTCTTTGGTCCATATGCTCACCTACCCCCACCCCCCCGCCACAGGGCCTTTGCACCTGCTGGTCTCTTCCCCTCTCTGTCTGGATTGTACCTTTCCTTCTTCAAATCTTGGGTAAATATTACTCTCTAAGAGAGCTTCTCCCACAGCCAACCTGGACCCACTCCTCCAGTTTTTCCTAAAGAACTGTGACCATGGCCTCCAAAAAAACATAAATAATAACAAAAAAAACTACTATATATACACATATATGTGTGAGTCTCGTATGATTGTTTAATGCCCATCTCTGCTGCATGCTAATAGTCCCTCAGGTCTGTGGATTGTGTCTCTTTCCCACATTATATTAGTGGCCCCATATTAGCTCTGTGCCTGGCCCTCAGTAAGCATTTAGTAACTCATTAAACAATGAATAATGCTTACAGAACAAATTAATCTAAAAGACCATTGCAGGGCTTCCCTGGTGGCGCAGTGGTTGGGGGTCTGCCTGCCGATGCAGGGGACGCGGGTTCGTGCCCCGGTCCGGGAAGATCCCACATGCTGCGGAGCGGCTGGGCCCGTGAGCCATGGCCGCTGAGCCTGCGCGTCCGGAGCCTGTGCTCCGCAACGGGAGAGGCCACGACAGTGAGAGGCCCGTGTACCACAAAAAATAAAATAAAATAAAATAATAAAAGACCATTGCAACCATGAAGGGGATGCTGTGATGAGGCCCACTCTGAACTTTTAAAGGAAGGACCAGCCTGGCTTCGTTGCTTGTTAGGACAGACGAGGGCACCGTGTCCTCGTTCTCCCAAAGGCCTGGGAGATAGATGAGCATTATGCCGTCATTATCCCAGTACTACACATGGGGAGACCAAGGGTCAGAGTGGTCAGGTAATTTTCCCAGTGTGCTTAGATTTGGTCTCAGGTTGGTCTTACCCCCAGGCTTGGGCTATCTCTGGTGGACATGGGATTTCTGCTTTTGGGGCAAAGATTCAGGAAAGCAGGTGCTAAGGTAAGGTCTCAGAGACCAGAGTCATGCTATTTGGGTCAGAGTTACAGGCCTGGATGTGGGATCTGCGATCTACCTGGGCTGTCTAAAGGATGCCTCCTGGGAGCTCCCTTGGGCTGGCCATTTGAAGTTGTCCACTCACTTTGTGGGTGGGTACAGGCGACCTGGGTGTGGTGGGGAGTACCGGGTGACTCCGGCTTTGCGGAAACAGGCACGTCATTTCACCCCCAGGAATCTCTGCTTCCTCAGTGGGAAGATAGCTACGGGAACGTCTTCTTCCTCACCTTGTGGTCTTACTGTGAGAATCAAATCAAATGAAACACACCACACATGCACTTTGAGGGGTGAGACACAGTGCTGTGCTGTGACATCGTGGAAGTCTGCCCTCTCTGGTCCTCGAGATGCATGCTGGGGGTGAAGAACAGGAATTCTTTGGGAGTCTGGAGACTTGTGCCATCTCTTCTCCCCTTGCCCTGTGACCATGGCCAAGGCATTTTGCTTCCCCCCCAGGACTAGTTCAGTTCCCTCAACTGTAAATCATTAGTCATGGACTTAGTAACGGTCTCTAAGGCTGCCACCAGCTCTGGAATTCTCTCTCCAGGTAGGAGCATGATCCCAGATACTCTCCATTACTGCTTTTTTCTCCTCCTTGGGGCAAGGATTACAAATGGTTCAGGAATCCCTCTTAAATTCTGGTGACAGCTGTGACTCCATTGGGGGATTGCGCTGAGAAGTGTATAGATTTGTCAAAGCTGCCTTCTTATTAAAATGAGAGAAAAGATCAGTCTTACTGCTGGAGAGATTCGGTCCTGCCCTTTACCTTCCAGCTCTGTACTCATCTTGTACCAGCCTCGAGCACCTGTGTCTTATTTGACTATTATAATGGCATTTTTAGCACCTTTCTACCAGAGGCTTTACTCTCCCGAGCGACGTGCACTCAGATCTTTGCTAATCCCCCCGTTCTGAAATGCTGTGAAGACACGTCATTCCCCACGTAGAAGACAGTGAAGTGTCACTGAAAAATGTAACCCAGGCATCCTTGAGCCCCTCACGCTCCGCCGGCACCAGGGGCAGAAGCGCTGGGCGGAGAGACAGGACGGGGCCGGCTTCCCTCTCCTCACACGCCTCCTGGGGTCCCCGGGTCAAGTCCAGCTCTGGACAGACAGCAGTCACTGTAGGGCCTGAGGCATCCATTGGGTCACTCCTGGTGATCCAAACCCAACCCGTGAGCCCGCTGCTGCCAAGGCTGGCCTGCGCTTTATCTTTCTGAAGTTTGGGGTTTGATTTGAATTATTGTAAGACCTGGGAGAGGAAGTTGAGTCAGGGGCCAGCAAGGCACAGACACTGATGGAGATCAGCCTGGCTTTAACCGTTCGTATTTTTCAAGAGATACTGTTCCGGGCTGAGAAGGAGTTGCTTGGCAGTTAAGAGTCTTTAAGCTTGAGTTAGTGGACAGGCCCACCCCTGGGACAGGCTCTCGCCTCCTCTGGGCCTCTGGCGTCCTCACTGTGTTGAGGTCTGAACACCTGGCAGCAGGGGCTGGGGTGTTTACGTTCTCGGGGTCCTCCCTGCGATGCCACACTCCTCACCTCCCCAGACACCTGCTCCCCTGAAAGGCAGCTCATCCCTCTGGACAGCGCGGACCCCTCCAGCCTGAGGAGGAAGCATCTGCAGTGGATGGAGCGTGGCTTTCCTCTCCCCGATCCTATTCTCTTGGTAAATACCCAGAGGACGGTCTTCCCAGTCATCATGCAGCCACCCACATCCTCTCCAGGCCTGGGTGCTGGGACCCCTCTGTCATTCCTACAGGAGCAAAATGGGGATTGGAAAACGGCTCTGCAAGCCTCAAAAGGGTGCACGCCTCACTGGTGCTCAGATCTTGTGCCCCTGGGGCACTTCTGGGTGCCAGCGAGGCGCAGAAGGGTGACCCGGTCCCTGCTCCCTGTGGCTTGGTGCTGGGAGCATTCCTGGGCAGAGATCCCCTCTCTCTCACTCACCGAATTTACCTGCACCAGCGCTCACCTGGTGTCAGGCTGGACTGGAAGGTAACACATTCACCTCAGAGGACCAGCTTGTCCTCGGAGGAAGGGGTACAACACTGCCCTCTCACTTCAGTTTCTCCACGGTTACAGTGAAAGCCCTGGCATCTGTCCGGCTGTGATGCTCCCAAGGTTGAATTCTCCAAAGAGGAGCTGCCGGGTGTGTTCATCTTTCCTGGTTGAGCTTCTCGCAGGGTCTGCTGTCCTTTCCTGCTGTAAGTGACAGACGGGTGCTTAGGGTACCCGAGACTTTGCTAAAGGGTAGCAGCCAGCTGGGGCTGTGGATGTACCAGCCGGATCTCTACCTGTGGAGGCACAAGTCGGTCATCTGTAATCAGAGCTTTTCTTCCCACATGAGCTGACATAAGGATGCACAGAGCAGGCGCCACGCCACAGCTGCTACACTGTGACACTGTAGGATAATTTTGCAAATTATCATTGGTAATAGAATCAGCCTTTTCCTCAGGCAATAAAGGAAAATGTTAAATTGCTCACAAACTAATAAAGGTTTATCTTCTGAAACATCAAATTCTGTTTACTCATGAAACACACCCCCCCCTCTGCTGACCCACTGGGAAGAAAATTAGCATTTATTTTTGCTGGTACGTAAAAACAGGGGAATGTTTGTTGACATCTTTTGGTGTTAAGCCCTTCCTTACATTGAAAATGATAAAGAAAGAGCCAGGAGCCGGGAGCTGTATGGAAGAGGCCTTCCCTGCTCTGATTGTCTAAGACTCCAGGGCTTAATTTAACATGTGAGAACTGCTTATTGTGTGCCGGGCTGTAGGATGTCATTTGGTGTCTGGTTCCTGGATGCTTATAACATGCGTGGAAAACAAACTCCCCCTCAAGCCAAGGAGCCGGGTTCTCTTTCTCCTGCCATTAGGGACTGAAGAAAGGAAAATACTTTTCATTTCTCTCCACCATCTCCCCCATGTTTCCACAGAGGGGAGGATCTTATGTAATCTGTGGTGATGGGAAAATGAGATCCCTAGCCGGGTTCCTCCTCCTTCAGTTCCTTTTGGTGGCAAAAGAAGTTGATGCTTGACACTCTCTTTATTTGTCTCAGGGATGGGAGAGTTTCATTGCACTTAAAAATAATCCAAGTCTGATTTTCAAATGCTCCATAGAGTGACTCAGCGTTTTTCCTGTCCCTGGTTTTCAGGTACGGAGATATGAGGAGACAGATTGGCTTCGAAATCAGGGACATGTGGTACAACCTTGGTGAGTAACTGGGACTTCAGGGCATCAGAACATCATGACTCGGTGGTGGGTGATGCCGCTGGCCCTGTTTGTCAGCTTTGGGGCATCTTAAAAATCTGAACAGCTTCTGTCCTTCCGAGAGCAACTGCTACCTTTGCAGTAAGTGCTTTCAGTGAATAAGAGATGGGAGACCAAAGTAAAGGGAAGGAAATCTGATTGGTGGAGAAAACAGAAAAGTCAAGAGAGCGCCCTCTTGTGTCAGGTGAGCAGAGCTCTGCCTTGGAACTCTTGCTCCTGGGCAGAACTACCATTCTCTCCGTTTCTCATGAATCAAAGCATGTAGCTCATCCTACTGTTATATAGTCCATCACTTATTGTATTCAGTTTCACGTAATCTACCTTCCAAAGGGTTTATTCTCCAACTCAAAACTAGACCCTGTATTTAGGTATACTGCCACCAGGTGGTGGTAGGCTGAGTACTTGTACAATCAAAACAATAAGGGATACGTGTGTTTAAGATAAGAAATTAACATAGGCATTTATCACTATAAACTTCCCTCTTAGTATGGCTTTTGCCGCATCGCAAAGTTTTGGTATGTTGTCTTTTCATTTGTCTCAAGATAATTTTTGATTTCCTCTTTGATTTCCTCTTTGACCCATTGATTGTTCAGGAGTGCAGTTTTAAACTTTCAAGTATTTGTGAATTTTCCAATTTTCCTTCTGTTATTCATTTCTAGCTTTATTCTATCATGGTAGGAAAGGATACTTGGTATGATTTCAATTTTCTTAAATTCGTTAACAATTGTTTTGTGACCTAATGTGTGACATATCCTGGAGAATGTTCCTTGTGCACTTGAGAGAAATGTGTATTCTGCTGCCGTTAGGGGAAATGTTTTGTATATGTCTGTTAGGTCCGTTGATCTATAGTGTTGGCTTACTGGTGAAGAAAGATCTCAAATAAACAACCCAGCTTTACAGCTCAAGGAACAACAACAACCAAAAAAGAAAACTAGGCCTAAGCCTAAAGTCGGCAAAAGGAAGGAAATAATAAGGATTAGAGAAGAAATAAACAAAATAGAGGATAGAAAACGTCAATAAAATTAAGAGTTGGGTTTTTGAAAAGATAAACAAAATTGACAAACCTTTAGCTCAATTACTAAGAAAAAAGGAGAGGAGACTCAAAAAAATAAAATCATAAATGAAAGAGGAAACCTTCCAACTGATGCCGTAGAAATAAAAAGGATCATAAGAGACTACTGTGAACACTTAACGTGCCAGCAACCTAGAAGAAATGGATACATTCCTAGAAACATACAACCTACTGAGACTGAATTATGAATAAATAGAAAGTCTGGACAGACCAATGATGAGTACAGAGATTGAATCATCTGACAACAAACAAAAGTCCAGGACAAGATGCCTGCACTGGTGAACACTACCCAACATTTAAAGAAGAATTAATGTCAATCCTTTTCACACTTTTCTAAAACACTGAAGAGCAGGCAACACTTCTAAACTCATTTAATGCCATGAGCATTACCATGATGCCAAAGTCAAACACACTACCAAAAAAAAAAAAAGAAAGAAATCTATAGGCCACCATCTCTGATGAACACAGATGCAAAAATCCTCAACCAAATCCTAGCAAACTGAATTCAACAGCACATTGAAAGGGTCATACGCCAGGAACAAGTGGGATTTATCTCTGGGATGCAAAGATGACTCAGCATATGCAAATTAATAAAAGTGCTACAGGGATATTAGCTCCGTGCTTTGTGACAGCCTGGAAGGGTGGGATGGGGAGAGTGGGAGGGAGGGAGACGCAAGAGGGAAGACATATGGGAACATATGTATATGTATAGCTGATTCACTTTGTTATAAAGCAGAAACTAACACACCATTGTAAAGCAATTATACCCCAATAAAGATGTTTAAAAAAAAATAAATAAATAAAATAAAATAAAATAAAAGTGCTAGACTACATTAATTGAATGAAGGACAATAAGATTATCTCAATAGATATAGAAAAACCATTGGACAAAATTCAAAACCCTTTCATGATAAAAACTCCACGAACTAGGTATAGAAGGAATGTAACTTAACATAGTTAAGGGCATATATTGTCAACTAATATCATACTCAGTGGTAAAAAACTGATAGTTTTTCTCTAAGATTGGAAACAAGACAGGATGCTCACTCTCACCCCTCCTATTCAGCATAGTACTGGAAGTCTGGACAGACCAATTAAGTAAGGAAGAGCAATAAAAGGCATCCAGATCAGAAAGGAAGAAGTAAAATTACCTCTCTTTGCAGATGACATGACCTTAATATGTAGAGAACCCTAAAGACTCCTCCAAAAAAGTGTTAGAACTAACAAACAAATTCAGAAAAGTTGCAGGATACAAAATCAACATAGAAAAAAAAAAGTTGCATTTCTATACACACTACCTGTAAAAGAAATTAAGAAAACAATCCCATTTTCAGTAGCATAAAAATGAATAAAATATTTAGGAATAAACTTAACCAAGGAGGTGAAAGACTTATACACTGAAAATTACAAAACATTGATGACAGAAATTTAAAGAGACACAAATAAATGTAAAGACATCTCATGTTCATGGATTGGAAGACTTGATATTGTTATCGCTTTCAAAATTCCAGTGGAATGTTTTACAGACATTGAAAAATCAATTCTAAAAGTCATGTGGAAACACAAAAGACCCTGAATATCCAAAGCAATCCTGAGAAAGAAGAACAAAGATGGAGGCATTATACCTCCTGGTTTCACAATAAGTTACAAAGCTATAGAAATCAAAACAGTGTGGTACTGGCATAAAGACAGACATATAGACCAATGAAACAGAAGAGAGAGCTCAGAAATAAGCCCACACATATGCAGTCAACTGATCTTTGACAGGAAACCAAGAATACACAGTGAAGAAAGGAAAGTGACCTTAACAAGTGATTTGTGAACAACAAATAGTGTTGTTAATACTGGATATCCACCTGCAAAAGAATATACATGCTTAAGCCATACACAAAAAGCAACTAATAACACACTAAAGACTTAAATGTAAGACCTGAAACCATAAAATTCCTAGAAGAAACCATAGGAGAAAAGCTTTTTGACCTTGGCCTGGGCAATGATTTCTTGGAAATGGCACCAAAAAGACAAGTAGACTACATCAAACTAAAAAGCTTTTGCACAACAAAGGAAGGAAACAATAAAATGAAAAGTAATGGGAGAATATATTTGCAAACCCCATGTCGGATGAGGGATTAATATCCAGAATATATAAAGAACTCCTACAATTCTATAGCAAAAAAACAAATAAACCAATTAAAAAGTGGTCAAAGGACTTGAATAGACATTTCTTCAACGAAGACAGACAAATGGTCAGTAAGTACATGAAAAGTTGTTTAACATCACTAATCATCAGAGAAATGCAAATCAAAAACCACAGTGAGCTATTGCCTCACACCTGTTAGGATGGCTGTTATGAAGAAAATAAATAAAAGATAATCATGGGTTTGCAAGGATGTAGAGAAATTTGAACTCATGTACACAGCTGGTGGGAATGTAAAATGATGCGTATGGAGGTTCCTCAATAAAATAAAAATAGAGCTACCCTATGATCCAGCATTCTCACTCCAGGTTATGTATTCTAACAAATTAAAATCAGAATCTGGGTATCTGCACTCCCATGTTCGTTGCAGCATTATTCACAATATGGAAATATGGAAACAACCTAAATATGGAGACAACCTAAATGCCCATCGACAGATGACTGGGTAAAGAACATGTGGTATATATATGTACAATGAAATATTATTCAGCCTTAAAATAAAAGAAATCCCATCATATGAAAAAAAAATGGAAGACCCTGAAGACCACTGTTGGATGTGAACCAAGCCAGTCGCAGATGGACAGTTTCTGCATGAATCCTCACATATGAGATCTCTGAAGGAGTCACACTCATTAGAGCAGAGAGCAGAATGGTGGTTGCCAGGGGCAGGGGTGTGCCGAGGGAGCAGTGGGGAGGTGTTGGTCAAAGGATGAAACGTTGAAGTTTTGCAAGATGCATACATTTTAGAGATCTGCTATACACGTGGTGCCTCGAGTTAATGATCCTGTATTGTACATGTAAAGATGTAAGAAGGTAGATCTCATCTTAAGTGTATTCTTACAATAAGCAAGAAAAAAGTAAAAATGATAAGAAATTAATTCAATTTTATTTATAAGTGAATTAATTAATATAACAAGGAATTTTCTATTAAAATGTTAGCCACTATGACATGTCATTCTGTTGGTTATGTTCCTTATAAAGGAATAAACAACTGATTATAATTTGGTGTCTCCTCACCACCTTTATGTGTCCTCTGTGAACCTGGCCTCTCCTAGTTGAGATGAAGCCCTTCCTGGCACCTGTCCTCAGCTGGTTTTGTGCTGAGGTGCCCCGGGCATCTTTCTTCAGCACCACTCCTGGTCCTGTGCAAGCTTCTGCCTCTGAATTGCCCAGGCTCTCCTTCCTTCTCTCAGATTGGCACACAAATCCTACCTTGGTTTGTTGTGGGGAGGGCTTCCACTCTCCCCATCCCCCAGTGACTTTTCTTCTCTAGAAGGAGGCAGGCCACTGCCCACCTTGCTCTCTAGTCACCCCACTGCATCAGGGTTTTGTTTGTTCCACCAGAGCTGGGGCGCCCTAGCTGTATCCCAATCTGTGTGCTTCTGGAATAGCTTTCTTCGTGGTTGGAAAGGTGCCCTGATGTATCTACATTCCTTGGGCAGAACGAAACGAGGTGACAAAACTAAACACGGTTTTCGATGAAGGCCGTGGCATTGGGCTCCACCGCCTTCCTGATGGCCCTTTGAGCAGACAGGGCCAGGGTTTTGAGGGCCAGCCCTGCTGCTTGGCTTAGCGGTCAGCACGTTCACAGAGGCTTCTTTTCAACTGAAGCCAGGTTTCCTCAGAGGCCTTTGACTCCTAATCCTTCTTGAGTGCCCGGAGGTCAGCAGAAGTGTGTGAAGGAAGGCTCTGTCACATCTCGAGAGAATGTTAGGAGAATTTCCAAATATTCTTTGTCTTTCCGTTTATATGAAGGATGGAGTCTTTTTCAAATGGGTCTTCATCCAGAAAAATAAATGTACAACTCTTTGGGGGGGAAATCGATACTCTGTGGATAATACTAAGAACATGGAAATTAAGAAGCTTCGTTTAACATGAGGCGCCTGCTGGGTTCTCCAGGATAAAAATCCAGTGCGAGAGCTCCCAGGTGGAGAGAAGGAGCTGGTGGGGATGACTTCTCTGCCTGTGCTGTCACTGGGAGGAGAATCCACTCCCCCACCTGCTGGGCATCAATCCTGGAGTCAACTGGGGACCCCTTAAGGAAACTCTCCACTGGGACTTGGCTGCAGCAGCTGGAACGTCCAGCATCAAAGTACTGGCTCTCGGTGTCAGAGTGCCCGGCTGCATCTCCAACACAGAACCTTCCTGGCACTGTCCCGTCCTTGGTCTTCCTGCCGTCCCTGGGGAGAGAGCAGGCACCCTGGGCTCCGAGGGAAGAGACTGGATATGAGTTCCACTTGAGTGGAACTTCCTGCCTGGCTGTGTGACGCAGTCGGTCTGGGCTTCCCTCACTCAGCTTCCTAGGCTGTAAGATGCAGAGGCTGGACTGAAGTTTTCAAGAGCCTTCTAACTCTGAAGCTCAATAATGCTTTCTATATATATGGTGCTCAATAATGCTTTTCATATATATGGTGCTCAATAATGCTTTTTATATATATGGTGCTCAATAATGCTTTCTATATATATGGTGCTCAATAATGCTTTCTATATATATGGTGCTCAATAATGCTTTCTATATATATGGTGCTCAATAATGCTTTCTGTATATATGGTGCTCAGTAATGCTTTTTTAATATATATGGTGATCTCGGTAGTGAAATGCTAAGGCTTCTAGAACCGTTCATGATTCATTTTAATTGATCCTACCCTGACAGGTTCATCTCTCATGTTTCCTGGCAGGTCAGACACTGTGGGACTCCTGCCAGGAAGGTTCTGTCTGTAGCCCCATTCCGAGGGAGGGGCAGGTGAGGGCGGGCAGGAATGTTCAGAGAAATGGCATGGAGGGAGTCATTCTCGGCTGGACAAGTGGGAGCCCAGGGCTCTTCTAGGTGCCGGAGTCCAGTGAGTGATGGGCTGCACCCACTGTGGCCAGGCTTTTCAGCGGGGACCTGATATACCTCTGCATGAGGGCCCTCTGCGGTCATCTTTCACCCCGACCCTTCCAGAGGGAGTGACAACACCTTCTGAGTTGTTCAGTGTCACCTCTAAAGTGCAAACTGTGAGCTAGTCTATTTCTCCTAAAAGGACCCTTTTAGGTGTGTTTTCAAATGCTTCATTCCGAAACGCCTTGGTAATATTTTTCTCATCATTTAGGATAAGTAGAGACAGCCACCCTGGTAGATATTCACACTGGTTTTTAACACACTAAAAGGCGTCCTTCTTGTTTGATTAGTAGCTGCTGTCTCATCTCAGCTCACCCGGGACCCTCCCCTCCTCTCTGACCTTCAACTGAAGGGCCACTTCCTGGCTCAGAGGGAACCTCCAAAAGCGAGCCCAAGCCCAGGCTGGCCTGACACATGGGCGCTCCAGACACCCGGGTTTTCTTTTCTTTCTTTTCTTTTTTCTTCAAAGTGTTTTCAAAGTCATCTCTGGAATCCCTGAGATCGAGCACAGTTTGAAACTGATTCCTCCTCATTTGCTCCGTGTCGACGATTTCAATGGAAGACAGTGGGATGGGCCCAGGGAAGCATGAGTTTCTCTGTGAAGCCACCTCTGGGCCCTCGTGAAGCCTCCAGTGGTCGAATGGTTGGTTCTCTCGACATCATGTCATTACGTTCTAAAGAGTCTGAGTCAAGTGACAGAGACTTTCGATTTGCAACATAAAGGATGCAGTTAAGAGAGCAAATGTCCTGTCTCACCCCTGCCCGTTGCTGATTGGGATACAGTGATGAATGCAGCAGGTCTGTGTTTGGCAGCTTTCTACCAGGACCTCTGACTCTGGCATGAGAAGCGGCCAGGAGGTCAAATGTAAACTGTGACTGTGGTCAGTGAAGGGCAGGGATTTGGTAACAGCAAGAAATAATCATTAACCCACGTGACTGGGTTCCTTGCTTACAAAATAATTAAATTATGTTTGAGAGTTAAAAAAAAAGAATAAACATGTCGGCTGCTCCCAAGATCTGGCCCAGCTTCCCCTCAAAATGGCTAAGGCTAGCTCCGTGGGGTCACCTCCGGCCACCTGGCCCTTTCTTTGCTGCTCTGAATCTCAGGTGTTGGATCCTGCCCTCCAGCATCATTGCTGAGGATGCCACTCCAGAAATTAACGAGAGCACATCTCAGTTTCCTAAGATGGATGCAACCTATTTTCTACACAGCTTTTAAACAAACAAAAAAAACACATTATTTTCAAATGGGCTCAGGTTTGAGATCATATTGGCAGTCTCCACCAAGAAAATAAAAATAGACGTCAGATATATTTATCCTCTTACAATTAGTCACCTGTCACTGGATCAGGCCCTGAGCCGAATGTGCCGTGAGACCGTCTCCTTCTGAGTCTTCCCAGTCACACGTGCGGTGTGAGCGGCCCAGA
The DNA here is from genome assembly GCF_963924675.1 of Phocoena phocoena. Lineage (NCBI taxonomy): Eukaryota > Metazoa > Chordata > Mammalia > Artiodactyla > Phocoenidae > Phocoena > Phocoena phocoena. The sequence continues at coordinate 4,937,794 of NC_089234.1, read as the reverse complement.
ACCCACCTCCTTGCACAGCACTGGAACAAGGGTCCGGGGTCTGCGCGGCTCAGTTTAATGCAAGTGCAGACACAGTGCTGCCCCATGGGACACAGCAGCATGGGGTTTTTTTTTCCCTCCCAAACCTGTCATATTTTGAGTGTGAAAGGAGAAATCAAAGGCAGACTCTCTCCCAAAAAAGGGGGGGGGCGGGGGGGTGGCAGATGTGCTCATTTACTCAGCTCTTCAGTTATTTATCAAAGCGCACCCGTGTGGCAGCCTGCAGAACACCTGAGCTCTCTTTCGCCTTCCTCACCTCGATTTACATTTTGTTTGTTACGTACAGCACCCCGGAGCCCAGTCTCTCCAGTCTGTCCAGAACAAATGTGCTCGCAGGAAGATCTTTATCTTCCAGGTTCCGTCTGGGACATTTGTCACGCGGGGATTCCCTTCATGGGTATTTTTGGAGACTTGGAAAACATTGTGTGCTTTTCATTAAAACCCACATACAGTGGGGCCTAATCCGTTTGACTGGGTGATGGAAATTTTTGCTCTGTCTACTCTTGTGTATATGGAGATTTTCCTGGGATTAGACGATGTTTAAGGTCCCGGATTTCTGAACACTCATGATTGTCAAGAGATCATCCAGGCACCCAGGGGGAGGCTGTTGATGGGGGAGAAGCCAGCTTCCCTGAGACAGCGCAGTCTGGTTCCCAGGGAAGAAGCTCCGTGTTTTGTCACTAGAAGAAAGACTGTCGGTGGGTTTTTAAGGATTGAGGAGTGGTAACCAGGAGTTTGGCCAAGGTGACCAGAGTGATCCGTCGATTCCCATTGTGATCCGATAATTAGTTTGTTCTTCCTTTGTCTCAAAAGGAAAAAAAGAAAGTAAATCCTCTTTTTCTTGAAGCCTGCATTTCAGGAGTCACCTTGATTCCCTTTGATTCCAAACCTGAGTTCATCATTAAATTTGAACAACAGATGCTCCAGGGGAAATCCATAATGCAAATGCCAAAAAAAAAAAAAAAGAAAGAAAGAAAGAAAAAAGATGAATACTGGAGAATCGTGTCCGACGCTTACTCACCTTGAGGACCATTGGTTCTCCGAGGTTAAACCCTGGGGATATCACTGTGGCTGGAGTTCAGTGCTGGCCCCCAGCCAATGTGTCCTATGTCAGTGGGAGGGGTAATAATCAAAGCTGAGGAGACCTTCGTTTTGGGAACATATTTTTCCAATCCCTGCATTCACAGCCACTTGTTTCTCTCTGATGCAGTCCTCCCAGCCTGGAACAATAAAGGCTGTCAGTGAGAGACAGAGCCCTCCGTGACGCGGCAGTTGTGGTTGATGAAGAACTCTGTCACCAGCATCTGTTTTCTGAAACATTGGCTTTGACATTTTTTAGGCATAATACAAGAAAAAAGTGTCACCTGAGAGACTGGATATAATAGCATTTTTAAGAGAATGCTTTGCATCACTTACATGCTTTTCAGAAACATTAAGCATTTGGGGAAGCGATGAGAATCGTGTTATATTAGGGCCTTAGTCAAAGTATTATTTAGTAAAGGTTAATAAGATTTTAATTATATTCAGATTCCTTGTTGAATGTTGCATTTTATGTATGTGTCCACCCAATACAAATTTCGGAATACTTTAATTTAGACCACTTCTGAGGATTATGTATTTTGTTAAGGGTCTTTATTTATAATAGCCAAATTTGTTTAATGGTTCTCTTTACAGAAATCTGCATTAGCTGAGTTATAAAGAAAATGAAATTATTTAGTGTATCCATTGTATTTCCAGATTGTGTAAAAATGTTAGTAACGTTGATTAACTCTGGATAAATTCCGAGTGCTAATAACAAAACGTCACAAATAACTCATTCAAGCATTTAATTCTTGTGCATTCTTCTATTATATGTTGGAAACAAAAAGATATAAATTGTAAGGGGGTGAAATGAAAATAAATCAGGATTTCTGAAATTAAAGATAAGAAGGCAGGAATTATAAAAGACCACTTCCGTGATGGGACCTGCCTCTAAACTTAATCATATCCCCTTACATAAGGTCAACGCCCCCCTTTTTTCAGAAATGAGTTTTCCAGCAGCTCCTTCCCTCTGGTGGCCTTTCATCCCTTCAAGTTCTCTGGAAGCTCACCCACATCACTCCCAGCGCTCAGGAATTTAGACGTAGCAGGGTGTGGAGGCCACTGCTGGGCTGAGGTGCAATGGTTGGTAGCAAAAAACGAAAAAATGGAGATTTTGAGTTATCGGTGTCTGAGTCGAAGGCAGAGGCCTCAAGAGGTGTGATACCAAGATTTCCAACAAAATAATTGAAATAGAAAAGAAAAAAATAAAAAGGTTTGGAGCCTGTAAGAATCCTGTCTCTACTTTCTGGGGCACCCAGTTTAGAAGTGTGATACCCCAGTAATGCTAGATAAAATGACAGGCCACTGTCCTCTGCATCTGGGTTATTACGACAGCACACGGAGAAGGGAGTGGCGTGGACAGCCAGCATCGTTTCTATTACCACGAGATGGAGAGGCCTAGTGTCCTGGAAAGATCTCGTGACCGGCAGGCCGGGCACGGGGGACACACCTGGTGCTTCAGAATCACAGACCCGGGTTCCAGTCCTGCTCTACCATTTCCACTGAACAGCACGCTGGTTTGGGGAAATTCACAGTTTCCTCATCTGTAAAACAGAGTTCAGAATGGCACTCCCTCTGGGGGAGGATGTTATAATGGGGGCAGGGGTATAGGAGAAATCTCTGTACCTTCTGCTCACTTTTGCTCTAAAAAATAAAGTCTATTAAAAAATAAAGTACGGTCTGGTTTTTAAAAAGAGGAGAGGAATGGTAGCCGTCTCACAAAATTATGTTGAGAATTCAGTGAGACTCTTTCTATGAGGCTTGTCATGTAGTCGTACTTAGTAAGCGTTAGCTAATTTTATAATATTCATTATTAATCATAGGGGCAGAAGTGTGTGCTTAAAACAGCTTTTTGAAAAGTTTTCTCAAAAGTTTTAAGCGTATACTATTGTCCTTGTGAATGATAATGAATATTATAATCTTACGCTTTAAAAATCGTACCTGGACAAGATAGGTGGGATATAAGATTCATAAAGTAGCTATTTTAATAAGCATTATCCAGTCAAATAGTGAGTCAAAAAAGGCAGAATCCTTCCTATTTTTACAGCTTCACATCCTGAGGTCTGGTTTTGATTTCTCTGATCAGTCACTCGGAACGTTATAGAGATCCCTCGACATTATTTACAGAGGTTCCAAATAGTAAACGCTTTTTCATCTGATGTTGCAGACAGAAAGGGCCCAAGAGACCGCCTGCCCTAACCTCTTCACTTTATCAACTCTTGTTCATTGTTCATAAAACGAGATGCCAAGGGTCCCGTCTCCCAGCCCTGCTCTTTCCAAAATTGGGTACCCGTTAGCTGCTCAGGCCCCGATGTGTGTGATGTAATTGTCTGTTTGTGAAATGGCATTTGTCGTCGGTAACAGACAAATCGTGACTGCAGGCCTTATATTGGGTGGATTTTTTTTAACAGCTTCACTTCCACTATTTGGAATACAGTTCACTTCTTACGCTAAAGACTGGGCACACTCAAAATTGTTGCCTGTAGGTCACAAACGGATACATATTCCCAAGATCCTAGCACTCAAAATCACAACGATCTGTGTAGTTTTGTTTCTGTCCATTGAAGCTCATTTCAGAATCCTTTATTTAAAACCTTTCTGAACAATGCACTTCTTTATTCAAGGTCAACACAAGATAAAGTTCATTCCAGAAATGGTCGGCCCAATATTAGAAATGACACTGATTCCTGAGACAGAGCTTCGCAAAGCCACCATCCCCATCTTCTTTGACATGATGCAGTGTGAATTCCATTCCACCCGAAGCTTCCAGATGGTAAGGACGTGGGTGTGCAGTAAGTGGCTTGGAGAGAAAAGGGGGACAAGCCTGAGTACCTTGAGACTTATAGATGGTTCTCCAGTTACACATGCTGAATATGGAAAACATAATTCCCTACAGCTTAAGAGAGAAAAGTCCTAGACTTCCCTTGTGGAAGAAGCCTGTCATTCTTAGGGAGGATCTCACTCTCATCTTCACAGAACGTTGTTCTCCATTTTTAGCTTTTACTTACTTTTAAGTGGATTTACTGACACATTAAATCTGGGTAAAACTCTCTCTGGCCCTCCTTTGTATGTGCACTGGAGCTTTTGATCAGATGTTACTGTATTCTGTCAGACTGGCTGCTTCTTACTGAGTTAATTATTTTTAAGTGTAAAGTCTTTGCCTTTATTTTACGTGTGTGCCTTGGTCTTTTTACCTGTGCAATGGAACTGATGAAAATTCCATAAAGAAAGTATGCGTAAAGTGCTAGAAACATCCTGTATCAACATGAAGAACAAAATCCGAATAATTGATATGTGAAAAGGAACAAAATCTCCTTCCCTGGATAAGTATGGTGTTTATGGATTCCTGGGTGGGTACGCACAAGCCCACACACATGCACATGCAATGGATTTCTCCTTTGTGTACTGATGCTTTGCAGGAGGCAAGAGAAAAAGCCAGGGATAGGAGGTCCTCTAAATTGAAAAATACCTCTGTTAAAATATTATAGTGATTCAGGGGAGTTAATGTACTAAGCATTTGACATAAATTTTTGAGGAATTTAGAGAGAAATTCCTATAGTGAATGGAAATCAAAACTGCGTCAATCAAGGTAACATGATTTTAGTGAGATCTAACATTTCAAGAGTAGGTTTTCCTTCCTCACTTCTGTACTTTCCAGTTTCAGAAACTTTGAATAGTTTATAGGCTTTAATTGGTCATTCTTTGTCATTATTGCATGAAGCTAGTAGCCACGAAGAGCAATTTTACTATTTCCCAGAACAAGAGACAGATACAAAGCCCAAAGAAGCCCCGTCTGTAAGCATGGCATTCAGACGCTGAAGTCTGGGTAGATCCTAAAGCCCTGCTCAGTCAGGAACCACCTGGGTCTTGAGCAGATCACTGACCATCTGTATGTCTCCAGCTCAGAGCTGTAAAATTGGTATGAAATAGAATCTATTCGCAAGAGCTGTTGTAAGATATAGAATCAAACCCATAAAGCCCACCCTTCCTTCCTTCCTTCTTTTCTTTCTTCCTTTTGGGTGAGGAAGATTTCCTTACATTTATTTATTTGTAAAATTAGACTATTTTGAAAGAGCAGCTGGCTTGGTTTGGTCTGTCTGGTTCACCGTCAGCCTTTGTACACGTGAGGTGTCACGTCGTAAACACTGTCCCCTCTTTGTTAACATTGTTCTTCTTGTTTGTCGATATATCAAGGACATTTTCCTCGACCGCAGCGTAGTTACCATGATTTCGAGGATGGTGTAACATTTCATAGAATGAGTGACCTCTTCCTTTCTGATCCACCCCCTTTAGTGGGGCGTTTAGGTCGTATTCACTACTGTGAATAAACCTGTGGTGAACATAATCATGCATGTAGCTTGAATTTCTTTTGAAAGTTTTCCTGTTGTACAGTCTCGAAAATGCAATTGCTGATTCAAAATATTTTGTGTGGCTTTTGACATTACTGCCAATTGATCTTATTGCCACAAGATGTGACCCGTCCCTACTGCCACCGGCACGAAATCATGGCCCCGTCTCACTGCCAACTCACCAGAACTAGGAACTGTAATTTAAAATGCTCTTCCCTAGGCTGCAAATGCATCAGATGTTTTGAATTTTGTATGAATCAGGCCTCAAAGGAGGACCTTATGGAAAGATGCTATTAAATTAAAGAATCAGGTAAAGGAGAAAAATGTATCTATGTAGATAAATGTTACTAGCCCGGGAATATAGGATCAAAAACCTTTAAAACATTATGTCATTCGTGATTCTTTCAAGGAGTCTTTGGGTCAAAATAAGGGCCGTTGGAACTGAGAGTTTGGTTTCTGAATTGTTCTCATCCTCCCACTCATTGTCTCACTCCTGTTTCACCATAGTTTTAAAATGTCTTATAACCGTCTTCTGAGCATGTGCTTCATTTTCTCCAGTTCACAGAGTTCTCAGGTTTATCAGTAAACGGCCCAAAGCAGACGAGAGTCACGGCATTTTTGCCTCCATTCTCAACACTGTGTGCCCAGTAGTGGCTTCAGAATCTGTCCCAACATCATGAGACATCTTTCCAGAAAACCGAATGGTTTAAGTCGTACCATGAAGTAATTACACCCATTTAATTCCACCACCACAACTTCCTTAGCCTAAAACATGCCTCACTTGGACATGTGTAAATAAAAACACAAACATGAAGACAAAGGTCCACAAAAAAAGAGAACACATTCGGGCTAAATGTAAACAGCTGCTCGAGTTTTTTGGTGAAGAATCCTTGGTCGTTTGTTCCTTGTGTTGTCATCTGCTTGTACCCTCACAGACAGGTGGTAGGACACCTCGAAGGTAAAAAGCAAGGCAGAAAAACGAAAACTTGTGAAAAAAATCTCTCTGCCATATTAATGTGTTCTGGTGAATTGCGAAATGATCACTTTCCTTTTCGTTGGGACATCTCAAGTTTTCTACTGACCTGTCTCAGCCTCCCGCGGGAGGCCACGTGGATGCCACGTGACGTCATCCTTCCCGGCTCTGCTGCTTCCCCATCATCCCCATTTCTGCCTGGCTCCTTGTCATCTGGTTCACAGGCCCAGTCCCACTGGCCTGGCCTTGGCTTGCTCTCTTGGCCTCCATGGTGGGTTGCAGTGACTTGTGGGTTCTTCCTCTGTCTCATACCCAGTGTCCATCTGCTCCCCTCACCCCCTATCCCAGGGCTCTCCTGGACCACAGCATTTGTCTCTCGACTTGCTGTATCTTTTCTGACTCCTTTCTGTTCTCGGTTCAACTCTCATCCTCCAGCGGCTGCTCTCCTTAAGCACAAGGCACGCCCTCTGTTCCTTGTCGGTGATGTTGGTGAATGTGTGTAGCTGCATGTGCACAGAACAGGAGGGCACAGCCTTCCCTGCCTCCTTCCAGGGAGCTCCTAGGATGGAGCTGACTGGCCGCTGTTTAATCCGCCACCAGTTCAATTATCTAACCTTATTAGTCACGTGAACGAGGCTTAAATTGGCTCTACCGTCATAGCAGATGTGCAAACCTAATGGAGTTAGGGGAAGATTAAGGTTTTTCATTTTTACAGAACTTTAGTGTTTTGAACATGTGGCGTAGCCTTGCTTTTTTAGAGCTTGCTGTATCTTTCAGAGTGGGGCTGTTCAGATGCTTCTCCCACTGCTTCCCTCCAGTGCATTAGTCCCAGTGGATACATTCTCTTCTCACTTTCCTTGGCATGCGTCCGATCTTCAAGTCATCCCTGCAGGTGTGTTCACTGTCAGCCGCTGTCCCCCGTCCCCACCCTACCCTACCCCAATCCCAGAGGTCCCAGAGTAGCGTGATTAGCCTGAAACTGAGGACCTTGGGAAATCTTGGGGGGTTTTTTGTTTTGTTTTCTTCCAAAGGAGAGACCTTATGTGTGAAGATTTCAGGATCCGCCCAGCTAGCACGGAGAGGTTTGGGGTCATCCTTGTCTTAGGGCCTCTTACATCATCCAGTGGACATGGAGCCACAAGATGAGCCTTAACTAACGCTTCCCCCGTCTCACTGAGATCCCTGCCCCCAGATGAGTACCATTCTGAGTCTTAGCCTCTCTGGGTTTTGCTTCAGAGGAAAAGCATACCTTTAAATTCTCTCCTAGCACCTTTTTAAAGAAATGCATTTGTTATGTCTTTGGAAGATATAGAACCTAACAGCTGAGAATTGCAGCAGATGACTATTTGGGCTCTTAGACCATTCATGAAAATGGGATGGAAAAGGCTCCACGGCAAAGTAGTATTTTCAGTCATGGAGCTATTTTCTGTCATCTTCGTGAGGGTCAGCAAAATGCTGCAGAACTTCCATAAATTCCTATTTAGTTGTAAAAATATTAGAGTGTGAGTCATGTTTGTTCTGCAATGTTCCCGAGTTCCCGTGAATAATCTCTTCCCACCACCCAGGCTGGTACCTTAAGCAAATAATTGAATAACCCAAGTGGGTGCTGACAGCTTCCGCCACTTGGTGGCAAAGCCAATATATTTTGAACGGTAATATGAATGTGAATAAGTTTGGTGGTGATTTTATCTTGTTTATTCTTTTTTTTAAACATCTTTATTGGGGTATAATTGCTTTACAATGGTGTGTTAGTTTCTGCTGTATAACAAAGTGAATCAGCTGTGCATATACATACGTCCCCGCATCTTATCTTGTTTATTCGTCAGTTCATTAGGATTTTGTTGATTGGTTTGTTTTTGCTTTCATTTAAAAAATAATACTTGATTCTGTCATTTTGGATGATTAGAGGGGAAATATGGCCCAAGAATTAGGCTTTTATTTCACTGAACCCCAGACCCAAAAGTGGTCCAAGAGATCATGGAAAATAATACCCTGGACTCAGAGTTCTGATGACATTGAATCCTATTAGAAAAGCTCTCCAGCAAAGAGATGCCTAGACTCCCATAATCTCTAACCAACAGGACTTACTATGCAGACTTGTTCCTGGAGTCCACTGTCAGTGAATACAGCCCTAAAGTCAGTCCTCGGTCTGGGTTGTATAGCAGTGGGGCACAGCTACACCTGTCCAAGGTGTTGCCAGGTGTAGCAGCCAGTTCCCCTGGCAGGCTGCTGCAGGTCTAGGGCTTGGGACCTCTAGACTCCTGAGTATTTCACAAAAGCTTCAAGGTCACTGAGCTGCCCGCTTGTTAGACGTAGAAGGATGTGGGGATTTTAGAATATGGGATATGGAGTGCCAGAGATTAATTAAGTGTGTAATTAAGTTTACAGAGTGGTTAAGCAAGAGGAATGCAATATACATCAAAATATTAGTGTGTCTGAGCACAAGGATTAAAGGCTGAGTGATAGATTTGGGGGGATCAGTTACATTTCGGGTGTCAGCATGTGAGCCCGGATCCCCACAGGTGTCAGAGAACCAGGCTGCTCTCTGCCAGGCCAGTGCCCTCTTCTTGGCCATGTGATCCACACAGACACAGTTCATTGCCTTTCTCCCCCGCAGCCCCTCCAGTGATGCTAAAGAGAAGGGCGTGGTTCTGCAGTGCTGTTGGATTGGACAATTCCAACGGGGGGTGCAGAACCAAAGAGCATCTAATTTCCCGAGCTCTCTAATACTACGGGGTGGTCTAAAACCATGGTCCTACCTCCAGAACCTTGTGAGAAGCTTTTCTTAAAAAACAGAGAGTAGGGCAAAGTGCACCCATACAGGCAGACCCAGGAGATATTGTAGGTTTGGTTCCAGACCACCGCGATAAAGGGATATCTCAATAAAGCGAATCACATGAAGTTTTTGGTTTCCCAGTGCATATAAAAGTTGTTTACGCTATACTGTAGTCTCTTAAGTGTGCAATAGTATTATGTCTAAAAAAGCAATACTTTCATTAAAAATACTTCATTGCTAAAAATTAAAAACTACTTTATTGATGAAAAATGCTAACCATCATCTGAGCCTTCAGCTAGCTGTAAAGGCTGCTGGAGGGTTTGAAATATTGCAAGAATTACCAAAATATGACATAGAGACACAGAGTGAGCAAAGGCTGTTTGAAAAAGGGCACCAGTAGACTTGCTCAATGCACAAACCTTCAATTTCTAAAAGACACAGTAATGCAAAGCACAATAAAAAGAAGCACTGCTGCACCCAGGATTATCTGCGAGTAATCTAGGGTTATTTAGGTTATTATTTAGGGTTATTAATAAAGGGTTTCGAAAGAAACCCTTTCGCTAATGCACTAAGCTGACCGCGGTCCTAGAGCTCAGCTTTCTCCCAGCTCTTGGTAACCTCTAAGCGCTTTACCCATGTGGTGAGTTATTTGTGCAAACCTTTCCATCCTGGGCCTCCCTTGCTCTGACATAACCCCAGATCTCTTCTGTACATGTGTCCCTGGATGCCTGGAGAATGCAAGCCTGGTTTTTATACACTTATAAATGCATTATAGCAAGAATGGTAAATCTAAGCCCCAACAGAAATGATGCATTCCAAACCAAGGAGAACTGGCTTTTTGATTATCCACTGCTGAGACCCTTCACCCCATGATCTCCTAAATTGGAGCCAATAACCCATGGTTCACAGTGGCACTGAGTGGTGAAAGCAGTGGTTCTAAGTTAATTGAATTAACGATGACGTTAGTACATTACCCCTGAGAGCATGGCTCCCTCCACCCCCGACCCAGACATCCTCCACTGTGTTCAACTTAACAGCAACCTTCTGAAAAGCCCTATCTACGTGGCCTCTTGTGTTTCATGTTCTCAGAGGGCTGCTGGTATGAGATGCTTAGAGACGCTGTGCTCAAGATTTTAAGTTGGACACCCTGTGGATCTTTCCGAAGCAATATTAGTGTTTCAGAAAAGAGAGGAAAAGATAATGATTTTGCTTATCACATGAGTGAGCCTCTGCTACCTTTTGAGCAACGCAGTAAACCCTTGCTAATTTTATCCTAACCATAGAGAATGCTTTTGCAAATTACCAGACAGCATACATTTATTTACAAGTAAGATAATAAGCATAATTTTTATAAAACCAGCTCTCCTCTCTCAGCAGAGTTACTCTCTCCAATTTATTTGGACAGGATCATTTAATCCTGATCATGATAACAGTTCACATCACAGGAGCAAACTGATTCTAGTGTGTTCTGTAAAAATTAACGAACGCCCTAGAATTCGAGGCTGGCTGCAGATCTGTGGAATTGGATCCTTGCTGATAAACGGAGAGTTGCCAGGTGTTTGTGCAAATTACAGAGTTTAGACTAGAGGTTAGTAAAATTAGAATCAGCTGTGTTCTTCTGATTTCCTTCTCATTCATCCGCTCTTTTTAGAAAACGTTAACTTCATCAGTCAAAATTTGATACGCAGCATATACTTTTAGGAGCTGGAGCTTCCTTTATTGCCCTTGTTTGTGACAGTGAGGTTTGTGTGGAAGCAGAGAAAACATGCCGTTTCCAGAAAGTAGAGCCTCCAAATGCAAATACCGTCTGATTAACTAGAGATGAGCAATTTGAAACGCCAGTGTGTGCTTGCCAATGTTAGGATAAGGTATGTTTTTTTCTTCATTCTCTAAGCCTTCTTTGTTGTATGCTCCTTAAACGTGTGTGGAACGGAATCATATGTTTTAATTAAATTTAGTCTTTTTTGGTGTCTCGATTATTTCTTCTGAAGAATCAGTGCTCACCACTTAATGTTTGGCATTCCCATCATGGAAGATGGGGCCGCCAACGTTTGGTCTAGTGGCAAGCCATCTCTCTTGTGCTAGTTTCCAAGAAGAACCGCCTTTTGCAGAATTTTTTTCTGTAAGGAACAGAGTAATAGCGGGTTAGTATCCGAAGGTTGTTATTATATAGTAAAAGTCCTTATCATGAGACCTCAGGTGAACAAAAAGAAAGCGACTCATGCTTTCTTCTTCAACAGAACTATGATTTTTTTCTCTGTTCCTAAAATCCCTAAAATTCTCTGTTCCTTAAGCCCAACAGAATCAACGAGGGTGTTTATTTGGGGGAGGAGGCAACGGAGCAGAGAATTGCAGGGATTCACTGAAGTCCTAGTTTTTGTGATGTTGCTGAGTCCTTGATGTCAGGCAAGAATCAATACTTCTCTCCAGTCCTGCTTTAAGCCTCTGTTTCATCTGTAGCGTGATGAAATTGTGGCTTCAGGCAGCGTGCCCCAATCAAGGTCATGCTCTGAGGCCCCTCCTTGGGTCTCACCAGCCCCCTTGCCTTCTGCTTCCCAGGGTCCACAACCAGCTGACACTGCAGCAGCTGTGCCCTGGGTCCCCGGTGCGGTAGACGGTGCCTGGTGGACCTGTTACAAGCACTTCGATGAATGTGTTCACCACTTGGCTTGTGTGGCCAAGAGAACAGGTTGTGTCTTAGCAACCTACTGGCCCACTCCTTTGGGGCCCTATTCAGTCCTCCCCAGCTTCAGTTTAACACCAATTCTATCCAATATATTTTTGTGCACATAGCACGTTCATCCCATTAGAGCATCCGTCTCAGGTGCGTCCTAGGGGTTGGGAATACAGCAGTGACCAAGAGAGAAGAAAATTCTTTGTCTCACGCAGCTTAAATCCTTAAGGGATCCGAGTAATAGCTGCCTGGGGAAGCAACGTCTGAGCATGTATTTCACAGGGATCCCACTAGAGATGATCATACAAAGTGAAATAAGTCAAAAAGAGAAAGACAAATACCATCTAATAGCACTTGTATGTGGAATCTAAAATATGACACGAACCTATCTATGAAACAGAAACAGACTCATAGACATAGAGAACAGACTTGAGAGGGGTGGGGGAGGGAAGGATTGGGAGTGTGGGATTAGCAGACGCAAACTATTATATAGAGAATGGATAAACGAAAAGGTCCTACTGTATAGTACGGGGAACTATATTCAATATCCTGTGATAAACCATCATGGAAAAGAATATGAAAAAGAATATATATATGTATGACTGAGTCACTTTGCTGTACAGCAGAAATTAACACAACATTGTAAATCAACTATGCATCGATAAAATCTTTTAAAAAAAGGGATCCCAGAGACCCTTGCATACATGCCATGGTCTGCTTGCTTTGTGAACCCTGAATTCAGCTGTTGTTTCCTTCAATTCCTCCTTTGCCCATCTTCTTTCAGGTCAGTGTGGGTCCCTCCATCTCTAGGTAACTAAAGCTCTTGCAGCCCCTTCTTCCTACCAGGCCCACATCCGTGAGTAACTGCAGGACCCCCTTGCAACAGGGGCACTCACCTGGCCAGAGTCCCAGTACTGAGGTGGCTCTGAATTCTGCCAGGGATGGGGGACTGGGCAGCGAGGTTGGGGATGCGTGTCCATCATTATTGCGGTAGTTATTTCCAGCCTGATCGGCCATGGGGTCCATGACCTCTGTGAAAACATTTTAGAGAGTCTCTCTTCTCCAGAATTTAGAGTTTTCCTGAAAGCATGAGATAGAGAGACCATCAGTTGTGAGGATCCTTTCCCACCATGATATTCTGAATCTCATCAGAAGCTTTGGGGAATTCGAGGAAAGGCCTGGGACGGACCTTTTCGAGGTGCCTGCTGGTCTGTCTGAAAGGCATTGTCCCTCTTGCTTTTTATTCTGTTTCTCACCCAGAGTGAGATGTTTCGCTGGGATCCATCAAGGAGTGGCAGGGAAGTGGCCCTTTCCCTGTTTTCAGATTGCAGAGAACTCTGTGGGCAAGTGACACAGCATCTGTTCTTTTCCAAGAACCAAGGAGCTATTTTAACCGTTCCTTGTTCATAAAGATGCCGTTTGGGATGTTTTTTCATATTGCTCCTTGATTTTTCTTCCCTACAGTTTCCTTGTCTGTCTTTCTCTGGCTCTTTCTCCTGTGATCAGAATATGCATCAAGGCTTCATTCACCAGGGAGGGGAATGAAAGATTCCCCCTGTGACAGGGGCTCATCAGAAACCCCCAGGAGTTCAGGAAGGACAACTCTTAAATGAGATCAGGCTTCAAAGGTGTAGGGCAACTCTCCGATGATGATCTCTCGGCGATTTATGTATTATTGACGCTCACGTCACGAGAAGAAATATCCACCATGCTGATAATTTACGCTTCCTCTGTTTCATTATAGTTTGAAAATGAGATCATCACCAAGCTGGATCATGAAGTGGAAGGAGGTAGAGGCGATGAGCAGTACAAAGTGTTATTTGATAAAATGTAAGTGTTGATTAACAGTGGGATTTATGTCAGAATAGAGACAGAGAGACTGTCATTAGACGACAGTGGACTTTGTAGCCCCGAAATAATTAAAAAGTGTTAATAATGGAAAATATTTTAAATTGCCCCTCAGTCACGTTTCTTTTGCTGAGTGTGATTAACAAGGTGTGTGTGATTATTTTTCAGTCTCTTAGAGCACTGCAGGAAGCACAAATACCTTGCCAAAACGGGAGAAACTTTCGTAAAGCTCGTCGTGCACCTGATGGAAAGACTTCTGGATTACAGAACCATCATGCACGATGAGAACAAAGAAAATCGCATGAGCTGCACTGTCAACGTGCTGGTGAGTGTAAAGTTAAACACCCGGTCTCCCCAGGAAGCCGGAGATTGAACCAGAAGTTCAAAGCCTCGTGAAAGCTGTGGCCACGGAGCTCCGCAGAGCAGGACACAGCCTGTTTCCTTGGCTGTGGGAGGGAAGGAGGAAGGAAGAACTGTTTGCGTATCTGCTTTAAGCACGTCAGCAAAATCGTCTTCCTTCTGGGTGTTTTCACACTGTTCTTCCCCTGGTTCAGAATGATGAGCCATTTCATTTTGTAAGCAGGGGAGCACCCTCGCTGATTACAGATCCTAAATGTTTCATTACTAGGAGACTGTAAACATGTCCCGTAGTGGGTCAAATGGTGGCCTGAAAGGTCACACACCCTCATCCTCAGAACCTGTGAACGTGACCTTGTTTGGGAAAACATGCTCCTAGCAGATGTGATTAAGTCAAAGATCTTGAGATGAGACCGTCCTGGATTACCCAGGTGGGCCCTAAATCCGATGACAAGTATTTTTTTCTTTTTCTTTTGGCGGTACGTGGGCTCTCACTGTTGTGGCCCCTCCCGTGGCGGAGCACAGGCTCTGGACGTGCAGGCTCAGAGGCCATGGCTCACGGGCCCAGCCGCCCCGCAGCATGTGGGATCTTCCCGGACCAGGGCACAAACCCGTGTCCCCTGCATCGGCAGGCGGACTCTCAACAACTGCGCCACCAGGGAAGCCCATGACAAGTATTTTTATAAGAGGCAGAAAAGGAGAAGACAGAGACCCAGAGCAGAAGACGACGTGAAGAGAGGGGCAGAGATGGGAGTGATGTGGCCACAAGCCAGGGAACACCTGGAGCCACTGGACGCTGGAAGGGGCAGGAAGGAAGCTCCCCTAGTCCCTTCAGAGGGCATGTGGCCCTGCTGACCCCTGGGTTTCAGACTCAGGCCTCCAAAACCGAAAGAGAACGCAGAGCTATTGTTTTAAGTCCCCGAGATTGTGGTAATTTGTTATGGCAGCCGTAAGAAACTCGTGCATGGCCACGTGATGGCTTGGGTGAACTTGACCACCGCCATCCACTGGTGTCTTGCAGAGCTGCTGTCACTGTGACACGGTCAGGCTCTGTGGACATCGGTTTTTGACGTAGTTGTGGTACGTCAGGAATGCTTCAGGGCGATGAACTTCTAGGATGCTTTACGACAAGCTCAGCTGCAGGGCTGGTGGGTCTCGTGGCTCTCAGGAGCCACGTGACCACCACATCTGGCTCCAGAGCTCTCTGCATCTCACTGCATCTTCCTCCCCTGCTGCTTCCTAGAAGCTAGATAAGCAGACTCCTGGCCCTGGTAGTGTTTTCCTCAATTTCCCCCGCCTGTCCCAATGCAGGAATGCAAGGAAACACTGTGCCTGGTTTCTTCTCTTTCCTTCTCTGGGGTGTCCTCACCACCACTTGGTTGTTGGATAGTGGGTGGTTGCCCTGCCCTGACTTCCCCCATTTGTACGGACTTGTAGGCGGTTTGAGCTTATGGGAGTGGACTTTTGTGCCAGGAGGAGCAGGCCACATCATTCGTTGTTGAAAATCACCAGAGATGTTTGGATTAAAAAGATAAACAAAAAGGAATATTTTTCACCTTCCATCTACTCCATTGTCAACACCGAACCTGAGCTTTGCCACGACGAGCCGGCCGCTGAAACTTCCAGAGCAGGTTTTTTTTGGTTTTTTTTTTTTTCCTTGAAAATCTAAACACGGGGCACTTCTGGTTTCTGGTCCAGTATGTAAAAGGGGCTTGGAAGTCGTTACTCCTATCCTCACCAGAAGAAAAAAGCTGGCAAACTGAAAATCAACAACTCTTCTTCGATCGACAGGGAAAACGCCTGCTCCCAAAATTGTGATACGGAGAATCACAGCCTCCCGGCTGTGATCCAATCACAGCACTGGAGCCGGTACTGGATTCCTTTTACCCAGTACATCATGGCCACTTTCAACGTAAAATAACGAGGTGTCTTAAAGGAAAAAAAAGACACAGTTTGAAGAGACAGGACATCACAGTGGACTTGGACATGGCTTTAGAGGTTTTAGAATTATCAGACTGGGCACTTAAAATGACCATGATAAATATGCTGAGGGCGCTAATAGAAACAGTAGACGTTATGGAAGAACAGGTAATATAAGCTGAAAGATGGGAATTCTAAGAATGTATCAAAGAGAAAATGCTAGACACTTGCAGAATGAAGAATGCCTTTGGACTTATCAATAGACTGGACATGGCTGAGGAAAGAATCGGTGAGCTTGAAACATCTAAATATGTTTGCCTGTGCATCCTAAGGGTCGGGGGCCACTGTAGGAGTTACTGGCGTCCATCCCTGAGATCTGGCTCACTGGCTATGTTTGCCTCTCCATCCACCTGTAGCCTGACTGTGCTAGGGCGGCAGCGAGCTCTGCCCCAGGTAAGGGCCTCGATCCTTTGCTCAGGAACGAGCCTGGCTCTTGCTCTGTTGTCTTCCTGCATTCTTGCCTCTGTCTGTAGGAATTTATTTTGATGATGCCGGTGTGGTTAACACGAAGTAGAAATCGGTGTCTTTCTGCAGGAGAGAAACAGAAACCTTTTCAAAAACATTCCCTACCACGGGCATACTTTTCTAGTGCTACCTCTGAGCTTTAAGGGGACCCAAAAGGCCCATTTGTGTCCAGAAGGAAGAATTATTATTATGTCGATTAGGTTTCCAGCTTTGATGCTTGACTACTGTTTGTTTCAAGCAGGATCTTTCATGCTCACCAGGATGCAAAACCTAGTGGAGAAATGGTGACAGGCTCTGAATGGGGCCTTTTATCAGAATCAGACTCAGAATCAGAATCAGAATCAGGGTCAGAAAAATAAGGTCCTGTGAGGACACCTGAGAGCATAGTTCCTGACGTTATGGTGTGTTCCTCTCTCATCCTGAGATTATTGGACATCGTTCGCTTCCTTCAGCTTGAAGCATCCGGAATCATTCTAGGAAGAGTCAAGTGTTCTATTCTTAACTGTTTCCTGGGGAGGATAGGATGGATCCCAGACTATCACAATTCTTTCATTTAAAAAAGAGAGATCTATGGATTACAGAGAACAAAAATGGATTTTTACAGATAGATGTTCTGTCTCTTAATATTCACTGCCAAGAACATTTCATCATATAAATATATTTCTAACTTCCGGGTCCATTTTTACCTTTTCTCCTTGTACTTTTCTTGTGAAACAAATAAGAGTTTCATAGAAGTGAATATGTCTGTCCATCTCTAGATGAGTATGTATGTATAAACATACATCTAGAAACATATAAAATGTACTCAACTGATCACTAAGCAGAAATCCCCTTGAAAGCCTAAGGTTAAAAAATAAAGAACGTAAGATTTATTCATCAATAAATAAATGTAAGCTCATTGCAAAATTTCCTTTAAAACCAGTGCTATTTTTTTTTTTTTAAATAGAGTTAGTGGAACGTTCTAAGTTGTGTGGGCTCGTTAATGTCCTACTCTTCCTATCACTTAAAAAACAAGTTAAAATTAAAAAATGAGAGACAGGGGCTGTGATTCTGCCCAGCGGCCTAGTCCTTTAGATGTACCTCTGCAAGCAAGTCTGCATGTGTACTGGATCATGGTTCCCACTAGGCAAAATGCGTATTTGTAATTAAGTGGAATTTCATCGTCACCTCATAATCATGCAATCTTTAATTACTGGTTCATGATTTGTTATGTGTCACCTGGCTCTTCTATGCAATTATCAACATATTCATACCCAAGAACGGTAGAACCATTGTTTTCCAGACATAAGTTAGGTCCTTCATGGCCCCTTTACAGGCTAACGAAGGTGGTTCCAACTGGAATTCTAAAACTCTTAGGATGTGTCTTAGTTATGAAGGAGTACAAAATTGAAATGCAGTGAAAATGCTTGCTCTCTAAAAGATCAACGCGTAGCACTGGACTGGAATTGGAGACCTAGTCCCAATAGGGGTGCCTGGACAGATGTCAGCCCTGGTGCGGAGAGGACCACGGGGGGTGGCAGGATGCCCGCAGAGCCCAGAAGTGGGGCACCGAGCACTGTGAACTTTTACATAAAGAAAGAAAAAGTTTTATAAAGAAATTGGGATTTGAGATGAACGTCCTTCAGTTCCAGGGAGGCTTTGAAGTCCTAGGCAGGGAATAGAACGCAGAGCAGGCAGGGAATAGAAGACACTTCCGTATCTCGGAGAGAGGGAGGAAAGTCGCATGATATCCCCATTGTGAAATTGTAGAGGAGAATGATCAAAAGCTTAGGAAAGGATTAAAAATAGTGCAGAAGAGGGTGGTGTGAAATCGTAGCGTGTAAATACTGGTGAGTTGGAAGTGAAGGGCTCATCCTCTGCCTTTGATGTAGGTTCCCTTTGTTACATCGCTCCGAGCCGTCAGCTGAAAATATCCTCATTACCCAGACACAGCACACGAACCAGAGGACACGCAAATCTCAGGTGCTGCAAAATGTGAAAATCTCGGTGCGTCTTTCTAAACGCGCCCCCGCTTACTCTCTGCATTTGTTTATGATTTCTTTTCGGAGAGATCAGTTGTGGAAGCAGTGTCTTTCTTTGGCTAATGAAGTGAAACAGGCTGTTTCATCTTCTTGGGTAATGGCATGCCTTTGTGATGGTGCTATTCGCTAGTTATCTCAGGCCCCCATTCTAGAGTTCTGACATGGTGCGCAGGTGCTAAATTTCACATTGAAAGCGGCAGTGGTGTTTCCATACCTTAGGCCTTGTGAGGTGACTGTTCTGCACCTTTCTGGTGCCTCGTGAACGATAAAAGATTTTAGAGTGTTTATAGAGATTTCACATTAAGAAATGTAATTGTAATAGAAATATTTATGCCCATCCTGAAAATAGTTTACAATATGTAGAATTAGCCTGTTGTTGATAATCTGCTAGCTAACCTTCCTCTATCAGTGCTGTACACGAGGTGTTTTTTAAGCAGCAACCAGTTTTCTTACTGTGCTTTGGAAGGTCTGTCTAGAACAGCGCTTTCCGATAGAAATTTCTTGATAATGGAGATGCTCTGTATCTACACTATTCAAGACAGTAGCACTGGCTCCATACGGATATTGAGCACTCAAAAGTGTGTGGCAAGTGCAACTGAGGAAGTGAATTTTTAACTTCATTCAGTTTGAATTAAATTGACTTTCTATTTGAATGCATGTGGCTTGTGGCTACTGTGTTGGACATCAGGTCTACAATGCCACGTTGCCTTCTTATGGCTCTTGGTAAGTGAGGCTAGACCCAGCATGCTTTAAATCATGTTGATGATGCTTATTCCAAAATTTTTTGTTTCGCTTCTAATGAGATTACAATGGTTAAGAATGGTGAAGAGATCGTATCTTTCGGTAATCCTTTGTTTTAACTGAAAACAGGTGACTTTCAAATGACAGAAGTAGATTTAAGCCATCACAGCGTTTATTTTATTTTTTAATTTTTAAAAATTTGTTGCCAAGCATGTTTTTTGTTTCCTTTTTGTTTTACTGAAATAGAGTTGATTTACAATGTTGTGTTAGTTTCAGGTATACAGCAAAGTGATTCAGGTCTATATGTATCTGAATATATAGATTCTTTTCCATTATAGGTTATGACAAGATATTGAGTATAGTTCCCTGTGTTATACAGTAGGTTCTTGTTGGTTATCTATTTAGATGTGATATATATATATATATATATATATATATATATATATATACACAATGGAATATTACTCAGCCATAAAAAAGAATGAAATAATGCCATTTGCAGCAACATGGGTGGACCTAGTTATTATCATACTAAGTAAGTCAGATGGAGAAAGATATATGATATCGTTTATATGTGAAATCTAAAAAAATGATACAGATGAACTTTTTTACAAAACAGAAATAGACTCACAGATTTAGAAAACGAACTTACGGTTACCAAAGGGGAGGGGGTGCGCAGGGATAAAATAGGAGTTTGGGATTAACGTATACACGCTACACTGTTTAAAGTATAGGAAATTTATTCGTTAGAATCACCCCCCGCCAGCCAAAAAAAAAAATGAAGAACAGTGTAAGGTGTTTTTGCATTTTATGTGAATTTATGGTTCATATCCAAAGATCTGGGTCCATTTGGCTGTGTTTGACACAAGTTGAAGAACTGTGGATTTTTAATGTGTATGTGACACCTTTTATAGAACAGGTTTCTTAAAACAGTGTTGTGGTTTGATTTTTCAGAATTTCTACAAAGAGATTGAAAGAGAAGAAATGTATATAAGGTATGTGAGCATCTGGCTCGTCTGCACCCTCGACCTGTTTACAATAATTGCTGTTTGTCAAGTCCATGCTAAAAAGTGTTTTATAGCCACAGGGGTTGATCTTGTAGGAAATCGTGAAGGCTAGAGTTTGAATTTGGTGGAGCTCCCAGAAGTATCGTCAGGCCTGGTGCAGTTTGTCCATGCCGATGCAGAGATTTGGGGTGGGGGGGCATCCTTAGCCAGCTCAGAAGAAAATTATTATTTCACAGGGTTTTTATTCCTTTTGACCGACCCTTATGGCCCTTTAGAAAAAAGGCGCTGCCACAAATTTTATTGTTTCACAGTAAGCCACATGATCAAATGAGAAGTCCAGTCTTAACTTTATCAGAAATAAGGCAATAGTATAAATTTTCAGTCTCTTCTTACCTGGGTACCAAATTCCCAAGTTTCGTACTTTCTTCTGGATTTTTCTCCTTCACTTGCCTTTTTCTCTAGGGTGGTGGGCTATGATTGGTACCCTCTTCTTCTTGGTCACTCTTAGGGGCCAGTGTCAAATTTTAGCAAGATTACCACTTAGGAGACCAGCATAATTATATAATCCACGTGGCATTAGAGTTTAATGATGAATCTTAGTTACATTAAGCATTATTTTCTTTCTTTTTTTGTTAAGTCTCTAGTGTATTTATTTGTATAAAGAGCAAACAAAAACATGATTTTCTAACTTTTGATTTCTAGGGCTTTTTAACTTTGTCCTTTAAAAACAGTACCATGTGAATATAATAAAGCTTGAGGAAAACAATCAGTTTCTTTTATCCAAAATGTAGGCTGTGGTGGGAGGGAGAGAGATGCAAGAGGGAAGAGATATGGGGATATATGTATATGTATAGCTGATTCACTTCGTCATAAAGCAGAAACTAACACACCATTGTAAAGCAATTATACTCCAATAAAGATGTTAAAAAAAAAGTGTATACAAAAAAAAAAAATGTAGGTTGCTCTATATTAGAAAAGCAACTTTTATTTCTTCATGGCAGAGGAATTCTTTTGATCACGTTCGCTGTGATCATTGGAGCTCTTTATTCTTATGGATTTGTATTTTTATGGATTTTTTGTGTGTGTGTATTTGGACTCAATAGAAATGTAAGAAATCACAATCAAACATTGTGTACTCTCATTTCAATTGCAAGAAAGAAAACTCTGGAAAAGGTGAGAAAGAATGAGAGACCTTGAAGTATAATTCCACCTCCTTGTGCCACCTTCAGTTTTGTCCTGAAAAGAGAGGACTTAAATTTTAAAAATATATCTACTGTGAATTACTCTGGTTGGTTTTTCTTAGTGCTTTGTGTACCAGAAGCTTCCAAGGCATTATTCATTGTAAAGATCGTAAAAAGAAAGTATAGAGATGATTTACTGTTGAAGGTAGAATTTAGCTCTTGCAGTTCTCAACACAAATTATTTGGTGATGCTTTAAGAATGTACCTGTGTTTTATCGTCTCAGGTATCTGTACAAGCTCTGTGACCTGCACAAGGAATGTGATAACTACACTGAAGCAGCCTATACCTTGCTTCTCCATGCAAAGCTTCTGAAGGTAGTAAAACTTACCATATACTTTCATGATCCTGTCATTATAAATTACAAGATCATTTAACATTTGATTTTTCCATGACAAATTTCAGTAACCTAGAACTTAAGATTTTATGGATGTTGACTCAATGCAGTGACATAAACAAAGATAGTTAAGAAGTACTTTGATTATAGATTTGGCTCTCCTGAATGCAAATTGGACAAGATGTCAGAGCAAGTTATCACTGAGCATCTTAAACACCCATGATCGGTCTGCCAGCAGTGAGTTAGAGATTCTGTGATTCCTTATTCCTGCCAACAGGACCCAGTAATGCCGGAGGGTGACCTCAATAAGAAGGAACTTCTGTGGTACAATAGCTAAGAGAGAAGATGAGCCCACCTCTCATTATTTTATCAAAGAGTGTAGGGACCAGATCATGGCTTTTCTCTCCGTGCGTTCTAAGCGGTTCCATTGAGATCTCCTGTTGGTCCATCAGTTCATGTTGGACTTCCTGCCTGATTCTCCTGGGGGATGTTACCCCTCAGCATAGGTCTGGCATGACAGCTTTCAGCTCTCAGTGTCCTTTTGTTGTTCAGATAGCTTTGGGCATTGGGGTGTGAGTGTGTGTGTGTGTGTGTGTGTGTGTGTGTGTGTGTGTTGCCGTAATATATTCATGTTCTCCCCATGTCCATTTTCAGCCCAGTTAGTCATACAGAGTGGACCCACAGTAAATAACTGGGTGGTTGTTTGTATTGATGGATGGCAAGATGGATGTGTGGGTGGATGGATGGATGTGTGGATGGATGGATGGATGGATTGGATGGATTGATGGATTGATGGATGGATGGATGTGTGGATGAATGTGTAGGTGGATGGATGTGTGGGTGGATGGATGGTTGTGTGGCTGGATGGACGGATGTGTGGGTGGATGGATGTGTGGGTAGGTAGGTGGATAGATGAGGGAATTTCCCGTGTTAGGCAGTGAATCCCCAGCAAGAATCTTCTAGCCCTTGGCCCAGTCCTGAATTCTCCAGTAGCTTGTGTGATATGCATACTCATAAGCTGCTTTAGGGACACTGGAGTGTGGAGATTGACCTTTGCCTGAAAACAAGAGTCCTTTATAAAGAAAACACAATGAGACTCGTTTCAATCTGAATGCCTCATCCATAGTCATCCATGGTACCCTTTTGGCTTTTCACCGTATAAAGCTCTCCTAGGGACTGTCATTTATGAAGATAGAGTTATCAGTTGGGGTATCTCACACCAGCCCTCCCACTTTGAATTCTAATGGCTTTCATTTGTTAGAAACCCAAATTTTAGTCACAAGGTGATTTTGAAACTACGAAGATATATCTTTTACACCAGGGAAATTAAAATGGGCTTGACAAGCTGCTCTCACAGTACATAAACTTTTCTACGGGCGTGTGAATGTAAAATAGATATATGTGTATGAAACATCATTTGTTTAATCTTTGCACTTACTGAGCACAGACGGGGTTATCACAAATGGTACAAGGATGTTTCACAACCCAAATCAATCGGCCCAGTTGCATTATCATTTCCACTGGGGTTTTGAATTTTCCAGTTAGAAGCCAAATAATTGCTCTCCATATCTTTTACATCATTACATTTTGCAGTTTGTCCTAAATATGTTTTGACATTGCAGAAAATGTGAATTCATGCTGGTTAATCAACATACTAAAGAACGTTACTTGTATCTTTATGAAAATTCTTCACCATGATTGATATATTCTTGTTCATTGAGTAAAAATCCTCAGATAGGGTCTTCTTTTTTTGGTTAAGGCTATTTTGTAAAAAAAAAAACAAGGGCAATAAAAACATCAGCCTTTCGCCTAGCAATCAAGTCATTTCATCTCATTGTTTAAGTGGAAGGTATAAAGGAGTTTTGCTTCTCCATTCAGTATATTTTTAGGTGATTTTAAACTCCAAGGAAGTTATTTGGCATCCAGACTTTCTTATTCTTATTTATCTTATTGTAGTTACGTTTCAGAATCATGTAAAATTTTACTTTTACCCTTATAAAAGTAGAAATCTGGCCATGTGGTGAAAATGCTACAATTAATTGAGTTTGTAACTCCCAGTTATGGTTGGGCTACGCACTTCTCCTTTGAAGGTGAAAGGATTTGCAGCAGCGTAAAGGTTTCTCACTCTTACTTGACACTCCAGGTGCCGGAGAGCCCATCTGGCCCCATAGCCCTTTCACCCTGTTCTTTGGAGCCCTGGAGTCCAGCACGGAGTGCTCCAAACCCCTCTGGCTTCGGGAAGGTGGGAGGGGGTGTGTGCTGTGAGAGCCTACCTCTTAGGGAGCCTTGCACTTTTGCAGGCCTGTCCCTCGGGGCCTTTGCCCTCTGCCCCAGTGGTTCCTGTCCATTTGTCTTGCCCCCTAAAATGTGGCACCACAGCTGGTCCCATTGCTCCAGATGTGGCCTGGCCAGCCCTGAGTCCAGTGGGGGACCCTCACGCCCACCCCCCTGTGGTCCAGGCAGCCTGCAAGTCCACTGCTTTCTTGGTAGTATCCTCACTGTCCTGTCTTAAAACAGGGTCAAGACCCACCTCCTGAGTCCAGCTGACGAGTGAGCCCATCCCGATTCTTTCCTCCGAGGAGCCTCTGCAGAACCCCTTGTCCTGCCTCCCGCCCTTAAATTGCCCATGAAATCTTTTCTGCAGAGTTATTATATGCCACTGTGCTCTAATTTGTAATGGCACTCTCTCTGGGGCAGGCATCTTCTGACTCATCTTTGACCTGGTGCCTTGCACATAGTAGGTCCCCACCAAATATTGAAGTTTATTGAACCCTATATTTAGTGCCGTTGATTTCTTGAGCATAAGTTTAGGAGTTTAGGTGCCAAATGAGCTTGCCTTCACTTCGATGCATCCTTCCTTCATCCCATAAGTCCACTGTCATGTCCACAAACGCTGGCCGAGCCCTGCCTTTGCGACAGGCGACATGCCTAGAGCTGAAGATCCCAAGACGCCTCCCTGTCTGTAAGCAGCTTTCCTTACGACCTGTAAGTGGAATCCATGTGCCTTCTGCTGTTGATTAAAATGTTGAGCAGAACAGGACTGAGACCGCCGCCCAGGGATGCCCCACTTGAGGCAGCCACAGATCCCCCGGTTCCTCATTCTTCTGGAAGGTTCCAAGGCATCCCGGGCAAGCTGACAGTTCTGTGCTGTCCAGAACCTGCCGGGTTTCTCTTCTGTGTGAATGTAGACCCAGCTTTGCCTTCTTCTTTCTTTCACTCGTCTTGAGGCCTCTGCACAGAGGTTCTGCCCTCAATTCCAGACCCGGCAGCCTGATGGCAGCAGCTCCAACGACCCCCGGAATCATGGCCCGAGCGCCCACTCTGAATTCAGGGCTTACTGTGTGCATTCTGACCTGACGGTAGGGAAACGGTAGCCCTGGCCGTGCCCTCACCTGGCACTGCTTACGCTTTGCTTTTGCCTCAGTGGTCAGAGGACGTGTGTGCGGCCCACCTCACCCAGCGGGACGGGTACCAGGCGACAACACAGGGACAGCTGAAAGAGCGGCTCTACCAGGAAATCATCCACTACTTCGACAAAGGCAAGGTAAAAAAAAAAAAAATGCAGATTTTCTGGTGTTTTCCTCTGTGTGTGCACCTTCTTGCAGCGTTGTAAACACATTTTTTAACACATGGTGTTTGTGGAACCAGAAATTTGTTACAGATTGTGTATCTGAAGGTTTTATGCAGGGCCCTCCCGCTGGCGCTTCGAAGTAGAAATCCTACCAAAAATAAAAATCAATCGCCCTTTTGTAGATGCTCTGCTGAAAGTTAGAACTGAAAAGCACAAGTATTTTCATAGTCCTTGCCAGAGAGAATCCAGGCTGGGGCACTGATTTGGGGGAATTTCTGGCTACGTTAGAGCTAATGCTTTCCTTTGACAGTTTGCATTTTTCTGTTGTCACCAAAATATTAATCCCATGGCAAGACCAATATCACTCATGTTGGTGGCCTCTCCATTAACTGGCTCAAACAAAATTATTTAATCTGTTGACTTCTACTAAAAGGAAACCTGCCATCATTTTAATCAGCCAGTAATAGGTCTCATCACTGTAGTTCATGTGATTCAGATAAATAGTAACTATTAATAAAAAAGGGGGGGCTTCCCTGGTGGCGCAGTGGTTGAGAGTCCGCCTGCCGATGCAGGGGACGCGGGTTCGTGCCCCGGTCCTGGAAGATGCCACATGCTGCTGAGCGGCTGGGCCCGTGAGCCATGGCCGCTGAGCCTGCACGTCTGGAGCCTGTGCTCCGCAACGGGAGAGGCCACAACAGTGACAGGCCCGCGTACCGCAAAAAAAAAAAAGTGGGGGGAGGGCTTCTTCAGTTAAGAAGTTTTTAAAATCTGCCACCAAAGTGGCTTCTAAGCTCATTCTGTGCCTTCCTCGGGATTCTTAACTCATCTCGGTTACCAGCCTTTTTTTTTTTTTTTTTTTTTACCTTGAGAAGAGTTACCAGAGAATTCCACGACGGTACCTGTATTTGTTTCTTAGGGCTGCGGTAACGTAGGCCCACCCACTGGGCAGGAATCTGTTCTCTCAGAGTTCTGGAGGCTATAAAACCAAAGTCAGCGTGTCGGCAGGGCCGTGCTCTCTGAGAGAGAATGATTTAAGGGGAGAATCTGCTTCCTGCCTCTCAGTGTCTGGTGATGCCGGCAGTCCTTGGCTTGTAGATACATCACTCCAGTTTCTGCCTCCGTATTCGTGTGGCTTTTTCCCTGTGTGTCACTGTGTCCAAATCGTCCTCTTCTAAGAGCACCGATTATTGGATTTAGGGCCCACGCCATCCAGTGTGACCTCATCTTAACTTGATTACGCCCAAAGACCCTGTTTCTAAATAAGGTCACATTCACAGATACCAAGGGTTAGGACTTCAACATATCTTTTGGTGGGGGGACCCAGTTCTACTCCCAGCAGCACCCATCTCGGGAAAGGATGATGGCTGACCCTTTTTGTGGTTGTCGACATAAATCAAACCCTTTTGAAGAGATCATGTGTGTTTTATTTATTCCCTGGGGTCCTTGACGTGGGACAAAAATCAAAATGTTCAGAATAGCATGAGGATTGGCCAGAGGCCACTTGGAAATGGTCTGTGAATTATACCTGGTCCTATAGCAAAGCAGAATATATTTCTTCATAGAAATGAGATGGTTTCACAATTAAGGCCAACTGCTAAAATTTTATTAGCTTAGCCAGGGGAATTCTGTTTCTCGACAGACTGCTAAAAAAGTGGAGCCATTCCTTCCCCCAGTGGCTTTCTGGCTTATTATGTTTTTGAGAAGGGTAATCAGGTGTTACGGAAGGGGCAGAACAGGAGGTGGGACCCCAGAGCGGCCCAGAAAGCCTGAGGGCCAGAGGTCCTTGGGGCTGAAAGAGTGTGTGCCTTCACTGATAGTCATTGTGGGTTCTCACATCCTCTGACAGCGCTGGCCCCGAGATCTCTCCCACCACATCTCAGCTCTCCTCCCTCCCTCGCTCCTTAAATTCTGGCCACACCACCCCTTCTGGGTCCTCATCCACCCCAGCCCTTCCTGCCTCTTCCTGGCAGGCCTCTGCTGCTCCTAACCTTGGCTCATTTGTCCTCATCCAGCTTAATGTCACCTCTGCTCCGATGCCCACAGTGGCCTCTTCTTTTCCCGTATAGCACTTAACCACAATTTGCAACAGTAGATTTGCACGTGTATTTCTTTAGCGAGTCTCCCGTAGGCCATGAGCTCTGTGAAGATAGAGGCCACACACGTGCAATCCCTCACAAGACATGTAACTCTCAGACAGAGCCGGGCATGTAACACAGGGGCGTTTGTTAGACGAACAAAGAAATCAGTGAAAGAATGCAGGAACAAATGAGTGAATACTCAGTGTTTCAGGGTGATCTCGGACAGATGAGAGGCGCTCATGGACAGCAGGACAGCTGGCCTTCAATAAATAATAAATTCAGGAACCAAGTGGGTTTGGTTTTGGTTTTAGCCAGAGTAGCCTCATACGGAGGGAAAGCAATGAACGTGTTCGGTTTAGCACAGTGCTTCTCAACCAGGACCCTTTCAGGTCATCATACCTGGGGGTGTGGATATGACTGGCGTCAAGTGGGTCAAGGTCAGGGATGCCGCTCAACATCCTACACGGCGGACAGCCCTCGCCACACAGAACTATCCAGCCCAGAATGTCAGTAGTGGCCAGGTTGAGCAATCCTGGTTTCGAAAAAAAGCTAATTCAAGTGATAAGGCACTACAGGCAGAAAGAGAAAGGGGCTGAAGGAATGTTCTCACGTGTTTCTGTGTTTTGGAGGAGACAGAAGGATGGCTCTAGTAAAGTGAGCACTTAGCTCACCTGGAGTCAGGAAGGTTCCACTTGATTGAACTTGTTAATCAAAACTGAGGAGAATCGTCTCCACAGCAGCTGTTAGAGGCGTACTGGCAAAAGAGACTGAAAAGCCATTTTTGAAGGCCCATAACTTCTGCACGAGAACGTTAAAAAGAAACGGAAGTGCGCGCATCTTTCTGAGGCTAACATGAGGGTGAGGGAGAAAATTTCATCAAACAAAATTTCAAGTACCTGGATGATGAGCCGCGAAGCAAAAAAAAAAAAAAAAAATCATTTTAACATCAACGAGCATTAAATTTCCTGGGGAAAAACTAACAGAAGGTAGTAAGTATCCATCTTCTGTATTAGCTGGGATGGGCTGGAATCTGCTGGGGTTCCAACCTCTCACCGTCTCAGTGGTGCCACACAGCCCGGGTTGATTTCTCACTTCTGCTGCCGGTCCATCCTCACTGCTGGGGGCCCAGGTGAGCGCAGGTCCCAACACAAAGGAATGCAGCCTCAGAGGGACAGCGAGTCACTGCCCGGCCCCTACACACTCGGCCCAGAAATGACACATGCGTTTGTGCTCGTGTCATTGACTAAAGGAGATCACGCGGCCACAATGAGCTTCAGTGGGTGGGGAAGTGCCCGGAAGGGAAGGCAATGTACGTAGCGCCTACATCTACCAGATAAACCAGGTAAACTACCAGGACGTTGAATCGGACAAGCGAGGCTGGGTTCTAACCTAGGGCTCTCAGGGCACGTGGAAATTACCTAAGTATATGTGTGTCCTAAAAAGGTAATACTCCCTCTAACCCCCCAGTTGCAGAGCTTCCCACAGCTGGACGTGTGAGAATAGCGCTATCTCCAGAAACTGGTGCCGGGCCAGCTCCGCCGTAGTTGAATTTCTTCCTCGGGTTAAGGAGGGGTTGGGAACGACGTGACCGGGCTGGGCAGTGCAGGGGCAGCTGCACCTGAGAACTGGTTCCAGCTCCCTATGGCCAGGACGCCCGAAGTCTCACCAGGTGGGGAGTCGGGGCGGCAGGAGGTCACAGCAGAAGGAAAGTTTGCTTCTTCGTGCCAGATTTAGAATCACATTCATTTAGGAAACAAGACGAGACCTGGTCTTATTATACCTGCCAGGTGTTGGGTATATGTGGTGATTTGGGAAAGAGCATCCTTCGTGCCTTCTCTGGAATAAGACAATGGCTGAGGTCGTTGCTGCAGATTCAGAACTTGACCTTGGGAAGGACTAGATGCACACATTTCTGTGCTCTGTGCCCAGACTGAAGTTTTGTTTTTTGGGTTTTTTTAATTGAAATATAGTTGATTTACAGTGTTGTATTAGTTACAGGTGTACAGCAAAGTGATTCAGTTTTATATATATATGTGTGTGTGTGTGTGTGTGTGTATGTATATGTGTGTGTGTGTATATATGTCTATTCTTTTTCAGATTCTCTTCCATTGTAGGTTATTATAAGATACTGAGTAGAGTTCCCTGTGCTATACAGTGGGTCCTTGTTGGTTATCTATTTTATATATAGTAGTGTGTACACGTTAATCCCAAACTCCTAATTTATTCCCCCCTTCCCCTTTGATAACCATAAATTTTTTTCCTATGTCTGTGAGTCTGTTTTGTAAATAACTTTATTTGTATCATTTTCATAGATTCTACATATAAGTGAGATCGTATGCTATCTGTCTTTCCCTGTCTAGCTGACTTCACTTAGTATGATAATCTCTAGGTCCATCCATGTTGCTGCAAATGGCATTATTTCATTCTGGTTTTTGGCTGTGTGCTATTCCATTGTGTTTATATACCACATCTCCTTTATCCATACTCATCTGTCGATTCTTGGGGGAAAAATTATCTTGAAATGGGTGATAGTTGGCAAGTGATTCAGCCCATGGGAATTTGAAGGAAGGCTGCTCACTGTGGGGTCCTCTGGGTAGAGGTGCCCAGGGAGCCAGCCCTCCTACGATGGGGGGCTCCGACCTGAGCTGTCTGCTACGAGAGTCACAGGACCCATGCAACCATGAGCACCTGAAACATGGCCAGTCCAATCTGAGACGCACCATCAGGGCAGAACAGCACTGGATTTCTAAGGCTCAGCGTGAACAAGAGACTGTTGTTATGAGCTGAATTGTGTCCACCAGAAATTCGTGTGTTGATGCCCTAATCCGAGTACCTCGGAAGGTGACTATTTGGAGGTAGGGCCTGATCCAATATGACTGAACTCCATATAAGAAGAGGAGATTAGGACAAAGACACACACTGAGCAAGGATTAGGTGAGGACACAGGGTGGGGATTTGTCTCACAAGCCAAGGAGAGAGGCCTCAGAGGAAAGCATCCTTCTGACAACTCGGCCTTGACTTCTTGCCTCCAGAACTGTAAGGAAATAAATTTGTTAAGGCGTCCAATCTTTGGAACTTTGTTATGGCAGCCTGTCAGACATCTCATTAATTTTGTGTTATTGATTCCATTTGAAAGAATACTTCAGGTATAGTAAATATTACTAAAATTAATTCCACTTTTTTTAAAGAGTTTGCTCATTTTTAAAGCTTTTTTCTTTTTTTTAATAAATTTATTTATTTTTGGCCGCGTTGGGTCTTCGTTGCTGCGCGTGGGCTTTCTCTAGTTGCTGCGAGCGGGGGCTACTCTTCATTGCGGTGCGCGGGCTTCTCATTGCGGTGGCTTCTCTTGTTGCGGAGCACGGGCTCTAGGTGTGTGGGCTTCAGTAGTTGTGGCACGCGGGCTTATTAGTTGCTCCGCGGTATGTGGGATCCTCCCAGACCAGGGATCGAACCTGAGTCCCCTGCATTGGCAGGCGGATTCTTAACCACCGTGCCACCAGGTCCCTAATTGCACTTTTTAAAATGTGGCTACTAGAAAAACTGTTCATGTATCTTGACTGATGGTTCCATTGGACACTGCTGCTCTGAGCCAAAGACTTTGCTTTTGTTGAGAACGGTGTCTGCCAGCACATCCATCCACAGGCTGCTGGTAGAGCGAAGCTTTACTGCATGTCCTTTGGAATCATCACAGGCAGAGGCATTGCTTACGTGCTTGTTGGGATATATTCCTTACACTAAATGAATATTTTGAAAAACTGAAATAAATCTAAGAGAATTAGGAAATGGGAACTGAAGCCAGGAGATAATAGAATGTATGTCAGTAGAATGTATGTCAGAATGACAAGGGGAAGCATGATCACAAGCACCAAAATTGGATTTTTTTTTTCTTGTGACCCAGCGTCATTTCTGTAATTTGAAATAAGTGTCCAGAGTACGGTTGTTCTTAGCATTAGGGGATTTGGAGGGATGGGCATGCGAGGGGCTCTTTTATGAACAGAAGATCCTCTGAATGAAATACAGACAAGGCATGGTAGGCAGCGAAGGAAAGAGTAGAAACAGAGGCAGTTATGAAGATAAACCATAAGAAATCAGGAAGAAGCAACATAGCTTTGTTGGAGCAAGATGGAGTTTTCTGGTACTTACGTATTTTATTTTCAAAATTTAGAATTATGCCTCTCAGTTGTTTTCTTCTGTGCTTCGACCAAAGTCTATTATAATCTTATTATTAGTTTCCCAAACTCTTAAGGATGAGTCACGTTTTCTCACTGTGATTTGTGTGTCCAAGTGCCTTCAGGGATGAGTGTCACCGACCGACTAGCTCTAAGGTCTGCACCTTCTTGGCCAGGTTCTACCTGGGACACTGCTGAACAATGTGGGTCTCTGAGCAGAAATCAGCTCCTCCGGCGTGTTTTCCTCACGAGCTCTCAGCCTCCCTGGACTCCCAGTCCAAGATGCATCGCCCACATCCACCCCTGCCATCTGCTCCCCGGGCCACCATTCTGGGCTCTAACAAAGTGGCCATGGTATCATAGCTTGGATCGCTCCAAGGATGCCCAAACCTCAAGGTCCCCCAACTTCCTCTACAGGCAGATGCAGGCTTCTACCTGGCAGGTGAGGCCCCTTACGGCAGGGCTCTGCCCATGTATCTGCCCTCTCGTCACCCACTGCATCTTGCCTCTTTCTGAACATGCTTTTTGATTCCCAGCCCCGGGACCTTCTGTGATCTCCCCCGGATGGGAACGGCCCCTTCTCACCTGCCGTCTCTTGTGGTGACTCCTTCCCACCTCCTACACATGTTTTCTTGCTGTCTCCACCTTGGAGCCTTTCCTGCCCCCCATGCAGAGAGAGTCCTGTCTCTGGGCTCTCCCTTCCCTGGCCAGGAGCTGTTTCTATGTATCCTGTATCCCCTCCTTTGAGTATCTCACACGTTAATGGTCCCGAGTCCCCTGGGGATCTTGTTAAAATGCAGATTCTGGGAACCTCCCTGGCGGTCCAGTGGTTAAGACTCTGCGCTTCACTGCGGGGGCGCAGGTTTGATCCCTGGTCGGGGAGCTAAGACCCCACGCGCTGCTGGTTCGTCCAAAGGAAAACAAATGCAGGTTCTGATTCACTAGGTCTTGGGAGGGGCCTGAGGCTCTGCATTTCTAAGCAGCTCCCAGTAATGGCAATGGAACTGGGCCAGGGTCCACCCCTGGGTCACCAGGTCCTGCTTTGACTGGAGCTCCTTGGGGACAGGGCAGGCTGTGTCTGACACTTGGGTTTGTCCGTCTTCAGGAGCCTTGTACTGCACCCAGACTGGGTATTCAGTCACTTTTTTTAAGTAGACTATTTTTTAATAGCAGTTTTTAGGTTCACAGCAAAATTGAGCAGCAGATATGGAGAGTTCCCATGTACCCTGCCCCGCCCCGACATGCGCAGCCTCTCCCACTGTTAACAGTGTCATTTTTATTGAATTAAGCGCATTCTGGCCAATGCTTGAGCAGATACTGGAAAAGGCCACCATCACTCAGACATTCCACAGAGTTCCTAACATGGGGCTTTTTTTTTTTTTTTGGCGGTACGCGGGCCTCTCACCATTGCGGCCTCTCCCGTTGCGGAGCACAGGCTCCGGACGCGCAGGCTCAGCGGCCATGGCTCACGGGCCCAGCCGCTCCGCGGCATGTGGGATCTTCCTGGACCGGGGCACGAACCCGTGTCCCCTGCATCGGAGGGCGGACTCTCAGCCACTGCGCCACCAGGGAAGCCCACATGGGGCTTATTTGTCTCGCGTGTGTGGTCTGGCCTCCTGACGCAGACTCTGAGCCCCGGAAACGTCTGAAGGGCATCCCCCCGCCCCCCACTCCTGCCCGGCAGCCCCAGGGGCAGACCCCTGTCCTCATTCCAGAGGTGCCGCTCTTGGGACTGTGCCTTTTCCGCAGGCTCGTTTCCCAAGCCTGATGCTGACTTGGCTTACGTCCTGCCTTCATCACAGAAGTTGTGGATGGAACAAAGACAGATTCTCCCAAGACCCGGGCCGGCTTTTCCTGCCTGGACTCCCGACAGAACCCAAGGCAGATTTGTGTCCTGGAAACCGTGAGCGCAGGCCCTTAAAGGAGCAGGTTCCCACCCCATCCCTTGGACGCCAGCACCTGCGGGGACACCCCAGGGCGCCCGCCAGAAACTGGGGTCAGACTGTATTAAAAGTCTGTCTGCCTTTGTACTCTGAAAGCAGCAACGCTGAATGGATTTTCTTCTCCTTCATATTGGACACTCCGGTTTTTGAATTATGTTCTGTTCTCTTTCTGTATTGCTTCTTCACAAAAATCATTCTTTTATTTTTGCTTTTCCACCGTTTAAAGGGGTTCTGAATGTCTTTCAGCCCAGCTTTTGGTCTTTTCATCTGTTTCTTTCTCTCCAAAAAACGTCATTTCCATCTGTTTCCCTTTTCATTCTTTTGCACTTCTTCCTTCCTGGGCTAATAATTACTCCTTGCTCCTCTTCCTTTCTCTTTTTACCACCTGTTTTTGCATCTCCGGAAAGCCCGCTGTCGGGTTTTATCGTGGCAGTCGAGCATTCTGTCCTGAAGATGCTCTGAATTGTCTGTCTTACTGTGTTTGGTTGAGGCCTAGTAATTTTCAGTAAAGCCCTTAGTTCAAGCACTGCACTGAAAATTGCCAGGCTTCTCTATGGAGGGTGTGTCTAAAGTAGAAGCCCTGCTCTCAGGAAAATGTAGTCAGAGTGAGGGAGCCAGTATTAACCAGCATTAACCTCCTCGAAAGCCAGGAAGCAGCCTGGTAGCGTCAGCAAAGGGGGCACATAGCCGACAGCCCATGTGATGTCTGAAGCTCTGGGATTCTTTTCAGCTGGAGCTCTGTCTTCTTTTCCCTTAAAATAACCTCGCCTTGACGAAGATTGCACTTTGCCTTGTGCCCAAGTCAAAAGAGGAGGCATCTTGCATCATCTCACGAACTAAAAATAGGGGTTTGGAAGCAGGTTTCCACTTTTGATGAAATGGTTGGATTTCTTTTCTAAGTATTGGGGGTGACATTTTCTCATCCTCTGAGTTTCCTTTTAAAAACACAGCTGTCATTGAGAGGAATTACAGGTGCGAGCATCATATCACCCTCTTCTTGGTTTGTTCTCAGCATTTCCAGAATTTTCAAAAATCCTGACATTTGCCAGAATCTGTTCAATTAGCAAGAATTTGGCTGCAGTGCTCAGAGATCATGTGTTAATTATGATTCGCCCCCAAAAAAGAGCGATTTATGATCAGAGCATGAGAAAATCAAGGTTTAGAGTCGGTAACAACTCTGCTGCCCCACACCCCGCCCTGCAGGACCCCTCACACGTGTTTCCACCACCCAGCCTCCTGGGTGCCAGGTGCCACCTGCACCCATGAATTACGGGGTGCAGGGGGGCAGGAGGGCAAAGGCCCACCTCGAGGCGTGAGCAGGTAAATACCAAAACCCTCCTCTGGTCTGTTGCACTGGTAGGCGCTGAGTCAACCTACCTAACAGGTATGGGAATGATTCCCTCTTCTGAGGAGAAAGGGGAGACTTCCTTGTCCCTGAGAAGGTGACATGTAAACTGGGTCTTGAAGAATGAGACAGAGCTTGCCAGATGATGGCTGGGAGGGCAGGGATTCCAAAGACTGGGAATCACACTGGTCAAGACCAGGGCTCCCGAAGACATCTCGCTTTTCTGGAGAAGCCGAGAAGCCTGTCTCTCGGGGGCGGTGAGGAAGGGGTCCTGGGAGACACAGATGCAGAGAACTTGGGAGCCAGTCTGTCCATGGCCTTGTGTGTCTCCTGAAGATTTGACTTACCCCATAAGGCACAAGAGCCAATGAGATTTTATGAACATAGGCAAGGATGCCTTTATTTTCCTCTTTTCAGGGAGTGATTTTGGCTCCAAGGTGACAGAAGCCCTGGGGGTGGAGGGGGCTGGAGCAGTGGTCCAGGCCTGACCTGTGGTGGCCCAGGGAAAGGTGGTGGCAGCGGGGATGAGGAGAGGAGGGTGACAGCTCCAGAGACTTGAAGTCAGCTGATCACACAGTGTCTCTCAAATGGGGTCAATGTCAGATGTGTGAACGCCCAGAGGAGCCGGGTACCAGGCTGGCTCAGACACCGGGAGCAGAACAAGCCTCACGTGGCTGCAGAGCTGGCAGGGAAGTGACTTCTGATCAGTCCAGGGAGGTTTTACTTCCTTCCAGGCGGTTCGAGCCGCTCCGAGTGATTAGGCTCCATTCCCTCACGTGTGAATTCTTTTTCAAAGTAATTGATTTTCCAGCTAGTGATAGCCAGGCTGTGTGGTGCAGCTTTGACCCCGTCACACCCTCGTCCACGGGTCTGCATCTGTCCCTCCTGCCCCGGGGACAGCCCTCCGTGAACATGTCCAAGGCCGCGGCTCCCCCACTCAGCCCGGGATCCCCCACCCCATCCACGACATCACTCTGGCCCGTCCGCCCTCTCCCTGATAAGCACCACTGTTTTCCTCTCCACTGGCTAATACACACTTGCCTACAACCGTGCCGTGATTTCTCCCATCCTTAAAAAAGTTATTTCTCGTTCTGACTGCCCTCGCCAGCTACTGCCTGTTTCTCTTCTTTCTCCAGTCCTCCTTCAAGAGCTGTGTGTACACTTCCTGTTCCTTCTCTGTTCTCCCTGAACCCACCCCCATCACAGGTGCCCAGTAATTATCTACAGAATGAGGGGATGAGTGACAGGATGTGTCCCTTCTCCTTCCAATCAAACCACCAAGGAAAAGGCAACGGTATCTTTCGCTGTCTGGTTTAGGCTTTCTAAGGGCTTGCAGAACTACAGATGCCCTGGCTTAAAGAAAAAGGAAAAAATCTGGGCTTCCCTGGTGGCGCAGTGGTTGAGAGTCCGCCTGCCGATGCAGGGGACGCGGGTTCGTGCCCCGGTCCGGGAAGATCCCACATGCCGCGAAGCGGCTAGGCCCGTGAGCCATGGCCGCTGAGCCTGCGCGTCCGGAGCCTGTGCTCCGCAACGGGAGAGGCCACAGCAGTGAGAGGCCCGCGTACCTCAAAAAAAAAAAAAAAGAAAAAGGAAAAAATCCTTTTTTTTAGGGGGAAAAAAAAAAAGTTATGCCTTCTCCATGTTTCCCCCGGGGCATTAAAACTGAGCAAACCATT
This sequence comes from Phocoena phocoena, assembly GCF_963924675.1. NCBI lineage: Eukaryota > Metazoa > Chordata > Mammalia > Artiodactyla > Phocoenidae > Phocoena > Phocoena phocoena. The sequence continues at coordinate 4,901,126 of NC_089234.1, read as the reverse complement.
TTCCATTTGGACTAATAAAAAATTGCTGTGGGGAAAAAAGGAATGTGATTTCAATGGTCAGTAATTCTTGAGTACCTGACTGCACCACAAGGCAGGATTTGTCTTCAGAGTCGGTGTAAGAACCTTTCCAGCAAGGCTTCCTAAGTCCAGCCCAAGTCCCAGATCCCACTGGGTTTCCTGCCCTACCAGAGGGCAGCCAGCCCATCTGACCCCCTTTCTCAGGCTCTGGCTCTGTCATGTGTGCGCTCAGAGAGAGGGTGGCGTCGTTACTGCACGGTTGGGCAGCTTTGATGCAGAGCACAGAGCAAATGCTCCATTGCAGGGGCTGGGAGAGCAGGGCCTGACTCACTCTCAGAAATGTCTTCAGAAAATGTCCAGCCTTTGCTCAGATTAGTGGAGATCAGCTGAGAACCGCAGGAGGACCCAGGATGCAGCTTGGCTCAGGGAGAGATGGGGAGGCCTAGAGAGAGTGGAGGTGCCCATAAGAAGTCTCCATTCTGTAAGAAGAGGTTGCAGCAGCGCCGGGACTGGCTGGGTCTCCTCTCGGCTGGACCACACCCCTTGGAGTCGCCATCCAGACTTATGACACACATCTTTCCTGGGGAATCCAGCCCGTCATCATCAAGGGACTGGAAAGAGATTCTCACTCACGTCATTCCTGCAGTGAAGCACTCACTGGCCAGGGCATAAGGCTAGTTCTGGGCCACATGGGTCCCCTCCAGTGCTGAGGGCCCTGAAACAGTGCTCTGGAATCTTCCACAGCATTGGCTCTTCATCCATTTCCTGTGCAGGGCACTGGAAATTTAGAGGGTGATTGAATATGACTCTTTTCCCAACAGCTGCCTGGAAAGCCAGATGAATTTTAGAATGACTGCAATAAGAGCATCCCATAAAACATCTTCACTGGTGAGGGACTTAGCTAGTTAGCGGGTTAAACCGCGGTTGCACACCAGCATCCTGGTGAGTCATCACTGGCCTGAATTATTTGTAAAGGGTGTTTGTCCAGGCTGCCATCTTGGTTTTCATCCGCTGCCTCCCTAATCCTGTTAGATCAACGTTGTCGTTCTACCCAACTGGTCACTCGTCAACCTCACAGTTCTCCGTAGGAAAGCGATCGCTGAGATGTGCTCTGCAGCCACTTCAGTCTTGGAACTAATGAAGGGATTTCATCAGAAAAAAAAAAGTTTTCTGTTCATGACACTTGCAGAAATGGGACTTCCTGGAAGCGAAAGGTTCAGAAAGAAAAGGTGATCATCTCAAGAGAATGTAGCTGAGATCATCTGATAATAAGAGGAGGTGGGAAGAGTGTGCTCTGTGTTGGCAGTAAACGAACAAGGCCAAGGATGCTGTAAGATGGACTAAGGATTTCAAATCAGAAAGTAAAGCGGAGCGTTGCTAGGGTGCTTTTTCATTTGGGGCTGTGGTAAACCTCATCTGCCTACTGCATGTCTAAGAATGGAGCCAGGGTAGGGCATTCAATCACACAGGCTAAAGCGATTCTTCCACCGAGATAATCTAAATCTCGATCATATTGAACCTGTTTTCTCTCTGGCACGGAAATATTTTCCAAGGTATTCACACGGGAAATATGAGCAGCCCACACTCTGTAGAGCCCTAGCCAATTAAAAGCAGATGAAAATCTCCTTAATGCAGAATCCTTTAAAACATTCCGGGGTGAGGGGGGTGGAGAGGGGAATGTATGTTTATAGAAAATCTGATAAAGAACACAACTGTGTAACCTCTGGGTGAGTGGGATAAGATATTTATTCAAGACATATTTCTTTTAAAAACAATTACTTTTGATAGTTTAAAGCATCTCATCCGTCATTTAGGATAAAAATAGATTAAGCAGTGAATTAGAAGCCCTAAGATTCTAGGCAGCTAGGAGAGTGGTGTATTAGCTTGCGGAAAACTAAAGAAAAATCAATCGAGTGAATGAGACCTACAACTAAAGGTAATGATTTCTTTGAAATGGAAATGTACTAAGGGAGGAATTGGTCACTGGAGCTTAAAAGAAACATTCCAAGTGGAGAAGCTCCCTCTTCCTAGAAATACGAGCTTAGGCTCTGCCAAAGGACATGAGCTGGAGCAACAGATGAAGATATTCAAAGGATGCCAAGCTTCAGCAGGATGAAGGAGACAGGGTTTCTTGGGAAGAGAAGTGTGTGGTTCTAGGAAGAGCATCTCAGCCACTTTCTCTCTTCCCTGGCTGCTGGTCCTAACTCTGAAATCTTTTTCTACTCTGGGCTTATTTTTAATACTTTCAAAGTATTAAAATGCAATTTCAGAATAGCTTTTTCTCCTCAAAAATAGAAGATGGTTTATTTAAGTAGCAGCTGTGTAAAGAGCATTTTAAGTCTATTGGGTGATTCAGTAATAAGTAAGGTCCTTGGTAGTGTGTTTCTACTAAGAAAAGGCAAAGACTGGCAGGCAGGTGAGGGTTCAGTGCCAAGGGTATGCCAGTTATGGGACCCGGCTCCCTGTGTTCTCAGTGAGAGCCTGGAGTTAGGGACTAGCTTATCATCCTTTAAAACCCATTCCAGGAGGAGGGGGTGCAGGGCAGCTGGAAGTGCTGGCACATGGTCATTGTTATGGGCTCAACGTTTGCATCCCTCCAAAATTCATATGTTAAAACCCTAACCACCATGTGCTGATATTTGGAAGTGAGGCTCTGGGAAGGTAATTATGTTTATATTGGGTCATGATTAGGGTGGGGGCCCCCCATGATGGGATTAGTGCCCTTATAAGAAGAGGAAGAGAAAGATCTCTCCTAAGGCCACGTGAGCACACAGTAAGAAGGTGCCTGTCTGTGAGTCAGGAGGCGAATGCTTACCAAGAACTGAATCTGCCTACACCTTGATCTTGGACTTCCCAGCCTCCAGAACTGTGAGAAGGAAATACCTGTTGTATGGGATTTTGTTATAGCACCTCCAGCTAAGTCATCGAGAGCAAGAACTTCAGAAAAAGACCAAGCTGGGGCGAGTACACCGCACTGTGTGCCCTTGGGCAGATAACTTACCTGTCTGATCCCCAACTTCCTTATCTGCCAACCAGGTGTAATAAAGATACCCACCTGACAAGACGAAGGACTTTAACAAGACAATGCAGGTGGCATCTCGCTGGAGGTAGAATAAGCTTGCAGTCACTGCCCTAACAGTGCTACCACTTTGTGGGGATGGTTCCAGTGGAGAAGTGAGCGATTCATGTCTGGGGACCCAGTATGTGGGGTGGTGTGACACTTTCCTGATTCTAAGTGAATAACCTTCATTTCTGTTTGAGAAACATTGTTGAGCAGGTCCTGGGCTCCATACGGTCCCAGAGGTTTTGATAATGCTCAGGCCCTGCCCTCAAGGGGCTTATAGTCCCTGAGGAGGAATGACAAAGGAGCGTTCCACTTTCAGTACATTACCCAAAGTTTTTTTAGTAGGGGAATCCTGGGTCTTGTAGGAGTACAGAGGAGGAGGGTGGGTGGCACCCAGGAAAGCTTTCTGGAGGAGATAGTTCCTCCATATTTTCCATGTTCTTTTCAAGTAAACCACTGTATTTTATTTTTCCCAAGGAAAACAAGGGAAATTCAGGCCTACCACATGTATCAATAAATTAATCCACATGTGTCAAAAGTTTATCAGCATTTTAATAAATGTTACCTGATTGGGAAACCCACTTTTAAACCATTACCATAAAAAATTCTCCCTTCCGAAACGATGGCAGATTTTACATCCTGACGGTATCTGCAAACATAACATGAACTTCTTGCAAGCCTTAATTTAGATTTGAAATAGATCCTTGTCTTTCTGACCACTGACACATAGAGCTTATTAAATGGGATGATTTGGGAAAGTAGCAAATTCAGGCCTGTGATTTCTACGCAAACGCTCCTCTCAGCCTCGCCCTGTGGTTTCCTTTCTGAGCTCCACGGCTGCTCCGACAGATGGACGTCAGCGGCCAGCAGCAGGCGAGGCAGGACTGGCCGGCCGACTGCTCCGACCGGGGGCAGTGGCCAGCATGATTGATGAGCCAGTAGCTGACCAGTTCGGTCAACTGATGCCCGAGCCAAAGGCCATGAGCCTCTAGGAAATATCTGTATTTTTCCAATGCTTTCAGATTAAGCGAGTGTATTTCCAGCTTGTTTCATCACGAACGGTTGTGTTGCGGCATATTACTCTTTGACCACAGGATTCGGGTCTGAGTTTCTCTTTCCCTTGTTGCTTTCTTTTCCCTCACAGATGTGGGAAGAGGCCATCGCCCTGGGCAAGGAACTGGCTGAACAGTATGAAAACGAGATATTTGATTATGAACAACTTAGCGAATTGCTGGTAGGTCTTTTTTTCTCTTTAAATGAACAGGCAATCTCAGCTTGTTCTTCTGGAATTTTTCTTTTCCTTTGAATGTTGGGATTCTCCTTCATTTCGTCCAGGAGGACACTTGATTTGTTTGCTGGTTGATTCTGGCCCACGAGTATTCACTTTTTATTCCCCAGTGAGCTTTTTCTGGCCCACGAGTATTCACTTTTTTTCCCCAGTGAGCTTTTGTAACCAAACTCTAAGACGCCTCTGAACGATTTATATGTGAACAACTGCTGAGTCTAGGTGTACGTTGGTCTTGATGGCCCAAAGGTCTCCAGGAGTCTCCACTCGTTTAAAACTGTGAGCCTGTCCACAAGAGGGGGACGGATGGAGGCTAGCCCAGACCTTTCTCCTGCCACAGAAGCTGTCAGTTTCTAACTACTGCTTTCTCTGCTGTATCATTTTTGTATTCAGCAGATCGACTTATGATGTTGTGATGTGTATCATGAATGTGGAACAGAATTCTGCCCTCTTAAATTCTCTTGAAATGTATCCCATTATCTGACTGATACCTTTTTTTTAAAAATCCTGAAGATCAGACATTTAATCAGAAGAAAAACCATCTCTCTGGCACCTCTTTGGTTATTAAAACACCTATAAATCACAACTGGTTGCTGAATTTGGCTTTTTGGCCAAATTCCCCTGCCGAATGTTGGAGGATGAGTGAGGAGTACTGTCAAAGCTTCGTGGTGAGATTAAATTCAATGCCTGCCTCAGCACCGCTCCCCCACCTTCTCCCCCTCTCCCCCGCTAGAACTGCCAAAGCTGGAAGAATCCAGATGCATGGATGTTCAACTACTCCATTCAAACCTGAAATGCATTTCCTTTCTTCCTTTCAGAAAAAACAGGCTCAATTTTATGAAAACATCGTCAAGGTGATAAGACCCAAGCCTGACTATTTTGCCGTCGGTTACTATGGACAAGGATTCCCCACGTTCCTTCGGGTAACTTTGGATTCTGTTTTAATTGGGTCAGGATTGCTCCCTGGGCAGCGAGCTTCTTCCCTTTCCGAGGAAGAATTTGGACTTTACATCCGAAGTCCGACTCTTTGTATTATTTTAACAGCTCTGTGCTTGACTTAGGGTGCCAGAGAGGGGCTGATCGTATTTTTTGATTGCATGTAAACTTTCCATCTCATTTTTCCCAAATAGAACTCCTGTTCAGCGATTTATCTATATTTTTTAAATTATGGTTGGGGACTTCCCTGGTGGTCCAGTGGTGAGGACTCTGCACTTTCACTGCCAGGGGCCCAGGTTCAATCCCTAGTCAGGGAACTAGGATCCCACAAGCCACGTGGCCTGGCCAAGAAGAAAAAAAAAAATTCTGTAAGATATACATGCAAAACATAAAATTTACCCTCTTGAGGTGCATCATTCAATGGCATTAAGTCTATTCAGTTTGTTGTGCAAGTATTCCCACCATCCATCTCCTGATCTTTTTCATCTTCCCGAACTAGAACTCTTATCCCATTAAACAATACTTCCCCCTTCTCCCCTCCTCCCCAGACCCTGGCAACCACGCTTTTACTTTCTGTCTCAGAATTTGCCTGTTCTAGGGACCTCATTTAAGTGGAATAATACAAAATTTGTCCTTTTGTGTCTGGCTCACTTCCCTGAGCATCAGGTCTGCAAGGCTTATCCATGTGGTAGCGTGTATGAGAACTCCATTCCTTTTTATGGACGAGTAATATTCCATCGGACTGATGTACCACATTTTGTTTATCCATCCGTCCTTTGATAGGCTTTGGGTTGTTTTGCCTATTATGAATAACACTGCGATGAACGTGAGTATTTTTAATTATATGAGAAACTGGAAATGGATTCCCAGTGCTGGAAACTCAGAATCGTACTCCATTTCTGAGACAGGCATGTGCTCTTTGACACATGATGGAAGGAATACTGTGATCACCAGCCAAGTCACCCCGTGATCATGAGGCCAGAAGCTGTGTAAATGAATGCTGCCCAACCTACTAGGAGAATTGTTAAAGTTTCTCAAAAACGCATTCTTGGATGCCATTGACCGTGATTTCCTGTCATTTCTTATGACCTTTTTTTTTTTAATGTCACCTGGTTTTCTCTTATCCTGGGAGACCATGCGTGATCCTTCTGGTTTTAGAGAAGCAGGAGCTCTCTGCCTAGGGCGCACCTGTCTGGGGCAGTTAGATCCAGTTGGGAGATTTCTGTAGCCCCAGAGGTGTGTTCCTTTGGCCCTGGTGTTTCTGATCCCACAGGAGGCCCTGATAGTATAAGATGTCCCTTCACGCTGGCACCAGCAGGGAGGACTTATTTGGTGAGGACCTGTCATTCTGTATAGGACCTTCAGCAAGTGGCCCTCGCAGGGCTGACCAGCTCCAGAAGGTGTGCCCTGTTAGTTGATACGCTCACGCAGGGTCCTGGCTGGGTGCCTGGGGCATCTGGCCTGTCCCTGTCACTGCTGGTCAGTCTCTCCTTAACACCGACACCTTCATCGTGCAGCTGTGGCATCTAAGATAGTGGTTAGGGAGGATTTTGAAATTAACTTTAAGTCAAAAAACCAATCCAAAGGGGATAATGAGCCTGGAGTTGAAGTCACCTACTGTTGCTCAAGGCTTTAATTAATGTAGGTGAATCTGTACATATGCCTCCGTGTGTGTGTGTCTCTAAGAAAGACTGAGAGGGAGGGACAGGCCCTAAATCACAGCTGACCTGTGCTGTGCTGGGTGTAGAGTGTGTGTGTGGCCCTCCTTGGACAGTGCTGTAATTTAAGGCCTCTACGGCTCTGTCCTGGTGTCCTGAGCTGGCAGCAGGGCGGGATGAGCATTTTGCAGCCCCCAAGCCAACTGATGCCAGGGTTGTCCTGGGAGGTCACATGAGATCCGTGCTCCAGGGACCGTGCTGGGTCACCTGCCCGTCACAAGGACAAAATGCAGAGTACGAATAAGGAGTTTAACGGGCTTGATTAATATGGAACTGACTTGACCCCCACCCCCGAGTAATTCTGTGGGGCTATAGCAATACGTTCATTACGCTTCCCAGATTACCTGTCGGGGCTCCATCTGACAATGACATTAGCAGTTACAAGAAAGTGGGTGGGATGTTTGTGTACTTCATTCAGGCTGGGAGCACAGCCTCTGAGAACTGACTCGCTGCCCCCTCTGCTTTGTTTTGCTTTAAGCATTGATCGCATTGGGCTTTTTTTGCATTTGTATGAATATTTATGATTCTTACAAGGAATAAATATCTTTGACTACTTGTACGTTTCCCTCCTGTTTTCAGGCTTGAAAGGACCACTTCAAAATGCAAAGTAATTGACGTTTCTAGAAAATGTTATTAGTGTGTTCATCTATAACTCACTAGTGTTTTTCTATCAAAGCCTTTATATACATTTTTAGTATTATGTCTTCCTTCTAGGGTAAAGCATAATAAATGCATGCTAGTTTCGCAGTAGCCTGTTATACATTAAATCACCCTGAATTTCTGAAATGTTTGGCTTTTTATAGCCCTGCAGGTGCCCATACTGTGTATTTATATTTGTATTTCTAATTAAGACTACATAGTACTTTGGTTTCTGCTTCAGATTGTTTTTTTAAAGAAAGAGCACATTCTTCTCCTGTAATGAGTACTTTAAGACATACCTAAGCACAAAGTGAAAAAAACAGGGGCTCTGATTTTGTGAAAATTCATTAATTAGACAGATTTTAATTTGGCTTTGAGCTGAGGCTCTAGGATGCATCTGTTTGTGTATCTTCTCTTCCCCTTTCTCCCCACCTCTCCCCTTCTTGCACTCTGGCATCCGTCCAGGGTCAGGGCAGATAACAGGGCTGCCCCTAACTCATGACTGGCTGGCCTGGACCCTCTTGCCCAGGGTCCCTGATGAAACAGCAACCAAGTCCAAGGGGGAGAAGCACGAGCCCCCAGCCTCCTGTTTCTCGGGTTCTGTGGGTTCTGCTCATCGCAACAAGGAGAACCTTGGGGCAACTTTCATTGATGTTGAGACAGCCCTAAGATGGGGCAAGAAGATGGGTGGGGGGAGGGGGAGGGCTTCAAGAACCAGCTGCAGCACCACACCACCCACTGACACCTTTCTGTGATTCAGCTGCCACTCAGAACACACTTGTTGAATCTCTGAAGGTATGGAGGCCGGTGCCGTCTTGGAATCGGAACGTTCCTGATACACATATTTACAGAGTCAGGAGACAGGTCTCAGTGAGACAGCCTGAGTAGAGAGGAATGCTTACCTACGTATCATCCTCCCTCGAGGTCGCCCAGCCCAGCCACCCAAAACAGCCCCCAGGTGCACTCTCCAGACTTTGTGGAGGTGACAGAAGTGGCATTTGAGAGGGACAGCCTCCAGCCTTTAGGAGGAACACTCTGCATGCTCTGCCCCGTCATCCGTTGATGGCTCGTTGTGCACACGGCAACGGCAAACGTTCCAGGAGCGGAGTCCAGCCACCACCTCCACCGTCTCAGCACCAGGGGAGGCCCAGAGCCTTGGGTGCCTCTGCTTTGGTCTGGACCCTCTTCCCTCTGGTTCTGCTCATATCTTGGCTGTGACCCATAGGAGCCAGCTTGGAAAGTCGTGCTCAGGCTCTGAGGCCCCACCTTAATCTCAGGCTCTCTTGAATTCTTTTTTTTTTTTAATTTTAATTTAATTTTATTTATTTTTTTATACAGCAGGTTCTTATTAGTTATCCATTTTATACATATTAGTGTATATATGTCAATCCCAATCTCCCTATTCATCCCACCACCACCACCACCCCCGCCACTATCCCCCCTTGGTGTCCATACGTTTGTTCTCTACATCTCTGTCTCACTTTCTGCCCTGCATACCGGTTCATCTGTACCATTTTGCAGGGTTCCACATACGTGCATTAATATACGATATTTGTTTTTCTCTTTCTGACTTACTTCACTCTGTATGACAGTCTCTAGAGCCATCCACGTCTCTAAAAATGACCCAATTTCGTTCCTTTTTATGGCTGAGTAATATTCCATTGTATATATGTACACATCTTCTTTATCCATTTGTCTGTTGATGGGCATTTAGGTTGCTTCCATGACCTGCCTATTGTAAATAGTGCTGCAATGAGCATTGGGGTGCATGTGTCTTTTTGAATTATGGTTTTCTCTGGGTATATGCCCAGTAGTGGGATTGCTGGGTTGTATGGTAGTTCTATTTTTAGTTTTTTAAGGAGCCTCCATACTGTTCTCCATAGTGGCTGTGTCAATTTACATTCCCACCAACAGTGCAAGAGGGTTCGCTTTTCTCCACACCCTCTCCAGCATTTGTTGTTTGTAGATTCTCTGATGATGCCCATTCTAACTGGTTTGAGGTGATACCTCATTGTAGTTTTGATTTGCATTTCTCTAATAATTAGTGATGCTGAGCAGCTTTTCATGTGCCTCTTGGCCATCTGTATGTCTTCTTTGGAGAAATGTCTATTTAGTTCTTCTGCCCATTTTTGGATTGGGTTGTTTGTTTTTCTAATATTGAGCTGCATGAGCTGTTTATATATTTTGGAGATTAATCCTTTGTCTGTTGATTCATTTGCAAATATTTTCTCCCATTATGAGGGTTGTCTTTTTGTCTTGTTTATGGTTTCCTTTGCTGTGCAAAAGCATTGAAGTTTCCTTAGGTGTCATTTGTTTATTTTTGTCTTTATATCCATTACTCTAGGAGGTGGATCAAAAAAGGTCTTTTTTTCTTTTCTTTTCTTTTCTTTGCAATACATGGGCCTCTCACTGTTGTGACCTCTCCCATTGTGGAGCACAGGCTCCGGATGCGCAGGCTTAGCGGCCATGGCTCACGGGCCCAGCTGCTCCGCGGCATGTGGGATCTTCCTGGACCGGGGCACGAACCCATGTCCCCTGCATCGGCAGGCAGACTCTCAACCACTGCACCACCAGGGAAGCCCGATCAAAAAAGGTCTTGCTGTGATATATGTCAGAGTGTTCTTCCTGTGTTTTCCTCTAAGAGTTTTATAGTGTCTGGTCTTACATTTAGGTCTCTAATTCATTTTCAGTTTATTTTTGTGTATGCTGTTAGGGAGTGTTCTAATTTCATTCTTTTACATGTAGCTGTCCAGTTTTCCCAGCACCACTTATTGAAGGGACTGTCTTTTCTCCATTGTATATCCTTCCCTCCTTTGTCATAGATTAGTTGACCATAGGTGCGTGGGTTTATCTCTGGGCTTTCTATCTTGTTCCATTGATATATTTCTGTTTTTGTGCCAGTACCATACTGTCTTAATTACTGTAGCTTTGTAGTATAGTCTGAAGTCAGGGAGTCTGATTCCTCCAGCTCCGCTTTTTTCGCTCAAGACTGCCTTGACTATTCTGGGTCTTTTGTCTCTGCATACAAATTTTAAGATTTTTTGTTCTAGTTCTGTAAAAAATGCCATTGGTCATTTGATAGGGGTTGCATTGTATCTGTAGATCGCTTTGAGTAGTATAGTCATTTTCACAATATTGATACTTCCAATCCAAGAACATGGTATATCTCTCCATCTGTTGGTATCATCTTTAATTTCTTTCATCAGTGTCTTATCATTTTCTGCATACAGGTCTTTAGTCTCCCTAGGTAGGTTTATTCCTAGGTATTTTATTCTTTTTGTTGCACTGGTAAATGGGAGTGTTTCCTTAATTTTTCTTTCAGATTTTTCATCATTAGTGTATAGGACTGCAAGAGATTTCTATGCATTAATTTTGTATCCTGCAACTTTACCAAATTCATTGATAAGCTCTAGTAGTTTTCTGGTGGCATCTTTAGGATTCTCTATGTATAGTATCATGTGATCTGCAAACAGTGACAGTTTTACTTCTTCTTTTCCTATTTGGATTCCTTTTATTTCTTTTTCTTCTCTGATTGCTGTGGCTAGGACTTCCAAAACTATGTTGAATAATAGTGGTGAGAGTGGACATCTTTGTCTTATTCCTGATCTTAGAGGAAATGCTTTCAGTTTTTCAGCATTGAGAATGATTTTGCTGTGGGTTTGTCATATATGGCCTTTATTATGTTGAGGTAGGTTCTCTCTATGCCCACTTTCTGGAGACTTTTTATCATAAATGGGTGCTGAATTTTGTCAAAAGCTTTTTCTGCATCTATTGACATGATCATATGGTTTTTATTCTTCAGTTTGTTAATATGGTGTATCACAATGATTGATTTGCGTATATTGAAGAAACATTGCATCCCTGGGATAAATCCCATTTGATCATGGTGTATGATCCTTTTAATGTGTTGTTGGATTCTGTTTGCTAGCGTTTTGTTGAGGATTTTTGCATCTATATTCATCAGTGATATTGGTCTGTAATTTTCTTTTTTTGTGGTACCTTTGTCTAGTTTTGGTGTCAGGGTGATGGTGGCCTCATAGAATGAGTTTGGGAGTTTTCTCTGCAATATTTTGGAAGAGTTTGAGAAGGATGGGTGTTAGTTCTTCTCTAAATGTTTGATAGAATTTACCTGTAAAGCCATCTGGTCCTGGACTTTTGTTTGTTGGAAGGTTTTTAATCACAGTTTCAATTTCATTACTTGTGATTGGTCTGTTCATATTTTCTATTTCTTCCTGGTTCAGTCTTGGAAGGTAATACCTTTCTAAGAATTTGTCCATTTCTTCCAGGTTGTCCATTTTATTGACATAGAGTTGCTTGTAGTAGTCTCTTAGGATGCTTTGTATTTCTGTGGTGTCTGTTGTAACTTCTCCATTTCCATTTCTAATTTTATTGATTTGAGTCCTCTCCCGCTTTTTCTTGAGTCTGACTAATCGTTTATCAGTTTTGTTTATCTTCTCAAAGAACCAGCTTTTCGTTTTATTGATCTTTGCTACTGTTTTCTTTGTTTCTATTTCATTTATTTCTGTGCTGATCTTGATGATTTATTTCCTTCTGCCCTGCATACCGGTTCATCTGTACCATTTTTCTAGGTTCCACATACGTGCATTAGTATACGATATTTGTTTTGCTAACTTTGGGTTTTGTTTGTCCTTCTTTCTCTAGTTCCTTTAGGTGTAAGGTTAGATTGTTTATTTGAGATTTTTCTTGTTTCTTGAGGTAGGCTTGTATAGCTATAAACTTCCCTATTAGAAATGGTTTTGCTGCATCCCATAGGTTTTGGATCGTCGTGTTTTCATTGTCATTTGTCTCTAGGTATTTTTTGATTTCCTCTTTGATTTTTTCAGTGATCTCTTGGTTATTTAGTAACGTATTGTTTAGCCTCCATGTGTTCGTGTTTTTTACGTTTTTTCCCCTGTAACTGATTTCTAATCTCATAGCGTTGTGGTCAGAAAAGATGCTTGATATGATTTCAATTTTCTTAAATTTCCTGAGGCTTGATTTGTGACCCAAGATGTGATCTATCCTGGAGAATGTTCCATGCGCACTTGAGAAGAAAGTGTAGTCTGCTCTTTTTGGATGGAATGTCCTATAAATATCAATTAAATCTATCTGGTCTGTTGTGTCATTTAAAGTTTGTGTTTCCTTATTAATTTTCTGTTTGGATGATCTGTCCATTGGTGTAAGTGAGGTGTTAAAATCCCCCACTATTACTGTGTTAGTGTCAATTTCCTCTTTTAGAGCTGTTAGCAGTTGCCTTATGTATTGAGGTGCTGCTATGTTGGGTGCATATATATTTATAATTGTATCTTCTTCTTGGATTGATGCCTTGATCATTATGTAGTGTCCTTCCTTATCTATTGTGACAGTATTTTAAAGTCTATTTAATCTGATACGAGTATTGCTACTCCAGCTTTCTTTTTATTTCCATTTGCATGGAATATCTTTTTCCATCCCCTCACTTTCAGCCTGTATATATATCCCTAGGTCTGAAGTGGGTCTCTTGTAGACAGCGTATATATGGGTCTTGTTTTTGTATCCATTCAGCAAGCCTGTGTCTTTTGGTTGGAGCATTTAATCCATTCACGTTTAAGGTAATTATCAATATGTATGTTCCTGTTACCATTTTCTTCATTGTTTTGGGTTTGTTTTTGTAGGTTCTTTTCTTCTCTTGTGTTTCCCACTTAGAGAAGTTCCTTTAGCATTTGTTGTAGAGCTGGTTTAGTGGTGCTGAATTCTCTTAGCTTTTGCTTGTCTGTAAAGCTTTCGATTTCTCCATCGAATCTGAAGGAGATCCTTGCCAGGTAGAGTAATATTGGTTGTGGGTTCTTCCCTTTCATCACTTTAAGTATATCATGCCATTCCCTTCTGGCTTGTAGAGTTTCTGCTGAGAAATCAGCTGTTAACCGTTTGGGAGTTCCCTTGTATGTTATTTGTCGTTTTTCCCTTGCTGCTTTCGATAATTTTTCTTTGTCTTTAATTTTTGCCAGTTTGATTACTATGTGTCTCTGCGTGTTTCTCCTTGGGTTTATCCTGTATGGGACTCGCTGCACTTCCTGGACTTGGGTGGCTATTTCCTTTCCCATGTTAGGGAAGTTTTCAACTATTATCTCTTCAGATATTTTCTCGGGTCCTTTCTCTCTCTCTTCTCCTTCTGGGACCCCTATGATGCAAATGTTGTTGTGTTTAATGTTGTCCCAGAGGTCTCTTTGGCTGTCTTTATTTCTTTTCATTCTTTTTTCTTTATTCTGTTCCACAGCAGTGAATTCCACCATTCTGTCTTCCAGGTCACTTATCCGTTCTTCTGCCTCAGTTATTCTGCTATTGATTCCTTCTCGTGTATTTTTTCATTTCAGTTATTGTATTGTTCATCTTGTTTGTAATTCTTCTAGGTCTTTGTTAAACATTTCTTGCATCTTCTCTGTCTTTGCCTCCGTTCTGTTTTCCAAGGTCCTGGATCATCTTCACTATCAGTATTCTGAATTCTTTTTCTGGAAGGTTGCCTATCTCCACTTCATTTAGTTGTTTTTCTGGGGTTTTATCTTGTTCCTTCATCTGGTACGTAGCCCTCTGCCTTTTCATCTTGTCTGTCTTTCTGTGAATGTGGTTTTTGTTCCACAGGCTGCAGGATGGTAGTTCTTCTTGCTTCTGCTGTCTGCCCTCTGGTGGATGAGGCTATCTCTCCCTTGAATTCTTTCTGGTAGGATGGAAACTACTTAATTAGGGCCTACCTGGGGTGCGGGGGGAGATGATATGGACACCATTCTCCTCCACTTGCCTTGGTGCCTTTACCCTGTCTGACCATTTCATGCCCACTAGTGTGTGGGCTTCAATCACTCACTTGGTTTCTCATGGTTTTGTAAATTGATTGCTACTGTTAAGACTGAAATGTACTTTCAGTAACATCATCTTTAGTGCTTCTTAAACAGTATTAACTTACCTGGCTTCTGTTCCTGTGTTCTTGATTAGTAAGATCACCACAATTACAAGCTGTTCTTCAATTCAGTGACATTTAAAAAAAAACTGTCAAGCCCATCTTGAAGACCAGTGCCTTTATGTGTGAACTTTTCCTGGCCCTTCCCCTGGGGTGTTATTTAATGAATGTCATTGTTTCCAGGGGAAAGTTTTCATTTACCGTGGGAAGGAGTATGAACGCCGGGAAGATTTTGAAGCTCGGCTATTAACTCAGTTTCCAAATGCTGAGAAAATGAAGACAACATCTCCACCAGGCGACGATATTAAAAGCTCTGCTGGCCAATGTATCCTTTCAGACAGCCATGTCGGATATAAACTGATGGCGATGCCGTTTGTTTGGGTGGTTGGGTGTACGTGGGACCTTGCTCCTGGCTAATGACCACGCTGCCTTATGATCCTTAACCCCCTTGACCTTCAGATATTCAATGCTTCACAGTAAAGCCCAAACTCGATTTGCCCCCTAAGTTTCACAGGCCCGTGTCAGAGCAGATTGTAAGGTAACATTTTCCTTACCCAACATGAGGGTGGTGAGAGGCGTACACAGATCGCTTCTTCATAATTTCACGTCTCAGAGGGTGGATGTCAGCCTTTGATTAACTTTTCAGATGCTCTTTCTGTTTACTTCAAAAAGCAAGGGAAATTAGTCATGTTCAGCATCAAAGAAGGGGGAAGGAAGATGTGAACACATGTGGCCGGGAAGGTGCAAGGCTGTTCCTTATACCCATGATTGGGAGACAGGGAAAGTCAGGGGGAGAAAGGGGTACTCTGGGCTCCATTTGAGCCACCAGGTGAGAGACCCCCTGTAGACCTTTTCTCCAGGGCTCAGGCCCTGCCCCACACCACACAGATCTGTCTGTGTGCCTGTGGTGTGGCCTGAGCATTTGGATCCCAGAAGCCAGGAATAGGGATTCAGACATGTGCTCGTGATGGAGAACCAGGTGGGGGATGAGAAGAAGCCTTCACCTGTACAACAGGGTGATTACATAATATGGGATTTGGAGGTGGAATTTTTTTTGGTTTTTTTTTGTTTGTTTGTTTTTTTGCGGTACGCAGGCCTCTCACTGTTGTGGCCTCTCCCATTGTGGAGCACAGTCTCCGGACGCGCAGGCTCAGCGGCCATGGCTCACGGGCCCAGCCGCTCCACGGCATGCGGGATCTTCCCAGACCGGGTCACGAACCCGTGTCCCCTGCATCGGCAGGTGGACTCTCAACCACTGTGCCACCAGGGAAGCCCCTGGAGGTGGATTTTAAAACTCACAGGCCAACTGTCCAAATTTGAGTGAGATTTTCTGCATCTACATTGAATTGCCCCTGACTTAGCAGTGGTGTAGAAACACCTACACTAGATGTCTCTTTAGATATGAAGAATTTTCTATTTGATCCATGTACTGGTGAAAAACAATTAACCTCTTTGATGGCCTAATAATGCTCAGGATCTGCTTATTTTATATCCTGAAGTTTGGTGGATTGGGTTCTTCTACAAAATTCACTACCATTTCTTTAACCTTTCATCAGCAAACATGGGAAATAAACCAGGACTTGGTTTATTGACGGATGATCGCTTTCATAAGGCTTAGACTTTAAGTTTTGCAACATTTTTTTCTCAGAGAGGCATTAAACACTAGTGAACTGTACTGTATGCTCAGATATTTCCCTTTGATGTGGGGTGCCCACCTGCGTTTCAGCGCAGGGGGGTAAGTGAGCCTCCCAGCCTGCCTCTGGGGTGTGCGTGAAACCCACCCCCTCCCCAGGGGAAGAAGATACAGTCTCCATCTTATGTATGCCACCCTTGGTGGTTGCCAAATCTGCCTTTTGTAGATCTGAAATTAAAGTATACAAGACCTTTTAAAAAATAATACATATTTTTACCTTTTTAATAACTTATTAGATTAAATTATTTAATAAATTAATTGTTGAACTATGAATTCAAATTTTAAATAATAAACACATAAATGGAGAATGAAGGCCTTTTCCCCCTCTCCTTTGCTTCACCTTTTCTGTTTTTGCTGGTTTCACTCTTACTCAGCATCTCTTCTCCCTTGAGCATTGTCAGGGACAGAGAAGAGGCAAAAATTCAAGGTAATTCTTCCACCTGCCAACGTCTCTCTTCTGAGGCTGGCGGGGAAAGAAAGCCCAGCTGTCGCTCCAGGTCAAGGCTGGAGATGTTTTAAGGGATGCACTGACCTATAGGGAGACCGGATCCTGTGTCTAAAAGCAAATCGGCTGCTTTTCTGGTTAAATGTCTAATGATTTCTCTATCTCTGTACAGTTTTTACAGAGTAAACGAGGTCCAGCGATTTGAATATTCTCGTCCGATCCGCAAGGGAGAGAAAAACCCAGACAACGAATTTGCGGTAAAAAAAAAAAACCACCCCCAAACTCATGCCACGACTAACAAAACTGCGCATGGAAAAGTGTGTTCTCGAAGGCTCCCGCAGTGCAGGGTTGAATGCCTTTGTGTGTTATGTGCAGAGACCCTAGCATATTACCCATTCAAATTTAGTGAAATGACGACCATTTCACAGTTAGTATCACTAAGGTGCTTGAGATACTGTAAGAAGGTAACTAGTGCTTTGGAGCGTTTCCGTGCTCGGAGCACACTTGCTTCCCTCCTGCGTGTATCTGAGTCTTCCTCTGTGCCCTGGGTCCTGGAGCACGTGCTGGTGTCTCAGTTATAAATAAGCTCTCGGAGGTGCCGAGTGCTTACATGGCTCTCTGCAGGGGGCAAGCAGTCAGGTGAGCTGGGCTCACTACCCAGTGCCCACACCTGAACTTCACTGTGGCACAATACGCCGGAACAGGGTCCCCGCGGGCACAGCTGAATAACAGGCCTCCTTGGATGTTGAGAAGCATCCCGGACCTCTACCCACGAGGTGCCAGCTAGAGCCTCCCCGGTTGTGACAACGAATCACGTGTTTCCACACATGGCTAAACATCTGTGCCTTGTTGAAGACACTGCATTAGAGTCATAGAAATGTTAACACAGATTCTTGCAACCTTTTAAAAACTATACATACAACTGCTTTAATGGATTCCATTTTGCAGAGGCATGAAATAAAGCATAGCGTTTTTATTTTTTAATTAATTTATTTTTTTGAAGTAGAAAGGAATAGCTTTATTGCTTTACCAGGCAAAAGGGGCCACAGGGGGCTAATGCCCTCAAAACTGTATGTTGAAAGCATAGTTTTATTTATTTATTTATTTTTAATGTTAACGTTTCTCTCTCCTCCTGCCCTGAAAAACCTCCTCTGGAAATCCCTAGATAGGCCCATATTTCAAGGTGGCGTTAGCCCCAGGGACCCCTGGCGGGGACCTTGTCTGCAGGTATCTGGGGGTGCAGGGGGTCAAAGTTGAATTAGCACCATGCTGCTGACCCAAAGGGAAGCTCAGAGCACTTTCAGCAAAGTTGCCTTCCACCCACCCTCCCTTCGAAGCTCTGTTTCCTATAATCTTTTGATCCCCACGGTGATGCCTGTGAGTCTCCAGTCACAACCCCTGAAAGGCCCTTCCCTTCCCTTCCCGAGCCCAGTTTCCTGTGTGTCAACTAGGATCTTGGAGTTGGGAAATTCTAAGGCTGTCCCCAGTTTCATCACTGGCTCTTTCAAAACCAAAACCCTGTTTCTTGGTTAGTGGGGCATCCTGAACCTGTTTGGTGACTCGTTTCACTGTGGCACCGTCTGCAGTGGTGAGAGAGGCAAGGCCCCACCTAAGACACCCACACCAGGGCTGGGCTTTCTGAGCCGTCTCTGTTCTGGTCATCACAGCAATAACTGTCATTTCTGTAGCACCCTGGCTGCAGGATGGATGGGCGGTTCTTGAATTTCCCTCAGGCCTCTCACGTCTCGCGGCGATGTACGTTCTTATACGGTGTAGGAAGAGACACAAGGAGGTCAAGCAAACTGCCGACAGTTGCGCAGCCATTCGAGGCAGAGCTAAGAATAACCATGGCTCCTGAACTCCGGAGCTGCGCTAAGCCTTAGAGGCTGGGCTCTTTCTAAATGGCCCAGAAATCCCCTAATGGCCCCGTTAGGTTCTCACACACAGATGAGGCTTTCAGAAGCCGCGGGATTTAGTCCTTCACGTGCTTGACAAAGCCCCAGGCTTTCAGATAAGCGCAGGGGGTTTGGTGGTAATGGGAGGCCAGGCTGGGGCCTGCTGCAGGGAGCCTGGCTCCCAGGGCCTGGGTGCTGGGAAAGCTGCCCTACCAGGCCAGCCCGGGAGCTCAGAGCAGCTTGGTGCCTCCAAACCTGGCCACGCATGAAGTTCTGAAACCCAGAGCCGGCAAGGAGGAGGGAGCCAGAGACAGGGTCAACGTGGAACCCGCAGGCCCGTCCCCTGGGGGTGCTGGGGTTGGTAGGGAGCAGTGCAGCCTGCTGTTCCAGGCCGGTGCCTGAGCCAGCAGCCCCTGGGGCAGCCGGAGCCTTGACCTGTGTCCCTGGGGCCTTGGCCAGGTCCTTCCCCTCTCCCAGCCTGGAATCTGAGGTTTGGAGAAAATGCTTTCTACATGCCAGCCAGTTTTCTGGAAATGTTGACAATCTATTATGCCATCTGTTTATATCTGGATCACTATGGACAGACTCAGACTGCTCAGTGATTCTCTGTTACTGGGAGGTGTACCAGGCAAAGGCTGCTACCAGCTGGACACCCCGCCGTAGGAGGTGGGAGGAAAGGGTTACGGTTCACCCCTGCAGTGGAGTTCTGTGCAGCCATTAAAGAGGGCTGGAGTTACATTTCCTGGCCTTAACTACCCGCAGTATGTACTGTACCATTTTCGGAAGAATACATTTTCATTGAAAATATATACACACTTGTTAATGCTTAGTAGGAAGCCTTGAACCCCAGATAGTAAAAGGTTAGGTTGTCATCTTTAGGTACTGAGTGGTTTTTCTGCCTTCTATTTCCATGTCTTCATTTTCTGATGTAAATATATATGTTACGCCAAAAAAAGAAAAAAATTCATCATTAAAATACTGACTGATTTTATTAGAATGTTGAGAGGTCACTTTTATGAAGCCCAGTCTTCCTCAAGGATTTGCATCTTCAAGTTTCTTTTGAACACTAAGTAAGGCTAACGTAAAGCTCGTTGGAGCTTTTCCAAAAATCTATCCGCTCAGAGGGAACCTCCCTCGTGTGGATGTATATAATTCTCCCCTTCTGTTGTATTTTCTTGGCCAAATGCCAGGGAAACGGGCACCATTGGCCAGGGAACAGGGGGCCGCGGTGTCCTGTGTAACAGTCTGGCGGTTCAGCAGAGCATGGCCTGTGAGGTGTTCCCTGGGCGGCTGGTGACCTTGCCTCCCAGACCCTTGCAAATCCCCACGAGGACAGAAGCTGTCATCTACCTGCAACACCCTTCTCCTAACAAGTGTCCTGTGTGTGTTCCCTTTGCAGAATATGTGGATCGAAAGGACCATATACACAACTGCGTATAAATTGCCTGGCATTTTAAGGTGGTTTGAGGTCAAATCTGTTTTCATGGTAAGCACACCCCACAGGAGGAACTGCCCATCACCCCCTCTTCTACGGTCTGACACGGCCTCTTCCCCGGGCGTGTCATCTGGTCACCGTGGCCGGCAGGCGTGCTTCAGACCCCACATCAGGCTTAACCCAGAATCACTCTCCCCGTCCACGAATACTGCGGTGGAAATGCCGTGTAATCACAACCTCCTGTAGCGTAGAAAGAAACCAGAGCTAAGATTTCATTTCTTTTTACAAAATATTTAAATCTAGTCTTCACTGTGCTGTTTTGACAGTTCTTTCTGTTACCAAAATGAAAAGTTTGACAAATTCCAATTTACATACGCTTTTGAAGATCTTTCTTCCTGATGGTTTTATTGCCATTTACATGACAAACAACTTGATTAATAGTACTTGCTCGTTTTCAAGTAAAAATAGCTTGAGAATATACCCCTCACCCACACTTTTTAAAGAAATAATGACCCGCATGTCGTTAGCTAAACTTTGCCTCGGTGATGAGCCATCGGACAGTTCCAGTCGCAGGAACCAGAGCTGGGCAGAAGGTTCTTACCGAACGTATAGCAGCAGCAGCGTGACAATTGCCAGTATAACAAGGTCTGATTGGAATACGTGTGCTTTGTCATGTGTCTCAGTGCCTTTGGTTTTCACCTGGCAGGATCTTAACCAGAGGGGTGCTACCCACTGTTCAGTTTACCGTGAGTCCCCTTGGAAACTCCTGCTTCTGCCCTAGGACGTGGCTGGCGCCTGTCTTCCCAGCCTTGTTTCCACTCCTGACCCTCGTCCACGCCAGTTGAGCTCTGGCTGACCTCCCCCTGACCTCTAAGCTCAGTTGACCTGTCCCTGAGCATGCGTGTGGTCAGCCGCATCCCATCCCCATCTCCAGCGCCCCCTCCTCCTGCTCTGAAGCCCTGGGGCTCTGGGCCCCCCTCCCCACCCCCGGAGGGCGCCTCTACTTCCTGTGTCCCCAGAGACCCCACTCTGTCCCCCTCTAGCACCCAGGCAGGCCCTGACCTCTGGAAGGCTCAGGAGACGTGGCAGGTGGCAGAAACGCAAGCCTTCACTGGCACCATTCGGAGCTGGTGATGTGCATGCGGGAGCCCACAGGACAGGAGACCCTTCCCTAAACAGGCACCACTCCTATCCTCCTGTGAGCCTCGTCCCATAAGCCGTTTGTAGCCGGGGACTCCGCGAGCCAGCCCGGATGCGTGACGACGGTGCTGAACAGCTCGAGGTGGCGAAGGCCGAGCCCTGATTTTCTGTAAGGATGTGGCTCTGCCACGGGCTATGCTTGCCCTTTTTAATGAACGAAGAAAGCTGGAGGCTCAATAATCCCGGGATGGCAGGACTGTAATGATCCCGCTGCCCACACCCCGGGCCCCGCCATCGCTGGAACAGACCAGCAGCTGACCCTCTTGGTTTGATAAAGCTAGGACACCGCTCTTTCTTGCGGCAAACGGGATCAGCGACAGGGAGTTAGCCATCAGTTAAAGTGGAGTTCTGCCCTGGAGAGTCCATTTGGCGAAGTTATGTGTCTGGGGTGGTGCATTCCAGGGTCTGATAAAGCCAGGTGTGGGGTGAAAACAAAGGCCCTAGGGTACGTGTTGTTTGGGGTGCACTTGCAACCAGGGGGCACCCTCAGCGGCCAGCACACGGTCGGCCACCTCTTTGCGTGTTACCTCCTCTCCATCAGGTCACCTCTCCGGCGGGTGCTCGCCAGTGATGACTGAGGGTGTCGTTCTAGGGTCTCTCCGTTCTCTCAACATCTCTGCACCTCCAACCCCCGTCTCTCTACCTGTCAGACAATCCCCAGGGGCTGTAGAAGGAGAAAACAGGCTGCTCTGCTTTGCCATTTGCTAAAGACACCCTAGGGTCCCCGGCACAGATGGGGACCCGTCCCACTTCCCTTGGGGAAGGGAAGGATCAGGTTATCATGTGTTGTGGTCACCCTTGGGCGTGGCTCTGGGGCGCAGCCTAGGGTCTGTTAGATCCAGGCCTGGTGGGAAGGTGGTGTTATTGTTTTAAACGCGGACGCATCCTCCTGGCACCTGCGGGCTGAGCCAGAGAGGATTGCGGGGCGGGGCCTCGCCAGGCCCTGCAGGGGCCCCCAGAGGAAGAAGGGCACTGGGTGTGGGCAGAGCTGCAGGAGCGGTGGCGAGGTGGGCCCATGCTGGCTCGCCCTGCCTCCTGCTCTGAGGGTCCTGCTGACCAGTGACGGGTTTGCAAGGGAGGCCCGTGAGGTCCAGCTGAAGTGGTGACCACCGGGCAGGGGGGGCTCTTCCTTCCTATAGGAGGGCGTGTGGCCTCCTGTGGAAACCACGGCAAGACCCCTCCCCCGCTTCCCTAACCAAGCAAGTCCAGGGACAAAGCGCCCAGACCTCCTGCCTCAGGGACAGGGAGAGATTGCTCAAAATTCCTTAAGACAAGCAACGAACAAGGCCATAGTTCAAAGGCTGCTTTGTGAGGCACGTAGACTGTGCTCAAGTGCCACTCAGGGCTGTGTTTCCCTGGGATGACCGGACGTGTGCATGCGCGCACACATTCCCCAGGACTCGGTGACCTTGCGTTGTGCCTTTGGAGTTTGCATGTGGGGACAGGTCTATGGAAACACATAAAGATCCTAAAATGCCCGGCTTCTCTCAGCTGGGTGATGAGGGACCTTTGCTCCAAGAAGCCACTGGGAAGAAAAGTGCGTGGAGAGTAGGAAGCCTGCCCCACTCGGAGTGTGTGTCCTCTGGCGAGGAGCCAGAGGCATCAGCAGAGGCCCTGGCAGGACGGGAGCCGCGGCAGCTGGCCCGATGCCATTCCGTCCTCCGCTTCCGCAGGTGGAGGTCAGCCCCCTGGAGAACGCCATCGAGACCATGCAGCTGGCGAACGACAAGATAAACTGCATGGTGCAACAGCACCTGGACGACCCCAGCCTCCCTGTCAGCCCCCTCTCCATGCTCCTGAACGGCATCGTGGACCCCGCCGTCATGGGAGGCTTTGCAAATTACGAAAAGGCAAGTGACACGCCAGCTTCCTCTTTCCAGCCCTGTCCTGGGACGGACTGTCTCCGAGCCCGGGCCCGGCCGGCCTGGGCATTGTCCCCTCATCTTCACCCCGCAGCGGGCTGTGCTAACGGAGCCCTAGAGAGTGACCCTCGTGACAGTCCAGAGGCCTGGGATCATTAAAGGCCAAAAGATACAGTTTCAGTGAAAGACAAAAGGCTTAGAATATTTAGAATAGATGGGAGTCTGGTGCAGTGGGGACAGCCACCTGGTCTCCCTGGAAGATATCTCAGTGAGATCAGGCAGAAGCTGGAGATCGTGGGATGTGCTCTAGACAAGGGGTCTGCGCGACAACCGCCACCTGATTTTGTAAATCAAGTCTGGGACGTGGCCACGGCCATTCTCTTACTTGGTGTCTGTGGCCGTTTTCCTGATACAACGGTGGCAGAGTTGAGGCCCTTCACGGAAAAGGTTTGCTGCCCCCTGGCCTAGACACAGTGGAAACTGAAGCAGAAGGGGCTCTGCCTGAAAGTGGGCTGTGAGGTGAAACTGCCCTGGACACTTTGGAGAGGTGATGCTCTGTTTCAGCTCCCGTCAGCTGTAGGGCGGACCCGGCATGGGGGTCAGGGGCACGAGGGCAGCTGGGGAGCTGCCTCCCAGCGAAGTGAGTGACCCGGGTCAGCTGTGGCTTTGCTGGGCTCCGTGGACGGGGCGCCACAGTGAGTGGACAAAGTCCATTCGTTGTGCTGACCTTACTGGATGTTTTGCTGGGGTAGGGTCCAACCCTGGGGGGAATGAGCTAGGTGATGACCAGGGTGTGCGTCTGTTTCACACACAGCTCTCTCCCCAGGCCTGGTGTACAGAAACGTGTGTTGGTGTCCTAAGTGTCTCTCCCTGTCTCCACCAGGCCTTCTTTACAGAGCGGTACCTGCAGGAGCACCCCGAGGCCCACGAAAAGATCGAGAAGCTCAAGGACCTGATTGCATGGCAGGTAACTGTCCAGCGGCAGCTGCGGGGCCCGAGGCGGGGAAAGGGGAGTCTGGGACCAGATCCACCAGGGCCACCTTGGCACACCTGCCAGCCGCCACGGAGGACCCTGGACCTCAGCCAGAGCACCCGTGACCATGTTTGTCCCGGATAAACCCGTTCACCACTGCCGTGATTAACTGGACCCCTGGCTGTAGTCATGCATTTGAACACCTAGAAAGTTCTGTCTTGCAAATGAGCCTGGTCTGTTCCCTCCCCTCGGTCAGTGCAGTGCCTGCTGGGAAATCTTTGCCTGGTATCGACAGAAGGGAACATCACGGGCAAGGTCAGGAAACAGTGATGCCCTAGAGACCGTGGCTCCAGCCTGTCCTGGGAGGGCGCTCGAGCCGATGCCATCGGCGTGAGAGGCGGGGATGGGAAACCACTGAGCACCCACCCTCCTGTTCCCCGTGCCGGTGGTCAGGGTTGGGGGAAGGGGTCCTCATTTCTGTTTCCGCAGCTGTAATTCTGCATAATTGGCTTTTCTGCTTGTGCTCCTGAGGCCTTCTGAGTCTTTCCTTAGTGGGACATGGTCTGGAAAGTCTGGGCAGCCCTGGTGTCCTGGGCTCCACTGGAAGTTCCCTTTTCATGTGTCTGGGCTTCTGGAGCTTTCATGAGCCTGGAGGCGGAGGGGACGTCCAGACCCAGTTCCCGTGGGAGCTCTGCCTACTTGCTCTGGACTTCGGACAGCTTGCTTCTTTAAGCTTCCTTTTCTCACGTGGGAGGCAAGGAGGACGCTGCTCATCTACACCCCACACGCCAGGCTGGGGGAAGAGGGCTGAGGAAGGCAGAGGCCAGGGTCTCCCTGTGCCTGGGCGGCATCCCACCCTAGCCCCGGGGGTCCCAGGCTGTGACCAGTGCTCTGTGGCCGCTTTGCTCCCGGCCTCCCTGGAGCCTCACCAGCCTCCCTTGGAGCCTCACCGTCCTGGCTTCGTCATCAGCACATGGGCTGTGTGACCTGTTAGGGTGGAGCGGGGCTGAGTTTTGGTTTCAAGCTTAGTTACAAGTATTTATTTTATATCTATAAAATATATATGGGTATTGCTGTGATAAAATTTATGTAACATCAAATTTACCACCTTAGTCATCTTTACGTGCACAGTCCAGTGGCATCAAGTATGTTCCCCTCGTTGTGCAGCCATCACCACCATCCATCTCCAGAACGTTTTCATCTTGCAAAACCACTGTGTACCCGATAAACAATAACTCTCCATCCTCCCCACCCCTGGAAACCACCATCCTACTTTCTGTCTCTATGAACTTGATTATTCTAGGGACCTCATATAAGTGGAATCATACACTGTCCTTTTGTGACGGGCTTATTCCACGTAGCGTAATGTTTTTAAGGTTCATCTGTGTTGTAACATGTGTCAGAATTTCGTTCCTTCTTAAGGCTGAATAGTATTCCACTGTCTGCGTAGACCACTTTTTACTTATCTGTTCATTCGCTGATGGACACTTGGGTTGCGTCCACTTTTGCTATTGTAAATGATGTTATAATGAACGTGGGTGTACAAGTATCTGTTCTCTTTCCTGCCTTCACTTCTTTTGGGTATATACCCAGAAGTGCATTGTTGGATCATATAAGTCTATTTTTAATTTTTTGAGGAAGGACTATATTGTTCTCCACGGCAGTTGCACTATTTTCCATCCCCACCAATAGTCATGCACGATGGTTCCGCCTCATCCTCGTCAACATTTGTTATTTTTTGGTTTTCTTTTTGTTTGTTTTATAGCCGCCATCCTAATGGGTGTGACTTTGCCACACATCCGTAGGCATATTTGATATCAATTTGCCTTGGAATTCTTCTGTGACAAGACACCCTGGGAGCTGAATTTAAGGGAACTTTTTGGCCATGATGGTTTCTTTGCACAAGATATAAGCCTCAGGTAGGCAGTCTCCCTCTGTTACTAAAAAAAGAGGGAGAGAATTTAAAGGTCTGAATGATTCCATTTTAGATGTTGTAAAAACCAAAGGGTACAAAATTCAAAACTCCACTGAAGGCTATATAAAACCATTGCTACACAAAAACTAGTTTGGTCTGCAAAAGTTCTATTGATTTTTTTTTTTTTTTTTTTTTTACTGTAAGCTGATACAGAAAATTGGATTTTAAGAGTTTCAAGCCCTACAGAGGAAAATAATTTGTTCCCCAGAGAGAACTTTATGTCAGCACTATGTCATCACCCCTAATAAGTATATTAAAGGATGAATTTTAAAGTAGCTCACAGGAAAGTCGGGAAAAAAAAAATCTGGTTTCTAGCCACTTCATTAAATCAAAGAGTGATGAAAAATACATATTCAAAACATTACCTGTGATCTTGCTTTCATTTGCAAATGTTTTGAAGACTCATCTTTTAATATCAGTAATTGAGTCATACGCTCATTAAAAATAAGAAGTTTGGGGTTATCGGAATGCTTTCTTCTGGTTTTGTGTTAATTTATTTGGTTTGGTTTTTTTCATGAAAACTCCATCAGGGCAAAGTGAGGTTTTCCTCCTGGGAATCCCAAGGGTTCATTGGCAGGGTTTCCATCACTGATGCCTAAAATCATTTGTGAAGGCTGGTTATTAAGTCCCAGGCAGCTCCTGGCTCTGCTGTTGCCGTTGCTGAAACAGAGGATGCTGACCCCCTCGCAGGCAGGAGCTGGGGTCGGGTGCAGGCTGCCTGGGGCCTCTTCTAGGTTTGCGGCTGTGTGACACCAGGTCAGCAGTGAGCGCCAGCCCCTTCCTCGAAGGCACAGCTCCATCTTTCCTCACACGCAGCTGTCTTGTTGGGCATCCCTGCTGTGTGTCCAAAGATGAATCCATGTAGACTCATATGAAACCACTGCGGTGAATGCATATTTCTCTTTTTTTTTAATTTATTTTATTTATTATTTTTAGCTATGTTGGGTCTTTGTTGCTGCACATGGGCGTTCTCTAGTTGCAGCAAGCGGGGGCTACTCTTAGTTGCGGTGCACGGGTTTCTCATCGTGGTAGCTTCTCTTGTTACGGAGCACGGGCTCTAGGCATACGGGCTTCAGTAATTGCAGAACACAGGCTCCAGTAGTTGTGGCACGCGGGCTCAGTAGTTGTGGCACACGGGCTCAGTTGCTTCGCGGCATGTGGGATCTTCCCGGACCAGGGCTCGAACCCGTGTCCCCTGCATTGGCAGGCGGATTCTTAACCACTGCGCCACCAGGGAAGCCCCATATTTCTCTTTTGAAATGCACAGAGATGAAAGACCAAACCCATTCATCATCCCCAGCCGATGACAGTCGTACCGATGTCGCCAGTGGTGGCGCTCCTGGAACACTTAGCAGTGCTTCCAAATGTTCTTTGCCGCCGGCAGGCCATGAATCCATGTAGGAGACACACAGGAGCAGACTTCAAATACAGCACCGCCATTTAGAAGGGTGTCTTTTGAGAGCAGGCTGCATGCTCTCTTTGAACAACTAGAGGTGTGACTTTGGGGAAGTCCTCCCCCGTCTCTGGGCTCTGGGAAACTCTTTAGATGTGCAGCCTCCTGGGATCCACTCTAGACCAAATCAGGGCTCGGGGGGTGGGATTCAGGAAGCTGCCTAAGAGGTTTTGATGCTCAGCTTGGTTGGAATCCAAAGACCATTCCAGGCCTCAGTCCGTGGCTTCTGTCTGTGTACTAAGCACCTCATATGTTGGAGGGTTTGCACAGAGCATCTTTTTATTCATAGCTTAAGTTCAGCCCCGAGCAGACATAGAACAAGGGCCAGATCCCACCCTTCTTTTAGAAGGTTATATCTGACCAATGTCAGGGACCTGTTGAGGGGATACATTTCATACCCCATAAATTTCACCTGCCAGATCACCGTTCATTCAGTCCCAAGACCTGAACCAAAGGGTCTTAACTTTAGTCCAGCAAGTAGCTTCTTTGATGTCAAGAATCTGGCCAATGAAGAGTTTTATCAAACCAACAACAAAAAAGAAAAGCAGAAATGATTGGACCACGCTTTTATACATTTGAGAGAGGGCCGTTTTACAAGATGCTTTCAGGATCTAGAGTGGCTGTGCTTTAACCTTGAGACAGCACCCCGACGTTGTCTTCACACCCAGATAGCCACAACACGTTGACCACCCCACCAAAAGTTGTCTGCAGCCTGCCTTTGCCGACCCCCCAGGAAGCAAAAGGATTTCTGTGAGCATTTTCTTCTGTTGAACCTGAACAAGCTGCAGCTAGCCCCTGGAGGCTGCCATCTGCAAGAGTAATTCGTATGGAATAGTAAAACGTCCCATCTAGTTTGAAAGCTTAGCTGCGTGCTGTCCTGTTGGTGATAGCCGTTCGGAAAGGGGTGCCTGGCGTGTACCTTTAAGCCCAACTGTCAGCCAGACACACTTTGTGCCAGGGCAGCTCGAGAGCAGGCTGGGTGGTGTAAACACAGGGGAGCGCTCACTTATTCCGTCCTTTCCTGGAGCACCACGAGAGGCACCAGCTGCGTGCTATAAATGGCAACCAAATACATTTTATGCCTTGATTCATCTTGATAAGATTTCTTGAATTTGTTCACATGAAATTCAATTGTGTACTTATTATCCTTCTTACTAATAAATCTGCTCATTTAGATTGGTGTTCTGTCATATTAAGAAAATCTGTTTTTAATCAGTATTTTGATTTAATTGTAAATTATTAAGAGGAAGCCTCTTAGCTTGATTGCATTGAAGAGCATCTACCTCCCGGTCTGAGCCTCAGGGGAAGCAGAAGCCAGGGGAAGAAAGGAGGCTTTCTCACACCCACCCCCAACGGCTGTGACTCCGGAGGGTCTCTGGGGCTGGGGAATGAAAATGTCTCTATGACGCTTTTAAAGGTCAGCTGTATCTCCACGCTCCGATGTGAAGTCTTGGCATGGATGTTTGTGACAGCAGTGTTGGCAGAGACATGATTCTTTTTAGTTTTAAGGAAGAATAAATTTGGTTTTCCTTTCCAAATAAGAACATCCTTCAGGACTGTAGATCATGTATTATTAGGTTTTTACATTTTGGAATAGGGTTCTCACTTGCCTGTAGAGGCAATATTCTTAGCGAAAAAAATCTTTGTACTGTGACTTGGCCCTTTGCTAACAGATCAAGTCATAGCTAAACAAATCCAAAACGCAGCCCTTCCCGAATTCGAGTGGAAAGCACGGAGAAGTCTATTCTGGGGTTGATGGTCAAATGTGAGTCAGGCAAAGTAACGGAGCAGCTGTGTGCTGCGTACCGCACTAGTCGTGTCCGACTTAAAACACAAATGCTTGTCATTTACACATTTTGGTCTGGGGGAGTAACCTGCCTGATGATGAATCTAATCAGCCGGTTTGACTGGGAAACCAAAGCAGATGCAGTGTGCACGTTGCCACTTTCTGCCTGGTGTGCATTTCTCTCCCTAGACCACTAAGCAAGAAATAAGGAATGTCAACCTGTATGTCTTTCAGATTCCATTTTTGGCCGAAGGGATCAGGATTCATGGAGACAAAGTCACAGAAGCACTACGGCCATTTCATGAGAGAATGGAAGCCTGTTTCAAACAGTTAAAGGAAAAAGTGGAGAAGCAGTACGGAGTCCGGACCATGGTAAGTGGCTGGCGCGGCAGAGGGGAGGGAGCGTGTCTCTGTGTCACACTGTCCGACTGTGACAGGCTCACAGGGCCGAGTACTTGAGTTGTGTACGTGACGCCTGCTTAGGAAGTGAGATAAGGAACCTCCACCCCTTCATCATTTCAGGTGCCAGCAAACTAGGCACCACCTCTCGCCAACTGGAAATGTCAGGGTGTAAACGTTCCTGCATTTGCTTGATCACCAAATACCCCGCTTATGGCTGTGAACACAAGCTCCCCATCGTGTGTGGAGCGACAGAAAGATCTCATAGATCCGTGCGACGACGCAGGCTGGTTCACAGAGACCGCACCTCCAGTAACACGACACGCACGAAGGGTTAAATAACACACAGTGAAACAGCACTCACCATGTCCCAAAGCCGAGGTAGAGCCTGTGCCCAGGCCAAGGTCAGAGTCTGAGGGGAGCAGTGGACTGCTGAGGTCTGAAGCTGTTACCTATTGGAGGAAGGGGTCACTGATCTAGGCCAAGGGTAAGTTGCAGGAGACGAGCGGGACGCTGGCTGGAGGGAGGACTCACTTAGCAAAGGCTGAAGGCAGGGATTTGAATGGCAGAGGCCAGGGGCCGGCGCAGACACAGCCATGCCTTGGACAGAAGACAGATTGTAAGGAGGAGCTGGGAAGGTGACCAGCCCCCCAGAGCCTGGAATGCCAGGATGTTCCGGGGTGAAGGATAGACCTGAGCTTTTTTTTTTTTTTTAACATCCTTATTGGAGCATAATTACTTTAAGCTGGGACAAAGTGAGAGTGGGATGGACACATATACACTACGAAATGTAAAATAGATAGCTAGTGGGAAGCAGCCGCGTAGCACAGGGAGATCAGACCTGGGCTTTTGCTAAGAGCTGGTGGAAGGTCTCCTAACCAGGGCTGAGACCAGGGGCATGGTAAAAAGTGGCTAGGCATTTTTATGGATGCAAAATACCTGACAGCTTACGCCTTATGGTGGGCTTGAGGCAGTCTTCATGAGCCATGCCTTAGCAGCTCCGGGGGCAGGGCCAGACACCTCACATCAGAGCACCCCCGTGGCGCCGTTCAGAGCATCACTTCCACCCTTACTCAGGGTCTCTGGGAGCCTTGGTGAGTCCTAGCCTTGACGGCTTGTGGACTCGGGAAACGTCTGGCCTAGCAGATGGCTTGAGGCCCCCTTTCTCCATTGTCCGGGGGTGAGCATCAGTGTCGCAAAAAGAGGCAGCGAGACCTCTTCTGGTCTGCTGGAATCCCACGCCCGCTGGCGTGGAGGGGGTGTATGCGAGCAGGTCTTCTGTTATCCTGCAAAGGGAAGGCGGGCTGCAGGAGTTACTCCGCCTTTCCTAACACAAGATGCTCTACCTCCTAAAGAATCAGGTGTCCAACCAGGTGCGCCATTTTGGTTTCTTTTCTGACCCAGCTCCATCTTTCTGCCGTTCTCTAAAGTTCTCTGCTGTTCCCTGTTGAGCTGGCTCCTTTTTGTTCACCCGTTTATCTCACTTAGCAAACACTAATTTAGTGCTTACCATGTGCCAGGGACCTTTCCGAGGTTTTTAACAATTATGAACTTCTTAGGTTCCTGCAACACGAGGAAGGAGACGCTGCGTGCATCCCCATTTTGTACACGGGGCAACAGGAACATGGGAAGGTTCGCTAGCCCGAGCTCACACGAGTAAGTGGCAGAGCTCTCCTTCTCTTGCCTTTGCGGTTGGAGACATGTAGGAGAGCCAGACCACCCCTGAGAGGGGTTATGCTCTATGCTCTCCCACCCTCCCCAGCCCTGCCGGCCATGCCTGGGCCCCAGAGCCTCCGAGCCCAGCACCCTGGTGCTCATCAAATGAGGTGCCTTTGGCCTTGACCACGGCAGAGCATGAGCCTGACCAAGCCAAGAGTAACACAACCGCCGGGCTCTGGTCTGAAGACTCAGCAGGCAGGAATCTGGGACCGTCAGCCCAGCAGGAACTGCGACAGGTGAGCAGGCTTAGAAATCAGGACCACGCTGGAGGAGCCTTCACTGCAAGTCAGAATCCTCGAGCTGTGTCTCATCCCTCTGGAGCTTGTGACTCATTACGATCAGCGTCAAGCGGCCAGAAGAGTTTCCAAGTACATCACGGTGCACCGCTTTCAAAGTCTGATGCCACTTTTAATTCTTTCTGAGAAATAAACACTTGTGAAATCTCCAGGTTTTCTTACTAAGTGAAAAGCTTTCTCTTTGATCAATCATTTCATGTGTATTTCAGGAGGACAGAAATCTGGCTCGCCAGACGTCCTTCATACCCCTTTCTCTGCTGTGATTCATGAGTTCTCTGCCGGCTGTGCTTGCTCACGGGGGAGGAGGGAAGAAGGGCAGGGCGGTTGTGTAGGCAGTGGGACGTCCTCGGCCCGTGGTGATGAGCCATTTGCGCCGCAGTCTGAGACGGCATCTTCTCCGCCGAGGTCCCACCCCGAGGCAGGGGCAGCCAAGGCATCTCCACCACCACCCCCCAGCCAGGGGTTGACCAGGCTTATTGGGAATGAAGTTGGGGACAGAATTAAGGATGCATTTTCCACCCGTGGATGCTTTGTCCCCTGGAGCTGCTTCCCTGAGTCCACCTCCATCCTGGGACCCCAAAGGCAGGCTCTGCGGCCAGCTTCCCTTGAGCAGACAAAAGGTCAGGCAGATACCCTGTCATCCTCTGAAAAATGTGGTGATAAAATGCCGTCTGGAATGAGGCTTTCCCGTCTTACCTACTTGGAGAACTTTCAAGCTCCTCAGAATACTTTCAAAAGCAATACAGTATCATCCTGTTTTTAAAAAGATGGATTTAAAAGTAAAATCCCCAGGGCTTCCCTGGTGGCGCAGTGGTTGGGAATCCGCCTGCCCATGTGGGGGACACGGGTTCGAGCCCTGGTCCAGGAAGATCCCACATGCCACGGAGCAGCTAAGCCCGTCACCACAGCTACTGAGCCTGCGCTCTAGAGCCTGCGAACCACAGCTGCTGAGGCCGCGTGCCACAACTACTGAAGCCTGGACGCCTAGAGCCCATGCTCCGCGACAAGGGAAGCCACCGCAGTGAGAAGCCCATGCACCGCAACGAAGAGCAGCCCCCGCTCGCCACAACTAGAGAAAGCCCGTGCACAGCAACGAAGACCCAACACAGCCAAAAAATAAAATAAACAAAATTTTAAAAAATAAAATAAAAATAAAAACCCATAGAAAGGACATAAACCATTTTGTCAGTTTTTCTGGGTCAGCCTAAGCCATAGAAAGGGAAGACTTGGACATCCTCTGACTCCTAATCCACCGGCGGCTCCATGGGACACCCCCGGCCCGCTCAGCTTTGGCCTTCATTCAGACAGTCCTGGGCTCTAAGGTGCCACCGCTCCCCGGATGAAAGCACAGGAGCCTGGCCTCCTCCGTATACTTAGATAGTGAAGAGTGCAGACCCAGGGTCCCCAGAGAAGAGGCCACGAGCACCAGCCACGTTCAGCACTGGTCCCCAGCTCCTGGGGAGAGGGCTGGAGTGAGTCTGTGCTTCAGGCCGTGGTAACAACGGCGAGGGCAACGGAGGCTGCGGTTCAGAGCGTGGCCCGCCCTACGCGCTTCACCTGCGTCATTTCAGCTCATCCTCGCCGGCCTCTCAAGGTGGCATGATTATTCCCTACATGCTCAGGAGGAAGCTGAAGCCCAGAGCAGTTCCGTGTTTTATGCCAGGTCATCTAGTCCGTGCCAGAGCCAACATTCCCGCCTAACTCTAACCCCCCCCCCTCGCCACTGCCCGCCCCGCTGCAGTGACAGAGACGTCCCCTCTCTCCAAGTGTCCTAGCGCTGGAGCTACCCCATCAGGGCTGGGAGAGACCAGCTGCTTCAGATGAAAAAACAAAAGCCCTGGATCCTCCATTTCTAGAGGCTCTGCTTGGTCAAGAAGGAATTGGGAGGTGAATGGCCCGGGAGGACCCAGGGCCACACCCAGTGGCTGCCCTGCTGACGTGGGACCCAGACTGGCTTCTGTCCCTCCTCTGCCAGAGCCGGCTCCTGCCGTCCCCCTTCCTTTGTTCTTCCCAATCCGTGCTTGTGCATCCCGACCAAGACTCAAGGCTGCCTCTCGGGGCAAATCACCAGCCCTCTGTGGTTGCAGGTTGGACGCTCACGGCTGCTTCCTGGGTGTTCCCACGAGCTGGATGAGGTCATCCTGTGGCCACTTTCACCTCTTGGTCCCTGGCCGGCTCCCTCCTGTGCACCCCCTCCCTCAGCGCTGGCTGCCGTGAAGATCATTTCATCAGAGAAATGGAAACCGTCATGCTGGGCGCTCTTAGGAATGGGGGCTCACGGCACCCAGATGCCAGGTGGGTCGTGTTTCTTCTCCGCCGTAAGCAGAGCTGCATTTCCTGGAAGGCTGCGTCTCCACGTACCCAGAAGATGATGGACAACGGAGGCAGCATCTGCGAAGCCAGAAAAATCACCCGAGCACGAGGTTGATGGCTGTCTTCTCCTCTGCCCGTCACCTGGACCCAGAGAGGACGGGGTTGAAGTCAAGCTGAGGAGGTTGCCGGGGAGAAGTGGGAGGGCAGCCCCTCGCGGGTCACGAGGTGGTTTGAGCAGGTGGGTGCTCAGAAAGACAGTCCCCAACTTCCGGGACGCTGATCCCCGCCTCTGAGCCATCCTCAGAAGCTGCTGCTGTGGAAGAACTGGCAGTGGGGAGCCTGGGGTTTGAAAGGCAGCGGCCGCGAACGGGTCTCACTCAGAGCATCAAAAGGGTCAGAGTCCCACAGGGAT
Source organism: Phocoena phocoena (assembly GCF_963924675.1). NCBI lineage: Eukaryota > Metazoa > Chordata > Mammalia > Artiodactyla > Phocoenidae > Phocoena > Phocoena phocoena. Next base: position 4,866,679 of record NC_089234.1, on the reverse strand, counting down.
GCCAGAGAGAGAGCGGTAGCCGAGCTGGGCACGGTGGTACCAGGGCTAGCAGATGGGGCGGTCAGGACGCACCTAGAGTAGCAGGCAGGACTCTTCCTGGGGAGGGTCAGGAACGGAGGGACCCAGAACAGGCTCCCGGGGCTCAGCCGCAAGGCTGGGTGAGAGGAACACTTCTGGCTTTGGATTGCCGTCTGAACGTGTGGAAGAAAGGGAAAGTACTGAATGGGAGAAAGTATCTGCAAATGATAGGACTGCCAAGGGGTTAATGTCCACCATATATAAACAGCCTATGTGACTCAACATCATAAAAACAAGCAACGCGGTTAAAAAAATGGCCAGAGGGCCTCAGTAGACATTTTTTCAAAGAGGACATGCAGATGGCCAAGAGGCACATAAAAAGATGCTCAACATCGCTAATCAGCGGGGAAATGCAAATCAAAACCACAGTGAGATATCACCTCACACCTGTCAGAACGGCTGTCATCACAACGAACACAAATGACAAATGTTGGTGAGGGTGTGGAGAAAAGGGAAGCCTTGTGCACTGTTTATGGGAATGTAAGTCGGTGCAGCCAGTGTGGAAAACAGTATGGAGGTTTCTCAGAAAACTCAAAGTAGAACTACCCTATGACCCAGCAATCCCACTCATGGATATATATCTGGAAAAACCAAAAACAGTAATTCAAAAAGATACATATACCCCAGTGTTCATAGCAGCATTATTTACACTTGCCACGATGTGGAAGCAACCTAAGAAGATATGATATATATATATATATATATGAATACCACTCAGACATAAAAAAAGAATAAAGTGTTACCAGTTTGCAGCAAAATGGATGGACTTGGAGGGTATTATGCTCAGTCAAATAAGTCAGAGAAAGATAAACACTGGATGATATCACGTATATGTGAAATCCAAAAACTACAACAAACTAATGAATATAACAGAAAAGAAGCAGACTTACAGATACAGAGAACAAACTAGTGGTTACCAGTGGGGAGAGGGAGAGGGGAGGGACACTATAGGGGTAGGGGATTAAGAAGTACAAACTAGGGCTTCCCTGGTGGCGCAGTGGTTGAGAGCCCACCTACCGATGCAGGGGACACGTGTTTGTGCCCCGGTCCGGGAGGATCCCACATGCCGCGGAGCGGCTGGGCCCGTGAGCCATAGCCGCTGGGCCTGCGCGTCTGGAGCCTGTGCTCCGCAGCAGGAGGGGCCACAACAGTGAGAGGCCCGCGTACCACAAAAAAAAAAAAAAAAAAAAAAAAAAAGAAGTACAAACTATTAGGTATAAAATAAGCTACAAAGATATCTTGTACAACACAGGCAATGTAGCCAGTATTTTATAATAACTATAATGGAATATAACCTTTCTTTAACATCTTTATTGGAGTATAATTGCTTTACAATGGTGTGTTAGTTTCTGCTTTATAACAAAGTGAATCTGTTATACATATACATATGTTCCCATATCTCTTCCCTCTTGCGTCTCCCTCCCTCCCACCCTCCCTATCCCACCCCTCTAGGTGGTCACAGAGCACCGAGCTGATCTCCCTGTGCTATGCGGCTGCTTCCCGCTAGCTATCTGTTTTACATTTGGTAGTGTATATATGTCCATGCCTCTCTCTCGCTTTGTCACAGAAATGGCTGAGAAGAGGATATTGTAGACTGAGTTTCTAGAAACATTTTTACAATTTGGGTTAATCTGCAAGTCACCACTTCCTTTTAAGTTTTCCTTATAAAAGCCAATTAATGACAATGGCTGTCTCCCTGGAGATGGGCCACGGCACCATCATTGGTGCTAAACCCAAGACGGACCAGACCCTCTGTGCTGGCAGATTTCAGCTGCATGTTGAGCCAGTGATCAGTAAACTATGGCCTGACACCTGTTCTTGTAAATAAAGTTTTATTGGAACACAGCTGTGCTCACTTACTTCTGTACCGTTTATGACTCTTTTCATGCTTGGGACAGAGACCTTATGGCCCACAAGCCTAAAATACTTACTATCTGACCCTTTGTAGAAAACAGTTACCAGCTTCTGCTTTACACTGTTCTTCAGCAATTTTGAACCTTTTACTATTTTTTTAAATTTTTATTTTATTGAAGTGTAGTTGATTACAACATTGTCTTAATTTCTGCTGTACAGCAAGATGATTCAGTCATACGTATATATATATATATATATAAATACATTCTTTTTCATATTCTTTTCCATTATAGTTCATCACAGGATGTTGAATATAGTTCCCTGTGCCCTACAGTAGGACCGTGTTGTTTATCCATTCCGTATGTAATAGATTGCATCTGCTAATCACAAACTCACAATCCATCCCTCCTTTTCCCCTTGGCAACCACAAATCTGTTGAACCTTTTACTCTTGAAGAGATAGTGTACAGATCAAATAGTATTTCATGGACAAAACAAATATTTAAGAAACAGACCGTCTTTTCAATGGTGTTGTACAATCTGTAATCACCCGTGGTCCCGGGCAGGTCTTCTATAGGTGATGGGCTGAATGAAACACCAGCTTTGGTGGAGTGGGGATGGGCTTTAGGGAGGTTGAAGCCACACCGAGAGGGAATGCCCTACAGGAATTTGGTTTCCACATCCTCAGGTTAAAGAAAGGAGCTTCTGCTGCAGCTGCCATCCCAGATGTGCCAACATCTGGCTCGGGGTGCAGATACACTAGCATTTTGTAGCTAATTAGGTGTTGACATGTGCTGTATTTCAGTGACACTTATTTTGTTAATGTACAATAGTATGACATGACAAAGAGACGATGGAAAACTCTGTCCAGAGACCGTTCTTCTGTAGAATGCATCGCTGGTCCACTTTCTGGTGAGGAGGAGTTTTAGCAACGCCAGCCATGGATCCATCTAATCCATTGTACCAGTCGCTGGCAGGGGAGGAAATCCACCTTTAATTAAGCAGCAGGTGCGTCCTATTTTAGTCTAGAGAAGTTCAGTCCTTATGCGTCCGTATACTTTAGTGATCTTCTTGGTTTGTCACCATGCAGAGATACAAAGTTCATCTAAAGATCCTGTAAAATTCTTTCACATTCTAGATATTTTTCTACAAGTTAAATTTTCTGATCAGTACATTGTACTATGACTCTGGAACAAGTTGATGCCTTGTGGTCTTGGTAGAGAAAACTGCTTTTTAAATTTTTAAAAAAAGTTCCTCCTGGTATTTTTCACAATATCAAATCAGATTTCAAAACACCTCCAAATAATCATCGTTTTTGTCTTCAACTTTGAACAAGCACATGCACTGTTCATGAAAGTGTGGACAGTTTTGATCTAGATTCCGGGCTGCTAAGGCCACCTGGTCCGAGGTGTCTGCCCGTGCCAGGCTGGGCACCTTTTGCCACAGCATCAAACAAGTCTCTCTCTCTCTGTTTCTCTCCCCTCTGCCCAACCCAGCCCTCAAGTCTGGACGACAGAAGAGGCAGCCGTCCCCGGTCCATGGTCCGATCCTTCACAATGCCTTCCTCGTCCCGGCCTCTGTCTGTGGCCTCTGTCTCGTCCCTGTCATCAGACAGCACCCCTTCCAGGCCAGGCTCCGATGGGTGAGTCTGGCTCAGCAGCCGGGGAGGTTTGGGTGGGGCTTCAAGGAGCCACCCAGGGCCCTGGGTTTGTTTCATCACACCTGAGAGGATTTTTAAAAATCAAAATTCTCTTTGAAATGGAGACCATCCAAGACTTCTACAATCATGGTGCCACTAAGACTTGTAGAGTCTTGTGAATTTCTGAGGAAAAATTTCTCGCTTTGGGTACCACTTTGGATGAAGTTTCCATCAAATTGTAAAACCTCCAGGTGAGCGTTCAGTCCTTTTCAGCAAGTCCCGGAAGCAGTGTGATGCGTTCCTTGCCAGCTGCGTGCTTGTACTTTTCATCTCTTGCTCACTTCCAAGGTGTCACGCTAGGGCAGGACTGTCACACACAGGCAGGCTTCCTTGATTGCTGGCAGGGCCACCTTCTTTCTACAAGGTCTCTTTGGAGACCCAGTTTTGCCCTTGAGCACCGGATGGCACAAAGCAACTAAGAAGGGATCAAGAACAGAACGGACGGGTGAACATTTCATTGAGCTCCCACTGTGTCTCCTGCAAAGAGAACCTCGTTATTGACATTTTGGTGTGTTTTGTGACTAGCATATATGAAAAGTTTGTTCTGATTATACAGAAAGAAAAAATGTCACATGCAATTTAAACAGTAGAGAAGAACTTCTAATTGGTTTGCTGTCGAGTTTGCACAGTTGTGTGTTTGTCCAAGCCCGTTTGGTTTACAATCCATCATCCCATCCTATCAAACCCACAGGCTCCTGACCCCTGTGACACACAGACACAAACTTCCAGAGCGCCTCAAGGGACAGCTCCAACCCAAGTGCCCTTTGTTGCCGACGACCAGTGTACCCAATGAAGGATGGCAAACTGTTCCCACGTTTTTTTTCCTAACAGTCATTTTTATCAGTGTCTGTTAACTTCTAAGGCCAAGTCCATATGGAAAACCTCAATTTAGAGGTATTTAAATCAAGCGTGCTTGTCGCTGAGAGCAAGATTACTAAAGAAACTTAATTCAACTTCTCTGCAGGTAAATCCCCAGGCTAGTTATGAAAAGGTTTTTATATTTCCAGGAACGTAGGGGTGAGGGCAGAAAGTGATCTAGAGGTTTTAGATGGAGGAGTACTGTCCTGCACATGTGAATACATGAGTGGGAATCATTGTCTCCACCCCTGGAGCCGTATTTGTTTAACCTTGAACTAGAAGGCGTCTTTATTAGAGTCCAGATTTTTGTTCATTCTCGGGGTTACCACCCTTCACTACCTAAGGGATGTGGAGAAAATGAGGCTTTGGTCTCAGATGGCACCAGTTACGTGCAGAATGAAGTTCGTCCTGTCGGCAGTTGGTTCTCATAATGTGAAAAATTTAAAGCTCAGCCTTTCTCTTGGTTCCTTGTATATGTGTCTGGGTTTCACAGCACAGGTTCTCCCCGGAGCTTTAAGATGTCCACTAATCCTTTGTTTCCCTACATTAATTATCCCAAGTTCTGCCAAACCTAGAATAAAATCATGAAGATTTTTAAATTATTGTTTATAGTAGAAGAGATATAATATTTAACACCTAATGGATGTTGATTTAGTAGTTATTGTGTATCCAACTGGAAAAGTCCAGATGCCCAGAAATGCCTTAATAATCAAAGTCAACACTGGTGTATTTCATTAATCATTTTCAAGTTTTTATTATGCAAAAATTTGAGACATACACGAAGGAGACAAAATAGCGTAATGAGGCCCTGTACCAGCCATGAGCCAGCCTCAACAATGATCAGCCCCTAGCCCACACTCTCCCGCCTCAACAATGATCAGCCCCTAGCCCACACTCTCCCGCCTCAACAATGATCAGCCCCTAGCCCACACTCTCCCGCCTCAACAATGATCAGCCCCTAGCCCACACTCTCCCGCCTCAACAATGATCAGCCCCTAGCCCACACTCTCCCGCCTCAACAATGATCAGCCCCTAGCCCACACTCTCCCGCTTCCATATTTATTCCGAAGCAGATCTCAGGCATCTTATCATTTCATCCGTAAACATTTCAGTGTGAATTTCTAAAAGGTAAGAATTTACCAAAAACACAGTCATACTACCTTTAGCACGTGTAAAAAGTGAACAGTAATTCCATACTATCATCAGATATTGGTTTTAATTTCCAATAGGGGCATAAATGGCTTTTTTTTTTTCTTTTTAGTTTGTTTGAAACTGATCCAGATACGAGCCCCACTCTGCAGCTGGGCTGCTGTATCTCTTTAGTTCTCTTTTAATCAATAGATTTCCCCTTCTACTTTTTTCTTTTCATTTCTTTTCCTTGTAACTTATCTGTTGAAAACTCCAGGTTGCTTCTGGTGTCATCTGGGTTTTGCTTACTGCATCCCCCACAGTGTTACTGACTGTGTTTCTCTGTCTTTCATATATCCTGCAGGTCAGGGGTCACGTCTAGAGGCTTGTGCACGTTCAGGCATGAGTTGGGGACAGGATGACTTCAATTGGTTCTTCCATTCAGAAGGACATTCGTGTCTCTCTCACTTGCAGTGATGTTAGCAGCTATTGACGATCAATGCTTACATTCAATACCATTACTGTTCAAATCCTGCTGACCATCCAGTTTTTTCTTTTTTTTTTTAGAAAACGTAGCAGATGTGATTCTTGCTCTCAGCAGTCAGCGTCTTCTATGGATTTGAAATGTGGTTTTGTGAATGATCCATCTAATAAGTGTTGACTTCCGTGTTACCTCTCCCATGTCGGGGAGCCAAGGTGCTGGAATGGTCTTATTCAGAGCAGTGGTTTTGTTCTCAATGTCCCGTTCACAAAGAAGTTTGAAAGAAACCACAGCTAGGATGGCAATGTGACAGGCTCTCTAGATTTCCTTCTCTTACAATCAGTGTCCCCTTGAAGAAGACACTTCAGTCTCCAGGTGTCCCAGGAAGTCAGGCTTGGAAGGTCTCAGTGAGAACTGGGGGCTCCCAGGGGCAGGCTCGGGACCTGGCCCCTTATCCTGACAACCCACGTTACGGGGGTGGGATTTGCCCTCCCGCAGGGCTCAGGGGCTGCCTGACATTGGGCAGCTCAAGGGCAGGGAGCTTCCGTGAACCCTCTCAGCTGACCACTTTGCTTCTCTTAACCATATGGGAATGATGGGTAGACCACAGTTTCAAAAACACATTTATCAGAAATCACAATACAGGCTATTTCTCCTATATGACTGTATGACTCTAGCTTCTCTTAAGAGATCATATCTCTTCTTAAATACCATTTTCATTCCATTTCATTTTGTGAAGGGGGACATCCAGGCCATGGTGCTTAGAGGTTGTGGAGACTCACCAGAAGGTGGCAGAGCTGAGACCCAGAATCTCCATCTCAAGCTCAGTTCTCGGCTAAAAAACTTAGGGCATCTCCACATCCTTGCAAGCTGGAATTGGCTTGTTTCTCACTGAGCCATCAAAGGGCTGTCAAATGGGAGCCACCTGTGTACCGATACGGACACTTCTTTGCGTTAGCATCTGCCTGTTTCTCCTCATTGCATTCGTGAATATTTCAGTATGACTCTCTCAAAGGTGAGGGCTTCCCTTTTGAAATAGACACCAAATACCATCCTCCCCTCGTAAATCAACAATAATCCCTGAACGTAATCATCCCATATCCAGTAAGACTTTACATTTCCCTCATCATCCTGTAAGTGTTCTATTTTTTTTCCAATTTGTTTTTATCGAGATTCAAAACTATAACCATTGCAGTTGGCAACATGTATCTTAACTCTCCCTTGACCTTCCTTTTAAAATCCTTTCTTTCCTTGTAAAACTGGGCATTTCCCAGGGAGCACCTGATTCATTTTGAGTGACTTTACATGGAGCTGCAGGGCGAAAAGCAGTGGCTGTCCTAGTAAGACGTCATTGATTTAAAGAACCATTTCCTTTAGGTTTGCTCTGGAACCCCTCCTGCCAAAGAAAATGCACTCCCGGTCCCAGGACAAGCTAGACAAGGATGACCCAGATAAAGAGAAGAAGGACAAGAAGAAGGAAAAAAGGAACAGCAAACATCAAGAGATATTTGATAAAGAATTTAAACCCACCGACATTCCCCTGCAGCAATCTGAGGCTGTGATCCTTTCAGAAACGGTAATTTCACGGGGAGCTTTCCCTCGCTCCGCGGTAGCTGCCGGGACCTGCCTGTGCTCCACATTTAGCCAAGGGGGCTGTCAATTGGATTTCACTGCATTGGCTATGAAATAGTCATTTGAAAATCGGGGTTCTCTCGCAGCCCTCCCCTTGTATAACTGATGCCGTAGGGCATCCAGAGGCACAGAGGAGAGCTGCATCTCTCTGGAGATGCTCGTCTTTGCCCCCGCGCTCCATCCTCCATCCCACAGGGGCCTCAGCCATCAGCAGGCCCCACATAGTTCTAGGCTCCACGGCAAAGTTGGACTTGCTTCCATTAGACATCCAGACGTCTCTGGAGAGGAACAGATTGCTTTTGTTGTCTGAGAGCAGTACTACGGGCCAGCTAATGCTGTTCCCTTGCCCCTTCCTGACCAGAAATCACTAAGCCACCGTTTCTGCCCGAATGTTATAATCTGCTCAGCCAGCGTCCCAGAGCCCCTTCCCGCTGGGCTGTGCCAGCTGTACACAGGTCCGTGTTATCCTCCCAGCCTCGTGTGCTCCATGCCTCAATCCCTTGGCTGTCTTTCAGAAGGATTTTCAGGGACTTAACGTGTCACGTGCTGGTGGGTTGACATTAAAGATGGATCCCCGGGAATCTCATTCATTCCAGAGTCTGGGGTTGTGTGATGGCAGTGAAACCCAAGCAGCATGTGCTCTCCTTCCAGGGCTGGGCCTGGGGGGATGGGAGCTGCCTCTGCTCCCAGCAGCACATAGCAGCGTTTGGAGTCTGGGGGCCAAAATTAGGCACGGACAGCTTCTGGGGTGAGCTGTATTCAGGACGTGCTATTTGTAGACTGGAGACAAAATAAAGAAGAGGCTCTCTGAGGCCGTCAGCGTCAAAGGTCAAGTCAGGCTTAGAGCTGCCTCCCTCTCAAAATGGATGGACGTTTGCCTGTACGGTGGCCAAGAATGTGCCTGCCCTGGGCAGGGAGTCCATGCCCTGTCCCGGCTGTTACTGAAGGGTTGCTTATCAAAGGGTTCAGGTGGGACCACCGTTTAATAAGACATACGTCGCTGCTTGTTTGTATCTTGAATACCAGAGGGTATGTTTCATCCAGACCACACGCCATGGAGACCGGCAGTCACATGCCGCTTGGGTGCTTAGAGGTGGAAGGGAGACCCCAGAGCCGCAACGCAGTCTTCATGAAGGCAGGTGCCCTGGCGAGGCCTTTGCACACAGCTGGGACTGCAGAGTGCAGGGGCCCAGGGTGCAGGGCCCGGGGCGGGACTGGCCACAGGCCAGCACTAAGTGCCCAGATGCAACCTGGCGCAGTGGGATCCAGAGGTTTCTGACGAGCCCGCCCCCGCCCCCTGTGCTCTGTCCGCTCCTCTGGAAAGTTGAGAGACCAGCGACCCCGCTGGGACTGGCTGGCACCCCCCTCTCTCTAGAGTCCAGACACCATCACTGGGTGGGGGAACGAACAGCAACATTTTTTGAATATTTACTAAGGGCAGAGCCTGTGCAAGTCTTCCGTACATTTTCACGCAAGCTCCACTTTAAGATGTTAAAACTGAGGGCCTCAGAGAATTTGAGCCACGTGGCAGAGTTGAACAGAATTAAGTTGCGTGCAGAGAAGGGAAAGGACGTGCCAGGCTCAGCCATCATCACAGTATAAGCCTGTCCCTCCCCGCCGTGGCCCTGCTTTCCCGCGAGGATGCTAGCGAAGATGGGCTGAGTTCCGGCACAAAGTGCACCCCGCCCCCCGTGGCCGGCCTGGGGTACCCTCAGCCAATGCACAAGAACCCACCAAGGTCAGAGCACAGAACCTTGACCCCGCTGTCAGCCTCTGAGGAGTCTCAGAATAACCACCGCTGTAGCTCCAGGGGCTAGGCCTCCTGACTTCTCGCTGGAGGCAGATTGGCTATTCTTGTCCAGCCCCGGTAACAGTCTGTCCTCCGGGTTACAGCTGCTGGCAAGGTCTGTGAGTCCGGTTAGGCACCTGGAGTTTTCTATTCAAGCCTCCGTGTGCCTGTGACCGGCCAGGTGCTGCGGGACAGAGCAGGTGGGCTGGTGGGGTCTGTGAGAGGCAGGGTTACTGAGTGGCGGCAGTAGCCCCGTTCCCTGGGGCGGCGCTGGGCTTGCACGGCTCTGTGCGTCCACCTGGCCTCCTCGTGCTTCTGCAGGGGTTTTCTCTGTTCCCTCCACGGGGCTGCATTCGGCTTCCTGCCTGAATTTGCATCAACAATTTCATGACCTCTAGCTAAGCCTCTCAGAGTCTGCCTGGGGCAGGAGGGGCAGCCTCCACGTGCAGTTTGCATCTCACCAGTAGAATGTCCTCTGCTCCCCGAATTGTCAGAATGTGCACTTACGGGATGGGGTGGGAAGGATGGGAGGGGCACCTACGCAATCCCTGAATCCCCGTCTCCAGTCCCTATACACACGCACCCGAGGAGGAGCCGGAGCTCAGCAGGCTGTCCCAGACCTCCCGCAGCACTTGAGCTGCAGGGAACTCATCGGTTTCTGCAGATGAGGTATGACACCTGGTCTCCGGTATCTCTTTCGTTGGCATAGTATAGTTCTGGAGGTCGACCTGTTGGCCAGTGTCCCCTCAGTCCCCCGTTTACCAAAGGGCTTAAGCCTTCCTCCCCTCCTTCCAGCCTCAGTAGCCTCCAGGGAGGCCCTGCCTTTGCAGACCACTGAGAGGCACATGCTGCCGCCCACCGCCCTGCAGCTGACCCCCACCAGCAGGCCCAGGAATGAAGCCCCCGGAAGCAGGCCCGGAGCCCTGCCCTCCCGGAAGCCCTGCCTTCCTCCTTCTCAGCTGGGTTAATAACTTTGCTAATGACTCCTACCTTGGGAGTATTTTGAACCGCTTGTGTTCCCCCAGGCCTAGTGATCTGAGACCAGGTTGTAAGAAATAGATAAATAAAACACCCCGATGTCACAGTTACGGGAAAAGGCTTAGGTGGGAAGAGTCAAGTGCATCCGAAAGTCAGAGATGGGGAGGAAAAATGCAGTGAAAAGTGGAAAGAATTCCTACTCAGTAATAGCGTAGCATGAGAGAAGAAACAGGAGATGAATAAAAAAAATCCTTCGGTAAGTTTCTAGATTTTCACGTACCTGCCAAGAAAGACCAAGAAATTAGGCGTCTGAGGCGTTCCGGTCACTGAGCTGGTCATTGAGTCCACTCGTGACCCTTTGGAGCTTTCCTTGTGTGCTCTCACCCCCACTGAATGGCCCACATTACACTTATGTCCAGGAAGCGTGTGATGTGACATCAACCCCGGAGTGGGTAAGGAGATTATTGTGAAGCCTGTATCAGTTTGCCAGGGCTGCCGTAACAAAGTACCACAGGCTGGGCAGCTGAAACGACAGAGATTCATTGTCTCATGGTCCAGAGGCTGGACGTCCAAGATCAAGGTGTCAGCTGGGCTGGTTCCCTCTGAGGCTGTGAGGGGCTTCCGCTCCTGGCCTCTTCCCCAGCGTCTGGCGGTCGACCAGCAGTCTTTGGCCTCACTTGGCTTGTACAAGCATCACCCTGATCTCTGCCTTCATGTTCACGTGGCGCTGTCCCTGTGTCCATGGGTCAGGGTCCAAATTTCCCCCTTTTATAAGGACACCAGTCATATTGGATTAGGAACCACTGTAACCACCTCATCTTAACTTGACCACCTGCAGGGACCCTATTTCCAGATAAGGTCATATTCGCAGGTGCTGAGGGATTAGGGCTTCAACATAGGGATTTTTGCAGTGAGACAACTCAGCCCATGACAGATCCTAACTATGCTCTTTCCGTCCCTCTAATGTAGATAAGTCCCCTGCGGCCCCAGAGACCGAAGAGCCAGGTGATCAACGTCATGGGCAGTGAAAGGCGCTTCTCGGTGTCACCGTCCTCCCCGTCCTCCCAGCACACGCCTCCGCCGGTCACACCGAGGGCCAAGCTCAGCTTCAGCCTGCAGTCCAGTAAGTGGGACACGGTCCACATTTGAATTCCTGACGCTGCTCTGTGACCTCCCCCTTGATCGAAGTCTCTGAAGTTAGACCCACCCTCTCTGTCCAGCAGATGGTGAGAGTTTTGACAAGCACCTGACTTCCTGGGAATGTCCCCTGGGACTAAAGCAAATCAGGCCAAAGCCCAGTCCTGGGCTCCTGCGCTCCCTGGGAGGAAGGCATGGGGCCCGTTCGGATCTCCAGACCTCCTGTGTGCTGGGGGTAACTCGAGACGCATGTGGAATGTCCTCCATTTCGTGTCACCAGATAATGCTGCCCGTGGGGGCGGGTGGGGGAGTTGTGAGCCTTTTTGCGTCCAGGAGGAATGGGAAGGAAAGAAGCCCTGCCAGGCTGTGCTGAGGGGCTAAGGGTAGAACTTACTTTCCAGTTTTGCCCGATTTCTAGGGCTGCTCGATATATCACCACAGACTTGGTGGCCTAAAGGATCAGAAAGTTACTCTCTCACAGTCTGGAGGCCCGAAGTCTGAAACCGAGGTATCAACAGCCTTGCTGCTGTGTAGAGTCTCAGAGGGAGAATCTGCCCGTGCCTCTTCCGGCTTCTGGTGGATTCCAGCAGTCCTTGGCGTTCCTTGGCTTGTCAACACATCACTCCAATCCCTCCCCTCTCTTCCCAGGCCTTGTTCTCCGTGTTTCTGTGCTCTGTCCTCTTCGTACAGGAGACTGGAGATTGGGTTTAGGGCCCATCATAAATCCAGAATGATCTCCTCTCGAGATTCTTAACTAATACATCTGTAAAGACACTATTTCCAAAGAAGGTCATATTCTGAGGTTCCGGGTTGGTGTGAATTGTGGACAGATGCTGTGGAACCCACTGCCAGTGGTACCCGGCTTTTCACCACTCAAGTCAGGCCGGCCAGAGAGGCAACATCCTGGCAGGAAGAGAGTGGCAGGGAGTGAGGGCAGCAGCAGAACGAGGGCGGCCGGAGAAAGAGGATGGGGGGCACTTCCCTGGTGGTCCAGTGGTTAAGACTTCACCTTCCAGTTCAGGGGGTGCGGGTTCGATCCCTGGTCTGGGAGCTAAGATCCCACATGCCTCGTGACCAAAAAACCAAAACACATTAAAAAAAGAAGCAAGGGCTTCCCTGGTGGCGCAGTGGTTGAGAGTCCGCCTGCCGATGCAGGGGACACGGGTTCGTGCCCCGGTCCGGGAAGATCCCACATGCCACGGAGCGGCTGGGCCCGTGAGCCATGGCCGCTGAGCCTGCGATTCCGGAGCCTGTGCTCCACAATGGGAGAGATCACAACAGTGAGAGGCCCACGTACCGCAAAAAAGAAAAAAAAGGAGAAGCAATATTGAAACAAATTCAATAAAGACTTTAAAAATGGTCCACATTAAAAAAATCTTAAAAAAAAAAAAGGCGGGGGGACGGGGAGCACCAGCCTGAGGAGTGGCTTATGCAGCAAACAGTTGTCCTCAACGTCTGGTTTCTTCTCGCTGAAAGGGGAGCAGCAGAATCTGGAGGTGGCCCATCTGGTCACGAGTCAGGGCTGCCACAGTAATGAGCCTGAGAGAGCCACGAGTTTCTGGGCTCTGGAAGGGAGATGGTCTCCTGGTGTGTCCTAGTTTCACATCCTTGCACTATAACCAGTGATCTTCTTCAAAAATATTTTAATTTTTTTTATAAGTAGCTAAAAACAGGCACCATTGCAGCTGCTGTGGAGAACGCTTTAGGGGTTCCTTGAAATTAAACATAGAATCACCATAACCCCCAGCAAGCCCACTCCTAGACGTTTACCCCAGAGAATTGGACACAAGGACTCAAGCAAATTCTTGCACGTGAATGTTCATAGCTGCATCACTCACAACAGCCAACGGGTGGAAACAGCCCAAGGGCGCATCAGTTGATGAATCAACTGAAATGTGCATCCGGAGAAATCCCTGTGCAGGAGATATGATTCAGCCGTTACCAAACAAGTTCTGGTACGCGCTGCAACATGGATGAACTGGAGAACACTAAGTGAAATAAGCCGGGACAGATATATGATTCCAGTTATATGAAATAGCTGAAATAATCAAATTCATGCAGACAGAAAGTGGATTCGAGGTTATCAGGGGGTGGGGGGGAGAGCGGAGCGGGAATTATCACTTTCAGGGTAGAGCCTTTGTGTTTGGGGTGATACAGTTGATAGTGGTGATGGTTGTGCAACAGTGTGAATGTGGCCGATGCCACTGATTTGTACACTTAAAAATGGTTACAATGGTAAATATTAAATAAATACCGTAATAAAAACAACCAGTCACGAGGGCAGTCATTCAATCAGAGACCACCTTCCTGCCCCTGGATTCAACTGCAAGACTTCCTTATAAATTGACACAACTCTTCCTAGGAAGCACTTGCCTAGTGAAGGGTTTTTCGTCAGATGCATCATCGGGGAAAACTTTTAACAGAGATCCGACAGCAAAAATGTCAGTTTTTCTCTCTTTAACATAAATGACACATTATTTCTAAGAGTCTCAACAAAGGCTGAGAAAGTATATTGCCTTAATGATCACTCCTCTGTCTGAAAACAGCTCCATTTTGCTTTGCTTTAAAAACGGTACTTCCCCTTGGCTTACTTAAAGCACCAGCCGCAGCGGCTGCCACAGCTAATAACTGCGTTTCGTACAATTGGCTTTTCCTGGAGTGAGAGTTCTGAAAGGCAGGAGGCTGCTTGTGAGCTGCGTTATTAGACTTGGCTTTGGTGAAGCTCCCCGGCTCTTAACTGCGGGGCGCCTGGTGCAGCGTCCCGGCTGGGCTCTGAAAACTGCGGGCGTAGACAGTCCTCGTGACCCCAAGCTGTGTAGATGGCTCCAAGGCAGAGGGGCCTAGGAGGGATCAGAATGGTCCCAGGTTGGGAATTCCCTGGCGGTCCCGTGGTTGGGACTGTGCTTTCACTGCTGAGGGTCCGGGTTCGGTCCCTGGTCGGGGAACTAGGATACTGCAGGCCTCAAGGCACAGCATGCATAAATAAATCAATAAATAGATAGATAAGTAGTAAGGACATAAATAAACAGTAAATGAAATAAATAAGGGTCCCAGGTCGACATGGCTGTTTGTCCAGTGGTTTGATCTGTCCTTTAAGCTCAGGTTTTACACATCACGTGACAGTTGGTATTCTCTTTCTAGAGCATGCCCTTCGGAGGCAATGCCACCCCTGGCCTCCTCTGCCCCTCTCTGCTCTCTTCTGTGCCCTGTTGACAAGCATTTCTGGGAGGAGAAGGGGTTCCCGCTTCCCTGCCACCCCTGAGAGAGCACAGAGCCGCCGTGTGTGCGTCCACGCCTGCTGGGGATGTGGGTTTGACTCTGATCCACCCTGTTTCCCAGGTTTGGAGCTGAATGGCATGACTGGACTGGACGTGGCTGAGGTTCCGCCCCCTCTGCCTCTCAAAGGCACCAGCGCAGACTACGGGGCCTTGACCGAGAACCTGGACCTGACAGGCCTGCCGAGCCCCCCGCCCCCTCCTCCTCAGCAGAGGGTAAGTCAGGACTCGGGGCGTGGGTGGCTCACATCCTTCTCCGCACCAGGTACAAACCCCTCCTTCCTGGTGTTAGCGTGTTGACTCTGGGCAAGCCGAGATGTGATTCCGAGCAGAGGTCACAGTGGATGGAACGCCGGCGCGTGTGGTCTGTCGTTCTGTGTCCTCGCTGCAGGGACGCACTTTCCCATGGGTCCCTCAGGACGAGGCAAAGGGGGAAGAACTCCAGCCAGTGGATCGAAGGGCCACTCTCGTGACCTTGGAGTTCACTGCACTTCTTAGGAAAGTGTGGTGTTGAGAAGTAGCTTTTGTATGAAGAGGTTTGTCTGACTTTTTAAGAAGCCGGCCGATGCCACACGTGGTCGGGGGCCTGTGCTCCTGGACACCAGCCTCGCCCTTGAGAAGCCCAGGTCCCGGCAGTTCTTCCAGGCAGCCCCACCCTCGCACCGGCCACTCCCGGGTGGGGACAGGCATTTGCCGCACAGAATCTGCAAAGGAGAAGCAAGGTTGGGCAAACCCTGTTCCCCGAGGCCACCCATCCCTAGCCACACCTCTAGCCCTGAAACCTACCCCACCCCGTTTAGATTCGGGGTGCTGGCTGCCACAAGCATGTTCTGCCAACTCGAACCCTCGTCAACACTGGTGCCCAGGCTAGTCCCCCCTCGGAGACCGTCATTAATCGTGTCTGATGTGCTCACTGCTCTGGCCTCTGGGCCTGCCTACTTATGCAAACGTCAGCTAAAAGCCTGAAAAAAACACCTAAACCCGTGCCTCTGTTACCGGCTCACAGCTCTAGAAACATTCTTTTGAGATCCCCCCGCATTCTCTCCTGCTTCTTAAGGCTGCTGTCACACAGGCCTCTCCTTTGTTCACTGGCCCGGCTGCGTGCAGAGGTCCGCGTGCCCACGTGAAATGACCCAGCAGCGCCAGGTGATCGCATCCAGGTTCATCCCTCCCCCAGCCACACTATTCACAGCCTAATGAAATTAAAGCCATGCAGGCTGAGGAGTAGAATATCCCCGATCACACGTGCAGCTGGTCAGCCTCTATAACGTAATTATATGGCAGCAGAACTCCTGTAGAAGAACATCGAAGACATGAGGTAGTCATGTGGCCACGATTCTTTTCATAACAGCAAGCTGTGTTTTTTCCCCCTTCTAAAACAATATAAATCCTGCATTCTTTTTTCTTTCTTTTTTTTTTTAATGGAGACTTTTTCACTGAGCTTTCTGCAAGTTTATTATCTTCTTGTGAGAGGAGCAGAAGAAAGAGGGGATTTATTGACAGTATATTTATTCGATTATTCCTCTTGCATAAGAAAACCAGACAAGCGGTGGGGCTTCCTCTTTGGTGCTGAAGGGGTGGTTCGTGCTTCCAAGGCTGCAGTGCCTTTCGGGTCAGCCCTCTGTCCCTCGAGATTCCATGATGGGGGACCGGCCGGAGAAGGGACCCGGTGCCCCATGATGGCTTTTTAGGAAGCTGGAACAGTTTGTAGCAACTAAGGAAATGTAAGTCTGACCCTTCCCGCGAGTTTCACAACAGGTTAGAATAAAAAGAGATGCAGGGAGTTGAGAGAGATCGTTGATTGGTTGAAGTGTTGTTTTCTTAACAGCTTAGTTAACCATCTTGATTTTCATATCTTTATTTTATCGGAAAAGCAAGAATGTCCCCCAGGTCTCCCTACACTGAAAATTCTGAACTTGGAAGTGTGAAGCAAGTCCATTTTTGTTACAAACCAATTCAGGGGCAACATTTGATGGTCTCGGTTTCTGGGACACATCCTCTGAGTTACTGCTGCCACTGCTGTTGGAGGAAGGACAAACATGCACAAGCTTCGGCTCCATTTATAAAGGGGTGTGAGTTCCATGAGATTAATTACCCAAGTCGCCTTGCTCTCGGTGTCTTGTATGACGTACCTGCAGTGTGAATACCCCTTCAGGAGGCATGCCTGTGGGTTAGGGTGTCATCTCTGGAAGCAGCTGGGTTTCCAGGGGTGCCTCCCTTTCGGGCCCCAAGAGCTGTTGTGGGATAATGATCGGTTCGCCCTCCATGGGGGCTGACACATGTCCTCCTGTCACTCTCATTGATGAGCCTCGGGCTTGTAGTCAACTCTCTGTCTAGTTGTTGCCAGTTTAAGCTGTCGTTTCTTTCAAAATGCCTGTTACGACCAGCAGTCCGAGCTCCCGAGCCGCTCAGTGGTGATGAGCCCACCATGCACGTCTTTGGCCCAGAGGGCAGTTCCGACCGCGGCCTGGCTCCGCGCCGCGCACACCGGCCCACACTGTTTACTTCCATGTGTCAGCAAACAAACGCCTCAACAGAGCCAGAAATCGGTATTTCTTTTGACCGTTCTTACCAGCTTAAAAAGATTTACAAGTCTGTTCTTTTACTTGCCTGGTTACGGTGTCTAAATATCATTACATCAGTTCTGTGTTTCCACATTGACTCTCTTCTCTCTCTTAAGCCCTAGATCACTTTAGTATTCGTGTGTCTCAGAATCAGGAGGAAAGTTGGGCAATGAGTCAAGACACGGCTTTGTCACTGTTCTGTCCTTGAAACTTCTTTTCTCACATTGAGCTAAACGTGAGCCTCCCCTGAGAGGCTGTTAACAATGCGCTCTCAGCCTTAGTTAGAGGCCAGTGCTTTGTGATCTCTTTCTGCTTTGTTCTGCCTGTGGCATGTGCCCGCTTGTCCTGATCTGTTTATTTGTTCCTCTGCTCATTCATTCACTCATTCGTTCATTTGTTCACTCATTGCTTTATGCATGTGGTCAACACACGTTGACCTCTTGTGCGTGTCACGTGCCCACCAAGAGCAAGGCCACCAGCTGCCCTCCATCATTCACACCCTGACAGGTACATTCCGTTTCTCTTATCGCCGTTACAGTTGTAAATCCATTCTTTTTTTTTTTTTTTTTTGCGGTACGCGGGCCTCTCACTGTTGCGGCCCCTCCCGTTGCGGACGCGCAGGCTCAGCGGCCATGGCTCACGGGCCCAGCCGCTCCGCGGCACGTGGGATCTTCCTGGACCGGGGCACGAACCCGCGTCCCCTGCATCGGCAGGCGGACTCGCAACCACTGCGCCACCAGGGAAGCCCGTAAATCCATTCTTGAGAACCTAAGGCCAACTGTGGCCCATAAGCCACGTCCAGCCCGCGCCTGTCTTTGTAAATAAACTTTTATTAGAGCACAGCTGCACCCATTTCTTGATAAACCGTGCTCCCCTCATGAAGAACTTAAACACCCCCCAGCCTTGTTCATCCTCCTCTGTTTACAGTTTGGGAAGCGACTGTGGATGAGAAACTGCCTTGTCAACGGGTCACCTGGATGGTGGCCGCAGGTGCCACCATGGCCCACTTGCTTGACCCT
This sequence comes from Phocoena phocoena, assembly GCF_963924675.1. Taxonomy (NCBI): domain Eukaryota; kingdom Metazoa; phylum Chordata; class Mammalia; order Artiodactyla; family Phocoenidae; genus Phocoena; species Phocoena phocoena. Next base: position 4,848,188 of record NC_089234.1, on the reverse strand, counting down.
CTCTCATGTGGCCTTCCCATTTCTGAGAGCAAAGCAGGCCTCTCAGCCACCCACCCATGGAGAGCATCTCCAAGGACTTGTTTGTCCCTGAACCATTTCGGGGCATCTTCAGGGGTCATGAGGAGGGGCCTCTGGGTGGTCCTCACCCCGGGAGGCTCAGCTGTGACATGGCCACAGGCTACCTGGCTGGCCTGGGTCCTGCTTTGCCCACATTCACTTGTCCTTAACCATTTCAGCTGCCCGCTTCTGAACCCGGTCCATTTCCAGGGGCCCTTAGGTCAACAGCAGCGGTTACACGTCTCAGGGGCTGGTCACACTACGTGTGAAATAGTGGCCAGGGCCACAGCCACGCGGTCCTGAGCGTGGCCGACCTGCCTGCCCGGAGTCACGAGGAGAGGGCAGTTCCCGCCCAGGGCTGCAGGTCGACTTTCCCTCACCGCGCCCCCCCTGCCGGCTCAGACCCCCCCTGGAGTCTCCCCCATTTTCTGTCTTCCAGCATCTCCCCCCTCCGCTGCCCAGCAAGACCCCGCCGCCACCGCCTCCCAAGACGACGCGCAAGCAGACCTCAGTGGACTCCGGGATCGTGCAGTGAATGCGCAGCGCCCGCCAGAGAGCCAGCTGGTATCCTTCCTCTCCCTCCGCATCTTCTCCCACGTCTGGCGTTTACCTCATTGGGCCTGTGATGTCTGATGTTTAGTGCAATTGCTTTTCCTTAACAGGAGTTCGTCTCCAGCCACTGAGTGGGAGGGCTTTAGCACTGGGGAGCGAGGTGGATACGGGCCTGGGACGTGCTTTTATGTTTATCAAAGTCGGAAGCTTCTGAGTGTGTCCGTCTTGAGAGAGCCTGAGTCTTGCCCAGAAGTCCTTTCTTTTTGTGCCAAATGACACATTAGCAGAGAGGCCGGTTGACCTGAGTGGAGCGCAGTAAGAGAGCTTAGGCCTTCACTGCAGAACTGTGTAATAACAGCTTAGGAACCCTCATCTCTCGAGGCCAAACCCTGGCTGGCCCTTGCAGGATGTCTTCTCAGACCCTCCTGGCTGCACCTGGTGGTGTGACTTTTTGTTGGTTGAGTGTCCCTTCAACTTCTATCAGGCAACGAAGGTCAGCCCTTTCAGGGAAGTTCCTGATTTCCTTTGGTATAATTTAAAATAGCGTATTTCTCCACTACTGAACAGTTACTAATTTATGGAGTGGAGACACCATTTAAAATACTGGGATCAAGTGGAAAAATAAATGAGTATAGGCAGATCAATTTTCTCTCTTTTTTGAAAAACAATACGTAGACCACAGGAGATGGTTTTAATTGGGTGAATTCTTCTTGTGCTCATTCTGTACAGAAGTTTGTATATATGAGGGTCTTTAGAACTTGTTTTAATTTTTGTGGTCCTTCTGTTTATTGTAATACGTGTCCGCAAATGGTTCCCAATATGTGTTCTAAACGTTTAACTGAGGGAAGTGTAAAAAAAAAACCCAAATTAAGTTTTCTTGGTTTTTTTTCCCAAAGCTCAAGTCCTAAAAATCATTGTGGATGATGATTAAAAAAAAAAAAAAAAAACTAACTTAGTATAACCTAATATTTTTATTCTACCATCTATATTTTTTATTCACTATAATCATGGTATTCTTCTAGTAGGCTCGAAAGTTAACCCATGACAACGAAAAATAAAATGTCATTGAAAACGACTCGCAGTGTCTGACATGCTATGTTTTTATCCCTTGATGTAAAATCTAAAAGCCGCTGTTTTCTATTTTGCTTTCTTAAAGAGCTTTGTGATGCCTGTTTATCTGTATGTACATCCTCCTCAAACGCCGGTCTTAATCATCTGTGTTTAATTGTCTCTGACTTGGAGGCCCGATAGACAGCACCCACACGCCTCTGCATGCGTCTTTGCATGTCCTTACAGACAGAGCAGACCTGAGCCTAGCAAAGGCTGGAGCTTTCTCCCCTCAATCCAACCCGGGGGCCCTCTGACTGCACATTATTTACATCCCCTTTTAGCCTTTTCAGCTGCTAATTTGAGAGAGGGCTTTGTTTACTGGGGTGTGTCATTGCACTTGAGAGGCATCAGACTTCCCAGCTTTCTCTGAATCTTAGGTGGCAAGAAACAAAGAAGGCACTGGGGTCCTGCTTTCCATCCAAACGTGTCCCTGGCTAAACACAAGGGTGTGACTCTGCCCCTTGTAACCAGGCCTCGAAGGAGGCTGCTGCGGAATCCCCAGGAGGCTTGGAGGATCCTTCTCTGGCTCAATGGCTGGTCCCCAGTTTATTCGAACTTGTAAATATCCAGTTCCCCCCCGCCCCCGACCCGCAGGGAATTTTAGACACACGTGAATATGGAATGTTTTTCTTCTTGAATTTTTACTCTTTGACCAACATGAATATTCATGCTCCATTGAGTATGTTAGAAACCAGATATTATCCACCAGCCTAAAATAATTGCAGGGGCACACCCACCTGGGAGGGGCCAGCCTCTGGCCGCGGGTGATATTTGGAGAGTCAGTATTTCACTTCTCGAGGAAGCACTAGCCGAAATTTATAAAAATATTTCCTGGCCCTGTGGCAATGGTTGTTTTTATTCTAGAACAACATCTGGGTTCTAGTTCTTGCCCTGCACCACCACATCCGCCAGGAAGTCTCACTGGATGATCTCTGACTGCACACTCCGTCCGGGTCCCCCCGCTGCCCCCCGACCATGTCCCCATCCCCCCAGCCGCCGGAAATTCCACGCTGCCCTCCAGAGCTGCCAGGTACGTGGCAAACACAACAGTTAGGAAAGGAAAAGTGGACACTTTTTACAGGTGTGACAGAAATCTCCTAATATAAATATGAACGTATATTTACAAAAAGTGAACTTCTCAAGCTAGGCAGACACAATTTTTTTTTTTTTTTTTTTTTTTTTTTTACCTTTTAAATCAACATGGGCTACAAAACTATAGTCAAGGGGAAACTGACCTCTGTGTCAAGTGTCTTCTGGAGACATTCCTTCTAGAAGGAGGTTCGAGAGGACATGCTTGCTCCTCTAGATGCACTAATGTATTCCTTTTACTCAGAAACAGTGTTTCTCAACCTTTTTTCATAATTGCGTCCCAGGAGTCTTTTTAGACATTTTTTTTTCTAATCATTCTCAAGAAGTTTTAACAGTAGGGATATACCATATATCTGTTTACATACTTTATGACTATCTCTGCTTTTTACCTTGACAAAGTAAGATTATTGTTTTGTTCCCCAAGAAGCAATTTTCATCACCTTCGGGTGATATTGCCTCGTTGAGAATACTTGCTTTAAAACAGGAATGGTGAGGGTCTTATTGTCTGTTTTTGCTTTGATGGCCAGGAAGCTCAAAGCCAAATTTAGCTCTCACGCATTCAGTTAAATTTGGTTTTATTCTTTCGTCTTTCACAATACTTCCTCGTGTATTACAAATCCATCTTTAACTATTCAGTTTAACATGTGCTTTCCCCAAATCTTTATTAAAAGAAGATAGCATATAAGCTATGTCCTATAAGTGTAAAAACTTTTTCTTATTGAAAAACAACCCTTGGTGCTTGAAGATGGCTTCCTCGTATTATATTTTAAAAAATTATCTTTTAATCAATGTTAAGATTAGTCTTTCACGTAAAGATTTGATCTCTTTCAATTCCTTACAGATTTTGCAGATTTTGTTATCTTCAGCTCTGGACTTTTTTTTTTTATGGCATTGGACTTTATGTTTTATGTTCACCAAAGTCTTTGTTGGTGTAATGGATTTGGGCTTTTGCTTTTTAGTTCTAATTACTTTTTAGTATTTTACTTACTTGTTAAAGTCTATTTGGGGACTTTTACTTTTTTTTTTTTCTTCCAATCTGCCTTTTCTGAATTATTTAAACTCTACTGTTTAGTTGGTGATGATGGTAACAGGAAACCTAGTGAGCCAATAACCCTTCACAGGTCCTGTGAAGACCTGCATGCAGTGAGTGGCCCAAGCTTGCGAGGGGAGGTGAAAAAGAACTGTGTGGGACGGGGGGGCACGGCAGAGTTCATTTTGATAATACTGAGTTGTTATAATAACAACTCATTTGTTATAACTGAGTTGATAATACCGTGTCAGCCCTGGACAAAAGACCTACAATGGTTAGTTCGTCTTATGGGTCAACTCAGCTAGGCTCTAGCGCCCGGTAAATCAAACGTCAATCTAGGTATTGCTGGTAGGTGTGGTGAACATCGACCATCAGCTGACTTAAAGTAGAGGAGGTGACCCTCTGTAACATGGGTGGGCCTCGTCTAATCAGTCGAAGTCCTTCAGAGCAAGACCTGAGGATTCCCAGAGAAGAAGAAATTCTGCCTCAAGAGGGCAGCATCAACCCCACCTGCATTTCCATCCTTCCCTACAAATTTTTGGACGTGCCAGACCCCACAAGCACGTGAGCCAATTCCTTAAAATACATTTCTCTCTTTATGTATGTGTATCTCCTATTGGCTCTGTTTCTGTGGAGAACCACGATACAAGAGTGTCACGAGAGGTTCAAAACAAGATAATTCATGCGAAAGACAAGGGGCAGCAAACCTCCTTCAGTGAAGTGGTAGCGGCTTCAGAGGAAAGCTACCGGGTAGAAGTCCAGAATCCGGAGCCCCCAGACAGCCACTCGGCCCCGCCATGCACAGGTTTCTTCCTCGGTCCCATGCTGACAATACGAACTGCCCATGCTGTTATTTGTTTTCCTGGAGCTGGAATGTCCAAATGGTTTCCTCCATGGGTCTGGTGCTGAGGCTGGCTGAGCATCCTGTCTCTCTGACTCTCTCTGTCTCCATCTCTGTGTATCTTTCTTCTCTGTCTTTCTCTATCTCTCTCTGTCTCCTTCTCTCTCTGTCCCTGTTTTTCGTGTCTGTCTTTCTCTTTCTACCTCTCTGTGTATGTCTCTGTCTGCCTCTCTCTGTCTTTGCATCCTTTCCTTGCCTCCCTGGTCTCCTTTAGTTTTGTACACCTATTGCCACCTGTTCAGCTGTTGCTTATAATTCACGTTTATTTTCACTATTGGTGAGTGCTGAATGTCAACTGTTCTTTATTCTTTCTCTTAACTGGTTGTGCCATTTTAGAAAACCTTTGGAGTGTGTCTACAGCTACATGCCAGGTACACTGCACAACGGGGAAGGAGAGAGACCCAGTCCTGTCCTCATGGATCTCAGAATCTGGTGAGGGAATGAATGAGCCAACAGCCAAGTAAGATTTGGTTTGCTGAAGGACACGTGGTGAGCGCTGGGCAGGGCAGAGCAGAGCAGAGGGGCCTTTCACACAAACTTTTGGGGACGTCTGGAGAATGAGCAGAATTGGGCAGACTTGGAGGAGGGTCAGGGACGGGAAGAAGCAGTGTGTGCTACCTCCCAGACATGAGGGGGAGCCCCACACTGTGAAAGAACTTCCAGAAAGCCAGCAGAGCGGGTCCAGTGTGAAGGAGCAGGCTGAGGAAGGCCAAGGAACTGGGCAGCATCCAAATGGGGGCTTCCTATGCTCCCAAGCTATTGTGAGCACCCTGGGCTTTGTCCTGTGTACCCCAGGGCCCGTGTCGAGGGTGGGAGGATCCACACAGGCTCCATGTCATGTTCTCCGCTAAATGGAGCCACAGAAACCGTAGTGGAGCATGATGGAGCATGGTGGAACATGATGGACCATGACAGACCAGGATGGAGCATGATGGACCAGGATGGAGCATGATGGACCATGATAGACCAGGATGGAGGATGATGGAACATGATGGAGGATGTGGAGCATGGAGTCCGTTTATCCTTGACTTTTTAAAAAGTTTTCTATTGGAGGATAGTTGATTTATAATGTTGTGTGAGTTTCAGGTGTACAGCAAAGTGATTCAGTTATACAGACATATAAATATATATGTTCTTTTTAACATTCTCTTCCATTATAGGTTATTATAAGATACTGAGCAGAGTTCCCTGTGCTATGTAGTAGGTCCTTGCTGGAATCTATTTTGTATATAGTAGTGTAGATCTGTTAATCCCCACCTCCTAATTTATCCCTCCCCCGTCCTCTTTGGCTTTGATAAGCCTTGTGGTGGAGTCACAAACGAACGAGGCAGCAGCACCATCTGGCTTCCTGGGGGACTCCCCCGTTCCCTCCATAGGTCACCAGTGGACTTGCGTCTCATCACAGGGGATTCCAGGGGCATCTGATTGCTGCCATTAGGACTTTCTCAGAGATTTCACGCTTCAAAAAATAAAGCTTCTTTTCTTTCCCCTTCCCTTCTTTATGAACAATTCAGTCTTTGGCCATTATTGGGACAAAGCAGGGTAGGCATCGGCGCTGGGGAAGAGGATGGGGGAACCATGGTTGTCACAGCCAAATGCCATAGGAGGGAGAGATGAGCAGTGTCCCCCCAGGTAGGGAGCAGGTGGGACTCTTCCTCAAAGGACTGGAGGGAAATGGAAGGTATGGCCACGGGGTCTCCTAAACTTTACTCCATCAGACGAATCCTCACCATGGCCACATCTCAGTGAAAGCAAAAAGCCCACCCCCGCAAAGTAGCAGTGGGCTTTGTGCTTGTGTCCTCACCATCAGAGTCCATGATGGTCTTTTTGGGGGGTGAGCAGGGAGAAATGGGCACCCCCAGGAGGGGCCAACAAGCAAGCCTGAGACCCTCCATTCCCACGATGCTGGCCTGGGCAGGAGCAGATGACTTTCCCTGTGCTGCCCTTGCCTTGCGGGATGGCACTCAGCGCCGGGCAGTGCCGGGGGCACCCTCCTCCCCCCGTGATCACGACAGATCATATCCCGGGCACACTGTACACAAGCTGTGTGCCTCCGTGGAAACCACACGTTTGAAATGACCAGGAACCCAGAAGCCACTCAGAAAGATGCTTGATCACAGCGCCCTGACTCCTCAGCTGCTGATGCAAAAGTGCAGCAATTTGGGAGGTAAAAATAATCACTTTGGGAACGGGAATATTTCTGAATTAGCATACATTATACTATTTTAAAGTCCTTGGTAACAGTTAATTTAGCATCACGAACACTTGCGTTGGAGAGAAGGGCACTTAATATGGAGTGAGGAGCTACCTGGAAAAGGCAGGGTTATTTTTAAGCTACCTATTTTTGATTTCTCTGCAGGGAACACAGCGTCGTGGGCTTTCACTGCCTTGCTGAAGTGTTTTCACATGAAAAGTAAACTTTGGAGGGCAAAGCTATCGCAACAGAAAAGCGACATCAGACTCATCTCAGTTTTTCAGAAACATTAGTGACATGAGGGTTCTTCGATAGAAAGGAAGACCATCTTGTTGATATTTTAGCCTTGGAGTAAAGAGCCGGCTGCTTCCTCTGGTTTGATGGCCTCCGAAGGAGGCTCCGTTGGCAGCTTGAAGGCAAAGTGGGCAGAAGATGGGGCCTGTGGCTGCAGCCTTTCTTCCTTTGATCATCCCTTGGATAATGCCTCCCCAAAGGCAGGAATGCTGGGAATTGAATGCAAAGACCGAAGAAAGGAACTGTACAGTCCTGGGTGCCTTGGTCCCCCTTGCTGAGACAAGCCTAAGGAAATAAATCAGGGAGAAGGTTCAGTGATATGGGAATCATTCCAGGCCCAGCTCCCGGCAGTTCGGGGTCAGCGATGTGCCAGCAGAGAGGAAACGGGGCATCCAGAGCCTGCCTTCTCTGCAAGGCAGCCTCGAATTTTCAGAACCCGTGGTGCCAGGGAGGACGAATTCACCACGGTCATCCTTCTGGCTGCATGGGGCGTCCTCGACTGGCACAGACTTACGTTTTAGAAATGGAGAAAACAAGTCCCAGAATGTTGTTAGGAGAGACCCTTAGAGCTTATATGGCTCAAAATCCTCAGTTTTAAGATTCCGTACTCATCAGAACGTGTAATGTGAATCCAGTAAGCACAAGGCACTGGTCTAAGGCACAGAATGGTCATACGATTTACCGACGTCACATAGCTGGTTTTCTATATGGTGACATTTTTAGAACTCACTTTGGATTAGAAATGGGCAGTTTCATTGGCGAGCCTTTTATTTTTTTTGAGGCTCCAAGCCTCCCCCAACTGGTGTCAAGCATAACTCAGTACTAAAAACCAGCAGCAGATCGGGCTGCTTTATTGAGCACTTTGTTTTTCTCTCTACAAGTATGACAAAGTAGCCCATGGGGCTGCGGTTAGTTTTCTAGCAAGGATGCTATTACGAGCCAGACCTGCAGTTCCCGAAGATGACTCTTCATGCTACAGTACTTTACCGAATTGTGTGTGTGTTGATTACTCAAAGTTATTATCCTGCCAATAATTTGGGTAGCAGTCATTTCACATCACCTGTCACAGATAACCACATTGAAAGAAAGAGAAGACGGCTAAATGCAGGTGTGGACCATTCTTCATCAGGCTGGACAGTGCTTACCTTTGCTTGCAGAAGGGGCCCCGTCCAGGGCTGGTCTTCACACTGTGGCCAGGACCTTGGGTGACTCAGTTGTTGAGAAAAGTCAATTCAAAGAAACATCATTTGGATAGAAAAATAGAATTGAAGCCAATGGTCTTGCAGAAATCCACTGAGTTTCATGGAAGGGGAGGAGCGGCAGGCATGTTGTTTTTTGATTTGTTTTTTTTGTTTTTTTTTAATTAATTAATTTATTTATGGCTGTATTGGGTCTCCGTTTCTGTGCGAGGGCTTTCTCTAGTTGTGGCGAGCAGGGGCCACTCTTCATCGCGGTACGCGGGCCTCTCACTGTCGTGGCCTCTCCCGCTGAGGAGCACAGGCTCCGGATGCGCAGGCTCAGCGGCCATGGCTCACGGGCCCAGCCGCTCCGCGGCACGTGGGATCTTCCCGGACCGGGGCACGAACCCGCGTCCCCTGCATCGGCAGGCGGACTCTCAACCACTGCGCCACCAGGGAAGCCCAGCTGGCATGTTTTTGAAAAGCCCCGCAAAGCAGCTTCAGAATACGCTCTCCCCATCTCTGTCACCCTTTATCCTCAACACAAATGCACCTGTGCCCCTGCACTGTCTTCTCCCATATTCCCAGTTCCCTCTAGAACCCTCTGGGAGAGCTCACTGCTTCCTATCCCCAAATGTTTGTGTGTCCATGCATTTCTAGGTGTCTTTCTCCCCATTTTTGGAAGTCTTCCCTCCTTCCAGGTCTCAGCTCTTTGTTCCCAGGGTTCTGTCAGCCTCCCTGAAGGCCACAGAGGCCATCTGGCTATCAGGGACCCTTCCCGGTGGGGACGGAGGAGCTCAGAAGGCTGTGCTCTCCCCACTAGTTCCCGCTGTGTGATTAAGGCACATGTGAAGGCAGAGAAGGGGTGATGCCTCTGAGGAAGGACTTGGACATCCCTCCTGCTTCCAGGATCATTGCTTCCTTCCTGCCAGCCACCGCCCCTTCTCCCCCTGGATATCCCTCCTCTCCACTCGGGGCAGCACCCACGGGACGCCCTCCAAATCCTCAGCTCCTGCTGCAGATGGAGAATGGCTGGCTACCCAGTTTCCATTGTGTGCCTTTGTCCCTTGTACCATTTCTTCAAAAATCATTTGCTTTTTCCGCAGGGGAAGGGGCAGATTGGATGCAGGGAGGAGCCTTCCACATGCTCTAGAGCCGGAGCTCAGGTCAACTGTAGAAATTCGCCAAATCGGTGAACCCTCCTTGACCTCGTTCTGCCCTGTGTAAGACCAGCATTCACAGTCATCTTGCCCCCTTGGTGGCCAACGATTTGCCTTATCCTCATGCCCCAGCCCTTAGGCACACCTGACCTAAGAGTGAGTTCGTGGGGGCATTTAGACTCGGGTTCCCACTGGTTTAGGGTGGCCTCAGGGGGTGCTACCTAATTTGTACTCACTGGGGAACCTGCCATTAATTTCACAGACTCATAGAATGAGCAGCCAAAGAAAGAAAAAAAAAACCCAGCAAGTCTCAGTCAATACCCACGAGATGCCCCGGCTTGCCTCTCTTTGGCAAGGTTAAAACTCCCCCTTTCCCATCACTTGCTCCACACATCTCTGGCGGGATGGGAAATGCCATCCTGAGTTTGGGGAAATGGCAAGTAGAAAAATCTTCACCAAACTTTAATCCCTGCTGTCAGCTTCCTGGGGACAGTTAGTAGTGGGTCAAGAAATGATCACGCTGATGAATTGTTATTGGATATAAGATAAAATAACAATAATAATTTTTGTTATTAGCTTCTTTGTTCTCCAAAGTACTTTCACTTTATTATTTCATCAGATCCTCAAAAGTGCCTTGTAAGTAGGGAAGAGGAATAACAGATTTCTCTTCCCATTTTATGGAGGAGGAATTGACACGTGAGATGGTTGAGTGACATGTGGCCATGAGTCCCCACAGGCCTGTTCCAAGCCCAGCCAGGCATCCGGAGGACCCTAGAGCACAAACGTCCCGTTCAGTCCTCTCAACACCCCGTGGGGTAGACGGAGCGTAGCGTATTCATTCATTCAACACGTGTCCGGTTTTCTAGTTGCTGGGGATAAAGCAGTGAATGAGTAGATAAAAGTCCTTCCTTCCCCTCGGGGGGCTTACAACCTGCTAAGAGCTCTGTCTTTGGAACCTGACAGCAGAGCACGAGTCTAGCTCTGCTGCATGCCTGCTGTTGACCTTGAGCAAGTTAATAACCTAAGCCCCGTGTCATGGTCACCAATCATGCTTAGTCATGTGAGTAATGATATGAATCCACGTACCGGAGACTGGGGTGGATGCCTCAGCTGGCTATCGCGCCAGCCAGTCAGCATGGACATCCCCCTGGCAACCTTTATTGATCCAGAGCTGGACGTGAAACCTACATTGACCCAGTCAGACCACAGCAAGAGATTTATTTTTCATGCTTGGGGAGGAGGTTCTGTCACTCCTGATGGATGTGAAAGGGCAAGCTTTCGCTGTCCGTGATGACGACGCCTTGGCCCCATTGCATAGCTCTCTAGTGATCATGAAGGAAACCAGCCTTGGCGTGGCGCTGGTGCGGGAGACCAACACACACGTCATTCTCACTCATGCTACGTGAAACCTGCCCGCAGCAGAAGGGGTTCCCGCTTACTGTAGTCCCTCAGTCCTCCAGGCAGACGGAGGCTCCATTTCAGCACTGGCTGGCACATCATCACAGCAGGGGAAAGGGCGTGGTGAAAAGAACATGCCTCAACACCATCTCCCAGAAGTGGTCCAGGCCGTTCTGTTTACGTTTCATTCACCAAAGCAAGTCAAGAGCGGGTGAGGCGTGGGTAGTGTAATCCTACCATGTCCTGGGAAGGCAGGGGACGTAGAAATGTTTGGTGAACAGAGTGGAGAAGCAGAGAGAACGGGGTCCCTGATGGCACTGCTAAGCCGTCATCCCCCCATGCCTGGCCCTGCCTCTGGACCTGCAATTATGGGAAATAACGCTTTTGCTTCTTCTTTGAGAGGCATATTTGGTCCAGCAATGTCTCCCCTTTCCTTTCTGATTTTCGTACTTTGAGTCGTCTCTTTTATTCTTGGTCCATCTCACTAAAGCTTTGTCAGTTTTGTTGATCTCTTTTCAAAGAACCAACTTTTAGTTTTGGTGATTGTCTCTATTGATTCTCTCTCTGTATTTCGTTTATTTCTGCTCTCGTCTTCATTACTTCTTTCATTCTGCTTGCTTTGCTTTTAGTCTGCTCCTCTCTCAGGCGTTTGTTACTTCCAGCTGCAAGCATGCTCCCTGGTCACCTACCTCCTGTGCGGCTGAGAAGGTGAAGTGACGTGATGTACAGTCAGTGCTGGGCACAGCGAATAGCAGCTGTCCTTGACTCTCTCGCTTTGGAAATCATCGCCTAGGGGAGTAGGCACCACGATTCACTCCATTTTACGGTGGAGGCACCTGTGTCTGAGAGGATTCTTTGCCAACGTCTCAGAGTTCACTGGGGAAAAGCTGGGATTCCAACCTGGATCGAATTCCTAAGCTAGGCTATCCGGGCAGAGACTCTGTTCCCTCGCCTCACTGGCCTTTGTCGGGGAGGAGTGTCCCTGAGCTGATGACAGTCTCCGCTGTGGATGGGCGTGGGCAGGAGGCTGACAGAAGGGCAGTGCCCACTGCTGCTGAGTGGCTTACGGTGCCTGCTAACCCATCATTATTTCGCTTCCCTGGGAGCCGTCGCTTGTTCTTCAGGTCACAGTAGCACTAAAGAAACAATTTTCCTCTTAGAACTGCCTTGCCTCCACTGCTCTCATTTCTGCCTGACATAGAGCATTAAGCGATGGGGCAGCATAACTGAAAGTGGCTTGTCATCACGCAGCCGTGTGTGTGTGTGGTGTTCTTTCTTGAGGAAGAAGACACTTGGATACAAGGAAACACTCTTGTCTTTGAGGATGCTGGGGGTGGGCTGCAGGTCTTCTGTTGTCTGGGATGGCCTGAGGCTCTTACAGGGCCACCTGTTACCCTGTGCTTGACCCAGGCTGGTAAATAACGGCATTCTCTGGGGGCTGATGGAGCCCGCCCCATGTGTCCCCAAAGCACTGAGTCTCCTATCAGTGCATTTCCCAAAGGGTCTTGATAACTCCAGCCCCACCGCATCGGTATTGCACATTAATGAAATAGTGGGGAACCACTGGGGGCTTTTCGGACTCTCAGGTGATCATAATTATCCCTTAGGATGTGGCCAAGTCTTTCCCATCAAAGGAAGGTCCCCATTTCCACGCCAACATGCCAGGTAGTGTTTCGCTCAGCGCACACGTTCCCCGTGCTGCGTCAGGAGAGCACACGGAAGAGGGGGGGTGGGGGAGGGAGGGATCGGGAGTTTGGGATTAGCAGATGCAAACTATCATAAATAGAATGGATAAACAACAAGGTCCTACTGTAGAGCAATATCCTGCGATAAACCATCTTGGAAAAGAATACGAAAAAGAATGTGTACATATGTGTAACCGAGTCACTTTGCTGGACAGCAGAATTTGACACAACATTGTAAATCGACTATACTTCAAGAAGATGAATTTTTTAAAATAAGAGCACAAGGAATGTGGCATGAGCTAATGTTTCTGAGCTCCAGAGAGACCCACTGCCCCAGCTCCTCCTAGCACACCTCTGCCCTGGGGAGCGGCCCGTGGGGGCTTGTGCCCCCTGCATAGCGTAAGGAGAGTGGTTCTGGAAAGTTCGGGCATCCCCACTCCTCTCCCTTTGTAGGAGAAGATGATGGGGAGAGGCAGGTTCTTTGAGCGATGGCTGAAGACTCAGTAGACCCCTGCTTAGCTCCTGGGAAACGCTGCAGTGGCTCACCTCCCGTGACCTGAAGTGTTTGAGAGCGTGTGTGTGTGTGTGTGTGTACGCACGCGTATGCACATGTGTGCACACGATCACACGCAAGATGTTCTAGAAACTGATGCTAACAGATAGCTGTTGAAACAGAAAGGTCGTCTGTTGTATATTTCTGGCTGCACCAGACACTTCCTCTGCCTTGTTAGACAGGATTGTATCCACTCGACAGGAGAGGAAGCTGACCAGAGGCCCAGCACTTCAGGCCGGATCGAACTGGCTTCAAGCTGGACTCCCCACTCCACCCCACCCCCGGCTGTTTGCAGGAGGTGAGGCAGACGTGCTCAACCCACCTGGGGCCCAGTGCGGGTTCCAACCTCCCTCCCCCGCCTCCCAAGGCCTGCCCCCCATCCCACCCACCCCGGCCACAGGGGCACGGGAGGAGGCCTTCTCTCAGCAGCAGCTCCCAGTGCAGAAGAGACCCAGCGTCCTCATGGTGTGTGACAGCGCCCAGGAACCGCGCGAAGAGGTGGTCAAGCTCCGCCGTGTGCGTACTGTGCCTTACGGCACCTGCCACCTGAGGTGGGCAGGTGAGTTCGGCTCCATCACCCCCTATGTGTGCACGTTTCACGTCCCCAAATAAACTGTCTCAGGTTCCACACTTTGGGAAGACGTGGGCTACATACGACAGAGGCTCTGGGCCCAGTGAATCGGGGAGTAAATGTGGGGGGAGGCCCCAGGGGAGGAACCCCTGCCCCACCAGGAGGGAGCAGAGTACTGGAAACCAAGGCCAGCCAAGTCAGTGTCGGGGCCGGAGGCTTCGGTGACCAGGACAGAACAGCATGCCGACTGACGACCTAAAGGAAAAGGCTGGAGCCCCTCCAGCCCTGTGCTGGACCGGCTTGCGGCGAGACCGTCGGATTTTATAAGGGGCGGAGCCAGCCTGCCTCTAAAACCTGCAGGGTGTTGCCCATGACAAACTGCAGTGCACACAGTCCGCCAGCAGAGGGCCTGGCGGTCACGGGTGGATGGGAAGACGGGATCCCGGCTCAGGGCCTCACCCATCCCTCTATCGTCTGCATGTCTGCACAGCCCTACTTCACACCTTGACTCATACTCTCCCCCCTCACCCGGCACACCTTCCTCTCTTGCGTCCATCAGGCCATGCCCATCACTTCCTTCTAAACCCAGTTCAAACTGAGCCTGGCCCTCTGTCCAGCCTGCCCCTGGCCGCATGGCTCACCCCATAGAAAGTTGGCTTGGTTTTCAGTTACTTTAACTTTCTTAGGCTCCCATTAGCTATACTCATTCCTGGCTCTTTCTACATTAAATACACAACTAATAGTTGCTGGATGAGTTAAACCATCACACTAAGTGATGAGAAACTTATGGGAATGATAAAAGAAGTCGACAGAAACCAATGGCAGAAGCAATAATAACAGCAACAAAATAAAACCCCTCTAAAACACATAATCTTTAATATATGGCTCTCTCCTGAGCATATCAACTTTGGAAACATCCAAGTGCCTATCTGGCTGAACTTTTCTTTATATTAAAATGTTAAGCTCCTCAGTAATGAATTTCAGAATCTAAAGTATGTCTGGATGGAGCCCTGCCTGGCCATGAGAGTCAATGTGAGCCTTACCAAGTACTGGTTACTCCAGAGTGTGTATCGCCCCGTTACGAGAAGAGAGGGTGCCCGAGGCTGCCTGCTTTTAGCCTGCAGGGCGTGGTCCGCCTATCCTCAGGGCCATGGACTGGTCTGCCTTTCCAGCCCCTCAGCACCTGGACTTCTGCCCTTAATGGTTGCTTGGTCAGGATGATGGATGGGCAGGTGAGTGGATGAATGGCTTGAACAGCCTCCTCCAAAGTGGAGTATATGCTGGAGACGAGGAATTCTTCCCTGGGAAATAGAAATAACAAGCAGGGTAGAAGTGCAGGCTTCATTTACAGGACCACATGGAAGACCACTTGGCAGAGCTGCCTGCAGCCTGTCTCTGTCCTGGGAATTAATCCAACCTGGACTCACAGCTCTTGCCCTCAGTCTCCACATGCAAACAACCCAGGCAACTCCTTGCCACAGGGACTCCATCCCCATGTCCATGGACCACTGGATGCCCCAGCCGTGCTCCCTGCCGGGTCTCACCTGCCCCTGACATGCCAAGGAGAAGAGGTCATCAAAGCACAGCAAGTTTGGTTGGAGGATAGTGAGTCCTTAGGGAACAACTGGCTTTAGATAGGAGCAGCTTTCAGCTGCAAACGTGTTTCTGGAAATCTGCATATAAAGCGAATCTGGATGAATCAAAGCAAATCTTGTCATAAGAAATAATAGTAAATGAAGCATTATGAGGGCGTCCCTCACACTCACACATGTACATGACTGCATATATTTTCCTATCTCGTTTCCATACCGTGATTCATTCATTGCAAACTAAACCAAGAGTTAGAATCTAAAAAAGAAGGACGCAGACTAATTTCTATAAAATAAGAAACAAACATGCACACGTACAATGTCACTCATTTGTCTAAGTATGTGGGACTGGACCAGCAGGACTGTGAGAAGACTGTAGGAGAGAAGAATTATGACAAAGGGGAGTGGGGATGCTGGGATGGAGATGGACATAGGAAAGAGAGAAAAAGATGGAGAGAGAGAGGCAGAGACAGAGACAGAGAGAGAGGGAGACAGACAGAGAGAGAGGTGGGGTGGCTATGTAAGTGGGGGGCACCAGTATTCATGGTAGAAAGCAGTGGATTTAAATGTGATGGACAGACCTGCTCAACTGCATCAGAACTTGGGTTTTTGATTTTGTGATAGCTTCTTGGTAGATTTTTAAATTATTTTTGGCTTATTTGTTTTCAACTTTTAAAAACATTTTTTATTTATTTTTGGCTGCATTGGGTCTTCGTTGCTGCGCAGGGGCTTTCTCTAGTTGCAGCGAGCGGGGGCTACTCTTCATTGCAGTGTGTGGCTTCTCATTGCGGTGGCTTCTCTTTGTTGCAGAGCACGAGCTCTAGGCACGTGGGCTCAGTAGTTGTGGTTCTCGGGCTCTAGAGCGCAGGCTCAGTAATTGTGGTGCGCGGGCTCAGCTGCTCCGTGGCATGTGGGATCTTCCCAGACCAGGGCTCGAACCCATGTCCCCTGCATTGGCAGGTGGATTCTTAACCACTGCACCACCAGGGAAGTCCTCAACTTCTTTTAAAAGTGATTTTGGTTTAGTTATGTTTTCCTCAAAAATCATCCATTTCATTCAAACTTTAGAATGTCTTGTCATAGAGTTGCTTATTCTTTATCTTTGAAATGATTGTACTGTGCTTATATCGTTTCCTCACTCATAACAGTGTGCTTTTGTTGTCAACCATTTTTCTTGATTAGATTTTCAAGAGGCTTGTCTATTTTATTGTTTTTTATAGAAACATTGCTTGGACCTGCCAATGTTTTGCAGTTTTAAAAATATACTCCAGTTTCATTATTTTATCTTTTTATCTTGATTAATTTCTTCACCATGTTCTTCTCAGGTTTTTTTCTCTTTCACTTCTTTCGTTGAATGATAAGCATATTTAATTTTTTAAAATTTAATAATAAAGAGCATATGAGAGGATAACTAAGGATTTTACCTTTAAAGTTCCCATTGTCATTATTATATAAACATTCTGTAATTGCAATTCTGATTTCCTCTCGTCTCAAGTATTAACTACAGGACTGAAATGTTTTACTTCCAAAACGGTTGAATTTTTTAAAAAAAATCATACATTTATAATTTTATTGCATTGTGATCTGAGAAGGTGACCTAAACATTCCTCTCTTTTTAGAATATTTTAAATTTTTATACAAGGCCCATGTATGTATATTTTGGAATAATGCGTACCCTAGATATAGGGTGGATAAAGTTTTATATGTTTATATATTATATTATATATTCTGATATATGTACGTGTGCATAAATATAAAAGATATTAATACAATTAAAAAAATATATGATCACTTTGTCCCTTCTGCCTCAAATATTTCTCCTCCCCACTCTGTCATACTCTCAGTCTTCCTTCAGAGGTAAAAGCAAACATCATCTCCTCTACAAAGCTTTCCCTGACCCTCAGGCACAAGAGATAACTTTCCCAAATCCCCTCTGGGTCCTCACAGCACTTAGTTATATTACTATGACTGGAGTGATCCCAGCCAGTTTGAGTCAATGGCTTCCTTCCTTCCTCTCTGAGGACAGGCTAGGGCTCCCTCTTTACATGCCCAGGGGTTAGCACTATACTTGATACAGAATAGTAAATGTTCTTTAAAATAATGTTATTCAAATATATACATCTGTAAATGTTTACTGAATAATGTATTTCCAAAGCCGATAACTCTAGTGTCGGCTGGGTGCACATTTTCTCTGTGTAGTGTTGCGTTTTATAGAAAAACGCACAGATTAGCTAACTCGTCAATCATAGCACAATATTATCTTTGTGTTAAGATTCAGACCTTGTAGCAGATCTATTGTGATGAACCCTTTTTCAACTTGAGTCTCGTCAAGCTTCATTATTCTCAATCCAGTCTGACAGTTGGAGGTTAAAAATACATCCCCTGCCTTGATCAAATTACCTGGTTCCTACAGGTAGCCAACTAGGTGAATTGCTACTGCCTGTGAAGGTCTAATGTACATGGTAGGTTTAAGATTCTTGGAATGTTCAGTTTCTAACTATTTATCCAACGCTTACTTAGTTGCATTAACGGCTGTTCTATGTGGCACATGCAAGATACCATATGGTTTATGAAGATATTTTTAAGAAAGAATATTTACCACTACCTTGAATGTTATATGAACACAATTCTTTTCATATTATTTTATTTTATCATCAGGAGCTTAGGTTGTAACTCTTTCCTCTTTTAGAGAATATTTTTTCTTTTTTAAATTAATTTAATTTATTTTTGGCTGTGTTGGTCTTCATTGCTGCGTGTGGGCTTTCTTTAGTTGCGGCGAGCGGGGGCTACTCTGTTGCGGTACACAGGCTTCTCATTGCGGTGGCTTCTCTTGTTGCGGAGCACGGGCTCTAGGTGCGCGGGCTTCAATAGTTGTGGCACGCGGGGCTTAGTTGCTCTGCAGCATGTGGGATCTTCCTGGACCAGGGCTCGAACCCGTGTCCCCTGCATTGGCAGGCGGATTCTTAACCACTGAATCACCAGGGAAGCCTCCCTTTCTTCTTTATGATACTCATTTTCAAGGATTTTTAAAATGCAGAGTTTTCTTTGGAGATTGTTTTAATTTGCAAAAGGGTCCGTGGGTCAAAACATTGAAAGGCTGCTGCCATTCTGTTGACTCCCTGAATGCTCGTTGGATTCTGTCACTAATTGAAAGGCATAATGGCACACAGCAAGAGTCTCATCACTGCTTGAAAACTTGACTCGAGAGCTTTCCTTCTGCAGAAGGAAAGGGCAGCGCTTTGGCTAAATGGTCATATTCTAATGCTCATCCTCAAAGCTCATTAGTGAGATGATGACATTTCTACACAAAGTTTACCTCGTTGTGCAATAAAAGCGATAGTGAGACTTTTAATCCCTTTCTCTTGTTTTAGAGCTCTGTGACAAAGATTACTGTCTGAAGGGTACAATGTAATCAGCTCATCGGACATTCGTATTTCTCCTTCTAGCAGTTTATCACGGATGTAGCTATGCCCTCTACCTGAATATCAGAGGTGAGTCTTGGTTAAGAAAAGTAGATTGACCAATAATAATTTGGGGGTATTTTGACCAATGATGAAAAGTAAAGTGTTTATAAAATGTTTCCATCAATGGAACTTTATTTCCTCCTCTTTTTTTTTTTAATGTGGTCACATCATTTCTTTCATTTTCATAGGTCAATGGGCATGAATAATCTCTTGTCGCTTCATTCTCTTTATTGTATTACAGAGATGACTTCTAAACGTCCTAAATATTACGCTCCCATCGACAGACTCGAGTGCTTGCTCTACAGAGTCCATCACCCTCCCAGGAACCCTCCAGGGAGGGTGGGAGAAACTGCTACCCAAGAGTCTGCTTTGAACAATTTCTTCAAATTCTTTCACCAGAAAATGTTCCCCGTGCAATAGAAAAAGGTGAAAATGGTTCATAAATTTGTAACAAATCTGTTGACAATAAAATAATTCTTGTCAAACAAGAACAGTTAAGAGATGCTGAAAAGAATAGAATGCCCTCTTCCTGCCCTCTTCAATTGTTTGCTAGTAGCGGGATATTTTCTTTTTTCTTTTCTTTTTTTTTTTTTTTTTTTTTTAGCAGGCTAGGTTTAATTTTTTCCTCTGATAGTTTAGGTAGCTACAACTTGAACTAATTGAAACCAACATTAAATAAGGATTGAACAACCTGACAAAAAGGTTTATTCTGTTTGTATTTGAAATACCAGGTGAAATGCTATCTGATAAAACATTTTTCTTTGGTTGCCCTAAGTCATTAATATATTAAGGATTTCCATCGTCAGAATGTCTGCAGGTTAAAACCTTCCTCCAAAAGAGACACAGGGTGAGTTATTATCTTAGAAGAAGGGTGAGTTATTATCTTAGAAGAAGGCTGAGTTATCACCTGCCTTGGTCCTCCTGTTGTGGTGCTCAAGTTATTTCCTTTGACTTTATAGGTTTTAAGTCTTCTTTGTTGATGGAAGAGGCAAGATTAACATTTCCAGAAATATTCAGAGAGTTTGGAGAATTAACTGATTGTACACCTACTACATGCCAGTCCCTCTCCGGCACTTGACAATCATCCTCCCATTTGTCACCATAACACTATGGAGGGGACATTATGACCTTCAGTTAGTGGGTGAAGTCAGTGGGGGACAGAGCGGCCAAGGAATTTTCTCAAGGTCATATTCCTTACCTGTGGCTAACATCAGTTGGCTTTCAACACTTCCTGGAAAATCTTGGGTGTTTACAGAGTCAGTGTTCTACTGTTTTCTACAAGGCTGTGCCCACTACATCTCCCCTTCACTTTCACTCCTTTTGTGGTCCAGGAAGGGAATTCTCTTGTCACCCCCACTTCCCCTCAATATGGAAAAAAGGAACTGGCCAGACAAAGAGATGTTCCAATATCCTTTACTTAAGGTTCCAGTGGTCTATCTGGATCCAAATCCACAGAAGACATGACATTACCTGGGCTAGGGAAGTAGAGTCCGTAAGGAGCCTTATTCCTGGCTCTGCACTCACTCACCCCTGGATCCTCCAGCACCAGACAGAACCTCCCATCGTCATCATCATCACCACCACCGTCACCATCATCATCACCATCACCACCATCACCATCATCACCATCATCACCATCATCACCATCACCACCATCACCATCATCACCATCATCACCATCATCACCATCACCACCATCACCACCAACATCACCATCACCATCATCATCACCATCACCATCATCACCATCATCACCATCATCACCATCATCACCATCACCACCATCACCATCATCACCATCATCATCGCCATCATCCTTTAGCTCTTCCCATTCCCCCTTCACAGCCAAACCACCCCTGACACCTCCACTCCCTTACCTCCCCCAGCAACTGAGTGCAAATAAGATTTTCCCTCCTTAGTCCAGTAAAATCCCTATGGCTAAGGTCACCACCAATGCCACTTCTGTTACACTGGTGGGCAACACTTAGCCCTTCTCGGCTCCCCTGTGAGCAGCCTTCCACACAGCACCCTTTGAGGAACATCTCCTGATTCTCTTCCCACCTCCCTGATGGCCCCTCTCAGGAACCTCCATGGGATCTTCGTCTGCTGGCTCCAGACACAGGCTGATGGCTCCTATCACTCTGTGTCTTCAGCTCGGATCACCTGGGCTTCAGGTGTATGTACTCAACCATCTGGGTACAGCTTCACCTGAACTCCCTGTAGGCCCTACAGAGTCACTGTGCTTGTGCCGGCTCTTCTCCATCTGCCTCTCCACCACCTTCCACCCTGCTTGGTGCCCAGGAGGTACCAGCTGGCTCCCTCACCCTCTGCTTCTGCAGGAGGCTGTTGGGGCTCGAGAGGCTGAGGTCAGGGGTTTTCTCCCCAGACCCCTCCCTATGGGGCTAGAGATTGACACCGTGGCCCTTTCCACATAACTACTCTTTATGACTCAGGTAATTCATGCTCCCCCTCACCTTCTGGCATTGAGGTGGTGCTGGCCTCCCCACCCCATTTTCTGGCAGCTTCACATCCCTCTGCCCCTTAAATCCTGCCCACACCTTTATCACTGGTGCTTTTGCTATCCTCCCCTTGGTTAGCCTGATGGGTGTGCCTTTTGTTCCCTGGTGACCAGTACGATGTCCCCACTGGCTCTGTACCTTTCCTTGCCAGCCTTGCCCTTGTCCACCAACCTGCATTCCCATCCCCTAGTCCAGTGAATGGCACATCACCACTCAGGTTGCCCAACTGGGACACTGGGACACCTCCTTGGCTTCTTCCTGTCCCTCAACCCCACATCCATTCCGTTCAAGCTCCTGTAGACTCCGAGTCCTTCAGCTCTCGATCCCCACTGCCACAGCTCTTGTGTTGACCACCACCAGCTCCCACCTGGACACCCTAAACACATGCTACGTGGTCTCCCAGCCACCACGTTTGCCCCTTTAATGCATTCTCCACGTTGCAGTCAGAACAATTCTTTCTAAGATACAAGCCTGGCGACATCAACCCCCATTAAGCCTTTATTGGATTCCCATGGGCCTCAAGATAAACCTCACGTGTGCCTTGGCTTTTCCAGCTCAGACTCACCCAGCAACTTCTTTCATGTCCGCCGCTCCAGCCAAGCTGAATTTGTTTCAAATGTACCATGATTTTCACCTCTGGCTCTTACATGTGCTTCCAGGGTCTGGGAACTGTAGTAATTCACCTGGTATTTCCAATGAACACTTCAGATATCATCTCAGACATTGCTTCTTCCAGGATGCCTTCCGTGATGTCCCCTACTGCTGCTATGCCTGTGCTCCACAGCATCCTGGATATCCCCCTCCTCATCGATAGCTATGGTTTATTGGACACTAACTATGTAACAAGAGTTGTGTAGAGCACTCGATATGAATTATCTTCTTTAATACACACAGAATCCCTGAGAGGTGGTATGGTCCCTATACAGTAAACTGGAACAGCCTATTCACTCATCTAGAGCAGGGCTTGGCAAACTTTTCCTAAATGTAAATATCGCAGGCTTTGTGGGCCATACGATCTCTGTTGCAACTACTCAACTCTGCTATTGTAGCCCGAAAGCAGCCCTGGATCACGCTTAAAATCAATGAGCCTGGCTGTGTGTCAATAAAACCCTTCACAAAGCTGGTGGCGGGCTGAATTTGACCCGAAGGCTGTCATTTGCTGAGCCCTGCTCTCCACTAGACTATGTGGCTCGTGAAGACAGGGACAGTGTCTCTGCCGTTCACCAGCGCGCCTCCAGCTTGGGGACCAGCACACAGTGCTGCTTCACCACTGTCTCCAGGGAGAGGTTTGGGGCAGGACAAATGATAAGAACCAGACATCTGTGATTGCTGAGCAAGCAGCGTTCTCAGCTCAGTTTGCCTGATGCACCCAGAAATCCCCCCTCGCTGAGCCCAAGTCCACATGGTGCCGTGAGACTCTTAACTACTGGTCCTCCCTCTGCTCTCAGGAGGCGCAGACAGAAGACGTAACTCCCTTCTGGTGGGAAACCTCTAGGGCTCCAGCTCCCACAGGCTCTTCTCCAGGTTAAACCTCTCCCCTTCCCATCATCTCCCATCTCCATGGTGATCAGATGCTCCTTCATCCTCTCTGCCCCCCCACAGGCTCCCCGTTTGCCAATGTTCCCCTTAAACGGCTCTCTCTCTCTCTCTGTGGAGGGAAACCAAACCCTCCAGACTCATGGGGTGCCATGGTCTGGGCGACACCCAACTCATGGAGTCCCGCCTCCTCCGGGCTCTGGGCTCTAAGAGTCCTCGCCTGGCCTCTAACGGGCCACGTCCCAGGTTCTAATGGAGTCAGTCTCTGCAATTCCCAGCCCTCTCTTAGGAGAGCTGCTTCTAAAGCAGGGCTCAACCATGTTTTACTCAGAATGTTTCTCAACTCCGTAGATTTTTAAAAATTCTAAAGACAGACTTATGGCAGGATTTTGATGTGGGGTGTGGAGTGACATGGCAAAACAGGAACATTCTTCCAGCCAGCTCTGGAATTTGGGAGGGATCGTTTCCAGCAGAAAGGGAGGCAGAGGCACTATCTAAATGCGAGGTCACGCATTCCTAGGGAGTGGCGTTCAAACAACTGCATGCTTGGAGATAGGGAAAGTCACCTCATATTTCAGAAAGCCTCATGGCAACACCTCCCTTGACTTAAAATTACCCTCAGCAGCAGAAATGCCAAGGCTTCCGAGGAACCCACCGTCGTCATCAGACTTCATTTTCCTTCTCAGCCTCTCCCGTCACACACCTGTCAGCACCTGACCTGGGCTGGAGCTTGTTAGGTGTGAGGCTTCTGGATCAAGCCATCTGAGTTCCTCAAGGGTGGAGATTGTTCTCACTCAGTCCCTGACGCCTGCCCAGCCCAGGCTGGGGTCCCGCGCATAGTTATGGACCTGCACGAGCTCTGCAGCCAGTGATGAGAAGCCTCCGTGGCATTGCAGTTGGCACCACCAGCAGAAGGCTGCCTGGGAGCTGCCTCTGTATCTCCTCCTGGGAGCAGCTCAGCCCTGTCCCTCTGCCAACACTTGTGCCTCTGCGTCCAGGGTCCCCGGCTTGGCTCGGCCCCCAGGTGTCCTGCTGGCTGGTCTCAGCGATGAGCCACGCTGTTTATGTCCCCCAAGTCCGTGGCCTCCGCATGGCTCCATCACCACCGCAGCTCTTGTTCTTGCTGAATCATAAACTTAAGTCCTAAACTTCCCGGCGTGAATCTTTTGGCGAAATAATTTTGCAAAGGTGACTCCTCTGTGTTCCCAGGATTAAATAACATAATTACGGCAGCTTCTCAAAGTTCATGACTGTGCTTTTCAGTCTCCTCAAATGCTGCTTGAAATTTCTCGGGTCACTGCTGCGGGCAGGTTAGACGCACTTGAAATGTGAAACTTCGTCCCATTTCACACACAATCAAACGCCCGCTGGCACGGAGGAAAGCCTCATGAAGTAGGGGTGGGGTGAGTAAGGCAACCAGCTGATGATGGAATGGGTGCTATCTGACGATGGCCCCTGGCACTGTGGCCGTGATGGGACACAGAAAGACACATCAAGGTCACTTAAAGTGTTCCAAGAGCCTTCATTTCTAAGGGTTCTATTCTCCTTCTCAAAATCCATCAACCAGTTTTCCCACTTGTTTCCTATACTGGTATTTCTGCTTCTCTTATGTCTCTTTGGACCACTGAGCTGTCAGAGTCATTTTCCTGGAGAGCAGCTTCCATCCCAGAATCAAAGGACCACCCGCTCAAACATTTCTGATGGCCCCTCTGCCTCGCTGCTTGGCCGGTCCCCTGCGACGGGTCCCGGAGGCCCCACGGTTTCGTCCAGGCCACCAAGCCGGCCTTTCTCCTCACTCTTCGGCACGGCCAAATGGATGGATGTCTCATCCCCGGGACCTTCTCCCTGTTCACTGCCTCTGAGTCTCTGTGTGGGCTCATCCTCTTGCTTAGAAGCCCCTTTCCACTGTCTCCATCACTTTTGATATTCAGACCCTCCACGGAGCACCTCTGCTCTTTCTTCCTCAGCTCTTTATGTCACTTTGGGAACTGAACAGGGCCTCAGGAGGACGGGGTCCTAGACCCAGGGGGCTCAGACGCTTTCTGCACGATGTGGATGAGTCCCTTTGCCTCTCTGGGTGAGGTTCGCTTACATAGGAAGGGACTGGTTTGGACAGACCCTGTGCAGGGTTTCACCTGTACTCCTGATTCTTTCATCATGCTTCTTTCATCATGCTTTTATTTAAACTGCAAATATCTTTATGGTTATAAAAGTAGTATAGATGCAATTAAAAATTTAGAAGAATCCAGGTTTTAAAGAAGAAATTTCCCTTAAACGCTACCACCAGAGATAATTATGTGAACAGTTTGTTGTTTATTTTCAAGGCCTTTCTATTACAAACTATTTTTTTAATGTTTTTCTAGATTTTTTTTTTTTTTTTTTTTTTTGGCTGTGCCGCGTGGCATGTGGGATCTTATTTCCCCGACCAGGGATTGAACCCGTGCCCCCTGCGGTGGAAACGCAGAGTCTTAACCACTGGACCGCCAGGCAAGTCCCTATTTATTTTTTAATTTGTATCTTATATTGGACTCTAGTTGATTTACAATGTTGTGTTAGTTTCAGGTGTACAGCAGAGTGATTCAGTTATACATAGTCGTATACCTATTCTTTTTCAGATTCCTTCCCATATCAGTATTACAAACTTTCTTATCTTTCAGCACAGAGCATGGACTTACACTAGAAACTTCTGCTTTACTTGAAAACATCTTTTCACATTAAAAGCTGCAGGAGTGCCTTGTCTCTTTCGATAGCTTGCAGTGGATTCTGTACAACGCTGCCCAGAGCCCCCTTCAGGAAGAGGGCGCTCGTTCCCTTGGCAGCGGACAGACAGAGCGCTTCGCTCATGGCTCACAGCAGAATCCGAGGGGCACTGACACGGAGGAGGAGAGCTGCCTGTGCCTGTCCCAGCCACTCCGACGACTGGCCCATGTGAGGGTGCAGAGGCTGAGTGTCTTACCCTTTGGGCACCTCTGGAAAGTGTGATGAGCTGAGGCCTCTTTCTGAAGAGCATCAGCTCAACCCTTCCCCCTGCCAGTCCTTAGAGATGTTCCCAGGTGCTTCCCAACAAACCTTCATTGTGCAAAACTCTGCCTTTGTCTGTTTCCCTTGACGTCCAACCTGCTTTTCTCGTTGCATGGATGCACCAACGTTTAGCTAAGCAGTGTTCACCTAGGAGCGTTCAGATGCTTTTCAATTTTTCAGTTTCAAGCAATGTTGAAACTGACATCCTTAACCATACTTTTTTTTTTTTTTTTTTCTTGCGGTATGTGGGCTTCTCACTGTTGTGGCCTCTCCCTTTGCGGAGCACAGGCTCTGGAGGCGCAGGCTCAGCGGGCCCAGCCGCTCCGCGGCATGTGGGATCTTTCCGGACCAGGGCACGAACCTGTGTCCCCTGCATCGGCAGGCGGACTCTCAACCACTGCGCCACCAGGGAAGCCCCCTAACCGTACATCTTTTTAAAAAAATTTATTGTTGATGGACAATATCATACAAGCTTCAGGCATACAACATAGTGATTCACAATTTTTAAAGGTTATAGCTCATTTATAGTTACTGTAAAATATCGGCTATATTCCCTATGCTGTTTAACATATCCTTGTAGCTTATTTATGTTATACATAGTAGTTTGTACCTCTTAATCTCTTACCCTGTCTTGCCCCTCCCGTCTCCCCTCTCCCCATTGGTAACCACTAGTTTGTTCTCTATATCTGTTCTCTATAAAACTAGTTTGTTCACGAGTTTCTTTTCGTTATATTCACTAGTTTGTTTTTTAGATTCCACACATACGTGATACCATGTGGTATTGTCTTTCTCTGACTTATTTCACTAAGCATGATACCCTCCAGTTCCATCCACGTTGCTGCAAAAGGCATTATTTCATTCTTTTTTATGGCTGAGTAGCATCCCCTTGTATATATGTACATCACATCTTCTTTATCCGTCCATCTGTTAATGGACACTTAGTCTGCATCCCTACCTCGTAAATAATACTGCTATGAACATTGGGGCGCACGTATCTTTTCGAATTAGCGTTTTCATTTTTTTTGCAGATACATAGCCGGGAGTGGAATTGCTTGACCATACATCTTTGAACAAACTTCTGATTGTTTCCTTGGAGTAGCATAACATAGTGTGTCTGAAAACGTAGACCCTGAGGGTCCCCAAGACTCTTATAGGGAGTCTGTGAAGTCAAAACTCTTTTCATAATAATACTAAAATGTCATTTCTCTCTATAACTGTGTTGACATTTGCAACTATGGTGCAAAAGCAGTGGTGGGTAAAGCAGCCGATGCCTTAGCAGGAATCAAAGCAGTGGCAGCAAACTGCTCCCATGGCCATTTCATGTACTTAAAATTAAAAACAGCTAGGTTCGCTCCAAAATGCCCTTGATGAAGAAGTAAAAACGATTACTTTAAAAAAATTTTTGACCCTGTGTACACATCTCTTTCCTATCCTGGGACTTGTGCATAAAGCATTTCTGCTATCTACCCTGGGATGTGCATTGTCTCAAGGAAAAGTACTGATGCAGGAGTTTCTGTTTTGAGCTGAACGAGCTGCTTCTTCCTGGAAACGCCACTTTGCCTTCAAAGAATGACTGACAGACATGCTGGGGCTCTTCAGACCGGGGTATTTGCTAGACATTTTCTCAAAAAGGAACGAAATCAACCTGTCACTTCAAGGAAAGCAACTGACAGTATTTTTGCCGGTGATAAAATTTGAGATTTCAAGTGAAAATTGGAATTCTGGAAACCTTGTATCAGCCACCATGAGTTTGACAGCTTCCCAGTACTTCTGAACTTTACTTATGGGATGGGCGGTGATTTTAACAAGTACGATTTTTTTTTAATATCGTATAATGAAATGTGTCAACATTTGGAAGACCTGCAGACTCAGTGAATCAACATTTTTCCAAATGACCAATGCATGATGGTACAGAATTGTGTGTGAGAAAACAATCCATTCAAAGTACAAGATGGACCAATGGCGTTTAATGGATTGGAGTAGAGAAAGTTCATTGATGGGGTTTTGGGTTCCACGTTGCAACTAAACATTTAGAACCTATAACTTGTAGCATGCAAGAAGAATATTCACAATGATCTGAGAGGCTATTAAAACATTGCTCTTTTCCAGCTACATATCTGTGTGAGGTCTGATTATCTTCATATACTTCAACCAAAGCAACATATCACAAGACATTGCACGGAGAAGCAGATGTGGCAATCCAGTTGTCTTCTCTTAAGCCAGACATGACAGAGATATGCAGAAATGCTACTCTTCTTGTCATTTTTTTTGTATTGAAAATTTTAGCTACTTTTTATAAAATAATTTATGTTAATGCATTTATTCCTTTTCTAAAATGTATTAATAAACATTTAGAAGCATTCTTAGTTTTAATTTCTAATACAGTAAATATTGATAGATAAACAATGCTTTGGGGGATCCTCATTAGTTTTTTAGAGTGTAAAGAGTTTCTGAGACCAAAAGGTTTGAGAACTGCTGGCATAGAACATGTGTCTCATCATTCCTCACTCTTATCCAAGGAGGGGAGGTGGTAATCTCATAGGTTATTGATTGAATCACATTAACTGCTAAGCCAGGTCACTATACATTGAGCTAAACACATAAGGAGCGGGTGACCCTACTGCTCCCACCCACCCTGTGGTGGACACCTCAAGTAGGACCTGTCTGCCAACCCTTCCTCCTGTTTTTCTTCCTGGAAGATGCACCTGGATCTAAGATCCCCATCTTCTCAGTTCCTGGATCTCCTAAATTCCAATAGTTTTTTTCTTTTCTCACTTCACACCCTAGACCAGGGTTTTTCATGAGGCTCCATTGTTGGCCTATTATGTTGCAATTTTTCCAAGTTTGTGGCTTATTTTTAAAAATTTTTGATGATGCCTTTTGACATACAAATCGTGTAAAATGTTTTCTATAACATCAATTTTTAATCTTTTAATTTATGGCTTTTGCTTTACTGGCATGATAATTAAATTATTTTTTACCATATGGTTATAAAAAATATCCTTCTAAATTTTCTTTTGGCATTTTAATGTCTTCTAATATTTTTAGATTTATCCCATTAATAAAATTAGAATCCGAAAAAGTTACATTATTGCGGTATAACTTACGTACAATAAAATGAATGTATGCATATTAAGCGCACGTTTGGTGAGTTTTATACTCCCAGTGAATACATTTTTGATTAAACATGTGTATACCACATACGTATACATTATCAGAAGTAACAGCCATTGTATGAATACATGGCAATGTAGGCATTCAACAGTTGATGGATGTTTGATTTCTTTTTCTATTTGGGAGCTATTATTAATAAAGCTGATATGGGGCTTCCCTGGTGGCGCAGTGGTAGAGAGTCCGCCTGCCGATGCAGGGGACGTGGGTTTGCGCCCCGGTCCGGGAAGATCCCACGTGCCGCGGAGCGGCTGGGCCCGTGAGCCACGGCCGCTGAGCCTGTGCGTCCGGAGCCTGTGCTCCGCAACGGGAGAGGCCACGGCAGTGAGAGGCCCGCGTACCGCCAAAAAATAAAAAATAATGACAATAAAGCTGATATGAACATTTAGATACAACTCTTCGTATATGTAGTCTTTAAAATGATATATTCAAATTGGTTATTACTGATATAAAGGAAAGTGTTTTGAAATATATTTTAATGTTAAATGTAAGAATCTTAGGAAATGCTCTTTTGAATTTCAATAGTTTTTTCAGTTAATGCTCTTTGATTTTTCATGTAGACAGTAAGATAATCTTCCAGGAATTATAATCTTGTCTTTTCCTTTCCAATATTTAAACGTTTTGTCTCTTGCTCTTGCCTTATTACATTAGTTGATGTTTCAGGCCAAAAGTTGAATAACAGCAATTATTCTTGCTCCTGACTATATAAGTCATATATTGTTGTATAATGTTAGGGCACGGATTATATGCCCCCCACCCAATTTATATGTTGATGTCCTAACCTCCTGAATGTGACCTCATTTGGAGATAGAGTCTTTACACAGGTAGTCAAATTAGAATGAGGTCATTAGGGTGGACAGTGATCCAATATGCCTAGTGTCCTTATAAAAAGGGGAAGACTGGTCACAGACACGCACACAGGCAGAATGTCATGTGAACACTGAAGACAGCCATCTCCAAGCCAAGGAGACAGGCCTGGAACAAATCCTTCCCTCTCAGTCCTCAGAACTGTCGACACCTTGATTTCAGACATTCGGCCTCCAGAACTGTGAGAGAATACATTTCTGTCATTTACGTTGAAGCCACTCAGCTTGGGTACTTAGTTCTGGCAGCCCTAGCAAACTAATGCATATAACAAATCACCCCACACTTAGTAGCTTAGAACAGTCACTGTTTCATTTGTTCATCACATGGTAGGTCAGCAGTTTGGTCTGGGCGTAGCTGGACTGTCCTTCACTGGTCTCCCCTGGGATCCCTCATACAGCTGCGGTCATCTGCAACTTGACCAGGGCAGAGTGGCCAAGAGCAGCCTCACTCACAAGTCTAGCAGCTGGTGCTGGGCATCAGCTGAGACAGCCCTTCTCGGCTCCGTGTGGCCTTGCATCCCCTGTGGGCGAGACTGGGCTTGCTCCCAGGGTGCTCGCACAGCAGTACTCCCCAGGCGCACGAACAGGAATTCAAGGCCTCCGGGGTCCTCGGCCTGGACTCACACGACGTCACTCCCACTATGCCCCATTGTTAAAAGCATGTCATGAGACCAGCCCATATTCATGAGGGGGGGACTCCACCACCTTGGAGACCCCACCGCTTACGGGACGAGTGGCAACGCAGCACTGCAAAGGAGGGCACACCCACAGGCGGGTGGATGCGTGGACATTTTGGGCAGTTAGCCGCTCTAACTCTAATGGGGACGTGTGATGATTGATGGTTAAGTATGGCGCCTGCCTGATGTTTCTAATAGATGCTCTGAATTTTCAAAAATGTATTTTCACTCCCCAGAGACTTAGAATTTTTCTCAGAAGTGGACGTGCAGTCTTGGTAAATGCCTTTTTCGCACCCATATAAGTGACCATATGGTTTTCCCGTTTAACCTCTTAATATAAGAAATTACAGAGATGGGATTGCTGGCGTTCTGCTTCTGTTTGTAGAAAGTTCATCTTATGTCGCCAGCAAGGTATGAGCTCCCTGAGGGTGTGGACCCCTCTGTATGTGTGTACTGGCACACGGCAGACTCACAATTAAGGTCTGTTGCAATAGGTTGTATAGATTTTCATCTGAATTCAAGGCCATGTTCTCTCAGGTAAATCAGATGGCGCACTGGAGGCGACATGACCTTTCCCAGTTTTCAGCAAAGCGTATTCCCAGCCACCTCATGAGCATCCATCTCTGCTGCTACAACTCTCCCGTCTTCTCCCCGACCCCTCCTGGGTTCCCTTCCCCGCAGTGCTAACTTACTGTCCTGCAAACACAGAACTATGCCTCGTCTTCCTCATTATCCAACAACAGGTGGTGTCTATTTTAATAAGTGCGTGATTTATACCTACAAGGGCTGTTCATTCTCATCCCGCTTCTTTTCCCAACAGGAACTCTGCCAAGAGGCATCAGAGCCTCTGGGATGGCCTGTGGGCCTTCCCGCCTCTTTCCCTTTCTAACTGCAAACACTCCGTGGGAAGCAGGTGGACTTCCCACATTCAGATTCTGGTCCTGACACCGTTTATGCTTTAAACAATGACCTTCTTATGACTCAGCTGCTTCAGCTCGAAAATGGGGGTAAATAAAGGCGTTCTCCTTCTAGAATTGTCATCAGGATAGAACAAGAAAACAGCTAAGTACTTGGCCCACGGACAGTACTTCCTAAACTTTGGTTGAGTCAATGTCATTTTTTATAGGTTAGTTTTCTCATGTGGAAGTAACAAGTTTCCGCAAACTTACTGGCTTAAAGCAACACAAATGTATTAGCTAATAGTCTGGTAGGTTAGACGGATGATACAGGTTTCACTGGAGTAAAGTTAAGGTGTGGGCAGGGCTGGTTCCTCCTGGAAGCTCTAGATTTTTTTGTCTTTTCCAGCTTCTAGAGGTGCCTGCTTTCCTTGATGTGTGGCCCCTTCCTCCTTCTTCAAAACCAGCCACAGCAGGTCAAGCTCTTGTCACAGAGAATTCCTCTGATCACCTCCTCTGTGTCTGTGAAATAGTAGGAAAGACTGCTGCTCCTGGCACAGAGCTTCTACAACCTTTGTAATTTCCTACATAATCAGGGTACTAGGAGCATCTTTTGTTCTAATATTTGGTCTTTGACCCCAGTTCCTAATGCAGAGCTCTTAGGTCCCTTGGAATTTCCTGGGCCATGGGAGTGACTTTGTTCTAATGTGGTGACTCTGGGTGGATGGCTTCAGGATGCGGGCTGGTCACCAGAAAGACCAAGCTGTGGTTAGACGCTTGGAACTTTCATTCCCCCTCCCATCTCCACAAAGGAGAGGGGGTTGGAGATTGAGTCAATGATCAATCATGGCTATGTGATGAAGCCTTTATGAAAATCCCAAAGTACGGGTTTCCAGGCTGGTGAACACGTGGAGGTCCTGAGAGAGCCGCAGCCTAGAGAGAGCACGGCAGCTGCACACCCCTTCCCTTGCCCTTCGCACCTCTTCCCTCTGGCCGTTGTTGAGTTATCTCCTTTACTAATAACCAGACAGTCTATTAGGTACGCTGTTTACTTGAGTTCTGTGAGCTACTCTGGCAAATTAATTGACCACAGGACAGTTTCACTGCCCTAAAAATCCCATGTGGGCTACGCTTTTTAGGATCTTGGCATCCATATGTGTTCTAGCTAGTCCTCTAAGGACTGCGCATCTCAGATTCTTTGTTTTCTCAATATCCTAATGGCTCTGTCTTCATTCCAGTCCCTCTTGGGGCACTTGTG
Source organism: Phocoena phocoena (assembly GCF_963924675.1). Lineage (NCBI taxonomy): Eukaryota > Metazoa > Chordata > Mammalia > Artiodactyla > Phocoenidae > Phocoena > Phocoena phocoena. The sequence continues at coordinate 4,815,419 of NC_089234.1, read as the reverse complement.
TGTCCCGCTGTGGTATATACTTGCCCCTAAATTCTTCGGAGACACACTTTCCTTCTCTGGGAGGACCCTGATTACTTTTGTCCTCTGCCTGCACCTCTGTACCCCCCACCAGTCTCCTCTGGGTAGCTTGCTCTAGACGGCTCATCCTGACAGCCTGCGAGCTGTCACTGGATTCCTCTCTTGTGCCTTGCCAGGGTTTCCGTCCACGGCCGTGGCAAAGCCCCCCTTTGGCTCCTGCGTGGGGAAGTGACATCTGCTTTATGTAATGAACTGGCACTTTCTCTACTTTCACATCCCTGGCTGTCCCCCGGGCTCACTTCCTTCTCAGGAGCCTGCCACGAGGAAGTCCATCAGTGTCTCCTCTGAAGAATCCAAATCGCTGATTTCGTATGCGCTGTCACTGACAGTGTTTTAAGGCCACTTCAGAGATTCAAGGACATTAGTTCAGCTTCCCAAGCCAACCGTGCGTGCCCTTCCGGGCAGTCGAAGGATGTACACAATCTCCTACTCTCTAGAGCAGAGGGGGGTTAATTGTTTCTTTTCATGATGCAGAGAAGGGAGTGGCTGGGCCTGAATGTATCCTTGAAGTGCACACTCGGGCCTGGTCTGCTTGTGGTTCCCCTTAGCCAGCTGATTCCCAGCTGTTGGAGCTTAAATCCATCCTGCTACAGCTCTGGACCTGTGGGTCCAGACTGGGAACCCTGGAAGTGGTCCTGGCACTTGTAAGGATTTGTGTCTGTAATGGATCAGCTCTTCTGAGCTCCACCATCCCTGGAATGTGTCCTCTTTTCCCTAGTGGTCTTTGCCTCTTGAAAATTAATCTCGTCTGATCAAAGAGGATTGTTAGCCCCACCCACCTGCGGATTGGTGGGTTCAGAGCGCGGCTCGGTTTCCCTGCGCAGACGCAGGGATCACAATTGCGTAACGCGTGCTCCTGACCTCTTTGCAGGCCTTGGCTGGTAGCACCCAGGCTGCTAGGTGGGGAGCGGACTTAGCTGAGTCCTGGGCATCAGCCCCAGCTGAGCCCGAGCATACTGTCAGAGAGGAGACCATCTGTCCGTTCGCTAATCCACGTGGCCCCGAGCAGCATCTTCTTCCTGTGATCCCTCCGTCATGCCCGTGGGGCTGGAGCAGCCTCCGAATGGTGTTTAGCAAAAGGTCCAACAGTCAGGGGACAGGCGTTCCACGATGAAGACCCTGACCTGGCCCGTGTCTGCACCCCAAGCGCATGTGGACACATTTGCGGCAAGGAAAAGGGGAGTCCAAGAGCGGGAGGTTTGCCATCTCATCATTCCTAGGATGAAATTTTGTGCCAAACCCAGGCCAGAAGTAGCTTGTCAGGGAGATGCAGGAGGCAAGGGGCAGCCTCCACAGGACTCTGCAGGAGGAGGGGTGAGGACACAAGTCTGGGCAGAGATGGAGTGTTCTGAGATCTCTCTCTCTTTAAACCAGAAAATAGTGACACGTTTTAAAGATGGAGCTGTGACTTGGGTGTGTCTATGCTCTCTCCCCAGTGACATTTTAAGTGAGGGCTGGAACCAGGACGTACACATTTCATGTTCCCAGCAGCGCCTGGCCGAGGGCTGAAGCAAAGAAGAGAGTGATGGGGCCAGGCCAGCAGCTGCCCGGGTGTCTGCCAGCGCTCTAAGGGTCAAAGGCCATCAGGTACATTGGAGGAGGGGTTTGGTGTACAAGAAATTCCACCGTGGTAGCAGTGAGCAGGATAAATTGGAGGCAGTAAGACAGAGGGGCAAATGCCTCAGTGATACAGTGGTGGTACCAGCAGGGGGAACAAGTACCCTGAGAGCCATGGGGTGGGCTGGGGTGGGGGGGCAGGCCGAGCACTCTAGTCAACTAGCAGATGTCAGGGAGAGGGGTGGGAGTGGCTTCTGGGCTTAATGGGGAAGATGGCAAGGCCATTACCAAAAATAAGCTGCTCAGGTTGAGAGGAGGGGTGTGAAGGATTAAAGGCTCTCCATGTAGGAACATCTCCCAGGCCACTTGGGAAAGTGGTCCTGAGCTCAGAACAGATGTCAGGGGCCGAAACGCAGGTGCAAGGGGGAGGGGATGGAGTTCACATTGAAACTGTGGGTGGGCGTGGGACCCTCTCAGGGACTGTTGACCAGCAAGCAAAGGCCATGGGTGAGAGCACGGTCATGAAGGACCCTGAGGAGGGGAGCAATGACCAGAGAGTGGGACAGAGCTGGGGAGGAGAGGCCAGACCAGGGAGCCTGCCCTGGAGGAAGGGTCCAACCATACCATGTGCCTCGGTGGGTCAGGAAACCAGCTCACAAGGGGCTGTGAGAGCACAGTAGCCATGATGAGGTCCAAATCCTGCTGGCCTGAGTACCAAGGGGGAGACAGGGATTCAGAGGTGAGTATTGCATGAGGCCTCCAGTGAGTGCCAATTAAGCACTTGGGAATTATGCAAATCATTGCAGATTCAAGAAAGGAGATAAAAAGGTGCTGGCCCTGCCTCCCAAGAGCTTACAGTTAGGAGTGGGGGACAGACTTAGAAAGGAAGACAGAGGAGCACACAGGGTGCAGAGGGCCCAGAGGGCACGGCAGACGGTACCCTCTGGGGGAATCAAGAGAGGCATCCCAGGGGAAGTGTCTCTTGAGCTGAACTTTTAAAGCTCTCTAGCAAAACTGGAATTGACAAAGCTACCTATCAGTAACGTAGCTATTGGCTGCGTGAGCAGGTATGAACTCCCACTCTCTGAAGACTGAGTTTCTTCATTTAGAATATGCAGGGCCTGGTCTGTGGTCTATGTGGGTGTTTCTGTCTCCAAAAGGCGATAGTTTTCAAAACCTTTGAAATGCGGAAAACAGTATGGTGGTTCTTCAAAAAATCGAAAGTAGAATTAACATATATTCATCAATTCCACTTGTGGTTCTATACCCCAAAGAATTAACAGCAGGGTCTCCAAGAGATACCTGTGCACTCACGCTCGTCCCTGCGTTACTTACAGCGGCCAAAAGATGGCAACAACGCAAGCGTCCATCTGTAGATGAACGGATAAGCAGAATGCGGTTATAGCCGTACTCGGGAATGTTATTCACCCTTGACAAGGAAGAACATTCTGACACATGCTACAACACGTGAATGAACCTTGAGGGTATTGTGCTAAGTGAGATAAGCCAGTTACAAAATCACTGTGGGATTCCACTTACGCGAGGCACCCAAAGTAGTCAAATTTACAGAGACGGAAAGCAGGTGGGTGGTTGTCGGGAGCTGGGGAAGCAGGGAGTGCGATGCTGATGGCTAGTGAGCGGAGAGCTCGGGTTCTGCACGGTGAAAAGCGCCCTGGAGACGGGTGGTGGTGACGGCTGCACAACAATGTGCGTATACTTGACGCCACTGAGCTGCAAACTTAAAAATGCTTAAAACGGTAAATTGTATGTTGTGTGTATTTAACCACAATTTTGAAAAAGTGCTATGAATATGGTTATAACTTACTAAAAGTTCTAAACTTTTTCATGCAACTGGGATTGCGATTTTTCACAAAACATAAAGCCACTGAAAAAGACAAACCACGTTAGGCTAGAGGTCAGAGACTTGAGTTTTATTGAGTTTCATTAAAAAATTTTTTGAAATAAGCAGTGGGCTGGGTTGAACAGCTCTGTCGGTGGCGGGTGGGCTGCCTGGGGCTCCAAGCTGCGGGCGGCGGGGGTCGGGGGCGGTTTGGGTCTCCTTCATGGGTTTTCCCTTGAGCCACCAACTCCCTGGGGCATGAGTTTCTCACTGCCAATGGCAGGAGCACAAGGGACCAAAGCCAACTGTGCTAGCAGTTAAGGTCTGGCTCATGTCACATCCACTAACATTCCACTGACCAAAGCAAGCCATATGGTCAAGACCAAAACAACGGACAAGGGAAGACTATTCCTCCGACAGTGGGAGCGCGATGCAAAGTAACATGGCGATGGCTGTGTTTGTATATAATCCTGTAACAGGAGTGAAGGAGTGGGGTCAGGAATCCAGTCCACTCCAATCGTATTCCCCAACTGAAGTGGTTTTCCTTTTACTCCAGAAGCCCAGTTCTATTTCAGAGTGAAGACGACCAGTTCTTAACGTTGCACCATATTTATCTGATTTCTTGCAAAATCTTTTCTGTAATCAGCCTTTCATTTTCATACAACTGTGTTTCCATTGCCATTTCAGTAAACAAATCACGGCCTCTCAGAGAAGCCATGGCTTCTGTGTTTGTTCTATTTCTGTAGATGAAAAGTGCTTCACAGGATCTGAGCTCTTCTGATTTGTATGTGCTCCACCAGCATCCTTCCTGCCTACTAGAGTGACACTTCAATTTTTGCCAATACCTTTTTTTTTTATTTCCACACTACACCAATTTCATCACTGTGCAGTGTCCTGACCCCAGTGTCTAGCTCTCACTGACTTCCTAATACCATCTTGGTCATTAGTTGGAAATGGATCCAGACATTAAGCATTCCTGATAATGCCTCTGACATGTAATCATTTACTACATCCATCACTTCCACCTTTATTATTCTGTGTGTCAGGAAAGTTCCCCAATTAACACAAGGAAGGTTGAAGTCAGACATATTGTCATCACAGCTGAGTTGTCCCATCAGGGCGCTCCTGTTGCAATATAACAACCTGGGAAAACAGGCAGACGGCAGATGTTTTATTCCATAGTATGGCCCAATTTTTCTGGCTAGCAGAAAATAAAAGAAATGGAAAATCTCGGGAAGAACATAAAATGCTGGTACTCCAGCTCAATTTATCATCAGTGATAAACGTCAGCAAACATGCAGATGTCATTTTATGTCTCAGTACGTAGAGCCTCACCTGTTAATTCTGGGCGTCAAAGAAACATTTTTGGAAATGTTGTCTTGGCTTATTGTAAAATGAGTGGGCTTCCAGTGAGAAGGCTCTTTCTTTTTGCCAGGATGCAAACCTTGCTTACGGAGGATGCACATCTGTGTGCCTGCTAGTTTAGCAGCAGGAAGATGTAGTGCGTGTGCCAAGAAAGGGAGCAGGCTCTGCGGATGCTGGGCAGTAAACCAAGTTCTGTAGGACCAAGGGGCCAAACCACTTGGAATCGTGGGTTCTGGTGGAGCATCCCTGAGCCTGTTGTGACATTGCACAGTTCTGGTTAAGGCAGTGCTGAAGCAGGACTCGTGCAGACACAGTGTGTTTGCAAGATGATTGAGTGTTGCATTGTAAGAAAGACAGTTGGTGGTGAGTAGCTCTGCAGCTGTTGATCTTAGTCAACAGAAAAGATGTAAACATTAAGTTACCACCAGAAGAGCCCAGTAAATACTTCTCTGTGAGCCAGTCAAAGCTCCCGCTTGCCCAAGGCAGAGATCTGTCTTGGCAGATTACCTGGTGGTGGCAGATTACCTTGGCAGATGTCCTTCAGTCCTCTCCCAATTCACTCTCCTGGTCCATCCTCCATGCTGTTCTTGAGCAAATGGCTGGCTTTGAAAGAACTCATTTATAGATGAGACGCAAACAAAAAAGAATCTACATGGGTCTCAGAAGTAAAACTGCAGGATAAAATGATACTGCAAAATAAAAAGAATATAGTAAATCAAACGTAGATCCAAATTACACAGCTGAAGAAGAATTATGCCATGAGATAGCAGCTATTGGTGGGTAAGCACTTCTCTATGTTAGCAAACAAATAAAAGACAGTATGGTCACCCTGAAATAAGCACACATATCTGAGCTATAAAAACCCCAAAGCAGATGATGAGACAACAGAAGGTAGTGACAAGAGGACTGAAAGAGTTTAAGAAATAAATGGACGAGAAAAATCAGAAAAACTTCAGAAATAAAATCCAAACTAGAGTCAGTAAAAAAGGAGACTGGTGCTGCTAAAATTGCAGTCAGAGATATGAAGAAATTTGGGGAAATAAAATGGAAAAAAGTGGAGTTTAAAAGATTAGAGGGAAAATGTTACGTATGGAAGGCATCCAAAGGACATATACAGTGTAGAAAACTGGTGTTCTTGGAAAAAAGAAAAGATGAAATGGAACTGAAAGCATATGCAAAAATATAACAGAAGACAACTCCTGTGATAACGGAATGACTGAATATGAACTTGGAAAGAGCAACAAGAAGAACTGGTACAGAAAAAAAACTGGAGAGGTGGTCTGGAATTTAAAGATGAAGAAGAAGTTCTACGGGTATCAGACAAAAAGGAATAAAATTCAAATCACTTATTTAGTAAAGTAAGTATATAGAGAATATTTGAGCCCTTCTTTAACATATGACATAACAACAAAATCCAGCAAAATGAAAATAAAATCAGGGTGAAAGGATTGCTGGTGAGCATTGAATTTACTTCAATATGATAATTGTGTGTACAGAGCAGAATAAATATTGCAAACCTTGAAATATAGAATAATCTAAGTGTAAATATTAGGAGGTAGAGAGTGTCAAGGAAGTGGGAAAAGTGTAAATGCTTGGATTCTTCATTTTTTAATAGATGTTTTCAAAGATGATAAGTGAAGTAAAGACAATAACTGAACTAAAGGTTTAAATATGTTAAGGGTAAATATAACTCCGAAAAGAGTTTGAAAAGCAATATAACTAATTAAAATTCCCCCAGAGTGGAAATTATACAGAGTATATACTCTGATCAATATGAAATAAAACTATCCATTAATAGCTAAACATTTCTTATTACCTGGATATTTAAAAACTCTCAAACATAAGTTGAAAAGGAGATAACAACCAAAATTACCTAGAAAACATAAGAACTATATATCAAAACTTATGACTAGCTAAAGGATTAAAAGTTTTTTCTAACTTTAAATACTTATGTTATGAAAGAAGAAAGGCTGAAAATTAATGAATTGTCATTTAAATAAGGAGTATAAAACAAACAATATTTAAGACAAATAAAACCAGAATTAAATAATAAAGATAAAAGTAGAAATTAATGTATAAGACATAGAAACCCAGTAGAAGTAATTCATTACTTCAAGAGGTGGTTCTTTGCAGTGGGGGAGATAACCTCTAGCTAACATAATTAAGAGAAAAGGAGAGAAGCATAAATATCAAAAATCACAAAAGAGATTGAAAAAACTAGAGCAAATATAAATGTAATTAAAATAATTGTTATAATAAGAATATACTTCATTAATACTATGCATAAATACCCTGGATGGAATGGAAGCTTTATTGAAGAACATTACTAATCAGCCCTTGGCCCTATAAGATTGTTGTAGAATACCTAAAATGGTCTCCCAAAGATATTCCACTCTGATCCCTGGAATCTGTGAATATGATAAAATGTCACTCCCATGACTGTGTTCTGTGACTCGGCACAGCTAACCTTAAAGTAGGGAAATTATGTAGATGGACTTTTTTCTTGTCACACGAGCCCTTAAAGCAGAGCACTTTCTCGAGCTGATAGTAGAAAAGAAAGACCGAAAGATTCGAAGTGTAAGCAGGACTCATGGTTCCACTGCTGGAGCAGAGATGGAGGGGCCACATGACAAGGGATGCAGGTGACCTCTAGGAACAGAGTGGTCCTGCACTGACAGCCAGCAAGGAAATGTGAGCATCAGTCCTACAACCACAAGAGACTGAATTCTTCTGACAACCTGAATGTGCCTGGAAGCAGATTCTCCTCTAGAGCGTCCAGCTAAGAGCCCAGACCAGCTGATGCCTTGATTTCCGCTTTACACAACCCTCAATGGAAGAGATGGCTGAGGCTGCATGGAAGTTTGACCTACAGAACTGTGAGCTAATAAATGGATGCTCTTTTCAGATGCTACATTTGTGGATATTTGTTACAGCGGCAATAGGAAACGAATACAAAGATACAGAGCATCGAAGTATACAAACTTCTGTGAAAGAAAAAGAATTGTCAGTAAGTTTCAGAGACAAATTTTGACAAAACACACATAATCTAAATTATTTATTGAAACCAGAATCACATAGAAAATAAAACTTGACAAACAGCATAAAACAACAAAAAAGACTAAGGCCATGAGTACTGATGCAATAATTTGAAATAAAATATTAGCAATAGATTCTAGCAATGTATCACAAAAACCTGAATCTACTACTACCAAATATGTTCCCCCCCACCCACCCTGGGAATGCATGGATGATTTGACATTAGGCAAACCGTTAATATAATTCAAGATGTTGATTGATCAAAAAGCAATGATCAAATGACCTTCTCCATGGGTGGCAAAATATATATGTTAAAAAAGTTCACATCCAATCTTGACACTGTAAAAACTTTCTCTTAACGAACTAGGAAATGATAGAAGTCTTTTTACAATGTGTGACCAAAAGCTAGCGGAGGAAACACTAGAAATATTTCCAATAGATAAAGATGCTCAGTGTAAGTTTATATATATATATATATATATGTAATAGACAATATCTGAAAGTATACAAAAGGAATTATTAACAATGGCTTCTTCTAGGACTGGCAGCCTGGGGTAGGAGGAAGCTGTTATTGAGAATTTTTTGCACAGTTGAATCTTCTGAACACGCCCTTAAAATGTGTAACTTTGGATCTTCTGACTTTGAATGCTTTGCCATCACTGACGTAGCAAACCAGCTAAAGTGTGTGAACGTTGGTCACAGAGCAGCCTGTGTTTGCTTAATTTGGCAGTGGGGGTACTGGGAGGAGGTACTTGGTACTCCAAGGTGCTTCCTCTGAGTCTTCCCTTCATGGATTCCAGTTCAGGGTGATTCAGAGAGAGAACCACAGGCAGGTCTTGGAAGGCTAAACTCACCTCCCTAACCGCTCCCATCACCTGTGCCCACCACCGTATCAAGGGAGGCTCCACTGGAGGATGGGGTGGGGACGGGATTTTTGGTGCTGTGTGGTTCCTGCACCAGCTCAGCATGTGAAGTCATCCTTCGCCTCAGACACAGGAGATCTCAGTACACATAACTTGTCATTGTTTCTATTTCTCTAACGTGGTCTCCATCAAATCAAGCCCATAGGAAGGGAGAATTACAATTGGGAGGTAAGAGAAGTAGCATTTTTCCCTTGATGCAAGAAGCTTCTAGAGGTTGACATTCGTTTCTGTCACAATCTACTTTGAAAATCTGAAAGTTTCTGAAGAAACTTTGGGAAACAACCCTTCTGGTCCACCAGACTCAGCTTAAGTAATTTCTTTTCTGAGAGATCCAGTGTTTTTCTCAAAAGAAAAAATTTTCCCCACACAGTACTCCTGGACTCGCCCTTCAATTAGTGGAGTTGGCAAGTGTGATGAGACTTGTCCCCCAGCTGTGATCACCAGGGGATACGGGCCATCCTCCAGCACTTCGTGGCTTTCAAGCTTTTATAAAAAGAAGAATGGATCTCAGAAGCAGGAAGCTAAATGTATTGAACATGTGTCTTGAGCCAGGTAATTGTGCTAAGTGCACCTCGTGCATGGTCCTCACAGAAGCTTTATGGGGAAAACATCCTGACGCTTTCTTCAGGTCCATTTTACAATAAGGACATGGTCTTTGAAGTGTTCAGTCACTTTCTCAAGCCTGCAGAGGAAGTGGTCGCACCAGGATTTTAGCCCCTTTGTCTCCGAAGTCCGTGAAAGCTCTAAGGTGCGGGCTTGTGTCTTCCACCAGGACACAGGCCCTTTGGGGATGAGCCCATGTTTTAAGCTCAGAACAGACTCAGAAGCATGCATACTGAGGGAATAATGCCTTCTAAGCCCTACAGCATTTGGCTTTGTATGGTTCTCTCCTGTGACAACTCTTTGATATGTTCCCTTATCCCCCCAATTTACTGTAAACTGACAGTTCGTTCAATGGCTTGTTTAGATTCAGGTTAAACGTTTTTGGAAAGGATGTTTTCTAGATGATGCTGTGCAGGTCTTAACGCATCACATCAGGAGGACTCTGAGGCTGGCCTGTGTCTCTGTTACTGATGCTAAGACTGACCCCTTTGTTAAGGGTCGACCATGGGATCTCTCCGTGTGAAGGTAGGTTTTCCCCTTGTGAGAAGTCAGAAATCTGGGAGGGGCTACTCCAGCACCAGGCAATATATTTTGTTCTGAAAGCTTCAGAGTGGTTTTAGCATCATTTGATTCTCCTTGCCTGTATCAGTTGTTTCCTGGAGGACTGCAGAATGGTGATTTTTCTCATTTCCTCATTATTTATACATTTGGTAGCATTAATCTTATGAAAGAAGAACTTGCCAGTATAAACTGGAGATGAAACTATAGTTTCTCAGATAATACAGAATTGATGGTTATTTCCCCCCTTCATTTACCAAGTTTCAGAGTAAGAAGTTGGTACAAACTCACCTCCAACACTGGGAAATGATCCCTGCCCCCCCCCCCCCACCAGCGTATCACTATGGACTCATGGATTTTCGTTACTCTACGAATTAGTCATGTTTTTTGAAGTTCAGATTGCCACCCACCCCTCATTTAGCCAATGGGGCTCCAAAATGACTCCTGGCGCTTTTTTTTTTTTTTTTTTTTGCGGTACGCGAGCCTCTCACTGTTGTGGCCTCTCCTGTTGCGGAGCACAGGCTCCGGACGCGCAGGCTCAGCGGCCATGGCCCACGGGCCCAGCCGCTCCGTGGCACGTGGGATCCTCCCGGACCGGGGCACGAACCCGCGTCCCCCGCATCGGCAGGCGTACTCTGAACCACTGCGCCACCAGGGAAGCCTCCTGGTGCATTTTGACAAGGTCTATTTAGTCCTTGAGTATTTTTGTGTCTTCTGGCTCAAAATTATGTCCCAGGATCACCATCTTTTCTCGTATCTGGAATCATTATTTCCTACCTTAAGAAATCTTATTTCCTTATAGGGAAAAATGGTATGCACATACCAAGATCTGGGTGCTAGGTAGGTTCCTTGCCTCTAGGCCCTCTCAGTAGGCAAAGTTAGGGTTTTTTGTTTTTTAAATATGACTTGATGTTGATATTTAAATTCAAATTTAACGTTGAAAAAGTATTTTAGATTTTAGAGTTGTACCTCCTCTTTTCTCTTACACTAAATATCTTGGTTCCTAATAATACAATATATTAATATATTAACTTATTTGCTTTACCCTAAAAGTTACATTAAAATGTTTTAAAATGACTATACAGTATATTTTCTATCAATAAAAACACTAAGTGAAGTTTAAATTTATTTGTTGCTCATTTGATAGTGATAGATCTCACTGGGTATGGACCTCCGTATTGTGTTCAAATGTCACTTGGAAGCACTCATTTCTGTGTGATTGTTTTACCAACTTGGTGTGTCGTTAGTTTTATAGATTCCATTTGATTTTTAGTTTTCAGGGTTTTTTTTTTGTTTTGTCCTTTTATATTTAATTTTCCTTCTTGAATATCTAAAAGATTTTCAGGATTCAAAAGTCAAAATTATATAAAAAAGGATCTCTGAGAAATCACATTTTCAATCTCTGCTCTCACTTTATTCTCCCTCCCCTGCCTCTTCTGGACAATCGTTTCATTCACTTCCGGCTATCCTTGCAGGGTTTCTTTTAATTTTTCAAAAATAGGCAAATAGTACATTTCTTTGTATTTCCCCTACCTTCTTACCCCCAAAGCAGCATTCAATATATACTGTTCTGCACTTGGCTTCTTTTCATGTAACAGCATGTGCTTGAGATCACCCCAAATCAATACATAGAGATCTTCCTGCCTGTTTCATGGCTGCAGAGTACTTTACTGTATGGACTTTCCATTGTTTATTCAACTAGTCTCTTGTTAATGACATTTGGATTGGTTCCAATTATCTACAATTACTAAAAGAGGGTTCGAGCCCTGGTTCGGGAAGATCCCACGTGCCGCGGAGCAGCTAAGCCCCGTGCACCGCAACAGGAGAAGCCACCGCAATGAGCAGCCCGTGCACCACAACGAAGACCCACCACAGCCATAAATAAATTAATTAATTAATTAAAAAATGAAATAAAAGCTTTCTCTCTTAGGGTCAGTGCTAAGGGACACACCTTCCTTTGCAATACTTCAGAGGGTGTTTGAGAGATGGGGCAGGTCATGGCTTCCCAACTTGGGCCTCACTGCAATAATAAAATAATAATGATGAAAGCTACCTTTTGTCACTGAGCGCTTACTCCGAGCCTAGGGCTGTGCTAAACACCTACTCTATGGAGTAGTCCGTATGATTCCCTTTTTGCCAAGGAGGAAACTGAGGCACATGGAGAAGTTAGGGGACAGGCCCAAGGGATCTAGCTAGTGTGAGATGGAGACAGAATTTGAACCATATAACTTACCAGTGTAAGTTAATTGAATCCCCAAGTCTAAACCCTTGCCCTCTGGGCTATTTGCCTCCCACTTTTGAAGGGAAATAGTGCATTAGAATGTCCATGTTCCAACAAGAACATTCGCAGAGTCGACCTGTCCTAACACAGCAGCAGCCTTTTTGAAGCATCAAGGCCGAGAGTGATAATGAAATAGATGACAAAGGGGCCCTGCCCGAGGGGAGCCAGAAACGTGGCTCAAAGGTGAGCAAAGCCCCTTGAGAGCTGAGACAAGTCTATGGTTCCAGAGTGACCCTGTGGTAGGGATGACAGGGAGCCATGAGACCAAGGGGTCCAGCTGAGTCTGGGGCTTCCCTGAGCAAGCTCCACCTATGAGAGGTGTGCTCAGACCCAGGAGCAAGGGTGGCTTGAGGGACGAGGTGGGAAAGCACTGTGGAGGGTTTTGATGCTTTTTCCTTTTCATCTGCACTCCTTCACAGGGTATTTGGAGCGATGATGAGCTGAGCTGTGTTGCCACCCGCGGAACCCTGCTCCTCTAGCTGCGTCTCGAACTTGTGACTTAAGGCCGCTCTGTGGCCATCTCTCTATTGATAGGTGGGAATGATAATACTGTTACTTAGGTTTTAATCCATGCAAATCGCCTGATACCTGAATCATAGCAATCACTCAGAAAAGGTTTCCTGTTATGTTAAAAAAAAAAGATGAATTTGAAAATGTTGCACGGACTGGAGTGATCACTGGGACACAGCTGATCATCCCACCAGTTACTGGGCAGAGCACCCCTGCCGGGTGCTGCAGGGTAACGACGGTAGCTAGCTCTCTGTAAGGAATGGACAGTTCACCAGGTATACGTGCCCATCCTTGCCCTCCATTGTCACAGTCACCCAGGGATGCAGGTGTAATTTGCATTCCCATTTTCTGAGTGATTTTCCCTGGTCACTAGGGCTGGCCAATCCAGAACTCCTATTTCCAAATCAAAGCTGCCTCTAGGATCCATATTCATATCCCAAGATCATTTCCCAAGATCTTTTTAGTGCTAGCGAGGCTCAGAGAAATTTACTTACATTATCATATTTTATTCCATCTTCACAAAAATTTGGAGGTAGGAGCATTTTTTTTTACCAGTACTCTGCAAGTTCAACTCAGTTTTGATGAGGAGAAAAACTAAGTCTCAGCAAAGCTAAGTGACTTGCCCAAGTGAAATAGCTAGTAAAAGAGGGGATATACTTTTAATCCCAGGGGCGTCTAATCCCCAATTTAGTAATCTTTCCTTCTTTTTACCATCTATTCATTTGTTTATTTCTTAAATAGCTTAGCGAATTATTATAAGGCAAGTAATCTTGCAACAATTAATCAAGGAATAGAATTTTGCCAGCCGCCTTATAAATTCCTCCATGTGCCCCATTCCAATCATAGACCTCCCTCTTCCCAAAAGTCACTACTACTTACTTGACGTTTATAGTAACCACATCCTTGGGAGTCTTTATGTTTTTGTCCCTCAAGTCATCTTTAGACATTACAGTTTAATCTTGCCCATATTTTGAAACAATACGTTTTCTTAAGTTTTGTGTCAGCGACATCCTTTTCTTTTCCATACAATCTGTGTAGCCTTTTGACCCATGGTTTCCCATAGATCGGACTCTGCTGAGTGCGTGATCACGGTGTGGTTCAATATGCCCCGGCTCTCGGTATTTCCTGGAATTTGACAGTTGGATCTGGAGGCTGAATGAGACTCAGCTGGACCCCTTTGGCAAGGCCACAGTTGTGTTCTTTCATTGGGTGGAAAGAGGATCCGGTTTACGCTCTTTTAAAGGTTAGAGCCGTGGTGCTCGATGCCTTGATCCATTAATTGACTGGCGGTTGTAGAATAGTGATGCTCTGATTCTATGATTTCATTTGCATGGATTCACTGGAATAATTTTCTAAGGAGATATTTCCTTCACCTGCTATTTGCTCATCCGGTGGCATAGTTCACATAGGAAAGGCAAGGTAAATGCTTGATTCTTTTCTCTATTTCTCCAGCTTCCAAGATGGTGACTTGATTCCTGTCATTCGTTCCTGGATTTAAATATATTTGTTAGAGTTCAATCGACTGCATTTTTTTTTTTTCTTACTGAAGTTCACTTTAATTATCCCATATTGGATCAGTGGAAGTAGTTGTAGTAGTTTCCTGGTTATCTGCTTGTTACAAGATGTTCCAAATTCATCTTATACATCTCCTGCTCCAGGCCTGGAATCAATAATTTCTCTAAGCCCTAGTTTCCTTTACTGGGAAATGATATTTCAAGACCACAATTTGGGTTCTTGGAATGAGCGTTGCTACGGGGTGTGCATAGCTACAGTGTACAGAATTAGGAGGTATATGTATTTCTCCTCCAAATACAGATATAATAACATGTGAGTTCATATTGATGTTTCCAAATTATATTCAAGGTTACAAGGTTTTAATTTGACCTTGACTATATTACATCTGAGTTTCTTTTCTTTTACACTGAGTCTTGATTCTAAAGAACACAGGGGATGATAAAAGTAGAATACTCCAAAGTGACTCATTAGCTGCATTCCACTTATACACAGTAGAGTTTCCTGAGGACAATTCTTACACTACTACCAACTGTGATTGTTGAAAACATTTGTTGAGTCCTTGGGAAGATCTCACATGAACAGTAATCCCTGAGTTATTTTACCTTGGTAACCATTTGTATGAGCTCTTTCTACTTGGAGATCAGCTTTGCCAGATATAAAATCCTGACTAACGTTTTATTTCCTTAAATATCTTAAATATGCTACTTCATTTTCTTCTGGCGTGAAAACAACACTGGAAAAATCATCTGATAATAATATAATTTTATTTTCCTTATAACTCACATTTTATGTTTATCTATATATCAAAAGGATTTTTTCCTTACAGTTTTTCTTTTAAAGTCTCATAATTTTACTAGAAAATATCTTCTTATTGGTTCTGTGTCAGTGTTCTCAGATAGTGTGCTGTTTCAATATGTAGTTTCCTATCTTTTTCTTTATTTCAAGAATATTTCCTTTCACTAGAGTTTGTATAATCTATTCTGTATCCTTCCTTTCATTTTTTCTTTAGGTACTATTATCTGTATGTTGGATTTTCTTTGCCTATCTTCAAATTTTAAAGATTATCTTTCCATTTTTTCCTTTCTTTTTCATTTTCACTACTATCTGTACTAAGAAATTGTTTGCTTATTTGTGCTTGCGTTCCTTCTAGTTTAACCCTCATTTCCAATTATATTCAAAAATTTTTATTTCCAAGCGTTTCTTGAGCTCTGTTACCCCATTCTGAGTTTTTCTAATTCTGATATATGTTGTTCTTTTTTGTCTCATGTTGTTTTCTTCATGTCTTTCTGCTCATTTTGAAATAGGTTTCTTTCCTTCTTAATATGAATTTTTGGAGTGCTTTCATTGTTTGTAGGGATGTTATTCTGTTCCATAATCTATTTTTTCTTATGTAACTTTGTATGAGATTGATCTTGATTGTATTCTAGGTATTTTTTTAAGTGAAATTAGTTTTTCTTAACTTTTAGAAGGAGGCTTGTTTCAAATATAGCTTTCTTAACTTCATAGAGCTCCTTCACCTGCTATTTAAATGTGATGTTCAAAATAGGGCTGCTTGTTTTCTATTTCTTGGCTCTGTTTCCTCTGTCCCTATGCTGTTACATTACTTTTCATTTCTATTATCCCTTCCTTGCTCAATTTTGATGGCACTTCTAACCGTATCTTCTCATTTTGGAACTCTGCTAGATGAGATTCCTGAGGATCAGTTTCAAGAGTTCACAGGCTGGACAGCTTCAGATCTTTCAAACCTTCTTAACTTAGGCCCCTGGCCCTCTCTCATCACTGGAACAGGCAAAACCATCTCCCTGTTTCAGCTGCTGCTCTGAGATTGTCAGGCTATGCGCACCAGTAAATATTTGTTAACTATTTTGAGGTCTTTCTTTTCTAAGGTCTTTCTTCTACTTTCTCCCATACTGACACCAAAAGTCTAGTGGCTTTTGGAGATTTTTCTCTACTTGCTTGTATTGTGGAGTCTGCAGGAATATCTCACTGCCTAGTTTTGTTGTAAATTTTGTCCATGAGTTTTGACCTGCAATGTAGTTACTCTCTCTGTTCTTACGTAGATATTCTGGAAAATTCCCAAAATATACCCCCTGCCCTCTTCCCTGAACTGCATTTTTTCTTCTGTAAGAAGAAATGGTATTGGTCAGCGTTCTTCAGAGAAATGGAGTTTATTATAGGAATTGGCTCATGTGTTTATGGAGGCCAATAAGTCCCAGTATCTGCCATCTGCAGGCTGAAGAACCAGGAAAGCTGGTAGTTTAATTCCATCTGAGTCCAAAGGCCTGAGAACTGGGGGGCGGACGATGTAAGTTGTGCTCTGAGCCTGAAAGCCCAAGAACCAGGGGCACAGAGGACAGGAGAAGATAGATGTCTCAGCCCAAGTAGAGAACCCCCACCCCTCCTTTTTGTCCTATTTAGTACTCAGCAGGTTGGATGATGCCCACCCCATTGGGGAGGCCTGGTTGATTTACTCAGTTCATTAATTAAATGCTAATCTTTTCCAGAAACATCTGTAAATAATGTTTCACCCACTATCTGGGTATCCTTTAGCCCAGTCAAATTGACACGTGAAATTAACCATCACAGAAATTATAAATTATTTCAGATGAACCAAAAATATGGAAAAGAATACAAGGAATACTGCATAATCACCACCCAGCTTAAGAAGTAAATCATCCTAACTATAGCAGAAACCCGCTGAGTACTTCTCTTTAATCACATTTCACTCAACTCCACACCACCGCTCATCACTCCCCAGAGGCAACCACTAATGGATAAACAAGTTATAGTATATTCATAGAACAGAATATACAGCCATGCAAATGAGTGATTAAAACCACAGGTATCAACCTGGATAGATCTGAAACACTCCAGTGCCCTTTCCACAACAAAATGCACATTTTTATCTTTATTGGGCATGGAGGTAGCCGTTTTCACATCTCTTCCCCTGAGAAGTGCTCTCTTTCCAAGTGGGAAGCTGACAAACTGACCACTAATTTTCTTCAGGAGGTCTCACAGCGCCACCTAATTCACTTAGATGGGAATTTTTGTAGAGGCCAAATTTGGTATTTTCCCATTAGAAATAGACTTTTTCTTTTTTTTTTAGACTTTATGGTTTGTAATTTCCACAGGTTAATATGCTTTGCATAAAGAAGAAAACACAATTACTTTGCACCAAGCCGTGAGGAGGGGTACCAACTCGAGGACGTCATTATTGCTGTGTTGTGAACATAGCAGAGTTGATTCTTATTTGTGAGACTGAGTTATCATGCGGCACGTTTGCAAAGTTATTTAGACAGAAATAAGTATACCCAACGTAGTCAGATCCAGAGTACTACAGATTGCAGGAAATTAGAAATTCGATCCTAAATATATACATTCTGTTATCTTGTTTCTTCTCTCTCTTTCCCTGAGTGATTTATTCCTTTCCTTGCAAACTTTTGATCCACTTAGCTGCTTGTCTTTGAGGATATTTTCTTTTTGGATCATATTTAATAAGATGTATGTTATGGACATCACAGAAAATTCAGTCCATCCTTGGCCGGCTGTCTTCTATGAGGGTATACGATCGTGTGGATTCTCCCCTCTGCCCTGGACATTTACCCACCACTCAAAGGCAACCTTAACGAATCACATGGACCTTTAAAAAGCAATGATCACATAACCTCTAACCTGAGGGAGATCAAACTCAGCAGTAAACCTTTAGTAACTTGCAGGTTGGAACTGTAACCATTCATGCTAATTCCATCACTTGGAGCTGTGCTGACTCGTGCACTACTTTTACCTTTCTTAGCATCACTTTCTTTGTAAAAAATGGAGGTGGTAAAATTAGCCCTACCTAATTCAGAGTGTTACAGACTGTACTTTGTAAAGTATAGACCATTATTGAGGTAAACGGCAAGCAAGAAGGACTCTTTTTTTTTTGACTGAATAACCTGGAAAGTCAGCACAAGACAACTGAACTGATGTGTATTTGAACAAGCTTGTTTAACTCAATCGTGTCCTCAATCTTGGCTGTTCTAGAATCTTCTTGGGAAGCTCTAAAAAAATAAACAAAGCCCAGACCCTGCCACAGGGATTCTGACTCAAGTGGTTTGGAAAGAGAGCAAAGCATCCTGTTTTTATTTATTTTTTATTTCTTATTTTTTTTGTGGTACGCGGGCCTCTCACTGTTGTGGCCTCTCCCGTTGCGGAGCACAGGCTCCGGACGCGCAGGCTCAGCGGCCATGGCTCACGGGCCCAGCCGCTCCACGGCATGTGGGATCCTCCCGGACCGGGACACGAACCCGCGTCCCCTGCATCGGCAGGCAGACTCTCAACAACTGCGCCACCAGGGAAGCCCAAGCATCCTGTTTTTTAAAAGACTCTTCCGAGTAACTGAGATGTGCACCCAGGACTGAGGTGCTTTAGCTGCTCAGCTGCCATCTGAGATGATCTAACTTTCATCTTTCAATGAATGAACCCTTCAAAGTATGCTGACCTTGCAGCTGGCTTTGAATAGTAATAAATTTGTGGTTCCCACGAGGGCCTGCTCAGACTCATCCCAATAGGTATTTAAAAGTGGAGATTTCTGAGCAAAATCCCAGGTCTACTGAATCGGAAGCTTTAGGAGAAAAGACCAGAAATCAGAGTCTCTTTTCTAAGCTCCCCAGCCCTAAATGGTTATCTGAATGCCAGCAGGCTTCTTTAGTTACTCATGGAGGGATCGCCTATCAGGAAAAAAAATGAACACGGGTCTAGATTTCTCCTTTGAAAAACCAAACAAGGCAGAGGAAATGAAGTGTGCCATTTGAGTCCATGAGAAATCATTCTTTTATGTCTCAATTTCTCCCAAGAAACTTCACTTACTCAACATGGCTTTATCAAGCATATGAGACCTATGCTGGGCAGACACCTTGCAGGTTCTTTCTGGAAACATCAATGAATCAGACATGACCTTTTCCTCCTAGCATCCCGCTGGGGAAACGGTGATCAAAGACAGTGAGAGCATTTCTGCAATCCTTTCCTTCTTGGTATTCCCAGGAGAAAATAAGCACGTAAAATATTTTAATACATCCTGAAAATGCACACTGTTTGATGCATATATACGTCTCTAATTCTGAGCAGTGTGGAGTCAGTGCTCTAAGCCAGGATGAGCAGGGCGTCCACCCTGCTGGATTCCAAAGCACCCGCTTCTGGTCATCCCATCAGGAAAGCAAGAAGTTCATGATTTCTGTGTGGGCGCCATCTACACCTGGCCTCCTGAGAATTACAGGTGAATTTTGTCCCATCAACACTTGTTCTGCAGATGCTCCAGCCGTGTAAGAGGCTGACTTCTCGTTCTCCCGAGTTGGCTTTTTAGGTGCCAAGATTGCAAAGGACCGTGGGAGGAAAATCTGCCTTTAGAGAAAATGTTTTAGTAAATGGGAACCTGGGACAAGGTGGTAAGCATCAAAGCTACTCGTTCCTCGTAACATACACGGTTTGAAACCTTGCGATATTTGTGAAAGGATTACACGACCACAGTAAGGTTAGTGCTGTCCTTCATGAAGTACACAAGCCCCCTTTAAGGACAACCTGGACCGGCCGGGTGTGAAAACCAGTCCCGTTCATTACTCTCTCCCCAGTCTAGGATTTTAATGAATCTTAAATATCTAAGCCTGAGTTAAAAACCCAGAAGGTGGTCATTCATTCATTCATTCATTCAAGAAATGCGTGTCTTATGTGCCACTCGTCATTATGGACTATTGGCAGAGGACTAACTTCGCTCAGTGTTCCTGGTTCTGAGTCTGTATTAAAGCAGAGGCATTGTACCACATGTCAGGAGTCTAGAGAGGTTAAAACGTGGCCTCACCCTCAAAGGGCCTGTGTTCCAGTGGGGGCCCCAGGCATGAGGCTGAGGGTGCTTGGGCTTTGGAGACAGAAAAGTGTTAAAATTCGAGTGCAACCACTCACTCAGCCTTGAGAAAGTGAGTGAACACTTCAAAGACCTGTCATTGCAAATCGGACATAATGAAAGCATCAGGATGTCTTTCTTGTAAGTTGCCGTGAGGATTCCATAAGACAATGCATGTAAC
Source organism: Phocoena phocoena (assembly GCF_963924675.1). NCBI lineage: Eukaryota > Metazoa > Chordata > Mammalia > Artiodactyla > Phocoenidae > Phocoena > Phocoena phocoena. Next base: position 4,795,097 of record NC_089234.1, on the reverse strand, counting down.
ACACAGTTACTTGGCTCAAAGCAAATTTTTATCCTCTTGTAATTAGCTATAAATTATTGAAATTATAAATATATAAATACTAAAGATATGAATTATAAAAGCTTGGCAGTCTATGAATTAAAGACAAATTAAGCCACACTTCAAGCGAACAATCAAACAAACCTAGAATATGGGACATTCTTCAAGGCAACGGGGCTTGTCTTTTCAAAGAGCCAATGCTGTTAAAAATAAGTGGCAGACTATCTGAATTTGGAGACACAACTAAAGTAAATGCAGTGCATGAAATTTGATGGGCTCCTGGTGAGAAACCAGGCTAGCTATAAAAGACATTGGGGACCACAGATTAAATATGAACATGAACTAGACATTAGACAAGATTGGGAAATTACCATTCATACTCTGAGCTGTGATAACAATCCCTATTTTCAACGTTCGTATTTTTAAGAGATACAAGTTGAAATATTTAGTAGTAAAGTGTCAGGATGCGTGCAACTCACTTTTTAATGGTTCAACACCAACCGACCTGGACAGATAAATTGATTATTTTTACCATTTTGTCAATTGATTATTGACAAGTGTGGATTTATATGGTGACTAGTACAGGCTACTCTTCTTTCAACTTGTCTGTATGTTAATTATGCTCAAACTTTTTATATGCTTGATTATATTCTTAAGAAAACATTGAAATTGTTTTCTGATTAAATACCTCATTGCTCTCTCCTAAATCTTGAAGGAATATTGGCGCTGTAGGGCATTGTTCAAAGTTTATTCAGAAACTTTAAGAACTGCCTTCCTACACCAAGGCTGACACACCAATGTCAGAAGCAGGGGATGGTTGGCAAGATGCTGAGATCCAGATGGGACTGAAGGAATTAAACCCTCCTCCTCGTGGGCTCTCCACATGGTCCTGGCCAGCTGCCCCCTTCAGAAGCGTGTGAAGACAGACCTCTTTTGTTACTGGCTCCAGGCACAAACTCTGGTCAGATAGAGAATTGTGCTTTGTGGGACCTCGGGTAAGTGACAACGTCTCTGAGCCTCAGTTTCCTCATCTGCAGAACAGACACAACAATCGGATCTACTTCTTAAACCTACGGTGATGAGCCCATGAGCTGATGCACGCAGAGTGCTTGGCTGGGTAACTGTCCCACAGCCGATTCTCCATCAGTGAGTTACGGTTACTATCGCACCGACGAGACACTGGGTTGACGCCTTCCAAAAGTATTAAGGGGGATCAGAGAGCTGGTGATGACAAAATGACACAAAAGCTGCTGGTCTCAGCTTCTCAAACATCATTCCCGGTGAGCGAACCCCTCTCACGCATTCCTCATGAGCAACCCTCTCTGAACCCGTCTAGACCAGGGTCTCCTGTTTTTAAGGTCTAAGTTTTAGGGGTTCTCTATAACCCCTTAGTCCCATTAAAGGTAACCCAGTCACTTTCTGCTTTAAATGTGGTCAAAATGGGGCCTGGGCTTAAGTACTCAGGTTCCCCTCCCTTCATCCCCGCACTCACTCTCGGGCGGTGGTCCAGATGCCTTCAGGCAGGAACAGCTCCTGTGTCACCTGGAGCTGGGGGTGGCCCTGGGGTCTGGGCTGCCTTGGTCCTTGCTGGCCTCTCCTGGGATGAGGCTCATCCAACCTGTCCCATCCTTATGTGTCAACGGATGCTCCTGAAGGCTGAGCCCCGCTTCTTCCTAAACCGTGGGACCCATTATTTCCTTTCTAGGTCCTTCCACTCCCGCCTGGAGGGAAACAATGTCTCAGGTGCCCTCGTGCTCCACTGTGGGTGCACAGAAGTGTGGGGTGCACAGGATAAGAGCCTGGAGAGGAGTCCACGCCTGGCCGCTCTGAGCATCGGAGAGGCCCAAGGGCAGCTCCGGGTACATGGCGACTGATGGTTCACACAAACCCCACCCATCTTCTGGGGTTTGACCTTAGCAGGGGTCAGGGCTGTGAACTTCTTAGGGACCCACTGTTCCTAAATTCATGGCAGTCGCTTCTAGTCTCTCTCCTGTGGCCAGCTGGGCAAAGCTTTATCCCCTTTTAAACAGAAACAAGGGAGTTATCTTTCTCATCTGTTATATATGGAGTAGCCGCTATGCCCTCATCCTTCAGACCTGAGCTTTTGATTTTCCAAACAAAGGTTTTTGGAATTCACATCAGCTTTCCTCTCTCAAGGGCCTGGCTCTTGGAATTGAACACGGTAGCTTTCAAGATCATCGTAGGCTCTGGTCTCCTCCTATCTTCTTATCGCTACTTTTTGAGGCAGGGGGGCAGGGTGTCATAGAGAGAGCCCTTCTCCCTGCTTGAATGGTGGAGAGGAGGGAAGAAGTGAAAGGAATTAAAAGGAAAGACAAATCGTTACTATTATAGGCTGAAAAATGGCTGCCCAAAGATGACCATCTCTGTAACCTAATCTCTGCAACCACTGATGTTACCTAAATGGCAAAAGGGACTTTGCAGATGTGATTAAGGTAAGTATCTTGAGATGGTTGAGTTTCCTGGATTATCCAGGTGGGCCCAATGTAATCACAAGGGTCCTTATAAAAGTAAGACAGGAGAGTCAGAATCAGAAAAGGGAGATGCGACAACAGAACCTGTGTTTGGAGAGATGAGGTTTGAAGATGGAGTAAGGGGCCACAAGCCAAGAAATTGGGGGCAGCCTCTAGAAGCTGGAAAAAGCAAGGAAACAGATCCTCTCCAGGACCCTCCAGAAGGAATACAGCCCTGCCGACATCTTTTTTGAATCAAATGTGTTTTAAAACTATTTTTTTATTGAGATAGAATTGACATACAACATTGTGTTAGTTTCATCTGTACAAGGTATTGATTTGATACTTTGTATATTGCACTATGATTGCCACCCTAGAGTTAGCTAACACCTGTATCACATCCCATAATTATCGTTTTTCTTTTGTGGCGAAAACAATCAAGACCCAGTCTCTTAGCAACTTTGTACTGTTGTCTGTAATCACCGTGTGTGCATTAGATTTCCAAAACTTATGTATCTATCAGTTGCAAGTTTTTTACCCTTAAATAATATCTCCCCAATACCTGCATTCCCCCAGACCCTGGTAGCTTCCAGTCTACTCTGTTTTAATGAGTTCAGCTTTTTAGATTTTACATATAAGTGATATACGATATTTGTGTTGTCTGACTTACGTCACCTGTTAGCGTAATGCCCTCGAGGCCCATCCATGCTGTGGTGAATGGCAGCATTGCCTTCGTTCTCATCCTGCTGACATCTTGAGTTTAGTCCCGTAAGTCCCATTTTGGACTTCTGATCGCTAAGAAAATTAACTTGAATTGCTTTTAAGACGCTACAGTTGTGGTAATCTGTTACAGCAGCAATAGGAAAGTAGTGAAGCAGGAGATAGATGGGCTCCAGGCTAGACATTTACAACCGGTCTCCTGTTCACACTTCCTGGGGTGAGAGGAAGATGAGCTCCAGGCTGGCCATTCATTACCAGCTTCCTGTTTACACTTCCTGAAGCAAGAGACAAACGGGCTCCAGGACTACATATTTATGACCGGACTCCTGTCTATATTTCAAGATCTGCACCTCGATATAAAAGCCAGCAACAAAAATAGGGTAAATAACCAGGCATTGGGCATTTTTATGGCAGGGACAGAGTGGGACTAAACCCTGTTAAAAGATCAAGAGGTCATACGTTTCCCATCCTCGGGGCAAGGGAGACATTGCACATTTGCAGAAAGGCTCCTCGGGGGTCATAAAGGAGGGGGCACCACCCCATAATAGGTGATGCTAAGGCCGTCCCATAGGCCTCTGGGCTGTAATCCATTTTGGAAAAACGTTGCACACGCATGCTGGGGAGGGTCCCAGGGCAGGTCAGGTGGAAAAAGAAACCAGATAATTGGCCAGAGGTAAACAGAGACCCGGAAGAACTGCCCTATATAAGTGACTTACCCGCCTCTTCACCCCTCATTGGGGGGACGCCCACACCGTTGCTCTCCGGGTGTGCATCTCTGCTCTGCTTCTGTCTTAACTAAACAAACTGTTTCTCTGTGTGCTCTCCCACTTGTTGTGCTATGTCTCTAATAATAAACTTGGTACCTGTTTTTACAGTTTTGCCTCCATGAGAAATGCATTTTTCAACGGGGGCAAGAGCCAGGGGGTGTGGTGGCTGGGATTCCTGGTTTCCATCCAGGCTACCCAGGTTCAGTTCCTGGGCAGGGAATTAAGATCTCGTTTCACGCCACCACTCACTGCTGTCTCTCTGAGATCAGTAGTACAGTAATGTATCGAGATATCACCCAGTGGCACGTCACCATTTGTGGGCTCGGGTGAAGAATGCTCTCTCTCCTAGTGGACTCTAAGCCCCACGAGTATGGAATCCCCGTGTATTTTGCTTGCCGTTGTGGTCTGCCTGTGGTAGGCAATCAGGAGATATTTGTTGAATGAATGAATGTTTTGAGGACATTTCTTGAAGACGGCTTCTGTTCCTAAGATAACCATGTATGTCAATCTCAGGGACATATTATCGTGTTAGTCTCGCACTTCCTGGTCTCTGGTCTCAGCAAAATGTGAGGATCTTACTTCCTGCTACGTTATTCGTTTTTTAAGGTCAAAACACACCCATCTCAGCCCTCCCCTGCAGGTCTCATTTCTGTCCCGAGGAACATGCTTTATCCCAGCCAAATGATAGGACTGGGACGCTTGACAAGACATTGACAATGCCCCGTCCAGGCAAGACTACACTCTCCGCTCATTTTTGAAACGGTGTATGGGGACTCACTTCATACCCCCTCATCCTACCCCCACTCAAATGGCTTAGAACAGGTAGCCTCATCTCTCACCAGGATGGAATCACACCCCAGACCTCCACAGCCAAACACCAGGAATCTGAGCTTGCCCAGAGGAGTCGTGGTGACTCTTCCGCACTCAGGTACTTTGCTCCCAAGAGCTTGAACCTTTCCCTGTCACTTCTGGTTCAGCTCTGAAGAGGTAGACAGACTGGCCTTTGAAATATCAGTGCATATGATCCCACGAAGGCATCTCCTTCTCCTCCCAGCACAGACTGTACAGGCCAGGGATGGCACGTGGGTGTCCTTGTACGTGACAACTGCAACTGATCAGTGGCTGCCTGGGTGGAGGACCACAGAGGCAAAAATCCTAGACCGCTGTGTTATGACCAGTGCAAACAACACGTGTTGAACATGCTTCGGGCAGTACCAGCAAAATTTAGGAAATCTGTTAAACTTTCTTCTACCAGCATGACGAGGCTGACTGTGAAGCTCGGGGCCCAGAATTTGGGTAAAGAAAGGGCAGGAGTTTTACCTGAGCAAGACCCTGGTTTGAAGGCAAAGAGGGGTAAAGCGGCGGCCACTGACGACTCTGCTGAGGAGGCGGTGAGCAGGGAGTGTTGATTTCTCCGATGTTAAGTAAGTGACGTAGTTCGAAGGACGCTCAACCTTCCAGCCCTCCCAGGGAAGAATAGCAAAGATGCAATGTAAGCATGACATTGATTGGTTATCAGTGTTCCTTCCAAGGAGACATGTATTTTTAAATAAATGATAGATGCTACGAAAAAGAAAATACAGCAACTACAACTCAGTTCAGACAAAACGAGTGTCATGATCGACTAGTGCTGCCTGCAGGGACATGAGGGGGAGAAATGACATCAAGAATTTCCCATTCCTGTGCCTTCCTGCTGGCATCTTCATGCGGCTTTGAACCGCCCACTTTCTTTGTGTATACCTCTCTCCAGCTCTATTATAAATCTTTTGAAAAGGACGGAAAGCAGGACGTAGACTTCTTTGAGTCTCTGGAACCTGGCACAGTGCTTGGCACATAGTAGGGCTTTTATAGATGAGTATTGTTTTATTGCTCTCAGAGTATTACAATAGAAATACTGGCTTAAGTAGAACCAGAATTTCTTACCCATGTTGTCAACCCCCTTGGAGAGCAGTCTTGTCTGGTTTTTGTCCTCCTTTCACAGCAGGGAGCCCCAGGGCCATCAGTGAACCTGCCTTGGTCACCATCGTTTATGTCCTTTTGCCAGTTTTTCTCAGTTCCTTGTGAGCTCTTTTTTTTTTTTTTTGTGGTACGCGGGCCTCTCACCGCTGTGGCCTCTCCCGTTGCGGAGCACAGGCTCCGGACGCGCAGGCTCAGCGGCCATGGCTCACGGGCCCAGCCGCTCTGCGCGGCATGTGGGATCTTCCCGGACCTGGGCACGAACCCGCGTCCCCTGCATCGGCAGGCGGACTCCCAACCACTGCGCCACCAGGGAAGCCCCATGTGAACTCTTTTTATTCTTCCCTCCAAAAGTTTGGGGCCTCTCCTATTAGGGTTGAAGACAGGTACAAATAACAGCGATCTAATTCTGGCACTAAAGTGGTATTTGCACAGGTTACTTTTCTAGGATAATATCTCTAAGTTGGGTAGAGACATAGATAGTCAGCAATTTGGGGAAACAGCCATTGAAAATTTCTGTACACACTAATAGCACTTTTTTATTACAGATTTTTTTGGAAATGAGCATGTAGAATAGAATGCTAATAAAGTGGCAATTGTGACTCCAGACTTTAATCATGTTGTGGGTGAGAATGAATTGACTATCGTACAAATTTCAATGAAGAAATTCTCTTCTTAATGAGCTTCCCATATTTAACCGTTGTTCACAGATGACTCAGCTAAATGAATCTGAGTTTAATCCTCCCCAAACCTTCCTTTGGCATGACTAGTAACCAAACCAGCTGTCTTATCTTACAAAGTTCTTTCTGGTTTGCTAAGAATATACCAGATGGCTTAAACCCTATTCCCGCCACCTCCCCCCTTTACAAGTTGGAAAGTGAGGGAGTCTCTCCTGTAACCGAGATGTTGTATTATCACTTGAGATGAGTTGTATTCATGCTTAAAGCTTTCAGCATTGCTGTGGGTGTCAGGAAGTGACGGTGAATGCTAAAAAGGGTTAATCGGATTTAGTGGATTGCCGTCCAAGTTTTATTAAATGTCAGGGTTCTCCCAACACGCTGCACAGCACCAAGATGAGGATATCATTGAGAGGAACATATATAGAACGCTTCTGTGCGGATCTCAGGACACAAAGGGAGTCGTTTCCCGGGAAACAGAAATGTGTTCATATTCACCAGTTCAGGGCGCTTTCCCAGCTTCTCTCCTCCTGGACTGAAGGGTTTTGTGGGGAACAGGATGCATCCCCTTTGTTGGAGGAAAGCAGGCTGTCCTGGCTGAGCTGGCCTGGAATCCCAGCTGTCCATCGTCAATCTTTCTCACAGATGGGACAGAAGGATGGCGGCTGGTCAGAAGTGAGGGGTGGATTGAATCCAGCCCAGGAAAGTTATTACCCTCTCGCTCGACTACAGATAAGTGGACTTTGGAAACAGATGGTGCTGTCTGCAACCCAAATTACAGAAGGCAGATTCAAGGGAGAGGTAAACCGTGCCTACCTCTTTGCCAACAGATGGACAGGCTCTCCACTTATTACCCAGCTAAAAGATACACTTTCAATTACCCATATTTAAAATTCTAACCGGAAATGGTTATGTGGGTATAAAAATAAGGGGAAGCAGTATCAAGTGAGCACTGAAGTCTTTAGCAGCTGAGAAGAACTTTATAATGAATGCTCCTTGTTAACAATTTCAATCACAGATTTTTAAAAAAGAGACAACCAGAGAGAGGAAGTTCTTGACAGGAGAGTCAAAAGGCCTGCTTTAAAGAAGAGCTGCCCGTATACTTCTGGATGGTTCTGAAGCACACTGAGCACTGACCGTGGTTTCTTAGAGCCTAGGTATTGCCTCATCAAACCCTCCCCCATGACTGATGAACTAAATCCTCCAAGTGGAGTGAGTGGGCCTCTCAGGTGGGTAGTGGCCACGCTGAGGTTGCCCTGTGGGCCCTTCTCCTAGACTTGGGAACTTCACTGTTTACTCCGTGGCAGGGAAGGCTATTCTTCATCCACACCCACCTCCTCTCCTGGTCTCCTTTCCAGCCTCCCTTGCCGCCATCTGACTGAGTTCTAGTGAATGCATGATGGGTGCCGTCTCAAGACCAAGACTTCAGAGCAGCGACAGGCCCTAGCGGATGTCGGAGTCCTGACGTGGAAGGAGCGCTGGTCCTTGATCACCACGTGGAGGAGAGCCACCCACTGACCAGGAGCAGCCTGTGGATGCTGAGTAAGACCTGTTGTATTTGATCCATGGTACCCACTGGCCTACAGCGTGGCAGCAGAAGCAACAATTAGAAGGCCACTCTCATCATCCGGATGGAAGATGACAGCCATTAGCAGTGGGATGTGTCAAAGAAGATGAGGCCTAGACGGGTACAGAGATTCAGCGGAACTTGGCTTCAGACAGAGCTTGGAGTTAATTAAGACTGAAGGAGGGAAGGATGACTGGGTTGGAAATGGGTCACTATTGAAGCCATAACCCTCAGAGCCCTATCTCAGAAGATCGAGTATCAGCTCAGCCAACAGAAAGTAATTTCAAACCAACCCAAAATCCTTACTTGTATTTTCACTCATGTGAGTGGCTTACACAGTGCCTGGGGACTTTCCCTCCTCTTCTATCTGCCTGTCTCACGTGCTCCAGGGAACCTGGCATCTCTCTCCTTAGATGCCTCTCCACACCCACTCTGCGGACCCGCCCCACCTCTTTCCAACTCTGCAACATGACGCAAAAACCTAAAAGCACGGGTTGGCAATGCAGAACGTTCCCCAGGGAGAGGAAAGAAACGCCAGAATCCAGGAGTGAGAAACACTGTCCCATCAAATGAGCAAAAGAACTCTAACGCTCAAGTTTCCTCGGGCTGGAATAAAGCACCTCTTCCTTGGGCAGAAGAGAAAGAAGCTCCCAGAGGCAGCTAGGCAGAGAGTTTCTGTATCAGGCGATGGGTCCCACCGACAGGACAAACCGTCCTTAATATCTTCTCCTGGTTCACCTGTGTCAGATGAAATGGCTGTAAGAGAATCCACGTCAGTAGGAGAAAGCCAGATAAAATGTATGGAAGGTATCTTCTTTCTTTTTGGAGTATTTTGGAAAGCCGCTTCCTGTCTTAAGCCGTCCTCGTGTTCATGAGAGGAAGTTAGGTGTGGCCATGAGGCAGGAGCCTAGGTGTCCCCAGGTGGCCAGGCTGTCTGGAGAGGGGAACCCCTTGTGGGCAGAGCCACCAGGGTAGCACCACTTAAGGAAGCCAAACACACCTAAGCTATGAAGATGCTCTGAAAATGTGGTCCTGACTCTGAGCGGTGAAGTGTTACTAAAAGAAGAAAATAATACAGCCGTTATCTGAAACCACAAACTAGCACTCCGACGTGAAAATCAGACTTGAGGATATCAGAGACCTACCACAGAGGAAAGACGGAAAACTCTTGGTCGTTGACAAATTGGAATATTTAGTCTCTGCTGGATCAAAAATGGCCTGATACCACATCACCAGAAGAATTCCCTGCCTTCCAGCATTATCAATGCTGTGATAATGAAGCATTATGAAGTGTGTGTGTGATCCAATTTCCACTTTATCACAGAAATAAGGAGTTAGAGAGGCCCCACGTCATTATTGGTGATTACCAACGTGCTTAGATAAGTTGCAATTCTGTTGGTTATTTAACTCTGAAAAGTACATGACATTTTTAAAGAGCTATCGGATCACCAACACATGTCGCATTTCAGAGATGTACTGAGCTATGGTCACCACGGGATGAGAATGTGCTTTTTAATATAATCCTGAACCGACGCATACGGGAGAGCACCACTCCCTTTCAAAATCATCACTTTTTGAGTCGACTTACGTTTTCCAGTGTTTCTGTGATTGCTCAAGCAATTGTTTGGTCTGCTCTTCAGAGCCACATTATGTGAAGCTCCAGAAGATCATTCTCGTGGCTTTCCAGCCGTGACTCATTTTTTATCCTAATAGTGCTTGGTTTCATCCCCCACTGAATTCTCAGCCCTGGTTCTGAAAGACTTTTTCCTCTTTTTGAAAGTCAGCTCCATCCAAGGCTAAAATTGTTGGCAGCAGTGAGAAAATGCCAAGGAATCGTCTTCCTTATTCTCTCAAACTTGGAATTAAGTTTCTGTTTTTTCCCACATAATGGTTTTTGGGTTAAAAAAATAAAAGTGTCTGCCGACTTCAATTTATCATGAAGGATTGTTCAGGAATGAATGGATGAATTCAACAATACTTGGCTGGCGTTTGTTGTGTGCCTTTTATCATGGGTCCCAAACGGGCCAGGTATTATTGGGGAAGCTGCGGTTCTGAGACGTGGGGAGAGAGACCCCCTCCCCCCACGTGGACTAGCAAGGTGGGAAATGTGCAGCGGGGCATGGAGGCCAGTGGCGGAGGGGGTGGGCTGGACCAGCCCCAGGGAGAGTCCAGGACGGGCTTGGGGGAGCAGCGGCAGGGAAGAAGGAAGGATGTGAGCTCTGGCAACCCACCCACAGAGTCCCTCCAGCCCACCTGGCTTCTCCACAAGGCACAGCAGGGACCCGCGCTATTTTCAGGGCCTCCCAAAATGTTTCAATTTCTTTTAAAATCAGAAGACTACGAGCCAGCCTGGATTTTATTTGTCTTTCTACTAATGCCGTCATAAAATATAATTTTAATTATTTCTTTCAAAGGAATTTTTATATTTCTTTTTGGAGGAAGAGGCCCATGAAAAGCGTCATGTGGCCCTGCTCCAGGTTGAGCCTCTTAAGTGATGTCTCAGCATAAGTCCTGAATGGGGACACGACAACCAGGCTTTCCCCCTGGGCAGGAACAGCTCCTGGTTAAGGACTGTCAGGGGATGTCAGCTCCCCGCGCTCTGCCCTCTGCTCCTGGAGCCCTGGGTGCTGGCTGTGGAAAAGCCCATCCCAGGGCCGGGGCACAGGATCCACCAACGGGGACAGGAGAGCTGCTGAGCAGGGCACTGAATCTTTGTTTGTGGTTGAAAGAAAGACAAGCCCTGAAAAGTTAGGTGGGGAGCACGGAAGACAGCAAGAAAAAGGGACGCTGTGGTCACTAGGGACCTTAACCAGTGACCGCCAGCCCTGAGGCTCAGAAGGGGCCACTTGCATTTTTGTCTTAAAAAATGGTGAACTTAGGGGCTTAGGAGAAGAAAGAAATGCATTTGTTCTTCCCAGCCTTCCAACAGGTAGTCCCAAATCACTAACGCTACAAATTGTGGCCTGGCCATCGAGCATCCAGAAAACGATGCCTGCAAGGCAGAAGCCTCAGACTTGGTGCAAAGGGGGCGAGACTGGAACGCTCCCTCCCCAAGAGCATCTGATAGCCTTGGATGAGTGGAAGCCGGGCCAGGGGCTCAGACCCAGACAAGGCTCATCACGCGGGCTGGGAGTGCGCGGCTGTGACACCGCTGCTTTCTCTAAGAGGGACCTTTTTGCAGACGATGATAGGCATCAACTCTGGGCGCCAACTGACGTTTACAGTCTCGGCGGCCCTTTTCTGTTGCCAGTCTCTTCTTAATAAAGCGTGTCACCTTGAGATGGTGCGGGGCTGAACTCCTTCCAGCCTTTCTCCTGTCCACCCGACATTCTTTCCTTCACTTCATACCTGACTCTGCCCCGCAGAACCGCAAGCCTAAGAGATTTCAAGGTGGTCACTAAGCCCGCCTCGCGGTCTGTCCGCAGCTTTCAGGGTCGGACTGCTCGCCTCCTTCCAGAGAGCAGAGGCCTGTCGTCAGCACCATACTCTACCTCTCGTGTTCCCGAATTCCTGAGCCCCCACGAGAGCCCAGCTATTTCCCCGAGGTGGTTCTTTAGAAACAGGTAAACTGTATAGGGAGGTGATGCGGGGGAGCAGAAGATGCTCGGGTTTTGTAGGAGACAGCCTGACGTTGAAATTCCACCGCTGCCCACCGTGTGATCCAGGCAGGGCTGGTTTCACGTGTGTGGGGCGGCGGTCCATGCAGTCCCTCGGGACCCCGCGCTCCCTAGGGCCTGGGCTGGTGTGACCATCTGCTGTTGCTGTCTAGAAAGTCCCCCTATTTTTGAACAAAGGACGCCCACCTTTTCATTTTGCACTGGGCTCCACAAATGGTGTAGCAGTTCCTGGATCTTGGGCTAAAACATGAAAACAGCAGCCACCCCGTCAGGCAGCGCCAGGCCCTGTTCTAAGCATCCTGCTTGTATTACAGCATCTCCCCACAAGCTTACGAGGTAGTTGTTGGGGTTTATATTGGCTGCATTTACAGATGAGGACATTGAGGCACAGAGAGGTTAAGCTACATGTCGAAGGCCACAGAGCTAGGACGTGGGAGGACCGTGGTCCAGAGTGTTCTCACGGCCCTATACTCCGCTGCTTCTCAGGCAGGAGTTCGCTCTCCCTGAGTCCGTCTGTGCCTTTGGCAGCCCAGTGTCCCTGAGCTTCCTGTGGTAGCAGCACTCTGCTTGGCCTCCTGGGAAGGCCCCACCCCTTTTCTGGATGATTCTGGTGCGATGGTTCTTGCTTTCTCTGAACCCACTCCGTGAGGTCTCATGACCCATCCAGGTTAATCTGACTTTCCCTCCTGGGAACTGTCCTTCAGGGCAGCATTGGTAAGTGTTATCCCACTTCAGCTGGTCTGGTAGTTCCTGCTACTGAGATGCTGGGTCGGCCCAGGCCCTGTCCCAGGCACAGATGTTCAAATCCTCCTTTAATTCTATGAGCCTCCCCCAGTCTCTCCAGGTTCGAATTAGCCAGGGCCCACATCTGTCTCTTACGATCGCAGAACTCTAAGTGTACTGGGCCTCAGGTGCTTTTCTGTACCACGGTGACATTGACTGTCACACGGGGGTGTGGTGACGGGATGGTGCTTGCATCCTGCCTGGTACAGACCTGACACGCAGAGGGTATTCAGAAAAAGGGGGCGTTTGCCATTCAAGTTAAAAGTTAAATAATATGATCTTCACATTCCTGCAGCTTTGCTTTTTCACAGCGTGACTGGAAATCCGTTCTTGCGGTTGCACTGAGAAATTACATGTTTATCATACGCTCAGCTGAGAATCCAAAGGAGCTCTTTATTCAAAGTGAAATGAGGTTTCATCTTTGACAGGTGGGTTTTTTTCGTAATGCTGACATCTTTCTCGAGCAGCAACTTCCTTTAGAATCTCTCTGAACAGCCTGTGCAATCATAATCCACGTTGGCAGACAGACACAGCCCCTCAGGTTCTCTAACTGCTGCCAAGAAGAGTGGTGCAGCCTGGGCGTCCGACATCACATTCCGAACCTTGTAAGGTTGTCCTATTTTCTGCCTGCATCCCCTCCGCCCTTCTCCGGGAGCACATATATGGATGTAAAGGAAACGAAGGATCTGCCATGTAGATGCGTGTTGATGCTTTAGGCTGAATGGGGCGAGCCTTAAGGGCATTCATGGAAAATAAGTAAAATAATTCCCAAAGGAGTAGCATTGCAAAGTCCTCACAAGTCTTTCAAAACCAGATTATTCATGCTATTCACATCTGGGGTTGAAGTTGACTGCTCGAAGGTTCTGCCAGCTCTCGCTGACCAGTGAGGGCTGGTCCTACTGCTGGAGCAGGGCAGCCTGGGAATGGAGCGGGACCTACTCGGGAAAGTCTGCGTCTCTGGGCCCCTTCCTGGAGGAGGGGCCTCAATCTCGTAGTTGGAAATCCCAAGAGTATAGTCCTCCCTGCTCCGCCCTGCTCATTCTTGGGGATTCACTCAGGAATCTGTATTTAAAAGAAGGAAAAATTATGCAGCTACTAATAGAACTTTAGAGCCGATAAATCTCCCGGGCAGCACATACAGTCAGAAGAGGTGGAAGCAGTGCCGAGAAGCCAGGAAAGCTTCCTAAAACATGAGGGGAGTCCTGCGATGATGGGCACGGCACAGAGGGGACGTGGTGGGACTAAGGAGGCTCCTCTGTTGCCTCATGGCTGCAGCGCCCAAAGAGATCTGCAGAGCAGAGGGCCCCTAATGCGTTCCCTTCTCCAGGCTTGAACCTCGCCCCTCTCACTGGCAATGTCTCCACAGTTTTTTTGTTTTTTTTTTTGCGGTACGCGGGCCTCTCACCGCTGTGGCCTCTCCCGTTGCGGAGCACAGGCTCCGGGCGCGCAGGCTCAGCAGCCATGGCTCACGGGCCCAGCCGCTCCGCGGCATGTGGGATCCTCCCGGACCGGGGCACGAAACCGTGTCCCCTGCATCGGCAGGCGGACTCTCAACCACTGCGCCACCAGGGAAGCCCTCCACAGTGGTTTTTATTGACAGTTTCTTGAGCCAGCAGACTCTGAGGTGGGTCAGCAGAGCTCTCTCCATTGAAGGAAAGGAGTGATTGGCAAGGCTATTGTGGAGGGCAGTGACCTCCAGTAGGGGAAGTTGCCCCCTCCCACCCATGGCGTGCTCCAGGAGCTGCTGCGACAGCTACTGGGAGATAAAGTGACCTGGCAAAGCAGAGTCCAGCACGAGGCCTGAAGAGTCCTTTCAGAGGAAGGGCGTGGCGTGCATGTTTCTTTCCCAGGGAAGTTTAAGAGTTAATGGAAGCTCAGAGATTGATCTGCAACAAGTCCCCTCTGGGTCCTGCTGGGCAATAAGGAGAAACAGGGCTCCAGAAAGAGGTGGATGGGGCTCTGGGACAGAACACGGGCAGAAGACTTCCCAGGCCACAGTCAGGAATCCTAAACCAAATCGTCTCTGACCGCGAGGAGTTTTCTTACAATCATTAAATCTCTGAGGCCGACTCGATCAAGCGGAAGTTCCAGAATTCATTGCTGCCAACAGCAAAGAGCCCTAACACTTCCTAATATTTTTTCCCCACCTAAGCTAGATGTCCCAGCAATGGAAGCCAGTTGTAAAGAACTTTGCCAGTTTAACCCGTTTCGGTACATTTTCCTGCGGTCATCGTTTCTTCACGCGCACATGAAATAGTGCGAGGTCCCCACTCCGAGGGCGTATTCCTTGGTCTTCCAACCTCGTACGACTGGTATATATTTGGAGGATGTTAAATAAGGGAAAACGAAACTGTAACCTGTATAACTTATCACTCATGGTTTTCTTTTGTCCTTCCCCTGGGGCATGGGAGCGAGACAGCTGTCTTAAGAAGAACCACAGTAGAGTTCTGGGAATTCCTTGCCATTCAGAAGATGGAGGTAAAAGGAAGTCCTTTCGTGTTCCCTAAGGAAAAAAAAAGGAGGCAAGAGGTAAGGTTAAAAAATGGACAGAAGTCCTCAACAGACATTTTCCCAAAGAAGACACAGAGATGGCCAACAGTCACGTGAAAAGATGCTCAACATCACTAATCATCAGATAAGTGCAAATCAAAACCACAGTGAGATCTCACCTCACGCCTGTCAGAACGGCTGTCATCAAAAAGACCACAAATAACGAGTGTCGGCGAGCACGTGGAGAAGATGGAACCCTTGTGCACTATTGGTGGGAATGTAAATTGGTGCAGCTACTATGGAAAATCATATGGAGGCTCCTCAGAAAATTAAGAATAGAGTTACCATGCTGCTGACTGTTTTCTGAGCCAGAATGAAGGCAAAGATAACCCCCTAGGTCTCCATCAGCCATCAGGTGGAGAGGGAGGGATCCAGAAGTTCCTGTTCTCCTAATGGAAGATGTACAGAACAACTGAGGGTGAAGAGCCATCATTCCAGCATGGAGTGGTCAGGGCATGGGAAGGACGGGCCCCTTAGCGAGGCTGTGGGGTGAGCAGGCCAGGGCAGATGGGGTGGTCAGGGCAGGCTAGGTGAGAGTCAGACCAGTCTTGGATGTTTAGAGGATACCCCCGCTCCAGGAAGTACTAGTCCATAAACAGGAATCCCTACCGGCTGCCACAAGGTGCTTCCCAGGATGCTCTGGGACAGAAGCAGGAGGGGAAATGCCAGGGATGGAGTCCTTACCCCAACACTCCCGGTGGACGTGAAGGCAGCTGTTTCAAGAGAAGGAGACCCTTATTGGCAACCGAGAGACCTTTAAGTGGCAAGTGTAGTGTATTTCCAGACACCCTTCTCGCCCTCCCCTGCCCCAAGAATCCTGGTATAGATCTTGCAGAGAAAGAAATCACCAAAAAGCAAAGATAGAGGCAGTGATTCTTTTCCATTTACCTCTGTGTCTCGGCCACCCTGTTTGTAACATAAAAATAAACATTCCTAAATTTACAAAGTTGTTTTAAGGGTCAAATGCTTCAAAGTACATTTGAAAAAAATGAATGTAGTGTCCAAAAGCGAGATTGAACACACGCTATTGTTAGTGCTTTTCACGCTGGAGCCCCAAAGGCAACGTGGCCATGTATCGCCTTGCTCATCTTGCAGCCTAAAATGCCAACTTCAGATCATTCCCACCTTCTTTCAGGGAAGAGAGAGGCTGTGTAGAATCTGTCCATCACAGTGACAAGTCCTCAGCCAGCAGAAGGAAAGCGCAGGGAATGAAGACAAGTAGCGCCCCCAGTTCCAACCATCCTAATCTTCTTGTCATGCACACGGGGCTGGGGCACTTCTGTCCTGGGTGGAGTGAGCCTGCCCTCTGGCTTTGCTGCCCAGCTGGATTAATTTTCCCGATGAAGCAGCTCCTTGCCTGAAACTTTCTGTTCTCTCTTCCTTCCTCCCCCACACCCACACTTCTCAGGTTTTTAATTTTTCCTTCTGGCCAGCATCTGACCTGCATTACAAATCTTTCTCAGCTAAACATCAGTCAAGGTCAGGAGAAATGACACACATATTTAAAGCAAATGAG
Source organism: Phocoena phocoena (assembly GCF_963924675.1). Classification (NCBI taxonomy): domain Eukaryota; kingdom Metazoa; phylum Chordata; class Mammalia; order Artiodactyla; family Phocoenidae; genus Phocoena; species Phocoena phocoena. Next base: position 4,778,455 of record NC_089234.1, on the reverse strand, counting down.
ATGCTTCCACTGGGCTCCGAAGTCTTTCATTTGTTCAAGAGTGAATTATAGTGTCTGTTGCAAATTGTATGGCTAAAATATTACTTGGATGCCTTTGAAATGTCCACGGGTAACTGTATGTAAATAACCAGCCTAATATGTGATGTGGCAGTGCAACAGCTGCGGCACATGGCCATAAACCATCCACGCCAAACTCAAATGCATGTAGTGTGCGTGTCATACTTGTAATCAACTTAATGTTCCTTTTTGCGGGAACTTATACGTACTTCATATTCATTGCTAGCTTCAGAATTCTAAATATTAATACAATAATTTTCAAAACAGTAAAAAAAAAATCCACAAAATAACAAGATTGTCAGTTAGATAGAGATTTATCTTCACCCTGTTTAGACACCTAAAGTTCAGAAAGCTATCTCTTTCAGAGATAATCACATGAAATTAGTTGGGAGATCAGGATCGTCTTGTAGGCAGAGACGGAAGCTTCCAGTAGATAAAGTTTCAAGTGCCTTGTATTTACTTGTCCATGAATACAGCCCTAACAAAATACTGTAAAGTTTAAATGGGTACATCATTGGAAAATAACTACGGTGCTCATAAAAACTAGATGGCAGAATCTATGGATGTGATGTCTAAGCCTTGGGGGAAAGGATGAGGAAAGAGGTTAAAAGCAAGATTGTATTCAGCAGGGTCATCCTGAGAGACAGGGTTTACGGGAATTGCCGAGTCCCGGAGGACTGCCTGCAGGGAAGAGCCTTCACTCAGCAAATCTAGTAGCTGGGTTCTACCCTCAGCAGCCCTAAGGCTCTGAGAGGGTATGTTTCCACTCTGAGCCTTTAAGCTGGGGATCCCAGGCAGAGTTCTGTCAGGGATGTGTTCCTCTGCCCCAGTCCCACGACGGGGGCTGCTGGAGTATCAGTGGCCGGGCAAGGGCTGTTCCTTTTCCTCACATCTGCTTTCCTCTTACGGTACTCAGATCATCTGGGAAACAGCCTCTGAAGGGTGAAGGAGGGGAGCAGGAAGGAGAGTCAGGGCTGAGCCCCAGGCGCTGATGGACATCTCTCTGCAGACTCTCCCTGGTCATGGCTGTGTGGGGTCACGCCCTGGCTGGAGCCTCAGGAGACTGACTCAGGATGTCTAAACCAGAGCCCACATGGTGTCTCTGGGTCTACACCTGTTAATGGGAGCCAGAACAGCCCCTGCCTTTCGAGGCCGTGGTGAGGATGAAAGGAGACGGTGCCCGTAAAATGCTGAGCTCAATGCCTGGGACACACTGTCCTTGATTCCCCAGCCCGCCTCAGTCTAGTCTCCTAAGGGAGAAGGTGGGGAAGAGAGAGATGCTCAAAAAGAAGACACAGTCATCTGTTAACCTGACTTCTCCTTCTCAGCCTCCAGATTTGCTCTCTGCTTGGTTTCTCCAGTGTCTCCATACCCAAGGGGGCCAAGGCAGCTCCAGTTTCTTCCTCTGACCTCGTCTCCTTTCCCTCCTTCCCTGCTTCCTGCTCACCTCTGCTCTTTCAGAGCATGGTGTACTCCTCTCCTTCAAACCCAGTGTCACTCTTAATCAGTCAACCCCTCCTGGCTTCACTTGGCATGATGCCCTGCACTGCAACATCTGGTCAACCATCCCAGGGGCATCCTCATGGGTCACCTAGATGATGTCTCAAGACCCTCAGACACCCATTGCCAATTCCCAGAGGCAGGAGCCCAGGCACCTGTGGTATCTATGGTGCTCTCCCAGCGCCCCCCTTTGCTGGAGAAAGTATGTAACCTGGGTGCTGTGACTGTCCTGCATTGTTGCACACCCATCTCATACCCGTCTCACCCAAGCTGATCGGCAGCCCCATCAGCACTGGACATGCCTCGCCCCTCCCCCATCATGGCTGGAAGGGGCCGTGGGGGTGGGTGGCTAGCAGCACCTCAGGCAGGAAAGGCAGGAAGGAGACAACCCCTGGGCACTTCATAGTTTGTATTCCCCTTGCAGCCCACCCTGTGATTGATAGAATAGGGTGTGACTGCAGGAGCTCAAAAAATACTTGTTGTATAAACACAATCTTCCTCTAGAGTGAAACTGAACAGTTTATTCTTCTCATACAACAAAACTTTGCCATAATCCATCTGTTACTTAGAAGGCACTCATTCTCTTGATTTCTTACTTCCTATGTTTGTTTGTTCATTCAACAAGTAATGATTGGGCTTCCCTGGTGGCACAGTGGTTAAGAATCTGCCTGCCAATGCAAGGGACATGGGTTTGATCCCTGGTCTGAGAAGATCTGTGGAGCAACTAAGCCCATGCACCACAACTACTGAGCCTGCGCTCTAGAGCCCACAAGCCACAACTACCGAGCCCGTGTGCTGCAACTACTGAAGCCAGCGTGCCTAGAGCTCATGCTCCGCAACAACAGAAGCCACCACAATGAGAAGCCTGCACACTGCAATGAAGAGTAGCCCCCGCTCAACACAACTAGAGAAAGCCTGCATGCAGCAACAAAGACCCAATGCAGCCAAACATACATACATACATACATAAAACAAAAAAAAACAAGTAATGATTGAATCCTTACTGTTCTTTGTGTGTTAATTAAGACAGGGTACCAAAAAGAAACAAAAGAAACAAAAGTATCAGATGGTCATGGTGATGTGGTACAGGGTTCCCTGGTGGGTTAATGAGGGTTCAGGGAAGGCCTTGTTGAGGAAGTGATGATCAAATGCAAGAGGAGCCAGGTATACAAAGTCAGAGGGAATTACATCCCAGGTAGAGAACTGCACTCCAGGTTCTAAGAGCGTGAGAAGGCCAGTGTGCTTGGGAGAAGAGGGTAAATGAGGCTGGGAGGTGGGCTGAGTCCCGGTTATATGCATTGTTTCTCCATGGGGGGCGTAGTTGGCACTGTGAACAAGTCAACTCCTCAGTGGGTGGGACTGCCTCTGGGCTTTGGGCACTAAGTGCAAATAGTACCTGCAAGTAGTTGTGACAGGAAAGAGTGGACACCTCTTCATCTCCAACCCCCTTTAAGAGGTCAGCACCATCTGAGTAGGGCTTTGTAGTCCAGGGACGAGAGCCTGGACTTTATTCTCAGGGCAGTGAGGAGACATCGGAATGACTGTTCAATTTACATCGTGAAAGGTGGTTACGGATCACTCTGGCTATTGTGTATCAAAGACCAGCTTATAAGCTCTTGCAGACGTTCCAGAAACAATGATGGCGGGAGGATGGAAGAGGTGGATGAATGTAGACTTTATCCTGGGGAAAGAGTTGGTAGGACTTGCTGGTGGAAGGCTAAGGAAGAAAAGAATCAAAGAATCTTTGGCTCGAGCAATGGGGGGATCATGTCATTATTTATAGAGATGGAGACAACTGGAAATGACTTTAGGACAACAAGTTTGTGTCAGGTATGTTGGCTAAATGCATATGGCACTCCAGGGAGTATCAGAGAAGGAGATAAAATTTGGGGAATCGGGGACAGGCCTCAAGACTCTATGAGATTCTATAGGGAGATTGTACAGAGAGACGAGAAGGAGGTCCAGGATGGAGTCTGAGCACTTGGAAAATTGGGAGGTGAACGAGAGGAGGATAAGCCAGCAAGAGGTGGCCAAGTAGGAGTCAGAGAGGGAGGAAAATCATGAGGGTGCAGTATCATGGACGGCTGGAGGAGAACGTGTTTCAAGAAGGAAGGAGGTTGGCAATCTGGGTCCTAAGCAGCTGAAGGATCAAGTGACACAGGAACAGAGAGGTGGCCTCATGTTTGCCAAGATCTTTGGTCACCTTAACAGGAAGGGTCTTCGTGGAGACACCAGCTCGGAATTGGTGGGGAAGCTCATGTAGGCTCTATTTTAAAGCATCCAGATGCTTTGTCTGATACAAACTATACCAACATGTTTGGAAGCTGGTGGTGGTAAAATATGAGAGAGGGAGAATGCAGGGGAGTGAGAGGAGATAGCTGTGGGCACAAGTCCTTGGGAAATCAGGGCATTTGGCTCCGGATAGGAGCAGGGATTTTTATCCATAGTTGCAAGGCAGGAATCAGGGCATGGGTACAGACATGAGTAGGTTGATGGTTTTTATGGTGAGAAGACGAAAGAGTCCCTAACTCCTTGCTTCTGAGAGAAGGTATGAAATCCCCCTTTTACATACTAAGAGGATGGACCTCCTAACCAGGTACATCATACTCGTTGGGCAGGGTTGGAGCTCATTGGAGATGTATGGTCATGAATTTTTACACGAGACTAGGAAACACTGTTGTAAGGTTTTTTATGGTCATAACTTGAGTGAGGCTCAGAGATGGGGTCACATGGGGTCACTCAAGGTTGGAGTTTGGCCAGTTGTGAGAGAGGGGGTGCTTTCGGGGAGCATCATTATAGCGATGGACTGCGGGCTCTGAGCTGGGTGGTGGGGGAGGAGGGACCCCTCTGAGTGTGATGGGTGTTGAGGATGAGGCAGGAACAGAGGTGGGACACTTGTGCGTCAGAGGCTCTGGAGAAAAAGGAGTGGGATGGGGGAGTGGGTGGGAGGATGGGACAATGTGGTCAGATTGGTCACCATTGACCTTTGGAGGAGCTGCTTTTTTGAGTGGCTACGATGTACTGGTGAAAAAGACCACTGAATCACCTCATCTCCCATTAGTAACTGTGTCAATTTCTGTCTCCCAAATGTCTCAGTTTCATCTCCTTTTCTCCAGCTCCAGGGCCACCACCCTGGCGCACAGCCCCATCATCCCATCTGGACACTCATGCCACAGCCCACAGGGGGTCCTCTCTGTCCTGGTCCCCGGCCCTCCCCTTCCGCCTGCTCTGGCGGCCAGACCGTTCTTCTTAAGGCATGTGATGAGGTTTGTGGGCCTCAGAATCAAGTCCAGGATGTGCACACCCTGCGTGATGGGGACCCCCTGTGCCCTCCCAAGTGAGTCTTTGCAGTCACCAGACAGACCACCTTCGTGTCCTCAGATGACCGGTGGGTCTCTTCCCCGTCCCTGTGGGGCACACGCTGCTCTGCTCTTCCTCATAGTCAAGGTCAAGTTCTTTTAGGTGCTGTTCCCACCCCGACCCTGACCTTGGAGTTGTCATTTCCCCCTGTGTTTACCCTTTGTGGGGTTTCTCTATGGCTGCATCCCCAGGAAGTCACACAGCTCCTGGCACGGAGTGGGCCTTCATTGATTCTTTGATGAATTCATAAATGAAGTAAGCGTTGGCTGCTACCAAGATCATTCCCGAAAATGCTTTCTGCCCAGTCTCTGGCAGAACAAGGTGCTTTATAGCAGGTTTTTCTCTTCTCATGTTGATTCCTTAGGAAGGCCATTTCAGGCTGCTATTCACCAAGTATATAAGTAGTATACTGTACCTTTCACATCAATGATTAATGGAATTTATTAAACAAAATGCCATTCGTGATATGGTGACACTATGTCCAATATAACATCCGCTTTCTTAAAAACAATTCAGAGTATTGTTAAAATAAAACCAAAGTGTATGAAAAAATAGAACAGTATGCAGAAATTTGTAACTGAGAATGTATGTTAGTGAAAAACAAATTAAGAGCATGTTTTATTACTAATTATTTGAATTAACATGTAATACATAAGTAATATGTATTATATCTCAAATACTGCCTTTGATGGTTTATAAAAGTATGTATTACTTCATTGAACCTAAGACTTTATCCATTAGAAGATACGCCACTACTTTATGCATCGTCAAGAAACAAAAACATGCTGCCTATGGACAGTGATGCCATGGTTGTGAACTGTATGTCCGTGCTAACTCTCCATGTCCAACAGGAGAGAGAGAGAGCAGAGAGCTTGTTTATCTACAAACAGTGGTTCTCAGTGGAGGTGATTTTGTGCCCCTACCCGGGGGACATTTGATAGTGTCAAGAGACATTTTCAGTTGTCCCAGCTTGGATGGTGGAGCTACTGAAATCTACTGAGTAGAGGCCAGGGAAGCGGCACCACACAGGGCAGCTCCCAATCACAAAGAGCCATCAGCCTCAAATGTCAACAGTGCCAACACTGAGACATGATGCTCTAAAACAAGGAGACTTCCTTGCACTTTTTACATCCCACCCTCGCCTTCTGGATTTTCTTTGCCTTTTATTCCATAGAACCTTGCTATTCAACACTGAGCCTGTTCTGAATGCCCACGTGAAAACTGTAATAGAGCATTTCAGGAGCAACCAGGAACTGGAGAGATGATTTATTTCAATAAATTAACCTAAGCTCTGCTCAAGCCTCTATTTCCCCTACTCTAGTATAAAACCAGAAAGCGCACTTAGCCACAGTTTACCTTTTATTTATACTTTCAGAGGATATAACAGTGGTATGAATTAAGAAGCAGTAAAATTAAGTTGATCTTTCCATATATGCTGAAAGATGCAGGTTTAACGTGTGTTATCATTAGGGACAATGGAATCAATTGTAGAATTATTTTTAGGACACCACAATTCTAAATTATTCTGAGCTGATGACCTTTTCCAGCTTGTCCCTGCAAAATCATGTGTTAAAATCATTTTAACACATCTCCAAGTCCTGTTTTTAGCAAGGAGCCAAACACAGTAGCGATAGAGTTGGTGTTTGGGGGAAGTTTCTTGGTGTTGTAACAGGAAGCTCTGGGAATTAGAAAAGAAAAGGCTTTCATTGATCTTTTCGGTACAAAACACATCTGACTTGATGTGCTTGAACTTTTGAGGCGTGATTCAGGACATGTCTGTCAACTTCAGTGTCGACCAATGAGAAGCAGAAGTCCTTCCCCCTCTGGCTTTCACACTGATGTCATGAGGAAACATGTGAAAAGGGCTTGGGTGACTCTAAGACGGTTACACTGTGACGAATAAGAGGGTAAACTTTCGATGAAAAGTCCATTAAATTCCAAGCTGAGCGCTCACCTGCCCTTTAGGTGTTGACGGTGAGTCTCTGCAGGTTCCAATTGCACCATAAACACCTGTCACAGACATCACATGACAGGCACAGTCACTAAAGGCGATGGTCAATCCCAGGACCGTGAGCCACTGTCGGGCAGAGCTCTCTGGAGGCTCCTGACTCCAGTCCCATTCCACCTCCACAACATGCCCGGAATCCACCCCACATTTTTAGGCATCCAGTAATCGGCTTTCTATCTTCTCCCCACAATCAAATCCTGGTTGAAAGAAAAGCCTTGCATCGGACATTTACAGGTTAGGGTGAACCCCAAAGACGGGTCTTCCTTTCACCTGTCTTGAGGGGAAAGAGCCGACAGTGTGCTGGGACCTGTGTCAAGGAAGAGATCCCATGGGTCTCAAGTTTGAGCAAAATGCTTGTTCAACCTGTTTTCAGGAGAAGACTCCCTAATGCCATTATGCCCGATTCCCTCCCTCAGGAGGCCTCCTGCTTTACCCTCTTTTTAGAATAAATCTATGGCTTCTGACAAAGCAGAAGCTGTCTGGGCATGGGAAGTGGGGCGGGGATATGGGATTGAACAGACCTTTAAACTTCCAGCTGATCCTCCGTGTTTTAGTACCACCTCCACCGCATCTGAAAGTAACTGGTTCCATGAATACTTGAGTCCGTCGAGGGGTTTGTTGCGAAACCACCATTTTGATGGGCACCTTCCTCTGATCTGCTTCATCAGTTGCTCCTCACTCTGTAAGATGCTGCTGTTGTCACATCTTCTCTCCCTTCCTTTTGTTCTTACGTGTGTATTTTTGCTGGGTTTAAGGAGATACTGAAAGCAAATGCGTGTGTTCAGTTCCTTGGTGCCCTTAAGCCTCTTCTCCCAAACTCCATCCGGTGTCTCCAAAAGGACCGTGGTCAAAGGTATTGGATCACATGCCCCAGCTCCCAGCTTGGCACTAATTTCTGTGATCTGGATTCTCTTGAAAGTCAGGTCACCTGCTTTTCCTTGTGGAAGGCTAAGTGTCACTATATGATTGACTGATTGACAACTACATGAGAATCATACCGAGGGGCAATTTACAAAAGAAAGGGATGCAGCGCTGACAAATGAGCAGCGGAGGTCCCAGACGCAGGACAGCTTTGTCCTCCAAAAGGTGCTGATCTCGAGAAGGCAAGAATTTTCCTCCACTGCTTTGTATTCCAAAAATATTGGCTCCATCTCAGAAATACTATCTATACAAGAAGAAAGCACCTCGCTTGGTGTTCCCCTCCATCGTAAGCCTTGGCAACATCTGTTCATTCACATGTAGCACTTCTGAATCTATTATTAATGTGGATGCCCATTGGTGTGCAAGGACAGAACAGGCTTCCTGGGGAAATTCCATGTCCTGAAGAGAAAAAGAGGCCACTGCAGGTAGGCTCACCTACAACTCTGGCCCCGGAACTTCGGGGATGCTCATGGAAACGGGGGTAGAGATAGCGTCCTTCCGTTATTTGGATGATTAGTGGCAAAGTGGGGGGATGACATTTGTTTCCATGTTTTAACCTCAGAAGTCCTAAAAGAAGGAAATCTGTTATAGAAAACTCAGTGTGTGCACGTGTTTTGGGTTGATGTTCTTCATTCCTGCAAGGACTCCTTGTGCGTTATTCTCTGAAAAGAGACGTCTGGATATTCGAGGAAATAATATCATACTTCTTGAGTGTTTCAACTCTGAGCTAAACAAACTTTTGGTTCCTTTTGAGAACTCTGGCCATCTATGTCACAGAGACACAGTTTAGAAGACGGCACTTTTGAAGGACATTTTTAACAGCAAACTTTAAATGAAGTCAATGGTTGGCAGGTCAATGACAATGCCTATATGTTACTGTCCTTTTCCAACTTAACAGGAACAAAAGGCCATGGCCACATCAGTCACATATGATGGGACATGTTGCTATTTTTACTCCTGAACTTTCCTGCTATAAAAGGATCACCAACAGAGGATCTGACAGTAAGGGTGAGGAATTTGGCAATAAAATCACTGATCTACAGAGATTTCAGGAAGTCCAAAATAATCAGGTAAAAGATTATATTTTTCCACAAAGAAAAATGTTGAAGTTGTATATGCTTTTTAATTTATACTTGCCTGAGTAAGACTTTTCTGAGTCGTTTTTTTTTTTTTTCCTACTCTGCAGCTCATTAAAATCCAGTCTTGTTCTATTTCTGTTGATTTCTACAATGCATGTGTTTTGCTGTCATCCAGTTCCATCTTCTAAGGTAAGAGATTTGCCTCTATTTTTGACGCTTGACTAAGTGACTAGAATTGCAGAGTATGGAAATTCAAAATAATCTCTAGGAATATCTGAAAGAAAAGGTACTTCCCTGTTACTAGAGTTTACAATGAAAGAAATATAAGTAGAGTCATAAAATTAGGTAAAAAGAAACATTTTTACAATAGATGATACAGACTATACTAAAATTTGCTTTGAATTATTTAGAAGTTGGCCCCTGCATTCATTCCACTGTAAAATGTAAATGAGTTTGCCCATGACAATTTATTTGTTCCACATGCATCCACTCATAATCAAAGTGAACATTTAACCATTGAGACTGTATTAAAAATACAATGGATTATCTTTCAAAAACAGCAACTTTCTTAGTTTTACAAAAATGGTAACTTTTTCTGATATAGAATATAGATGATATGCCAGTTCTTAATGAATATCGTATAAAATATTACTTCATATATTTATTCAAGCCTATTGATTGAACTCCTAACTATATTTATTGATCTGTTCCACACATTCAGAAAATGAATGTCTTTCTTTAGAATTTTTAATGCTGTTGCTACATGACATTTCAGGGGTTTTATGTCAATACTTGGTCTAAAAATTTTAGATATCTTTTGTCACTGATAGCGTTTTGTACTTTAACTTTGCTTCACTAAAAGCATACTGTAATTACTGAAATTGATGTAATTATGAAACCACTTTTGGGATAATGAGATGCCACATGAATCCTGAATAATAAATATATGTTCAGACATAATGATGTAGCTATTTATATTATGCGTCTCCTCACTAATCTTTGCATCTGTCATTTTTCTATTTCTTGTTTACTTAATCTAGCTTCTTTTTTCCTGGTTTACACTCCTATGAGCATTCTACACTAATTTAGTCATTGATTCTATAAGACACCACATTGATCAAGTAGACGACTCACAATCCATAAATTGGTATATTTTCTCAAGTGTATTGCTAATTACTTTCTATTCTTTCCCTGAAGGTTTGTTCATGACATTTCTGTTGAGCAATAGGCACTTGTGTGTAGGGTTTTTTTTAAATTAAGAATGTTCTTTCTTCTGTTGTTCTTATGAGATATCCTTTTCCATAAATGAAATGTTTCTTCCTTCACTGCTTTTCTGTATTTCTACCTTTTCATGTGATAATTTTGTTCTCATTATAACTGAATCACATAATAATGGTGCCAATTCGACTGTTTAGGGTGAGTGTTTATGCAGAGGACGTATAAGCTTTTATAATATTTGTTGTGAACTTCATAAAGTTTATCAACCAGGCAAATCTACCATACTATTCAGTTAACGAGTCTGCCTGATAAGGGTTCCCTTCATGGATCAGCAAAGTTCATCAGTATCTTTTTAGGGATGTTTAGTGATGTTTTGGGGATCTCATAACTAGAAATGAAGCATTTTGTTTTGTTTTGGTTTTGCAATATAAAGGTGCGTCATGAGAATTTCTGGAAAGAACTGGAATGCTTCCCTTCCTGAAATGACTCATAGGCCCCTCCTTGCTGGGAATTTAAAATAGATGGCACTGTATCACACTTAGATCTCCTCTGCTAACACAGGGTAAAACACATAGTGTAAGAATTTTTGATTGGTTTTCCCATGACCAATACTTCTGAAATTCTCTGACAATTCCCAGATCCAAAATTCAGAAATGCCCATCTTTTTTCCCAGAGAACAGTGGGAATGGTTTTCCTCGGAGCTGGACCCCCCAGGGAGCCACCCACTGATGGGTGAAGAATCCCAGGGAGCATTTTATGCACTGGCCCCATTTCAACTTCCAAAGTAACCCCAAACCAAACTTGTTTTCCTGCATCAGGATAGGAAAATGTGTGCTTTTGACACTGAAGTATGTTTCTTTATTTGTAAAGGGGACATTCAGCCCCCCTGTCCTCTTATAGTTCTAATACAGTTGAAAAACATGGGCTTGGAGTCAGATGTCTCAGCTCAAATCCCGCTTCACCTACAAGCCATTTAATTAATTTCCTCATTTAAAGGAAATTATAACCAGGAAATAATAGTACCGATTTCATAAAGCTTTTTGAGGGGATAAAGTGAGATGATACGCATAAAACATGTAGCACACATGATCACTGATCATGCCCCTTTGCTCCTGTACTTAGTTTCTTCATCTGCAAAGTATGGAGTTAGTATGAACTGCAAGTTCTCAACGGCCAGTCTGAGGTCTAAGATTCCAGACTTATTTCTTCCACAACGAAGCGCTCCCTACACTATCCTACATCATCCAGGCCTTTGAGGCCCTGATGAGGAACTGAACCAAAGTCAAAAGACAGAGATGTCAACTCTCAAGTTCAAACACATCCTCGTGGAGAACCCTGGCAAATGGCCCAGGATAGACCCCAGAAGGAAAGTGGTTCCAGCTGAAACTTGGTTATCATGAGTTGTTTTCCTCAGTGAATTTAAAAAACTAGTCCCAAGACTAATTAGAGCCACTTGAAAGATTCTTTATAAAGTAATAGCAACAAGATAACTGTACGGTGTAGGATGCAAACACTGAAGAGCTGCAATCCCATAAGCAGTGTAAAATTTAGAAAAGAGGGTACACAGCTCCAAATAATATTTTGTATTTTGATAAAGTATATATTTTAAAAGGTGTTTTAGGGCTTCCCTGGTGGCGCAGTGGTTGAGAGTCCGCCTGCTGATGCAGGGGACACGGGTTCGTGCCCCGGACCGGGAATATCCCATGTGCCGCGGAGCGGCTGGGTCCGTGAGCCATGGCCGCTGAGCCTGCGCGTCCGGAGCCTGTGCTCCGCAACGGGAGAGGCCACAACAGTGAGAGGCCCGCGTACCACCAAAAAAAAAAAAAAAAAAAGTGTTTTAGCAAAACCCTTTTTAAATATTGGATTTATTGCCATAAGATTTTGAAAATTGTTACTACTGAGATAAGCTTTGAACCCTAAAGCTGTATTCTCTCCCTCTTGCCCCATCTCAACTGCCAGGTGTCTGGGAAATCTGACTACTTTGTCATATCCTACTGAACAGCTGCCCCATGAGGATGGACAGGAGGGAGGGACTGGATTTTCTAAAGCCAATTTTGGAGAAGACACTTATGAAAAGGTCCTTTCGCAATGGAGTTGGCACAGGAATGAGAAACACTTCCTTTCAAAGAGCAAAATCATGACTAAGTGTGCAAAGGACTCTGGGAATTAATCTCAGACTTTGTATAGTGTGGCTAATGTATTAAAAGTCACTTATATCTTTATCATTTAGTATTGCTATGCTCTCAGTTCTCAAATATCTTCCCTCTCCTAGCTGGTACGAAATAAATTAAGTTTAAAAAAAAGTAAACCCGTGTCAAACTTCCACTGTGAGAGAATAAAATATTTATGTGATCAGTTAGTAACTTTCCGGAATAGGCGTGGACACATTTGTTTGATCTTAAATTGGCCAGAAAGTATGAGAATTTTTACTGTGATGACAGTGGTATGAGTTTTTCCCCTGCCTATCATATCATAATACTGAATTTTTTTCTTTTAAATATGGTTTTCTGGAATGACTTTAGCAAGGCCAATGCTTTGGGGATGTGTTATTTCAGCTTCTAAGAGAGTCTTGTGAAGTTAACCAAAGCTAAGATTCACGACACGAGTGTAATTTCCTCAATCGATTGATACCAGAAACAAACATGACCAGGGACCTCTGGATGTAACTCTTGCTACCCTTTTCCACCAGACATACTTAGACATGGATTATTGTTTTGTCTCGGGAATTTGTCTTCTTTTTAAATCTTAAAACACAGATATATCACCAGTAACAATAAAGACAGCAGAGAGATGGCTGGTAGCCCAGGAGTGGTATGGGGGTGGAGGGAGTCCTTTGTGAGTCAGCTCCCCAAAACTGTGCTGATTCAAACCCCACTCCCTCCCCCTTCAGGAAAGACCTCAAACCCCTTCCACTGAAACTCCTGATATTACATTTTTTTTTTTAGCCGCAGGTCAACCAGGGATTGAACCCGGGCCACAGCAGTGAAAGCCCGGAATCCTTATCACTAGGCCACCAGGGAAATCCCCTGACGTTACTTTTTTTTTAAAATGATAATGCAACATTGATTGATGTGTTATTATTTCAAAAGCATAATCTTCATAATGTGTATGTGCGTGTTTAGTTCTGCAACACACTAAGGGCATTCTAGCCAATAAAATTATTATGTTTTCCATTTCACTCTATCGGTGTAGACACAGATGAGGTGGAAAAGTCCTAATGCATTTTAGGACTCGGGACCTTTTATGTCCTTCTGCTTTCTGTCCCTGCAGTCCTGGCCTTTGTTCCTATTAGGGTACCTTTAGAAATCTAACCAACTGGCCACTGGCAGCTCCACTCTCCTTACCCTCCACTGCAAGCCTGGACTTCCCTCGGAGCATCTGGAAATGGCGGGAAGGGATCCATCTACGCCCTGCCTGTGGACAGGCTCTGCGGCACCAGGAGGCTTAACGGGTGAGATGTAGATATCCCCCAAGAAACTGTGGAAAATCTTTCAGAGGGAAATTGTCAGGATAAAATTTTTTTTAATCTGCCTAGCATTGTTGATGGGGCAGCTAATTAGATAGCCCACTAGACATTATTTACTCCTGCAAAACTGAAAACCAGTTGCTGTATTAATAAGCTCACGGCAAGCATGGTGTCCATCAGGCATCTTGCGTAGGGAAGAGAGAAGGTTCTTACTGCAGAGGAATCTTCTTAATTTTCTATTTGCATCTATATGGATTGGTTGGAATAATGAAACATCAGAAACGTAATTGGAAAAATTATCTTCCCATTTCTGGATCTGAACTCTCATTCTAACCTCAGGGGGGAAATGGCCTATGAGAAAGTGTTTGCATTCTAAAACTTGTAGCAGAGAAAAACTAGCAGGCAGGGAAATTTGCTTTCTGAGGAAAAATTGTACCTCTTTATAAGGTTTTAGGAATAAAGTGTTTAAGATAAAGAGGACTTCCAAGTCGTGTTTAGACAGTGTCATTAGAGAGGTGACCGAAGGATGACCGTGGAAACCTTTGGAGAAAGTGAACCCTAAGACAGTGTAGCACCTGAGTGGCCAGTGGGTCATATTCAGTCATTGGCACCAGTCTCTGCAGGGTCCTGAGCAAGGCTGTCTACTCCCAAGGCTGCCCGAAGAACGGCCTGGGGTCAGAGGACATGGTGATGAGAGGGTCACCAGAGGTTAGCGACTCTGGTGACGCCCCTTTGTCACCAGGGGACATTAGTGGAGGCCTGAATTTCACCTTTAGAGCCAGTTGCCTCAAGCTTGGGGTTAGAAGCCCTCAGAACGCGAGCATCCCCGGGGAGGGGGAGGAGTAGCTTCGTGTGTTCATTCTGATCAACTCTACATTCACTCACTTAAGTTTCCTTTCTTACCTGGACAGGTATAATTGGAGAGGAAGGTAAAAAGCCCTGAGGGCCATGAGCGCCTGGGGGAAAGAATGCCGTGTGGAGAAAGAGACCACAAAGCAGGACCTGGGGAGGCAGGATGCCAAAGACCCCCTGGCCACACACACCGTGCTTGGATCCCAGGGCCAGTGTCTACACAGCTGCATGACCTTGCTCAAGCTTCTAGAATTTTTTGAGCCCAAGTTTCATCACCTATGAAATGGGACTAATACTTACTTACCTTACAGGATTGCCCATTCATTTGCCAATTCATTCACTTGACAAATATTTATTGAACACCTGCTGTATTCCAGGGACAGTGTTCTAGGCAGTGGGAATACAGTACAGTAGTTAAGAAAACAGACCAAATTCCTGCTCTCATTGATCTTTCAGTGGAGTGGGAGGGGGGTTGGAGAAAAGAAGATTATACATGTTAGATGGTGATAAGGGGTAAGTGATAAGGAGAACCAGCAGTGAAGGGGGAGAGGGAGGGCGGAGGGTCTAGGAGTGGAGGCATAATTTCAGCTACCGTCATAAGAGAAGGCGTTGTTGAGAATGATTGGTAAAAGCCCCCAAATTCCAGGAACGGAGTGAACAGGGAGAGGGTGGGAGGACATGGTGTTGTAACTGAAAGTGGGCTCCGGCTGCTCGCTGCTCAAAAGCCAATTGGTGGAAAGCAAAGTTTGCTTTATTTTGGAGGCTGGCAACCAGGGGAGGCTGGAGGGCAGACTCCTGCCCAAAGGCCATCTCCCCGCCAGCCCCCAAGAGTCAGGGGGCAAGAGCTTCTACAGACAGAGGGAGGGGGCTGCGTGCAGAAACAGCACTCTCAGGTCAGACAGTCATCTTGAAGTTGGTCTTGTGGTGGCCTGACCAGCGCCATCTTGATTGTTCTAAATACAGGTAATCTTCAGTTCCTAGACTGGTTTGTTCCTGTTGCCTTGAGGCCAGCTCTCGGAACTGTGGCAGCTTATGTCATGGCTACATTCTGGTCATACTGTAGTAACTTCTTCCACCTGGTGAGGGTTTCAGTATCTACAAGACAGCTCGCAGGATACGGCTCAGAATATGATCTGCAAACCTTGAGGAGGAACTAAAGGTCCTTGACTTTGCTTAATGACTGAAGTATTATTATTTGGTCTTGTTGGACTGCTTTTCTTTGCTTCTGCATTTTCTCACTTCTCTGATTAAACTTATTCTTCAGCTAAAGTTTTTCCACAGACAAAAGGCAGGCTGAGGACATGGGGGCCAGGACCATAGGGTCCTGCTCCGTTTCAGGACCAGACAGGTAGGGGGCTTCTGTATGGTCTTGTCAGAAATTTTGCTTTTCCTCTGAATGACATGGGATGGCACTGGAGAGTTTTGAGCAGAGAAATGACATTATCAAATATATCTTTCAGCTTTCATTGATTTGTAAGAATGAGAAATAAAGTGCATACATAGTAGGTCTCAATAATAGTAGCAGTAATTAATTCTACGGTTGACACCCAGGAACTCGTATTGCTTTTCTTCCTAGCCTGTTTCATAGTTCTGCCCTGGGAAGTAATTAAACTGAGCGAGAACCCTTGATTGGGCAAGTACACGGGAAGGGAGAGCTGTCACTCTCCAAGGTGCTGAAAGAACATGACTGAGAGTCAGATTCCTGTCCCATCAATTAAAAAGCACCTTAAAGGTGAAATTCTATTTCACTGGATTCTCTTTCACGTACACATGTGGAACATTTTGTTCTCAAAGATTTACTGAGATTCCCATAGAAACATCCCAAATTTTGAGAGAGGGATGCATGAGCGTGTAAATCTGTGGGTAGAAACCTCGAGCAAACAAACACAGGAATTAAGCTTTCAGCTCACACACTTGAAATTTTGAGATGCTCTTCTCATTTTCCTTCTGGTGGTGATTGATTTCTAATGCAGAAACATGAACAAACAAACAAGGATGGCTGCTACAAAATTTCCACTCCAAACACTCAGCCTCATTCATTTTTGAGCCGTCACAGAAGGAGAAACAATTTAGGGAAGGAAAATCTAAAAACAATTGAATTTCATTTCTCTCCTATAGTAAGACCCAGAATATAGCAGTTTGACATCAACGTCCCATGTCTACACTCAATATTCTCATCTCCTTCTGGCCCTCAGACAATAACAGCAGAAAGGAAACACCAGGAGGCTCTGCTCTGCCCCTTCCCTCCATATGTGTTTCTTTCCGCTAACGTAGACTCACATGCTAAGTGTAGAGGCAGGTTTCTCTGTTGATGGAAGGTTGTGGCTTTAATTCTCTTCTGTGGAGGGATGATTGTCTTCTGGGTGCTGGACCGCTGCCCCGGAGCTGCCTGGGATGACTGTCGTCAGCCCTCCTCCACTTCATGAGTGCTGAGCCCCCCTCAACTCCCCCAGGCTGGGATATGCAACTTTCCGAGCAGCTGACAATCCAGCTCAGATTGTTTCTTCCCAGCTAACAAATCCATTCCCCTGCTCGACCTACAAAAAGTGAGATGGCCGGCAAGCCCTCTCTCCTGGAGCACAAACCGTGGTAAGTCCAGCCATGCAGGTGCAGGCACCCCTCTCTGTGGGACTCAGACCAGGCCCTGCAGTCATTGCCCAGCTGCTGGGCCTTCTGCCCTGACCTCTGCCCTCCATGGTGTGGTGTTGATGCTAAACCCGGGCCTTTGGCTGACACCTTCTTGGCTGACCCCTGCCCATCGAGGCTAATACCCTAGATGGAGAAAACTTGCAAAAAAAAAAAAAAAAATCAAACCTAAAGAGATCTTTGCTAAGCGGGACTCGGTGTGGTCGCAAACTGTCTCCTCTGCAGTGATACCCAAACTCCCACTTACCAAGTTGGGGGCTTTGCTTGAAGTGCTTTCCATACTCCATCCCATTTATACTCTCCACAGCCCCAGCCCTGGGAGAGGGCCCTGGGATGCTCTTTTGTCCATGGACAGACAAGGAAACTGAAGCTCGGAGATCCAGTGGTTTTCTCTTAGAGGATCAAGGTGAAATATCCGGTAAAGGGCAGGTCTGCCTGACAGCAGAGAAGGTGCCCTGTGACCTGTGATGTCCTGTTGCCCACAGGTATGGTGTCAGGCAGTGAAGAGAAGAGAAGGAAATAAGAAATCAGAGAAAGTGTACAAGACGGTCAATTTTATGTGTCAACTTGACTGGCCCATGGGGTGACTTGATATTTGGTTAAACATTATTCTAAGTGTGTCCGAGTTCCTGGATGAGATTAGCATTTGAATTTGCAGACTCAGTAAAGCAGGTTGCCCTCCCAGGTGTGGGTGGGACTTAGCCAGTCCCCTGAAGGCCTGAGTAGAATGAAAGGCTGAGTAGGAAAGAACTCGCTGTCTCTGCCTCACCGTTTCTTTTGGGTTTTTTGTGTTTTTTTTCCCAGTACGCGGGCCTCTCACTGCTGTGGCTTCTCCCACTGCGGAGCACAGGCTCCAGACGCTCAGGCCCAGCGACCACGGCCCACGGGCCCAGCCACTCTGCGGCACGCAGGATCCTCCCGGACCGGGGCACAAACCCGCGTCCCCTGCATCGGCAGGCGGACTCCCAACCCCTGCGCCACCAGGGAAGCCCTGCCTCACCGTTTCTGAGCTGGGACGTTGGTTTTCTCTACTCTCGACTCAGACTCAGACTGAAAATATACTATTGGCTTTCTGGGGTCTGGACTTCTCAACCTTCATAATTGCATGAGCCAATTGCGTATTCTCTCTCTCTCTTTTCCCCCTGCCCCCCTTCTCCCCCTCTCTCTTCATATGTCCTATACATTCTGTTTCTCTGGAGAACCCTGACTAACACAGTGTATTCGTTTTCTGTTGCTACATTTAAAAATTACCAGAAACTTAGTGGTTTAAACAACACACATTTGTTAGCTCCTGATGGTCAGGAGTCCAGACACAGCTGGGTCCTCTAACTCAGGGACTCACAAGACTGCGGTACAGGTGTCATCAACGCTGCAGTCACACCTAAGGCTCAACAGGAGAAGGATCAACTTCCAAGCTCACGTAATTGTTGGCAGAATTCAGTCCTTTGTGGCTGAAGGCCTGAGAGTCTCAGTCTCATTCTGACTGTTGGTCGGAGACCGTCCTGAGTTTCTAGTCTGCCATCAGTCGTTGCCATGTGGGCTCCCACCATGGCTGCCAGCTTCATCAAAGCCAGCAAGACAGAGAATCTTGCAGTAAATGGACATTGCAATTTTCTGTAACATCGTCATGAAAGTGACATCTACCACCTTTGCCATATTCTACGGACTGAAAGCAAGTCAGAGGTCCTGCCCACACTCAAGGGGAGGGTTTACACAAGGGTGTGAACACCAGGAAGTGAGGGTCATGGGCGCCACTTCAGAGTCGACAGAGGAGTTATGGGTGACTGGCCTTGGCTGTGGGAGAGAACCATTTGTCTCTAGACCAGAGCTCTGAGAAGAAGTAGGATGCACACCACAGGTGGTCTGGCAGACTGGCGGTCTGTTAGTCAGACTTAGATTGATTTTAAGGCTTAAATGCAGAGTGAAAATTAAGTCCTACTAATGCCAGGCACTGGTTAAAGAGTTTCATGTATGAGCTCATTCAATTCCCATAACTTCTTCAAGAATCCAAATACCTCTAAGGTAGGTGCTCTTACTATCTTAAAGATAAGGCATCAGAGGCAGAGAGGTTAAGTAACCTGCCTAGGGTCACATAGCTTGTGAGCAGTAGAGCCAAGATGGGGACCCAGGTGGCCTAACTCCAGAGATGGAGGATTTCCCCCCTATTCAGTGTCTAAAACCCTTAGGCGAAGAAAGCTGCCATCTCCTGGGAGTGTTCAGGCATGTTTGAATGGCACGGGCTGGTGAAGAAAAGCTGGCTGCAGCTAGAGTATAGGAAAGACAGGCTAGGGAGTAAGACAAAAAGGCAAGAAGGACACAGTGAAAGGAAATGGTGTATTTGAAATTTCCAAGACATGTTTCCCATGGTGAAATGTGTTCTTGTGGGAGACAGCAAAGAAGCAATTAGAAAATGACTGGATCCAGTTCAATTAGAAAATTTGGAAATTATGAAGGGCTGCCTCGCACTTGATAAATAGCAATGTGCTATCGTGAAGTAACTGTTCTATAAATAACAGAGAGAGAGAGTATTTCCTTCTATAGCAGTAAAATTGCTAAAAGTTATACTGGAGAAGACAGCCTCCAGGAGGTGTGTAACTCTTGTTCTCCTGTCCATAACGGGCCTTCTCATATCCTTGGGCAAGCAGGTTAGTAATTATCAAAGTGAATTATGGTCACTGCCAAAGGATGACATTAGCTAGAATCCTGCTTCCTGCCACCACGGTGGAAACCCTCCAGGTATAACGAAGAACTACGGGCCCAGCCGCTCTGCGGCATGTGGGATCTTCCTGGACCGGGGCACGAACCTATGTCCCCTGCATCGGCAGGCGGACTCTCAACCACTGTGCCACCCGGGAAGCCCCTAAGGTGCTTTTATAGCCTTTAAAAAACAAAATCTGCAGCTCAGAATCAGCACGCTGTATTCTCTGCCCGGGATCCTCTGGGCTTTGGTGACCCAGACCGTGCGTGGCCAATCAGTTCCGAGCGGTTTCGTGTTGCTTGAGATGTAGAAGCATAGGCTTTGATTTAGACCTACCGGAGCTTTAACAGCATTCCACTTGATGAGCTTGGTGGCTGGACATGATCCTGGGCTTCTCGGGAAACTGAAGCCTCAGTTGCCTCATCTGTCAAATGGAACCCAGGGTGACATGACAATAAAGTTGTAGTGAGACGTAAGTGAAGTAATACATGGCATGCACCTAATGCAGTGCTCCATCTCAGTGCTCTGTAGCTGGCGACCAGCTGCAGCAGAAGGCGCCGAACATCCCAGTTTAACATTGTATAGAAAACGGGGTATATCCCTCATACTTACAAACTGAGCTGGTGAAGATTTGGAGGCAGATATGGCTTGCTGGTGATGGAAGTATGGATTGGATGCTATCCTGAGTATGTTGCTAAGCTATTATAGATGTCCGTATGGCTGATTGTGAGGGAAATGTTCTATGCCCTCTAGAAATAGTGTGGCCAATAACGTAGATTAATGGAAGTACGTTGAGAGATTGAACGTACAGACCAGCAAGGACCAGAACAAATAGGACGATGCAGATCCACAACTCGGCAGCCACCAGGCCAGGAAGCCAATTTCTGCAGGAACTGGCACAGAACGCTCAGGACTTGGTCAATGACTGCCGATTTCTCTACTTTCTTTACCCCACATCCAACTCATAACCAACAGAGAAAGTCAGATATGCTCTCAAACCAATCACATAAGATGCCCCACTTCTGGTCAGCCCACCTCCACCTTCTCCAGGCCAACAGCCTCCAGTCAGGGCAAACCTGAAACCTCCCTGTTTCTCCACTATAAAGTTTCTGTGCTCCTCTGTCTTTGAGTCTCTGTCAAACGCAAGTGATGGTGGCCGACTCCCTTGCTATGGCAAGCTGTGGGCGAATAGCCTGTTTGTTCCAATTGGGGTGGTCTATTTGTTTCCATGAATAGATACAACCAAGGTGACATACATTAAGAAAAACTTCCCAGGAAATCTACAATATTGGCTGAAAGTAAATATCTGTTGGCTTGAACTTTTTTCAGTGTTTTTTTTCTTTAAATAAAGACATTTTATTCACTTATATTACTGTAAATTTAATAACCAGACATTTAGAAAACCTAGGCCAAAAAACCCCAAAAGGCAAAAAAAAACCCCAAATTGAAAAATGTAACCCTAATCTCACTACCCATCGGTAACCTCTCTCAGTGTCTTCAGCCATGTATGTGATGTGGGGGCAGAGGCATGCACACACGCGCACATTTTTATATAAATGTGGTTACACAATTCAAATTCTGAAATGTTTTATGAGTTCACAATATGCATAGGTAGCTTTCTATGTCTGTCGATGTTGAAATATACCAACGTGTTTAAGGTCTGCAGAGCATTCAACTGCATGCACGTATCACAACTAGTTACCTCATCCTCTGTTAATGGACATTTCAATTCAATCAACATTGTGTTAATAGGAAAAATGCTACAATTCATACTTCTGTACATTTGGTCGATTGCTTTGTAATAGTAAAATGCTAGAACTGGGAAAGCTGGTCAACAGGTTATACACATTTAAAATTTCATCATATGCTGCTAAAGTGTCCTCTGGAACAGTCACACTGGACATTGCCTATCTTTTTCAAATTTGCCGATTTGGTTGCTAAAAAGCAGTATCACATATTTAAATTTGTACTTTTTCATTTTTTCATTACTGGTAGGGTTAAACATTTATCTATTATCTATCTAGCTGTCTGTTTATCTATCTATCTACATACCTACACACACACCAACACACACACACACATTTGGAATTCTTTTATGAATTGCCCTCTCATGTACTTGGCCCATTTTTCAATTAGATATCTTTCCTTATCAATTTTAAAACTTCCTTATGTAATAGGCTATTGAGCATTTTTGTCATATTTTGTAATTAGATTTTTGTTTTATTTGTATTTAACTTGCAAATATCTTTTATTTTTCTCCCTCACATTTTCTGGCTATTGGGTCATGGGAAAGAAAATGCTCCCATTCCAAGAAAATAAAAGGTTTTAAGATTTTATTGAAGTCTTTGATCCAGGACATCATCTCTTGCTGAGTTAGATTATATCCTCAACTGTATTTACATAAGCGTGCATCGGCCCCCTTTGCATATTTAGAATGCCCTTCAGTTGACTTCTTCTTTTTTTTTTTTTGTGAGATAACAGTATCTTTAATATTTAGGTAACAAAACATGTAGGTCAATACTCAGTGCATATACAATAAGACAGAGCAGCAACAAAAAAAACTTACAAAGCACATTCTAACTACATGGAGGCTTTCAAACAATCAAGTGTTGGGTAGAGAATGTGCTCATTGAAAACCCAGCTGAGCCACACCTCAGGGCCTCAGACCTGACTAGGGACTTGGTGGTGGTGAGGGGGAGAGTTCATTGTGCTCATGGCCTTCAACTCAGACCCTGAGAACCCTGAACAATCTCCACGTGCTACACCGCTCAGCTTTCTCTCTCCCAACCTCCGCTTTGTGTGTGTGTGTGTGTGTGTGTGTGTGTGCACTTGCTGACTTTTTAAAAATTTTTATTGTTTTTACAGTAGGTCCTTGTTGGTTATCTATTTTAAACATAGCAGTGTGTACATGTCAATCCCAAACTTCCAGCCTGTCCCTCCCTCTTACCCTTCCCCACTGGTGACCATAAGTTCATTCTCTGTCTGTGAGTCTGTTTCTGTTTTGTAAATAAGTTCATTTGCATCCTTTTGTTTTTTTTAGATTCTGCATATAAGTGATATCATATGATATTTGTCTTTCTCAGGCTGACTTATTTCACTTAGTACGATAATCTCCAGGTCCATCCTGATTTTATCTGTTCATCCTTTACCCCATCTTAGACAATGATTTTCTTTTTTTTTTAACATCTTTATTGGAGTATAATTGCTTTACACTTCTAATGTAAATAACAGCTTACAGCATTTTGAGGTTGGGATTTTTTTTTTCGGTCAAAATTTTGTAGGTATCTGATTGCTTCGTTGTCTTTTGGAATCTGTGCTGCTGAGAAGTTCTAGCTTGTCTTTAATATTTTTTTTTTTTTGCTTGCGAGTAACCTGTTTCTTCTTATTGCATATTTGTAAGATTATTTTAGTTTTTTTTAAAAGTTCAGTTTAAAGGTTTAAACTTCAGTAATCTTATCAGGATAAATCTTATCAGGATATTTATCATTCTCTATTAATTAATTGTCCAGGTCATGGTCCTTCCTTGAAAGCTCTCTTCTCTTACATTTTATTATCATGTAATTCTACTCTTTTATTTTCAATATCCATATCCAATATCCAATGTCTATCACATTTTGATCACTACCTTGGTCTGAATTCCCCAGAACACAGAATGTGGGCCACACCTCATGGCCACCCTCTGTTTGGAGTGCAATTCCAGGACAGCAAGGATGAAAGAAGAATGGAAGTGAAACGAAGAGGGAGGAATAGCAAATACAAGGTTGTGCATTACGAGCTGGTCATACCATCATCAAAATCATAGTTGGTATTCTGGGACTACATGAACCACTGGTCTTAAGACAGTTCACTGGAGAAGGGAGTGGAGGTGTAAATCGTTTATCTGCCGAGCTTTTGGTCAAATTGGTCCGCTTGTTCCTTTCCATCAAAGTTTTTCTCCTGGGGTACTCCCTTCTCCATACTCCTGGGCTGTGTTGCCCGGGTCCCACCCCACATCCCGGCCCCAGGCAGCTGCCAGGGAAACCAGGTCCCGGTCCCAGCATGTGAAGTGGGGAAAGCAGGAGCCCCCGGCCCTGTGGAGTTGGATGCAGACGCAGACAGCCGGTGACATCAGGAGAAATGGCCGAGCGTGGGTCTGGGACCAGGTGCGTGTGTTGACTGCACTGCTGAGAGCCGAGCCGGTGGTGCCACTGCAGCCCCTGATCAGGGCAGTCTGCTCCCGGCAAGGGCAGCATCCCTGGCTGGGGCTCCCCAAGTGGCCCCGATGTGTGTAGCCCAGAAACTGGGAGGCTCATCTGTTGGGTCCGGGACAACCATTTTCTCTGTCCTTCTTTTGTTTCTTTGTCTTTGCCTCTATGTTACCTGGGACTTTTCATTCCTGTCCTGAATGTTATTAACTTGGTTTCTGTAGTGTCGATTCTGATAATTGCAGCTTCTAAAATATTTTTAATTTCTGCAATGATACTGTCTTTATCTTTAGGTCAACAGATCTATGTTAATCTCCTTCTTTTATCTTCTTTCACTTTTCATCTTTTGTCCTTTTTACTCTCTTAAGAAGGTGAAGAAAATTCCCTGATTTATTTGATTTCGAAAAACGGCTGCTTTGGGATATTAACTCTCTCTCTCTTTCTTTTTTCTTTTCAAAAATAAAATGTAAATAATATTTTAAATATAAAATATTTAAATAATATTTTAAATAAAATAATCATGCATTTTGAGTGCTTACCACGGCAACTATTTTAAGCACTTAGCATAAGTTACCTCTTAACCCTTACAACCACAGGGTGACATCCGTAGTATTATCTCAATGAGGCATAGAGAGATTAGTTCAATTGTCCAAGGTTACAGAGCTAAAACATAGAGGAGTCAAGGCTTAAATCAGCTGTACCCGACTCCAAACCCTGTTTTCATTTACTGAGTGCTTTCTACGTGTGAGTGCTTGCTACGCCTCCTCAAAGAGACCATGTGTTGCCTCTTTTTTTTTTTTAACATCTTTATTGGAATATAATTGCTTTACAATGTTGTGTTAGTTTCTTCTGTATAACAAAGTGAATCAGCTATACATATACTTATATCCCCATATCTCCACCCTCTTGCGTCTCCCTCCTACCCTCCCTATCCCACCCCTCTAGGTGGTCACAAAGCACCAAGCTGATCTCCCTGTGCTATGCAGCTGCTTCCCACTAGCTAGCTATTTTACATTTTTTTAAAATAAATTTTTTTATTTATATTTTTGGCTGGGTTGGGTCTTCGTTGCTGCTTGCGGGCTTTCTCTTGTTGCAGAGCACGGGCTCTAAGTGCGCAGGCTTCAGTAGTTGTGGCTCGCGGGCTCAGTCGTTGTGGTTCACAGGCTCTAGAGCACAGGCTCAGCAGTTGTGGCGCACAGGCTTAGTTGCTCCGCGGCACGTGGGATCTTCCTGGACCAGAACTCGAACCAGTGTCCCCTGCATTGGCAGGCAGATTCTTAACCACTGCTCCACCAGGGAAGTCCCTATTTTATATTTGGTAGTGTATATATGTCAATGCTACTCTCTCACTTCGTCCCAGCTTACGCTTCCCCCTCCCAGTGTCCTCAAGTCCATTCTCTCTGCCTTTTTAACCTTGTTTTATTCATCAAATTAGCTGCAGAACCTTGACCGGGCAATTGCACTACGCATGTTCAGTTTCCTCACCTGCGACACAGTTTAAGTTGTGTTCTCTCCAGCTCTGAGCCTCCTGGCTCTATTTTTCTCCATACTCTGCACTGCACTGGTTTTGGAGACTTAACCTGGACTTTCAATTCCGGTGGCTACTCGTTCAGGATTGAGATAGTGAGGCTGCAGTCTTAGCTCTGCATCTGCTAAAAAGAAATGTTGAAAAGCAGACAAAAATGCCCCACATTTTCCCCACAACGTTTTCTTGATTGGGTAGCAGAGTGCAATGAACCACCAATTACTAGAAGCGGGAAAAAAACAGAATTTTGCCTCTTAGAATTCGAAGGATGGAACAAATCTTCGGTGTAGACAGTTTCTTTGTTCTAGGAAGGGCCACATCAAGGACCCCTCCTGACCACCATGTGTAGGTCAAGTACTTACTCTGTGTCCCCAGTGTAGCACCAGACCCCGGCTAAATGCCAATTCCAATCCAAACTCTTCAGACCAGGGTGTGGAGTGCTCTCTGGATAACATAAGATGCTGTTCTGTCTCAGGGGCTGGGAGGGGGGGTGGGTGTGCACATTCCTGCAGAGTGAAATAAAAACTTAAAAATTCTTTTTATTGGCGGTTTCCTCCAGTTTTCCAGAGACGACATTTGAGGATGCTGGGGACGTGGGTGGGGACAGAGCTGGTGAAATGGGCTCTCCACTAGCGACAGAAGGATGCCTGACTTTTAACCACAATGTCCAGTATTTGGACTTCGTTTCCAGAAATCAAGGGGGTGTTATGAAGCGACTTTGTCACGATGTCCTCACATTTTCTCCGGTTCGCATAGTGACCCAGAGAACTCTTTGGTTATTTGTCCCCACCCCCTTCTTCTGGTAATTGCATAGACAGATTTCGCTTTGGACACACACTCCCTCACTACCAATGGTCCCCCTGGAGCTCTGCTCCTGTTCTGATCTGCATACTTAGTCCCCCTTCACAGGACGGGGTGTAGGGATTAGCACGTGAAGCCCAGACTTTTGCTAAACTTGCCTGGAAGGAAAATTCCTTTTCTTCCATGGCCTTGGAGCTATGAGGAGAGGTGCTGTTGGCAACCATTTTTCCATGATGGGAGGAGTCTATATTTTATTTTTGTTGTTGTTGTTGTTTTTGTTTTTTGTTTTTTTTGCGATACGCGGGCTCTCTCTGTTGTGGCCTCTCCCGTTGCGGAGCACAGGCTCCAGACGCACAGGCTCAGCGGCCATGGCTCATGGGCCCAGCCGCTCCGTGGCATGTGGGACCTTCCCAGACTGGGGCACGGACCTGTGTCCCCTGCATCGGCAGGCGGACTGTCAACCACTGCGCCACCAGTGAAGCCCTGGGAGGAGTCTTTAAATGGTGGTGAATGATACAGGGACATGGGGATCTACCAGTCCCCAAAGAAAAGGGGTCCCGGAGTCTGTGATGCCTAAAGCTATATCCACCTAACCCTTCCCTTGATGTGAGCCAGTAAAATCTCCTTTTACTTCAACAGCTTTGAGCTGAGTTTCCTGCAGCTTGCAAACTTTCTACCGCACCCTGGGCACCTCTGTGGCTTGGACCTGAGCAAGATGTTCTCTATTTCTGCTGAAGTCAGATGTCAGCCCTTCCTCCAAGGTCTCGGGTTCTACTAAATAACTTTGATGTTCTCTAATAACTTGGCCATAGCATTTCACTTGCCCAGGGGACCTGCCTTAGGGTATTGTTTCACTAGAAGTATTACATAAAGGTTTCAACAAGCAAAATTAATATAAAGTTATCCTCTTCTTAAGTGGGAGACTTCCTTCCCTTGGCTTCAAAGTGAACGTTAATATACTCCCAGGACGAGAGTGGGTCTGAGAAGGCTCTGAATTACCCTCCATCTCAAATGTGCACTCAACGTCTGCCTCGTATAAATTGGGAGCAGAGAGGAATAATAAAGGTGGTGGCATCTTCCGTTATAAACTCCTGCCAGAGAGCATGAAAAGCGGTGACAGAACGGAGCAGCAGAAGGAAGGGGTGGATGAGACTTTTACATTTTTTTGTTTTATTTTGTGGATATAATCACAAAAAATAATGTCTTCCATTTGGATAAAGCTTTTATCTTTTTATTTCTCGAAGAGAGTTCACATCCTGTATCTAAACTGACATAGGTAGAAAATATATTATCATTTCCACTTTACAGTTGACGAAACTGAGATCCATAGGAACAAGCTGAGGACATATAACTAATTACGAATCTATAATTTTTGGGTAGCCAACTCTGTGGGTTCTCGTGATAAGCGCTGTCTCTGTTTTCAGACTTTCAGATGATAGGAACACGTTATAATTCAAGACGAGTGTGCAGGAACTTGCCACTGAGAACACGAAATCTCTTATTCAAGAGCCCAGAAGTTTCTCATTTATAAGGATTTTGCAAAGGGCCAGCATTATAGCTGCCATTATGCTTTCATTAGTAACTCCTAAAATCAACTAATTTTAAAGGCTACATTCAATATTTTAGAAGAACTTTTGGAAGGTTTAAATCATTGTCCAATTTCATATCTCTTTAAGGCTATCATTTCAGAGGCAGCAAATTGGATCAGGTAGGAGGGACAGACATTTGCAAGGTGACAGTTGAAGTACAGCTCTACTTTAATTGTGGGATAGAAGCAGCAATGTCATTGCGAATAGAATGTGAGTAGGCAGGTCTTCCCGGGCTCCTGGCCTCAGATCAATGAGCAAAATGAGGTGGGATTGGGATTGAGGTGCCCTGGATTCGTCCAGTCTCTCTCAGGATCATGGGCTCTGTGTCACAGATCCAGGGGCAATCTCATGTCATAACTATTCTGCAGGGTTTCTTTTTCCAATGTCTATTTCATTGAAGAATAGTTTTTTTTAATAATTGTTATTGGAGTATAGTTGATACATATATGTATATCCACTCTTTTTTTAGACTCTATTCCCATATAGGTCATTACAGAGCATTGAGTAGAGTTCCCTGTGCTACACAGTACGTTCTTCTCACTTATCTATTTTATATATAGTAGTGTGTATATGTCAATCCCAATCTCCCAATTTATTCCTCTCCCTCTTTCTGCCTTGGTAACCATAAGTTTGTTTTCTACATCTGTGACTCTACTTCTGTTTCATAAATAGCTTTATTTGTAATATTTTTTTAGATTCTACATATAAGTGATGTCATATGATATTTGTCTTTGTCTGACTTACTTCACTCAGTATGACTAGTATCTCTAGGTCCATCCCTGTCACTGCAGTTGACATTATTCCATTCTTTTTTATGGCTGAGTAATATTCCATTGTACATATGTATCACCTCTTCTTTATCCATTCCTCTGTTGTTGGGCATTTAGGTTGCTTCCATGACCTGCCTATTGTAAATAGTGCTGCAATGAACATTGGGGTACATGTATCTTTTCAAATTATGGTTTTCTCCAGATATTTGCCCAGGAGTGAGATTGCTGGATCACATGGTAGCTCTATTTTTAGTTTTTTAAGGAACTTCCATACTGTTCTCCATAGTGGCTGTATCCATTTACATTCCCACCAACAGTGCAGGAAGGTTCCCTCTTCTCCACACCCTCTCCAGCATTTATTGTTTGTAGAATTTTTTTTTTTTTTTTTGCAGTACACGGGCCTCTCACCGCTGTGGCCTCTTCCATTGCGGAACACAGGCTCCGGATGCACAGGCTCAGCAGCCATGGCGCACGGGCCCAGCCGCTCTGCGGCATGCGGGACCCTCCCGGACCGGGGCACGAACCCGTGTCCTCTGCATCGGCAGGTGGACCCTCAGCCACTGCGCCACCAGGGAAGCCCTGTAGAATTTTTTTGATGATGGCCATGCTGACCAGTATGAGGTGATACTTCACTGTAGTTTTGATTTGCATTTCTCTAATAGTTAGTGATGTTGAGCGTCCTTTCATGTGCCTCTTGGCCATTTATTGGAGTCTAGTTGATTTACAAGGTTGTGTTAATTTCTGCCGTACAACACAGTGACTCAGTTATATGTATATAAGTTCTTTTTTCATATTCTTTTCCATTAGGGTTTATCACAGGATAGTGACTATAGTTCCCTGTGCTCTACAGTAGGACCTTGCTGTTTATCCACTCCATACAAAAAGTTTACGTCTGCTGACCCCAACCTCCCACTGAGGCAAGACATATAAAAGCTCAGTGCGAGGCCTGATACCCGAAGGGCTCAGCAAGTGTCGCTGTTACTTTTGGCATCATCCTAGCACAGCACCACCAACATCATCAACATCACCATCGCGGTCCTGGTCATCAGACTAAAATGGGTCTCTCTTTTGGGAAATCTAGTTATGGCTCTCTGCCCGTGATCTACCGTAACTTAGTGTCCTGACTCAAGCGGCCCATGTTCTTGCTTGTCTGCCCACGATGGAGAAGTGCACTTTGCATACCATACCTCAAGCCTAGCACACAGGAGTCAGCATAAAATATGACAAGAGACGTAATTTTTTTACACTAATGTTTTTGTCTCGTCGTTCAAGCCAAATGACTCACTTGTTCTACAAGCCCTGGACTTGCAAATTAGTGGGTCATGTGGGTGTTTTCCATTTTATAGCCTTAATCCTAAGTGGCTTGAAATCAGCCTCTGTGGCTGTCTGTGGTGATGACTCTGCTTTTCTTTCACTCTTCTTCTCACAGGGCTCTAATGCTGCACAGCCCAAGAGGAAATTCCGGACTCTGCATTTTGCTTGGAGCTAAATCTGAAGTCTTCATTTTGCCCCAGTCCTGCTGATTCATGCCTCCTCGTTATGATCAAATATATGAAAAAGAACAAAAACAAAAACAAAAGACAGCTATGGCTTGGAAAATCACTTGCTATTAGGAGACCTCCTCCAACTGCGTATTTTCACTAAGAAAATACTGGTGCAAAGTGCTGCTGAAAGCTTTCCAACCTCCAAAATATCTGACTTAGTGAAAGAAAAGAAAGCCTTCCCCTGTTGGTGAAATGATCTGAGACAGATGTTGGAACAAAGTAGGCTAAAGATTAAGAAAAATAGATTTTAAAAATCTATTTTCTTCTTGTCTCCCTCCTCTTCTCCATAGTAAATTGCTAGAAAGAAGAAAAGTAATTATAAAATTTAGACGACATACTTCTAAAAATCATAAGGTTTTAGAATTCTTATAGTAGTGTGGCTGTATGAGATGTCTATTTATTTGGGCTAAATTTTCTTTGCTTAAATTATGGGCACAAGTTTCTTTTTCCACATTTACTTTTAGGATGGCACTCATCCTAAAAGTTTGCAGAAAATATGTACACATAGAAGACTGAGTGTGTATTACATGATTATTAATCCAAAATCCTGTTAGCTTATAGCAATTATTTGTGAGAATAAAATCCAAAATTCTAACCCTTGTGAAACTGCAAACACAGCCCTCTGAGCGATGTGGTGGTCTTTTGTTTTTGGTCGTAATATAATTGGTTTTGGGATTTGAAGCAGGAGAAGCCACTAATACAAACATTGAAACATAATAATTCTGGTTTCTTGGGATATAAGCATAATCATATGACAAGTGTTTTGTATTATTGGGCACAAGGAAAGCATTTGTCTTATTGCATGGTAATCAGATCCTTGTCAAAGGAAGACACTTGATAAGCTATTCATATACTAGGATCTGTCATGACCTTCTTCTACTATCTATCATAGGATTCAAGGAAGAAGGAGAGGGAGAAGGGGAAAGAGAAGATGCTTCCTGTTCCTCAAGCAGCTGCCCTTGAGTAGGAGGCTTGTTGATATATTGCATGAGCGGGTAAATCAGTGCAGAAAGAGATGCGATGAATCACCCTTGGTTGGTTCCATGCTCCATAAAGGAACTTTCTCATAAGCAGAGGAATAAGCTTCCCCTCTGAGGGACCTCTCATGGTGGTTGGTTTCCCACATCACTGCTGGCTCAGAGAGATAGGTCCTGTGTATTTTAATGCAACTTTGATTCCAGCAGACTCTCCTTGCCTGTTTTCTCCCGTTCTCCACTTTAATTTGAAACACTGCTCCAGGTGAGCTCTGGGAAAATAGCAACACAAATGGAAGGGGCACACCAGCCTCTCGAGAGGCTTTGGCTTCATGTGCTGGAGGCAGAAGAACCACAGGAAATCAGAACAGCTGCTCCTGAGGAAAACCAAAGTGTGCTCGCTGGGGTAGGGAGAGCATTGGTTAAGACTCCATTGCTGGCAGGTAACAAGAACCCAACTCAAACAGGTTTTAGGATAAATAAGTGTGTTACAAAGATATGGAGTAAAGACCTGCTGAACCTCTGGATCAGGGCTCAGTCCCTGCCAGGCTCTCTCTGTCTGGATAGCTCTCCTCCATTCTCTCTCTGCGTTGACTTCACTCTTTTTAAATTCTATACAAGAGCTTCCTTCATGTAGTTAGATACGGGGCCACCTTGAGCTCGTCTAACAGTTTTAGCCACTGAGAAGGAGGTGCCCTCCTCTGGATCAATTGGCTGGGGCCACGTGTGAAGACCCTTCTGTATGAACATGGTGTGTAACACATTGAATCTCAGGTATGAACCACACATATGTATGAACAAATCTCATTTATGGGTTACAACCATGAAACCATAATGTGGAGGGTCATTCTCAGAAGGGAGCCACTCAGGACAGACAATGTCACGGACATGCCCTAGAAGGTGGGTTGTCCATTGGTCTTTCATTCCAAAACAGCTCTTCACCGAATCTCCCAGAGAGTCTACAAAACGTCAGAATGCCAGGACGAATCAGTTAGGAAAAGCAATTAAGCAGCCAGTTGCTTTGATGTGCTGTGGGCTGGACTTGGTCAGCAGGGTTGGTCATTCTTGATATCTAAGCACCTCCCCTCAGCTTTTTGGAATAGGACAGGTGACCTGAGCAATAAGAGATGATAGTGTTACCTCCACAATCCTCCAGGCCAGCTTCCTTTCATAGCTCTTCCTTGGGCACTTCATTGGAAAAAGGATGTGTGATGGTTAATTTTATGTGTCAACATAACCGGGCTGAGGGTTGCCCAGGTAACTGGTAAAAACATATTTCTGGGCATGTCTATGAGGGGGATTCTGGAGGAGATTAGCATCTGAGTCAGGAAACTGAGTAGAGCTCTGTCCTCACTAATGTGGGCGGCCATCATCCAGTCCATTGAGGGCCCAGGGTGAAGGAAGGGCAAATTCTTTCTCTCTTCTTGAGCTGGGACACCCATCTTTCCTGCCTTCAGACATCAGAGCTCCTGGCTCTCAGGCTTTCTGACTCAGGCTGACTCATACCACTGGCTTTCCTGGGTCCCCAGCTTGTAGACAGCACGTTGTAAGTCTTCCCAGCCTGCACAACCATGGGAGCCAAAGCCTCGTGGAAGAGGAAGCCCCCAGGGGTGCTTGCCTCAGAGACTATGACTTGCCCTGGATTCCTGGCCATGTATAGCTGTGGGCACATTCGGCCTGAGCAGCCACTTCCATTGGGTGATTAGAAAATCCTCAGGCGATTTCACAACCAGGTATATCCACAGAGTCCACATAGGTATACCCTTATTTCCTAGTCAATATGGTTCTCATTTCTTGCCATTTTTCCAGCCTGACGCAGAAACACAGCAGTTGCAATTGATTTGCTTCATACAGTATACTCTCAATTTTTATTTTATGTCCTTAAGAATAACCATGTCCCGGGGCTTCCCTGGTGGTGCAGTGGTTGAGAGTCCGCCTGCTGATGCAGGGGACGCGGGTTCGTGCCCCGGTCCGGGAGGATCCCACGTGCCGCGGAGCGGCTGGGCCCGTGAGCCATGGCCGCTGGGCCTGCGCGTCCGGAGCCTGTGCTTCGCGGCGGGAGGGGCCACGGCGGTGAGAGGCCCGCGTGCCGCAAGGAAAAAAAAAAAAAAGAATAACCATGTCCCAAACATGTTTTTTTTTAAACATATATTTTTTATTGTGGTATAATTGCTTTCCAAACATGGTTCTTATAAACACTTAAAGATTTTTATAGTTTTTAATGGAAGGCAAATCTGAATGTATTATGTAAGATGTTTAAAATTGTCATTATGTATCACAGAAGAATATAAGATGTTACTTTCTTTTATTACACATCATTAGAACTTGGGAAAGAAGATTTGTGAAGTGGCACTTCCATGCTACATATAAAAGATAACTAATGTTCCAAGAAGAACAGTGATGTTCCTGTTGCAAACTGATGGAAACTGAGTTCTTCCCCCCACCACAATGGCATCTAAAATGATTATTCCAGTTTTTGTGAATCTGCTTGAGACATTAGCGATATCATCACGCTGCAGGAGAGAACCTCTGGAGAGAATTCAAAGTGACTACAAACTCTTGAGAAATAGTCAGTCGGGAGAACACAGGTCATGCCAAATTTCAATGATCAGTTTAGAAAATGAACATAGAGTCTGTGCTCCACTAGAACAGGGTGTAAAGTCCTTGTGGACAGAGTACATTTTTCTTATTTACTCTTGCAATCCCTGTACTTAACACGGTGACTGGAAAATAATAAATGCTTACTGACTAAGTGAATAAATTATTTACCTACTTACACCTTGCTTTATTTTTAAGAAATAAGTAGCTAGGAATAAGTAGAGCTAAAAAAGACTTAAGGAAACACAATGGATAATAAACCGCACTTAAGCACAATTTAAGATGATTATTAATGGAAGAGAGGAGTCACTTCCATTCACGTTTGATAGTGGTTTAATAGTATACTTGACAATGTGCACATGGAAGACATGGATTAGCTGTCTTTCATCTTCGTGGAAAATAGGACAAGAGAAAATGAGTTAAACATTAATATGCGATATTTGAGGTAGACGTAAAATGATTTCTGATGACATTGATTTTTTATTATTTAATTAACTTTTGTAGTTTAGTTTATTTTTAAATTTTTAATTTTATTGAAGTACTGTTGGTTTACAATGTCGTGTTAATTCCTGCTGTCCAGCAAAATGCTGCATGTTCTTTTCCACTATGGTTTATCCCAGGATATAGAGTATAGTTCCCTGTGCTACACAGTAGGACCTTGTCGCTTATCCATCCTATATATAATAGTTTGCCTCTGCTAATCCCAAACTCCCAATCCTTCACTCCCTCACCCTTTCCCTCCCCCTTGGCAACCATGAGTCTGTTCTCTATATCTGTGAGTCTGTTTTTGCTTCATAGATATGTTGATTTGTGCTGATGACATTGATTTTTAATACTTTTTTCAGAAAAACGCTGGTTAGCCTTTCAGTTCAAAATGGAAGAAGGAACACGTGTCTGTTTATATCCACCAGCAACTACACTAAAACCATAACACAAGAATTTTAAAAACAGGTATAAACTCACAAGACTAAGGAGAATGAGAGAGGAAATAAGAGCAAGCAAGTTTGGGAAGTTAGAAAGAAGATAGAAAAGGATAAATGACCTAGTCGACCCCAGAAAACTTAATCATACACTTGCAGCAGGAAAATTTTAGAAATGAGTCGATTTATACTACCTAATCCTTAGAAGGCCCAGTAATTAGTGACACTGGATGCCTCTGGAAGCAGGTTAAAGTGGGGTGACTAAAACAAGGAGGAATTTTAGAAGTCTAAGAAGCAATTAGACCTCCAGATTCCATCTCCCATTCTCTGTGACCACCTCTCACCTTGCCCCCTTTGCATGGTCCTAAACTGGAATTTTATTCTTTAGCAAGGATAAGAAAGGGGGTCTCTGGATCAAAGGAGCTAGGCATGATTAAATACAGGGGTACTCTACTGAGAACTTAGGGGTCAGGTGGAGGTGGGTGTCCTGGATGCTGGGAACCCACCTCAACCCTCTGCTCTCATCAGCTTCTGCAAGGATGAGCTTCATCTTCCAGCTGAGACACTGGGAGACTCTTCCCTTGGTTATTTGGCTAAAAGGAAAGACCTAATGTTGCTAACATTGAAAGTTCCCCAACTAAGCAATCAGCCAGTTCACATAGCAGCAGCACTCACAGATGACAACCTCCATATACATTTAGAGGATTCAGTTGACTCTGCAATGCCCTTGACTTAGCAGAAGCAGACAAACAAGGATTGAGAGAAGTCTGAAGAAAGCCTCTAACAGGGAAGATGGATATCAACACGTACAAATAGAAAAAAGCAGCTTGGAGAAAATAGAGCTATGCAAGAAAAAGAAAACATGAAAAAAACCAAAGCAAAACCAAGGAACAATGACAACAAACCATCAATAATATCCTTACAGAGAGAAGATAATATCATGAAACCACAAAACAAGAACTGGATGTTATAGAAAAAGAACATTCAAGGAACAAAAAGAACATTATTGGGAATAAAAAACACAGTCAATAGAAAATTTTGAATATAAGTCAAGAAAGTGTCCCTGAAAGCAGAACAAAAAGATGAGGAAATGTAGCATAGAAGAACATAATTAGAGGACCACTTCAATAGGTTCAGTATTTAAACTATGGTAGTCCTCCAAAGAGAACACACCGAGAAACATACCATCGATGAAATAATTCAAGAAAATTTCCCATACCTAAAGGACGTAAGTTTCCAGTTAAGGATACACTAGACATATAGCACAATAGTTGAAACTAGACCTCACTAAGGCACACATCATGAAATTTCAGAATATCTAGGACAGAAAAGGAAGCTCCTACAAGCTTCTAGAAAGAAAGGAAAAAAGGTCACATGCAAAGGATCTAGAATCAGAAAGATTTCTCAATAACACTAATGAACAGCTGAGAGCCAGTGGAATAAGATCTTTGTAATTCCAAAGAAAATGGTTTCCGATAGAGAATTGTATACCCAACCAAGTTTTTAATAGATTGTGAGAGTGAAATAAAGATATTTTCAGAGAAGTACGGTCTAGGAAACGTTCTTCCAATGCACTTATTCTCAGGACACTATAGAAGAATGTGCTTTACACCCAATAGAGAATAGACCAAGAAATACAGGAACACAGGGATAAAAGAGCAGGTGATCCAGGTGGAAGATAAATGAAGGGAACCCTGGGAGAGACGGTGAAGGGAGATCCAGGGAACAGCAGTGCCCAAGCATAAAGGGCAATTGTTCCAGATTGGAGCTGGTCAGAAGACTCTGGGAGATGCTGCACCAGGAAGTTTCGATTGATAAAAATGCTTATGTGTCTGAATGTCTTGGAAGGAGACTATGCCACTAATGATGTTTTCGTGGTTGGATTAATGATAAGTGCATAGAAAATGAGGCAAACTAGAGAGATAAAATATGACCTCAAGGGAAAACGAAAGTTGTTCAGGAAAAGAAAAGTAACCTTAACTTTCTATACAGCTTACCTGTGCCTAGTGTTACAAAGTCACAATACATACCGATCTCACCAAAATTATGATTTAACTGTATAATACCTAAAATTGAAAAATTGAGAAGAAATATAAGCCTATCCTCGGAGATATGGAGGTGAACTCCAAAGTAATCAGCTGTCGGTGATGGGAGTTGTTGCCTCTGGAAAGGGGAAAAGTGGGTGTGAAGTGGGGGATTTTTATGAAGGATTTTCAGCTGTTTTTATAAGGAAGCTTGTTTGGTTGACTCTTTAATCTATGCACATGTGTAAGTTTGACAAAACTAAAAACTAACAGAGAGAGAGAGATTGACAGAGAGGAGAGAGAGAGAGAAGGAGGGAGGGAGGAAGGGAGGAGGGATTAGGAAAAGAATGAAAGAGAAGGATGAGGAATGAAAGGAAAGGATGAGGCATGAAGGGAAAGGCCATGTAGATTGTTTGTTTCTCGGCAGACCACCCTTTGGTTGATGGATCCAAGGCTCTGGAGCTCAGGCTGCAGAGTTTTCAGAATGCACGATTTGGTCTACCATGTGTGCATTGGCATGTTTTCCCTCCTTTCCTCATGGCAGTAATTGTAAGCTTTAGCTCACTCTTGAACTGACTATAATCATTCATTAACAAACCAAATGAATATCACAGGAAAATTCTCCCAATTTAGGCTGGGCTAAGACGGACATGTCTGAGGTGAGTCAATTAACACCAGTGCTGCTTTTGCCCAGCTGTTCACACATTTGTGGTACACTTGGGAGATCACGGCTATGTTTGCAGAATTTACAATTCAGATTAAAGGAGTACTTTACAGCTATTTAGAACAGATTTTTGAAGACAGCCTTTTGATCTTCTCAAGCCTTATACACTTGCAGGTTTGGCTGCCATGTGGGAGAGAGGAACAGAGCAGCTCTGTGGAATAGTAACAGGCAAGCAACCTTTAAAATGATGCCGGTCTCCTTCTGCATGTTATTTGACTTGAGCAGGAGGAGACTTGTAATAAGGTGCACACATCTTTGTAACATCCTCCTTCTACTTTGCGTTGCAAGTGACCCTGTCAGAATCACTGAATATCAACCCTCTTTCTTGATTAAAAGGGGTTTAATCAAGAGACTGAGAGAAGCTGAGTGGGAGGTAACCTAAATGCTTCCCTGGATCTGGGTTCAGATTTCAGCCTGAGTATTCATTTGGGCAGTGGGTGTCATATCTCTAAGCCCCAGTTTCCTTACGTATGAGATGAGGATTCCAACATTCTTTCAAAGATTCCTGAGAGGTTTATCTGAGAGCACGTAAACAAGCACGGCACAATGTCTGGTATATTAGTGGTTCAGTGAATGAAACTATTATTACCCAATGAATTGCCTCATCTATAACCTTGGTAGCCCCTGGCTCCACCCTTTAGAAGAGATGACCGCTTCCAGCCATACCATTTACAATTCAAATTTGGACCCATCACACGTATTCTTATTTGGCCAGCATAGCAGTCCTAAAAAGTAGGATGAGCAGGTAACACAGAGGATCAGAGGAGTTAAATAACCTTCAACTGATTATCTAGCTGGTAAAGAGTTGAACCCAGGCACTCAAATCATTCTAATGCCTCATGTAGGAATGTTCCTACTTGTGTAATATGTAGAGGATGGTTTGAATTGTTAGAAAGCCCTTCCAAACACTCAGCTGGAATCAGCCACTTATTTAAGTCAACTCCTTTCTTTGATCTGATGACCCTTAGGAACATTAGAAGACAGCTACTCTGCCCTCATGCCTTCTTGGGCTCCCACTCAATGGTTTGAAGCTAAGACCAAACTACGACCACTTCTGCGTCAAATGCTGAGTGTCTTCCAGGCACCAGCACCCGTGAGGACATAAGTGTCCTGGACTATTGGCCAAGGTCTCTTTCAAGGGCATTTGGAAGATTTCTCCTCTCTGATGACCATTTTGCGAATCCCACAGGATACTGGATTCTCAGGTCCTCAGGTGGCCTTGCTGGAAGCTCTTCACGACAGCTTTTGTTGCAAGCACTATGCTTTAGTAACTTTGCAAGTTTATGTGAGATTGAACAGTGTGAAGATTGGAGTCACCGCAGAGAAGTGTTCAAGGCCCACCTGCTCTTGGTCATGCCACTCCCGTTCTTGGAGCAGGTTTTATACTTCTGCAAATTTAAATCAACAAAGTGCCCTTCGCTCGCACACAATAGTTTTCACTGAAAACCGCAAATCCAAGTCTGTCAGTTTCACCTTCCTGTAATTTGCTGTGCAACCCTGGGCAGGTGACCCCAATCCTCCATCCATATGGAGGGCTTTGCATCTTATAGGGAGCAGGGGAGAACAAGGGAGATTTGCAATGACAATTAATAAATAGGGTCCTAAACGCAATGCCACCTGGATCAACACATCCTTGGAAATAAAACTCTGAACACAAAATAACCCAATTCTGATCCCAGGGAGAGTAGAAGACATAGATTCTAGTTGAAGAGGGATGAGATACAGACAGACAAGTTGCTCTGTGCTGCTCAGTGTTTCCTGCTGGGCCCAGGGGTCAGGCTGTCTGCTGGGTAGAGGCCCTGGCTTTGAGTACCTGCGTGGGTTTAGGATCCAATTCCCAGATGGTCCCAGTAGCACATACAGGTGGGAGGATTCAGTCCCTTGGAGAAGGAGTAAAATCCTATTTCCAGATGGAGAGGTCAAGGCTGTGGATAGTTTTGGTGCCTTTCAGTAGGAGGACAACGTTATTCCCAGACCCGATTGGCAGTCCTTTCTGGCATAATGGAACTTCAACACTGGCAAGGATGCTAGCTTGTTTGTCACCTGATTGCGTTACAGAAATAAAACTTAGGATGATTTGCTTGTCTGTGATGTATGACTCAGTGGTGCTGTCTGCAGGAAATGTGTGAGAAAAGGATTGGTTGGATAATTTTAGAGAAGAAAGCTGAATACAACTCTATTCTCTTTTTTGACAGAAGATAGGAAAAGGAACATTTAAGCCATCAAAAATGCATCTTAACCTACTATGTAGCACAGGGAACCGTACTCAGTATCTTG
Organism: Phocoena phocoena; assembly: GCF_963924675.1. Classification (NCBI taxonomy): domain Eukaryota; kingdom Metazoa; phylum Chordata; class Mammalia; order Artiodactyla; family Phocoenidae; genus Phocoena; species Phocoena phocoena. The sequence continues at coordinate 4,738,720 of NC_089234.1, read as the reverse complement.
TAATAACCTGTAATGGAAAAGAATCTGAAAAAGAAAAAGTATGTATTTATATACACATATATAAATGAATCCCTTTGCTGTACCCTTGAAACTAACACAACATTGTAAATTAACTATACTTCAATTTTTAAAAAAGCATCTTAGTCATACAGCTCTAGTCAACTGGTAAGCCATTCACTGGAAGTATAACCCTAGCCAATCAGTACTGCTGTCCGTCTATATAAACCTTAACAAAGGGGCTAGCAATAGAAAAGACGCCAAATATTTCAATCTCGCCTCATACAATTTATATTATTGCCTGGTGGCAGAAACTGCTCAAGAACTGTCAAAAACTCTGATTCCCATCGTTTAGTTGGCGTTTTAAGCATTTCAACGAGAAAGACCTAAAATCGTTCCTCTTGAACGTTTGAAAAATGGATCAGAAGTAAATTGTGCATAATATCACTTTATCTTTTCTTCGTGAAAACACTGCCACCAGCTGGTTAATAAATGGTTTTGACTACTTTCTTTTCTTTTTTGAGTGAAATAAGCTAGTCATTTCCCCTTCATTTAAAAAGGAGCACAATTTCTAGTTTAAAGTAATTTTTCTTCTTTTCATAAAAATTACCAGCGTCTCGTAATGCCAGTTTCTCTTCAGTCCTTTGAAGAGTAAAATGATCTGAAGAAGGCCTGTGTTGGCCGCCCCCGGGCCAAAGTGTAAAATGTGTTCAAGGGCAGTGATGGTTCACAGTGGGAATCTTTGAACTTCATGATTTCAGTCTCATGAATCGCGCGCAGGGCCCATCCTCCAGTCCATGGGACAGTGGCCCTCACTTCCATAAAGAGAAGGAGAGCCCAGGCTAGGGGCCTGACTAGCACAGTAAACGTCCTGTGGCAGCATCTAAATACCTTAGGACTTGGAGGGTGGTCCTTCCTTCTCCACTGAAATGGGATCCAGCTTTATCTCTGCATTGGTACATGACATACTCCAAAGAAGTTATTTTGGCTTTCGAACATGTTTAAGTGACCTGAGATTTCTTTATGTATGAAGACACAGAACAACAGAAAAAGAAGAAGAAGAAAAAAAAAAAACCAAAGAGCTACATCTGACAAGCATGAAACAGAACTCAAGACCTGATGAAATTTTGCAAAATTGGAGTCACCATCTCAATACTTACACGCATTCATCCAGGTCAAACGTGACACCAGGAGCAGAAGCCCATCACTTCGTTCAGAAATGTTCTTTACCAAGGAGGGCAGGGAGCCTTTGAGGGAGCTCATGTCTCGTGGAGCTCGTGCTGAACACGTTCCACGCACCAAGCACATTCTGGGCTCTTCCTCAGAGAGGGCAAGAAATGCCGGGCTCCAGGGAAGGGAGTAAGAAACAGCGCACTGGAGGCCCCACCGAAGCCAAGTTCAAGTGAGCACTGAAGGCGGGTAGGGGTCACTCGTGGGACCAGAGGACGTGTGTGACCAGGAGGCAGCAGCCCTTCAGCCACAGCAACCATAGACTGGGAGAGGGGTGACCGAGGGCTGACCATTTGGGAGAATCTCAGCCCTGGAACTGGTTCTTGCTTTGTTTTCTTGAGGTTTGGTTTGATTTTACCTACCTCGAGCTGGAGTCGCAAAGCCTGGTGTGTTGCTGACCACCGTAATTCAGTAGGATGTTGGTGAGTGGGGTCCAGTCATTTCGGGAACTGCTGAATTAACCAAAGCTGAATAACGCGTGCTGCCCCCCACCATTTATCTCATTACAAAGCCCCTTTTTACCGAGCTGGGGCAAGACTTGTGCCCCAGGAATGACCACGGGGAGGCTGGCTGTGCCGGCTGCGTCTCCTTCACATCCACGCAGTACAGCGTCAGCACGATGGGACTAAAAGCAGCGCCACGTGACCCGTGAACGTTTCTAGGAAGCTGCTTCCAGTGAGGCCCCCTAAAAAGCTCTGAGATGCATGACCCCTCCTCACCTCCCAGCCTGTGAGGTAGGGGACACCCGCCCCACTTTGGGGGTGGGGACAAGCTCAGAGAAGATGAGTGATGTGCAGAAGCCCACAGAGCGGGCAAAGCGGAGGGCTGATATTCAGACGTGCGAGCTCCTGCCCCCTCCACGCCACACAGCCGGACAGAAGGACAAGTAGACTGGGCAGTGACCTCAGGCCACCTAAAACCCATTGGTGAACTCGAGCACTTTACTTTCCCTCTCTGAACCTCAGTTTTCTGATGTGTAAAATGAAAGAGTTGGACTCAGATGATTGCTGGAGTACTTCAGCGGTACTCATATTCGAATGTTTCCCACAACCATGACTGTGCGTGTGTGTGCGTGTGTGTTCATCCACGCCCATAGGGCTCTCACTACAGTGAGAGTTTAGTATGGGAAAGCATGTAGATGCTCCACCCATACACCACAATCAGAGCAACTGAATTTTCACACTAAAACTTAATTCCAGTTGTTTCAGTTGAACTCAGATAGAAGCCAGAGAGAGAGGGGGGGGGGTGGGGGGTGGGGGGAGAAGGCATTCACTGGGATCCCTTTCCTTCCAACTAATGAGGAAAATACTAAGGATTTCCTGAATAAAAAGATTCATTTCTCCAAAAGGCTTTAATAAGAAACGGAGAGGAAAAGTTAAGAATTTAAAATACGAAGATAAAAACTCTCAAAGATTCCAAAGCACCTACATTAAGCTGTAACAGCATTTATTAACTGCATGGGTTTATAGAACTCTTTACACTTAATACTTAATTGAGTTCACAGGCATGAAAGTCTTTTTGCAACACTGTTACATTATTTAAGTGCAAGTGTCCATTTCAGGATATTATAAATGACTGACAGCACTTGAATTTCATGGTAGAGTTAATGTTAAAATGAGGAGCAAAGCAACTATTTTGAGTTTCCCTCAGGCCTTCATAGTGATCCCCAGAAAAAACGTAAAAAATATTTTCGATTCAAAAATTTTTCTCTCAAAAAATTGACTCTTGTAATTTTTCTGAAGGATAATTTGCTTGAAAAATCTTTGCTGGGGTACTGCCAAACTTTTCTCTTAACACCCAATCAACTATAATAACATCAAGACCTAAAGGAATTCATGGTATTCGTTTTAGCAAGAGATGGTGGTCGATTATTGAATGGCTCCAGTTCTTCCATACGCATCCCAGGTCCTCACTGCCACGGGCCTCTAGTCCTCACAATGAATTCTCCCGGTTGCAGAAGGATGTGCTTGGCTTTCCTGGCTCTGCTCGGCCTGAGGCTGGGCGGCTGGAGCTTCTCCTCCACTCTAGTGATCAAATCCCCAAAGCCAACGCATCCCCAACACTTCCCTGAAGGCCAGTTTCCCCACATTATACACTCTTGACCTCCGCTTCATCACCCGAGGACCTTGGCTTCCAGGCTCAAAGCTTGAGCACATCTTACTGTGCTTCAGGTCTGCCAGGTTTCTCCCCGACGCTGCCCGGGGCCCCCGCACAGCCCTCCCCATCCAGGAGATGCGATAACCTCAGCTGCGCAAATGGACCTTTTCTGAAAGGTCGTGCATCTTTGCCAAGAAAACTCTGGAAAAATAGAACTGGATTTTTCCTGCTTCATCCGATGGAAGGTTTTATTTCATGCTGTTTTTACATGGCAAGAGTAATACACAGTTAGAAAGTGCTGTCATTTTATTAAAGCGAATTTGAAAATGTTTTCTCAGTGAAGGTAACAATTTAAGTCCAGAAGCTTTGCTACAATGAGGTAGATTATTGTGAAGCAATTAATCCACCATGCATGTGTTGAACATATACAAGGTTTCTAACACCTCATCCCCGTTATCACACTACCTGCAAAGCTTGTTGTAAGAGATTCTTCTGGATACATTTTGTTTCCTTTCCAATACACTGCATTGCTAAATTCAAACACTTTCTCAGAGGTTGCAAAAATAAAATATAAAAGAAAATAAAGTAACAGACTCAGTGTAGGAAATTGGAAATAGAGCAAACTACACACAGAAAATAAACCCCTATCACCAGGGCCAACCTTCCCGGGTTTTTCACTCCATGGTTTTTTTAAGTGTGTTTTGAAAAAATAGCTGCATAAATACAGGTTTTGCGTCCTGATTTCTTTCTCATTTAACATAGCATAAGCATTTCCCACTTCCTTAAATATTTAGCAAGACATGGTTAATGTTTGCATAATATTCCATTGTGTTATTATGCTGTAATTTATTTACCCATTATTTTTTAATGCAATCTCATTTTTTTCAGTGAAAAGGTATTGAGTGCCACTTGGTGTCAGGGGCCATGTGTTGTTGGACATCTCAGACGTTTTAATTTTTAGCTTTATGAACCTTGTAGTGTTGAGTATATTTTTTTTCATGCATCTTTGTGTACAACTTTAATTCTTTTATTAGGATGAACTTTTTCAAAGGTCCCTGTTGGATTATAAAGGATTAACAGATTTTTCCTTTGCCAAGTTTTTATTTGAAAAAATTTCAAACCTACAGAAAAAAATAGAAAGAATAGTATAATGAAGATTTCACTTAGTTTAACCAACTGTAAACATTTTGCTCATTTTTTTCTCCACCCCCTCCCTCCCCCCAGCACACACACAGTCTTTTCCCTGAACAATTTAAGACTTTGGAAAGTAACTTGCAGACGTCATAATATTTTCTCACCCCTCAACACTGCAGCCTGCAACTCTAAAGAAAAGGCATTCTCCTATACAATCATGCTACCTTTATCATGTCCAAGGAATCCACCATTTGTACAATAATATTAACCAATATACGGTTCACTGATTTTTCCCCCCCAACAGTCCCAATAATGTCATTATAGCTGTTGGGTTTTTTAAAATGTTGTTTTGTTTACATGCTTCTCTTTTTGTCCCAGGATGCCACTGAAATCACACATTGCACTTGGTTATCATGTCTCTTTCCTCCCCCACCCCACAGATTTATTGTGGGAGAATTTACCTGGAGTAAAAGTCACTCTGTTTAGGTGTATGACTATAAATTTTGACGACTTATATAGTAAAGAAACGACCTTGGTGGTAGTTTCAAGGTACAGGATATTTCCATCATGCCACAAATTCCCTGTAGCCCTTGGATAACCAGTCCCTTGCCTCTTCTCACCCCTGGAAACTACTGATCTAATTTCTAAGATTTTGCCTTTTCCAGAATGTCATATATATCAAATAACACAGTAGGTTGCCTGTTGAGTTTGACTTCTTAAAATTAGCATATGCCTCTGGGAGTCATCCACGTCCTTATATATATCAATAGTTTGTTCCTTTTTATCACCGAGTAGCAAGTAGCATTCCATCCTATGGATGGAACACAATTTGTTCATCCACTTACCAGTTGATGGACATTTAAGTTTTTTCCAGTTTTAGGGGATGAGTAACAAAGCTGCTACAAACATTTGTGTGCAGGTTTTTGTGCACTTAATTTCTTTTAGGTAAATATATAGGCTTGGGATTGCTGGGACGAAAACTAAGTATATGTTGAATTTTATAAAAGACTACTAAGCTGCTTTTCAAAGGGTTGTATCACTTTGAATTCCCCTCAGTAGTATATGAGAGTTTCACTTGCTCTGTATCTTAGCCAGCATTGATATTTTCTGTTTTCTGTTTTTAAAGCTGCTATGAAATGTATGTCCTGGATCTTACTGCAGTTTTAATTGGCATTTTCCTAATGACTGATGACGTTGGCCATCTTGTCATGTTCTTATTTTCTACCCATCTATCTTTTTTGGTAAAGTGCCTGAGTATCTGGTCAAGACCTTCGCCCTTGGGAGTTGTTTCTTTTCTCAGTACTTTTGAGTTTTGAGAGTTTTTCACATAGTCTGGGTACAAGTACTTTATCAGATATGTGTTTTGCAAATATGTCTTTCCCGTCCATGGCTTGTCTTCTCATTTTTTGTTTTAATGATATCTTTCAAAGAGCAGTCCAAATATCTTTTTGTTTTCTATAATGAATATTTGTTTTTCTTGTGTCCAAAATCTTTGCCTGACTCAAGGTCATAAAGCTTTCCTCAAATGTTTTCTTTCAGTGGTTTTATAATTTTAGGTTTTACATTTACAACCATTGACCCAGAGTTAATTTTTGAATATAGCATAATGTAAGTCAGTGTTTATTGTCTTGGGTATACATGTCCAGTTATTCCAGCATGGTTTTTGAAAAGTATTATTTCTCCACTATATTAATCTCCTTTATAAATGAAAGGATAAAAAAGGCATGTAACTGCCAATCCTTCAGTACTAGAATGTAATGTTATATAACAAAAATTTTAAAGTCTTTATATAACTTTTATTCCTTCAAAACATTTGTGCTACTATGCTGGTTTATATAGATTAAAAGAAATTTAATATATAAAATGTTAATTTTTCAGAACTATTAGAATTTCAGGAAAATTTTATATCAATAGAGCCTCTTTGCCCTTCACCATACACCCCTGGGCATACCAGTTCATTCTCTCTAAAAGATAATTAGACAGAAAAAATTTTTGACTCCTTTTGGGTTTTTTTCCAATTGGGAATTTCTTGCTGCCACTCAATCACAAGTAAATCCTGTATTCCAGTCCGGCATTTATGCATGCTTTACCATGAAAAATAATAGTTTAAGTATATCATAAAGGAACAAAAGATTTTCTTTCTGCTTTGTTGTTTAACAGAAGAAATGCTGGTGCAGTGATTCTGCCAACTTCCCCAAACTGGACTGAATTGCAAAAAAAAACTGTCTCTGCATATCAGGTTCTATATCCAGGTCCTTTTTCCTTCTGACTTGTTAGCTCAGTATCTCGAGAATCCAGGCTAGCATAAATGCATGAATATCAATGGCGTCAGTGTTTTTAACACTTTTCTACCACTGGAGCCAGAGTAATTCTGATGAGAGATGCCCCCAACGCTGCCCAGGTTATTGTACTGTGCAGAGTCTAGGATCCCACTGGTGGGGATCTCAGAAAACACATATTCTGATTGGAGGCCAATTGTTTGTGCATATGGCAGACTAAAAGGTTCTCTGACCCTCTCTGTGATTATTCATTCCATATTTGCAAGACCGTCATGTGGCCAAGGAAATAGATAAAACAAGGAACAAGGGGCACATCCTACTTTCCTGGAGCTTGGAGCCTGGTAGGGAAGATTGGCAATTTCATCCGCTGCAAGTCACACAATGGGGGGCTTGGGGACTGAGCCCAGGGAGTGCACCCTGGTCAGTCTTTCACGTGGTCATCACAACCATCTCTCAGTAGGAAAGACGATTGATGATGTACTTTATTTTGCTGCAAATGCAGTAAATCTCATCACATGTAAATGACCCAACAGTCTCCAATGATTAATCGTCTTCACGATCAATTGTCTTCATCCAATTCCCAAGCTCAACTTCAACAGTCTTGTCATCGGCAATAAAGGTATTCCATTTTCCCTTGAAATTGTTGATTAAGTGTGTTAAACATCTGCTACGATAAACCATCTCTGTGAGCTACTCTTTAGCATTTGGATGAATAATGAATTCATTCCCCTTGTCCAGGCAATGCCTGTTATTTTTCCTCCTTGAAGGAAAACAATTTGACCATGAATAGGAAAATATTGACCAGTGCCTTCTTCCAACCAAGTCAGCTAATATTCACGGATCAGGGCAAAAATTCAAGGCCACCTCCCATTTTATTAAAATGTGACCAAAAATAAACAGGAAAGCACTGTCTATTTTATTCAATGTATTGTTTTTACCAAGAATAATTTATTTATTATTAATTATTATTAATAATTTATTTCACCCACAATGTGAAAATTTAGGAGGTGACCAAATAAGGCCGGTACAGGTGCCTCCAGGATCGAGGCCATACCACGTTTCCATCTTTGCACTGCACTGCCTTTGTGGCAATCCTCCTGATCAGCATGCTTGCCATCTGCTGTCACAAGACGTCCCTGCAGGCCGGCCTCAACAAGGAAGGTGAAAAGGACGGAAGAGAGGCGAAGAAGCATCCCCTCAGCCACTTCTAGCTGCAAGGGAGTCTGGAAATGGGCACAGTTTAGCTGGGGACCTGGTGCCTGAAACAAAATCAAGGTCCTGTTAATGAGGAAAAAGGGAGGACTGGATATTGACCAGGCAACTAGGAGAAACTCTGCCATAAAACACAGAAATCAAGGGACAGGCTATTTGAGGGGAGATGTGCTTGATACACTTAGATTGTGCAATGGACCTTTGCAGTTGTATCAACAATGCTCGCATCCTCTGATTCTTTATCATTTTCACGCACACCTGCTTTCACTCCTAATAGGCAGCATCTATGTCTCTCCGTTGGAGGGCTGCCTCAGGCTGCTGAAGCATACTTTACTTATATACAGAAAAAGAAGGGAAGTGCTTGAGAATTTACACCTCCCCCACACCAGGATCAGCCCTTAAACAATAGTATAAGTGCTTCGTCTCTCTTTACAGCAATAGGAATGATTCTGAGATGTGAACTACAGTTGACCCTTGAACATTAGGGATTTGAGCTTCATGGGGCCACTTATATGCAGATCTTTTCAATAGTAAGTACTACAGGACTACAGGACCTGTGGGTTGGTTGAATGTGAGGATGCAAAACCCGGGATACAGAGGAACCACTTGTATGGAGGACCGACTATAAGTTATACTCAGATTTTCAACTACATCGAGGGTGGACACCCCTAACCCCAGCATCTTCAAGGGTCAACTGTACTTATCTCCACAGTTTCCCCCAGGGATTGAGCCAAGTTGCACTTCTGGGGCCTCGTCTGATGCTCACCTCACTGGTTCTGCCTCCTCATTCCTATATCAGTTTTCCTGGGATCACTTCTTTTTTTTTTTTTTTTGCGATACGCGGGCCTCTCACCGTCGCGGCCTCTCCCGTTGCGGAGCACAGGCTCCGGACGCGCAGGCTCAGCGGCCATGGCTCACGGGCCCAGCCGCTCCACGGCATGTGGGATCTTCCCGGACCGGGGCACGAACCCGTGTCCCCTGCATCGGCAGGCGGACTCTCAACCACTGCACCACCAGGGAAGCCCCATGGGATCACTTCTTAATAAACTACTTTCACAGACATCGTCACCTACAGGAATGCTTCTCGGGAACCCAAACTAAAACATCAACTGTCATCACTGTAGCCTAATCGGTGCATCTAAATATACATCATTTTTCCCCCTAGGCAATTCTGCAATTACTAAAAAAAAAAAAAATGCTCGCCCATTGTTGAAAATTTCTGTGCCACATCTGACCATCAGGTGTCTTGCAGCATAATTAATGTTTATAGGTATCATCAACATAAGCATTGTGAGCACTGATCTATGTAATGCGGTCAACCAACTGCAAGGGAAAGAATTGGGTTAAACTCAGTCTCTTATCCATTTATTTGAGCTAAGTGCGACTTTTAATCAGAATAAAATGCATTCTTATCATGCCATTTGAGAAGGGTATGTTTCTAGCAAGGCTGCCTGTATTTGGTTCCAAACTAGAATCGATCATACTGACTGGGTAGGGCTACACCAGCTTTGCTCCTGTAGGGTGAATTTCACTGTTCAAGTGATTTCTGAAACCAAGCTTGATGATACAGACAAGCAACTTCTTAAGTTTTATCGCTTTTACTTTTCATTCATTGTTTCTAGGCAAAAGACTACCCTTTCTAGCTACAAAAATATTCTCAGGGCTTTCCTGGTGGCGCAGTGGTTGAGAGTCCACCTGCCGATGCAGGGGACACGGGTTCGTGACCCAGTCCGGGAAGATCCCACATGACGCCATGGTCGTTGAGCCTGTGCGTCCGGAGCCTGTGCTCCGCAACAGGAGAGGCCACAACAGTGAGAGGCCCGCATACCACAAAAAAAAAAAAAAAATTCTCAGATTTTCTTTAAAGCTTGCAGGTTTGTTTTCAAATATCCCATCATGATCTTGTTTGGTATAATTTATTATTCAGTTTTGTTAAACAGGAGACAATAAGATTTAAGCATATTTGCTTTGCCACAATTACAAAATTCATCTTTCAGATAACTTTCTAAGAACATCCATGCCTTCTCGATTGGCTGACACTGCTGGCTTCTGGTGTGTTGGCTGTGCTTGAAGCACCTTCTGGTACATCAAGTTCAATGTCTGAAACTTCAGAGTCAAAGGCAAGTCTGCCTCAATCCTCAGTGACTCCAGGAGGCTCTGAATGTCTTCATTACCCAGTATATTTTCATTTGTTTCAAGCTAAGACTTCTAACTTCCCTTTTTAAAAACAATCCATTTCAAGCTCCCAATCTAAAATATAATTCTTAAATTATAATGTTTTAACAGAGGAAATGAAGAATGGCACTAACTCAGCAAGAGCTAAATTTGTAGTCATTTTTTGTCATGAAGATTCATTGCAGCTGGAACCAGGAATAGTTGCATTTTGATAAACAAAACGTTTGAGCCAACTCAACAATGGCAGGAAGTTAAACTGGCTTGTGTGGGCCAATTTTATTTTCTGTAATCAAACACTGGCTCAGGAAGTGACACATTCCCTTGAAAAATGGTTTCCAGTTCAAGATTTTGCACCGAGGACAAGGTTTTACTTCCTCCAAATAAACTTCCAATGACAGTTTTTAAAAAAACACAGAAGGGAATCAATTTGTAAAAAAAAAAATCATTACACTTTAAAATGGCAAATGAAGAAAGACAGGAACTCATAAAACCCTCCACTTTTTAGTGTGTCTATGCCATCAGGAAACTCTCTGTGCCTGACCCTTAGCTTAGTCGTAGTTTTTGTAAACAAAGTGTTTATGGAGCACAACTTCTTCACCTGATTGGCAGGAACCCAGGGCAGTCTTTGAATTCAACACCAGTTCATCTGGTGACAATCCCATTGCTCCCCAACCTCAGCGCTTGGTTGAAGGTGAGCCCTGAGCCCAACACATTTACTTCCACTCCGGTGCGGAAAGCACTCAGCTCATGGGAAAGGACTACTGGCGGGGGTACGTCCATCAGAAATATTCGGTGGGTCAAAGACTGAAGACCGCCTGGATGACCCAAGCTAGAGGGTTCCTACCTTAGAGCACACACCCAGAGGGCTGGAATCAAGCAGCTACACTATTTCCCATTAGACAGCACCTGGGTCACCGGTGGAAATTACTGGAGAGAGTAGGAGTAGGGGTACAAATGTGCGGGGCTTAGTTGAGGACACTCCGCGCATGGAGCTGACCCCGCTTCCCCCATGAGCCACACGCATATCCCCCAAAGCGCAAGACTAAGACTCTCCACCTCAATGAAACTGGGTCATCAGCAGAGGAGAAGCCTGGTTTTAAACATTTACTGAGCACCTACTCTGTGTCAACCGCATACCAAGCCCCAGCAGACAGGAGAAGGTGGTTCTTTCCAGGGCTCCCTGCAGAGCAGGTGGGGCAGATTTAGCAACTTGGTGCCGCCTCTCCCCCTCCTCCCCTCCAGGACTTCAAGCCTCTGATGCACAGTGAGGACTTCTCCAAACACTGTCTATTTCTAATGTGAACCAATCGGGCCATCTGCTGGGTACACTTTTAACTACTGTCAACGCGCCAAGACACTCTCTGTCCAAATTTACATGCGGCAAAGGACTACTGGGTCACGCCAGCCACTGAAGAGCTCACTTTGGAAAACTGAAGGACTCTTGAAAAAGAAGTCTGTGCTCCCCCATCTGTTTTAGGGGAACCTAAACCATCCCATGACACGAATAATGACGGATCAGGACCTTACAGGTAATCACACCATTAGAATCCACTTTAATTAATTTTTCACATTTGGAATTCCTCATGCTGCAGCCTGCTGTTCTGTTCCATGGTCCTCACTCGGAGCTCACTGGGCAGTCCTGTGTTTCCCAGCCGCTGAGTCTCAGCCCCCAGTCCACTTGGTCTCAGAGGGCCTCTGAAATGAGTTTGGGCGTCTCAGGACAAATCCAGACTGAAAAAAAGAGCTATGCCTTCTTAGCGATGTTTTTTTTATGTGAAGGAGACAATAAAATTCCCATTGCTAAAACTATGACAAATACAAAAACTTGGTTGCCCGTATCCCCCGTGGCCCAATTCCCAAGGAGATTCCGCCGTGTCTTAACCTCCCTCACTGGGGTTGGTTTCAAGATGGTCTGTGGCATGTCCTTCTTTTTATACTCCAGGGTTCTTAGCATCCTGAGGGCTGATAGCGTTCTAGAGCCCAAGGAATGGGTCCGATGGTGCTAGAAAAGGAAAGGGTTTTCTTGTTCTTTGGGTTGTTTTGTTTGTTAATTTTCTTACTGGAGAAAGTCCAGTGTATCTTGTGTCTGTGTATTTATGGGATGATCCCAGGAGTGGGGAGAGCCACGGATGAACAGAGAGAGGCTGATCTCGCTGGAGCACCCTCTTGAGCGGGGGCGGGGAGGTCCGCTTCAGACGAGGATACAGACGGTTCCTCTGTGGTAACACGAAGGAGGGCCCAGTGAATGTTCCTCCACAGTGCGTTCAGATGTGGAATTTAAACAACAACACAGCAGTTGGTTCTTGTGCGTCTTGGTGAACACCACATTTCTTCTTGATCTCAAACCACCAATGTTTGGTTGTCATTCTAACTTCTACCTTGTGGGTTCTAACGAGGTGCAAAGGGTCTCCCATATTTGATTTGAAAGTGTAGAGGAAGGCAGAGAGGCAATGTAACTTGGATACAACTTTGCTTTTGTTTTTTATTTATAATGAGTACAAGTTGTCATTAGGGTAAATTTACAAAAGCTACTAGGAACATTTCAGGTGACGGAAAATGGGTGCTTTTTGATAAGTAATGGGAAGGATGGAGTTGTCATCCCCCAGGTGGGCTGGACTATGGGTAAACACGTTTGGAGGGAGGGGGAAGACCAGGAATCCAGTTGGGGGATTAGAATTTAAATTCTAAGTTTAAGTTCAGTTCATTTAAATTTAGAAAATCTAAAACGACCCCCACAGCCCTCCACATTCCAAGAAAGGCCAAACAACTCAAAATAAAAGTAGGAAAAGAATTCTAACAGGCAATTAATTGAAAACGAAATGTAAATGAGCAATACACCAAAAAAAAAATACCCTCATCATCAGGAAAATATTTATAAAACATGAATGGGCATGCATTTCTTTTCCAAGCAGATTGGCCTAAATGATAATATCAAGTGAAGATGTGGTTAACTGGGCAATTTCATGGACTATTTAAGGAAATTTTAATTGGTAGAGATCCAGGAAATGCTTTGGAAGCTGGTTAATATTTGCAAAATTTCATGGGATGAATTGTCTACACATTGATTAGGTTTTACTGAATTCTGGTGAGCTAACTTTTTGAGAAGAAAGATTTTTTTTCCAATTAGTTGCTCTGTTAGATGCAGGCTACTTCTAGACTAGAAAGTTAAATTGAATTTTGAAACTAAATACTAATACTTTCTTCCCTTTGCCAAATTTGATTCCACCGAATAAGCCATTGGGATGTCAGAGAAATTCTATGTCAAGAAAAGTGCTGGGGTTGATATCGTTTATTGCAATCCTGAAGTGAGAGATTCTTGAACTTCACACAGTTGGTCAAAAGGGCTTGGCAAGTGGCTGCAGAAGCAAATGAGGGTTAGAGGTTAAGTCTGGAAGAAATCGCTTCCTGTTGCTGTCTCTGTTGTTAATTTAGGTCAAGAGGATAATGGGTGGTTAATGATTGTTAAATATAGACAGCCCCCTGCCAAATACAACATCAAAAAAGATTCTGAATTACCCAGTTCTACATAAATCATGTTTACTAGGTACATACCTAATTCTTCAATGGAGATGTGGCTCTGGTAGTCTTAAAAAGCCCAGAGTATGAAGACACAGCTCCCCTCTAGGACTGTAAGGTCTGTGATAACCAGACGATCTATTTCATCTCTGAATCTCTACGCCTACTACGGTCCCTGGCATAGAGAAACCACACAAAGGCCAGGAGAATCATTCAACTAATGTCTGATAAATAAGCGAATAGAGGGATAGATGGATGGACGAGGTATGTGGGTGGATGGACAAAAAACCATACCAACGAAAAACAAAACTGAGTTTTCACTACACAGCAAAGTTCGTTCTAAATAGCCCAAGGAAAAACCTGACTCCAAAGACGTCTTAGAGGATGTGTGCTCAGGAGAAAAGCCTGGATAAATAACCTGTTAAAAGAAGACATTCACAGAGCCATTTGTTTATTGGACAAACTCAAGCTTTTTTTTCCCCACTGGCATTGGCAGCATTTCTATGAACTGGTTCTTTCCTGACTCTGCAGATTTAATTAGGAAGGTATGCTTCCTTATTTTTAAATAACTGGATAAAACAAAAAGATTTTGTTTTGACTTCCCAGATTCCTAACTTATTTTCAGAAAAATGTTAGCGAAGGCTTTTATTTTAATTCTTATGGTTTTATAAAGGAAGGCAAGGTGAATGTGTACATGCTTTTAAGCAAATGACATTTCCCTCTTGGTCTTATTAGCTAGATAATACATCTAGTGTTCTATCTGCATGTGGCAAATTTGGTCTAAGGGCGGTTTGGAGAGGTTTTCTGCATCACAAGGCACGTGTCCTTTATTCACAGTCTACGGTGACACCACAGGGAACAAATGAAGGATGTGTGAGAGATTCCTATATACGTCTCTCTTCTCTGAGATTTATGACTCTTCACCTTCAGTGGAAATTTCTGGAGCAAAATCTCTCCAAATTTTGCAAAATCAAATCTTTGTAATGATGTCGGTGCGAATACAAAGACATGAGTTAACATAAATCGGCAGCTTCAGTTCCTTCTCTCCTCATACAAAAAGAATGGTATTTGCAAAGGAAAACTTGACGTGTTAAAGGCAAAATAAGGTATTTTTCTCATAGGCTGTCTCTGCATTTGGCAATTGTTTGCTAAAGAGACATGAAAAGAGCTTGGAAAACCAATAAAGGAGAAAAATGGACCAACACAATGCTTTGCAAAAGGTGAGTGTTTAGTAAACACTTGTTAGATTTGAAAATATTTCGGGGGGTACCCTTTAAGCAAAGGATTTTTAAAACAAAATTTTAGCATGTTTGTGCTTATATAAAATGAAATTTCCTCTCCCACACTAGGGATAAACGTGGGCCACAGTTTGGAGGCCAACTGGAGAGCAGATGAGGTGATGTTATTAAACAGTGTCAACCTGGGGAGAGCTTGCCCTCCATGGGGCACTGGCAATGCCTGCAGACATTTATGGTTGTGACAACCTGGCTGTCATAAGTGCTCCTGGAATCTTGTGGGTAAAGACCAGAGGTGCCCTGAAACATCCTATAGAGCACAGGACAGCACTACACAATGAAGGATCACCCAGGCCAAATTGTCAGTAGGGTGAGGTTGGGAATGTCTAGTGTCAAGGTTTTACGTGGGGTTGGAATCCGGGTCTGGGAGGAGAGCTTCTGTGGCAAAAGATGAAGGGAGGGGCTCCCAGTCTTCCCCTCCAGGTGGGAAGGTCAGAACAGCTGGTATCTCCAAGGAGTATGGCTGCCACATGTATTTAGCAATCAGCCCATGTTTCAATGTACTGATACATTTTTGGTCCCCAACCCAGTGGTGACACCACAGACCATTTAAATTTTTATCTTTGTCAAATTATGCTTTTAAAATTAATTGAAAGTATGCATCCTTTTTTTTTTAATTTTAATTTTTTAATTTATTTTTGGTTTTGCGGTACGCGGGCCTCTCACTGCTGTGGCCTCTCCCGTTGTGGAGCACAGGCTCCGGACGCGCAGGCTCAGCGGCCATGGCTCACGGGCCCAGCCGCTCCGCGGCATGTGGGATCTTCCCGGACTGGGGCACGAACCCGCGTCCCCTGCATCGGCAGGCGGACTCTCAACCACTGTGCCACCAGGGAAGCCCTGCATCTTATTTTTAAATGGAAAGAAAGCCAGACGTATTTATAAATAACATTCAAGATTATAAAAAAATTAATTTGAATAAAATTATTATTAGTACACTGATCAGAAATGAAAGTTCTACACGTGAAATATATTTTTAAAGTAATATACTTACAAGAACCCATTACAGGATTACAGGGGTTTCAAGAGATTATATATTCTTTTTTGTTTTGGAGCAGAGAAAGGTTTATTGCAGGGCTGTGCACAGAGGCAGGTGGCTCGTGCCCAATACCCCCCAAACTCCTTGAAGGGTTTCAGCAAAACACTTTTTTTTTTTTAACTTTGTATTTTATATTGGAGTATAGTTGATTACCCATGTTATGTTAGTTTCAGGTGTAGAGATTATGTATTCTTGAGAATGAAATCAGTGAGTGAAAACTGGTGAGAATACAACTCTCCAGGGCGGCAGCATGTCAGGTCGAGGGTTTTCTCCAGTCCAGCCCCATCCAAGCCTCCTCTATTCCACTCTTCTCTCTGCATCACCCTCTACCGTCCCCACCCCAGTCTGCTCATCAAGACACAGATGTGCCATTTATTGATGAAAGATATCATACACTCTATAACCAAGGACATTTCCAATGTAGATGCTCTTTACAAACATAACTTTGGGAAAGATAAAATGTTTATCATTTAAACTAGGTTAAAAAAATGCATATTGCTAGTCAATCTCTTTACTTACTTCAAGGAGAGTGAACTCACTTCACGTTCTGTAGCATTTTATGAGCCCTCCTGTGTACTAAGTATTGTTTTTATTATGCCAGATAGAGAATGGTAGCTGCTGTCTTGGGACTGCTGTTCATGAAAACCACCCACCCCTGCTTTGTGACACTTCCAATCGTGTGAGGGGAAATAGCCACAAGTTTATAAACCGCTTCAATCGTATGATCTCCTTAGTGGTGACAAATGAGTCCAATATCCATTCATTACTCTTTTGTCGTTTCACAGGCAATAAAGTCCTGTTTATACAGGACTTGCAGAATAACTTCACTTGTGCTTCTGTTTATAACTCATCATTAACGATTTTTAAAATATCAAAGGTTTTCCTTTCACTGCTGTGTAGAAGGTGAATTTTCTAAATATAACTTTATCATACAGCTGGTTATAAATATATGTAAACAGTTAAAAGGAGTTATTACTATTGTGTGTGTGTGTGATGTTTAGCCACAACACTGGAAAGCACGGAGGTCTTTGGTCCAAGGTACCATGGGACTTTCTCCACCAAACTCCATGCAAAATCTGCGTCTCCTAGAAGGGTACGCAAGCTGACTTACATTCCTGTAGACCGCGCTGAACCACAGTATCAGAAAAGAAGCTTTTGTTCCAATAATGGTTTCAGAATTAGAATGCTTATGTCGGGATTTTTTTAAGGAACCCTTTTTGCCTCTAGCTGAAGAGCCTATGTTATCAGTAAAGTGAAGATTGAGTGAAATTTTGGAGACTGAAGGATAAGTTTGAAATGAATGGAAGAGGATTAGAAACAAAACTTTTCTAAATAAGTCTCTGCCTGTACCCAGACCATCTTTCACTGGACAGAGTAGCTGCTAGGGGCATGTGGGTTCTGGTCCTAGGGCCCCACTGCCAGCTGCCTGACCTGGGGCAAGGTACTTCACCTCTGTAAGCCACACTTTCCTCATTTATCAAAGGGAGCAGCTCACACCTAAATTAGGGGCTGCAGTAATGTTTAAATGAAATTGCTCAGCACGGAGCCAGTCCCAGAGCAAGCATTAAATAAATGGTGGTTAATTCTACTGATAAAAATATTCAAGCAATCAGAGAGTGTGCAAGTTACAGAAAGCAAAGTTATAAAGAGGTTTTCTGGGCCTCACTTGTAAGCCAAGACCAGAAATTGGCTCTGAGGATGCCAACTTGTGATGTGCTTTCCACAGGTAATCTTGAGAGGAATTAAGGTGTGAATTTAAACGATCCACACTAATTCATGTGTTTCCCTAACCTACTGGTGAGAAAACTCCCTCTTTACAAAGGGATAAAATTCTGTGATTCAGATACTTCTTTTATACAAAGAAAAATGCAAAAGATAAGGGAGAGAGAATCTGGCTACAACACCGTGTCCTGTTTCAATGGGAGTCGGGAGATAGGCTCTTGTTAGTTGTTAAGTTGTGTGGTTGAAGATATTCATTGTGTAAACACTGCTTTGAAACCACTCTTAGGTTCAAAGTCAGTTTCAAATAACTCAAAGGAAGGAGATTTTTTAAATACCAACATGGTTCCTTTAAGAAATTTAGCCGGTAAAACTGGAGAGCGGCTTAGCAAAGACAGCACCGTGATGCTGAACAAGGAGACAGTTCTGGTGTGAGTCTCATCCTACTTGGAAGGAATGATCAGAGGTCCTCCAAGCGCCTTCAGCCAGGCTCACCCACTCTGTTCCTTCATTAGCTTCTGTGTTTGAGCTGCAAAGAAGGGAATCTGAGCAATTACGGTACGCAGCAAAGCACTTTTACTGTAAAGGAGAAGCAGCAGCAATTCCGAGAGCCGTGGCAGGTAGGCGGATGGTATGAGAGCAGGACTTTTGTTATCCCACGTGAACAAGGAAGAATACAAAGACATTTCTGTAGGTCAAAATTCAGGAAAGCAAAGTCAAATGAAATGATAATAGGAAGATCCGAGAGAATTTAACTGACACGTTATCATCGAGGGGTTCTTCCTGTTGCTCCCTCTGGCGTGTCTTTGTTTATGACCAGCAAATTCATCGAGCCGGTTAAATGTTTAAATGCAGGGGGCACATTTGCTTTCATTTGCTTGGTGTGTGTTGTGCGTGCCCCTTCCTCTGGTAACTGTGCTAACTGCCCCTCATCCACACAGCCTGCTTTCCTTCTCTCTGTCTGGCCATACTGGTGGACATGGGATCTAGCCTGACCGATGCAGGTTTCCAAGTGCTGGCAAAGAGATTTATCCAGGGATGAGCACATTGCCAAGTCAGGCCAATTACATAAGGGCACTGGGGGGAGAAATTGGCCAGCTGTGTGAATGGGACCATAGCTGCGGAATCTACATCCCCATTACCTGGAGGATCCTGAGAGATGAGGGCAACAAAGGGACAGAGGCCGCAGGAAAGATGGACAGAAATCGAAAATCCTAAAGGCCTTATTTGAACTGACGCAGTGACGTCTGAACCCTTCCCTCCCGCCCTGTCCTTCCCAGTTATGTTGGCAAATTTGCCCCACTTATTGCTTAACCTGATCTGAATGGGAACTTTGGATTATCATGAATTGTAGTTTTCGTAGTTACATTTGCCATGGTTCAGCCTATTTCTGCCTCTTTCTGAGTGGGGGTCTATCCATTGGTTCAATACATTTATTAACCAAGACCCCTATTGACTTATGAGAGCAGACTTCAGAACGATGGATGGAGAGAGCACACCTCCAGGACAGACTTCAAACACTGAAACTGATTGTGTTATGGCGTGAAATAGCTCACATGGGTTTCCACTTTTGAAAACACAAATATAAAAAATATTAAGCAGTTTAATATATTGAATTGAATTCCTCTGATGATTTAGAGCATACATCAAGACCTACTCCATCAATGCTTTTAAAGTATGCCAAGTGTGCCTCTCTCCCAGCCAGAGAGGAAAAAGAAGGGGAAGCCAGAGTCACCACTACAGAGCTGGGAAAGTAAGATATGAACCAGAAGTAGCAAGGACTACCGGGTGGCTAGAATAGGAATGATTCCAAAAGCAGGAGCCACGGGAATGTCCAAAGGCAGAGGTCCATGCGGGTGCAGGGACTAGTGATGGCTGATTGGAGGAGGATGAACCCAGCGGCTGCCTGAAGAGGTGAGCACATGCACGATGGACTGCTGGAGAGAAAGGGGAAGAGCCCTGCAGGAGAAGAGGGGAAAGGGAAGCAGGAAGGGCTTGGACGCCAAGTCCTATATACTATATACTGTATACTACCTCACTGGATTAACTAATATCCCAGGAATGCCTGATCTCCCTTTTTGCACATCTTTTTGCTATTTTCTCACTTTCTGCTACTGCAGTGGGCTAAAGCACAGCTCCGACTCCAGGGGGCTCAGACGTGAATTCTGAGGAAGTCTCTGATCCAGGGTTACCTGGCTGTCTTTTAATTCCTGCTTTCTGCATTGTCCTTAAATTCAATTACTAGAAAACTTCCAATTCTGTCCCTCCGCAGTGTAAAAGCAGACTCTTCAATGAGGTGCCTGACTTCCCTCATCACTACACCTGCCTGCAAATTTGCTTGGCCTATTTTATGATAACATTTTCCTTTCCTTCCAGAGGCGCTCTGTTCTTGCCCTGTTTATAGAAACTGAATTCCATTAACTCATTCCTTCCTGTTCTTTAATATCAGTGCTAATGAAAAGGAAGGACTTTATACCACATGGGATGACCTCAGAATAAAGAGTAGGAATTTCCCTCAGTGGGAAGTTTGTCTACCTTTCCGTTCTTCTTCCCCCCACCTCCTCTCCATCCATCCATCCATCCGTCCACCCCGCCGCAATCTTCTCTCACCTGTCCTCTCATCTTACAGCTACTTTAAACCACATGAGAAGCAAACTGGAAACAACACATTAAAAGATCGCTTAATCAACTTCCAGGACCCCACCCTTGGACTGACTAATGTACTCCAGCCCCACTGCAGAGCATGGAGCCTGACACCCAGGGCAGATCCAGGTTTGGTGGGGCATGAAGCTTATACAACTTGGGGGTACTTCTTTAAGAAGAAGAATGCAGAATTATAAAGACATAAATAGGTGTGAAAGTAAATATTTATTTAACATGATAAATTACAACAAATTACAAATTTTAGAAGGCCTGAAAAATCCACAAACACTAAAAAATCCAGAAAAAAGTATATTTTTTCCTATGTAATTGGGTGCATACTCTGATGACCTCTTCATACAAAAACAATTTGGCCATCATTTTCTAAAAGCAATGCTACCCAATAGAAATATCATGCAAACCCTTCAATGTGTCACATGTGTGGTTTTCAATTTAGTAGTGGTCCCATTTAAAAAGGAAGAGGCGAGAGTAATTTTAATTATGTTTCATTATCCCAATATAGCCAAAATATTATGATATCAACATATTATTAATAAAAATATTAATGGCATACTTTACATTTTTTTCCTTAATTAGTCTTCAAAATCTGGTGTGTGTTTTACACATACATCACTTTGTCAATCATACTGGCCACACAGGAAGAGTTCTGTGGCCACATGGCTAGTGGCTACCATATGGGACTGGGAAGCTCTATCAAAACTAGAAAGATAATCCAGTCTTTCTTCTGTCATGGAGGACCAACATTTATTTTTTTGTTACTGATGGCTTAGAAAGTTTTATTTTAAGCTTCCCAAAGTCATTATTGGTAATATTATGAGTTATTTAGAATTATTATCATGTTTAGAAAAACTATCAAGTTTCTCAAATGTGAGCTGTAAAGTTTCAGGGCATTTCAAGTTTTCTTCTGAAGGAATTAATCTTAACTACTCTTTTAAATGAGGACCCTCACTAACCAGTTTGCTGTCAGTTCTCACATTGCAGTGGCTTGTTGTTTTTTCTTACCTTTTATGTCAGAATTTCATGACAAATCAGCAAGAAATTGAAAAAGAACCTATATAAATGTGCTTGGGCAGGTTCCCGTAGATGGATGGTGTGTAGCGAAGGGGAGGAGAGGGGGATAAGATGGGGAAAGCGGGTGAGATTCAAGGAGGGGGGTGAAAAGCTGTCTACTGCTGCCGAGAGGTTGGGAGTGGCCCCCCTGCCTTGGGGTCATGGTTCAAGGCCTGCACGTGAATCTCTGTTTTGGAGACAGTCCCCCACAGTCTCTAGTATTTCTGCACATCTTCTCAGTAGAGTGACCGATGGCTTTTTCCCAGGGCTAGCTTTCCAAGGATGTTTGCATGTGACCTTGGAAGACAGAGAGAGTACCTCCCAGCAAAGGGCCGATTTGTTTCCTGACCAGGATAATAAAGATAGTCTCCCTGTGGAGGTAAAGGTCTGATGTATGTGAGTACTAGCATCGTTTGTCTCTGACCCAGGGCTCTCGTGTCTTCTGCCAGCATCTGTGAAACTGTGGCAGGCTCACTTGTCAATGTGCAAGGGGGATAGAATCTTGGACCCTTAGCAGTTCCTGACACATTGGGAGCATATGAAAGGCCGTACAGTGCAGAGTTAAGACCATTAGAATTCGAGACCTGTAAACCTAAGTATGGATCCAACTCTGTGTTTTGCGGGCTTGAAACTGGCTGTACTAACTATACACATGAAAGTAACTGAAATCACATCTCCCACCAAATGTAAAGAAATGCATCCTCAATCAGCTTTCCTGAGGCAACCCCCACAATGCTTGTGGCCATTCCACCCCACCCACAATGAGGAGATATTGTAGCAGAAATGGGCAGTAGTCTAAGCTGATTGGAGATAAAATACTTTACTTTGGTAAATTTTATGACCGTGTGAATATGTTCTTTCATAGGGCCCTTCAACTAGAAATGCCTGGTCAGGGTAGAACTCACTCCCCTAGAATGATGTAACTCTTTTTTTAAAAAATCATTAAAACCCTGGTGAGGTTGACCTGTTTTACAGATAGCCTGGCAATGACTATTGAACATTATTACAAGGGACTTAAAGTAAACCGCTCCAATGCAGAGCCTCTGGGCACTCACCCATCACAGGACCTATATTCCTACGTGGTTCCTTCTCCACGGTGGCTGTAACTAATCACCACATCTTAGCCGCTTAAACAACACACATTTCTTATTTTACGGTTCTGTTGGATGGACATTTGACGTGGGTCTCACTGGACTAAAATCAAGGGGTTGGCAGGGGTGTGTTCCTTCCAAAGATTCAATTCCTGGGCTCTTTCTGGCTGCTAGAGGTCACCGTATTCCTTGTCTTGTGACCCGTTCCTCTGTCTTCAAAGCCAGCAGCTTTGTCACTCCCTGCTCCCGCTTCCCTATCACACACCCACCTCCTATCCTCCTTTTATGCCTCCTTCTTCCACTTTTAAGGAATTTTCTGATGATGTTGGACCAACCTGGATAATTCAGGGAAGTCTCTCCATCTTGAGGTCAGCTGAATATGAACCTCTATCCCATCTGCAATCTTAATCCCCCCTGGTCACGTAGGTCTGAGATTGTGGAAAGAGAACATGCAGGTGGCCCTTAGAGCATCTGTGCGTGCCAATTCAAGGCTGGCTTGATGAACCAGGGAAAGGAGCAGAGCAGAGACCTTCCAGTGCTGTCTCGACACGCCTAGGAGCAAGACAGGTGACTGAAAATCTGGGCACTCCAGGAAGACAACCTCTGGGCAAGCTGCCATCTCTTCTACAACTCTCTAGGGATCAGGCTGGGCTGTGGGGAAGCTTTTCATAAGAACGAGCTGGCGGGGAGGGTCAGGGAGTCGGGGGGAAGATAAAAAGAGGGGAACAGGTGTGATCCAGAAATTGACAAGTGGCCAGAGCCTGAGCGGAAGCCACCAGTGGAGGTTCCCAGGGTCAGAAATGGCTGAAGGACTTCCAAGCACAGGGATGCCTAATACCTGATTTTAAGTTGATTGGTTTTGAGTCAGTGACCCACAGAGCTGAGTGGAAGGGTAGGGGCCCCAGATAAGCAATGCAGTGGGGAACGAAATACACAGAGGGCAGACGCGAGCAGCGGAGTCAGGACAGAGGATCGATGCAAGTACAATTTTAGAACCAGGGGAACCAGGAGAATCACAGCCCCAGCCCCTCCACTAGCTTCCCCAGAGCATTGAAAGGATGGTGGCTTTCCCGGCATCCCTAGAGCAGAGACGTGGGGACCAGACACTTTTACTTAATTCTTTTTTTAAAATGTAAAACGTATGTACACATAAATGCACGAATCTTACCACTTGCTGAGTTTTAACAAGGGCATACATGTGTATAACCCAAATCTCTGTCAATGTATAAAGCATTACCATCACTTCAGAAAGTTCCCTCATGCCCTTCCCCAGTCAAACCACGCTCTGTTATGATGTTTTAAATCTTTTCATTAAACTTTTTATTTTGAGATAATTGTAGATTCACATGCAGTTGCAAGAAACAACCCAGAGAGATTTCGTGTAACTTTTCCACCGTTTTCCCCAAAGGAAACATCTTTTAAAACTGCAGCACAGGGCTTCCCTGGTGGCGCAGTGGTTGAGAGTCCGCCTGCCGATGCAGGGGACACGGGTTCGTGCCCTGGTCCGGGAAGATCCCACATCCCACATGCCGCAGAGCGGCTGGGCCCGTGAGCCATGGCCGCTGAGCCTGCGCGTCCGGAGCCTGTGCTCCGCAACGGGAGAGGCCACAACAGTGAGAGGCCCGCGAACCACAAAACAAAACAAAACAAACAAAAAACTGCAGCACAGTTTCACAACCAGGATACTGACACTGATGCAATCAAGACACAGAAATCTCCATCTCCACAGGGAACCCTCACGTTGCCCTTGTAGAGCCGTTCTTCTCCCCCCTCACACCGTCCGTAACCCTTGGTAACAGTTTATCAGTTCTCCATTTCTATAATTTTGTCATTTCAAGAATATTCTATAAATAACATGATACACTATGTAGGCTTTTGGATTGGCTTTCCTCCTTGCCCAGCCCAGTGTAATTCTCTGGAGATTAATCCAGGTTGCACATAAACCAGTAGTTTCCTTTTTAGAGCTGAGTAGTCTTCCATAGTATGGATACACCAGTCTGTTTGTTCGTTTGTTTGTTGCATCAGTCTCTTTAATCACTCAGTTGTTGAAGGACATCTGGGTGGCTTCCCGTTCTGGTTATTGTAAATGGAGCTGCTATAAATGGTTGTGTACAGGTGAACAGTAGGTTTCATTTCTCTGTGCATTGCTGGGTCTAGTGGTAGTTGGAGGTTTATTTGTTTTTTAAGAAACTGCCAGTCTTGCCTGGTGATGCAGTGATTAAGAATCCGCCTGCCAGTGTAGGGGACATAGGTTCGAGCCCTAGTCCGGGAAGATCCCACATGCCGTGGAGCAACTAAGCCCGTGCACCACAACTACTGAGCCTGAGCTCTAGAGCCCGTGAGCCACAGCTACTGAGCCCACGTGCCACAACTACTGAAGGCACGCCTAGAGCCCGTGCTCTGCAACAACAGAAGCCATCACAATGAGAAGCCCCCTGCTCACCGCAACTAGAGAAAGCCCATGTGCACCAATGAAGACCCAATGCAGCTAAAAATAAATAAATTTATTTAAAAAAGAAAAAGAAGAAGAATCTGCCAAGCTGTTTTCCATGGTGACTGTACCATTTCATATTCTTACCAGTGATGAACGCATGAGCCAGTTTGGGCTGCTTTCACTCAAGGCTTGGGATATATGAGGCAAAAAGAAAACCCAAAGAACGTCCACTCTGTTGTTCCTTTGGGTCCTGAGGTCCCTAATTAGTTTGCCCTCTTCTTCCTGCATTTTAGGGTTTCCTTATGTTTGTTTTGTATATACAATGTCGAGGGTATTTAGTTGCACTTAGTCGGAGGAATAGGAGAAAGTATGTCTACTTCATCTTTCCAGAAGTGGAAGGAAGTCTACACTTAATTCTTTTTTTTTTTTTTTTTTTTTTTGTGGTACGCGGGCCTCTCACTGTTGTGGCCTCTCCCATTGCAGAGCACAGGCTCCCGACGCGCAGGCTCAGCGGCCATGGCTCACGGGCCCAGCCGCTCCGTGGCATGTGGGATCCTCCCGGACTGGGGCACGAACCCGCGTCCCCTGCATTGGCAGGCAGACTCTCAACCACTGCGCCACCAGGGAAGCCCCTTAATTCTTTTTTAATAGGACTTACTGATATATAGTTTACATACAGAAAAATCCCCACATTTTCAGTGAGCAGCTAGTTAATGTTTTATACTTGTATACACTCGTGGTGACCTCCACCCTTTCACGATTCTGAACATTTCCAATTCATAACCTTTCAGGTAACCACTAGTCTGACTTTTACTACCACAGATTAGTTTTGCCTATTTTTGAAATTCATATAAAAAAGTCTTACGAATTATTTTGTTCCTTGTTTTTTTTTATTCTGTAACATAATATTTTTGAGATTCACCCATATTGTTCCGTGTATCAAAAACTCTCACTTTTTACTACTGAATAGCGGTTCATTATATAGATATACTACAGTTAATTTATCCTTTTTAAAGT
This sequence comes from Phocoena phocoena, assembly GCF_963924675.1. NCBI lineage: Eukaryota > Metazoa > Chordata > Mammalia > Artiodactyla > Phocoenidae > Phocoena > Phocoena phocoena. Next base: position 4,712,777 of record NC_089234.1, on the reverse strand, counting down.
TTGTGTTAAAGGGCGATTTGATGCCAACAAGCTGTGGAGTTGGAGATGAAATTTAGGTTGTTAAGGCCACTGAGACATAGGTTATAAAGGTTAAGATTGAAAAGAAAAATCATAGCTGTTTCATATATTTTGTAACAGGTTCATATGAAACGTACAGTTGACTTTCCTCCTCAAATATAGTAATTTTAGGAAAATCCTATTAGGCGCCCATGGATATCTGTAACTTTTGAAATTCTGATTGGTTGGTAGCTAGGGGTCTGTGTGAAATCATGCTTTGGAATCGACCACACGATCACTACCATTTTGGCAGAAATACGCCTGCTATAAAGTGATAAATAAGGAAAATGTGACGCAATTACTGACCAGAAAAGACTACTCAACTCGTATTTTGCTTAAAAAAATTAAGAAGCCACTTCATGTTACTTTGCTTGTAAAGTAAAACAAAACACTGTAGAAAATAAAGAAAGGTTAACTCAATTACTGAGTTGGATTTTGTTTGCAGAGATTTCCGTGTCTGGCAATGTCAAATATTGCTGCTGGAGATGGGGATGGGATAGCATGCCAGAAAGATCACCTTTGAGCCAACAAAGCCATGATTGGTTCAGAAAAGCATTCACTGTGCACTTGCTACGGGCACAAGGCAAATTGCTCAGCGCATACAAAGAAGGCGAGTGCAGAAACCCCGGCCGGCGAGAGCTTGCAAATTCCTTGGGAGAAAAGACAAATGCATGGAAAATAAAGTAACAGTCCACGATTTCTTAATAACCATACTATATGAGTTCATAAATCCTTCACAGAAGATCTCGTCCAGCAATCCTGAGGTAATGATACAGGGGAGATAGTCCTTTCATTCTGAATTAAGTGGGACTTAAAACTCACACATGGCTTTTGCTCAAGGTCACATCAGGTGTGGTTGTGGCACAGCCGGGAGCCGGGATACCCTCGCTCAAGTCGCCCTCGTGCTGGCCTCACCCCTTGGGACGGCTCAGAACGGAGGAGGTAGGAAAAGATGTACAGGTCGGAGAGGAAGCTGAATCTTCAAGGGTGGCTGCAGAGATCCCCCCACCCCCGCCACAAGAAAATAGAGTCGTGTGAGCCCAGTCTTTGTTGCTCACCCCACAAGCCAGGTTTAGGGGAGTGTATTCAGGAGATAAAAGTCGAGTTTGGATGTCCTAACCTCCTGGCCAAGGGAAGAAAGAGGAGACACTAAACTGTAAAGGAGAGCGGAGACCAGAATTTGAAGATGACCAAAAGAAGAGAGAGATGATGGCGGCTGGGACCAGGGACAAGGGACCAGAGTAGGAGCCGTGAAGATGGTAACATGTGAGGTTCCGATGACGTGTGTGTACTTTTTTTCCCCACGTACTTCTTTTTGCTTTTGTTTGTTGTTTAGTTAGCGTTCAATCTTTTTACTGAAAGACAGGCGCGATGTAGTGAGTGAAAGGAGGCGAGGGAAAAGGTCTTCAGTGCGGCATTTGTGTTTATCTCGCTAGCTGCTAGGCTATATACACAGTGGGCTGTAGCTCTGGTGTCAGAGGCTACTTTGGTGTCTGTTTTTGTCGCCCCCCTCTTTGTCATTGGGATCCTCTAGACATTTCTTCCTCAGTAAGGTCTGGGATATGTGGTTCTTTCTATTGTAATCCCCTGTCGTCACACAGGAGCTCTAGAGGCAGTGGTGAGGTGTGGCCATAGGAAGGCTCCATGGTCCTAGGATTGGGGCTCCATCTTTCAGGGACCCTGTGTCCCTAGCGTGTGACCTTCACAAATGCTGCTCAATTTTGTTTGTTTTGTTTTCCGCCTTAGGTGGGACAGGAAGGCTATAAGGGGCTGGATCTGGACATTTCCCTCCCCCTAGGTAGGTTACCCTGCAGCAAAACCCAAGGTGGTTAGTGAACAGTTTCACAGAAGGGCAGGCTTCTGTGAAGGAGAACAGAAAACTCTGGGTGTATTTCAAAATGAGTGCTTTAGCCACATAGCACAGGGAGATCAGCTCGGTGCTCTGTGACCACCTAGAGGGGTGGGATAGGGAGGGTGGGAGGGAGGGAGACGCAAGAGGGAGGAGCTATGGGGATATATGTATATGTACAGCTGATTCACTTTGTTATACAGCAGCAACTAACACAACACTGGAGAGCAATTATACTCCAATAAAGATGTTTTTAAAAAAAAAAAAAAGAGTGCTTTGCCCTTATCCCTACCAGAAGTGCCTTTTCTCTCTGCACCCTGAGAATCTAGGGGGATTCCTGGAGGTAAACTCTTGCAAATGTGGGGGGCACTGCGACTGGGTCCCCCTGGGGTTCTTCATTTTCTAGAAGGTCCACATGCAGCCGGCAGCAATTCGGCAGCCACAGCTCAGGGTCTCTTACCCAGCCCTGGCTCCAGTGGCCTCTTCGGCTCCTGGGCGTCTGCTCTAGAAGCTGGGATGCTCTGTATTCACCTGTCTTTCTCTCCAGTTCGGGGGCAGCTGTTCCCCCCGTGAGCTCAGTGCTCTGACAGATCTAAGAAGTGTTTGTTCAGCTTTTTTCTTGTTGTGAGGACCCCAGTGGCAATTTCCAATATCTTTATATATCAGACCAGAGACTACAGTTTTCAATCACGTTATAGTGAAAAAAATTTAACATATACAGTCTTAGAGAAGCCCCCAAACCCATACCCCAGCTTCAGTAATCATCAAATCTTACCCAAGCTTGTTTCTTCTATACGCCTTCCCACTGTTTCCAAATCCTAGAATTATATTCCAGAATTATATCATTTCGTGAATGTACATTTCTGTTAGTGTTTCTAACATATAAGGATGTTAAAAAAATAAAATAAAATATAAGGAACATTGAAAAAATCTCCAATACCATTTTCACAGCTAAAAACACCCCGCTAGTCATTCCCTAATATCATCAAAGATTGTCATTCAGTTTTTCCTGATTACCTCATATTTTAAAATTTATTTGAATTAGAATCCAAGCTACGTTGAGCATCCTTTTTAAAATGAAATTTTATTTTTCCTTTACCTCTTCTCTTCCCTTCCTTTCCCTCTTTCTCTGACTTTAAACCAATATTAACAATACTCCATACACGCACACAATCATGGGACAGAAATGTGTTCATCATTTTACAAAAGGGGAGTTAACTTACATGCACTCTTCTGTATCCGTTTTCTCACTTAACACATCTGGTAGATGAGCTACCAGCTGCTAGAGATCCAGCTCAGTATTTTCAAAGAGCTTCACAGTATTCCAAGGCAAATACGTACCAGACGTATTCAATCACTTACTTATTAATGATAAGCATTGCAGTAACATCCCTTTACATGATCCTTACCCAGAGGTGACATGGTTTTGAAAGCATAGATTCCCAGGAGCGGGATTCCTGGGTAGAAGTGTAGGTAGTATATTTTTAATGGCTTTATTGAAGTATAATTTATATACCATAAACTGTACCTATTTAAAGTATAAAACTTGATGTGTCTTGCCATTTGTATACAACCATGAAGCCATTAACACAATCAAAATAGAACACACCCATCACCCCCCAAGTTTTCTAGTGTCTTGTAATTCTGCCCCTCCACCCCTTCCTTTGTCTCCTACTCCTGTCCTCAGGCCACTTCTGATCTCCTTCCTGCCATGATAGAATGTTTGCATTTTCTAGAATTTTGTATGAATGACATCAGACTGTATGCACTTTTCTTTTTTGTGTGGCTCACTCAGCATAATTAAGTTGGGACTCATCTATTTTGCTGTAAGCGTTCCATTCCTTTTGTTGCTGTTCCATTGATTTGCTTATCCATTCACCTGTTGAGGACCATGTGGGTTGTTTCAAGTTTTGGAGTATTATAAAGAAAGCAGCTATGAAAATTTTGTACATTCACATCAATGTTGTCACAGCTATTCTAGAACCTTCGCATTTCCATATGAATTGTAGAATAAACTTGTTAATTTCTACCAAAAAAAAAATTCCTGCTTGAATTTTGACTGGAATTGTGTTGAACCTATAGATCTATTCGGGGTGAGTTACAGCATAACAACACTGAGTCCTCCAGTCCACGAACATGGCCTATCTCTCCACTATTTGGGTCCTTTTAACCTCTCTCGCTTTTACAGTTTTCAGTGTATCGGTCTTGAACTCCCTTTGACAGATTTACCCCTAAGTATGTTACATGTTTTTGATGCTATTGTAAATGGTATTATTTTTACCTTCAAGTTTTCATGGCTACTGATTAGAATTACAATTGATTTCTGTATATTAATCTTGTATCCTGAAACTTGATACTCACTTGTTAGTTCCAGTAGATTTTTGTAGATAACATAGCATAGATGCTCATATTGTCCATGAATCAAGGTAGTTTTCACACTTTCATTTTCAATCCGGATAACTTTTATTTATTTTTGCTTTACAGCACATGTTTTATTCAACGTTCCAGAGAAATGTTGAATAAAAGTGCTGAGTTCTTTCTTCGTAGGCAGAAAGAATTCAGTCTTTCAATATTAAGTAGTGTTTAGCAGATTGAGGAAGATAAACTTCCTAGATTATAAACTTCCTTCTTTTCCTAGATTACTGAGAATTAAAAAAAAAATAAGGAACAGATGTTACATTTTTGTCATATGCTTTTTCTGCATCTGTGGAGATGATCATACGGTATTATTTTTTCTTTCATAGTCTGATAATGTGTTGAATTACATTGATAGATTTTCCAGTGTTAAATCAACATTGCATTTCTGGGATAAAAACCCCATTTCCTCATAATACATTATTTTTGGCATATAGTTTTATGAGGGATATTGATATGCAGATTTCTATTCTTGTAATATCTTAGTATAGTTTTGGTATCGGGGTACAGCTAGCTTCATGGAATGACTTGAGAAATATTCTTTCCTATATAATTTTCTGGGAGAGTTTTAGTATAATTTGCATTATTTCTTCCAGAAATCATCAGTGATGTCATTTGGAGTTTTCTCTCTGGAAGGATTTTTAACTACAAATTTGACTTCTTTTTTGAGCGAGCTTTGGTAGTTTTTGTGCCTTTCAAGATATTTGTCCATCTTATCCAAGTTATTGAATTTATTGGCATAAAGTTGTTCATAATATTCCCTAATTTTTTTTTTTCTTTTTGGCTTCACCGCGCGGCATGCGGGATCTTAATTTCCTAACCGAGGACTGAACCTCTGCTCCCTGCCGTGGAAACGCGGAGTCCTAACACTGGACCGCCGGGGAATTCCCAATATTCCCTTACTTTTAAATATCTGTAAAATCTGTCGTGCTGTCATCTATTTCAATCCTGATATAGATAATTTGTATCTGCTCTCTTTTTTTCTTTCAGCCTGGCTAGAAGCTTATCAACTTTTTTGATTTTCTCCAATAAACAGTTTTAGGTTTCATTGATTTTCCCTTCTGATTTCCTGTTTTACATTTCATTGTTTTCCACTCTGATTTTTATTATCTACTTCCTTCTGCTTACTTTGGGTGTGAGTAGCTCTACTTCTTAAATGTAAATTCTTAAGGGGGAATCTGAGGTCATAAACTGTAATCTTTCTTCTTTTCTTGTATAGATATTTAGTGCCATAAATTTCCCTCAAGTGTTATATTAGTTGCGTCACACAAACTCTGATACATTATGTTTTCAGATATAGTAATACATGTTCAAAATACTGTGTTTCTGTTTTAAACTACTGTTTAAAAATACTTTCTGTTTCCCCTTTGATTTCTTCTTTAATCCACTGATTATTATAAAGTATATTAGTTAGTTTCCAAATAATTGGGAATTACCTGCGCTCTCTCTGTTTTAGATTTCTAATTTAATTCCACTGTAGCCAAATAACATATTTTGAACAAATCAAGTCCCTTTAAAAGTATTAAGACATATTTTAAAGCTCAGAATTTGGTTAATCTGGGTAAACATTCTGTGTGTACTTAAACAAATGTGTATTCTCTTAGGTTTGGTGGAGTATCCCAAAATTGTGGATTCTGTCAATGTGGTTGATTAGATTATACAAGACTCTACTTAACTCTATGCTGCATGTAACATATGCATTTTAAACATAAAGACAGAAATAGGTAAAACTAATAAGATGGTAAAAGATATGTTTACACTGATCAAAAGAAAACTGTATCTGTATTGGTGACGTTAGTATCAAAGTAAGTTTCAGATTTCCTTACCAGTTTTTTGTGGACTCATTCTGTCAGTTATTGAAAAGGAGGGTTGAAATCTCTGGCAACTTTGAACTTGTCTATTTCTCTTTTCATATATTTTGAAACTGTCTTATTAGGGCTGTTATGCATCCTTGATGAACTGACCCTTACAGCATTATGAAATGACTTTCTTTATCTCTGGTAGTATTCTTGGCCGTGGAATCAACTTTGTATGAAAATTTAGAAAATTCTATTAATTTTTTCAGATATTTTTTTCTGTCTTCCCCTTCTTTCTATTCTTTTGCAGACTCCAATTACACACACAGTGGGTCACTTGAATTTTTCCTACAGCTCACTAATTTTCTATTAATTATTTTAGGTCTTTTTCTCTCTATGTTTTATTTGGGGCAGTTGTGTTTACTATGTGTTCAACCACTCTTTTCTTCTACATTGTCTAACCTGCCATGAATACTATCCAGTGTCTCACAGGCCAGGCAGCAGGGCCTGGCTAACAAAGTGGACAGCTGTCAGAGCTAAGAAATCTCAGGCAAGTCCAAACTGGGCATCGAGATGGACGAAAGGGGGCTGGCCCATGACCAGGCAGGCTGGGGTGAGTCACAAGCAGGGTTCCGAGTAATGCAGCAGCACAGACAGACTCCACATGGGTGGCAGGTTAGCATCAGAGAGACTGGAGAAGGCGAAAAAAGAGTGGGAACACGGCAAGACTTGGGACTCTCCCAACTTAAGGGGACACCATGTCTTTTTTTTAACGTTTATTTTATATTGGAGTACAGCTGATTTACAATGTTGGGTTGGTTTCAGGTGTAGAGCAGTGATGTCGTTATACACACACACAGGGTAGACCAAGCCTTGAGTGGTTTATCCACTCTGTGTCCCTAGAGAGACTGGTCCATGAGGCAAGGATGAGTGTTTGTGCTGTTCATGCCAAATGCTTGGTACAGAGAGCTTGGGTATCTTTTTAAGTCAGGGAAGAAGCAGGTCCATGGACTCTCAAAGACCTGACAGCTGTGTTTAGGGCAAAAGGCTCTTGACAGAGGCTTTCGTGATTTAGGATTTTATGACCTGGAAGCAAGGAGACGGAAGGATGCGATGCCATCCATCAGCTCTTCCCTCTAACAATTTCCCTCCAACTGGCGATTGTTATGTTTTTACAGAGTGAGGTGGGGCATGAGTACAGGATAGTTGTAATTATGCCCATAATGCGTAATCAGTACCAGACTGAGACAATGGGAATGGATTATGTTTATAATTGCAGTAAACTGTAATTTCAAACAAAATGAAAATTGGGGGTCTCTGACACATCTCAAAATTATCTAATTACCAGAAAACAATTTTGAATGCAAATGCCCTGACCTATTATGAAACATGAGCACGTTTTTAAAGTATGACTACGAGCCAATCACAATTGCTCTGACATGATAATACAAGGCTGTCCAAAGCACGTGAGCAGTGTTGAAGGCTTCTAGCTTTACAAGGCAAAGTGGTTGGAAATTGGAAGGCTGAGAAATGAAGCCAATGACAAGATGAGGAGACCTCAAAGCTCGAGGTCACCAAAAACAAGGGACATCTGAGAAACTGCCACGGCCAAGAGGAACCTAAGAGGACATGACAACTAAATGTAAGTAGGACTCTGGAGCCGAAAAAGGACATTAGGTAAAAACAAAGGAGATCTGAATAAAGTATGGGCTTTAGTTAATAACATATCAGTATTGGTTTGTGAACTGCAACAAAGGTACCATAATAATGTAAAGATGTAATAATAGAGGAAGTTGGTGTGAGGTACCAGGTAACTGTCTATCCCATCCCCCCAATTTTTCTATAAATGTGAAATTGCTCTAAAAAATAAAATATAATTAAAAGTAGAGATAATGGAGAAGGACTTGTGGTGGCCTAGAATTCACGTATAGCTGTGCTGAAGTGGTTTTACTTGGCTAGTTATATTATTTCGTTACCTTCATAGCTTAAATTGCATTTTATTGGAGCATTGCAGTCATACAGGTATTAACATATGCTCTAAGTCACTCTTATTTTATTTTGCTTAGTATTTTGGGTATCTGTACACATGTATGTTTACGAACACTTGCAAACATAAAACAAAGACACACACGGCTTCAATGCAGAATTTTTGAGTTTACCTTTTTTAAAAAACTTATTTTATTCATTTTATTATTATTATTTTTTTTGGCTGCGTTGGATCTTTGTTGCTACACGTGGGCTTTCTCTAGTTGCAGCGAGCGGAGGCTACTCTTGTTGCGGAGCACAAGCTCTAGGCGCGCCAGCTTCAGTAGTTGAGGCTCACAGGCTCAGTAGTTGTAGCTTGTGGGCTCTAGAGTACAGGCTCAGTAGCTGTGGTGCATGGGCTTAGTTGCTCTGCAGCATGTGGGATCTTCCTAGACCAGGGATCAAACCCATGTCCTCTGCATTGGCAGGCAGATTCTTAACCACTGTGCCACCAGGAAAGTCCCTTGAGCTTACTTTTGATTAGCTGAGCGAGCGCTCTTAAATGTTCTTTTTTTTTTTTTTTTTTTTTTTTGGCAGTACGTGGGCTCTCTTCCATTGCAGAGCACAGGCTCCGACGTGCAGGCTCAGCGGCCATGGCTCACGGGCCCAGCTGCTCCGCGGCATGTGGGATCTTCCCGGACCGGGGCACGAACCCGCGTTCCCTGCATCGGCAGGCAGACTCCCAACCACTGCGCCACCAGGGAAGCCCTTAAATGTTCTATTTTAAATGCAGAATGCTTCCTGGATCAGAGTAAAGCCATTTTATAGGGACAAGAGGGACGAGGAAAAGACCAGAATGCACCAGGGAAAAGATGATCCTCGAGATTTTTCTGGCCATCTTCAAATCAATCATGTCACGTTTATGACGATTTATTGTCACACCGAAATGTTTGATTTGTTTACAAACAATAAATAGTAAAAAGGACAGTGGGGCTGCAGATGCAGTTGAAAGAATAGTACCAATTTCTCACCTTATTTGAATATTTTTAAAATTTAAACCAAACGACTACCCCACTGACGACATTGACATTTGGTCCGAATGCGCACAATCTGCTCACCAGTGCAATCTGGGAGGTCCTTTCCGTACATCAGGTTGGACAGACAGACCGTATTTTCCAGTGCAGGATGTGGTGTTACAACTCAGCACTTACTGGAGGATGTGGTGTCAGCAGAGTCGCTGGGATGCTGCTCTGAGCCTATAACACCAATCATGGATGCTGGGCAGAAATAGGACTTGGAAGAGGTCAGCATAACGTTTAATAACAGTAGTTGTAATAATAAAAGCAATCAGCTCCATTTCCCGAGCTGCGTGCAGTATGCATCAGGCCTCACGCTCCATACTTTAGATTTGGAGTCTCTCCCTTAATCTCCCCTCAGCCCTGGGGGCCAGCAGGTCCTGTCCTTGCAACCTTTGCATAGACTCCAAAGCTGATGCTCAAGGGGCTTTAGTGTCTTGTCTGTGGCCCCATGGCTCACAGATGGTGACGCTGGGACTGTTTATTAGAACAGAATGTTTGCTACCAGAACTAAATTCCAAAACCCAGATATTACTGACTGGTCTACACCCTCTGGTAGAACAGAGCCATTCTTTGTTATTCACAATCTGTATTGTGAGAACTTACAAATTGTCAGAAAAGTTAAAAGAACAGCACAGTGAACACCCATATGTTCTCCCTCTAGACTTGACGTCTGTTCGTGTATTTCTTCTTTCTCTGTGTGTGTGTGTACGTGTGTGACCTTTTCTGCTGGACTATTTGAGAATAAATTGCAGGCGTCATGAGACTCACTCCCAAGTTCCTTGGCGTGCACCTCCTAAGAATGAGGACATCAAGTGAAGGATATTCTAGATCAGATTTTTCCAAAAAGAAAATCGAAGCTCAGGTGAGCCCCGGCAATCCCTCGCCTTCGGAAAACTCTTCATCCTCCTGGGCTGGTGCATCAGGTTCTCCCAAAGTCTGGCCCCAGCGATCAAGCCTTCTCACCACCACTACTGACTGCATATTCCCGACCACTCATCATTACCTGATGCTGTGGCAGAGCCTCTGACCACCCGTTTCGTGCATTGACATCTAATCCGCTCACTCTCTAAGGCCCAGTGGATGCTACCCCTCCGTGGGGCCCCCCACAGTGTCCTGGTCTGTGGGGCAGCGGGCACCTCCCTACTCAATCACCCTCCAAGTGTTCTGTTTTCCTTTATTTTTTTAAAATTAAAATATAGTTGATTTATAATATTATATTAGTTTCAGGTGTACAACAGTGATTCAATTTTTTTATAGATTATACTCTATTTAAAGTTACCATCAGGGCTTCCCTGGTGGTGCAGTGGTTGAGAGTCCGCCTGCCGATGCAGGGGACGCGGGTTCGTGCCCTGGTCTGGGAAGATCCCACATGCCGTGGAGAGGCTGGGCCTGTGAGCCGTGGCCGCTGAGCCTGCGCGTCCGGAGCCTGTGCTCCATGGCGGGAGAGGCCACAGCAGTGAGAGGCCTGTGTACCGCAAAAAAACAAAAAAAACCAATAAAGTTACCATTAATAATGGCTGTACTCTCTGTGTTGTATAATATATTCATGTTGTGCTCTTCTTTAGAGACAGCTGTTACCCTGTCTGACTCTCTCATTGGGTAGCAAGCTCCCAGAGGGCAGAAGGTGAACAATTCATCTTTGAATCCCCCCCTTGAATGGGACACAAAGACTTAGACATAGTAGGTGCTTAATAGACACTCACTGCATTGTATGGGTCAACTTGCTGAAGATAAATGGAACACCGCAATCACTCCAGAGTTCAGACGCTGGAAATCTTCTCTACTTTTATTACAAGAAAAAAAATTGAATTAATTCATAGCTACAAACACAAACAGCCCCCACCAGTGCTAGGGTGGTCTCAGCATCTCAGACGGTAGCCCTTCAAGACAGAAGTACTTTTTCTTTTAAACACCATCATAACGAAAAGAGCTGGCCATGTTATAAAGTCATCTAGAGGTTTTCGTATCAGCAGGTAGTTTCATTCTGTTTATACTGGGGATTTTATACCATACGAGGAAACATGAAATGCTATTAAAAAGAAAATCATGATTGACAAACCTACAGAAAGGGGAAACATTTCTTTCTTCAAAAGTGCCTGTAACATCCAAAGAATGTCACAAAAAAAGGTTGTTAACATCAGATAGTTCAACGGTTACGTTATTATACCCAACTGCCAAAGTGGTAGAAAAAGGCTGTAAAAGAAGCAGTTGAAATGAACAGAGCCTATTTAGAAGGGAAAAAAAATAATGTATTTCTGAATGCAACAGCTGCATGTAACTGTGACAAGATCCTGGCTCAAATCACAGCTTTGGATTATGCTCCACTTTGCAGGGTCTAATCTGCTCTCCTAAGGTCTGGCGAGGCTGTTAGCAAATGCATCAAGGACGTTCTTCCCACCCTGGTGATGTGACAGCTGTTTGATGAGCAGCTGCCTCGTGTGGATTTAGGGTCAGCATTGCCTGCAAACACAACCTCTCTGGTGGGTGATGCAGGAGAAGTGAATGTCAGCCTGCTGGTTTCCCCTGTCAAAACCCTCCGAGGTGACCCCATTCAGTACAGCTGGGCAGCTGTGGTTTTTGTTTTTTAAAAATAAAAACAATCTGTTCCTTCTTTGAAGAGCGCTTAGTAAGAAAGGGAGCTGATAACATCTGCAACCTGAAAGAACGATCGATCGCCTTTGAGTGGCAATGTGTCCTTAGCGTTTCATCCTCTGATGGGGTGAAAACCGCCCTGGGGAAGAGGCCTTGGGAGCTCTTGTAAGGGACACTTACGAGACCTAGTAGCCTGTGACGTCACCCTTTCCCCAAAGCAAAGACGAAAACTCATTGAGAGAGATGCAGCCAAGCTGACTGTTCTCTCTCCTCTCTTCCTCTTCTAGGAGGTGCTGGGGGGCACGTATGACAGAAGTCAGAACCTTGTGGTGCACAGTTTTATCTGACCTGCATACCCTCCCTGGGGAGTCGAGCTCCCCATCTCACTGTAATCCCATTTAATCCCTTTGACTTGGAAGAGTCTGAACTCACCTCCTTGGTCCCAGGAGTGAGCACATGACCCCAGCTGGCAAACCAAAGCCCTCTGAGCCACAGTGATTGGTTGGGAGATGACCACGTGACTCGACCAGGCCAGTCAGAGCCCTCCGGGAGGGAAAGGCTGAAGGGGGTGGGTAGGCTCGGCCAGAAGCCATCTGCTCCATGTGCAGAGAGACAATTGGAAATGAGCCCAGCAGGACAGGACACAGCAAATAGAAAAAGGCGAAGGCTCCATGACATTGTTTACCTAAGGCCGAAAGCTGGTTTAGCTCTTGGATTTTCCAATTACATGACCCAAAAAATTCTCTGTTAGCTTTCTTCCAATTGAATTGGACCTCTGTCACTTGTCTCTGAAATCATCTTGTTTAATTATTTGCTTCTTTTTTTGTTACCCCTCCTAAAATAGGAGCTCCATGACATCAGGAACTTTGTCTGCTGTACCGACTGCTCCTCTGAGGTCCCAGAATACTTCTTACACGCAGTGCTGGTGCTTACCACATTTGGGAGGAACAGCTAACCGTAAACGATGGCCGGGAGGGAGGTGGAGGGGGTGAGCTGAGGTTGCTGCAAAGGCAGAACCCTCCCACACCACTCTTGTCCATGTCCATGAAAAAATGCCCCCTGCCATGACAGTAAGCAGAGGCTGTGGTAGCCATTGAGCCATCACATTATAGCCGCCCCAACAGTGAGCCCTGGGGGAACTGGGGATAGAAACAGCGTGCCAGCCATCTAGCGGTCAGCCCCTGCAGCCACCCCCAAAGGTGCCCCCTGAGGAGACTCGGGATGAGAAGCACAGGACACGGGCCCCAGGTAGCTGGGGTCACATTGTCTTCTCTTCTTCCGTGTACATCAAAACTCCCTCTGCCTACGAGATAGAGACACAGTTGTAGAGAACAAACATATGGACACCAAGGGGGGAAAGCGGCAGGGGTGGTGGTGGTGAGATGAATTGGGAGATTGGGATTGACATGTATACACTAATATGTATAAAATAGATAACTCAGGAGAACCTGCTGTATACAAAAAATAAAATAAAATAAAATTCAAAAAAAACAACAACAAAAAAACCTCCCTCTGCCTTTAAGGCCACCTGTGATGGCATTTAGGGCCCACCCAGATAGTCCAGGTAATCATTCCTCTCAAGATCTTGCTTAATCACACCTTTTGCCATATAAGGTAATATTTGCAGGTTGTGGGGACTTGACGTGGATGTCTCTGGGGGGCCATTTTTCAGCTCACCACATTGAGCTGGTGACCCCTTGCCAAGGACAGAAAGAGAAGGACTTAAACCAGACAGGTGGAATGTCCCAGTTCCAGGCGCGGAAAGAAATCAGCAGGCTAACAGGAAGGGAGTATTCTGACCCGGGCACCAAAACGTGGGGTGAGACACCTGGGACCCCAGGAAGATGAGGATTCCCAGGACTTACTCAGGTCTCACCAGATTCCGGGTCCACGGAGCCTCCTGCCCCCAGGGCCACATTATGGCACCACACCCGGCTTAGAAAGGGTTGGAGCTAGTGAGCCTGGAGTGAGAGGGTTCAAAGGGCAGAGGAAGGTACAGGTGTGTCGGGAGGCTGGCTGGTGAGGGGCAGGGACGGTGGGTGTAGACAAAGAGGATCCTGCAGCTCCTCCTGGCTCTAGAGGTAGGCAGACTTTTGAGACACAGAGTGGCTTCAGCAGCTCCTTGTGTGGTGGTGTCTGCCCTCGCCATCCCTCGTGTGACCCACAGAGACACATCCTAGGAGGCAGAGTGAAAAGGTGACCCAGGTCGTTCTGTGCATCATTCATCTCCAGCTGCAACTGACATGCCTCTTCCTTGAAAAGCAAGGCGGATGCATCTCCTGCCTTCTCTTCCAAGTTCTCAGTGGGCCAGAGAGCACTGGGGTGGTGTGGGAGGCGTGTAAGACAGAGGTGACCAATGACAGTCTCCTGAGAGCAGGAGGCAGACCGGACTGGCTGCTCCACTTGCTAGTGGTGTAACCCTGGGCAAGGGGCTTAGCCTTTTTCTTCAGCTCTGAAACAGGTATAATGATAATATCTACATGATTGACGAGTGAGGACAATTAAATGAAATAATACGAGCTCTGCACTAAGAACAATGACTGGCAAATACCAAGACCTCTACAAACATTCACTGCAACTATTATTGGGTGAGAGTTTAGTGACCCACAACACCCCGCTTGAGTGTGATGATGAAGATTGCAGGTGTGGACGAACACCAGCCAGGCTCAAAGTCCTGCAAGGATTCAAAGGAAGACCACGCTTTCAGTGCACTCACCACCAGGGCGAACCAGGACAAAGGACATGTGAATGTTTAATGAAAATGGAATTTAAAGATAGTTCAATGGAGCAACAGCTGGATGAAGCCACTTGGCTCTGATCAATGGAACATTGCCTCTGCCATGTCAGTAAACAAAGGATGTCATAGTCATCAGCGATTGCAGCCCTGCAGCCACCACCAAAGGTGAGCTGGTGAGAAGCTGAGCCCTGGGGGAGCTGAGGAAGGAAACAAAGAATACCTGCTGTCTAGCAGCCCTCAGACTGCAGCCACTCCCTCTGGTGAGCCCTAAGGAAACTCAGGATATGAAAACACAAGATACAGATAGCTGAGGTGCATATCAAAGGAATGATTTAAATGAGCCCAGACTCTTGTGTCTTCCCATACATAGAAAAGCACTAAATTCCTTAACTTGGGATATCTGGTCTTCTTTTTTTTTTTTTGCGGGTACGCGGGCCTCTCACTGCTGTGGCCTCTCCCCTTGCGGAGTACAGGCTCTGGACGCGCAGGCTCAGCGGCCATGGCTCACGGGCCCAGCTGCTCCGCGGCATGTGGGATCTTCCCAGCCCGGGGCACAAACCCGTGTCCCCTGCATCGGCAGGCGGACTCTCAACCACTGCGCCACCAGGGAAGCCCCTGTACTAATTTTTAAAACAAGATAAATCAACGTGTTATATCTCATTACTTAATTAGCATTAATCCACTAACGTGGAGCTAAATTATGAGTGATTATACATAATAGTTAACTAATGTGTAACCAGATTAAAGTGAAGAATCAAAGTGATGCAGCATTCTTCAGTAAAACTGTTTATATGTTCACGTGTCAAACGCTGGTATCTGGCTGTTGAAAAAAATTAAATAAAATGGATATAAAGTCAGCAATAATGTCATTAATTTCAATACACTTCAAAACTAAACTTTTCCTACATATTTAATTTAAGAGAAAATGATATATTGCCAAAATCCTATCTCTCCAGGAGCTAACTTATTATATTTTTTGTTACCAAGAGATTGAAAATATGAAATATTTTGAATTGCAGTGAGAAATTATGTAAAAATAACAAATACCTGGTTATATGATTTGAATAGAATCTGTCTTAACTACCTTATTGGAAAATCAGAAATTCTTAACATCACAAGTTTTATCTGTGGGTTTTATCACATGATCTTTGAAAAAATGTAGTCTCAGAAAATATTCTAGTTATAACTAAAAGGATCAGTGGGCTTTTTTGGTGAGGCTGTAGGGAAACCGGCATTCTTATCTATTGTTAATGGGGTACAACATAGTAGGAACTCTGACTTAGGCAGTAAGTAACAAAATTATGTATGCATTTTCCTTTGACCCAGCAATCCTTTTAGAAATCTACCTTGAAGATATACCTTCACAAATATGAAACAACACATATGTAAGTTTATTAATGATGGCATTAGGGCTTCCCTGGTGGCGCAGTTGTTAAGCATCCACCTGCCAATGCAAGGGACACAGGTTCGAGCCCTGGCCCGGGAAGATCCCACATCTCACGGAGCAACTAAGCCCTTGCACCACAACTACTGAGCCTGCGCTCTAGAGCCCGTGAGCCCCAACTACTGAGCCTGCGTGTCACAACTCCTGAAGCCCATGCACCTAGAGCCCGTGCTCCGCAACAAGAGAAGCCACGACAATGAGAAGCCCGCACACTGCAACGAAGACCGAACACAGCCAAAAATAAAAACAAATAATTAAATAAATTTATTTTAAAAAATGGCATTATTTATAATAGCAACAGATGTGAAACTACCCAGATTTCCCTCAGCAGGAGGCTGGTTGACAACACCATAGTACATCCACCCAAGGGGATATTATAGAGCCATGTAAATGAACGAGAAAGTCATCTTTGCTCTATATGAAGTAATCTCCAGGTTATATTAAATGATAAAAACAAGATGCAGAGCAGTATATATATCATGGTAAACATAAACAGACTCACAGACATAGAGAACAGACTTGTGGTCGCCAAGTGGTGGGGGAGGGATGGATTGGGATTTTGGGATTAGCAGATGCAAACTATTATATATAGAATGGATAAACAACAAGGTCCTACTGTATAGCACAGGGAACTATACTCTATATCCTGTAATAAGCCATAATGAAAAAAATATTTAAGTATATGTATCATGGTAAATTTGTAAAAGAAAGAAGGGGAAATAAGAACCCATAGCAGCAAAAAGCAAAGCCTTCAGAAGGATAATGCACAGGATAATAAAAATGATTATTGTATGGGAGATGTGGAGGAGATGAAGATGTAAGACTTCTTTGAAATCATACAGTTTGGGCTTTTGAGCCAAGTTAATATTATACATATTCAAAAACTGAAATTAAATCAGTAAGAAAAAGCAAACCTAAGACTGAAATTAAATGGGATCAAATAAACCCAAGAGTATATTAAATAAGTAACATAAGATCAAAAGATATTACTTCGGGCTTCCCTGGTGGCGCAGTGGTTGAGAGTCCGCCTGCCGATGCAGGGGACACGGGTTCGTGCCCCGGTCTGGGAAGATCCCACATGCCGCGGAGCGGCTGGGCCCGTGAGCCATGGCCGCTGAGCCTGCGCGTCCGGAGCCTGTCCTCCGCAACGGGAGAGGCCACAACAGTGAGAGGCCCGCGTAACGCATAAAAAAAAAAAAAAAAAAAAAAAAGATATTACTTCAAAAGTGAGTTTTGCCTTGATACATTGATTGTACGTCATTAGTGGGGTAAAATCTAAAGAAAAAATGTCATTCTCCACTAAAGGGGAAACCAGAATTACCTGAAAAACTTTTTCATTCCACACCTCAGGCAAGAAAAGTACATCTCACTGTGTTAGAAAGCAAGACAGGACTCAAACACTCCTGGGGAGACAGCACGTCAAAAGGATGCAAAAGAGAACTAGAGAAAGAAAACTAGAACATCATCCCAATTGCGATAGAGTCAAAAGATAATATACTTAGGAATAAATTTAACACAAGACACACACGACCTCTTCACTGGAAACTACAAAACATTGCTGAAATAAATTTTAAAAGACCCAAATAAAAGGAAAGATACACCTAGTCTGGATTGGTAGATTTTATATTATTAAGATGTCTCTTCTCTAGGACCCGGTATATAGATTCAATCTAATTTCAATCAAAATTCCAGTAGGTTTTTTTGGGGGTAGAAATTGAAAAGCTGTTTATAAAATTTATAAGGGATTACAAATAAGCCAGAATAATAAAAGTAATTTTTTAAATAATAAACTTATGTTACATGATGGAAGACTCACTATAAAGCTACAGTAATAAGAACAATACGATATTGAAAGGAAAACAGACATAAGCAAAACTGGGTCCAGATGCACATCCTCACATATATATTAGCCAGTAGATTGTTGACAGAGCTACCAAGGCAATGCTAGGAAGAAACATTCTTTTCAACAAATGGTACTGCACTAACTGGATATTCATATATAAGATAACAAGCATTGACCCTTTACTTATTCCACACACGAAACTTAACCCAACATAAATGATGGACTTTAATGTAATGTCTAAAACTATGAAACTTCTAGAAGGAAACATAGGGGAAATAGTATGGCCTTGGTTTAGGAAAATATTTCCTACATAGGAAACAAAAATTTGAACCCTAATGAAAAATATTGTAAATTGGTCTTTATCAAAATTCAAAATTTTTAATATTTGAAGAGCACTGCTGGGACTTCCCTGGTGGTCCAGTGGTTAAGACTCTGCACTTCCACTAGGGGGCACGGGTTTGATCCCTGGTCGGGGAAATAAGATCCCACATGCTGTGCAGTGAGGCCAAAGATAAATAAATAAATAAGCATTTAAAAAAAAGAAAGAAAAAAAATGAAACATGAATTTTTAAAAAAAAGCACTGATAAGAAAACAATGAGGCAAGTCACACAATGGAAGAAAATATTATGTATTATGTAACACACATATACTTATGTCAACAGGCCTTATATTCAAAATATATTTTTTCAACAAATAAATTGCAATGAAGAGAGAAAGAGAGACGGAGACAGAGACTGACATGAATTTTTAGAGATTTAAGAGACTTATCAATTAGTTGCTGTGTATTGACCTTATATGAATCTTCATTCAAATAAAACACCTTAAAACAAGTATGGGGACAAAATGCAGAATTCGAGCTCTGGATATCTGATATAAAGGAATTATTGTTAACTTTTAAAGTCTGATGATGGTACCACAGTGATGTTTTTCACGAAGATATTTTAGCTTTTAGTGATACATACTGATGTTTTTGTAGATAAAATGATACGGTTAGGATTTGTTTCAAAATAATCTGTAGAGGAAGTGCTTGAAAGTAGAGTTGAAACAATGCTGGGTGACAAGTTATCCATATCTTACCTCATTTATTCCTCACACTACAGGGGTCAGGTAGACATGATCCATGATCCCTATACCCGTCTTACAGATGAGACACCCAAGGCACAGAGAAGCCTGGGATCTTCATCCTTCACCTGCCCTTCACCTTTTTTGATCAGTTAGGATCCAGGAGAAGCAGGGAAGAAGCACACACGCTTCTGTAGAACAATGGAACCACGGAAAAGGAGCCACAGGTCCTCCTCAATCTGGATCCACACCGGGTTATTCTCAAAAATGAGTGACTTGGGGCTTCCCTGGTGGCGCAGTGGTTGAGAGTCCGCCTGCCGGTGCAGGGAACACTGGTTCATGCCCCAGTCCGGGAGGATCCCACATGCTGCGGAGCGGCTGGGCCCGTGAGCCATGGCCACTGAGCCTCCGCGTCCGGAGCCTGTGCTCCGCAACGGGAGAGGTCACAACAGTGAGAGGCCCGCGTACCGCAAAAAAAAAAAAAAAAAAGAGTGACTTGTTTGGAGAGGGCTGCAGGTGGTCACAGGTGGGCTTCACATAAGGCCACAGCGTCCCTACGGAGCTGTGCTGGTAAGAACGCTGTAAAGGAACCCAACCAGGGGAATCCACGTCCGCCTTTGACCGCAGGGCTTGGCCATCCTTCCCCCTACCTTCCCCAAAGATTTGGGAACAGTGTAAAAATCCCACAAACTAGCCGACCTTTCAGCAGAGGGCAGCCCTGAGGGAGACAACAAGCCAGAGCCTTCTGCCTGGTCCCCTGGGCTCAGGAAGGATGCCCTTGGAAGGGAGACGGGAGCATGAGCTACCCAGCAGCCTTCTCACCACTAGATAGTGATACCCTCAAGGACGCAGACCGTGGGTCTTTCGTCACTATCTCCAGCAGGTGAGTAATAAGAGTTTGCTAAATGAATGGGCTCCATTTCACTCCACTAAAGTAAGGAGAAATATTCATTTTAATTTGCTGGCTAAGGGTGAGGGGACGTGAACAGACACCTCCATTGTTTGATGACAGTGTAAAACGGTACAACTCCTATGGAAGCGATTTGGTAATAGGTATTACATTTTTAAAAATTTCATACTCTTTGATCCAATGATTCCAAGGTAGCAATTCTAAACGTCGGCTGGGGGGATGTATTCATAAGGATGCATAATACAGCATATTTATAATTTAGAAAAACTACAAATAATTGAAATGTTGAACAATGTAGGAAGAGTTGAATAAAATTTTACGCAGTCTTGAAAATTTATAGTTAATTGTGTGTGTTTGTGTGTGTGTGTGTGTGTTAATCTAGGCAACAAAGGGACCAAGTGAGAGAAATATTCCAAAGTGGTAGTAAGTTCTTTTATTAGGTTTATACACTTTGGATGGTTTTCTGTACTTTCAATTTTTAATTCAAAGTGATTAGAATACTTTTATTAAAAATATATATAACATACTGAGGAAAGAAAGGGCGAGAAGGAAAGACAGAGAGGAAAGAAAGCTGACCTATAGCAAACCCAAACCCATCATTGTTTCTAATTTTTTAGAAACGTATAGGACAATGTCAAATGAGAGAAGCTGTTGTTTTCTAACTTCTCTGTGGGGCATCAGAACACTCACCCTGTCAAAAATGTCCCACTTCTTGTTCAGGATGTTCTATTCATTGCTTGCTGTGCTAAATGCTTTATATTTTAGTACCATTTAAAGAGGTTTAAATAATCCCCTGGTTTATTTCCTTTCCTTTTTGAATGCCTTTTTTGAATGTGTTTGAAATATGAGGTTGGGGACTTTGTGCCTGAGACAATAGCACTTAGAAGCTCTTATTCTAGAAGCAGAAGCAGCCTTCAGCAGGCTCCTGTTATACCTAAATTCTGGACCTATCATTTTCCCTGGGATTGTTGACACCCTGGGAGCTACTGGGGTGAGATGCTCTACAATGTTCAGCTCATTAGAAACTTTAAATCCCGGAGAATGTGCTTTATTAACTCTTCATGAAGTGAGTGTTCCTGTATGTGACTATGTATTGATATGAATATACCAGAGTTGATTCCAACAATTTAATCAAATGTGCGTCTAAAGAATGTTTGGACTGCTTATCTTTGCTAAAAATAATTGTTTTCACTGACACTGTATGTCCATTACAAATGTATGAAATCAATAGATTTGAAGTTTTTACAAAATAAAATTTAATTTACGTTCAACTGCAAATTTAAAGTTTGATAAACTCTACTATCCAACTGAATTAAAAGAAGTACCTAGATTATGAAATTATGAAGCCATAACTATAAACTCAAAATAAATATTTATAATAAATAATATAGGTAAGTAAATAATATATACGTTGTATTTATTTCATAATCTAAGTATTCTTAAAAATTCAGTTGGATAGTACAGTCTACATATATACTATAAACACAAAATAAATGTTTATATATGTTTGTATATAAAATTTATTTATATGTTATATTATTTATTTTGAGTTTATAATTTTATACATATATATACAGAGAGAGAGAGAAAGAGGGGAAAAGAGAGAGAGAGAGAGAAGTAATTTTGGTAAATGTTTGAAAACAACCGAAAAAGATTCTTTCAAATTTTTTTCCTTTCTCTCTCTCTCTAGAGAGAGATTACTGCCTAATAAGTGAATCTTGTGAAAAACTGCTATGCTTCTCTAGATGTAAATCTACCTCACAGTAGATATAAAGCTTACTCTCAAACTGTGATCAAATAAGACCCTGGAAATAAATCCAAATCACAAATTCAGAATATATACAATATATTTACTTGAAATATTCACACGTGAGAGAATATCCATTTTATGTCAGTTATATATACTGACATCTGCTTCATGTTTTGATCACTTAAAAATATAGCTGTTGTTTAAAACTGCAGCTTTGAATATACATTTTGTTTAGGGGCAAATAAGTAGAACATGGCAAAAAATATTGTGTTGTATACTAAGCTTCTACATCGAGTCATGACCTACAACATCTTATGTCTGAAGCTAGATCTGCTTTTTTTGCTACAATTTAAAAAATACTGGAAAGCCATATTGAATTTTTTAAAAACGTACGAATTCTTTGGCACTCCTCTCTTCTAACGATGGAGACTAATTCTTCTTCCTTTGAATGTGGACCAGAAGTAGTGCCTAGCATCTAACATGGCAAACGTGATGCTCTGTCATTTCCACAGGTAAGTCTTTAAGAGAGTACACCCCCTGCCTGGCTCTCTTTTTCTGAGGGACAGAGATTATGCTGTTTAAAGTCCTCAGCATCCCTGCGGAGGGGCCCGTATAGAGAGGAACGGAGGCGTCCCACCAACAGCCAACACCAACTTGCTGGCCAGGAGAATGTACCATCCTGGAAATAAATGCTCCAGCCCAGGCAAGCCTTGAGATGACTGCAGCCCTGGCTAACATCCAAATGAGCCACACAAGAGACCTCAGGCCAGAACAGCCCACTGACCCACTCCTGCATTCCATGGAAAGATAATAAGCCATTGAGTTTTGAGGTGATTTTTTTTTTTTTTTTCCACTGTAGAAGTTAACCTGTGTCAGGCAGGGGAAAATGCAAACTCCTTGCAGGAGGAAAAGCAAGGTCTTTCTCATTGGCCTGGGGTCAAGCCCTTTTTCTGACACCTACCACCATTTTTTTTTAACGAAGTTAAATGGTTAATTGAACGTGAGGTACGAGTTTTTAAGTTGTGGTAAAATAATACACAACATAAAATTTACCCTTTTAGCCGTTTTTAAGTGCCTCTGGGTATACTCACGATGTCGTCAACCGTTCGAAGCCTCAGGATTGCCCATGGAAAAATGGGAGATTGCCACCTACTTTGCAAAGCTTTTGGTGGGATTAAATTGGGTGGTGAATAGCAAGTATGAGGTACATAGTAGGTGCTCAATAATTGATAGCACTCATTAGCTGAGTTCACAGAGCACATCAGAGGGGAAATCATATTTCTCTCATCTCAGCCAAATCCAGTGTGGTCCATGTGCTCATATTCAATATAGCCTAAACCAAAATCCCATGATCACTGTCTTCAGAGAGACTTCCCCCTTTATCTTAATCACCCAGCCTGCAGAGGGTGAAGGGGCGAGCCGGGATGCCCACACCTGTCACAGGAGGGC
Organism: Phocoena phocoena; assembly: GCF_963924675.1. NCBI lineage: Eukaryota > Metazoa > Chordata > Mammalia > Artiodactyla > Phocoenidae > Phocoena > Phocoena phocoena. The sequence continues at coordinate 4,689,828 of NC_089234.1, read as the reverse complement.
TCTTTGCTCTTCCACTGTCAGTCTCCCACCCTCACCCCCAAGGTGCTGGGGTGTTACTGCTGTTGTTCTGTGCCACGTTGGTGATGGGGAGAGCAATGGCCAGCCCAGGGCTGTGCCACGAGGACAAGAATGCAACTAATATCTCTTGCCCGACCTATTCCTCCCCCAGCCCAGCCCACCATCTGCTCCTTCACTGCTTTACTGCTATTTTCTCCCGAAAACAAGTCACCACTCCATCTGAGTCCCCAGGGGTCCTCGTGGGATTTATCTTCCTTCTCCAAAGCTGTACAGTTTCTTCTTCCCTTTTTGGCACCTTCAAGTTTGGACTGGGAAGGGAGCCAGCTGCCTATGTTAGCTCTCTATCTCTTCCTGATGGTGAGCAGTCAAAAATAATATTCACTGTGCATCTCTTTAAACTTTTCTTCTCAAGGCGAGTTATCAATTCAACTAAGGCCTCAGCATTGATTACAGTGACCACGTTCATTGAGCTTCAATCCATAGAAAATTCCAACATGCTTGTCGAAAGTCAAACTCTGCTTTTATTTACTAAGGAATGTGCCAGAACTATTCACAATGTATTCACTCAATCAACACATGTTTATTGAGCACCTACTAAGTGTCAGACACTGTTCTAGCTACTGGGAATATATTAGTGAACCCAAAAGTTAAAGTCCTCTGTCCTGTGGAACTTAAATATAACCATAAATAGTAAGCAAATCTCAGCGTGTTATGAGACACTAAGTGCTATTTCTTTAAGTAGAAGAGAGGAAGGAGATGAGGGAGGGTGTGATCTGCAATTTTAAATGGACAGGGCTGTTCAAAATAAGAAGGTGATACTTGAGCTGAGTCTAGAAGGAGCAGCAAAGAATTGAAGGAAACACTGGATCCTAATCAATGTTAAGGTCAACTAAGAGCTTTTAGAATTACAAGGAAAACAAGAAGATAAGCAAGAAGTAAAGTGACCAGCCTTCAGTGCTCCTGGTATGATGGGGACCATTTAGGTGCCATATTGCTCTTCTCTTCTTTGTAGGGAGAAAGATCATCTGATTGAAAAGAGTAGAATGAAAATTTCCCAGAGGGAACAGAAAGTCAAGATGGGAATAGACATTATATTTAAAAAGAGAACACTAGGGCTTCCCTGGTGGCGCAGTGGTTGAGAGTCTGCCTGCCGATGCAGGGGACATGGGTTCGTGCCCCGGTCCGGGAAGATCCCACATGCCGCGGAGCGGCTGGGCCTGAGAGCCATGGTCGCTGAGCCTGCGCGTCCGGAGCCTGTGCTCCGCAACGGGAGAAGTCACAACAGTCAGAGGCCCGCATATTGCAAAAAAAAAAAAGACTAAGAACACTAAAGTACTCTAAAAGATGCTAAATCCTCCCCAGACCATTTACATACTGGGATGTTGGGTGGAGGGAAGTTACTGAGCAATCATACTTCTTACTTCTGCCTCTGGGGCTCCTCCATCCTTCCCCATGATGTGGATCACTGCTGGGAACCTGCCAGGTGCTCTCACCTGTACACCCTGCAAGTGTGGGCAGTTAACACTCAAGGGGGACAGAATGCTTCTGTGTTTTGACCTCAGGTGGATGGTCATGAAACACCTCTCACAGGGCTCCTCAGAAAGTCCCAGTAGAATGCAACATTGGTCATCCACAGTGGCCAAATCAATAAAGCATCCTTATGCCTTCCCTCTCCCCTGTCCCTTACTCCTGCTTCTGAGGATCACTTCCCCAGAAAGCTACCTGAAGACACCGAGACTTAGAGAGGTTCACCTATTGGCCCAGGATCTGCACAGGTAGTAGTAGGTAAGAGGGTGAAGATTCTTGGCGAAGGTCATGGTCCATCCTCTTTCCTGCGAGCCGGTGTTTCTCAAAGGATGACTTGTCTGTGACTTGCAACGAAATCTTCAGGGAGTCTAGTCTAAAATGCAGGTTCCTGGGCTACCTCTCAGGCATACTGAATTTTAATAGGGAATGAGGAATACGAGGAGAAAGAGACTGGCCACAGACTTGTCTAAGCAGCCTCTCCTCACCCCACAGCCAGGACTTCTGCTTATACACTGAAGTTCGTGGACTACAATATGCCATCATGTTGCCTGAGCTCGACCACCTTCAGGTGGGGCCTCAGGTCTCTGGGCTTTTCAAGGGATGTGCAACCAACCATTGTTTGAAAGGAGTCTCCATCCCATATGCACTTTTTCCTAAAAATGACCCTGAGAATGCAGGTTCTCCTTTCTTTCCTTTTCTATCACAATCACCTTCTCCCTTTAACAGAAAAAAAAAAAAGACGTATATCTTACTTTGGCATATTGCTCTGGGGTATGAAGCCCAGCCCTGCACAAAGGGTAATTGGAAATATCCAGGTCACTCTGAGAATGTGAATTACTCTAATGAATAGGTACCAACTCCTTTTTCAATTTTCAATTCAGGTATTTCCCAAACCTTTGCTTTTAGCAAAACTAAAGGAGGAATTAATAGAGCTGGCAGCTGACAGATAATTCATTTCTTGAAATTTTAGGTCACTAAGAGTTTTGACATATAACTCAGAAGTATTTCAGAGAATTTCTATCATGAAACTCCTTTTACCTATTCGTTGACGTCGACAAGTCCTCTCAGCATTTATATCTATTTTAAAATAGATGCAGACGGCCACATTTCCAACAATGTCATATTCAGCCATATTCATTATGCATTTCAAATCGACTATAAAAATCTCCATCCATTTTACCAAAAGATGTATTTCCAATAACATCTGATATGTTTCATAATTACTTATTGAAATTTATACTGTATGCTATGCTGAGTTGATCAATTGTATATTAATAGTACTTTTAATAGTAGCCTCAGCCAGAATAAATTTTTAAACAAGCCTTATGATCACAATAAATCTTTAAAAATTTTAGATTTAAGTATGTATCATTTTTTTTTTTTTACAAAGAAGCATTAAAGGCTGCTCAACAGAAGACATTCAATCATAAAATATACTAGATGCAGAGAAAATTCTGTTCCAGAAGTGGAATGAAAATGCAAGTTCAAATAGGAAAAAAATATATATATATATATATAATTTCTAACTCTTAAAGGATAGTTTGTGTATTTCTTAAATGGATGATAGCAGATATTGAATCACTATAGTATCAGATTCCTTTAGATCATTAAAAAGAATGACAGACTGTTTTATTTTTAAATGTAAATACATATGATATTCTGGAAATGATGCCTGTTTGCTTATTTCACTCATATGATGAAAGCATTTGGATGTGAACTTTAAAATACCTTAGCGGGTAGGCCGTTTCTCCAAGTTCTTCTTTTGGGGTGACTAAACCAAATCAATTGGTGACCACTGCCTTAGAGTCCTAAGCAGTCACAGCTTGCGGAACTCAAATCGCTGAAATAACAGTGAATACCTAGGGATGGAGTATGGGAAGTACAAGTGGGAGGCGTGAAATGTACCCAGGAGACCTGAAGGCGGGTCTTTCTGTCTTGAGAAGTTGGATTTACCCTGGAGTCCAGGTGTCCAAATTCAGCTGGATGATGAATTCAGGAAAGATGAAAAATGATTTTAGAATAATGAAAGTTTCAAATTCCTAACTTGAGAACAGTGATATAAATCGAGTTATATCAAATATAAAGTTAGGGGGCTTCCCTGGTGGCGCAGTGGTTGAGAGTCCACCTGCCGATGCAGGGGACACGGGTTCGTGCCCCGGTCCGGGAAGATCCCACATGCCGCGGAGCGGCTGGGCCCGTGAGCCATGGCCGCTGAGCCTGTGCTCCGCAACGGGAGAGGCCACAGCAGTGAGAGGCCCGCGTACTGGGGAAAAATTAATAATAATAAAAAAATAAAGTTAGAAATATTCCAGCAGAATTTATAATAGTATTTAAAGGAAGATGAAGAAAAAGGCATATCTAGACCTTACCTCTAAGAAAAGAGAATTAAAATAACAAAGTATCATATTTATCAAAATTAAGCACACACATACAGAGTTTCCTCAAGTTGTAGAAAAGGACATCAAAAAATGTCTAAATTCTCCAACCTATTGAAACACAAGCGTATATTTCTATCCACTTACTTTTTTCTAACCATTTGCAGTTTATCACATACATCAGAATGCCAAGGTCCAACACCCAGGAAATGAATTTTCTTGATTAGAAGAATTTCAGCCAGAATTCCAAACTTTCAGTGATTCAGTTTTAGCCTGAATAACAACTTAGAATGCTGGCAAAGCTATTTTATGACCTATGTATAAATTGAAAGTTCTCCTATTCCAGAAAAGTACATTTAATTCATGTCAAGAAGCATATATATCTTTCGTGGGATGAACATATTGCGCAGAAAGAAGACGCACTTCTGCCCCTGAATTATCCTCACTTTGAGATCAGGGGAAAAACAGGATTTTCACACTTACAGACTGAGATCAAAATATTGTTTAAAAACACCCTGGAGAGGCCCAATTAAAAATATTCATTATAGCTGCCATTATAACACAGCAAGGAAGAATGTGACCTAACATATTTGGCCCTGAATTTTCAAATACCAAATTTCTATCCCCCCAAAATGCATAAAGTCGATTCTAATAAATCAAGGGTTATATCGTGTGTCAAATACCAGTCTGAGATATATTCCTATGGGTAAGCTACGAACCTAGAAATTGGGTCTTAACTTCCAGTGCACAGCTTCCCGTACCGTGCAAAAGGAATCACACCATATAACTTCACCTCCCTGAATACTTTCTCTGAAATACTGACTTTACATCCCAAATTATAGTGTAAATCAGTATAAAAATGCGATGAGTAATACTGATTCTATCTTATGCTGAGAATCCTCATTAACTTGTGTCTGTGTGTGTGCCTGTGTGTGTCTGTGCTTTCAAACACTGGGTTTCAGACCACAGGACCAGATATTTGAGCATTGACCTTTCTTAAAGAAGTCTGAGTAAGGACTTGAAACTCCTCAAGTTCTTATTACTGACCCTGCCTTTACAGGAATCAAATCTGACTCTTCCATGGGTGAAAATAATGTGTGTATTACATACGACAAAAAAATAATATGACTTTCTGTGTGCACTATTTTGATGTGGAAAAATATGTTTCACCCCTGTCTTAAGGACAGATTTTCCATAGTGGGAAAAGAAGAAAAATGATTCAGATGGATGTGTCAGAAACTGTGAGCATTGGGTTCATATTGATCTGATCAAGACTTATGAGCAGAGATTAAATCTGGCCCAGAAAACAGCTTGGAAGGAAATTCACCCAAAGGCTTCGGACTCTGAAGGCTTCATCAGAAATTGCAGTCCCTCTACTGACTGAAAAATGGTTCGGCTGCATGGTTTTAGAGGCCCAGTGTATCAAGGACTTTTGCTTCTTTGATGGAGTATCTAAGTCAACAGAAAAAGGGGACACTAACCTGCCATTCTGAGTTTGCTGAAGATCAAATATCTCATCCGTAATTGAGTGATCAATAACAGTTTTCATTCCTCCACTCCCTGTTTCCCTCTCTACATCCATTCTCTAAACCTCTCTATGAAGTAGAAACAATTCAGGAGCTGAGTCAATAAAGATGCCTTGGTTGTGAGTAAAGCTTTAGTGCTGGCTTCCAAAATACAGTCTAACTAGAGAATATTGGATCAATTTGCAAGCAATTAAGCTGAAGGATATAGTTGAGAGAACACTGAATGAGGAGACAGAAGACTTCTGCCCAAATCCCAGTTATCTTAGTCTGGCCAAGTGATCTTAGCAACTTACTGTAGCTGTCGTTTCCCCATGTATCGAATGGGGGATGACAATACCTATTCTACATAATCCACAGGTTTTAGGTGGTTCATTTAGTTCAAGTGCACATAAATGCACTTTAAAGAATTTAAAGCATCACAGAATGTTTTTTCAATTAAACATTCTCTTTCCATCTCCATCCCCCTTTGTTATACATACTCTGAATATTTCAGAGACAGGTGTGATTTAACATAAGGTGAACTGTCCTGTAGTCAACACTTGATTCTTCATGCTTAGAGAATAAATGTTACACATAGATAGGGACTTTCAGTCAATAAGTTTAACCTTTTTCCTCAGGAGACATCAAATTAATTTGGATCATGTCTCTCACAAGGAATTACAAAGGATTTAATCAGGATTCCTCTGTGGTTTTGAAAGAAACACCTCAGAAGACTTTGGGCTGCCGGATGTTTTTCAAAATCACTTTAACCTGAATTCCTCAAATTCAAAGACTCACACAAAAAATATCACTCCAACTTCTAGTCATATATTTTCCTCTGAGTTCAAATTTTCCTAATTCACACATTTTAGGATAAAGCTAGAAAATAGTCCATTATGTTCTTAGGAAGATATGTCTGTTACGTCTTCTGTATTTCAGTGGTACTACTATTCGCTATCAATGTTAGTAATTATACTCACAAGGTGCCTGTTTGTATGTGAAGGTCTGTGTGTATATAAATGTGTGTGTGTTTAATAGTAATGTTACCTCTGGGAAAAAGTCGAGGAAGATTAATAGGGTATAAAATTTCTAATAACAACAGGATATTAGAAGAAAATAAGAGAATGATTACTTGAGCATATAAACAATATGGTTCAAACTTATTATTTTGCATTTGTTGAATCCATAATTTATATTTTAATAAACTTTAGCATTTTCTCCAAAGTACATCCCAATTGTCTTTATTATCTGCATAACAGGAAGACTCATTATATGATACAATTATAATGTATAAACAAACTTCTAATCACTGTTAAGAAATTATTTATTAACAGGTAACACTAAGAAATTTTCAACAAGGATAACTCCGCTGGATTGTACAGTTTAATCCTATTTAATTATCTTTGGTTCCATTGCTGTTACCCATCTCTAGATAGCATGGTGAATATTATATTTAAGAAGCTTGTGTTGAGACATAGTTAAGCTATCAGTACTTCATAGAGGATTCATACATGGTCCAGAATTTCAAATGTCATGAAATACAGAAATTTTAAATAAACTAAATGTGTTATTATGAGTTTTTCAATAGGACACACAATATTGACTGATATTCCAATTGTATTAACAATTGAATTTATATTGTATGTTAATGAAGTTTTACCAAACAAATGTGTCTTACTATCAAGTATTTAATTGTTTTACACAAAATAAATTTTAAAGAAAAGTGTTTCCACTTATTCTGTAAGTATCTTTTTTCCCTTCTATAATGGCGTGCATAAAGAATCAATTAAATTATTTAGGAAGGTCTAAATAGACATTTCTCCAAAGAAGACATACAGATGGCCAACAGACACAAGAAAGGATGCTCAACATCACTAATTCTTAGAGAAATATAAATCAAAACTACAATGAGGGGCTTCCCTGGTGGAAGAGTGGTTAAGAATCTGCCTGCCAATGCAGGGGACACGGGTTCGATCCCTGGTCCAGGAAGAGCCCACATGTCATGGAGAAACTGGGCCCGTGAGCCACAGCTGCTGAGCCTGCACTCTAGAGCCCGTGAACCACAACTAACGAGTACATGCACCACAGGTACTGAAGCCCACATGCCTAGAGCCCATGCTCTGAAACTGGAGAAGCCACTGCAATGAGAAGCCCACACGCCGCAATGAAGAGCAGCCCCCACTCGCTGCAACTAGAGAAAGCCCACGCAGCAACAAACACCCAATGTAGCCAAAAAGAAATTAATTGATTAGTTTATTTATTTATTAATAAAAAACCTACAATGAGGTATCACCTCACAGTGGTCAGAATGGTCATCATCAAAAAATCTACAAACAATAAATGCTGGAAAGGCTGTGGAGAAAAGGGCACCCTCCTACACTGTTGGTGGGAATGTAAATTGGTACAGCCACTATGGAGAACAGATGGAGATTCCTTAAAAAACTAAAAATAGAACTACCATATGACCCAGCAATCCCACTGCTGGGCATATACCCAAAGAAAACCATAATTCAAAAAGATACATGCAACCCAATGTTCATTGAGGCATTACTTAAAATAGCCAGGACATGGAAGCAACTTAAATGTCCATCAACAGAGAAATGGATAAAGAAGATGGGGTAGATATATATAATGGAATATTACTCAGCCATAAAAAAGAATGAAATTGTGCTATTTGCAAAGACGTGGATTGACTTAGAGACTGTCATACAGAGTGAAGTAAGTCAGAAGGAGAAAAACAAATATTATATAATATTGCTTATATGTGGAATCTAGAAACAAATATTATATAATATTGCTTATATGTGGAATCTAGATGAACTTATTTGCAAGGCAGAAATAGAGACCCAGATGTAGAGAATAAAAGTATGGATACCAAGGGGGAAAGGGGGTGTGGGATGACTTGGGAGATTGGAATTGATATATATACACTACTATGTATAAAATAGACAACTAATGAGAACCTGCTCCATAGCACAGGAAACTCTACTCAGTGCTCTGTGGTGACCTAAATGGGAAGGAAATCTAAAAAAGAGGGGATATGTGTATATGTATAGCTGACTCACTTTGCTGTACAGCAGAAAATAACACATCGTAATGCAACTATACCAATAACAATTAATTTTTAAAAAACTGCATCAAGGGGATTTCCTGGTAGCAAAAGCAATGGAGACTACACACTTAAATACAAATATCTCCACACATCTACCACAAACTTTACCAAACAAAAAGCAGAGCAAATAAAACCATATAAATCCCAAGCTTTCTGCAAAAATAAAAAACAGAGAACACTAAATATTGCTAATTAATGTAAAAAACAAACATCAAGATCCAGCGGAACTTCTTTTCAAACATCTACCACAAACCTTTGTTAGGAGAATTGGTAGAGGTTCTGAAAAAGCTACAAAGGAAAGGACAAAAGGGGCTGAGATAAATTACCTTCAGAAATAGACATTTCACTATAAGTGTGAAAATACTGAGAAACAGTCCTTGTAGATAAGAGCACTGACTAACAGAAATAAATGTAAAAGTGAGGATGGGACCCATAGAAGGAATTTGAAAAGTTATGTTTCTGAAGGAAAACAATAATAAGGAAGACGCTCTGGAGATTGGGTGATGAACAGAAAAAGAAGCAATGGAGGAAATTCAGAGTTCTGCAAGACAGAATAAATAAAAACGAAACCAAAGTGTCACACCCTCTTTGAAAAGAAGCCATCCATTGATGAAGCTGTATTACACATAAGAAGAGCATGCTCTTGTAATCATCCCAAGCCGCTGTGTGCATGGATGATAGAAACATAAGAAGTCTTCATTTATAAAATCCTCTAAGAAGGAAACAAAAAATTAAAATCAAAACATTTTAGCTGATAACAATTCTCCTCCTCTCTGTTTCAAATAACCAAAAAGCAGAAGAAAGAAAAAATCCTAAATTACTTAAGTATGATTAAACAAGCATTTGGGGACATGAAAAACCATTGTGAAACAGAAAAAAAATTTCTTTTAATTTATAAAAGGAAGACATAAGCCAAGAGTAGACTGAATTTAGAAAATAAATATAAGGCAAAGACAATTAGCATACCCCAAATGACAACAGTGTTTCATCATGTCCCAAGGAGAATATATTTGAATAAAAATTTAACAATGGGCTTACAGGAAAAGAAAAGTAGAAAATACAGAAGAAAAAAATGAAGTTAAAAAAGAGGAAGAGAAGGAGAAGGAGAAATGTTTAGAGGGAAAGTGGTTGAAATGAAAGACAGGCAAAGAAGACCTAACATATGTGTAACTGGTGCCCCTAAAGATGGATGGCAGATAATGAAACAGAACTAATATTTAAAACTATAATTCAGTTAAACTTTCTGAAAAGAAAAAAAGGCCTGGTTCTACATAATGAAAGAGCTCCATGGGTACCTAGGAGATTGACCCAGAATGATGAACTCTGAGACATATCTAAGTAAAATGATTAGATTTTAAAGGTAAAGAAAAATATTCAAAGTCTCTCCAAACAAAAAGATCAAACTATTTACAAAGGCAAAAAAATTCAACTAGCACCAGGTTTCTAAGAAGTAGTATGCAAAGCAAAGCGAAATCAAGCAGAATTTTCAAAAAAAAAACTCAAGGAAAGAAATTATGAGCCACGGATTTGACCTAGAGAATGGATTGTATTCTATCAAGAGAAGACTGGGGAAACAGAAGCAAAAGAACTGATTGTGAACGTTTAACTACAGATGTAAGACTAAAACAAAGGCGGGAAAATAATATCCAGATATTACATGCTTTGATGAAGTAAAAATCATGCAACTAAAAGTGAGGGCGTAGGGAAGACGAAAAGAGAAAATAAAATAAGCTCATTTTAAACTTCATATGCACTATATGGGAATCCAAAGATACTATTAAAACCAGAACAACCAGATAGCAAACACCTAAATTTAAAAAAAGCAGGGAACTAAATACATTAAAGCAAGCACTCAAACAAAAATACAGGCTCTCCTAAATAACAGAAGAAAAGAGCAACTAAAACATTCTATAGAGATGAAAACACAGCAAATATTACATAGTAACTGCAGAAATTAGAATCTATAATATGACAAAGTTGAGATCAAGCTTATCAGTCATATCAGTAAATACAAATAGATGAAATTCACCTATTAAAGAAAAGATTTTTAATTTCACTCATAAAGCAAGACCCAACCTAATGAGGTATATAAAGAACACAGCCCTGTGATTTAGGAAGCTAACATGAAGGAATGGGCAAAAGAATTCTAGGCAAAGGAAGAAATAAGAAATAGCGTTTGCACTCCTTATGTTAGAAAAAAGAGTAGAATTCAAGATAAAAAAAATTAAATGTGACAAAGAAGTATACTCACAAGTGTTAAAAACCACAATTAATAATGGAGTTATAAAATGATGAATGCATGAACACCAAAAAAACAAATGGAGCAATTACTTTTATAAAGCATATACTATATGTAAGGAGATATAGAAAGAAACACACTAATAATAAGAGACTTTAAAATAGTACTCCCAGCAGAAGTCAGATCAAGAAGATAAAATACATAAAGCTATAAAATGGTGTATCCTATGGAAATATATCTAACTTTATACATAAAAGTAGGAAATACTCCTTCTCAAGTGCATAAGAATTATTTGTGTTATAGGCTGAATGTCTGTTTCTCTCCCAAATTCCTATGTTGAAGCCCTACCACTAATGTGACTGCACTTGGACACTTTTATGAATGTAATTAAGGTTATATGAAGTCTTAGGGTTGGGGCCCTAATCTGAAACAATTAGTGCTGTTACAAGAAGAGACACCAAGTATCTACTAAAGGTAAAGACACATAAGCCCTGTGACCTGGCAATTGCATTGCTAGAAGAATCAGTGCAAATGTCCAACAAAAGGCATGTATAAAAATGTTTATAGCCTCACTATTCATTATAGCTAAAAACTGGAACAAACAACCTAAACGTCCATCAAAAGTAAAAGAGGTAAATTGTGGTAAATCCGCCTAACGGAATACCACACAGTAACGAAAAAGATGATTTACAGATTCAGGCAACAACATGGATAGAATCTCACAGATACAATTTTGAGAGAAAGTAACCAGTCGTAAAAGAGTGTATATTCTAAAATTCCTTCTCTATGAAGTTCAAAACCAGGCAAAACTTGTCTAGGGAGATAATAGGATAGTAGTTTCCTTTGAGGAGTAGCAACTGGAAGGGGGCTTGAGGGGGCAATTTGGGGTAGTATAAATATTCTATAGTTTCTTCTGGATCTTAGTTGCTATACACTTAAGATTTGTGCACATGACTGTGTGTTGTAATGCTCAATTTTTAAAAAGACAAAAGAAGTTTTGGGGATTAAAAAAGTGAGGGCAAGATAAAGACATTTCAGACAAGTAAAAACTGAGAGACTTTATCACCAGTAGAACTTCACTACAAATAATGCTGTAGAGATGTCTCCAGGCTGAAGGAAAGTGACGTTGATGGAAACAACGAACTGCAGGAAGGAAGTGAGAGCTTCCAAAAGGGTAAACGTGAGGTAAGTGTCCATTAACACCACCTGTCTAAAGCTGCATCCACTGCAATGTCTCGTGGCATTTAGAGCCTAGGTAGAGGGAACAGAGATTACAAGGAACACACAAATGTGGGGCAAGAGGAAGTAGAAGTCAAAGGCTGCACAGTTATTGATTGTCCAGAAAGTGTTAAAAGTATTGAATTATGGTGGGTTGTAATAAACCAATGATACATATTGTGATCTCTAGTGTAGCCATTATAAAATAACAAAAGTTTATAACTAAAAACTTAATAGAGGACAAAATATGTAAAGTTGATGTGTCAAGAAATGAAGGTATATGCGTATTATGCAGGTAATGAAGGTAAATCTGGAAAGAACTAGAACGGAAACCATCACAAGGGCTCCCTCTGGGATATGAGACTGGGGTGGAGGAGGTGGGGAGACTGCTGCTTTTCTTCTTGAAGTTCGTGAATACACTGCCACCCTGGACTATATAAATGTATATGCGTGTGTGTGTAATGCTTTGATAAAAGTATAAAATTAATTTTGTTCAAAGGACTGGAGTTGGATTGTTGGTTAAAGGACCACCTGAACCAAAATTTGGATTCCACGGTCATTGTTGAGGAAGCGTCGTGTTCCAGGACAGTGGCTAGTCTGCCCTCTGCCACCAAAGAGGGAACCGGGTGGTAGCTGGAGTGACATTAAACAGTCATGCTTGGGGGGAAAATTCTCACCTCCAGTGGGTAGAAGTTCCCAGACAAACTGAGAAAGCTGAGTGCTGAGCCAGCATGAGCAGTGGCCCCCAGCAGGGGCGAATCACCCAAGGCAGGATCTTGTCCCCAGAAGACAACCAACAGAAAGAACAGTCAGCCCATAACACACCCTTAATTAAACAGAAGCAGAGTCTGCTGAAGTCGGAGAGCTGGGCATTATTTATCTATAAGGGGCAGACAATAGGATTATGATAGCCTGTCCAGTTTCAAGACTCTTTTGAAGTGAAAAAGAATTAACTTTCTAGTTGGAGACATGATTTTAAACTGGCTAATTGTGGTTTCAGGAACGTTGGGGTCCTTCAGGTCCATTGAGGTTCCTGTTCACGTCACTTTTGAAATGTTAGTTGCAGTTGAAATAACTCTGATGACTCCAGCAAAATACCTCTACACATGACTTTAGTTTACAATGTTGTTACTGATTTTCCCAGGTATTTCAATTTGAAGGAGTGGTCAGGACTTCAGGGATTCTGAAATGATTCATGGGATAAAGATGGCAGATGCCTGGCATAAGGGAAATAGTTGGGACTTGCCAGTGCCTAGGCATGTGTCCAACATTGGCTCTGACCCAAAGGGGCATGATGGCCTTCGGTAAAACCATTAACCCCTCGCATATCAATTTCCTTTTTGTAAAGGGGGGCCTTAATACTTGCCCAACCTATATGATGAGTTGATGTGTGGAGAGCCTTAAAATTGGATAGCGATGTGGCTATGCTTTCTAGTATTTAAAAGACTCTAATAATATGAGGTTACTGTTGTTCTTAATCATTCCCATGGTGATACAAACTGTACAGATCAATATATTACCATATTTCATTACACCTATTCACTGAAATAATATTAAACGAGAGCAAAAACCAAAGTTGGTTACAAGATTCCCCAGGTTTGGCCCCTGTGCTATTAGCTTCTTTTAAAAGAATCATCCAGAGACTTGGGAAATCTTATTAGTTGATTTGCTAAATGACAAGCCTGAGGATTATAAGTAGCAGAAGACTTGACAGGATGTGAAAGACGCCTATATATGATATGGTATTCCTCTTCCTGCACTCAAGTGAGTCCACTTGTAATCCATAGCTAAGCAAGGTGGAGATCAAACCCTTCTTTTTTTAAATATTTATTTATTTATTTATTTATTTTTAGCTGGGTTGGGTCTTCGTTTCTGTGCGAGGGCTTTCTCTAGTTGCAGCGAGCAGGGGCCACTCTTCATCGCGGTGTGCAGGCCTCTCACTGTTGTGGCCTCTCCCCTTGCGGAGCACAGGCTCCGGACACGCAGGCTCAGCGGCCATGGCCCACGGGCCCAGCCGCTCCGCGGCATGCGGGATCCTCCCAGACCGGGGCTCGAACCCATGTCCCCTGCATTGGCAGGCGGACTCTCAACCACTGCGCCACCAGGGAAGCCCTCAAACCCTTCTTATAACTGATAGAGTTTGACTTTTAGGACTGTCCCACTTAACCTAAGAGTAGACCCAATCTATCAGAAAATAGGGCTGCTATAGCTCTCCTTTCAAAACTGACATAAAGGACACCGAGAGTAACACATTCATTGAAAATCAAAAAGAATCCATTGTTGCCCCAGTAGTTGAGACACACATGTCCTAAAGCGGCCACTCCCTTTGAAACTTTCAATATGGCTTTTACCCAAGATATGGGCTTTTTAGAATCTAGCTGAATGCTGCAAATGCTTTTGTCATTTTATTGCCTGGTGATCAGAATACAAATCATATTCTGGCTTGATCTACAAGGAACACTTCTCTGTAAAGAGCTTCATTTGTGCTTCTTTAAACAAAACCCACTCTGAAGTCTGTCCTCTCTCCCTCACAGAGGACCCGTAGGGCAGTATTGTGAGTATATATCAGAATGAGGGGGCATTCCATCACGGAGTGAACTGCAACTCCCAGGGTGCAATTATGCCATCCATCACCAAAGCAAGTTGTTGGCCTAATGATATATTATTGTAATAATCTGCACAGGACACACCGATGATGTATTACTCAAAAGATGGCCCTACTTATGGAAGTGAGGCTCCAGGAAGAGCCTGGGTGCCCTGGAAGGCAACTGGAAGGCTTCCATCCAGTCTGCAATCACTCAGCAAGCACCACACAATGGAAGGCACTTTCCAAGGAGCAGAGAGAAATACTGTTTTTAAATAAGTGTCCTGTCGTCTTTGTAATAAGTCTGCAGCCCGATTTGACCTTGGTGTCTTTGGCTAATTCTAATTTGCAGGCACCATCTTGGTCCGTGGTGAGGAATGTGGCATTTTGCTCTGGGCAGTTTCAGAATCAGAAGATAGCCAAGCTCTCTGCCAGGCTCTCTGCTGCATGTCTCTTCCTTACGGCGGCTGTGGTGCAGAATACCTTAGAGATTTTTCAATTAGTTTGGAATAATTGAAATCACCTACAATGATAATCTTATTGAACACACACTTGGCCTTCTCATATGATGTTTCATTGCTTCTTCTGCTCTATAAAAATAGATTTATTTTCCTCCTGGTTTCTCTTCCCTCAAAATGTTTCATGTTATCAAAAACAGAAGATTGTTTGTCAAATGTTTTATTTGCCACGTGTCTGGGGCCATCGATCATCTTTTCCCGCCCCGTGTGCACATGCATACTTCATTAGCTAAACTCCGCTCATCTTTCTCGTGGAAAAAAAATGCCGCTAATTGGATTAACAGATGTATAAAAACTAATTAAAACATAGCATTTACATGATAATAACTGCACTTGGTAAAAAAATAATAGAAGCATCACAGTAAGGAAAGAAGTCCATCCTACTATCTGTGCGCTACGGGCATAATTGCTCTTGCGGCAGGGGTGAGTCCTTTAGGCTACATTCACATCGGTGGAGGCGCTCATCTCCTTCTGGCATTGAATTAGGCATGTAACTGTCATAAAGGGCACACAGCACAAAAGGTCAGGCAGCAGAGGAGAGCAGTCTGGCAGTCCGGTGGGTCTCAGAATGCGTCCACACATGGGGCTGGTCTCACTGTTTCTCTTCAAGCCTCAGTCTCTGCTTCCCAAGTGCACATGAAACAAGTGCCCTTGACCACACTTGAGTCCAGAGGAACCCTGAGCTGTGTGCTGGGATCTAAGGAAAACAAGCCAGAATGTCTGACCTATGGATGGTGCTTTAGCTTGGTGACCACAAAGAATGCTCTACGTGAGTTGACTTAAGTAACCATGGGTCTATCCTTTCATGCTTCAGTGTGTCTGCGAGGGGCTCCCTAGTTGAACAGAACGGTGGTATCAGGCAAACGGTGCTCCCTGATCATTGGTAGAACCTACTCCTTCCCATCCGGCCTCCTTTTCGTTTGCTGCCTCAGCTTCCACTTTCTCTCTTCTCAGCTCCCAACTGACCTCACTCCAGTTTTGCGCGTGACTGGTCCTGCTCTACACTCCTTGCCACACTGAATGTCTGAATAAAGCAGAAACTGAAAAAGGAGGGAACAGATACATGAAGGTCCACTGCATCCATGGATTTAGGACTTCCCTGGCAACCTACTATAGGACACTGGGTGAGCCCCAGCTTTTCTGCTAACATGATAGTGGTGTTGATGGTGATGGTGATAGTCATGGCGATCACGGAAAAAATAATGACAAAGGAAATGAATCACAGTATAACTCTAACAAAGGAAATCGAGTCATGCATTCAGAGAGTAATTCATCTTGATGAAGCAAGATTTACCCCCGGAAGTCAAGGATGGCTCAAAGCACAGACCACAAATAGATTGTAACATGTAATAGGAAATGATCTGCTCGTGCGGTGCTAGTTTGTGGCATTGGTACAGTCTTTTTCAAGAGCAATTTAGTTGCACATATTAAGAGGCATAAAAATATGCATATGGGCGTTTCAAGAATTTCACCTAAGGGACTCATTCAAAGGCAGACTCTGTGCTCTCTTCCCTCTTTTCAGAGTCCCCCACTTGGTGCTTTTGTCCACAATGGCAGCTTCAGCTTCACCCCAAAGGTGCCAGCTCCGTAATAGACATCTCCAGCTTTGCCTTCATGGCCAGTTCCAAACTTATAACTGACTACTGAGCGCTTTCCATATGGAAATGCTCCATATGGATTTTTTTCACAAGACCAGTCTTTCCAAAATGAATCCCTGAAACCATTCCTCCTTGCTCTGAACAGGCTGCAATCTCAGCGCCTGGTTTACAACCTCCCCTGCAGTACCTTCAACGTCCATCAGCAACAAGGCCTCCTGTCCCACAGCCTTGCCTCTGCCAGGCTCTTCTCCTCCTGCCTGGACCACAGCAGAGCTCTCGGAGCTCCTGGCCTCCCATCCCAACTATGGCAGCCAGGTCTCCATGTGCTGTTTTCCCGAAGCACAAGCTATGTGCTTCCCTATTCTACCCCAAAACTGTCACTGTCACTTCCCCTTTCATGTAATTGCTATGTAAAATATCCAATTTCCTTGATATGGTCCCTAATTGCCTTTTTCAATCACTCTTCCTACAACATCCCTCCTGTGTTAGTTTGTCTGGGCTGCTGTAACAAAGATCACAACTGGGGAGCTTAAACAATAGAAATTTATGGTCTTAAAGTTCTGGAGTTCAGAGGCTCAAGATCAAAGTCCAAAGGGCTGGTTCCTCCTGAGACTGTGAAAGAGGACCCGTCCCATCTCCTCAGCTTGTAGATGTTCGTCTTCATGCTCACATGGTATTCTCTCTGTATATGAGCTTGTGTCCAAATTTCCCTTTTTTTAATAAAGACATTAGTCATGTTGAGTTAGGGATGCACCCTACTCCAGTATGACCTTATGTTAACTAATTACAACTACAGTGACCTTATTTTCAAATAAGGTCATATTCTGAGACACATGGAGTTAGGACTTCAACATATGAATTTTTGTGGGGAACAATTTAACTCATAACACCTTCTCAAACAATCTTTATTTTAAAATTCTATTGAACAAGACTGTGCAATGGGGAAAGGATAGTATCTTCAACGTGTGATGTTGAAAAAACTGGATATCCATATGCAAAAGAATGTTGGGTTCTTTTCTATATAAAGAACTCCCACAACTCAACAATAACAAAAGTAACCTGATTTTAAAACGGGCAAAGGACTTATATAGACAGTTCTTCAAGGAAGACATACAAACGGCCAATAGATATATGAAAAGATGCTTGACGTTACCAATTATCTGGTAAGTGCAAATCAAAACTACTATGAGATAACACCTCTCACCAGTTCGAATAGTTATTATCAAAAAAAAGAATAAGAACAGGTGCTGTTAAGGATATGGAGAAATTGGAACCCTTGTGTACTGATGAACATAAAATGGTACAGCTGCTATGGAAAACAGCATGGGAGTTCCTCAAAAACGTAAACATAGAATTACCCTGTGATCAGTAATGTCACTTCTTGGTATATATGCAAATGAATTAAAAACAGGGTTTTGAAGGGACATTTGCACCTATGTTCATTGCAGCATTATTCACAATCGCCAAGAAGTGGAAGCAACCTAACTGACCACTGGTAAGTGAGTGGATTAAGAAAACGTGGCATATACATACAATGGCATAGTATTCATCCTTAAAAAATAAGGAAATCCTGTCATACACTACAACATGGATGAACACTGAAGACATGCTAAATGAGGTAAGCCAGTCACAAAAAGACAGATATTGAATGATTCCACTTAGATGAGGTCACTAGTGTAGTTAAACTCAGAGAAACGAAGTGGAATGTGGCTACCAGGGGCTGGGTCCAGGAAGAAGTAAAGAGTTGTTCAGTGAATATAGAGTGTGTTTGGCAAAGATGAAAACGTTCTAGAGATTAGTTACACATCAGTGTGAATATAGTTAACACTACTGTAGCATGTACTTAAAAATCGTTAAAATGGTAAATTTTATGTAATGTGTTTTCCACCACAATTTAAAAACAAAACAAACAACCCTACTGAATCAAGCATCTCCACAAGTACACTGAATTACTTGCCACTAGATGTTTTCTCATGGGTTCCAGCTGCTAAGTCCCACTGGAACAAATATCCCTTCCTCTGTTGGTGACTAATGGGAGTAACATACCACATCACTTCATTGGAAGAACGTTCAAATTGATGACTTATGTGGTATCTACTCTGCACGAGTGAGAATCCAGCAATGTCCCACCCAAGGCCAGTGTTAGAGAGATAAGCGTTCACAAAGATTCCATGAGCTGGAGTGTTAAAAACAGTTCTCTCAGCTTCCTCCAAATCCGGTACTCTCCTTTTCTGCACCTTGCAGTCTCCATATCACAAAGAGAGAGAAAGAACGTTTTCTGACCTGAGATTATGTAGTGGTCTTATCTCACTCTTTAAGAGTCCAATGTTTGACATCAGGGGCAAATTCTACACAATGCTTTGATGATCCCAAGTCACCTAAGTTGTTCACATTGGTGGGACCAGATCCTATCAGAAGGAATTGGTATATATGGTGGTATTCCAAAGACATGAGTTGGGGCAACAGAGAGAAGAAAAATTCATCAGCAAATGTCTCCTGATACCACTCTGCTTTAATGTCATATAAAGAAGGAGGAGGCAGCCCAGACAAATTTTAAAATTGTCTGAGCTCACCTCTAAGTACTTTTTAGTATTATGTATAATTAACAATAATCCTATAGAAAGTCCTTCTCTGTCTTTCTAATTGAAGAATTGCTACTTCCTCTGTACATCCTTGAGAAATTATTTAACTAGCTTTGTATTGTAGGTTGAATCACACCTGTCTCCCAGATGGGCCGCAAACACCTTCAAAGAGGAGAACTCGCTACTAATATAGTCACTCAAGACAAAATAACAGCACCTCTATGTGCCCAGCATCATTCTTGGTATTGGGAATGGGATGGGTGATGGGTGCAGTAAGTGGGCTTTCAACTTCCACGCCCTTTTCTTTCCAGTGTGCTTTGCTTTACTGCAGAGGCTGGAAAGGTAAGAACTAGCATTTTGCAGACTCTCTGGCAGCTGGG
This sequence comes from Phocoena phocoena, assembly GCF_963924675.1. NCBI lineage: Eukaryota > Metazoa > Chordata > Mammalia > Artiodactyla > Phocoenidae > Phocoena > Phocoena phocoena. Next base: position 4,670,172 of record NC_089234.1, on the reverse strand, counting down.
AACTTGGATGCAAATTAGGGCCCAGCACTTAAATGCACTCACGAGTCATGGGAAGAAGAAGGTGAGTGGAAGCCGTAGTTGATTCTGCTTTGTGGACATTCCTGTACTTAGAGCAGGTTGTGGAGATGTGGATCTTAAGAGGTGGAGCAGTGGCAGCCTTCTTGGCTTCTTGAGGTGTTCTCTTCTTGAAAACAGTAGTTCCTGTGACAATCTCTAATTCCTCATTTGCTAGCTTTTAGCCTTTACAACACAGTTGTGTAACCACTACTTCCCTGTACTAAGTCTCTTTCTGCTTGAAATATCTAGAGTGCTTTTGGTCTCTTGCACTGAACCCTGACAATTACAAATGGTGAATAAGACTTGGGTTCACCCTCTGAGTTTATAGTCAGACATAAGAGGTTAAAACATGGGAAATACCTACCTAAGTACCCACCAGTGGGAGAGTGTTTCAGGAATTATGGTATATTAACTTTAAGGAAATAACTTATGAGGTAGTTTACTGACACTAAAATTTATAAAAGTGAAGAATAAAGCATATTTTGATTGCTAAATAATGACTCAATAAATCAAAACATAAAATCTTTATCATGATTACATAGCTATACTAAGTTTGAAACATAGATAAATATTATTAGTAAATAGAAAAATAAAATAATTTTTTGTGAACTGTGTGAATATAAGTGGAATTTTTATCCATTTGAAGTTTCATTTAAAGATGATGAAAATTATTTTGGTAAAAAATAGATATAGAAAAGAAATACAGAGAGTCTGTAGCAAGCTCCATAAGAAAGTCATAAAGATGATGAAATGAACTGGAAAATAAAGCAGTCTGTAATTTACTTTAAAAGTTACATTAATAAAATATTTGATATAATACTCTGTTTTTCATATATAAAACTGTGCTTCTCGAATATCAGCATATGCACCTATTGAATTGCTTTTCCAGTTTATTCATGAGTAAGTATATGTTCCATGCGCTAATCCAGCTGAGTGTACAGTACTGGGCAAAGCAAATTCCTTGCCTTCACAGCTGTACTAACCAGCCTACATTCTAATATCAGCTCACAGTCCAATATATTCCTACCCATATTTTATACAAAGAAAGCAGATCCCAGGGAAGCTAGGGAATTTCCTAAAGGCATGCAGTTAGTTGGTGGCACGTGTGGAATTAAAGCTCGGGGCTCTCAACACATCCTCAACTCTTATGGAAAAATGAACAAAGACTTAACCCATTATGGAGAGCACTTAGGTTAGAAATAGAGAAAACTTCCCATTGGCAAGGGCCATTAACATCATTTCAAGTCACGCAGGGTGGAACTGCTAGAAAATGAAACGGCTCACAAGGAAAAACACGTGTAGGGGACAGAAAAAATAGAAGCAGCAAGAACGAAAAAAATTGAGTCTCGTGCATTGATAACAACTGGATGTAAATAATTTAGCATTTATTTTGTTTCTTTTTGTCTGGAGGGTAGGAAAATAATTGGGGGATCGAAGCCAGCCCCAATTAGCAGCATGAATGAATGGAAACCTTTCTGGGCCGAGCAATGCCAAAAGTTAGGGACATTTCCTTAGCGGTCTGTGGCAGAGCTTGGACTGTCTCAGCTTGAAGAAAGAATAGCAGAGCAAAGTTCTCTGTGCCAATAGGCCGTGCTTCACCTCTCGAACCTTGACACACAGCAGCTGGTGAACCAAGAAGGCAAAGATCTCTATGCCTGAATCGGTGGCTGTGCTACAGTCCTCAGTCCACAGGCTGGCGGGCCTGGAGGAGACAGGGCTTCTGGAAAGCAAGTTCAATTCACCCTTAAACCAGAAGTCTCAGACTATAGGTCACCAGCTAAACTTAGCCCGCTGACGTGTTTTGTTTGACTTCACCCAAGTCCAAAATCAAATTAATTATTGATATTTTAAAATTGAGACTTTCACACAAAAAGATCGTTTTCTGGCCTCTTGGAAAGGCGAAAGAACGAATACCCTGGTTCTGCTTTCCTACGAGAGAACGATGGCTGGAGCTGGGTAGGAGCTGTCCTCTTTGGATAAGGCGCAAACCACAGCACTCCCTGTCACCTCCCCAGCATTGAGATGAACACTTACCTTATATTGGTCCAGTTCATTCCTTTAGTTTATTTTTAATTTTTTGTTTATTTATTTTTTTGCGGTACACGGGCCTCTCACTGCTGTGGCCTCTCCCGTTGCGGAGCACAGGCTCCGGACGCGCAGGCTCAGCGGCCATGGCTCACGGGCCCAGCTGCTCCACAGCATGTGGGATCCTCCTGCACCGGGGCACAAACCCGCGTCCCCTGCATCGGCAGGCGGACTCTCAACCACTGCGCCACCAGGGAAACCCCATTCCTTTACTTTATGTGCCAGATTCCATTAGGCCTCGGAGTTTGCAACCTCTACCCTTATACCTCCAGAATTCCTTGCTACATCTAGTAGCAAGGTCCAGTCTTTATATTCCGTGTTGAACAAAATATATGATCAAAAGGGCAAACTTGCCATGTAACCTTGAAGTTCTTCCCTTGCAGGGACTCAGTTTTCTCATCCATGAAATGGGGTAGAAGCTCTAGATACTTTCTGAAGCCCTTTCTGATTCCAGCATCTATGGACTCAATGACTTCACAGTTCCCCTTGTTCTTATACATCAACGCTGCTAAAATTCAAGAGCGTTAACTTTGGATTTCTTCTCCTTTCTCCTGCATTTGTTGAAATCTTTTAATTTCTTGAAAGAGGGCCCAAGTTGTCAGTGACAGAACACTGCTCATGTAGACAACCAGGAACCCTTCTTGAACCAACTCACTGTCCACTGGACAGGAGGCTGCCGTACGCACAAAAAAGTCCCCAGCCCGCCAAGAAGCTCTCCTGAAGGACCAGTGGGTCTTATAAAGAGGCCAGGCATTTAACGAGCCTGAAAATAGAGCTTCCTTCTCTTCCCTGGAATTCATTTTCTGTGTTCAGGCTTGAGGAAGCTTGACATGGGAGAAATGGAGTCTGGAAGCCCTTGTGTGTGAGTTCCTATAACTTCCATCCTTCACTAAGGCAGTCAGTCCACCCAGAGCTCTGACATGGAACCCATGGCCCTGGCTCTCATTCAAGACACTTGGGGAGGCAGAAAGAAGGTCACGTCACCGTTCTTGCACAGTGCTTTTGGGGAGGCTGCTAGAGAGAAAGATGTTTCCATGGAACCTCACAAATGTATTCTGCCTCATGTAAAAACATTTTTCTGGCAAGTAACGTCCTCGACTTCTTTCCCTTCCAAAAATGCCCAAGAGTACAATGCATTTGAAGCTTGCTACCAGCTATGTAGCATGTGGTAACACATGAGCTAAAAGCTGGATTTCCAAAATGCACAGCAGAATAGATCTCCTTCCATTGGAATGGATTTATTTGGTCATTGCCCAGCTCAAGTCTGTTTTAAATAACTCATGGTTCTGACAAGGAATTGAAAATGAAGCCAAAAATGCATCCAGTTAAATGTGGCATCAAATGAGAACATGTTTATTTTCAGCAGTTAAAAAAAAAAAAGTCTAATGAGAAGAGTGGAAATCTAGCTTTTGAATTTCTATATACCTAGTGTTGTATTTTACAGTGATGATCACTATAATATACAAAAAAAAACAAAACAAAATCACTCTAAATAAAAAGTAGGTGAGGCACTTGTTATCAAGTACAGAAAATTAAAAGTTTCTAAATACTGACTTCAACTCATGGAATATATTAGATCCACTCTTTTCCTGAAGTTACTTTTTCTGGGAAAAAAACGTATAAACTACTTTGTGACTCCCTTGCAAATAAAAGTGCTTGCAGTATAAATGTTATCTATTGAAGTTATCGGTAACATTTGACCTAAAAATGTTTTATTCCTTTTGTGCCTCTTCAGATCTGCTTGCTTGGGCTTCTCTTTGTATATCTGCCTTCAACAAATCGCTGGATTGTCAGGATAAAGGATGCACGGTTGCTTCTGGAAAAAAATCGCCTCCAAAAATAGTACAAAAATCTAGCCTGACACCTGAGTCACATCATAAACCAATAACTATCCCAGCGTCCTTTGGCTTTAAGGGAAAGCCAAACTGAACACAGGCCAGGAGCTAACTGACACTGAATCCAAGAAATTCTCTCCTGTTTTGCCAATTTTATTCCATTGCTACTTGGTAAAAATTAGAATCGTCTCTCAGCAGAAGAGCTCTGAGTTAAAGAGACAATCAGGTGTGCAAGTGGGAAATGATGCCACTTGGATCTTCGTCAGTGAAATGAACATATTGGGTGAGATTGTCTCCAATGTCAACTCAAGCTTGGAGTTTCCTGGACTCTGGTTATTTCCCTCATGTCCTCACAATCTGAAAAGAGTTCATCTACCTTCCCTGATACTGAAATTCGTTTCCTGAGCATTTCACTAATTGTCCCATCACCACTATTTGTGCTTCTCTAAATTAAGAAATCTCATTAATATACTTGATTTTCACATTTCTTCCCTTTTAAGCCATGACCTGTTTTGTCTGAGGTTTCATGGTTTCCCATAAGAGTTGATTATAAAACTATAGAAATGTAGAAGAAGAATTGTATTAAATATTTAACTTAACCACTTTGTGAAGAGCAGTAAAGATGAAAACGATCGCTTACCCGGTTGGGCCAAAAGTGAGAGTCTTGTGTGTGAATCTCCTGGGAAAACGTGGTGGTCTCTATGACGGGAAACGTCAGTGTGGTCCAGACGCTTCTTCAGTGACCCACACTGTGAACTGTGATTAAAGAAAGGTCATGCACGTGGCCTTGCTGAGCCGTCTTAAGATCATGCCTGGATTTTTTTATGGATTTTCATAGTGTCAGGGAATAGGATTCCCCCTCAAGTCCAACAAGTAAGATTGCTTTTGAGAAGGTGAGCCCTGGACTGTGCTTGACCAGCCAGCGCAGCCACTGATTCTCTGGGTGCCCTGGAGCAAGTTATCTCATGCCACTCAGCTTGTTCCTTCACCCACAAAGTGGCCATGACAGTATCCCTTACCTCCTGTTGGGTTCCTGTACAGATTCAGTGAGGAATCACACGTAAACGGCTTGGCATGGTGCTCTGCACGTAGTGAGCAGAATTTCAGGGTTTATCACTAACTAACCTTGCAGGAGCAAGGTCTTAGAAACCCCCTTTAAACCCGATCCTGAAAGAAATTCTAGGGAGAGCTCCCAGCCTCGTCCACCTAATGTCAACAGCACCTTGAGGACCTTTATATATAATGTAAGAGGCCTTTCAAGAGGGCTGTTTCTGAGTCACATTTTAAGTTTAATAATAACATTAATAATCATTCATGGTGGATAAAGTTAATCAGGAGACAAACTGATTGCTAGCGCTCTCAGAAAGGACACATCAAGGCCGTGACATGAATTGTGTTACCTTGCTTGGAATCAAGCACCAGAAACCACTAAATTGGTAAGAGAACGGGGCTGAATGTTTGGAATCTACAGGGAGAGTGATGCCAAGAGACCCACTTCTGTCTACACTCAAACTACCGTTTTGCGCCACTGAGTCTTGGTCCATTCTTAAAACCTAGATGTCTTGGTTTTCAGTTTTTCTAAGAGGTCTACCTCTGCCTCATGCATTCATTCATCCATTTGTTCATTCAAACATTTGTTCTTCATTCATTAATTTGTTCATCCCTTCATTTGTTCATTCACTCGGTACTTACCAGGCCTCTAACCACGTGCCAGGGTCTATACTAAGTGCTGGGAATACAAGGAAAAGCAGAGCATACCTGATCCCTGTTCTACTGGGGAGCTCTGGGTTTTGAGTCCCCTCACCCACCCCCGTCACTTGGTAGATATGAGATTTAGAGCAAAATATTTAAAGGCTCCTTCTTAATAAGACAAGAGGAAGTCTAAACATGACTTTTGCGGATAAATCATTACGGAGTTTCCTGTTGTTTTTATCTGCAAATGAAAATGCCTGGAGGCATTTAGGCCTTCATGTCCTTTTTTTAAAAGTAGCAGCTTTATTGAGATATTATTCACTCATTTAAAGTAAACAACTCAATTGTTTACTAAAAATGCAGAGTTTTGCAATCATTGCCACAATCAATTTTAGAACATCTCGTCTGGGCAGCAGCTGGTCCTGGTCGCCCTCGGGTACCACCGGACTCGCACGTAGCGGCGGCGCAGCGGGCGGCCCGGCCCTCCTCGTGGCCCGCGCCCCGCCTGGGGGCAGCCCGAGCGCCCGCGGCTTCCTCCTCGCCCTCCGAGGCCGAGGCCGAGTCCTCGCCGTGGACGAGGCGCCCCAGCCGGCGGTGCACCGAGCCGCGTTGAGAGCCCGACCCCGGGTCGTGAGAGAACCGCGGCCGCTGCGAGCCGGCTTCGGGCCCGGAGGCCGAGGCCGGGGCGTGTCCGGGACCCGGGCGGGAGCCGGGACTGCGGGCGCGGGCGCTGCGGGATCCGCCCTGACTGCTCTGCGCGAGTCTCGGGCGGCAGCGGCGGCGAAAGAGGCCCGGGGAGGCCTAAATGTCCGCTGTTTTAATAGTCCACTTCTGTGAACGACTGTCCATTTACCTACTTTAATTATGGCCATGACGGTGTTCTGTTTGCAGCCAGTGCCAGCTCCCTGCTGACAACGCTCGTATGGCAACTCCGTTTGCCCCATCCTCTCTCAGGCCATGGGCTGAAGACATTCCTCCCAGAGCTTTGTGCCCGGTGAACGGTGGAGGCCTTTTTAGAGAGAAGAGCGCTGTTTTGGCGTATTCGGGCAATTGCCTTTCCCTATAAATAACATCAATTACATCTCCCAAGTCCATTTCTTAAAGTATATCAAAATTAATTCATATATTATAAAAATACGATCTATGAGATATATTTCAGTTGTAATAAGTGATCCTTATCAAAGTTCAATTGAAAATAATTTAATGTTACAATAATAAATTCGTTCACTGAGTGAATATGCAGATGCTCTACAAACCTATAAACCAAACTAAAATGTGCTGAAAATTGGAATCCTAGAGTGAAAAACATTTTTTAATGATTAGAGACTTAAAAGCAATACTGACTTGTATGCACTTAGGAGCCTTTATTTCATTTCAACACAAGATGTCTGTTTGCTGACATTTATGCAGATGCAAAAGCATTCCTGCTACAGAGTACAACTGAGAGGGTGGGAAAGACGCAGCTCAGTTAGTTATAAACAGGAATTTTATTTTTATATGAAATCTACTTCTTGGTGGGATGAAGTTAAAGGGAATTAGAGATTAAACAAAATAAAAATTTTTTAAAGTAAATAAAAGCACATTTTGAAATCTGAGGAGTCATTTTTCCTATTGATATTTAATATTTTTCATTTACACTCCGACCCAGCCCCAAGAGGAAATGAGTCAGGGTTTCAATAGTAGCAAATAAAATGTAATAAACCCATAGGAGGATATTAAGAAACCAATGTAGGCGTACAAAGGAGATAGATAACTGAGACGCTATGAAATTAAGGAACTAAAATGCCAAGCCATACGCATAATTTTTTAAAAACTATATGTGCACGCATACATTTATGTATATGCAAATGTGTGTCTATGCATATGTCTGCGTTGATATACACATAGGTGTGTTTATAAAGAGATGTGTTTGTGCCTATATTTTTAGTTTTACCTACAATTACTTTTAAAAGCAGCATTCACACTTCATTTTTTCACTAAAAGGTATATTACCTAGCTTCTTAAAATACCACTTATCATAATTTTATCAGCATACTGATGCTACCAGAATACAACTTAAAGACACAGAAAATACTTAACACTGGTAGATACTGCTTACGTGTAGGTTTTCTTTACCTTTTTAAAAAAGCTTACCTCAAGAATGGAATTCAAATTATTGACTCGTCAACTTTGAAATACTAATATGTGTAGAAAATGCTTTGAGTGTTTTTCTAAAACAATAGGCCACAAATCTTCCATAAATAGTAATTTAGACAAGTGTCTGTACAAGTTCACAAAAGGAAGTCAACGTCCCTGAAAGGTGTCAGGTAGCAGCGTCAGCCTGCCCACCCACATAAAATATGATGCTGACGATGCGAATTACCTGTGGAGGAAACAGTAGGTGAAGCTCTTGGATTGTATGCTAAAAAGAATATGTCGCACAAGAGGGCCCCCATCACAAGGACAGCTACGTGTGCGCACCACTCGGAGGGAAGAAGAAAGAATAGGAAAAGAAAAAGAGAAAATGAGTGTTAGCTGACAGTGAGAGGTGACTTGGGAGCCTCCTGGCTGCCAGAAATGATCCCATCAAGAAATGATCACTTCCGTTGGCTGATTTTGGAAAGTGGGAGCAGAGAGAGCCGTTCACACCACAGGAGCTCGGAATTCTGAACCCCGCAACGTGCGTCAGCTCCCTGTATATTTTTCAGTTCCGGCCTTTAAAGCGAGACTCCCTTCCCCCTGAATTCCCTCCAAAGTCAGAGTGCTTTGCTGCGCCCCATTGTTTCTTTCTTTCCACATATTATAGGATTATTCATAAAGCATGAAGAAAAACTGGCACCCAACAGAGTGATATGCGTGCCACTGCTATGGGGCCACGTATGTAATAAAGTATTCTCATTCTCTCCAGGGTTCTCTATGACGAAGCTGAGTAGCAGTGAGACATCAACACTGCAGAACTTGAAGGGGCTTATGGAGTGTCCACTCCTACACCTATTCTACGTTCAAAGGTCACAGAGAAAGAAATGCCACTACTTGGCCCTGAACTTGGCGCCAGCGCAGAGCATCCTGTTGGACTGCTGTTGTTGAAGCATCCAGCGTCCTTTCTGTTCTGCTCCTGTGTGGGTGGCTTAGTCTTCCTGCCTGGTGAGTTCAAACCCGATTGCAGAGAATTCCAGCAGAGATATAAGTCAGTGCTAATGTGAAGTTTTCACAGGACAAGGGCCAGCTGGGTGGAGTGGGGTGGGAGTAGTGAGGGGGAAGATGTGTCAGATGAAGCCCAAAGTCACTTCCCAGAAGCCACATGGCCAGGCCCATGAGCAACCCCGCTGGACCTGCTTTCTGTCTGCTTAGCGTCAACATTTCAGAAGCACCGCCTCCGCCATGGCATGCCTTGGCTGTTGGGAGCCAAGAAGTTTTCGCCATTAGAAGATGGCCGACATCCTGCTTCTCTTCCTGCTTAATGAGATAAAAGCCCGCGCCTAAAAACGAAAGCCCGCGCTTCCAACGAAAGCCCGCGCACGCAGCACCAATGATAATTTGCCAAGTACTTCCCTTATTCTGGATCCCGCCCCCCTTTCTCTGTACTGTATAAATACAGCTACTGCAGCAATAAAAGTTTGAGGCTTGATCAGGATTTTGTCTTGCCTCCATTCTTTCGCGTCTCCTGCCCCTTCTTCTCTTTTCAACCCCTACAGGTTCCTCCTCGGACTCACAAGGATTTGTCCTGCTGGTCGGGACTCCCGGGGACGCCCGGGGCCGAGCACACTTGGCTGTATATTTTAATCCCTGTCTTTGACTAAACGTTGATCATAATGCATCACTTCATGATGTTTCATGAAATGAGAATTCCGCAGTTACCTCTGAAAATTTTTATGATCATCCTTTGCAGAGGAATTGATCGTACGGTGGTTTACTAGCCCAGAAGACGGATGACTTACAGTGGCGCCGTACCCCGAGCACCAAGAGCTCAAAGAGAGCCCGTGATTTAATGAAAGTGCTTCTGGACGATAGCCAGCCATGCAGTGTCCTGCTCCATCTAGAAGATAAAACATAGAGCTCACCTGGCTAAGTGCTTTCTACTTTCATGTTATACACGACTGTAGAATCTAGAGGAAATACACTTTGGATTCTTACGTCCTCCATCTGCATTGAGGTCAAACTATAATATTCAACTAGTATAAAGTACATGACCAATTTTGACTTGGGAACAAGAGGACTGGGAGAAGTTCAAGTTTAAAAGGCTCTGTTACAGCGTGTTTAAAAGGCCCATCTTATCCCCCTGTAAGACGTGTGAAGGAGGATGCTAATGGTTTCATTTATATATCAGCCTTCATTTCCCCAGTGCCAGGGGGGCAGTGGGTAGACACCCCACTCGCAGACAAGTCGAGGCACTTCTGTGTAGAGCATATCTGTGGCTCCTCAGATTTGACATTTACACATAAGCATGTCATTCATATGGATTTGTACATTATCGATGGTTTCTGGTTTCCGTTTTGAATAGAACCATAGATTTCTGGATTCAGAGTGTAATGAACGAATTACAAATCATCGCACCTCTCAAGCGATTGTAGCCTTGATGTGACTTCTAAATTGTGAGTTCCTCGCTTCTGATTCCTCTGTTTGCATATCTGTGCAAATCCAAAGGATTAAAAAGGAGCTGTCAAGATTGATAGGCCTAAAATAGGCTTGTCTGTTCATTCTGAATGTACACACTCATGTAGATGTCTCACCTTCCTATTTCTCTCTGAAATATTCTCTCTGAATATTTCTCTCCTAATTCTCAGTGAAGAGGATAAAGTGTATATTAACAGTGTGGGACATTTTATTTCTTAAAAAAAAAAATTTTCTTTTTCCAGAAGAAATCATTAACGGCACTTAAATCAATCAACAATGAAAAGCCACTCCACTTTAGAAAGTTTACAGGACCCTTTTTAAAACACAGTTTTAGGGACAAGTAAATTTCTACCAACTCAATTTAAATTCCCCTCCAAATGACCTTAGTCTAAGAAAAAATAGCAACAATCTCTTACACGAAATATATGACTACTCCATGATAAAACATATTTTAACACTTGTCTTTAAACCCATAAAGCGCATTCTGACATCACCCTCCACAGTAATTTCACGTACATTTACTCACCAGGAAAATTACTATAAGATACACTTTTTAAATCTTCTTTTCTGTTTAAAAAATTTCTGTGTTTAAAGGAATTATACAATATTTATTAACCCTTCTTTGAAATGCAGTGTGCAGAAATAACACTCGGTAAATAAATAAAGAGCTTTTTAAAAAGTCACTTTGTTTTGCCACGTCTCCTACAAGGCAGGGGGGGGACAGGAAGGACCAGTCCTCTTCAAAGGCAGGGACACTGCCCAGAGCTTCAGGGCTGCTATACTAAACCTGGCAACATATGTGCTTTTCAGTTATGCCTCAGATAAAATCAGAACCAGAAGGATCCAGTCTGGTTTTTGACAACTATTTAATCAGTTATTGTACAGGACACGTGATATGGCTGTTGATTTTTTCCAGAAAGCAGCAGTTTTGTAAACAGCTGAATAATGCACATCCACCTTGCTTAAGCAAAGACTAAGCCCGTGACCTTCTCTTTTAGAAAGACCCTGTTATCCACTAAAGCATTGTCAGTGCTTGTTTCAGAGCTGGAGAACCCTTTGGGAGGTTCAATCTGCTGTAGCTCCTGGCAAAATTACCCTCATGCACGTGATAGGAAGTTCATGCTGCAAAGGTTCAAAGGTGATTTGGAACTGTCCTTTGCAATCAGTAATTTGATCACCTCTGCACTTAAAGGAAGGTACTTGGAAAAATAAAACCATGATTGCTTCAAGGCAGATTCTAGACCCCAGGTAACTTCTTGAAAGAATTTGTGTATCTATCCTGCTTTGACATGATGGGAGTTTTGATTATTTTTCCCCCTTGAGTGATTAATTGTTGACAAGAGGAGTCCTGCCGCCTGGGATGTCGGCTCGCCAGCCAAGAGTGGTTCTTATTATGAGCAATTAAACTGTGTATGCGGTCAAGCCTCCCATTCTCAGGTCTTCTGTGTCATCAGTGAAGGTGTCCTGAGGATTAAGTTACCAGCTGAGGCTGGCTCATCTTTGCTGAGGGGGCTCCCCATTAGGGACAAATGCTGTAATGACTCCCCAAAAGTATCCAGCTGGGCTATTAAGTGCTTGGGAGTCCGTGTCAGCTGCTTCCTTGAAACAAGAGGGTGTTGTCTCACCTACACCCCTGCTGTTCCCTGCATAGAATCAGATGAAGAATCCTTCCCTAAAGCACCAGGGGGGGATTCTCTTTCTATTCATTTCCTCCTCTGTGACACTCAATGTCTGGGAATTACACTTCCCCCAATAGAAGGTTACAGACACTCAACTCAATACACTTCTGGTTCCCACACAAAATTATTCTCCTGTTACTTGACATGGTAAAATAACCTTTGAGTCTTAACTCAGGGAGCTCTCAGTCTAATGCCTAGAGACCAACTATTTTACAGAAATAGGTCAGAAGCTCTGGTTTCAACAATTGCTTTAGAAATTCTGTAACTTCTCAAAGGTTTTGAAGTTTAGATAAACGGAGATAGAGGGGTTGGTGATTAAGGCAGGGGTGGGGATGCAGGAAATGCTGAGAATAGGGTCCCCAAATGCTAATCCTTAGAAAACTTTAGATTCAACACGTAGGTGGGAGCAAGCTAATACATGTTAAGAACAGAAAAAGGCAGGGCTGGGTAAATGACTAAAGACAAAGGGATGGTTTGTTGAAAGTCCATATAAGAGAGCAATCAGTCCCCCATCCAATGTTTGTGAGTACCCTATACCCATGAAAGAAACAACACTAGTATTTGCATTTAAAGACTTAATTAAATAAATGTAATTTAAGGTAAAAAAAAAAAGAAGAAAAAAAAGAAAGAACACTAAACCAGAGGGTCTCAGACTTAAGAGCACCAGGCACAGAGGAAAATGGGAGTAAAATATCTTACTCACGTTGCGGAGATTAAGTAGGAGTCTACAACATGAACAGTGAGGGCTTCCCTGGTGGCGCAGTGGTTGAGAGTCCGCCTGCCAATGCAGGGGACACGGGTTCATGTCCTGGTCCGGGAAGATCCCACATGCCCTGGAACGGCTGGGCCCATGAGCCATGGCCACTGAGCCTGCGCGTCTGGAGCCTGTGCTCCACAACGGGAGAGGCCACAACAGTGAGAGGCCCGTGTGACACAAAAACAAAACAAACAAACAAACAAAAAACAAACAAAATGAACAGTGAGACATAGGTCTTCTTCCCCTTCCCAGCTCCACAACATATTTTTTTCTGAGCTGACATTCAGGGTTCAACTCAAAAGATGCCCTGATTTCTGTGTGCGTGCACACACACACATACACACAAACATACGTACACAGCTACCAACCAACTTTTTTATTGCCTTACTCCTAAATATGATTGGTCGGCCAAGCATCACTAGACTTTTAATGACAGGCTCCCATATGAAAGATACAAATGGAAATGAATAAAATATTAAAAAGTTTAAATGAACTCAAAGGAAGCAGAGGAAACACAGGACGAAGAAGATAATTTCAAAACCATTATAGTTAATATCTTAAAAGAGGTAAGAGAGAGTTTTGCATCCATGACACAAGAACAAGAAGCTGTGAAAAGGAACAGTCAAAAAATAAGAAAGTACTCTGGTTAAAAAAAAAATTATTAAAAGTATCCATGAAAATTTTTTAAAAATAATAAAAGAATTGGAACATAAAGTCAAAGGATTCTTCCAGGAAGTAGAACAATAATAAGAAAAGGGAGAATTAATAGGACAGAAATGAAAAGAAAATAGTTGGTCAATCTAGGGTGTCTAACACCTGACTAGTAGGCATTACAGAAAGAGAGAAGAGAGAAGAATGAGGTAAAATGATCTAAAAACAATGTCAATATGAATATTTTTATAATCAAAGGACATGAGCCTCTGGATAGAAAGTGTGTTCAGAATAATCAGAGAAATAGAAGCCCGTAATCACGAGTCTTCAGAATCCCAAGAACAAAGGGAAGACCTTGAACATTTCCAAGGGGGAAAATACACCACAACCCAAGGATCAAGAATTTTAGATAACTGTGTACTTCTCAGAAGTTTTTGAAGCTGGACTATAATGGAAAAACATCTTCAAAACTCTATGTACAAATAATTTCCAACATATAAATCTATACTCAGACAGACTACTAATCAAAATGAAGGTAGAAATTTCAAAGTATGAAATCTGAAGAACAAATACCTCCCAAGTACCCTTTCTTGAGAAGCAACAAGAAGTGCCCTCCATTAAAAGAACTGAATAATCCAAGAAAGGAAAAGTATGAGACCCAGAAAGCAGGGGATTCAAGAAGGAAAGAGGAAAAAGAAATCCCCTGGATAATGGTAGAGAAATGTCTCCATGAAAATAGTAGGCAGCCTGGTTTAGAAAAATTAAAAGAAGGACTCCAGAAAGACTAGTTCTCAGACACATACACAAAACTAGGTAATTTATTATCTCACAAGTTAGGCTATGTGAAGAATTGTACTGATAAGCCTTGGAGAGAGAATTGGAGGTATAGAAAGACTCAGTCAGCTGTTCAAGAGAAACAATGTAACTTTTAAAAACTGAAGTAATTGTTAACCCTTGGAAAAATAAAAACTTACATAAAAGAAAATGCAATCATATTTGGCTTGGTCAGTAGTGAATGATATTTACATAATTATAATAGCTAAAACTCTGAAAATGTATTTAAATAAAAATTATGATACTACACTAGGACAATGAGTTGGAGGATTAGGTATAAGGGAACCAAAATTTCATCTCCCTTAAAGTAAAGCCAATAAGTAAAGCTAAAAATTAGTGAATCGGGCAATAACAATATCTGCATATTATTTGAAATGTGGAGGTAAATCTTTTAAAAATCAAGTAAAAGAGCTTAAAAGTTATTATTTCTATGGAGAAGAATGGGGTACATGGGAGGGAAAGAAAATAAGTTTTTGCTATAATTTTCTATTACTTTGATTGAAAAGTTAATTGAAAAAAGAAAACAGGGCTTCCCTGGTGGCGCAGTGGTTGGGAGTCTGCCTGCCGATGCAGGGGACACGGGTTCGTGCCCCGGTTCGGGAGGATCCCACATGCCGCGGAGCGGCTGTGCCCGTGAGCCATGGCCACTGAGCCTGTGCGTCCGGAGCCTGTGCTCCGCAACGGGAGAGGCCACAACAGTGAGAGGCCCGCGTACCGCAAAAAAAGAAAGAAAACAGGTACAAGCATGTAATTTAAAGTTGGAGAGGAAACTTCAAAATATCTAACATGGAAAGAATTAAAAGTGGTTACCTCCGGGAATAGGGTAGGTGATGGGGAAGGAGACTTTAATATTTCACATTAAACC
Source organism: Phocoena phocoena (assembly GCF_963924675.1). NCBI lineage: Eukaryota > Metazoa > Chordata > Mammalia > Artiodactyla > Phocoenidae > Phocoena > Phocoena phocoena. The sequence continues at coordinate 4,655,124 of NC_089234.1, read as the reverse complement.
TTTAGCATTATGTACATATTACTTTAATAACAAATAAAAACAAAATCACTACAGGATTAAAAATGAACATATTGAAGTTTATTACAGCAATTTACAAAATAGATATCAAAATAACTAGCAACCCACCAAAAGGAAAATGTCCTAGCTAACAAATATTGAGTGTTTACTGAGTGCCAGTTACTGAACTAAATGCTCTAACGTGAGCCACCATGTTTGGTGTTTCAATAAAATGCTATGGGATGCTCACTGCTGATTTATCCCCAAGTTAACTCATAAGGAAATTAAAGTTTAGGTTAGGTAACTTGTTTAGTTACAAGTCATGGTGGAGGAGAATTCAAAACTAAGTGGTCCCAAGCTCAAAACTTATGCCTTTTTTCACTCTACTGCATTACTCCCCTGCAGGTAGACAGCTGTAAAAAAAAAAGACTCATAGTCTTTCTTTGTCAAAATGGCAGCAGCAACGAATTACGTTCTGAAGACATTTACGACTGGATTGTCAAGTCTCACATTTCACTTTTGCTAAAGTTCTTGTTCACATCAAAAGCATGTATGCTGAAAACAATATTCCCCCAGAACCTGGATTTGGTGTCTATGTTAGAGTGTTTAGCTATGTTAGGCTATAACAAGAAGCTCTCATTTCAGAAATACGAGCTCTCAGGGAAGAAAATGTCAGAGGTTTGAAAATTCAATGACGCGATCCAGCGAAACATAGCCCACTGCCAATCTAACTACTAGGGCTCAGGACAAGATACTGCATTTATGGACCTTAACCATTACAAATCCTGAAGACAAAACCCTACCTTTACCATCCACCCAAATGGTGTTGAGTCAATACGATGAAAAGTCGGACATATCAAAAGTTGTTGAGGACCAGGGCGATTAGAAATTTCAGACAGACGGGGCTGCTGTGTAAATTTGTACAACCACTTTGGAAAGATGTCAACATCTAATAAATCTGAGCGCATTCATACCTCATTGAGTATGTAATTCTACGCTAGAAATTCACACATATCTTCGCCAAAAGATTCGTATAAGATGTTCATAGGAGCACTATATCTAGTAGCCAAAATACTGGAAACAATACAAATAACCACCAGCAGGAGAGATGGGTAAATGAATTTTGATATGGTCACACAATGGAATATATTACAGAGCAACAACAAAGAATCAACTGTAAGTACTTGCGACAATATGGCTGAATTTCACCAAAACATGTTGAATGAAGGAACTAGACAAAACAGCAGATACTAATGTTAGCATTTATATAAAGTTCAAAACCAGGTACAACTCATCCAAGTTAAAAGTCAGCACAGAGGTTACTCCTCAAGAGAGGCATCCACGCCTGGGAGCAGGAGGGCCTTCTGGACTTCTCTAAAGTGCTGTAAACTTCCGGGTGCTGGTGGCAGAGATGAATTGACTCCGTGAAAGTTTGCCAAGCTGTGCACCTGATTTGTAGACTTATCTGTAGAAATAGCAATAACATTTACAAAAAAACCATGAATTGGACCAGGGAAGAAGTCTTGATATATTCTTGGGTCTGTTCGCCTCCAGCTCACCTTGAGCACCTTATAAAATTCCTGGCTTAGAGAAGAAAATAGTGCATATATATCTTATCATAGCAAGCTTAGCTATCCTCGCCTGCTCCAAATTTTTGTCCCAGGTTTTTCTCCCTTAGCGTCTTTGCCCTTTCCATCCCCTCTTCCTCGTTCTTGACCTCCTGATCCTGATAACATCACGCCTCTACAGTGAACCACTATGTGCCCTTGCGTTGCCTGGTCCTTTGCTGCCCTGCACTGCAGTTAGACACTTGTCTCAGACCTTCTTCACTGGCTTTCTGGCTTCTAAACAGTGTCACGTCTTCCAGGACTTAACACAGATCTTGGCCTATAGTAGGTGTTGAGTAAATTCTTGTTGATTGAGAATTAACACACATCCTTGTGGTAATTCATGAGAACTAAGATGTGTGGCCAAGGAAAAAAAAATCACAGAAACTGGCATAACCTTGCAGGTTTCATGCAGGTGCCACCTTGTTAAAGTGATGACCATGAACAAGCCTTGAAGAAAAAGAAATCATCCAGACGGTATTATGCAATCAAGGTGGAGGAGACGTATGAAGTTTAAAGAGGAGAAGTCACCTTCTCCTCCTGGGAGTGCTTTCCGGTGGGTATACGTGCTGGGTACCACACATCAGCCTCTGACAGGTGAACTAAACCTGAAACAGAAGGTTTACAGTTAAGAAACTTTACTGAACCAGCCCTGGTTTCTGTTTCCTCGCCTGTATAAAGGTGATAATAGCGATCTACTTTTCTTGTCTTGTGGACTACCAGAAAATCTCAAATGAGACAACATCTCTAAGGGTGTTAATGTATTCCAAAGCACGTGTACATGTGAAGAGTTATCATTTTTGCTGGTAGCACTGATTCAGAATCAAACCACCAAAAGTAACACTGCAACAGCAAAATAATTCAGCAACAACCACCAAATTAACTCTCCAAGTATCAGTGTCTAATTGGGAAACAGACACTACTCCAGGTACTACAAGCAGAGAGGATTTAACACAGGGAATTAAGTGATAAACTAATTGCATAAAGGCAGCGTTACAATGACGTCAGGAGCTGCAGAAAGCTGTCACATCGCTGCTGCAGCCAGTGCTCACCTGAGCCCATGGCCCACTGTCTCTGCTCCCCTGAACAAGATTCCAGGAGTCGTGTTCTACGGGCCCCCAGCTCCATGGGAAGAAGTCAGCCCACCTCCCACTGCCACAGGTGCTGCTACCAGAGCTTGCAGCTGCCCCCAGTCGCCTGCTGCTCCCCTTGACTCTTGGCCCTGCCTTGGCTGGTGGCACCACCCGAAACAGAGTAGCTCATGCCTTCCCCTGCCTTTTCAACCTCCCATTGGCAGAAGCTAATGGAAACCCTGCTTCTGATGGGAAAGTTGCTTCTGAAGGCTTCTATGCTGTTAGAACAAAAGAACATACAGAAAAACCTAGAAAGGCAGCAGTATAAATGAGTGCTACAGACAATATCTGGCACTAAGTTCATTATTTGTTATTTTGTAAAAGTAACCAGCCCTGATCACTGTAACCACATTGATATCTAAGAAGAAACTTAGACCCATCAGGCTGAAGTTAGTTTTAAATTTTCTTCTTTTAAAAATAAGTGGGGAGAAGTGTAGACCTTTAAAATGTTTCTGGTTTTGTAAAAGTTTCATTGAATATCATTTCTTTTTAAAAGGTGTGCATATTTACTTCTCAACGAAGTGTCTTCTTTTGTAGAGAAAAAAAACCCAATCTTGTACAGCGCATTACGAGTGCTTTTACAACATGTTTGGTTTTTTTTTTGTCCTTTGCAAAACCCCTCTGAGATATGGCATGTTTTACAGATAGAGAAACTGAGGCTCAAGAAAGTTTAAGGGATGTGCCCAAGGGCACAGGGGTGGTCAGTGGCCCAACTGGGAGCTGGGAGCAGCTCAGCCTCCCTGGCCAGGCTCTCTGTCCCTCAGGAGCATCTGTAAAGTAGGGAAAGTGCCAGTAAACTGGAAAAGCCAGGCTGGGTGGGAAATGAAGCTGGACCACCAGCCCTGTTCCTCATAACCTATGTGGGGTGGTTGGGTTCCCCCTGCCCCCGTGATGCCTCAGGACCAACCTTGAACCGATGCCCGCCCCCCCCCCACACACACACTGTGCCTGGAGAGACACACAGCTAATTATCATCTTGTAATTAGATTGGTTTCCTTTTCTTAATGCAATTCTCTATAGATGTGCCACTAAACTGGACAGATGTCTGCAGAGCTTCCATTGTGTGAGTAGTTATCTAAAGGTAACTAGAGACGCAGGGGAATTTCTAAAATACCAAGGAAAATGACTTGTTTCCCACCAGCCCCTGGGAGAATCTGATGGAAAGAGAGGAATGCTTGGCCATTGGCCGGGGAGGAAGCAGTGCCTGGCAAGGTAAAGGGTTCTGGATGGAAGTCCTTTGGACACAGAGCATTTTAGTTCAATTCCAGATCATCGTAGATAAAGCTTGAGCTGATGTGGGCACAGGGGGCCTTCAGATGAAATCCGTGAGGTCAGAGGGTATGAGCTGAGGGCACCAATCCGTTCCAGAGAGCATCTCCACAGCTTACACACAAAATGGACAAAATTGCAGAAATCCAAAGGTTTGAAAAATACTGAACAAGCAAACTCCAGGGGGGGAACCCCTGAAAAATGCTCTAATTTTGGAAAGGACAGCAAGAGGAAGGAGAACCAGACCGATCTAATTGACTTGTGGAAATGGCAAAAGCTAAGAACCAAATTATACGGGATCATTATGTAGAAATAGGAACATCATTTCCTTCAGCCGGGTCTCCCAGAAAACCAATTCAATAAATAAATCATCCAAAAAATAAATTTTCACATATTAGTATTATACCATATAACAAATATTTAATTCAATATTTTAATCTAATTTAATATATTACTAAATAATATAGTATAATATAAATAATTTACATAATATATAATAATTATATTGTACACCATATAACAAAGTATAGGATAAAATATAAAATGTAATTACTATATTATAAAATCAATATATTAGTGACTTGAATTATAATGTTTTAAGCACTAACTAGGAGCTTAGCGTGCATTACCTGATTTATCCTCCCTCGACCCAGTGGAGCAGGTATTATTGTTATATGCGTGTCACATACAAGGATAATGAGACTCAGAGATTTAGTATCTTAGGCAAAGGCACAGAGCAGCGACACGGATTCAAAGCCAGGACTGCCTAACTCCAGAGCCCATGCTCTTAAACGCTAATTTCACTGCCACTTAGGCAGGCTGTGAGCTCTTGTGTCCTTTTGATTCCTGGCACAAGCATTCTTAGCTCATGCTCTGTGTCAGGCAGGACAGGAGAACGGTGAGAAGCAGCCGGAGCACGGGTCAGACCTGGAAGACCACTCGGACTGTCCTCATTTCTGGAGGGGCAGCAGTCTTCATAAACGAGAGCTGTACCTTCTCTTTGTGGCCCCTAAACAGACCAAGTGCCAACGATGGAGAAACGGCACCATTCCTTTCTCTGGCGAGAAGCAGCCAGGAGCCCAGCCCCTTCTGTCCTCATGTGTTTGCTGGCCTGATTCACTCCTGAACCAGAGTGGTCAGGAATCAGGTGACATTGATTAAGTTGAAGAAACAGAATGATAAGAAATTGAAAAGAAAACGATTTTCTGACCTTTAGTCATTACAAGATGTAGTCAGAGTTACATCTGGGCAGGAGCAAGGAAGGAGGAGAAATGCCCCATCCACTAGTCAGGAGCATCTTAGCCTCCATCCTGATCTATTCTACATATTTACTATACGGCCATGTACATTTCACAGGAAAAACAAGACTTAGATGTTCATATAATTGGTAAGTAGCAGTCGTAAAGAGCAGGCCTCACTTTGACAAACCAGTAGTTAAGGATTCAAGGATCTACAAGATGGAAGATGAGAGACCTTCTCATCCAACCTGATCATGTACGGATGAAGCTCAGGTGGGGACTCTCCCCACCAAAGGTCACCCAAGATGGAAAAGGCACAACCCAGACGAGAACGCCGGTTCCCTGGCTCCCAGGCAATCCCGCCGCCGCCACTAAACTGGATGGACTTAGCTTCACCATCGGTGCAACTTTATTTTCATTCCAAATACATTATTATTTTTTTTTAATCCAAGGAATATTCATGGTACTTAACTGCAATAAGTGTTTCTTTTAAGTGATATGTTAAAAAGTCCTGTCTATTTATTACAGTAAAAAATATGCAATAGAATGATCATGAAAATTGGCATTAGAATATTTAATACAGACATAAAAATTATAAAAGAAACCTTTATAATGAAAGAAGCCTACCCTCTCTGTAGGTAGGTTATATCCTTAAATGTTTTTCATTCAAAAATATCTTTATTGATGACTATGGATTCTGAATATTTCTTTTCTCTTGTCGATTTCGTTACCTTTATACCGAGGAAGCAATGGAACTTAAGCTACCTATTTTGTAACATCAATGTGGGATTTTTCTTTATGAAACGGGGCTACTTGAGGAAATAGACTCTATAACGTTCCACTAGATGGCAGTACAGTCACATAATTACAGAGGGAAGAGGCGGGATGAATAAACAAAGTCGTCACGCGATTCTAAAGAGGATAAAATCATTGTCTCACCCCCAGCTTATTGGAGTTTACTGTTTATTTGCTACAATGACGGCAAGGCAAGCTCATTATTTTTTTAAAAAAAAATTTTTTTCTGAAAAAATAAAGCAGACTAGTGAAGAGAGAAAATGCACTATTCTTTGCCACCCTAATAATGCTCACTGCCATGTATTTTATGCCAGGAAACGTGCAAAGTGCTCTATATGCATGATATCATTCTGCCCCAGTGGGGCGGGGAGGACCTGGGAGACAGTTACTATTACTATATGAGTAATGAGGAAAGTGATGGTCCAAGTTAACTCGTCCAGTATCACATAGTTAGCAATTGGCAGGACCAGGATTCAAACTGGAGTCCATCTGACAGTTCCTCATTGTCAAAGCCAACCACTGTTAGCATGGTCCCACTCAGTCCCTGAAAGTGTCTGCCTGATACAAGATAATAAATGTTACCACAACACTTAGAACATCCTTAGATGACCCCAATGGTAGCCATAAATTTTAATACTCAAGTAACCCTATATGAAGTCTATCACATTTATTTACTAAATACATACAGGAAAGAAAATAAATATTGTACAATTAAATGACCAAGTGTGCTTTCCAACTTCTTACTGCTCAGCCAATTCCAGTCTTCACACATACATGGAATAAAATGAAACGAGCCCAACCATCTGCCTAAAGAGCAACAGACCACACAGAGAAAAGAAAACGTTCGAGGGACTTTATAACATATTGCTTTGGCTATACTTCTTTAGTGGGATGTATTTTAAGGATTATAAAAAAGAACTGCAAAGAAGTCTTAATTCTCATTCAATAGATTTTCTGTTAATAATGATACTGGCATGGTTATTGGAGGTAAGCTGTGAGATAAAGCAAGAAGTAATTATGCTAAAGTGACTAGGAATCAGATTTCCAGTGTAAGAGAAAGAAGACACAGGTATAAAGTTTTTTTAAACAAACCTTGTAAGTGTTAAATTTTAATAAGTATATTAACTCATGATTTTTTTAAAATGTATTTCCTAGCTCTGTCCATTGAAAGGTCTGAAAGCAATGTTACCCCTTTCGCCAGGAAAATATCCTACTCCTTATATTTTAGGCTCTTAATACTATTCCTTCTAAAAAGGAGCCAGGGCCCATTGGAGAAATAGTTGATTCTAGATCTGGGTCAGGGAAAGTACAAAATAAGCCCAGGACTGCTGTGTGAAACAGCAAAGAAACGGCCAATGCCTATTGGGACCATGTCAAAAGGATATGGTGGCCAGCTCAAAGGGACCCCCAATGCCTCAGTTTGGGACAATATATGCATCACAAAAATAAGTATAATTTATTAAAACATTAAATATATAAACATTTATGAGTCCATAATGATACTCAGAGAGATCCAACAAAACAAAGCAAGAACTTACTGTTTCCAGTTAAGATGACTGTTTCACCAACTCCTTACTCTTAAAATTGATCAATAAAGGGAAATAAGTGTGTAATTTTCTGGTCTTTTTAATATAAATTATAGTTCATGGAAACCCAATAAATCCAGTTGATGACGGCTCTGTTTTACAGAAAAATGACAGTTAATGAATGTTAAAGAATGACAGAGTTAGAAAATTTTTATTTTGCAACTCCCAGTAGAGTAATTGATTTAGGGAGCAACCATTAATGGAAAATAAAATCAATAGCAAGTCTTACCTGGAGAGGATACCTTTACGTGGGGGGAGTTGGATTTTTTTTTTTTTTTTTTTTCCCCCGGCCGTGCTGGGCAGCTTGCGGGATCTTAGTTCCCTGACCAGGGCTTGAACCCAGGCCACGGCAGTGAAAGCGCTGAGTCCTAACCACTGGACCACCAGAGAACTTTTATTGTGTCCAAGGATCATCCCATGGATTAGTTCCTAATTGTCTTTTCAATGTCACTCCTTTAGCCCAGTGATCAAACTCGGAGTCAGTGAGAGAGGCATAACCTGGCATCGTGTGTCTCCTGATACGATGGAGGAAAACCACGTAACCTGAATCTGCACCAATCTTGAGAGCTAAATTCCAGTATAAAGGAAATGCAGGGAATATGGTAATAAACGTCACCAGGAGAAAACAATCAGACACATCTAGAGGGTGGGACTGCTATTTTCAAAGAGTCAATGCCTTTAAATATTCAACTTGAGAGGGAGGTAGGGGCTGTTCTAGAATAAAAGAAACGGAAAGTACCTGAAAAATACAAGATAGCTCTCGTGGGCACATTGGATTCTGATTTGAAAAGAAAAAGGCTAAAAAGTTATTTAGGGAAAATTGGAGACATTTAAGTATGAAGTGTGTATTAGATAATATTGAAGAATCACTGCTAATTTGTTAGTTGTGGTTATAATATTGTGGTTACACAGGAGAATGTCTTTTTTTAAAGAGTGATGCCTGTTTAAGGGTAAACATAATTATAAATCAAAAGATTTATAATTTGTATTTAAAGGCTTCAGTAACAAAATACATATCTACACAGAGGTGAAGCAAATACAGCAACAATTTACAAACCTGAATTCAATGTTTGATCATTTTTAGAATAAAAGTTAAAACATATAATATTTAAAACAGTTTTAAAATCAATAAGATGAGGTCTGTTTAAACATAGTTCAGCACAGCCAGGATTTTCCCTAGTAAAGGACGCTAGAGCGTATTTGGAGAAAACATATTATAATAAAGCCTTTCCTCAGTTTCATGTCAAGAATGTAGATAACATATTTAGGTATGAAAGTGTATTTAACATGCAGGGAGACAAACTGTGAACTCAGGATCAGGTCTGGATTCTCCAGACCAATGGGTGATTGAATGCGAGAGAGAGAAAAAATACCGTTACGTACTATCGGTAAGTACTTAATACTTATGTGTGTTTGGCATGCATCCTCAGTTTCATGTCAAGAATGTAGATAACATATTTAGGTATGAAAGTGTATTTAACATGCAGGGAGACAAACTGTGAACTCAGGATCAGGTCTGGATTCTCCAGACCAATGGGTGATTGAATGCGAGAGAGAGAAAAAATACCGTTACGTACTATCGGTAAGTACTTAATACTTATGTGTGTTTGGCATGCATCCTCAGTTTCATGTCAAGAATGTAGATAACATATTTAGGTATGAAAGTGTACTTAACATGCAGGGAGACAAACTGTGAACTCAGGATCACGTCTGGATTCTCCAGACCAATGGGTGATTGAATGCGAGAGAGAGAGAAAATACCGTTACGTACTATCGGTAAGTACTTAATACTTATGTGTGTTTGGCATGCATGATTTCATTTAGTCTTCATGATAACTTATGAGCTGGGCGCTACTAGCTCCACTTTGCAGAAGGAGAACCTGAGACTTGGAAAGGTTGAGCAGCCTACCCATTCAGGTGATTGGGACCAGAGCCAAGGTTTGAATCCAAGTCTGTCTGTAGCTAAAGCTCTCACCTTCTAGATTTGCCAGCTGAAAGAGAGGTTTGGCAGTCTGCACAGTCTGAATGTTGTCTCAAATTTTTTTCTCAGTGATAAGAGTTTGAAGTAAATTTCAGTTATGAACTACCATGGGGTGGTAAGGAAACAGGATATGCATTCATTGAGAAACCTAATACATCAAAGCACTTCACAGGTTGGGGAATAAATGGAACTCAGGGGTGGAATCATTGACCTAAGTTTCACAGGGCTCAAGCCAAAGTCCGGTTGACACCTGGGCCTGAGCTCTTGGTCACAGTGACCCCTGACCTGACCCCTTCTAGAGTAAGCAACCAGAAACCCACAGCTAATTCCAGAACTTGGGACATTATTTGGCAGAGAAGAGCTGCAAAAGTCAAGGCCAGTTTTTGTTGATGTTGTAACTGATCCATTCAAAGACCAAAATCCCCTTGAGTTCTCTCCAATTTTGAATGTTTAAAAAAGTTAACTAGACCCCACCAATCAGCCTTGACCAACAGTGGTTGTGCCTTACTTGGAGCTCCACACAGGGGATGGTGAGAAGTAAGGGCACAGGGGCAGGGCCTTTCTCGGGGGAGGCACAACCCCCATGAGAAGTGGGAACCTCCTTATGACCACAAAGGTGGGGTTACTGAACTGGAGTGACATGGCCCTGCTTGGTCTGGTGGTTGTGTTTTTAAGTTTTCTACTGCTGTGTGACAAATTACCACAAACTTAGCAGCTTAAAACAAAACCCACTTATTAGCTCACATTCTGTAGGTCAGATATCAAGCAAGGCAGGGCTAGGTTCTCTGCTCAGGCTAAAATCAAGGAGTTGGCTGCTGCATCTGGACCTTGGTCCTCTTCCAAGGTCATTCCTGCTATTGACAGAATTCAGTTCCTTGTGGTTGTAGGACTGAAGTTCCTGCTTCCTCGATGGCTGTGGGGGGTAGGGAGTGCTCTCATCTGCTAGAGGCTGCTCTCAGTGCTCACGTGTGGAAGGTAATGAATTCAGTACACGTTGAGTTGGAGAGGAAGACATCCAAATGGATGATAAAAATGACCAAGTCATTAGTTAATGCAGAAGTTTTCAATCAGGAGTGATTTGGCCCTATAGGGAATGGTTGGCAATGTTTCAGACATCTTTGGTGTCACAGCAGAGGGGTATTGTCAGCATCTAGCAGGTAGAGGCCAGAGATATTGCTAAACGCTCTACAGTGCATAGGACAGCACAGAATTATCCAGCCCAGTATGCCAATAGTGAAGAGGTTGAGAAACCGGGAGTTTATGGTCAGTAGTTAAAGCCACAGGACTGAGGAGAGGGCCTGGAACAGAGCTCTGAGTGGAGGGCAGGCCAAGCCAGAGCCTGAGAAGGAGCCAGAGAAGAGGAGGTAAACCAAAGGACGGAGTTCAAAAGCAGGTAGAAAAAGGGGTGTTGATTCTCAAATGTGTCAGGAGCTGCTGAGAGTCAAGCAAAAGGAGTAACAGTGACCATTGGACTTAGGGTGACAGAGGCCCCTAGAGACTGTGCCTGAGCAGGTTCAGTGGAGCCGAGGGGGTGGACGCCCATCTGGGCTTCACAGGTGTGTTCTCCAGACAGAAGGACGCACCAACAGCCAACAGAGGCCACCCTTCCAGACACTGGGCTGCTGAAGAGAAGCAAAGAGAGAGACTGACGTGGGGAAGGAAGGACACCTCTCCCACGGTGCTCAGAGGAAGGAAGACAGCTGTGGTGTGCTTGGAAGTCTAATGGAGGAAGGTTGGGGAGACCTACCCACAAAGTAGGCGGTGGGTCAGGTTTGAGAAGGAGAAGCAATGGGTCAGATGTTTGAGGGAGGGGACCAGTTCTGTTTAGGACTCCTGGGCAGGGCCAGGGACCCAGGGGAAGCTGGGGAGACTCTAAAGGCATAACCTTTTCCCTTGTTATGCCTTCACCTGAGGTTTTTTTCTTTGTTTGTTTGTTTTGGGGGGGGTTGGTTTGTTTTTTCCTCTTGGAAAATTCTCATCAGAGTTCCATCCAAGACCGACTCAAACGTTAAAACATTTTCCCCCGCATGACTGTACTGACCACCTGACACTCATTTTATGAGTCCAGAGTCTGTTGAAAAATAAGGAAATTATCCCAGTAGAGATGAAGATGCACACTGGGCTCAGAAAGCAAGGAAGGGTGATTAAAATATGGACATTCCTGCACAGCACAAGTTGTAATGACTTCTATAAGGTGAAACTGAGGGAAATTTCACGAAGGTTCAACTGATTTTCTTAGAAGTCCTGAAACTCACGAGCAGTAGAGTTACAATATTAACAGGAAGAAAGGCTGTTAAAATTAAAAGGAATTTGGAAAGGACTATCATCTGTTTTTATTCTTTCACATTACAAGAGATGACCCAGGATGTTCTTTAGAATTCAGTATCTTTGATTTTATTATGATGCAGTACAGATAAGTGCAGATAAAATGGATTCTTCCTCTAGATCATTGTGTCACTCCACCAAGACAAGTTTTCCTACGTTTGAAGCCTTGGGCAATCAAACCCCTCACAGGTGCAGCAGGGTTCTTCCAGGGGCCTCTGCAGGTCACACAGCAGCTGCTGGAACAAAGGGAAGGCGGGGCGGGTCTTTGTGGATTCAGGCCTGGCTGGTAAGTCCACGCACCCGGCTGTGTCTCCCATCACACTCTTTCTCCATCAGCCCCATAGTTCGGGTTAAGGCAGAGCTGTGTGGCTTCTGTGATGTCCCATCCTCATGAAGGGTGGTTTCTGGAAAGCTGCCCCCTAACCAGCAGCCATTTCAAAGTGTCAGGTGTGGAAAACTGCTGACTCTCAGCAGTATGACTGCTAAGTATGACATACTAAGTATGACTACTATGGACAGGGGAGGGGAGGGAAGGCGAGGGGACGGGGTGTGTGCGGGGCTGATACCCAGTTTGCTGGTAATGAACACATCCAAGTCATGCCTGCAATCATATTTGCTGATGGAAAGACACTGTCTTTAAGACGCCATCACCAAAAAGCTTGTCATATCTACAGAGATAGTGTGTGTTTAAAATGGTGAGGATGTACTGAAAATCTCTAAACTGACAGGCCAATGGTTCTGGCTGCGGTTTTTTTTTTTTTAACACCTTTATTGGAGTATAATTGCTTTACAATGGTGTGTTAGTTTCTGCTGTATAACAAAGTGAATCAGCTATACATATACCTACACCCCACATATCCTCCCTGTTGCATCTCCCTCCCACCCTCCCTATCCCACCCCTCTAAGGTGGTCACAATGGCTGCTGTTTGTGACAGAAGCAAGAAAAAACCGGGGCGTGCTTCCCATCCCAAGTACTGCTGTCCCCCTTTCCCCCAGCACTATCCCTGCAGTGATGGGGGACGGGGTGGAGGAGTTCTGAAAGGTCCTGGGATCCTCACAGCCCACAAGCTTTTGACATCAATTGGAAATCTGTGGGAAGGGGGAGAGGGGAGGGCCGGTACAGGCCGGCTGAGAAGCTAACTTCCATGAACCATTTCTGGCGGTTTCTTTCCTGACGTCGTCTGAGAGACCAGGGTCCCTGGTCTCTACCCTCTCAGAGAGCAAACAAACCCCCAGAACTGCCTGTAGTTCAGAGACCACTTCCCAGGGGGCTGTTACTTCTAAGAGGAGAGGCCCACGTGGCAATAGAGGGACCCTCCCTTCTGCTACTTGTTAAATAGATCCACAAATTGGTTGTTTTACATGAAATTCGAAATCACAACCTGAGAGGCCTAAGACCACACCGACGTTCACGCCTGACTCCAGCTGGGCTCCTTATTTCCAGAGCCCGGGGCTTTCACTCATTCTAATCCTTAGCCCCGCCCACGCGCCCCCTCCTGCCCCCTCCCCACCTCCAAGAGTGCGGGGAGAGGGCGGCGTGGGACAAGTGGGTTGGAACGTTTGATTTTTAAAGGAATTGGATGTATTGGCTTTGACCCTGCACAGCCCCGGGATGCTGGGAAGGTCCCAGGGCGAGACCGATTTCTACCAGAAGGGTGCTAACCCCGCGGGCGCTGAACGTCGGGGCCCGTCTCCTTATCTCTGAACCTTGATCACCGCTTCTCCGCGCGAGGGCGAGGGGCCCCAGCTCGGAGTCTGGGAGGCGCTGCTCTTCCCGGCTCCGTGCATGAGCCTCGGGCTTGGCCCCAGGCCGGGGTAGCCAGGGCCCGCCGGGTGGTGGCGGGCGCACCGCAGGGACGTCCCTGTTTTCACGGGGCCAGGGAAACCCAGCAGAGGGTTTTGCTACCCACCGCACCTTGTGCCCGAGGCCACTGCGCGCGGACTGCGCAGGCGTGGTCTCGGGCTCCCTGGATGACTGGGGCGTCCCGAGTTTCCAGCGTCTCCGCGCTTACAGGGGTCCGGTCTGCCTTCGAGCTTGTCGCGGGGGCTCCCGACGACTCCAGCGCCACCGTCCGCACCCGGCCAGACCCTGCCCGGGCCCCTCGCCTTCTCCGCCGCTCGCACTGGCCCTTCTGCTGCTCACTCGGTGTCCCAAAAGACACAGCGAGTACCCGGTGGACGAGCAAGAGGGGCTTGCGCTGGACGGGGATCCCACTCCGAAATCTTGGGGGCCTGCGCGAGACGTGGTACCTGCCGCAGGGTGCAGGGCAGCCAGGGCTGCGGGGCCCTGAAGGCCTGACGAGGCTGGGATCGGCGAGATCCCCGGGGACCCAGGGTGACAGTGGCCAAGATTCTGGCTCGAGATGGCGCAGACAGCACAGGGTCTGGGAATTACTGGAGCGGCTCGTCGAGAGCGCCTCGGGACCTGGGCGGGGCGGAAAGCTGACCCCTGGGCGGGGATGGAGACATCACTCCTCTAAAACTGTCGGGGAGGGGGCTCGCCGCCGACACTCACCTGGGGCTCGGGCCCCGACGGCATTTAAAGGGCGGAGGGCGGGGCCCAGCGGGCCGCACTGGGAGCTGCAGGCGGCCGCGCTGGTTGGGGCGCCCATGAGCTTCGGCTCGGAGCCACCCGCCCAGACCCGGGAGCGCCTGGCCATGGCCGCTTACCGCGACTGCTCGGGGCCCTGCGCGGCCCCGCACGGCCAGGCCCGGGCGGCCGCGCACCCCGCGGGATACGCGCGTGGCGACCTGGGCGTGGCGGGCGGTGGTGGCCCGCGCCTGTGGCTGAACGCGCCCGCTCTCAGCTCCGCGCCCTACGCGCCGGGACCCGCGCCCGCGTCCCCTTACGGGGCCCCTGGCCCGCTCCTCGGGGCCCCGGGCGGCCTGGCGGGCGCCGACCTCGCGTGGCTGAGCCTGTCTGGCCAACAGGAGCTGCTGAGGCTGGTGCGGCCGCCCTACTCGTACTCGGCGCTCATCGCCATGGCCATTCAGAGCGCGCCGCTGCGCAGGCTGACGCTCAGCCAGATCTACCAGTACGTGGCCGGCAACTTCCCCTTCTACAAGCGCAGCAAGGCGGGCTGGCAGAACTCCATCCGCCACAACCTGTCGCTCAACGACTGCTTCAAGAAGGTACCCCGCGACGAGGACGACCCAGGTAACAGAAGCTCCCAGCCACGCCCCGTCCAGGACTCCGCGGATTCCCGCAGCTGGCCTCCTGGCACTCTAGGGACGGGGGGCCTTGGACAGCCCGGTCCTCTTTGCACAGCTGAGGGTGCCGAGGCGGGAGGAGGGTGGGGAAGCGACACGTACTTGGCCGCAGACGGCTCGAGGACGCCAGCAGAGCCCGCGGCCCTGACTTGAGGTCTAGGGCAACAGGAGTCTCTAATTCTCGCGCGCTCCCGCTAAGGAAGAAGCTAGTCTGCTGGCGGACCTTTGGAGTGACTTCTCTGGGCCTGTGTCCTTTGCTGTAAAATGGGAAAGACCGTGGCCACCCGGAAGATTAAGACAAATCAGATGCCGCTTTGGGAAGCCTTGGAGCCTGCAGAGAGGCCTGGCATGGTGGGCTCCACTCCACTGGCAAAGCGAGTGCCAGAGGAGAGCCGGTTCGGTCTTCTCTCTGGCCTTGACCTTAGCAGAGCAGGTCTTCTCTCTGGCCTTGACCTTAGCGAGGCTCTGTATTTCCTGGGGGTCGCCCTTCCCTGGTCTTTCTGGGATGCCCACATTCTTCCGAGTCTGACTGTGGAGGCCTGATCCGGTACACAGCACCCCCTCAAGGTTTGGGGTAGGCGTGAGGGCTCACGGAGGGGCCGGTGAAGCTGACCTCCATTTCTCACGTTCTCACATCACCTCGGTCAAATCCCGGATTTTCTGATCTGGGCCCTTTCTTCTTCCGCAGGTAAAGGCAATTACTGGACCCTGGACCCAAACTGCGAGAAGATGTTCGACAACGGGAACTTCCGAAGGAAGAGGAAGAGGAGGGGGGAGGCGAGCGCGGCCGCATCCTCGGGTGCCCGGAGCCCGGGAGGAGCCGAGGCGCCGGAGCTGGAGCCCCTGGGCGCCGCCTCCCCGGACCTGCGGCTCTCGTCGTCCCCTCCCGCGCCCGAGGCAGCCGCCTGCTTCTCCAGTTTCGCCTCGGCCATGGGCGCCCTGGCTGGAGGCCTCGGTACCTTTCCCGGGGGCCTGGCGGGCGACTTTTCTTTCGGGAGATCCACGACGGTCGCTGCCCACGGTACCCAGGCCCCCGGCCCCGCGCTCGGCTTCGCCTCCGGCCATCAGACGGCGGCCACCGGCTTCCGCGTCGGTCACTTCGTCTACAGTCGGGAAGGGACTGAAGTTTGAAGGGAGGCCGGGGATTGTCCCGCGTGCGGTGTCCACAGGAGATGAGCTCAGCCCCACGTGTTCGCTCCGCAGGGGTCAGGGCAGCTCGGGGAGCGCAGGGTGCCGGGGCGGGATGCAGGGAACCGAGCCAGCCTGTCGTGCACCCCTCACCCAGGCGACCATCCAGGTGGGGTGAGCGGGCGCTCCCCACTCCCCCTGTGCTTCCACTTGACCTGGACCTCGAACCCACGCTCCCAGGGGGTTCCGCCTTAAAGGGGCCACAGGCTGGCGCTCACCCCAGCTTTTGTGAAGGAACCTGGCGCAGCCCAAAGAGCCTTCTCATACGTGCTAGTGGGGACGCCCGGGCCCCTGTGGGGAGGATTTTCTCCTCCTTCCCAGCCTGGCTCACCCAGCGCACAGGGCCTTTCCTTGGCGCTCCAGGGAGGCCCTCGGGGTTCCGGAGCAGCCCCGGGGGGCCGGCCGGCTTCCACCCACCGTCGGGGGGAGTGTGCAGCCAGCGAGGGGCACCTGGGACGGTCGGGACCGGACGCGAGTACGAGGGACTTCCCGAGGGCTGGATGGGAGGAGGGCTGCGGATGAGCGGCCCTGGGGACACCAGCTCCTTCCCTGCCACTCAGCGCCTGCCTCCCTGAGTCTGTCGTAGGAGCAGGCGCCTCCGGGGACCACCAGAGCCGTGCCGAGCGCGCTGGAGGCTCAGGGTGGGTTTAGGTTTGCCACCCAGCCACACTCGCACGCCGGAGAAACCACTCCTGTTTTCCTCTCCCTTCGTACCCCTCATCCCCCAAGTTGGTCCCCAGAGTCCCCACTCCTTGCGCGGAGCGGCTGCCTTCTGTGCAAATGTAAACACTCCTCCCCAATTTGTATAACATTTATCCAGAAGGTTATCTTTGCAGCCAACAGCCATTGAGAGGAAAAATTTTGACTTCGGGACCTCCCCGAGCTTCTGGAGGCCGGGGCCCGGGATCATTAGGTCCCTCCTGGAGCGGCCGTCGCCTCGCACCAACCTTCCCTGCGCTGGGGGCGCGCAGGAGAGGCGTCTTCCCTGGGGAAGAGCAGGGAGAGGACCCTGCGAGCTTGGAGGAGGGCAGGGGATTTGGCGAGCCCAGCGGAGCAGGTGCCTCCAGGGAGCGAGTTTTAGAGGAAGCGGAAGGGCTTCGGGCATGGCTAGAACAAGCCAAGAGTCGCGGTGCGTTTGGAGACTGGGTGGTGAGACACAAAGCGGCACACTGCTCAGCATCGCCTCTCTCTGCTGCCAGGCTGTGGGAAGGCGAGCAGCGTCCCGGCTCTGTTGTGATACGATGTTGCCCAGCCAAACTTACAACCAACCCAAAATCTTTTTGGGGAAAAACACTCCCCAAATGTAATACAATTTAAGAAAACCAGAAAAAGAAAATCATCACCTTACGAAAAGAAAGAATTTTTTCTCAGGCCCATTTAATGAACAACAAATGCTAAAAAATAAACACCAACATACTGTAACTCAAATCCACTTGCTGTTCTATACATGTGAAGAATCCATCACTATTTCCAACATTTTCAGTGTAGACTCTGCATCTGCAGGGAACTTGGAGTAAAGGAATTTTTAAAAATAAGTTTGACAACGTTGGGAAAGTACAATGTACACGTTTACAATCAATAGAGCTTTCAGAAAATTGGCTGATAAATATGTATATAAACATTGTGTATCATAGCTGCGTGACTGCTAGAAATTGGTACGAAGTTGCTATTTTTATCTTCCAACAATGGTTTTTCTGACAAAATAGAGGGGCGGAAAGTTTCAAAAAGATCTTTCAACCTTTAGTTTGTTTGACTAAAAATCAATTTTTGATGTTTAAAAATGGCTCATCCATTCATACTTTATGCCATTAATTGGTAATGGTATAACCAAATAGATGGAATCTTCATGAGAAAAGTAGAATTTAAAGTAATTCTGACAGTGCAGGGCATTTGGAAATCGGAAACCATCCCTTCTCCATGACAGTCTATGTGTCTGGATGTATTTTTATAACGGAGGGGCAGGGAAGGGGAGAGACTAAAATGCAGTTTCTGGGCCCTGGGGCAGTCAGCTTCAGAACCACTTTGCATTAGCCCAAAGATATATTTTCCCAGAGGAAAGAAACTACTGAAATCAAAATAAGCAAATAGAACAAAGAAGCCTGTTATCGGTTTATAATTAAATATCTTCTTTGGGCCAGGACTCAGTGAATTTGACCTTAGTTTCTAGGACAGCCTTCATGAGCAACTGAAGGACCAGCTCCTTTTGGTCAGATGGAGGAAGTGCTGCCAGGAGGCCAGAAGAATCCTCTCCCCAGGGCTCAGGGTCCCATCTCCACCTCTCTGTCTTTTTGGTCTTTGAAATAGCAAAATGTTGTGCTTTTGCATATCAAGGGTAGGTGCTGTAAGCTACGGCTTTTCTCTTGAGGAAAATTCCAAGTTGTTTTAAAACTAACTGCAAACCTTTACAAAAGGAGTGCCTTGGTAAGATGTCATAAGCACACGATGGAGTGTCACTGAAATACTCAACTTTTCATTTGAATCAACATTTCAGTGGCACGGAATAATTTCAAGTATAGACATGATGTGTTTCCATCTTCAGAAGAGAAAGACAAAATTGTCAGGATACCAGGTTTTTAGGAATTTTTTCCATTGCCAAATAATAGTGGAAATTTTCAGGTGACTGAAAAACCAAAGAGCATAAAAATAAAGTAAATTATGAAATTACCTCCCCTGGAAACAGTCATGGGGTGAAGAGGTGTCCCAGGCAAAGAAGAATCGTTTGTGTTTGAAAACCCAAATATTTGTTAAAAGTATTTTTTAAAAGGTAGTAACTAGAGTTTTAAAAAGTGAGCACTGGATTTCAAGGTAGGAATTCACATATGGATTGAACATTGAGTATGTCCACCTATGATGAACGCAAGTTTTGCATTTTGACAATTCCGCCTTGGGCTATTCATGTTCAACTTTTAATCTTTAATTTCCTGAGTGTATCCATTATAACCAAGTGGCATTTTTTTATTCAGGGAAATAATCTTACAGTAATTATTGTAACTCTTCAGTGAAACAGGAGACTGAAGTTCATTGTGATTTTGCAGATAGAAAAGCTGAGTCAAAGGGTTAAGCGATCTCCAGAAGCTCATCTAATGAGAACTAAAAGGGTTCCTGATAGACACGCAACTTTTCTATGGCTCACGCTCAGAAATGCACCTTCACGTGTACATATCCGTTTGCTCGCGTGTGCGCACACACAAACACGCACGCACACACATCACTGAACCATGTCTTGACCAGGATCCTCAAGAAAAAAGCCATAGATGACTGCACAAACCCATGATACTCAAAGGCATAGTATTTTCAAACAATGCTGTGAGAATATCACATTTGCTGACTTCCCTGGTGGCTCAGTGGTTAAGAATCTGCCTGCCAATGCACGGGACATGGGTTCGATCCCTGGTCCGGGAAGATCCCACACGCCGCAGAGCAGCTAAGCCCGTGCACCACAACTACTGAGCCTGCGCTCTAGAGCCTGCGAGACACAACTACTGAAACCCATAGGCCACAACTACTGAAGCCCACGCGCCTAGAGCCCGTGCTCTGCAACAAGAAAAGCCACCGCAATGAGAAGCCCATGCACCGCAACAAAGAGTAGCCCCTGCTCACCGCAACTAGAGAAAGCCCACACGCAGCAACAAAGACCCAAAGCAGCCAAAAAAAAAAAGAAAAAGTAACACATTTGCATTCAGAATTTGACTTCAGATGGAGAGGAACATGTGCAACCATCGTAGAATGTAGTAGGGGTGGAGTCGCACATCCTAATAAAATGTGATGTGTTCAGTAAATCTTTCGAGCATCAACTCTGTACCTGCCTTTGTATTAAGCCCGGCAGTGAATACCCTGGGCCATTGCTGCCCTCCCAAAGCCTCCTTCCAGTGGGAGAGGCAGAGATCAAGGAGCAGTTACAGACTGGACCGTGGCTATTTGGTTCCAAAGCAATGACTTTATGATCAAGTCCATAAGCCATCTCATTTGTAAACACACAATTGCCTCATGGCTGTGTTTCCTACACTCCGAAAACTCGGAAGTGTCTGTTTGCTTTCTCAGCTTTATAACTTCATTGTGATTTAGGCCAGGAGTTGAACACTGCCCTGGTCTGGAACAAGTGTGATCTGCTCCCTTCTCCACAGCATCATTTAGGAAATTTAACATAAAGCCTGTCCTCTTATTAGAAGATCTATTAACTGATGGTCACAAGAGATGGTGACTCATGGGACCAGAGCTGGCCTTTCCCCAAGCTTCCTGGGTATGGATGACTTTGGTGCATCCTTGCATCCATTTGTTGAAGTTTTGGGAACTCTTTCTCTTTTAATCTAATGTAAAATTTGCTAAATAACATTCCTCAAGGCTACTTGCCCAGCCCCTGCAGTAAACTGACTACTACTCTCTTTCGTAAACTCCCATCAGGGACTGGACACAAAGAATGTTAAATATTCTTAGTTTCATTCAGTTCGCAGAGGGTAAATGAATAGTATATTAAATTTGATTTTCACCAAAAAAATATATCAGAGTTATATCCCTTCGTTAACATGGAGCTAACTGAACTGATGAGTTTTTGAGGTTTTCTCTACCCCCAAGAATCACCCATTCATTCATCTGATACTGATTGAACATCAAGGTGACAAGGACTCTGTTAAATGCTTAATGGACATCATCGATTTAAGCCCTCACAACCAGCCAGGGAGGCAAGTATTATTATCCCCATTTTACTGATGCAGAAATTGAGGCTCAGACAGATTAAGTGGCTTGTTTCCTAGAGGCCACAGAGAATTCAGAGCTGTGTCAGCAAGAACCTACCTACCACCCACCCCTGACTTCCTTGCCTCCCGCTTCATCCTTCAGGTCTGAGGGAGATCTCACTTTTCAGGAATCCTTCCCCGGCATCCAAGTCCAAGTTAGGTGCCCCTCTGCCCTGCTCCTGCAGCTCCTGGATGGGCTTCCTCATCAGCCTCCCCCAGAAGGCCCTGTCACCACCTCCATCCTCTCCTGGGGTCTATGTGGGGAGGGGTTGCCTGATTCATTTCACAGGAACATCCCCAGTGCCAGGCATATTGTAGACACGGTATTGTAGGGGTGGGGGGAGGGTAGCAGGTGAATGAATGAATGAGAGTGTGAGTGGGCAGAGTTGTACCCTAAGCTTTCCATATACTCTCCCTCCCTTCATAGGCCCCCTAGTCTCCTATGACAGGCCTGATTCCTCCATGTATAGAGCCAGAGCTTCAGCTGGACTCTGCAGATACAAAAATGAATGAGACACAGCCTTGGAGACCACTGTCGGGCAGAGTGCCCTGTGCTGGAGTGCTGTGTGCTAAGGAGTGTGGAGCTACGTGTGGGAAAAGCCAGAGACATGATGGGAGATGAGGCCAGTAAGGTCTGGTTAGTTTCTCACTTTGAACGTGAAGGCAATCATAATAATACCAACAACGTCACAGAGAATCCAGGCTCACACCTCCATGGCCACACCTTGATGAGAGGTTAGCTATGTACACGTTTATCGGAGGGATGAGTCTTTACTTGCCAGTGATCCCTGGGCCTTTTCCAGAATACCTTTCCCTGTCACCGCTGCCCTCCCCAGACCTACATCCTTGTCCAGAATGAGACTCAGCTTCCAAGAAGGCAGGAAGAATTTAAGGACAAGAATTGGGTCATGCTTCGGTGCTCCTCCCACAGGGCCTGGACTAAAAGATGAGGAGGGGCAGAGCGCGTGTACAATTGGTCATTTTGACTGCATCTTCTAGAAGTGTTCAGGTGTCTGCCTGGCTCGGGGCCCCTGATCTGTCTCAGCAATCCATCACCTGTGGCTGCCCCTGACTCCTGCACACACTGGCGGTTTGCCTCTGCCTAAGGGGAGCATTAATTTCTGCACCTGAACCAAACGACGCCCTTTGACGGGACCTCGCTTTGCTGGGCTGGGAACACTTTAGTCCTAGAAGCCTAAGGGCAGGTCGGTTCAGGGGAAGATGGACTTTCTTGGGTAAGTAGAATTGATACTTTAATGAAAGGTTTCTGTTTCAGGATTCTTGAAAAGTTGGAGCTTACTTCTTTATGCTCTTTGGGGATCCTGAGTGGAACAGGATGGCTTTGCTGCTTTATTTACTTTGGTTTGTTTGATTTATTATTTTTAAATTTCTGTTAAGACGAATAAATCACATCATATATTTTAATTGAGTAAAATTAAAAGGAATTTGGCATATTACTTAAACCTTGCATGCTACTTACATGCAATGTAAGAAAGAAATTATAAGGGAAGGAAAGAAGAAAGCTTTTAAAGACTCATTTGTAATGCAATTCTTAAGAGATATATTGCCCTTAAACTTTTTTTCCATTCATTATTGCTTTAATTTTTCTACAACACCCTAGTTAGGATATATAATACATAAAAGATATGTAAGAAACGTAATATATATAAGAATGTTCAATAATAATATTTCTTCATTAGCAAGAATTCTTTTCATCCCTGGCAGGAATGTTTCTTCATTTTCTGGGTTTGAATGTATAAGTCTGTTAGTACACATATCATATTAATGCATTCATTGCAGGCACAAAATTAAAATGAGATTTATGAAAGGAAAAAGTCACATAGTTTCAAGTGACTAGTAAGATGGATGTTTCTGAATTCTTCTGACTTCTCAGGAGGAACCCCTCTCCGGCTCAGATTTCACCTGGGCTCATTTATACAGCAACCCCATGGCTCCCTTTGGGGCATCCACAGTAAAAAAGACTTTTAGCATAACTGGGTGTAGAATGACAAGAGCCGATGCTGAGACGCATGCCCTGTTCACCAGCCACTGGAACAGGCTTTCATAAATCCAGACATGATGCTGTGGGCTTTGTGGAGATGTTCAGTTTAGAGATAATCGAATCAAAGTCTTCAAACATGCTACAGAGTGAGTGACAGTGTCAAGAGAGAGCAAAATTGCAGAGTTGGGGTTTCGATTGTAGGAACACAGATCCCTGCAGTTGAAAGGAATCTCGCTAAGATGCACTGGGCAGGCCTGGGTCATCAAGGATGATGCCCTGGTACTGAGCGCTCACTGTCAGCAAGGGCTTTAAAGACGTGACTGCTACTAAAAGCTACTAGGCAAGGAAGGTGGTATTAACTTAGCTTTACAAACGAGAAAATTAGGCTCAAAGAGGTTAAGTGACTCACCCAAGGTGGGTAGGGCAGTGGGGACCAAGGATTAAAGTTAACTAGTCTGACTCCAAAGTCACTGGTGTTCCCACTTTCCGCACTGCCTTTCCTGTAACTGATGGGGAGGGCGGGGAGCGGCAGAGAAACACTGCATTCTCTGTCCTCAAATTCTGCTCTAGAGATGTTAATCCATTGTGTCACATTCCCAGGAAAGCTCAGACACAGGATGGAAACATGAAAACATCACTAACTTTGGACTTTATTATATCAAAAAACATAATTCAATGGGTATGATTTTAAAAAATAGCACACGACTGTTATTTATTACAAAACAGAATTCAGTACTATAATTTTAAGAACTAAGGGCAATCTTTAGATGAACAGAAATACAATCTATAGGCTCCAAACTGAAAAGAGGGCACAAAAATTTACAGTCAGGAAATTCCAAATGATCATATCTGACCCACCACCTGTTTCTGTATGACCCACAAACTAAGAGTGCTTTCACATTGTTTAATGGTTTAAAAAGAACACAAGAGAAGAATATTTCATGACGTGTAAAAATTACAAGAAATTAAAATTTCAACACCTGTAAATATAGATTTACTGAACACAGCCTGCACATTCAGTTCTGTGCTGTCCACAGCTGCTTGGCACTGCATCAGAGACCACAGCTGCATTAGAGAATAGCGTGGCTCTTATGGCTACACACACCGCAGATCCCAGTGACAGAGACAGCCCTGCATCTTAAGGACCACGTATGTGGCTGTTCCAAGACTTTTTTATATTACCAATGCACACCCATTATATCAAAACAAGAAAAGAAAAAAAAATGGACCTCAAATGTTGCAATTATAAGACACAGTAGAGGGTGGGTTATTCTGTTATGGAGTTAGATGGCCAGGCACTGCAGTAGAGGGTGGGTTATTCTGTTATGGAGTTAGATGGCCAGGCACTGCAGTAGAGGGTGGGTTATTCTGTTATGGAGTTAGATGGCCAGGCACTGCAGTAGAGGGTGGGTTATTCTGTTATGGAGTTAGATGGCCAGGCACTGCAGTAGAGGGTGGGTTATTCTGTTATGGAGTTAGTTGGCCAGGCACTGCAGTAGAGGGTGGGTTATTCTGTTATGGAGTTAGATGGCCAGGCACTGCAGTAGAGGGTGGGTTATTCTGTTATGGAGTTAGATGGCCAGGCACTGCAGTAGAGGGTGGGTTATTCTGTTATGGAGTTAGATGGCCAGGCACTGTGTTTATCAGGCAATGACACCATACATGTGCTAAAGAATACACTTTAATCACCATTACCAGACTCAGCCTTTCCTTTCCATTCAGTACAGTAACGGTCAGAAACATTAGAAAATAGCTGTCTATTTTCTAAACAAGTTATCTCACCACAGCAGAATTTCTCCACAAAAATTAGGAAATGAAAATGAAGTTACAACCAGACAAAGTAAGGTTCTGGGTAAGAAAAACTGTTTATTCATGTTGTGTTCATTAAATCAGGTTTGAGAGCAGCAGCTGAAGAAATGTGCTCAGAAAATATCCAGAAAAAGTAAACTTGTTTAAGACCATTAGCTTTTGTCCTCAATTTTGTTCTATTGTAATTATGTGTTATAAGTTGAATGTCATCAATAAAAATTTTGTGGAAATCTATTTTTCTCTCTTGTTATATAAGTATCACAAAATATCCTCAATTTTGACCCTTGGTCCACAAAGCTTAAAATGTTTACCATCTGCCCTTTACAGAAAAAAGTTGTCAACATTTATCAGAGGATAGAAAGGCGAGTGGGAAAATATAGTTAAGAGTAGACGCAAAATATGATGGTAGAAATTAGCCCAAATGCATAATTAATCATAATAAATGTAAATGATAAACTGCTCTAATAAAATCAGAGGACTGGATTTATGTATTTTTAATCTAACTATAAGCTGCTGATAAGAAATATACCTGGAATTAAACCTCAAGGAAAATTGAAAGTGAAGAGATATAAAAAGAAATAGCAGGCCTATTCTAACAAAAAGACAGCTGGTATAGCAACACTAATAAAAAATAAAATTTTAGTGAACACACACGGATATGAAAAAAGAAGAAAAATACACAATAATAAAAGAAATTGACCATCAAGAAGATATAAAGAATATATAAAACCAACAGTATTTTCTCACAATTCAGTAAAGAAAAGCTGACAGAAAGACACACATTTAACAAATCCACAGAGTAGGGGATTTGAACCCACTTCTATCTACATCAATCAGATAAAAATAAAATCAGTAATGCTGTGGACTTGAATATCAAAATTGCCCAACTTGATATAACAGAGATAGTTAGAACCATATGCTAAAATGATATTAATACATATTTCTTACAGTTTTTATTTTGTAAAGTAACCACAGACTAGATCACAAAGGTAAATCTCAACAATGATGGAAGGACTTTGTCACATAGACCATGTTTTCTGACTACAGTGCAATAAAAGATCATTAAAAATGTCTGGATACCAAAATAAATTCTTAAAATTCTTAAATTCTTAAACATGTCATGGGGTAAAGAGAGAATTGAAATGAACAACTGTAAAAGTGCTTAAAAGATGGCTGTTAGAGGGAAACATTTAGCATTACATTTATTTAATCAATGTATTTAGGAAAAACAAAGGATATAAAAAATAATTGAGGGGCTTCCCTGGTGGCGCAGTGGTTGAGAGTCCGCCTGCCAATGCAGGGGACACGGGTTCGTGTCCCGGTCCAGGAAGATCCCACATGCTGCAGATCAGCTAGGCCCATGAGCCATGGCCGCTGAGCCTGCGCGTCCAGAGCCTGTGCTCCACAACGGGAGAGGCCACAACAGTGAGAGGCCTGCGTACCACAAAAAAAAAAAAAAAAAATTATTGAGTTTTGTGTTCAATACAAATAACTAGAAGAGATAAATGGTTTAAAAAGAAAAAGGAAGGAAATTGTAACTATAAAAATAGATGAGTGAAATGGAAGACAAAACAATATAGACAATCAAAAAAATCAGGTGTTGTTTCTTCAAAAAATGAATAAAGCAGGCAAAATTTAGAAAGACAAATCAAGAAGAAAAGAAAAAGGAATCAGTAAGCCATTATCAGGAAAAATGGGCATCTTCAGCCCCTACCACCCTCTTACCCCTGAAATGCTCCTTTGTGACTGGAGGGAAGGAGGTAAGAAAGATTGCAGTTACCACATGGAGAGGAGGGGGAGATTCCACGTGAGGCTCTACTTTCTCTGGGAAGCAAAAGGTGAAGTTACCTGTTGCGAGGTAAAAGTTAAGTAAGGAGGGAGTGAAGGAGGAGTTAAGGAAGGAGAAAGGGAGTCTTAAGAAGAGAAGGTGCAGAAGAATATAGTGGTGAACAACAAAAGGAGAAGACTAAATGTCCCTGAACATGTTAGGGACCATCACCAAGGTTCCAGATGAAGGTAGGGACAGGTTCCTTACTCAGGTCTCAATCCCGATATCAAGCAGAGGGTCAGAAGCTTTGAGGCACCACCTAAAAAATAAAAACCTGTGATGAGTATCTTCAAATAATTGTTTCCAACTAAAACCTTGAAGTTGTATTGGTTTTAAAAGTATTTTAAAATTCAAGCCTTTTAGAGCTAGAATGACAATTTGAGATCATTATTCCAGGGATGGCTAATAACATTGCACTTGTCTCTCCATTCCTTACTCTCAGGGCAGACATTAATAATCAATCACTGGATTCTTATCCACTCCATCTTCAGTTACCTTCAGAATCTTTCTCATTTTTGTCCTTCAGGAGGCCATTGCCTGTCTCTCAGAGTTCATACGTGGAATTAAATCTGCTTCCGGCCATAATAACATAAATGAAGATTGAAAAAGGTCAAATAATTTGTTCAAAGTAGGTCTTCCAGTTAATGGCAGAGTTACGCATAGATTCTGTTTCTCAACTCAGTCAACCATGCTAATGTACTGTGGAAAAGGTAGCAGACATCTTTATATTTCAATAATAACTGTATGGTGGTTTTTTTTGCTTTGGTGTCTTTTAATATTATCTCTTCTTCTTTGTTTATTTTTTGCAATTTGAATAAGATGTGTCTAGGTGGGAGATTTTGGGGTAATTATCCTACTTGGTATCCTCTGAGCTTCCCAAATCTGTGGTTTGGTGTCTGTCATTAATTTTGGAAAATTTTCAGCCATTATTACTTCAAATATTTCTTCTGCCCTTTTCTATCTTTCTTCTCTGGTATTTCAATTACTTGTGTGTTATATATTTTGCAGTTCTTGGATGTTCTGTATTATTTTGTTGTGTTTTAATTATTTTATCTCTGTGCATTTCAGTTTGGAAATTTTCTACTGATTTATCTTTAAGTTCACTGAGTCTTTCCATGGCCAGTCTACTGATGAGCCAATCAAAGACATTCTTCATTTCTGTTGTAGTGTTTTTGATTTCCAGCATTTCCTTTGAATTTTTTCTTGGTTTTCATCACTTTGCTTCCATTACCCATCTTTTTATTATTATTATTATTTTTAATTTATTTTATATTTGGCTGCGTTGGGTCTTTGTTGCTGCATGCAGGCTTTCTCTAGTTGCAGCAAGCGGGGGCTACTCTTCATTGCTGTGCTTGGGCTTCTCATTGCAGTGGCTTCTCTGTTGCAGAGCACGGGCTCTAGGCACACGGGCTTCAACAGTGTGGCATGTGGGCTCAGTAGTTGTGGCTCGCAGGCTCTAGAGATCCGGCTCAGTAGTTGTGACACACGGGCTTAGTTGCTCTGCAGCATGTGGGATCTTCCTGGACCAAGGCTCGAACCCATGTCCCCTGCATTAGCAGATAGATTCTTAACCACTGTGCCACCAGGGAAGTCCCTACCCGTCTGTTTTTGCATGTTGTCTATATTTTTCATTAAAGCCCTTAACATATTATTCATAACTATTTTAAATCACCTATCTGATAATTCCAACACCTGTGTCATATTTGAGACAAGTTCTGTTGCTTGCTTTGTCTCCTCAGACTGTGTTTTTTCTTGCCTGTTAGCATGCCTGGTCATTTTTTGCAGAAAGCTAAACGTGATGGATTGGGTAAATTGGCCTTTATTGTGAGGCTGTGTGTTAATCTGGCTAGAGGTTGGGCTGCATTTAATATTTGCAGTAGGTGCCAGAAGCTTCACATTTCTCTATTGTGCTTGTTTTTGTCTCTCCTGCTGGTTTGGGGCTTCCTGAAGTCCTCTTCCTTAGAAACCTGCAGCTGGTAGTTCTTTCATGTCTCATCCACTGTGTGGGGGAGGGGAAGCGTTCTGTTACTTTGTGATTCCATCTCAGTCTCTGAGTGTGTCGTGTCCTTGGGCTGTGACCTTCACGGGTGTTTCTTAGTGCCCCCACACTTTTCTTGGGCAAGAATCCCAGAGGGTGCTAGAGTCAGAGAAATGCTCTTCCCCAGGGGAGGCAAGGCTTTGGTAAAATTCATTTTTCCCTGGGAAGTAGGCTTTTGTTATGGAGAACACTCTGGGTGTATTTCCCAATGGTTATATCCTTTCCCTTTTCCTGACTTTCAAGGGGTTTTCTTGGCTCCTTATCGTGATAACTTAGAGGGATCCCTGGAAACAAAACCCAGGAAAGTCTAGGGGAAGCCTAAGACTGTGATCCCCCTGAGGGCTTTTCCCTCTCACGCTTGTCTGTGTTCAGCCTTGAGCAATTAATCAAACTCCCCCTGTAAGCGTGTCTAACAGTTTATAGCTCCAGTAGCTTCTGCTCCAGGCAAGCAGAGCTCGGCTGGGACTCTAGGTTTGCCTTTCTTTCTAGGTCTTAGGGTGACAGTTTGTTCTCTGGTGGTTTCGAGAAAAGTCATTGGTCTTCAGTTGGTTCAGCTTTTTCTTGTTGTGAAGATGAGAGTGATGACTTTTAAGCTCTTTACATGTCAGAGCTGAAATTAGAAGCCCTCTTCATACCTTTTTCAAAGATTATTGAATGCCTACTATGTGCCTGGTCGTGAGGTGGTGAACACAAGAAACAAAAGTCCCTGCTTTGCTGAGCTGACTCATGTCCAGATGGCTGTGGAGTCCTAAATCATTTCCAACCTCACCTTCTCCCTTCAATCACAGACCCACATCTCCAGCTATCAGGAAGATGTCACATCAGCCTTTCAAATTCCACGTTGCCAACCTGGACCTCGGTGCCTCCCCACCAAGCCAACTGCTAGCCTTGTATTCACCGTGGTCCATTGAGACACCAGACCACGCCCACCCCACATCCCTCTATTTCATCAATAAACCTCATTCTTAGATAACTTAACTCAGAGGCTTTCTCTCCATCCTTACTGCTACAACTTTGGCTTAGGTTTCTACCATCTCTGTTTAGGGTGTTCCAATGGTCTCTTGACTTCAATGGTCTCCAATCCTTTGTCTACAGTACCACCATACTTAAAATACCATGAGTGACAGATAAAGTCCAAGTTCCTTATCATTTGGACCTTATCTCAAGGTCCTTTACCATCTGGCCCTACATCATTTCCATTCCCTTCCACCATAACTCCTCTCTCTCATCCCCACCGAGTATGCCAGGGCCAGTCCCTCGCCCCCGCCAAGTGCCCCTTCTCTCTCCCCATCTCCCACTACAACCCGAATACTCCTTAAAGATCTTACCTCAGTTCCCAGACAGAATGAATCAGCTCCCTATCCATGTTTACACCCCCCCACACACACATACACACACACACACACACACACACTTTCTGTGACATCTGACACTCTGTCTCAGTCCATTTCAGCTGCTAGCACAAAATACCACACACAGGGTAGCTTATAAACAACAGAAATTTCTGTCTCAGAGTTCTGGAAGCTTGAAGTCCAAGGACAGGGTGCCAGCAGATTTAGTATCTGGTGAGGACCCATTTCCTGATAACCTTCCATGCAGGAGGGGCGGGCCAGGGGGCTCTGTGGGGTCTCTTATAAGAGAACCGGTCCCATTCATTGAGCGTTTTACCCTCAATGACCTAAGCATCTCCTAAAGGCCCCACCTCCTACTACCCTTGCTTTGGGCAGTAGGATTTCAACATATAAATAATGGGGGAGACACAGACATTCAGACCATAGCACACCCTAAGGCGTGATTATTCGTATCTTTTTTTTCTCCACTAAAAAAAAAGTGACTTTTTTTTTTGAGAACATGCATCCCTTACTTACCTCTTGCTGTCAGAAGTTGGCAGTATACCGCAAGCAAAAAATATTAGCTCCCGCACTGAGCGCCAATATGAAAATTGAAATTTTTAATGGAAAATGGGATTTTATTGCATAGAAACAATGCTTGCTGTTATAAAATGGAAAGATCTGTGCTTGTCACTGACTTTTCTCTTCATCCTGGCCCGGAGGTAACCTGGCTGATTTCTAGGTTTGCTTTGCCCACTTGACACTCTTATTGTCATGGCCTCAGAGAAATACACTGAGAAAACAGTGGATTTTTGTATTAACCAATAATACAACTTGGGAGAAATAAGCAGAATCCCATGCATCCTTAAACATTCATTTGTCTCATTTTGCATGTTTTTATTTCTTGAGTAAATTATCAGACTTAAATGTAGAAGACCCAACATGAAGGAAAGCTGTGTGTTCACTGAGAAAGGGAAAAGAAAGATAAACAAACTCTCCATTAATGTGTTTTAAAGTCTAGTCAGACTGTTGAGAGGGGGAAAATACCAGGCAGATTAATTACTTTGGGACTGAATTGATGTTATAGTGGAGGGGCTTGAATAAAGTTTATCAAAATTACGAACAGATCTATGTATTCATTTTCTCAGCAAACTTTGAGTGCTTGGTATATACTTGGGACTCTACAAAAACAGCCTGCAGGAGCGTCAGAAAACGTAGTTAATCAAGGAGGCCAATGAAATTGGGAGAGGGGTTGTTGCCATCTCCACAGCCGCATGCAGCCCAGCAAAGACGTCATCAGGAGGGAGCCCCATCCTGAACCCTGGAAGGTGGAGTGGAGATTCGCCACCTGAGCAGAGTGGCAGGCACCCCTGGGGACAGAAACTAGGTGAGCAAAGACTTAAGACAGCAGTCTTGAGACAGCAGTTCGATATGGGGGGAATGTGAGGGTAAACGTGTGACCCATATTCCTGAGGTTCCATCGGTTGAGTAGGGGACCATGGCTGTGAAATGTGGAATGGCTCTAGCCACAGTCCTGATATGGAAAAGAACTGGAAATCAAGTTCAGTGGCACTGACGCTGGGAGAAAAATCCAGATTAACGTCTTAGGAGACCTTCCCGGGGGAAGGGCTTATGGAGCTAGGATTTTGTTCTTTGTGAGACTTGGCTCACGGGTCTTCGCTGACCCATCTCCGTATCTTCTCTGCCTCTGACGAACACCTGGGCTTCCCCCAGTATTGAGCATCTGGTCATTCCAGGCCCAGAACTAGGTGTTTCCACTGAAGAAGCCTGTTCCCAGCAACATGACAGCCTTTCTGGCAAAGAGGGTCTCCAACCACTATCATTTATATATATATATTTACTATTTTATTTTTAAATTTATTTTTCCATCTCTCTTTATCATTAATATTTTTATTTTACTCCAGTTTCAACAGGTCTAGGCAATTTTCACAGGTGTGTTTACTCTGTCCAGAGACTGACACTCAAATTCTGTATGAATGATGAGCCAGCAGTCAGACACTGGATAAATCTTGCTCTGTTTCCTTTTGCAAGGGATACATCTCACCATTCAGGCCATAGCGGGCATTACCATGACCCAGATTTAGCCAAGCTTAAGCACTGAATGTCAGCAGAAGTAATTCAGAGCTGATGGTGCAACACAGCTTCTAAAGGTGATACTTGATAGGCAAATTTTTTCCCTAAATGCCCCCTACTGGCTTCAGATAGTTAACTGAAAATAATCTAATATTGAACTTAAAGCTTCTACAAGTTCACAGTGAAAAATCCGATCAGATTCCATATACGATCTAGTTTTATTGTTCTCTTGAATCAGAAGGGATAAAATGTAATAAAAATGAAAATATTTTAAAAAACTGTTTCTCCCGATGTCATTTCTCTGAAGAGTATCCTGCGTTTCAACTCACAGATAAGTTGATAAACAGCGGAAATAAAAAAGTCTATAACTACGAAAACCTCTTTAAACTGAACTTAATGCGAAATACTTAAGGTAGCTCTATTCAGCTCTGCTGGCTGAAACTAGCCTTCCTGATCCTTTTGCTTATCTCAGAGGTGGTGCAGGTACCCAGATGCCCAGTCCAATGATGATGTCATGTGCTGCTGATAGGTTTAGAGCTGGAGTTGGGGGAGGGGGCCCTCAGGTTGAAGCTTGCTTCTCTCTTCCCTCTAACCCAACTTTCCTTCATCAGACAAGCCTCCAAAAAAATTGTTCAGAATGTCTCTCCTTCATCTCTCTTCCCAGCTGAAGGCTCTGTTGATCACAGGCTCACTGCTTCAACCTCACTGAAGTTTATAAATAGGAGTAATTCGTTCTAACAATGGAACTGAAAACAGTGTTTTCTGTAAGAACTCGGGTCCACCACCTACAGGGACTACAGGGTGAAATTACAAGAGGGTCCCACTGCATCTGGTTGTCCCCATTGGCCATAAAATTTGTCTCTCTAGCTAGGGTCTTTGTTTTTCCAGAAAGGCCACAAGTGGTCCTCTAATCAGTGTAGAATGTGAAAGGGTATTGAGTTTGTCCTTCTCCTATGCCCCAGTTCAGCGTCATATTGACAATCCCATAATTTGGGGGAAAATACATTTGTGAAAAGCATAATCAAAGGTTCCTCTGAATCATACGCACGTCTCTGCACATTTCATCGACAAATGTATAACTGAAAGAAAGATCTAGAAGTCTCCACGTTCTCATCCATGGTAAATCTGTCTGATTCTTTAAACGTTTTACACAATAGAAACACAAAACTGGGACGAGTGTGTTAATGACCTCTTAGTACCTTTCTGACCTCATCAGAAACCAGTTTGGCACAAAGTTCCTCGTTTGAGAGAAAGGAAAATTTGTCATTATTCTCCCTCGAGTCATTAGAATTGCTCACAGATGAATGAGAGTCATTCTCATCAAGTAGCTCTTGTCTCCCTGGCTTGGGCTTCTTAGCGACTCCCTCCAGCGCTCAGGACAGAAGCTGCTGTTGGCACGAGACGGTACAAGAAAGGGAAGATTCATTCGCACAGTTGCCTTACTGACTAGGCACAAACGGATGGACAGGTAGCCAAGTTCATCAAGGTGACTAAGATGCCAACTGAAATTAGGTGGGTTCTCTGCCCCACCAATCACTCCTCTTCCCAAAGCATGCTTCAAAGTGTGGCTGAGATGGGTTTCCCCAGACAGACGTCCAGAAAACTGTGAAACGTTCCATCAGGAGAGGCAGTAATAAATAAGCCTTTCCAGCTTCCAGCACCAGGGCCTTGGGGAAGCTGCCTTCCCATCAAACCATCATTCTGTCTCCTCCGATAGCACTTTCTTCGTAAAACTAATGATTAACCGCACCTTGTTCTTTCTTGCGTCGTGGTCACGTTGCCTATCTGTCTCCCTAACCGGACAGTCAAATCCCGGTAGACAGAGTAGGCTGATTACTCTTCAGGCCCCTAAGACCCAGGTTTGGGGCACATTGATGTACTCTCAGTAAACACAGGACAAGGCTTTGGGCACTTTTTTGTCTGTTAGCAGAACCTCGCTTTCCGTCACTACGGCAATAGGGGAGCGTGGAAGATTGATTCGTCTCTGGAAGGTCCCACGGGCTGTGGGAAGGGTCCCAGGCTGATCTCAAAGCCCCTCTCTCCACTCTCCAAGCAATTCTCCTATAAGGAGAGGGCTTAGGCTCACCTCCTAGTCATTCTCTCTGGCCTCTAACTGGCCTAAGAGGGGCTGGCAAGCTCCAAGTTCAGTCCACACTCCATCCTCTCTCTCCGGCATTCCTCCGCCACCTCCCTCTGGACCACATTCCCTGGGGCTCCCTCCATCCACCCACTTCTGCAGCCCTAGGCTGATGACTCCTGGCCTCCTGGCCTCACACTTTTCAGTAGCTCCTTCTTCCTTTTAAACCCACGCGGCTGAACACCCTGCAAGGCTCCTTAGGCCACACTGACACCCTCAGGCTATTGAGTACAGCCTTTCTCTTTCCTTTTCTCTCCTGCCTCACCAACTTTGCACAAACAGCTTTTTCGGCCCCAGTCCTCCTCCCAGTGTGCCCACCGCAGTCGTCCTCACAACCACTATCCTCCCTGCACAGGCGGTGTCCCTCCTCCAGGAAGCCTCTCTGGGTTTGGCCTTTGAGTCTTTGTTTTCACAACCCTCTTACTTCCACTCATAGATGACTCACCATTCTCCATCACTCTTTGAGGGTGGGGCTGTGTTTGCCTTTTTCATCACAATATCACCTTGAAATATCACCAGGACAAATCCAGTCCACTGCCTGTTTTTGTGTGGCCCTGAGCTAGGAATGGCTTTTAAGTTTCTAGAGCGTCAGAAGCAAAGCCAAACAAACAAAGAAGAATATGTGACAGAGACTGTGTGTGGCTTGCAAAGCCTGGAGCCCTGGTAGGAATGCAGCCTGGCACACAGTAGGTGGTCAGAAAACATTTGCTTGAGGAATGTGTATTCATAGTTGAAGGCACGTGGGCTGTGCTGTCTGGGAGAGGTGCTCTTTATAACCCATCAGCAGACGGGCACAGATAGAGCTTCACATTCTGGAAGTGACAGTTGGAAACTTCAGAAAACTGTTCTGACACAGTATTTAGGGGATGGAAGCAAGACGGCATTCTGGTACATTTGCATCAGAAACTTCCAGAAACATTTTAAATACAGGTAGCTGGGGATGGGCGCATTTTTTCCTCGCCATCAAGTTCCCAGGGTACAGTCCCATTTTCAGAGTAACAAAGGGAGAAGAGATAAAAGCCAAGTGTGTTTACTTCCAATGTAATCCAATAATCACAGGCATCTTTGATGAACTATTGCTATATATCCTGTGATCCTGGAACAAACACTTTAATGATTTCATACTGTTTTTCCAGGACATGTTTTACCAACTTCAGAGTTAACATAAGCCTTTGCTTGAAAGGTTATATTCCTAAGAAATTAAAACAGGCTCTGTAGTAAAATAATTTGACATTTCAGGGAGTCATTTCTTCCGTACATTGAATGTCAAGGAACATAGAAGAGAATCTCTAATTAATGGTAAAAAACAAAGGACAGTCAAGTCTATTCTTACTTAAGTCCATGGCTTCAACCTGATTAGCCAGATAAACAGCTTTCTGCGTTTAGCCCACTGAGTAATAAATATTCTGTGTCCTTGTCTATTTTCTCTTACAGAGAGAGAGAATTTTCAGCACAGCCCACTAACAAACAAAAGAAATTTAGGTCCCTGAGATTGTTTTTCAAGCCTTTTGCCTGTGTTTCACGGTGACATATACTTTTGTTTAAATAAAACGCTGAACAAGAATATAAAAGTATTCTGGGCAGCAGGAAAGCACAAAGACTTGGAAGCAAGAGAAGAAGAGATGTTTCAGGGACATGAAAGATCAGCGTGGCTGGTGCCCAGCACTGGGGTAACATAAGAAGAGGCTGGTGGGCTAAGCACGGGCTGAGTCCTCTGGGCAGTTAGGACTTGACCCCCAGGGCAAAAGGGTGGGTGCTTATGATACTAAGAGGGGCTGGCCTAGTGAAGAGGGGGTTATACAGAAGTGGTCGCTTTTGGAAAAAGTTATGGTTGAGTACGTAGAATCTGGGTATTGGCTTCTTAGACTGGCTCTACGTTTACCATCAGGATTATTTGGAGGGAAACCAGTTAATTCATAAGCTCCCTGGGTCTCCCGTTCCCCTACGGTAAAAGACACCACCTCACGGCAATTCTTTGAGGACTGAATGATGCAATACACATAAAATACCTGGAATGTGCCTGGTACTTGGTAGGGACACAACACATGTTAATTGTTTATTCTGCAGTTCCAGAACATTTCTAAAATTGTCTTTCTTTGTAATAATAATAGCTAACATACTATGTGCCAGACTTTATTCTAACTGGTTTTTAACCAACGAATTAATGTAACTCTTACAACCTAAGAAGTAGGACTTATTGCTATCTTTACTTATACGTGAGGAGACTAAAACACAGAGAGGTTTGAATAACTTGCCCAAATGACACAGCAACTAAGTGCAGAGCTGGGATTTGAACCCAAGCAGTGTGATTGAGTCCTCCCACAACCAAGAGACCAATTTGCCTATTATACATAAATGATCCATCTGAGTCCCACAAACAAGCCTTAAGGTAGGTATGTTATTTTCTTTTTTTAATTTTATTTTAATTTTATCTTGCGCTATAATTGATTTACAATGTTGTGTTAGTTTCAGGTGTACAGCAAAGTGGTTCAGTTATACATATACATATACGCATTCTTTTTCAGTCTTTTCCCATATAGGTCATTACAGAGTATTGAGTAGAGTTCCCAGTAGTTCTTTGTTGATTATCTATTTTTATACCGTAGTGTGTATCTGTTCATCCCCAACTCCTAATTTAACGCACCCCCTCACCTGTCCCCTTTGGTAACCATAAGTTTGTTTTTGAAGTCTGTTTCTGTTTTGTAAATAAGTTCATTTGTATCATTTATTTATTATGTTTTTAATTTTTTTTTTTTGCCTATGCCGCTCAGCTTGCTGGATCTTAGTTCCCCAACCAGGGTTTGAACCTGTGCCCTCAGCAGTGAAAGTGTGGAGTCTAACTGCTAGACTGCCAGGGAATTCCCAGTATCATTTCTTTAGAACTTTACATCATTTCATCATGAGCTTCCATATGCAGAAGTCGAGGCTGACAGTCTAAGCGGCTGGTCCCTGCCTGAGCAGTTAGCCTCAAAGAAGCCACACAAGGACTCTGGCCTCAGTCACAAGACTTTGATTTCGGGGCCCTTTCCACCACACCCCAAGGGAGGCCCACCTCCCAGAGATGAGAAAAAGCAGATTCCAGTTGGAGTACACATCTGTTTGCAAGTCTGCTAAAGTATCGCGTAACTGAAGGATATTCCAAGAACATCTCTCTCTCCGCAAGCTTGGTGTCTGTATCGCATTAAAACTATTTAAATTAGTGTCTGTGACTGCAAGATCCTCACATGCTCCAACATTTGCATGTCACAGGAACTGAGATTTATACCTATGATTTATACATATATTACTATTTATACATAAATTATACATAAATATAGACTTAAGCATACTATTTATACATATGATTTTTTAAATTATTTTATTTTATTTTTATTTATTATTTTTGGCTGCATTGGGTCTTTGTTGCTGTGCACGGGCTTTCTCTAGTTGCGGCAAGCGGGGGCTACTCTTCGTTGAGGTGCGCGGGCTTCTCATTGCAGTGGCTTCTCGTGTCGCGGAGCACAGGCTCTAGGCACGCGTGCTTCAGTAGTTGTGGCATGTGGGCTCAGTAGTTGTGGCTTGCGGGCTCAGTAGTTGTGGCTTGCAGGCTTAGTTGCTCCGCGGCATGTGGGATCTTCCCGGACCAGGGCTTGAACCAGTGTCCCCTTCACTGGCAGGTGGATTGTTAACCACTGAGTCACCAGGGGAGCCTTATGCATATTATTTGATAACAATTATGGATCTCCAAATCAACTTGTATTTCAAAAGAAACAGCACAGCAGTAAATCTTGATCTAAGAGCCAGAAAAGATAGAAGATAGATAAAACGTGTCTGTGTATACATGTATATGTGTATTCTAATCCTGAAAGTATGTTTTCTAAAAAGGCAAAAATACGAACTGTGTGAGTTCTCTATAAAATGAGAAAGTTAACCAGGATCCCACTAACGCCTTTAATAAATTATAATTGTGAAAAGCCAGACATGGGAACCCTTGGAATCAAGAGAGCCTGTGTAGAGATTCCTCACC
This sequence comes from Phocoena phocoena, assembly GCF_963924675.1. Taxonomy (NCBI): domain Eukaryota; kingdom Metazoa; phylum Chordata; class Mammalia; order Artiodactyla; family Phocoenidae; genus Phocoena; species Phocoena phocoena. Next base: position 4,616,817 of record NC_089234.1, on the reverse strand, counting down.
CCCCACGGGTGTCTGCCTGTCTCATTGCTACTGTATAACCTGACCCATCTTCATGCATTAGGGCTGAGCTTAGCATAGAGCCACACATCACCCGCTGGACAGTTATGGGAGCCACTCTGAAAGCTAGAAATACCAAAGAGAGACTCAATGACCATGATCATGCTGGGAAACAAAAGTCACAGCCCTGTCTTTTCCAGAAAGGATCCATTTCCAAACCATATGCCCCAGCAGCTTCCTGCTGACTTTAACCCAACAAGAAAGCTATAAGGAGCCTGAGCTAGTCCAGGCCTGTGAAATTTCTCACCCATTTGATGGTAAAAAGAGAACGTATTTGGAGAGTTTTGCTTTCATATCCAATCATTCTTAACTAACAAATGTCAACTTAATTCAGTTGCACCAAATCAAGACCTTCTGTAGATTTTGAGGCAAAAATTTCTCATGACTATTCTACTTTTTCAGTGCTTGTGAAAATGGATCAGAGATTTAAGTATTTTTTAAAAATGAAAACTTTTAAGTGCTAGAAGAAAATATGAGTGAACTTGTCTATATAGGTTGAGTGGGGGAAACTCAAAATCCACAATAGGTGAGGAAAAAGATTGATAAATTTGACTTCACAAGAAAAAGTTTTGCATGGCATAAAGAGTAAATTAATATTGCCATGATATAAAAAATGTTCTTCTTTGTAGTAATAGTCCTTGTCTTTTTTTTTTTTTTTTTTTGTGGTACGCGGGCCTCTCACTGCCGCGGCCCCTCCCGCCGCGGAGCACAGGCTCCGGCCGCTCCACGGCATGTGGGATCTTCCCGGACCGGGGCATTAACCCGTGGCCCCTGCATCAACAGGCGGACTCTCAACCGCTGCGCCACCAGGGAAGCCCTAGCTCCAACATTTTTATAGTTTTCATTTCCTTATTGAGATTCTCTATCCATTCATTAGTAGTATATTTTCCCCAACTATCTAAATGTTTTTCTTTCCATTCTTTTAACATATTTACAATAGCTGCCTTGAAGTCATTTCCTTCTAAATCCAATAAATTTTCCTATTTGTATTGACTGCTTTTCTTCCTGAGTATGGATCACACTTTCCTGTTTCTCTGCATGTCTAGTAATTTTCAGTTAAAGACTGGACAGTGTAAATTATGTGTGTTAATGACTCTGGATTCTGTCATATTCTTCTGAGGATTATTGGGCTTTTGTCTGGGTTCAAGCAGAAAATTATATTTCCTCATAGCAGGCAGCTGCTGTTACCTATTCTCATAGCTTCCTCTACTCCTTTTATAGGTTGGCCCCTATGCTTCTGAAATGTGGTGGTCAGCCAAGACTTTGAGCAGAGTTGAAGGTCAAACTCTACGTGCTTTCCTTGCTTTTAGAAATTATCTGCTAATTTTCATCTGCTCTGCTGAAGGTGAGTTCTGTACTCTGATACCTTAAGCCCTTTCAGCTTCAGTTTTCTTTCACTCATTCTTCTCAAGGTTGTAGAATGTATGCTGTTAATAAAAGCATTAAAATCACTAATCTGTTTCTGCATAGCTTATCTCTCAAGAATCTATTTTCCTCTGTCCTCTAGTTGCTTTTCATGGGGTCTCTCCTATATCTGCATAATTAGCTGTCAGTCAGGATTTTGGAGTTTATTCTCTGAATTTGTGTCTTATTCTTTCTCAGGTTCTCATATTGCCATAATTTCCACTTTCAATGTTCGGCTGTTTCCCCAGCCAGCTCTGAACTCTGTTCTCTGGATGTAAAATTATGTTTTGTCCAGCCACCATTTCTTATAGCCCTAGCCCTGGGGTGGATCAGCATCCTTGCTCCAGCCAGCTACAAACTCACAATGTTTATCTCTTACATTTTCAGCCTTTTGAAATTAAACCTCACTAGTTTCCATTTGTTTTCAGATTCTTTCTCATGTCTTTCAACAGTTGGTTTTTTTTTAATTTTACTCATTTCTTGTATTGTTATCTGTAGGGATTTTCATGATCACTTAATTTCTCTGCTAGTACTGGAAATTGAGATTTTTTTCAAAGTTTCAATTATTTGTTTTATTTATTATTAGTTTCTAGAGTTTTTCAGTTTCATATCTGTTAAAAATTGCAAGTATATTTCATTATGTCAGTGAGATTGCATCTGTTCTACATTTTGGAAGGAATTTATTGAGATGTTGTTTGTAGCCTAATATAGAGTCAATGTTTGTTAATGGCACTCCATGGGCACTGAAAAAATAAATGTATTCACCATTATGTAGAATAGAATAAAGTTTGATATATATATATTAGGTAGTTTTATCAATTATGTTTTAAATATTGTCTATATCATCTGTTATTTTTTGTGTTCTAGGTCTGTGATAGGCTATTAGAGGTTACTTAAGACTCCCATTGCTATTGTGTTTCTGTTCATTTTTTTCCTGCGTTTTTTTGAGTTTAAATATTATGCATATTGATCCTATTATCATTATATATTATATGCACACTGATGCTAATAATTTTATATATTATTTGGTACATAAAGACTAATGGCAATTACAGTCTTATTCTACAATGAACCTTTTTTTTTTTAAACATCTTTTTTTTTTTTTTGCAGTACGCGGGCCTCTCACTGTTGTGGCCTCTCCCGTTGTGGAGCACAGGCTCCGGACGCGCAGGTTCAGCAGCCTTGGCTCACGGGCCCAGCTGCCCCGCAGCATGTGGGATCCTCCTGGACCGGGGCACAAACCCGTGTCCCCTGCATCGGCGGGCAGACTCTCAACCACTGCACCACCAGGGAAGACCTACAATGTACCTTTATTGTTGTAAAAGACTTCTCAGTAATGTTTTTCAGTGATAAATTTTTTATTATATTTTCTGGCCATTTGACATGATTTTACTTGTTTAAAAGTAATCTGTGTGTTCCTTTTCTGATATAAAATATCATTAAATAGAATTTAGCTACAAGATTTCACAGCAGTATGTAGCAAGATAGAAAATATTTTTATGTCCTCATCGGCGACTCATCCCTCCTGAATTCTCTCACATTCAAGGTGAAATATACATCAGGCTCAGTACCGATCCAGAGCAGAGAGTCATTCAACATCACTGGACATCACGTGAGTTCATGTGACCCACCTTCTCTTCATCCATGAACATTCCTGGTTAAGGCAGGTTATCCTTGACTCCACTCTTTCTATGAGCCAGACACCAAGATACACACTGTAATGATACGATATTATTAAATCCTTCCAACAAATCATCACCAGTTGTACAGGTAAGGATCTGAGAGTAGAGGTTAATTTTCCCAAAGGTACAGGTTCTGCCAAGGTGCTTTTCAGATGTTATATGTCCATTAGGCTAGGCATGTGCTAGTAAGGGTCAGAGCTAGAAGCTGGATATGACTTTTAATTTCAAACTGTCTTATTCCTCCACCTACCAACATCTTAACCACCATCTATTCTCCACCATCTCATACAACTTCCCAGTGAGAAGCTTTGGGCTGCTGCAGAGTTTTGGTAGGAAACTCCATGTAGGGTTGCCTTCTACTCATTCACCAGTTTCTGGTTTTATCAGCTTTGGCCAGCGCACCAGGAAAGCACCTGGGCATGGAGATTAAACACAGCAATGTGGACCATAAAGAATCACTGAGGGGGCTTCCCTGGTGGCACAGTGGTTGGGAGTCCGCCTGCCGATGCAGGGGACGGGGGTTCGTGCCCCGGTCCGGGAGGATCCCACGTGCCGCGGGGTGGCTGGGCCCGTGGGCCATGGCCGCTGGGCCTGCGCGTCTGGAGCCTGTGCTCTGCGACGGGAGGGGCCACAGCGGTGAGAAGCCCGCGTACCGCAAAAAAACAAAAAACCAAGAATCACTGAGGACTCTTTTCCTAGGAAGACAGCAGTTACTGGCATCCATCTGGAAGCTTGTGGAATACTGAATGGCACCTTCCTATGCAGTGCTATGCTACCCATGTCCAGAGCCCTACCGTTCATTGCTTTCCAGACTACACTGCAGCCAGCTCTTCCAGGGTAGGGTCCTCCTTTGCCTGCTTTCTATTCCCAGAGCCCAGAGGAGGCGCTCAGTGCATGCTGTTTGAGTTTTAAATACAATGTGTCATCAGAATGCATTCTCTATACACACAAAAAAAGTCAGTCACTCAGATTAGCTGAAAGAAAAGCAAGTATGAATTGTTTAAAATTCTGTTTTATAGTCTTTTATGCTCTTTTGTAAAAGCTAAGTCTAATAGCTGATGGCTAAATGGAGAACGTATCTCAGGGCTTTTAAAATTATATACAGAGATGAACTTCAACAAGCACAACTTTTAAAATAAAAACGGGGCTGTTGACACACAAACTTGAGGAGCCCTCTTCTTCAAATAGTTAAATGTACTCTCATCACCATATCACTCCACCTTCGGGATGAAGTTCTGAATTTAAAGTTGTAGTGACTCTTTAACTAATAATATTCTACTACAGATTTCTTTAATAATTTTCTAACAAGAAGTCCTATGAAATGTAATAAATCTTAGACACGAAACGCAATGTATTTTTTAAACTTTTACTATTCTAACTTTGTTTTTATAAGTCAATTTATCCTTTTAAAAATACCCTGCAGGGCTTCCCTGGTGGCGCAGTGGTTGAGGGTCCGCCTGCCGATGCAGGGGCCATGGGTTCGTGCCCCGGTCCAGGAAGATCCCACATGCCGCGGAGCGGCTGGGCCCGTGAGCCATGGCCGCTGAGCCTGCGCGTCGGGAGCCTGTGCTCCGCGGCGGGAGAGGCCACAACATAAGAGGCCCTCGTACAGCAAAAAAAAAAAAAAAAAAATACCCTGCAATATCACCCAATTAGTTTAAAACTGCATACATAATTGAGTCATGACAAAAACCCCCAAGGTTTTATTGTCATATGTGTTTTAATTTAGTGGGTTATATATTTTAGGAATGTTGGTGACAGGGCTTCATTCTCAAGGTTCATCAATTAAGTGCTTCAATTGAAAATGGAGATAATCACATTCATAACTATTAATCTCCCTTTTCTCTTTATCTACAAGATCTCAGTATTATTGAGAAGGTGGAAACATATCTGGCTTTAAAAAAAGAAACCTGCATTTCTCATCATCTTGTGGAAATATGGCTTCCCTGTGACTAAGTTCTGACCAATGAAGTATGATCAAAAGTTGTTTGTTGAAGGTCTGGGAAAATCTTAAAATTGGGGTAGGGAGGGGCATATTCAGGTTGTGTACAGCCTCTTTGCCTTTTGTTCTTTGTCTTCATCCTTTTTCTCCTGCCTGAAATGCAGTCATGATGGCTGGAGCCCTAGGAGCCATTTTGAACACATGAGGATGAGGGGGGACCCCTGAGAATGGCAGAGAAGAAAGGTGAAAGATGTCTGGAACCCTGATGATTTTGTGGAACTACCACCGTACCAGGCCTGACTGGCCTCTTGCAGATGGTTTTTACGTCAAAGAAAAACAAAACTTCTATTTAATTTGATGGAGTGTGCAAACTCTCAGCTCATCCTCAATATGACTTTCCAAGGAAAATTAGCCAAAGTTCAAAATAAATGTATGAGATATAAAAACGTTCTTGTAGCCCGGGAAGTGGTATGTGACGGGAGTGGGGGGCATGTGGTTAAGGCACACTCTCAATCCATGCCCAAGCTCTGCCTCACTCACTCTGTGAGGATGGACCAAAGAAAAAGTGTCACTTTTCACCTCCATTGTATCATCAAGAAAATGACGGTGGGTTCGCCAGTTCACTCATCCCTACCTCAAATGTTTGTTGAGTGTTTAGCACATGCAGCTCCGTGCATGCAATCTACAGATTCAGTGACAAGCAGTGACAGGCTATTGCTGTCATGTCACTCAGGCTTGGGACCCAACTTGTGTTGGCAAAGAGAAGGCGTAGAAGACATTATTTTTTGCTCGGCCTGGAGAGATACTGCATGGGTTTGATGAATTGATGACAGAAAGAAGAAAGAAGAGACATACAATGGGGGTGGGTGGGGGAGGAAGACCCTACTCATCTGCCTGGAGACAATGACTTTTGAGTTCTGCAACCCCCTTCCCAACCACACACACACACACACACACACACACACACACACACACACACACTCTTTGGAGGGGCTCAGCTCACTGGTGCTGGATGGGTCTAACCCCACAGAGCCCTTGGCTTGCACTTTGACTAGCAATTTGTATACAACCGAGCAAACTAGTTGTTGCCCCTCTGCTTTCTAACCCAGTATTTACCTACAAAACAAATATGATTTACTGATACTTTTCAACTGAAATTCGATGCCCGTAGGAATGCATGCCAAGGCTGGGGCAGACTTGTCTTTGAAGGGCTCCAGCTTTCATTTTGCAAAGCCATTTATTGGTTTTTCCCTTGGGCACAGATGTCTTTAGGCACCTGGGGGACAAGGAGCCTTCTTTCATGGAAACAGTTCTCCAGTCTCTCTGGAAGTCAAAGATATTGGGCATTCTTGTTCCTGAGAGCATTTCAATACATTTGCTCTTCCTTAAAATTTCACACCAAGTCAAAAGTGTGAAAAGGTGACAGAATGTGTAAGAACACTCATCATCTCCATCCTTGCTCTAGAAAATGTCAGAACAAGAGGGAAATTAGACACGAACAATAACTCTTGTCCAGCTAGAATAAAAATGGAAGAAGCAATGACATTGCATGTACTTCCTTGTAGACCTTAAAGCCATATGCTCATTTTGTGATTTAAAATTCACAAATCTGCGGCTCCCCTGGTGGCGCAGTGGTTGAGAGTCTGCCTGCCGATGCAGAGGACACGGGTTCGTGCCCTGGTCCGGGAAGATCCCACATGTCGCGGAGCAGCTGGGCCCGTGAGCCATGGCCGTTGGGCCTGTGTGTCTGGAGCCTGTGCTCCACAATGGGAGAGGTCACAACAGTGAGAGGCCTGCGTACCGCAAAAAAAAAAAAAAAAAAAAATCACAAATCCTACCCAGGAATAGGCTTTGGTCCTTTTAGTGATCTTGTGAACCACACATGTGAATAAAGTCTGCTAAGCCACACTTCTCTTCAACACAAGCCAAGTCCTTCCTTGTATACCTTCCCCTTCAATCATACCTGAAGATGTAACTGCTAACCTCTGGATCTGGGAGAGGAGAAGGAACTAGAGGACCAGTTGGTCTGAAAGTCCTTCTCCCACCTGGTGCTGAATTTTCTACCCTTTTGTCAGTTACTCCACTTGGTCAAAACCATGCATCTCTCCACTCTCCCATCCCCTCACTCCCAACCCCAACCTGGCCACTATTTAAAATATTTCTTGGTCAAGCATGCCCTGGACAGGGGTCAGGAGACTGGGGTCTAGTTCTGGGTCTGCCATCCACTAGCTGTATGGCTGGAACCAAAGTTGACTTCTCTGGGTCTTTTTTTATAAAACTGAGAGAACTAGGTTATATTATCGGTAAATTCCCTTCGTCTATGAAGGATTTTACCTGGTTGAAAAATTATCAATGATTAAGAAGCATCTCTGAATTGTGGCACCAGCTGGGTCTGCTTTAAAAGCAGAACTGTGAAGAAATGAAGGAGTACGGAAGTGGTGGGGTCCCTGTAGGGACTGGGGAACCTCATCTTCCTGGAGCAGAGCAGAGCCTTCCCACAGAAATTGTGTCCAAGGATGCTGCACACCTGCCGCTCCTTCCCTTCAGTGGAAGGAGGGTTCAGGATAAGAGGCTTCCTTGTCTGTAAGCTGGCAGGAGACCACGCCCTCCTCCTATGTGCATCCCTCCAGGCACAAGGCTGTGTGAGCCTGTCAGGGAATCGCCCGGTGTCCTTCAGTGGTAGCCTGGATGTGATCTTTTGAAAGCTGGAGACTTGGGATAGGCATCCATTTGGCCTAAAGCAAGAGTTTGGGGATTTTTGTTATTTTTGTTTTGTTTTCTTTTGTTTTACCCAAAGTTCATTTTGCAGAGAAATTGGCACTGTTTCTCAGAAGAAAAAAGCAGCCTTGGGAAATTTTTCTTCTTAGGGGTTTTGTCCAAAGGCCAAAATCACACTTGAAATTGCTGAGAGGGGTTTTTCCACTATAGGAATTGGCAGCTTCCCCAGAAACATAGAAACATTTATGAACTCAACAGGAAACTAAACGTGAAAAGCAAAACTCTGCAGTTCCGTCATGCCTTGGCGAGCCAGGTAGATGGTGCAGGAAGGAGAGGGACCTCAAGCAGAAGGCTTTTACCCCAGACATCACTCCACCTGGGTCCACCTGGGAGGATCCCCACCCAGCTCAGCACACCTCTGCCCTCTGGACACAGAAATACAAGGGGGTGATGGCGACACCGTCCTGGCAGCCCCGGGGGCCCACTCTGGTGCCTACTCTGGTTTGGGGAAGGACGAGCAGACACAGTGGACTCCTTCAGTGACAGGGCAGCATGGTTGGAACTCAAGGCACTGCGGAGGCGCTGCTGGTTTTGTCCTGGAAGAGAGCCTTTTCAAGGGAGCTGTTGGGGCCTTAAATATTTCCTTATCACTCAGGACAGGAAGTGCTCCAGGACCAGAGAGGGAATCCATCACCTTAATGCATGTTCTCACTGCTTGCATGGGGCAAATACTTCCCACTCTGAAGTCCTGCCTGCCAGACACGCATTAGCAGCAAAATTAATGCACGTAGCGACTGAGTCATCTCAAAAAAGACTACCTCTGTAATCAGTTAGACTCATGGTCCTGCAGCATTCAATTCCTGCCGATGTGCGTTTTAAACCAGCACTTCAAAATAATCAATTTCTGATTCTCGGGTCTACTGCAATGGCTTCTCAGGACGAACTGCTTTCAGAGACATTACCAAGTTGATGCCACGGACAAAGGGACCCTGCACCAGAGTTTCCACCAAGCCAACCCCCTCCAACCAGGTCTTCCGGAAAACGGGGTACCGGAAGGATCATGTGTTTGGGGTGGGGGGTTTCACCTCTGATATTATGCAATTCTCACATGAGCCTCCCTGCGCCCTCTCCAAGACCTTGGCGGACCTCCCCTTTTGCTCTAGACTGCCCTTTTCTGGAATTTAATTCATAAGTGAATTTTACGTGATTAATCAAATGGCATCCAGTCAAGTTTCAACTTGCAAAGAACAAAAAGAAAACCTTATATCCTCGCGTTTTCAGGGAGTATCACTGATTGCTTTACTCTGAGTTTCCACCAAACCACTTGACACTCTGTGAGTGCTGTTTGTAGGTTGAATAGGGTTGTTGTTTTTTTTAAAGGTACTACTAATATTTTAAATTTATTTATTTGTTTATTTTTGGCTGTGTTGGGTCTTCCTTGCTGCGTGCAGGCTTTCTCTAGGTGCAGCGAGAGGGGGCTACTCTTCGTTGCGACGCGTGGGCTTCTCATTGCAGTGGCTTCCCTTGTTGTGGAGCACAGGCTGTAGGCTCGTGGACTTCAGTAGTTGTGGCACATGGACTCAGTAGCTGTGGCTCTTGGGCTGTAGAGTGCATGGGCTTAGTTGCTCTGCGACATGTGGGATCTTCCCAGACCAGGGCTCGAACCCATGTCCCCTGCATTGGCAGGCGGATTCTTAACCACTGCACCACCAGGGAAGTCCCTAGAATAGGGTTTTAACAAAATTATCCTCAAAACTTTTTATGCATTATGATGACATGTTACATTGATGGTAGAAAAAGAACAGATATTGGAGCCAGTCCTTTCTGGGTTTAAATCCATTCCACTTAACAATTTACTGTGTGACCTTGGGTGTGTTGACCTGAAACAAACAGACTGCCAGATTTTTCTCCAGCAAAGATGGATTTATTTGGGATCAGCAGAGAATTGTAATTCCGGGTCTGCAGCTATGGTGAGCCACATGCAAGCCCCTGAACTGCAAGGAAAGGAGATGCTTTTATATAGGGGAAAAGAAAGTTGGAAGGCTGGAGTAAACAAGGAGCCCAAGGCTTTTCATTGGCTGAGTCCTTGCCAGGACAGAAGAGGAGTCTTTCTTCTTCCTCTTGGCTCTGCTATGGTCACAGGACATGAGAACGCCCCCTTCTGGTCTCCTGACTCAGTAATTGAGGCTCCTGTTTATTAATTTTTATAGGTATGTTACTTAACCTCTCTGAGTCTCAGGATTTTCATTTACCTGTTTAAATACCTTGCACAGTGCCTGGTGTATAATACACACTCAAACTCAGAGTTCCTTTCCATTTCCTTATCTATTTCTAGGTAAGGAAACAACAATCGTGAGGTAAGTAATTTGCCAGATATTGTATAATAATAATTATTGTTATTTATTGTTGTTGTTGTTTCCATTATTATATTATTATTTTGTTCATTCTTTTTGTTTGTTTTTGTTTTTTGCGGTACGCGGGCCTCTCACTGTTGTGGCCCCTCCCGTTGCGGAGCACAGGCTCCGGACGCGCAGGCTCAGTGGCCATGGCTCACGGGCCCAGCTGCTCCGCGGCATGTGGGATCCTCCCGGACCGGGGCACGAACCCGTGTCCCCTGCATCGGCAGGCGGACTCTCAACCACTGCACCACCGGGGAAGCCCTATTTTGTTCATTCTTGTAGGTAACATTCTTTGAGCACTTTTTTCTCTCCCAGACATTATGGTCAGTTCCTATCTATGCATGATACCAGAAGAAGTGTGTAAAGGGCTGAACCACCCAAAATTTCAAAGTCATTTATAAATTAGGTTTCAAAACCATAAACAAAGAACAAATCAGTAAACTGGATGTCGTCAAAACTAAAGACTACTGTGCTTCAAAGGACACCATTAAAGAGTGAAAAGACAACCCGCAGAATGGGAGAAAAAAATTGCAAACCGTATATCTGATAAAGGACTTGTATCTAGATTATATAAAGAATATTTGTGACTCAAAAATAAAAAGACTACCCCACCAAAAAAAGTAAGCAAAGGGTCTGAATAGACGTTTATTCAAAGAAGATATACAAGTGGCCAATGAAAATATGCTCAAAATCATTAGCTATCAGGGAAATGTAAATCAAAAGCACAATGAGATACTACACAGCACCCACTAAGACAGCTAAAATAAAAAAGATGGGTAATAACAAGCATTGCAAGGATGGGCAGAACACAGAACCCTTGTACACTGGTAGCGGGGATGTAAAATGGAGCATCTAGTTTTGAAAAGGGTCTGAGAGTTCCTAAAATAGTTAAATGTAGAGTTACTCTATGACCCAACAATTTAATCCTAGGTACATATTCAAGAGAAATGAAAACATATGTCCACACAGCAACTGGTACATGAAAGCTTATTGCAACATTAATTGTGATTGCCAAAAAGGGGAAAGTAACACAATATCCATTGACTGATTAATGGATGAGTAATGTGTTATATCCATACAGTGGAATTATTTGGCCATAAAAAGGAATAAAGTACGGATACGTACTACAACAGTGTTGGATCTTGAAAACATTAGGCTGAGTAAAAAAAAGCGAGTCACAAAAGGCCACATGTTATATGATTTCATTTATATGAAATATATAGAATAGGTAAACCCAGAGAAAAGGAAAATGGATTAGTGTTTGCATAGGGCTGGGGGTTGGAAAGAAATGGAGAGTGACTGCTGATGTGTACAGGTGGTTCCATTTGAGGGGACGAAAATCTCCTAAAAATGACTGTGGTGATGGTTGCATGACTCTGTGAATGTACTATAAACCACTGAACTGTGTACTTTAAATGGGTGAATTGTATGGTACGTGAATTATATCACGATCAGAATATTATTTTAAAAAAATAAGCAAGCGGTTAGTATATATTGACTTTCTTTGACAAGGTGAGCTCGGAGTTTTAAGGTAGTCTGTGGTCCTTCAGCACCCCTTCCATCCCCTCCCCCAAACACACACAGTGATCAGGGAACTGTCCCGGAGGCCTTGGTGCTGAAGGGCACTGGGTGACGGCCCAATGTGGCAGCCGCATCCGATCATCTGAAGCTCCTCCATGCACCAAGAAGTCCAATTCTCTGCACTGGTGCCATTCTGGCCAGCAATGCCCTTCCAGCTACATCTCTATTGGTAAATTCTGGTGCTTCTTTCAAGGCATGGTTTTGGGGCCACTTCCTCTGGTGCCCCACCCAACTCTTCTGACATGGTTAGACGCTCTCAGCCTTGTCACACTGCATGACCATTAGATGAATACCTATCCCCCTCCTCCCGCCCCAATTACGCTTTCAGCTCCCTGAAGACAGGAACTGAAACATGTTTATCTGAATGTCTGCGTCACCTGCCAATGCCCAATAGCCAATGAATGAGAAAGCTAAGGGGGTCACTGAGCACTTACTGCGTGTCAGACATCATGACACAGTGCTCACATACGGCACAGTATTGATTATCAATACTTTTCCCAAAAGCCTGAAGAAGTTGATATTATAAACCACACTTTTCCAATAAGGAACCCAAGACTCAGAGAGGTCAAGTTCCTTCTCAAGGTCACAGCGTGAACACTTAGCAGAACCTGTATTGAGGGCAGTCCATATCATGCTAAAGACCATGGCTTCTTATAAAGAACTGAACAGTCTCTCAAGACTATTTTTTTTAAAATAAATTTATTTTATTTTTGGCTGTGCTGGGTCTTCGCTGCTGCATGCCAGCTTTTCTCTAGTTGCGGCGAGCGGGGGTTACTCTTCCTTGCGGTTCGTGGGCTTCTCATTGCGGTGGCTTCTCTTGTTGCGGAGCACGGGCTCTACACGTGCGGGCTTCAGTAGCCGTGGCTCGCGGGATCTGGAGCGCAGGCTCAGCAGTTGTGGCACAAGGGCTTAGCTGTTCCGCGGCATGGGGGATCTTCCCGGCCCAGGGCTCAAGCCCGCGTCCCCTGCATTGGCAGGCGGATTCTCATCCACTGCGCCACCAGGGAAGCCCTCAAGACTATATTTATGCACCTCTTTCCCTAAAAACGTTCTCTTTCTCCTTCTAGCTGCCCCTGCTTTTCCTCTGGGGTCTCTGCAGCCTCCAGCAGAGGCTTTGGGACCTTGTGTTGGGTCTTGGCTTTTTCTTAAGGTTGACTTCAACTATGATGCATGGCAAATGACCCAAATTATGCCTCTTCAGCAGAGAATGTCTTGACCTTTTACCCTCCCTGGCTGCTAAGGTAGACTTCACACAGACTTCTGACTGATCATTGCCTTTTTTTTGGTGGGGGCGGGGAGCAAAATTTCTGAGGATTTCTGAATCTAAGATGAATACTCTGTGTGAGTTCTTTGGTTGACTCTGTAAAGGTAGCGTCAGGTCAAAATGTCCACTGGGGCATAACCCTCTAGACTCTTTGGGAAATGGTCCAAGCAAAGCCATAGCGGTATTGCAGAGAATGCAAGAGCATCTTGTTGCCACGGTAACAGCGCTGAGCTTCTGACACAGCCTATAGCCTGGTAAACACCAACATGTTGCCTCATTTCCAGTGGAAAAACAAAACAACATCCCTAAATCCGTGTTTAGAACTTTATTATGACAAAGATGCAGATCAATATGGTTTCATTTCTTCGTCAGAGTGTTTCTCTGGAAACTAAAATTTAGGCTATGAAACAACGGAGATTTCCTTTAATGACATTGGAGTTGGTGTTGGAGTTCCTACAGATTTCCTCTTTCCACCCCTATGCCAAGAGCTCCTGGGATGAAAATAAATTGACCACCCAGTCACTTATCTGGGTCATAATATTTGTAATCCAACAGAAAGACTATTTCCTTTTCGACTGTGATTAACAGATATGAAGCAACTCAAGTGATTTACAGTAAATATTATTTTTATGCTGGTGAGAATAACACCACCACACCTGCCTTCGCTGACATTCTAAACAGCTGGGACAACTCCCTCCCTCTGACTGTCAATACGGTGGACAAAACACAGGTGACCTCCCAAGGTCACCTCCAGTGGGTGTAGTTAGGACCTCAGCTTCCAAAGGCTGTGCTCAGACCACTGGGTTAGTCAAAAAGTCCAAAAGAGGGTTTTTTCATTCTAGAAACTCCCATGGCATTCCTTCCTGAAGATTTGGGGGAACAAAGCCAGAAGTGGACTGGGGCAGGAGGAGGGAGGGCAACAGTTGATGAGATGGGATCATAATTGTTGCTGCCCCGTGGCTTTTCTGAGAGAGGAAGGAGTTGGGAATCCACTTACTCTGGACGCCAGCAGATGGGAAGATGTGCAAAACAAACAGCCCAGTAAGAGCTCTGGTCCTGCATGAGGCCTGTAGAGGGTCCATCCAGAGGCTCCCGGGAAGACTTCCTGACGTCTCTCTCTGTGATGACTTCTGTTCATCACTGGCCACGTGCCCCACCCGCTCCTTGGCCAGACTCGCCTTTTCCTTTGCAGACTCCCAAGCAGGGTCTTGGAATCTCACTCCTCTGAGCCTTTTTTGCCCCCAATCTCTACTTGTCTCCCGGCAACCACAGAATGCTGGGACTCCAGGGCCATCCTGTCTGGGAGGACAGGTTCACAGTCAGAGCTCCCTTCTAGATGCTGTCCCCTGCACCACCCCACAATGCACTCCATTATTTGAACAGTATCTATTGTTTGGACTTGTTGAAAATGTTGCTCTAGAAAAGCTTATTCTCCTACTGGGTAGAGACACTGTCCTCTCTGTTTATTTTAATCGTAAGCAATAATGCCTTATTCTGCCCTCAGTAAATCTTCTTGAGTTGATTGACTGAGCACACTTCTACCACTACTCCCATTTGGTCCTCTCCATTTTTTTTTTTTTTTAATTTACTTTTGGCTGTGTGTGGGCTTTCTCTAGTTGTGGCGAGCCGGGGCTACTCTTCATTGCGGTGCATGGGCTTCTCATTGTGGTGGCTTCTTTTGTTGCGGAGCACGGGCTCTAGGTGTGTGGGCTTCAGTAGTTGTGGCACACAGGCTCAGCAGTTGCAGCTTGCAGGCTCTAGAGCACAGGCTCTGTAGTTGTGGCGCACAGGTTTAGTTGCTCCGTGGCATGTGGGATCTTCCCGGACCAGGAATCGAGCCCGTGTCACCTGCATTGGCAGGCAGATTCTTATCCACTGCGCCACCAGGGAAGTCCCTCCATTTGTATTTTTAAAATGCCACCTCCCTCATCCGCAACGCTCTATTTTTGAGCCAGTGTTTGTGGGGTTGTTCACCCTGTGTGTGCTTTTTAATGGAACCTAAGTTTTTAAATAAGATCCTTGTTTTTTAATTACAGCCATGAAATCTAAGCTTTAGGGATAGTGTGAATAAGCATTGTTCTAAAAAATGAGGTTTGTTCCTTGCAGTGAGGTTTACTCTAAGGGATTCTAAGGGTGCCTTTGTTTTCCTGAAGAAGGGATTAGTGCATGGGGGCTTCTCTGCTGTGGTCTCCTCACACAAAAGGTGCAATCGTAACGGAAGAAGACAGAGGCAGGGGAGAGAGAAAACACTTTTCCGTACCTCACTGTCTGTGGTCCAGACGTCCATCAGGAAGGAGCAGGTGAAGGATTCCACTTGGAGGTCAGTCTGTCACATTTACTGCAGCTTCACCCACCCTCTGCTCCTGCCCAAAGATAAATTCAAACAGCTCTATTGTTTCACAGAGAGAGAGGGAAACTACCCAAGGCTGCCCTTTGCACTCATGCGAAATTACTGCAGTGACCCGCTCCTGTCTCCTGTCGCGGCCAGCGAAGCTACCAGCTCCCAATTACCTCTGTCTGCCAATGACTTATCTGACGGTGATGTGGAGACCCGGGCACTAAGCGAGCAGACTTTGCAGCCACATAATTGGATCCGATTCCATGAGGGAGCCCATCTCATTATTATAACGATAATGATCACAGCAATTAAGAGAGCGCAGGCTGCCCGGTTGATGCAGGGAGGAGCCGGTGTGCAAAGACAGTCTTTGGAAAAGGGCTGAAACTCACCAATTCCAGAACAACTGCACATCTGCTGCTCTGCTGTGGATACATGAAAGACAGTGACCCTACGAAGGAGTGGGTACATCCAGACATCCTTAGGAGCCCAGTGCGAATTGCAGGTCATGATTCTGACTGGCATGCAAGTTGAGACAGTCTTCACCTTTGGAGATGGGGGTCTGTGCTTGTAATGACCCCACCAACCACAGAACAGAGGCCATGCGGACCCTTTCCCCAGGGCCCCATCGGCTGTGCTCTCGGCGCCCACTGCACTGTCCCATCCACACTTCAAACGCCAGTCACCCAGAATGACTCCCGGTTCCTGGCCCCCATGCCTGTTCTTGCAGAATTCCGTGTCTTCATGCTGCGTGTTCCTGCTGCCCACAAAGCCTTTTCTCTCCTCTATGGATGAGCTCCCACCCATCCCTCAAGACCCAGCTTGAATTTCACCTCCTCTAAAAAGCCTTCCCTGACCCCAGACCCAAGCAGGGCTTGTATCTCTCTCCTCTATCACCGTATAAGGATTTGTATCTCATCACGATTGTAACACTTACCAAACAGAACTATTTATTCACAGGTGTGCTTTCCCCACTGGACTGCAAGAGAGGAAGGACCGTGGCTTGTCTTGTTCTTCTTTGTAGCATCTGTGTGTGTGTTGAATTAATGGATGATTGGACCAGTATGATATGTGAACTTTAATATCCCAGTAAATACTCTCCTCTTATGAGCTTTTTGCCCAAGGAATGGATACATTCTTTTGACCCCCGAGTTGTCTGGAGGGTTGAACAGAAGCATCACTCTTATTTTGCTCAAAACAATGACAGCCCCTGGGCTCCATGGGCTAGTAGCCTATAGAACACTGATGACATGCCACCCCGTAGAACATGCTTCCAGCAGAAGAATCCCAGTGACTTTCACATGTCAAATTCTGCACCTGCTCTTTTCAAAGCAGATGGAAAGAAGGCATTAATATTTGACATGCATTATAAAACTACAGAGAGAAGAGCCAGCCATTTTAGCATCGTAACACATGTTAGCCACTGACACTTGTGCTGGTGTGTAGAGACAGCGGAAGTGTGCAGGGTCTTCTATGTGTAATTCACCTCCCACTTGAAGATCAACGCCAGTTTACATTGCGAGCGCACAAGGGAGAACGCACTATACCTGCTCTGAAAGGTAAAGTGGGTTGCCAAGCAGCCCATGAAATTCAATTCCACAGAGAAGATGACCTGATAGTCCAATGTGGGGTTGCAGCCACTTCTGAGTCCAAGACAATGGACAGTTGCGGGCTGACCCTGCTTGCCTTTTGGTTCCGGACAATGGTTAGAGGTTGCTCCATAAGCAACCTACAAAATCATGAAGGAGGGGCGCAGGTGGACTGAGTTCTCAGGGAGAGGAAAGGTAATTAGACACAAGCGTCCATGTGTGAAGCACAGTTTACAGAACCCAGGGCTGAGCAGAGACACAGCTGGTCAGTTAACATCTCGGGGGTTGGTGTCTCCACAAGTGGAATGAACGAGGTTGGCAGTAAGGTTTGCAAGGTCACTTCCAACCCTAGCCTTTTATTGATTTTTAAACCCCAGGCTTCAACTGGTCCAATCCAAAAATTCGAGTGCCCCAGACTCCACCAAGAGAAGCCTTCACCCGCTGATGGGGCATCTATCATTGAAACTCACATGTCACCTTCTCAGGGATGCTTCCGTCTCTCCCAGCCCCCTTCTCTGCTTAGTTGTCTCCGTAGCACTTCCCACCACACTGTGTTTTGCCCACGTTTACTTGCTTAACTATAATATAGGACGATGGTGGCAAAGACTGGTTGTCTGCACCTAACCTAGTTCCAGGCACATAGTAGGTTATTAATAAATATTTGTTGAATGAATGAAGGCTCCTCTGCTTTGAAAAACCTGTATTATCTCAGGAGAAAATGATGAGGAAAAAAATACTTTTTACTTCGATGATGCCTGTTACTGGGGAAAAGCTTCAGGAATTGTTAACTTATGGAGTGGATGCTACTGTATAACAATTATTTCCTAAATAGCCTGGAAAATCTGGAATCGTCCATACAAAGGAGAAAAACAGGTGTAGAGTAAGTTAGTGTGTGATTGCACTATTACAAATAATTGAAAAAGGAGACCTTTTCTGCTTTGGTCAATTTCTGAGAGAGTCAATGGGTAAAGCTGATTCAAACCCTTAAGAGCGCACTCTCATCTCTGTTTCCTGTGGTTTCCACTCTTCCTGGGGCGAGCTCTATCTGCTTGCACTTTAATTTCAGGCTTACACAGACGAGAAAAGGATAAGAAAGGAGATAAAAGTCAAGTTCTTGGTTCTCCCGAGATCCATGTAATGACTCTGGAAGCCCACAGCATAATTCCTTTAACATCTTCTACGTGATAGCACCCCGCTGTGGAAACCAAAAATCTCTGAAAGATATAGCAGTGACCTCCTGCTAGCGGTGCCACAGAAAAATGTAAGCTTAAACCCCAGGCTTCTCCTGTTTCACCTCCTCTGCCCCAGACCTCGGCTCTCAAATGTCTTAGCAGGGCCCCAGTACCATGGGATCTGAGCCCTAAGGGTGATGGTGATTTAACAGGAGCTGAAAATAACCACGTGTCAACATTCCTGAGACTTCACTCCAGAGAAACTGAACGGGAGGAGAGGAAATCAACAAATCACCCCTTAACCAAAAAATATTGGAGGTGTTGATCACAATGAAACAGGCAACACTAGAAGAGATGACAAACTGTCAGGTCAGAATGCGGTCTGACAGTTTGGAGAGGCAGTGAGTTTTTAGTGGAACTTCACAAATTTGATCAGACACTCGAGGGCAAACAGCTCTTCTCTACAAAGTGACCTGGCATCCCCAGTAGACAAACAACACAGAAGACTTAGCTTCCTCCACCTGTTCCAAGTGAACCGTGGTCCTGGGTTGTTCCAGAAGCATGTTCTCTCCATGTCACAGGGATTTTAAAGAATAATTCCAAAGGGTCTGAGCGTTTTGTATCTGATGCTTGCTTCACCGGATGCTCTCCACACAAGGATGTTTTGGAGTCTCTATATTCGGGCTATTTGATGTTCCAGCCTTTTCTTCCACTCAACATTTCAGCCTTTCTCTGGATTTCTTTATTAACTATAGAACCCGTTTATACAGGATCTGTACACATAGGCTCTTTACTGTAGGGTATATGTTAACTCTAGGATCCTCAGTGATGGAATTAAAGTGTAATTTTTGTCCGTTCATGAATTCATTCATTTAGCAAACGTTAATTGTGCCCACCGTGGGCAAGAGCTTTATGAAGAGCTGATGTCCCTGCGTCGATCACAATCTCGCTGCGCAATCTCCCTCTGATCTAGATTGGCCAGGACCCTGATTTTCCAGCAAGCCTCCTTGCACAGTCCCTTCGACAGCTTTACCCATCCGTGCTCCTTTCCCTAAGCCAGATAGCGAACTGAGCCATCAATGTGTGCGAGGCATAAAAAAAGCTAGGTTAGCAATACCCATTCTGTTGTGTGCATAGAGTCTATCTGGATCCAGACACGCATAGCCCCATCAGGACAAACGCAGGTTAGGAGAGAGGATTTTTGGGGGGTTTTTTTTTTCTGGTTTGCCCACTCTGGACACCAGAATCTAGACTTTTATGGTTATCTGGAGCTCCCTTAGGTAAAAATATAGAACTACTTCAAGGGGTTCTTATTTAAGGATTCCAAGATGAGACAAAAGGATTTAGAGCCAATGACTGGGGTCCAGGCAGTTCTTGATGACAACTATGTGTGTTTCCTCTGCGTATCTTTATGCAAGGTGCTGCGAAGGGTACGTAGTAGGTCCTGAGGTGGAATTTTAGTTTCTTCTCCCCGAGGGACTGGTGATAACTTTGCCAGGTGTTGTGGGCACAGCTCTGACTGGGTTTTCTTCTGTGTGCTCCATCTTGCGTCTTAGCCTTTGCATCACACCTTGCTAGGACTAGCCTTGAAGCACCACGCTTTATTCACCACTTCCTTGGACAAACTTGGCCTCTCTTCCATGTGCTCTCCAGTGAGGACTCTGTCATGAGCAGGGTTCCATGGACTGTGGTGATAGGAGAGAGACTGTGAAGTCTCCTTAGAAATCTATATGGGGTCCAAGTGAAAAATAGGGCCTCTGTTGTGTAAGTTCATGGCACTTCCTATGTGACAGCATTAAACTCTCCTCCTGTCCCCAAAATTGACAGCCAAAGAACATTGCTACTTTGTAATCCATGTACTGTCAGTGCGATAGGTTCATAAATCCTGGCAGGAACTACTGTAGCTCATAAGAAATGAGGAAGTATAGAGGAAGAAACACCAGGGCATTGCCAGCCCTTACCCCTCTTTGGGGCCCTGGGATCTTCAGTTTGTAGACAAGTGACATCAAATCTATATCAGCAGAGTACTCAGGACTAAACTCCAGAAAACTTATATACAGCTCATTTTAAATTATTAAAGTTGGCAGGCAGGTGTGTGTGCATGTGTGTGAATTGTGTAAATCGAGTGTAAAGGAATTGAAGGGAGTTGAGTAGTTTGGGGAGCTGACCACGTACTAAGATTGTCATAATTTAAACATTAAACACCAGTTCCCCAGCCGTACTTATCAACCCAAGCGAAGTTGAGTGATTGTGCTGTGAGTTGAGGTATGATAAGAGGGCAGATTAGAATGATGGTTAAAACTCAGTCCCTCCAATCAGGCTACCGGGTCTGAATACAGGCTCTACGGCTTAGAAGGTGCAAAAGCTCAGGCAGACTACTTAACCTTGATTTTCCCAACTGTAGAACTCAAATGAGCTAAGGTATGGAAGGCGCTTAGCTCAGAGGAGTGGATTTAAGAGCTCAGTAAATCTCAGCTCGTAGCATTTAGTGCTAGAAGCCAAACGGACTGTCACCCAGAAAACTGCCCCACGTGACTTCCCAAGCAAATTGCTCAGACTCTTCTTGAGTCATAATGTCTTTCCTCTTTCCCTCTGCCAGTCCAGTTTCAAAAAGTCTCCTAAAGCCATGCTCTGTTCTCGCCACCACCTCCATGAAGCCCTCTCTAACCTCATGAATGATGAATTCACAATCCAGCAAACCAGAAGCACCTGGACAGCTGCTGGTAAGTTCAGACCCTTCTGTAGGTCTCTGCTGAGACCCCACAACAATAGTCCTAAGGAATTCATGGAATCCCTCCAGTCTGTGGACAAGGAAGTTTTTGATAAAGAGGCCCCAGTGATACTTACACCCCTAAAGGAAAGGCTAATGTCCAGGGGTCCCTATCACTAGCTCAACCAACACACCAAAGATGGAATAAACACAAATGGCGGCACAAAAGGCCAGTGCTGGGCATCTGGACATGGTCAATATGGGTGTTATTATCTTTATCACGATGTATGAGGTGTAGCTAATTGGTGGTCTTGTATCTCTGACACTATGTCCCATACCTCTCCAATGGCCTCATGTCACTGTGGAATCTCTCCAAATACTGTGGAAATTTACAGCCCAGAACAAGCAGATAAGTTACTCTCTCAAATAAAAAATACCTTGCTTCATCTCAAAGGAAAGTGTGACCTCTGCTGGAAGATTCTTGGGACTGACCATGACTAGGAAGTTGAAGGAAGGAAGGAAGAAAAGAAGGAAGGAAGGGAGAGAAGAAATGGACTGAGGGAAGGAGAGAGGGAGGTAAGGAATGAGGGAGAGAGGGATGGAGGGAAAAAAGAGGGAAAGAAGGATGGAAGGAAAGAAAAAGAGAGCGAGAGAGAATGTAACAGAGCAGGACCCTATGGGGCCTTCTCAGGACAGGACCCTCCCTCCCAATGTCCTCCACCTGCCTCTTGTCTGTAGAAGAACTTTAGCCAAAGAATAAATTTAATCAGAGAAGTAATAAAATGCAGAAGCAAAGGAAAGCAGTCAAACCAGACAAAATAATAATAGTTTAGTCATTAAATAAAGTAAAGGACCTTTAGTTCCTCCTCAAGGGCTACAGATCATATTCTGAACCATGTCCTTGAGCTGTTTTGCAGATACTGAAACCCCCACCAGGTGGAAGAAGTTAACTATATGATGACCAGACTGTAGCCACGACATAAGCTTCTCCATCTTGCACAATTCCAAGAACTGTCCTTAAGAAAATGGGAACAAACTGACCCTAGAACTGAAGATTCCCTGTACCTAAAACGATCAAGATGATGCTGGTCAGACCACCCCAGAACCAATTTCAAAATGATTTTCAGAGCTGACTGTGATGTTCTGCATGTAGCCCCCCTTCCCTCTGCCTGTGCATCCCCGAAATTCTCCGTTAAAACCCTTACTCCCTGACTGGCTGTTGGGAGTTGGCTTTTGGACATGAGTCCACCTTCTCCCCAGGTTGCTGGTCTCCAGAATAAAGCAACCTTTCCTTTCCTACCAACACTTGTCTCTTGAGTAGTGGCTTTCAAGTGTCAAGCATCCGAGCCTGAGTCTGGTAACAAGATGAAGGCAGGCAGCCCCCTTGATGTCAACCCAGAGCCCGTTCCTTCTGTGAAATGCCAGGCTGATAAAGTCTGTCTAATGGACCTTTTGGTTTCACTGCCTCCATGTTTCTTTCTTGATACCCCCTGGTGTGTGCACCTCTCAAGTGTGAGACCAGCCTTCAGCCTCCCTTAGGACACAGAGCTTCTGTAAGCTAATCTTAACCCTTCTCTACTGACCATTTTTAAACCTCTTTTCAAATTAGATTTTGGAGAAAATTGTTCTATTACTGCGTTTTGGTTGTTTGGCGTGTAGTTGGGGAAGGTAGCCCTTGTGTTCTGAAAATTGTGCCAACAGCTTGAAGTTCCTTGTCACCAAATCTCCAGGGGTGGTGGGGCAGGGAGGAGGTTGGGGTTTCTTTGCTTTAAGAAATATAATCTTTTAAACACCCCTTCCCCTGTGTTCCCACCTCATAGAGTGGCCGGTTGATAAAAAGGCCACGTGCATTATAGAAAACCTAGATTCTTAGACACACATCTCACTTCCTTGATCAGCGAGATGGCAGAATTTCTCAGGTATTCATCAGTCAGGAGCCCATGGAATCTTAGACTTAGTTCTTTTCCACCTTCTGCTGCAGAGATAATGGCAGGAAGATGCCCACAAGTATCTTTTAAGAACAAAATTAACCCTGTGGATCATCCACAGACCTCAAGTACATTCTGGGTCTTTGGAGTCTGCACAATTGTCCCCTTTGTTTTCTAAATCACACGTGTCAAGTTTGGGGTTGTTTTATCACCTTATTTTGACAGAGAAAGTGGGCAAAGAAGAAAGAGGAACATTGTCACTGTGGATCATTAAAATCTCAATTTGAATAGCGACTGGCATGTAATTGTGGAAGCTACTTGACCATAAATACGTTTACAAGTGAACTCTTAGTTTTGGAAGATATACACTATTAGCAGATATTTAATTGCTAATGTAAAAGGAGGGAAAAAGAGCCATTAACTGGGAGATTAAGTGTTCCCCAATTTTCAGGCAGGTATTAACTAGAAAGTATGAACCCATATGCCTGAAAAAATAATCTCTCTCCTGGCAAAACTTCTCAAAGGTTAGAGAGAATGATTTGAAAATGAGAAGATATTCACCTTTAAACCCATCTCCTCTGGATTTCAACAAATTTGTCCCCTGCGACCCCTCCTGTCACATCTTCACTCTTACTCTTCCTGTTCCAGTCCTAGAGATGCCTGTCATTGCCTTCTCTGGCCCACAGTCTTCTGGGAGAATCTATCTCCCACTGTCGTGGGTTCTCTGTTTGTATTAAATGATGTATGGACACAGTTGACTCCAGAGAAATGAAGTCATTGGCTGGTCTGAACCTATCTGATTTGTTCACTCTGAATAACTTGAAGGTATCCAACTGAGTCAGTCTGTGAAGAGCTCTTAACCAGAAGGCAATGTGCAGCCAGGGCCAGAGTGGTTATTTTTCACCCTTTGACACAAGATGGTGCTGCAGAGGCCCAGACAGAAGCAGAGACAAGAAACCATGTGCCTCCAGAGAGATAAAAAAAGGAACGACATTAATGGAATACTCACGTCCCAAGTCTAGCCCCTTGTAAAATCTGACCCTTCTTTCTGCCATGTGATCCCAAAGATGCCATCACCACCTCTTCTTCCATCATAGGCACCATCATCTTCACCAGCGTCAGCGTCCTCATTACCACCATCATCTCCGTCACCACCATCATCCCCAGCATCACTTTCACCATCAGCAGCACCACTATCACCATCACCATCCGTAATATCATCACTATCACCAGTATCATCACCAAAACTGTATCCCCATCACCATGACCGCCATCACCATCATCACCATCACCACCACCGTCACCACAGTTGTCATCATCGTAACCTCCATCTTCACCATCACAACCACCATCGGTATCCCCTCACTGATAACACCATCAGCCATTCCTGTCACCCTTACCACACTATAGCCACCATCTTCAGTATCACCGTCATAAATTACCACCAACACCGTGAATACTATCAGCAGCAGCAAACCGTCTCCTTTGGATTCACCTTATTTGAGTTTCTGCTCCTTGCAACTAGGTGACCCTCTAGAAAGACGTCATGCACGAGAAGGGCCTTAGATTAGAATTTCTACAAAGTTAAAATGGTGACAAAAATATTGGAGCCAGCCCAAAATATGTGTGAGAAACGGATCGTGCAAAACATTGGGTTTGGTAGGTTTTTGTAAGGGAAGTCAATAACATTTTGTATGATTAAAAATTTCGTGATAGGGAAGATTACCTCAGGGAAAAGCCAACCTGTATGTTGCATTTTCCGTCTTAATACGTCCTCGATTGTTGTGGAATAATAGTGGAAACTTGGCTTGAAATCAGGAGAGCAGGGTTCTGCCTCCGTCTTTATGCTTTTTTCTCCTTTATGCTTTTCTCCGCCACCCCTGCCAGTTCCCCTCCTCCTACTGCAATACTGTTAAGTTAGATTACATACTGTACTACTGGACACAGAGAAGTCCATGGCTGGTAGACATGGCCAGGAGGAGATCCCAGGAGACAAAATGTAGGAAAAGAGCTGGAGGAGAAGGGCCTGGAGTACAATGTGTTCTACATTCAGGACTGTCCTGATTGATGGACAGAAGACCTTGTGTAGGTTCACATCCCTGGCTCTCAGCTCCCCATGCTGCTCAGGTGTGTCTTCCAGGTCTGACAGACTCCTCCCCAGAGGTGAGCAGAGTGAACATAGCATTGAGAAGAGGCCCCTCCCACACCCTAACCTGTAACCCACAGGCCAGGGACTGTCACATTTGGACCACCCCACGCTCTCCTCTTCTTCGTACAGGTTATGTCCATACATGCCTCTCTTCTTTGCTTCCACAACAAGGGAGTGAGAGCACCTTAAGAGCGTGGGTCACATCCTATTTAGAAGGGAATTAGGCTTAGGAGCCTAGGAATCAGGCAGACCAGGGTGAGTACTTTGAGCCAGTAGCTGAGCCTCTCCCAGCCTCAGTTTCCTCTTCTGTGAAATGGGGACAATCACAATACCTACTTATTGGGTTTTGTATTAACGAGATAATAGTAATTGCTTTTATTAAATATTTATCATTTGCTGAACCTAGGGTTTGGCACTAAATAGATGCACATCATTTTTATTTTGTTTTTATTAACTATTATATCTTTTGCAGAGTCTAACTCAGTTGTTTAATTAGTGTTAAAGATACTAATAAATGGACATTTAAATTTAGTTAGGGGTAAAACACAAGAGATAGGAAATGAAAGTCTATTCTAAACTGTATCTTGACATTCTGTGTTTGATACGGCCACTTCTCCTGTTTCACTATAAGCTCCTTGAGCCTGGACACTAGGTCTTTACTCAGCTTTGTCTTTGCATCCCTGACATAGGAATACAGTCAATAGTAGATGCTCAGTAAAAGTTCGTCGAACTCAGTTATGTTTATCTACTGCTGCCTTTTAGTGATGCTTTGGGCTTTTTGATTGATTTTAGAAACAAAAATAAAATGGCCCTTAAATAAGAACCGGTGGAGACAGATGGTTTGCTATAAAAGAGTGAGAAAGCGACACAATGAAGACCCTGGCATCAGAGGGTTGCCACCTCTGCAGGTGGGGAGCCTGTTTCCCTACCCTCGGTGCTGGTTTGATGTAGGGCTCTGGGAATCAGAAAAGTAGTTAAATTCCGCTTCCTGGGAGTGCAAAATTGATCACCAAAATAGTTTCAGCTCTTCATGGCATGCATCAAAAATGTTTGTTTACAGACAGCTGAGGAGCTACTAATTACCTCCTGACACCCCGCCATGGCACTCGTTTATTTCTCATGCCACCCGGGGAAGCCGTGTAGTGTGTGCCTGTCACCCTATTCAGCCAAGTAGCAATTTCCCCGGTTGGGGCCGCCAACCTGCTCTCCTGTGAGTGATGGAGATCAGGACGTTTCTCACTCAGGAAGCCCGACCCTCACACAACCTCATCCACTCTTTGCAGAAACCCCTTCAACTAATAATGAACACTGTTCCTGCGGCTGCAGGTTCCACATAACTGCTGTGTGACTCTACACCACAGCGCTCGGCAGCTCATTATGGGGGGAAAAGAAGGATTTAGGTGAGTCAAACATTGTCAGCTCTTATTTTAATGGACACATTGAGCACTTCTGAGCCACACACTACTTTTCTCAATTTAAGATTATAATTCTCCACTTGGCCAATTTTTAACCTCATTGATTTTAACATCCTGCCCCCAATTTTAAAGTAGTTAATCTAAGAAAGTAATTGAGGTGGGAACGGGCCTTTGGAAATCCCTCGCATTTCTTAACTAAGAAAAGGACGTATGGAGAACCGTGTAGATTGAGTGCCCGCCATGAGCCAGGCGTTGAGGGCATATTAGGTGTCTTATCACAGCCTTCTCAACAGCAGAATATGGTAGGTGGGTACCTATGTCCTTTTGAAATATTTCCCACTCTCACTCACATTTCACTGATTATTGTATAAAAAAGTACCCTGGGCCAGTTCTTGGAGAATTTTAGACCTTATTTAGAATTTTAGATGTTCTTGTAGACCTTACTCATATGCTCTCTTCTTCCATCAAAGTTACTTAACAAGCATTTATTGAGCACCTATGTGACAGGCACTGTTTTTAGCCCTGGGACTCCCACAGAGAACCAGTCAGAGCCCTGCCCTCAGGGAGTTCACAGTTTAGGGCAGAGACAGACAACCAGCAGGCCAAGCTATAATGTCAGGAAGGAATCGGTGTCATGAAGAAAATGGAGCATTTTGAACGGACAGAAGGATGCAGGACAATGGTTGTGCTCTTAAACACTCTAACATACCAGAAGCATCAGTCAGCATCCTGGAGAGAGCCATGCAGGGCACTCAAAAAGATTGATCTGAAAACCATTAAAGGAAGGGACTGTTATGGAGATGTGGGCTACATTGAGGGACCACCAAGGAGGCTGAGGCCCCAGCAACTAGCAACAGGGGGAAGATAGAACCTTCCTGGGCCTGAAGAGCCTGGGAGAGAGTGGAATTAGCCGGGCCCCGGAGAGCCTGGCGGTGGAAGAGGGAGCGCAGAGGCCCCAGCAGGCACACAGATGAAGGCATGCATGCCACAAGTCTAAATATCTTCAAGTGATATGTCCAGCTACCAAATTGTTAAATAAAACTTGTTTTATCCTCCTACCATGATAAATACATCTGCATAAAGACAAAATAGGAAAATATATGTAAAGCTACAGTTGTATATGTCTAAAGCCAAGAGAATACCAACAGTAACTAAATTTAATTATTATTACCCATTTCTGAGTATTCTGCTGATAAGCTAGCAATATACGGATGAATAGCAAAATGTCTACATAATCCATACATTTTAATATTCTTAATCCACAAGATCTATTTTCCATGGCTTCATGATAGGAAAATCACAAATTATGTTTCATATTCAAGAGTTTTACTTTATTTCTATTCTGTTGACAGTAATGCCAAATTAGACAACATTTCTGGAGTTACTGTAGTTCTTAGTTGTGTCTTTTCTTAAGTTCAATTGGGAGGCAGTTTGCCCTGCTGAGGCCGTAGCAGCTGGAATTGGCAATAAAATTTTAAGCAATGCTTAAATTCACAAATGAACCATAAAACTTACATATTGTATTCAAAAATTATAATGGGATCTCCTATGATAAATTATCCTTACTGAAAAAAATAACTCACAATGAGTTAAGCTTAGATAAATTATTCTCACTTATTAAGCAATTTCGTGTACCTTAAACCAACATATAGATGCACACAGTGTTAGCTTTTCCCTCCTCCTCCACATTTTTAAATGCTGGAATTCTATTTAAAAAAAAAAACTGAAATAGTAGTATGAAGCTTAGCTTGTTCAATTCTCTTTTTGTTTGACATTATAGTTTTATTTACAGACTAAATACATAATCATTTCAGGAATATTTTATAGAAATTTCTCCTTCATAATCATGCAAAATTTTTATTTTTTGTTCTAATTTTCTGATACGCATTTTGGAATGTCACTTTAGTTTATATTTCACCTGCAGTTTCTTTCAATTTCTTTTTTTCCTAAAAATTGTTAAAACATTTTTAATCCTTTAAAAGGTGAAAATAGCCAAACTAAGATCTACTTGACCTTTTTTGGTGTAATTTTATTAACACGAGTAACAGCAAGCAACTGGTCATAACAAATAACCGTGAGCTTCGCAAATTCAAAATTAATCGGATTTTTCATGACAGACTAGATTCTTTTTTTTGTTTTTTTTCAGACTAGATTCTTTATTCAGGAATCTTCTGTTCTCATTCTTTAACTGTCCAGAGTGTCTCTTATCTCACCTAAATCAAACCTAAGTGCTTTAACAGCATGTATTCAACACTCCATTGTGTGTCTAAAGTGGTTGCCAAGTCACATTTGACATGAGTTTTATCAAAATGTTCCAGCGTGGGCACATGCAGAAGATACCACTTATGACCTTAGAATGGTGCCGAAGAACGGCATGGCTTTGACTAAGCCGAGGCCGTGTCACCTGGTGACGAATGTGTCAGTGGCTGCTGTGTGAGACCCACCAGAACCGAACATCAGAACAGGAGGAGAAGTCAGGAAGTGGTCCCCCGGCACCAGCGGTGGCTGACGCTCCGTTATGCAAGAGTCTCCACACTGCTGCCCTCGAGAGGAAGGACTTGATGAGGAATTAATCTGACTTTCCTCTGACTTTTCCTGGCCGTGGTACAGCCCAGATCCAGATGGTGGAGGACCGGGCTGCCTTTCACCATGAGAACTCAGGGGAGAGTTGTAGAGATGTGTCTCCTGGGGCCTGAAGGACTCAGTCACCGGACAGAGGCTGGTGGGTATGCAAGTAGGGCAGGAAAAATCTTTTCCCCTTACCCTCCTAGGCTGGGGCCTCGGAGTCAAGCTGATCAAAGATGTTAACAAGGAAAAAAAACGTTTTAAGGGAGATCACGATGAAGAATATGGCTCTTGGAGATGGCCAGAAGACTGAGGTTTACATATCATCTTAGGTTAAACAAAGAAAAAGGGGTCGGGCTTCTGTACGCAGAGGGAAGCCCTGGGAAGGGGGAGAAATGGGTACCATCATGGGCCGCCTTGTGCAGACGCGAGTTTCTTGGATGATGGATTTGTCTCCAGGGGTAGCTCTCCTCCTGGTGGGAGAAGTCTTCATAAGTGAAAATTTCCTTTACAAAAGGGGAAGTTTAACTCTATTTTTAAGCAGCTAGGGAGAGGTAAAGAGCTCTTCCTGCATCTGCCTAGTCTCAGTTGCCCTTAGCTCAAAATAATCGCTATGCCAAAGGGGCCCATTTCGGGTGGCGTGTTCCAGTACACCTCTCAAGTGAGAGGCGATCATTTGTTCCTTAGTACGCTGATATGTATGCAAGTTTGTGACATGTCGGGCCTTGTGACGTGCCCTTGTGTTTGTACAGGGCCCGTGTCAAAGGAGCAGAGTCCCAGAGGGACCCACCACTTCCAGGGAAGCATCCGGCAGCAAAGGGGTAGAAATAGCCGGTCCTCTCTCCCCCACAGAGGGGAGGTTGGCCTACTGAGCACAGAGCAGGACAGAGAGGGTGGAAATTGATTGGGTGGCGGTGGGGGGGGTGTGAAAAACAGGGAACACTGACCCCATAGTGCTCGTCGCTGGTTGTTAGGGTCTTCCGACCTTCACATAATTACATTTTGTCTTTCTCAATTGAGGACAGTGTAAGAATGAATTTTTACATTCTTGTGGAATGAAGGAAAGTAAAGCAATTTCCTCAGACAGAGGATCCAACACCTGAGAGCAGTCACAGCTCTGAAGTGAGGGCTCTGCGTTTTAGAACATCTGGGGCGGAGCGGGGTACCACCCAGAGGGTTGCCAGGGTAACAGCCCACAAGAGAATGAGGAGAATTATTGCCGATAGAAGTTCATTGCCTTAAATATATATTATTATAAAAAAAAAAAAAAAAAGAAGTTCGTTGCCTTTGCAGCACCCTGGCGCAGCCCCTAAGAGTTTTCACAGACTTCCTGTGGTGAACCGCTCAGAGTTCTACAAAAACATCCCCCAAATTAGTCCTAG
This sequence comes from Phocoena phocoena, assembly GCF_963924675.1. Lineage (NCBI taxonomy): Eukaryota > Metazoa > Chordata > Mammalia > Artiodactyla > Phocoenidae > Phocoena > Phocoena phocoena. The sequence goes on along the minus strand of NC_089234.1, from coordinate 4,586,525 downwards.
TACCTAACAGCACAAATGCAGAGGTGTGAGACAGTTTGGTTTTTCTCAGAATATGCCTTGATGGAAAGGAAATTGAAGTCTTTTACTTTTGCATAATTTTGTAAATTATATGTACTTGCCAGTTTAGCCCGAATTAGTCTTTTCCTCACCCTGATCTCCATTTCATTTAAAAATAGTAATACTTGATGTGCAACTCTGGGTTTTTCAGACTGCTTGAGGCAAACAGGCTCCACTCTGTGGCTTGAACGTCTGGCTTGTAGAGTCCACAAATGGTTGTATAATCAGAGAGCATTATTTGTGGGCTTAAGTGGAAAAGAAATACCCGCCGGTCTCATTGCTTCACATGGCTTTCACAGGCCTTTACGTTAATCCGAGGGGTGAGCGTCAGGCTGCATGTTCATTCAGGGTTTTCAGTGTCTTATGGAGTCAGCTGGGGAGAAATAGTCACCAGAGTGCTCGGGTCCCGAAACGAGACCCCAAAGAGGCCCAGACCTCATGGGGGCTGCAGTGGGGCTCCATGCTGTGAGGCCCCAGCGTTTGACCCTCCCCTGCTTTCTTCAGGTCTTGATTTTGTGTTCCCAGCAGAGCTGAGCACCCGCCGGGACAAAGCAGGGATTCCCTGCCCATCTGGGACCTGTCCTGCCACTCAGCCTGGCAGACACCCGCCCCTGTCAGCAAGTTGCTGTGGGTGACAAGGACTCTGCCGCCAGAGGGAATCCTATTCTCTGTAACCCCCAAGGGCTCTTAGGCTGTCCGCTTCCTCTCCATGCAGCTCAGTTCCTATGGGTGTAAAACGAAGGGGCAGGACCCCCATGACCTGCGTGGTCCAACGTGGTGGCCCCCAGCCACACGTGGCTATTTAAAGACGTTAAAATTAAATAAGAGCAAAAACTCATCTCTTCAGTTGCCCTGGCCACATTTCAAGGGCCCAACAGCCACGTGTGCTTGGTGGCTACGTATTGGACGGTGCAGACAATAGAACATTTCCATCGTCAGCAAGAGCTCTGTGAGACAGCCCTGACCTAGGGGTCCCTGGGCGCACCCCCCAGGGCTGGTCCCCCACCCACAGGCTGCGTGAGTTCCGCCCGCCTCCCGCCTCCTCCTCATGGGGTGTTGCGGTATGCAGGGAACTCCTTAGCGCCCGTGGTTCAAAGTATGAGTATCAGTGACCATTAGCTTTGTTATTGTTTGGAGTTCTCAGTGATGCTGCCCATGAACAAAAACCCTCAGGAGACCTAGAAGAGGACGTTCCACTGGACCAGAGAACGCCAGCCTGAGAGGGGAGACAGATGCCCAGAAAAGCTACTGCCTGTGACCAGGAGAGCTAAGGGTTGGGGGGACCAGGGGAGACCACCACTCACCAGCCTCGTGGGGGAAGAAGGGGGTCTGAGCAAGTGCAGGGGGTAGGGAGGACAGAAGCAGGGGAGCAGTGATGCTCTTCAGACCTGGGGTCTTGTCCTCAGATGATGTTTGAGTCTGAAGTTACAATGGTTGTTGACCAGTGAAAATTCTCTCACTTTCATGGGACCATCCCAGCAACCATCAAGACAGCAGACCGCCTGGGTACCACAGAGAGGCCCAAGTCCTGTGGTCCAGAAGAGGCCCTTGGGTTCCCAAAGTGAGCCCTAGCCTGGTGTCCATATGTGCTCGAAAAGCAGATCAGCCTCGAGAGCCAGACACCCTCATGTCCACTGGAGACAGAATCGCAGAGACCCGGAGAGCTGAGCCTGGATCCGTCTCTGCCTTCCTCTACTGCAGCCTCTCCAGAACATGACCCTCAGGCCCAGCCTCTGCTGTAATTTCTCGCTTTCTTTCCCTTTCTCTCAAGCCCTAGCTGGCCTCAAAATGTCCTTTCCCACACTCATCACGGCCTCTTCAGAGTCTGGAAGGGAGGGGAGCCCTGGAGCCCAGGTGGCCCATCCTTCCCCAACAGTACTGCTGCCTGCTGCCCCGTTGGCGCCAAGAGGAGTGCCCTGGCGGGGAGGTCAGTTTACATGCCAGGTTCCCAGGGCACAGGTACAGGAGACCATCCCCGGGCCAGGGCTTCCAGAGAAGCACCGTCTCTCAGTCCCCAAGCAGAGGCAGTGCTGGCCGCCTGGGAGCTGTAGATTTAGGAACCTTGATTCAACCTTTGCCTTCCCTCCGGCTAAAGCCTGAAACCCCATCTGTTTGAGCTTTAGTTGGACAGCTTTAGAATCTGCTATCCTTGTGGTAGTTTTAAACTATGTCCGCAGGTTTGCCAACACTATTCTCAACAGGTAGAGTCAAATCCTCTTCCCCTTGGGCACAGGCTAGACTTTGCCATTCGATTATAAAAGGCATCAAGGACTTTTTAAAAATGTTTGTCTTATATTGGTGTATAGTTGATTAATAATGTTGTGTTCATTTCAGGTGTACAGCAGCGCGTCTACTGAAATGAAACAATACAGAGCAGATTAGCATGGCCCCGGCCCAAGGACTTTCTTTGTTTTCTGTTTTGGTTCTTTGCTCTGGTGAAGGGCAGCCGCCATGTTGTGAGGATGCTCAAGCAGTCTCTTGGGGAGTTCCACGTGGTCAGGAGCTGAGGCCTCTTGCCAATGGCCACGCGAGGGCCTCATCTTAGATGTGGCTCCGCCAGCTCCAGTCCAGCCTGCAGATAGGTGACTATGGCCCCCTGCCAGTCCTTGAAATCCATGTGAATCCTTGTAAACCCCTGAATTCTTGACTGCAACCTCAAAAGAGACCCCAAGATAGAACCATCCAGCAAGCAATGGCCAAATTCCTGACCCACAGAAACAACGTGAGATAATAAATGCTTTTTGAGGCTTTAAGATGCTAAGTTGGAGGTCAGAGCACTAACAGAGTGCTAAATTTAAAAAGAGAGACTGGTCAAAATCAGACGAGAACATTCCTCTGAATATTTCTTAAGGGGGTGCCTCACTGGGAGCTAACATGACATCCCTCTTCAGTAACTCGGCATTACCAGGGTCCCGCTTGAGACTGGGACACCTGAGTGCTGGTTGAAGTAGCCGCCTTGTGTTTCAAGGTGTCGCCGCATTGGATAACTCTGCATCCACATCTTTAGGGGCTAGGATCCTACTCCCCTGCTTCCAGGGGAGGCCTGCAGGCTCTCGGGTTGGATCACTGCCCCTACTCACTCTGGAGCACGCACTTGGGAAGAACCATGGCGAGAGGCATTAATCACAGGCTCTTCCTCTCTTAGAATGTTTTCTGACTAAACTCATGTAAGTTGCATAAATTAAGGACTTGCTAGAGATTGCTCAAATTTCATCTTAAAATGTATTTTTAAATAGATCTTTATTGGAGCATAACTGCTTCACAATACTGCACTAGCCTCTGTCACACAGCAAAGCGAATCAGCCACAGGCAGTCATACATCCCCATGTCCCCTCCCACTTGAGCCTCTCTCCCACCCTCCCTATCCCACCCCTCTAGGTGGTCACAAAGCACGAGCTCAATCTCCCTGTGCTATGTGGCTGCTTCCCACTAGCTGAGTATTTTACATTTGGTAGCGTGTATATGTCGATGCCACTCTCACTTGACCCCAGCTTCCCCTTCCCACTGTGTCCTCAAGACCATTCTCTATGTCTTTTTTCCTGTTCTGTTCATCAATGTATTTTAAATTTCACTGAATACTGAGCTTAGCAATTCGCGTGCCTCACTTCCTGTTGACAGGTAGTTTTTCTTTGAAAAGAGACTTGTAGAGTATTTTCAGTTTCCTTTTGGCAGTTCTTAATGTAGTTTTGGCGGGGGGAGAAAACACTTCATTTTGTCTAATCTACTGTTGTCCTAAAGAACATGATTTGGAAAATAATGGTGTTGGATCCATAAACCTGGCAGCTTCCTTGAAGGTTGTGCTTTTTAGGCTTTAATGTAATGAATGGTACACTTAAAAAGCAAAGGGAGGGCTTCCCTGGTGGCGTAGTGGTTGAGAATCTGCCTGCTAATGCAGGGGACACGGGTTCAAGCCCTGGTCTGGGAGGATCCCACATGCCGCGGAGCAACTAGGCCCATGAGCCACAACTACTGAGCCTGCGCGTCTGGAGCCTGTGCTCCGCAACAAGAGAGGCCACGATAGTGAGAGGCCCGCGCACTGCGATGAAGAGTGGCCCCCGCTTGCCACAACTAGAGAAAGCCCTCGCACAGAAACGAAGACCCCCAACACAGCCAAAATAGATAAATTAATAAACTCCTACCCCCAACATCTTCTTTAAAAAAAAAAAATGCAAAGGGAAATTAAATTATGGACCCATAATTTGAAGATGGCCTGGGTAAGCTTTTCTTGTCTGAAAGTAGAAGCTGAGATGTAAGATGAGCCACTCCAGGTCACTTGGTTGTGGTTAATGGGGGGCTGAGATGGACACCCACCTCCTGGGTGCTCCTGGGGTGAGACTGGGGGGCTTCCCTAGGCATCAGCTGACCCATCGTGCCTGATGGGGGTACCAGATAAATGCAGGATGCCAGGTTAAATGTGAATTTTTGATAAACAACAAACAGTTTTAGTATAAATATGTCACATTTTTTATTTACCTAAAATTCAAATTTAATTTGGTTTCTTATATTTTTATTTGCTCAATGGGGCAACTCCACTGCCCGGGCCCTGGGTTATCCAAGGCCTCCAGGGGCAAAAGTCTCCCCAGTCGAGTTGCTTGGGTTGTCAGGTTTCCACTGTCCTCTGTCCCCTGAATGAGGCACAGATGAGATCCAGACATTGGTCCACAGGAAGCAGAGACAAGGACAATATCCTCATGGAAGTGTTGAAGGAGATTCATGCTGTCCATCCTCACGCCCAATCCCTCTCGTCCTCAGCCTAGTAATTCTTTCTTTTTGAAAAAAAAATTTTATTGAAATACAGTTGATTTACAGTGTTGTGTTAGTTTCAGGTAGACAGCAAAGTGATTCAGTTATACATTTATATACATCTATTCTTTTTTTGATTCTCTTCCATTATAGGTTATTATAAGACATTGAGTATAGTTCCCTATGCTATACAGTAGATCCTTGTTGTTTATCTATTTTACATATAGTGGTGTGTATATTTTAATCCTAAACTCCTAATATATCCCTGCCTCCTTCCCGCTTTGGTAACCACAAGTTTGTTTTCTACGTCTGTGAATCCATTTCTGTTTTGTAAATAAGTTCATTTTTTTTTTAGATTCCACATATAAGTGATATCATATGATATTTGTCTTTAAACAAAAATGGTTGCTTAATTCTTTCTCTAAACAACACAGATCCCTCAGCAACACCCAAGGTTCTCTGCAGGAGGCCCCCGCAGGGGTTGCAGAGCAGGCATGTTTCTGCCTACCGGGCTCAGAGCTCTGCGGAGCTCGTCCTGACAGGGACGGGGGGGCTGACCTCTCAGAAATCGTGGCCCTGAGTCACCTTCCGGGGACGGGTGGGGGACCTCCCTAGAGAGAGGAGGCAGGTGCTAGCTGCCTGCCCACCTCCAGGAGGGGCCCTACGTCTGGCCACAGCAACCCTGATGGCTCACTTGACCTTGAGCCCCTGGAGAGAAGGAGCCGTCTCTTTTGTGTCTTTGAGTTCTAGCACCCGGCACAATGCTTGGCAGGGCAGGGGGTCTGTGATTTGTGGCTATGTGGTGGATGGATCAATGAGAAGGTCTTTGGCGATAGATCTGGGTGTCTTACCCTCATCTGCACACCATGAAGTTCCATCTTCAAGGCCAGAGCTGGTGGTTCTTTCCCCTCTGAATCTCCGGGGTCTAGTCCTCAAAGGGAGGACGCATCCCAGAGGGAGGACTGAAGCAGCTGCTCTGTGTGGCCTTTCTTTGCCTGTAGAAGGCACCCTTTTCTGGCTTTGTGGAGGCCAAGAGAGACTCAGAACAGGCCGCCCAGTGTGGGAAGCCTGTCCACACTAGCTGTGTGATCCTGAGTGGATCCCGGACTCGGTTTCCCTCACCTTCCGGGGCGGTCTGTTTGGCGCTGACCTTTTTACCACTTTATAGTCAGCAGCATCACCGCCAGCAGCAGGAGCACACAGGGCTCTCGGGGCCAGGTGCCTGCAAATAGGGCCGGGCTGCCACATCCCTGGGGATTGTGGGAGAGTCCACTGGCCTGCAAAGAATGCGAAGGGAGGAGCCGTGTCCCGAGGCAAGCTCCCCCTCATTGATCAGGAAAGTGGTGTCAGGGGCTACGGAAGCAGGCCGGGTGGGCTAGGCCCAGGGCTGAGGGCAGAGATGCGGGTCCTGGGAACCCAGCCAGGGGCTCCCGGAGCTCATGCATCTTCTGAAATCAACACTCCCTGTCACCATGTCCCAAAGAGTCCCGAGGACCAGGCGGGGTGGAGGAGGGGGTGATGAGTGGGAGCAAAAGGCAGAGCCCCGAAGGCGAAGTCAGGGCAGCTTCTCCAAGAGGCATTTGATTAATTTTCCTAAAGACGCCAGCTGGCCACCTGCCCCGAAGGTAAACAGGACAAAAGACACCACTGTCCCTCGAGAAGTGTCAGATGGCTTGGAGTCAGCCCCATGGACGGCTGTCTGGGATACGTGGGGTCGTTTAACTTCCCGTCACCAGTAACACACACACACACACACACACACACACACACACACACGTCTCTACGCCAGTGGACCTCACTCTGGTGGTCTCGCCTCCAGGGACATGCAGCCATGTGTAGACATGTCCTTGGTTGTCACAGCTTTTAGGATAAGGAGGTAGTGCTACTGGCACTGAGTAGCGGTCAGGGATGCTGGTAAATATCCTAGAATGCACCAGACAGTCCCTGGACAGAGAATCATCAGGCCCAAAACGTCAGTCATGCTGGGGTTGAGAATCCCTGCTCTAAAATTATGAAGCTGCGTATAAACTTTTGCTAAAAAAGACTTTGGGGTTTCCAAGCATCTTCCCTGGAAAGACCATGCCAAGTCTCTACAAACCAAACATCTGCTATTAGCATCAGTTTATGTAGACACCCGCTGAAAGATGTCTGCTTTTGATGAAGCTAGCCCTTTCTCAACCACTTTGTAAGTGAAGATTCTGTAGGGACACAGACACAGACACACACACACACACGCACACGCACACACACACACAGGTCAAGATGCACACACACAGGTCAAGATGCACAGCTCATTGTTTTTCTCCCAGTGGAAACCGTAAGTCCAGACCCTTTGGCAATGCCGAGAGCAATAGCAGAGGCACATTTAAAGCCCTTAAAAACTGCCCGTAATTAAGGAAGTTAGAAAAATGCTCCGGAGGCATTCACGTGAGGATGTAATTCCTTTCACCCTCACGTGCAGAATGGAAATACGAATGTGGAGCCCATTTCCTGTTCGGCATTCGAAATCTTTTCTTTGGGTTGAAACACTCAAACTTTAAAAGACGGATGAAAATGTAAAGACAATTGAAATGTCATTTAACAGATGGCAACATTTGTCTTTTCACTAACTTAGACTAATTTTTCACTGCAATTACACTCCACTGTCATGGAGATTCTTGCTGGGGTCACCTCGCTTTTAGTACAAATGAAGGACTCCAAGCAATTTTTGTGCAAAGGAAAACATTCCACCTTCCTGGTTTGGGGAATTTGCTCCCTCATTTTTGTCTGAAAGCCTGAAGAAAAGCAAGGTGAAGGGAGTGTACAATTTTCTCACCACAGTGACAGTCATACTTTAAAATCATAAAAACCCATCATGTAATTTGGAAAAGTTTAAAGGAGAAATTTTTCTTCATTTCTGCAGGCTGGTGGTGTGAATTACAGGACAGAGCACACTTGAACTGACTCGTGCTGGTTACAACTGGTTTTCTGCTTAAAGGGAAGGAGCCTCCAAACAGTCTCATTTGTGGCTTTCACCAGGCAGCCAGGTGAACCCAAAAGCCCAGGTCGATAAAGACATTGGCGCTGTCCCCAAGCTCTGCATCGGGAGCCATTTTTCTCTTAACCGCAGGGAACTGACACTTCATATCTGTGGAGAAACAGGCGGAAGCCACAGAATCAACCTGCTCAAGGTTCCAGGGCTGACAGGCAGCAGACCCAAGGCCAGACTCAAAGCCCAGTCACAGGCCTGGACTTCCCAGCGTGGCCTCCTTCTCCACGCTTGGTTGTCACTGGGTGTCATTGTTCTGCAGGCAAGTCACTTGCTGCTGGGTAACCTGATCCAGGGAAGCCAGCTTTGGAAGCAGGAGGATGGTGACCGTGGGACCTCTTGAGGACCTCGTACACACTCAGTGGTGTCCGCAGGGACAGGCCTTAGTCCAGGGTGACACACCTGGCAGCGGGAACTTGATTTCAGGTGTTCACCTGCTTTAATCCTGGTCTACTAAGACTTAGATGTTGGGTGATCGTTCTCTGCCTGCAACGGAAGTTTTCTCTTTCTGCTTTATGAACATGTGCTTTGGAAGAAGGAGAAAACATAGACCAGGAGCCCAAGATTAAAATTAATGTGATATTTGGAAATAGGTGCAGCCTTTATGATTAAGGTTTTCTAGGAGACTGAAGTGACTTGCAAAATAAAGTGTGTGTGTGTGTGTGTGTGTGTATGTGTGTGTGTGTGAGAGAGAGAGAGACAGCATGCCTGTATGTGTGCATGCGTGTGAGTGTGTGTTTGGGTGTCTAATTTTGAAAGCTTTGACCCTTTAGAATGCTTTTCCAGGAAGGGTTTATCCCATAGCTGTTTCCTCCGTAAACCTGGAAAGCAGGTGAGTGTGTGGACGTTTAAGGAAGACTTGTGAGATGCCAGCAGGGCCCTGGGACAGAGTGCTGTCTTCAGTCTTTGTGTCCTTCCTAGAACCTTGTAGCCAGAAGAGAGCACCCAACAGAGGGTGAGTAAACCAATGGGTGAAGGAAAGATTTGTGCAATGAGCGATGGATGTGAACCTTCCCTCTGAAGGACGTCACAGCCTCTGTCCAGACCAGACAGCACAAGAAGAAGAGAGAGGGTCCACCTGTAACTGAGCGGGACCCTCTGGGGCCTTCCCAGGACAGACCCCCTCCATGTCATCCGCCTGCCTCTCATCTCTAGAAAAACTTTAGCCAAAGAATAAATGTAATCAGAGAAATGAGAAAATGCAGAAGCCCAGCAGAGACCCTCCTGCCAGCTCTGCATAAGGTGCTTTCTCTTCCCTGAAGACGAAAGAGAGGAACGGGGGTCCCAGGGTGATACCACGTGGTGGAGGTGAGCGGTCAACCTGGGGAGACCGCCCAGAGCCTGGAGACCCTGCGAGGGCAGAAGGAGTGCCCCCCCAATCCCCGAGAACACCCTGCAAGGCATTTTGTCAACTTCCGGGGCAACCAGCTTCCCCTTCACCCCATCACCTCCCGGCAGCAGCATCTCCAAGTTCACCAGTTAGCCGGACAGCAGACTCTTTCTCCTGCAGAAACAGAATCTGGGGACTCAGCGTTGTCTTTATTGTTCGACAGGCCGTGTGCTAGTTTAGTCCGTTCACAGGGGCGCTAAACCTGGGCTGGGGCTGCCTGGACTGACAGGGGAAGTGAGTCCCTGTCGGGGGAGTCGGTTCCAGGCACCCAAGTCTCCCTCAGGAAGGGACAAAGCCCCAGGCTTCTCAACTCTCTGGGGGCCTTTTCATCCCTGTCATCTCCTGCTTAAATGAGGGGGCAGCAGAGGAAGAGATTAGCGGCTTCCTGTTTACAGGTAAGCAGGGAGAGATCTCTATCGTGGCTGCCACTCAGCCATTCTGCACCAGCTTGCCGGCACTGAAACTGATCTGGGGGATCTTCAGGTCTGTCTTTCCAGGACAGTCCACTGGGCGTGAGAGCAGGCTCCCAGCATTGCGAGGGTCCTTGGGGGCCGCAAGGGGCCTTGCACTTGCCGCCCGACTCAGGGCTGCAGTGTCTGTCGGGGGGGGGGCACTGCTTCCTGGGGCCCTTGGGGGAGAGGGTGTGTTTTGGAGGAGGGGGCCTCACGATTTTGGGCTCAGCTCTCAGCCCGGCCTCTTCTCGGGCTCTGGACATCCTGGCCAAGGAATGTCTTCCCATGTCTTCCTCCACCACCCGCCCCCAGACTGAGGACTCCAGGAGCGTCAACTAGACCATTCTCGGGCATCCCGGTGGCACGACCAGCTTCCTCCTGGGTAGCCCATGTCCCAAATGCACCTGAACTTGGTATGTCCCACAGTGAACTCGACCCCGCCATCCCGGACCTGCTTCTCCTTCAGCCACCCTCCGCCTTCCCCAGAAGCCACAAGGGCTTCCCTGTGCCCCACTCCCTTCCAGCCCACCCCCAGAGCCCATCAGTCCCATCTTCTTATCTTGGCTAAATCATGGTCTTCCTTGCAGCCCCACATCCCGCCGTGGCTCAGACCCTCACCTGCTCTCCCAGCCCCACGGCTCCCTCCCGCTGTCTCCTCCCCCTGCCCTGGTCATCACTTAACAGTGGCCAGAGCATCTGCACAGAGACCCAGATGGCCCATCTAAATAAACCACACTCACAGTCGCCCCTCCCAGCTGAGACCCCACAGGATCTCATGCATTCAGGGCAGGTCACAGAGGAATCCAGCCTCCACTTCTGCCTTCTCACTGTTCTCTTCCTCCAGGCTGATTTCCAGCCACCCTCCCCTACGTGGAGCCCCCGGAACCCAGCACAGTCCCTCACCTCAGGGGCTTCGTACCTGCCGCTTCTTCTGCCTGCTTCTTCCCTAGCTGACTGACTAGTCGCTACTGGCTTTCACATCACCTCTTCCAGGAAGCCTTCTCTGATATGCTCCTCCATCCCATCCCACCCCACCCCCTGAAAATGCTGCATTTTTGTTCCCTAAAGGGTAGCAGACACATTCTATCCAAGACTATGTTCGTCTCTGTTGGGGTTCACACACAGCAAATCTGTTGTTTCTTAGATTTGGGGTAAAGGAGTCCATCATCAGGTCTCAGAAAAAAAAAATTCACCAGGGTTAATAGCACTGCAGCCCACAGGATAACTGTGTTTTAAATTAAACATCTTCAACAAATCAGGCATTTAAGAGGTTAGCTGTGACCCTGGTATAGCATATATGTGTATGTGTGTGTGTTATATAAGGGGGCTCCGGAGCCCCCTTACCCACCCGTCCCCACCAGCTGCAGAGCACAGATGGGAGCACTGATGCTTGCGGGCTCCAAAGAGCTTGCCCAAGAGCTAAACAGCGAATGCGGTGCGGCCTGAACCAGACCCCAGTTCTTCTCCATCCTCCGTTCACTCGACAGCAGCCCTTGTGGGCACGACTGTGGTCCAGGGGCCATTTCGGGCACAGGTTTTAGAGCGGGAATGTGGAGACAGAGAATCAGACAAACCGGAAGATAAAGTGCTGGGGATGGGATGCAGGGGGGAACGGGCAGAGAGGGGGCGGGGAGGCAGAACCTGCTCAGAGGCCTGGGGGGTGAGAAGGACAGACCCGTGGAAGAGTGACCAGCACACGGAAGAGCCGGCCGCAGCCCCTGCAGGGTCCGTCTGTCCTCACGTCCCTCCCAGGACCTGCTCAGCTGCCTCTGGTGTCCACAGCAGGTGGATGCGATGCATACATGTCCCCCGAATCCCATGGAAAACACAGAAAGTCACTGCCGTTCCATGGCCTAAGTCACGGTAAGGTTCTCTACGTTACAGCGATACCGACTCCTCTGGGGTCCTTGTTTATAGAATTAAGCCACCTGTGTTCACTCAAATAAATCATACATGGATATTTAACACCTAAAAGGAAAGACACCAAAAAAAAAAAAAAAAAGAATCTGCCTTCCTTCCTAGGGTTCTGTTTGAGAGAATGGTAATCTTCAAGAGCTATAAATTTATGGGAAGTTTCTATTGAGAAAGAATTTAAATGGAGTCTGTGAGAAATAATTTTTCAAGAAGAAGAAATGCGAGTTTTTCCCTCAGGCCAGGGGATGTTTCAACCCTGCCGAAGGCCATCAGTCAGAACCTATTAGGTGAAATGAATCTCCTCAGGCAGCTGTAATCCCATCAAAGCGGGAAAGGGTGGGAGGGAGCTGGTGTGACCGCCGCACCCTGGGTCTGGGAAGGAAGCCATTTGCTCACAATGCAAACAAGTTTTCACTCTAGGAAGGATTAGAAAGACCCCCGCTAACCCAACGCTCCCACTCACCCCCCAGAAGCTGCTCTGCTCCGTTCCAGAAAGACCGGCAATGCCTCTGAGAATATTTCACTCAGGGAAAATCCCCAGCTTCATGAGAGTCTTCCTGATTGCTTTCCTTAAAAGAAAGAAATTAATTATAAACCAAAAGACACGTTGCCTTCACTGCATCAGCCCTCAAGAGGGGCCAGGGCACAGGTCCCCCCAGAGCCCTTGACATCAATACCAAGTGAAAACTCGTTATAAAAATAAATTAGAAAACAACTCCTAAGCACTTGCTGTGGGGGGCTGTTCTGTTCTTTAAAGCCCAATAAAACAATTAACTTTTACATCTCAGTTCCCCCTGCCAGAGAGCTGGTTTCTCCAAGCGGCGCCCTGGGCCGCACTAGCCTCTGTTAGAAAGAAGTGAGCCCTGGGCTTCCCTGGTGGCGCAGTGGTTGAGAGTCCGCCTGCCGATGCAGGGGACGCGGGTTCGTGCCCCGGTCCGGAAAGATCCCACATGCTGTGGAGTTGCTGGGCCCGTGAGCCATGGCCGCTGAGCCTGCGTGTCCGGAGCCTGTGCTCCGCAACGGGAGAGGCCACAACAGTGAGAGGCCCGCGTACCGCAAAAAAAAAAAAAAAAAAAAAAAAAAGAGAAAGAAGTGAGCCCTGCAGGGAGGCAGGGAGACAGCCACGGGCCACAGGGCACAGGCCATGGTCTGGCCGCTGCCCCCCCTGGACTCCCGGGGCTCTGCTGACAGCAACTGCCCTTGACGGCAGCGCAGATGGTCAAGGTCCAGCTGTGGTCGCCATCCCGCAGGCAGAGAAGAAAGGAGTTTTTATAAATGTCACCACCTGAGGTGGGCGAAGTGAACACTCCAGTGTGCACAGGACGCCAAGTGCTCCGAGCACGCGGCTTCCGAGTTAATTCTGAGTGTGGCCTAGAAACCCCCGACCGCTGCTCTGGGGCCGGGCCCTGTCACCTTCTGTCTGCAAGGCACCGTGGGACTTGGCCGGGCCGACGATGGACCTCGGCTGGGCTGGTCGGCAGGGGGTGACTGCCAAAGCTCTGGGGGGCAGGGTGGTGGGCCGGCCCCACCGGTCCACGTGAAAGACAAGGGCGGATCGGACGCAGCCTCCAGAGCGCCCCCCAGCCCCAGGAGCATCCCGTGGGCTGAAGTGGAGTTCAGGGGGTTAGAGGAACAGGCGCACAGGACTGGAGGGCCGCCCTGGCTGGGAGGCGATGCTGGGGATCCAAGGGCAGTAGAACCCAGATGGCCGGGAGGAAGCAGGGGTTGAGGTCCTGCGAGGTGGGGCTGGGATGGCCCTGCATGGGGTGATGAGGGGGCCTGGGGCCGTGGGTGGGAGCAGGGCAGTGTGCAGGCAGGGTAAAGGCAGGACTGCTGCCGGGGGCCCCCCAGGAGGGGTGGGTGGGAGAGGGGCGGGTATGACGCACCTCCGAGATGCCTGCCTTGAAGACACAGCCTGGAGGATGCGCAAAGGTGATGGCAGGAGAGTAGATGGGGAGAGGTAGGCGTTTTGTTGTTTTGTTTTGTTTTGTTTTTGGGTTTTTTTGCGGTACGCGGGCCTCTCACTGTTGTGGCCTCTCCCGTTGCGGAGCACAGGCTCCGGACGGGCAGGCTCAGCGGCCATGGCTCATGGGCCCAGCCGCTCCGTGGCATGTGGGATCTTCCCGGACCGGGGCACGAACCCGCGTCCTCTGCATCGGCAGGCGGACTCTCAACCACTGCGCCACCAGGGAAGCCCGAGACGTAGGGGTCTTGGAAAGAGGAGGCAGGTCAGCAAGACGGGGGTCGTCTGGGGTGCGAAGACTTCTCTGAACTTCCAAAGAGCCTTTGGTAATTTTCACTTCGAGTTGGGAGTTTTCCCAGAGGCACGAGAGGTGATAAGGCTCTGCTTCGGTGGGGATGTTGAGAAGATGCAGGGAGCACGATGGGCCACAGAGGGAGGCAGGACCCCTCACCCCTCATTCTCGCCTCTTTTCCGCGGGGAGAAGGCGGATCCCCAAACGGGAAAGGGCAGAACACACCACGTGCAGAGGACAGAGTGGCCCGAGTGCAGGGAGGAGAGCCAAGGGGGGCTGCCCCTCTGGCTGCAGTGGGAGCTGCCAGCCCAGAGGGAGAGGGACCCCCAAGGGGAGGGCTGGCCCAGTGGGAAGGAGATAGAACCCGGAAAGGAGAGCGTCACTGCCAATTCCTGATAGGGTGGCTTCCCTGGTGGTCCAGTGGTTAAGAATCCGCCTTCCAATGCAGGGGACGTGGGTTCGATCCCTGGTCGGGGAACTAAGATCCCACATGCCACGGGGCAACTGATCCCTCGTGTGCGGCAGCTACTGAGCCCGCGTGCTCTGGAGCCCTCGCACCACAATGAAAGATCCTGCGAGCCACAACGAAGACCTGATGCATTTTTAAATATAAAAAGCGTTGAGTGAGTGCTGTTTAGACCCACTCGTTCTCACTGGCTCTAAACGACACTCTCTTGTTAGTGACCAATATCCCAGCTGCTTTTGAGCAGCTATGAGGAATATGTCCCTGTTCAGAGCTGACGTAGTTTCAGGGGAAGCAAATTATTTCATTGATTCATGTTTAATCCAATCAGCTTACTCTGTGCAAGAAGGATTCGCAGCCCATCACAGTGGACACCCAAGAGATGCAAATAAAATGCTGAGGGTGCACTGCACAGGCGGCCCCAGAGGGCTTCTTGGAGGAGGTGGCATATTCTCAAGGTCTTGAACATATTGTGGAAGAATGGGTGAGGTTAAGGGGAGGAGGGGAGGAGGGGGCTTTCCAACACTTGGAATCTACAAGGATGTAACAGGCATGGGATTTTAAAAGGATTTCAGCAAAAATCGACTGCATGGTGACACCCATTAACGGTGGTGGGGACTCATCTCCCGGTTTCTGCTGCAGCAGTTGACCTTTCGCATCGTAGAGGAGTGACGTTAGTCTAACTGCTCAGTGGCTGTCGCCAACGTGAGCCCCAACAGTCTCAGGATGCAGGGATCTGCATTTCCTCCCGGCTACATCACCCAGCAACCACGTCCCATGGCACCGGCCTGTGTTCTCAGGCCGGGGGAGGCGGAGAGGAGGGCCACACCGTTCCTGGCTCTCCCATTGTCCACCCCGGGAGCCGGGGTCCAAGGAGTAGATGCACAGACTCATCATCCCTGAGTGGAAGAGCAGGGCGACCATGTTAGAGGTTTGGGGTCGTTCCACATTTCTTACATAACTTGCTCTTGTTAGCTATCCGCTGCTTTTGTCAGCCACCCGTCGTTTTCCCAGACAAGAGGGGGCCTAAGGGGAGACACAGAAATCAGAAGTGAACTGACCCACAGTTATGGCGGATGTGGTCCGAGAGCACTTAGAATCCATGAGCCCCGCTCACCCTCTTGGCAAAGCACTCCTTCCCCCAGAAACACAAGATCTGCTCCCTCCAGGCCTGTGGGGATGGGACCCTGCCTGCCAGCACAGAGCAGCTTCCTCACCCCCTCAGAGAAACCAGCCCTGGGTTACTGTCAAAGCCAGCTAGAAAATGAACAAGAATCCAGTTTTAAAGACAAAACCAAACCAAAAGCCAAGCATTCCCAAAAAGGGTCAGTCAGCATCCACCAAGGTCCGCTTCATGGTGTGGGTGTTACACACACACACACTCACACAAAAGACCCTAATGGCAAATAAATTGGAGAGGGTGTCAGTTTAGCTGAAGGGACGGATTCCTTCACCGTCTGACCTCTGACCTCTGGAACTTCAGAGTGTAAATGTGACTCTGCAGGGGAGCGCCGAGCAGAGCCCTCTTTGAAGGAGCATCTTGGAGGTCAAGGCATTTCCAAAGTCACTGGGGCGGGGGGGACATCCAAGTAGAGGCAGGTGGGCTTCTGCTCCCCCATGGCTCACGTACCAGAATGGTCCCTTCCCCGAGCTCAGGACCCCCTGCCAGACCCGGGCACTTGCTCTTCAGTGGCGCCGGCGGCCCCCGCACTCGCGGGCTTATACTGCCCTCTAGTGGTGCCGCCTTGAAAGGGCCGCGGGATGCTGAGGCGGGGTCCTGGGCCGCCCGGGGGCTGTAAGGTTGTCGTCGTCCCGCTGTCTCTGATGCCTCCGCCGTGAATCCAGAGACTATCACCTGCTTATGCTGCACCTTTCAGAAAGATAAACATAATGGCTTGACTCTAATAGAACGCGGAGCTGCAAGAACTGAAAGTAAGCTATATGAGCGTGTTTCAGTGACTCACCAGAAACAGTTTCCAAATCGCCCGCTAGGAGGCAGTGTTGCTCCCACTGAGAAAGGCCGAGCAGGGGCGTGACGCGAAATAGTTAAGGACTTTGAGGGCAATAGGCTGTCCTCACAACCCCTCACCCTGCGGGGGCCTCACAGCAGCTGCGGGCGGTACCTAACTACCCGTGCACGGCTGTGCTTCCGTAAAACTGTGTCCGCAAAAGCAGGGGCCTGGCTGGACTTGGCCCACGAAAGGGAAGTCTTTTGCTGACCCCTGGCCTAGAGCTGCAGCTTACAGACGAGGAAACTCGGCGGGAGGGTCCCTGGGAGGGGCGGGGGGAGGAGGCAGAGAGTGGCCAAGGCCCGGAAGTGAGATCCTGACCCCGTGGGAGCAAAGCCAAGTTCCCTGATCCTCCCCGCCGCACCCCCCCCCCCCACCCCGGCACCGACTTTCCCTCCACGCTGTCCCTGAGCTGTGCGTGGGGGGCAGGGGGGGGATGCGGATGGGAGGTGCAGCGAGCCCCGTTCAGCTCTGACACCTCCGGGCCCTCCTGTCTCCCTCCATCCCACGCCAACACTCCTTCATTCATTCATTCACTTACTCACTCAGCCTTTGGTGACCCCCGACCCCATGCCTGCCCACTGCCACCCTCCCAGCCTCCCCAGGGCACAGCCATCGTCTCAGAAATGCCCCACAGGGAGACAGTAGGCGGCCCCAGCTCCCAGAGCAGCCCCACGGGGCAGCTCTGGGGCTTTCTGATTCGCCTCTGTGTCTCCCCAGGGCACCTGCTCTCGGCTGTCTGCCCCCAGGATGGGTCCAGCGGCAGGTATTCAGCATCTTGACCACAGAGTGGAACCTGGTGGGAGTAGCTGCCCCGACCGCCAAGAAGACCACCAGGGTCCCCGGCCCCCTGGGATCTGCTCACTTCTGGGCCAGGATACAGACCAGTGCATCCCAAACTCTCCATGGTTAAGGACAGGTTTATTTCTTTTTCTCAGTTCGTCTTGGACTGATACTTCTGTAAAATTCAATAAACATGAAACCTAGAAAATAAGATAAAAAGACCTGTAAAATAGATTCAACAGGCATAAATTCACTCTTATTGTTGAACGTCTATAAAAGTTGCTAAGCCCTCGGTCTCTCTTCTAGCCTCCTGGTGGGCAGGGAACAAAGAGCCTGCAGACCCGAGGCTGAAATGGGCTCTGGGCTCTGGCTCCTTTGCAGCGCCAGCGGCAGCGGTAGTCCAGGGTCAGCCAAGCCGGCCGGGGGGCAGGAGGGGCTCTTGAGGTCTGGGGACTGTCACGTAGGGGCTCGGGAGGCACCTTGGGACCCAGGGCCCCGTGTCCCGGCTGAAGTGCTGTAGCTGTGGCTGTCCTTGCAGTCACTGGCTGTGGCTCCACTGACGAGGGGCATCCCCTCCGGAGTGGCCACGGGGCATCACACGGATCCTGGCCCTGCTCACGGGGACCCTCAGCCCTGCTGGAGCTCTCCACACATGCCGCCTATGCACCACTGGGCAACCGAGGACCCAGGTCCGGAGTGGGAGGCCTCCTGCCAGGTGGGCGCCCATCACGGGCAGGAACCACACCTCCCAGAGGGGCCGGGAGGCCGGGAGCTCCCAGCTTCCTGGTCCCTCTCACCCTCCTGGTCCCAGGGACCCGGACAAACTCTGGACCCAGATTCTTAGAAAGAGAAGGCTGCTGGAGACCTGGAAACACGGAGATGGTCCTGTAGGGGCTGGCGCTGGCAGAGGTATCCAGGGGCTCCTCGGGGAGGGGGGAAGGGCACCTTCCATGAAGCTCCTCTTGGGTTCCTGAAAAGAGTAGACCAGAGTCTGCAGCCCTGGGGGTACTTGTCTGGACCCTGGATTGAGACCCTGTGATTAGTCAGGAGGCTGAGGGGATTCAACTCTGTGTCCTGTCATTGACAGAGCTTCTCAGAGAGGTCTGTGGTCCTGAAACCCACCAGCATGTCTCAGCAGCTCCATGAGGGGTCCTGGTGGATGAAGTCAGGCTAGGACCGGCTTGTCTTCATCAAGGACAGGCAGAAGGTCCAGGGCTCAGGAGCGGGGTCAACAACTAGAACAACAGAGAGTGGGAAAGACCCAAGTCCAGGACCCCATGCTCAACCAAGGGAAGGAACAGGGTCCAGGGCAGCGGACCTCCGGATTTCAGAGAGTGAGTGTACTGGTTTGCTAGGGCTGCCACAGCAAAGTGCCACGCGCTGGCGGGCTTAAAGCAGCAGACTCTTATTGTCTCCTGGTCCTGGAGGGCACGACTCCAAAATCAAGGTGATGGAAGGGTCAGGTTCCCTCTGAGATCTGGGGGGGATCCTTCCTTCCTCTTCCAGCTCCCGGTGGCCCCAGGCATTCCATGGCTGTGTCTGCATCTCTTCAATCTCTGCCTCGTTTCCACGTGGCTGTCTTGTCCCTGTGTCTGTCTTCGTCTGGCCTTCTCCTCTGTGTCTGCGTCTCTGTCCAAATTTCCCTTTTCTTGTAAGGCTGCCATATTGGATTAAGGGCCCACCCTAACCCAGTGTGCCCTCAGCTAATTACATCTGCAAGAATCCTGTTTCCGAATAAGGTCACATGCGCAGGCACCGGGATGAGGACTTCCAACATCTCTTTCTGGGGGACAACTCAGCCCATAACCGTGGGGCTCTCGCCTGGATTGCCCGAGGGGAGCTGGGATTTCGTGGGCTCCAGCTCACCTGTGAACACCGTGGCCTGAGATGCACCAGCCAATTACTGGATAGAAAGGGTCCCTTAAAAAGCCGCTCTTTCTCACTCTTATGGGCCAACTTTTAATAAGAAGCAAGTCAGCATCAGTTAATAGGTAACACTGCGCTGAAGGCAAGGGCCACGTCTTATCCATCTCCGTGTCTGCCCACGATGCCTCGCAGCTCCGGGGGGCCCCACAAAAGCCAGTGGGCGGGGTGGCTCGTCCGAGGTGCAGTGGCTGGTTTCTTAGGGTGAGCCACAGAGGGGTGCTGGGGTGGGAGTGGTCGGGGGCTGCCCGTGTCGGGCTTCTAGGAGAGTTTGCCGGTTTTATTCATCCTTTTTCGGCAGGAATTTCATGGCTCACAGCGCGTCCATCTTCTCCATGATGAAGTGTGTGAAATGCAAAGGCTCTCAGCTCCTCTCTCTGTTTCTCCTCGTTTGCTGACAAAAGCCATAAAATGTTCAAGGCTTCTTGGAAGATTTGTGACATTTGCAGGTCCGGTGGGTGAGAATTAGTTGAGTTCTACTTAAGAAACCTAGATCGTCTGCTCGAGCTGTTCAGAATAGCAATTTTCACCTTTTATAGAAGGATTTATAAAATCACCTTAGAACTGTAAAAATGTTTCCTAGAAAATACCAGAGATGTTTTGAGATTTCTGTGTGTAACACATTCACTGATAATGTTATTCATAACGTTCTCTTCATGGAAACAGATTAATGGGATCATTTGTGAGGTTTTACCAAAGAAGGTGGTTGGAAAAACAGGGAATGAAAAAGCAGGTTGCTAACACAGGGTGGGACAATAGCATCCAGTGGGAGTCAGCTAGGACTTTTGACCTTGGGCAGCTCAATTTTGACCTTTTGGACCTCAGTTTGCTCATCTGTCAAATGGGGTTAGTGATGGTTCAGTCTCCCAGAGCTCTTGTGGTGGTGACAATAAAAGATGCTTAGAGGCTATGGAAGAGTGACCTAAACCATGGACAGAAGGACATAATCTGTGATCGTGGCTACCTTGGTGAGGGAGGAAGGGGGACAGAACCGGGAATGGGGTAGAAATGAGGCTTCCACGGTCTCAGCAATTTTTTGTTTATTTCATGTAAAAATATTAGAAGAGAATGTAACAGACTTTAAATAGCTTTATGAAGATATAATTCACACACCATGCAACTCACCCATTGAAAATGTACAATTCAATGGTTTTTAGTATATTCACAGATAGGTGGAACGATTTTAGAACATCTTCACCGTCTCAAAACGAAACCCTGAAGCCTTGATCGGTCTCTCCTTGACCCTCCTGCCCCCCTCCCAGCTCTAAGCACACTGATCTACTTTCTGTTTTTCCTGATCTCTCTATTCTGGACGTCACATATGGACGGAATTCTGCAGTATGTGGACTTTTGTGTCTGGATTCTTCGCTGAGCATGGCGTTTTCAAGACCCATTCCTGTTGTCGCATATTCCAGTACTTCGCTCCTCTCTGTGGCTGACTACTATTCCACTGCATGGTTACACCACATTTTGTTTATCTGTTCGTCAGTGGATGGGCATTTGGATGGTTTCCACTTTTTGGCTATTATGAATGACGCTGCCATGAACATTCATGTACAAATCTTATATGGAAATGCACTTCTAATTCCCTCTGGTGTATAGCTAGTACTGGAATTGCTGGGTCGTATGTAGCTCTCTTTACTTGTTTCAGCAACTACCAGACTGCTTTCCAAAGTGGCTGCTCCACTGCACATCCCCACCAGCTGTACACGCGGTTCTGAGTCCACACCCTCAACCATGCTTACTGTTCTCTGCCTCTGATTCCAGCCAGGCTAGTGGATGCAAAGAGGTATCTCATTGTGGTTTGATTTGCGTTTCTCTGAGAGCTAATGATTCTACCTGCCCCCTGAGCGCTGGCTCTTTGCTTTCTTTGGTTGAAAGCATCAAAACATCACTGTGTGGGTGAAATTTTACCGAGTAAAATCTCTCGCTCTCATCTGGGGCCCACGGGCTCTCCCTGTTGACTCCCTTCCCTCCACCATCACCCTGGCTGTGGTGCTCCCTTAAAAATCATGGCTGTCTTTTCTCACCTTCAGCGGATGGTGAACAAGATACGAAGTCTCCCATGAAGTTTCCAGTAGATTTCCTCTCTTCACAGCTTGGGTCCCAGGCAGGGACAGCCCTGTGCTTTGCCCTGCCCTTGTGCTCACAGCTCAGATGTGTGCCCTGTGAAAGGCCTCTTCAAACTCCGCGTCTCCCGAGCCTGCGCTGAGTCTTTCGAGAGGGACAAGCTGCTCCGTGGTGTCCTCTAAGCGACGGAGGCGAACACGTGCCAGCCTGTGGATCCAGGGCATGGGCCTTCCACCGCCTGTCAGCATAGGGCTTCTTCCTCTTTGCTGGAATCCACCGTCCTCTGGAGGATACAAATCTGTCCTCCTCTCATATCTGCCCATTCGTTGTCAGCATGCCTGACCCCACACTAAGCCCAGTCTCCCCACCCTCTTACCCACCCAAAGGCTACCTGCAACATCATGGCTAGGATCAAAAAATCTGCAGAGTTGCCTTTTTCAAACCCTCGTGAAAGACCCCAGTGGACCTAAGCAACATTTAGATGTAGGAGTGAGCCAGGGTCACGGAAGGCCTTCCGTCATGTGAATGAGGAAACCGAGGCCCAAAGAGGAAAAGCTGCAGCTCGAGGTCACACAGCTGGTCAGTTGGAAGTCCTAAGCTGGAACCGAGCTCCTGATCATGGGCTTATCCACCACCCACACCCCCACCACGTACAAGCGTGAGCAGTGGCCAAAGTTAGCTCCCTGCTGGCCCCTCTTACCCTGTTTGAGGGCCAGCTCCTAATTCATTGCTTTCCTTTGTCCCGTGCTCCGCGAGGCTTATCACAAAACACAGTTACGTTTGAGAGGCCCGTCTGCTCAAGTTGACAATGCCCCCCCCATAGGTGAATGGGTCTAAAAAGCCTGTCTTAGTCAGCTTAGGCTGCTATAGTGAAATATCGCATTCTGGGGGGCTTAAAAAACAAACATTTACTTCTCACAGTTCTGGAGGCTGGAAAGTCCAAGATCAAGGTTCCTGCAGACTCAGTTCCTGATGGGGACTCACTTCCTTGTTTCCAGACAGCAAGCTGCTCACACGTCCTCATGTGGACTTTCCTTGGTGCTCACAGAGGGACAGAGAGCTCTGGTGTCTCTTGATTTTCTTTTTTTTTTTATATTTTCTTTATTTTTGGCTGTGTTGGGTTTTTGTTGCTGCGTGCGGGCTTTCTCTAGTTGCAGGGAGCTGGGGCTACTCTTCATTGTGGTGCGTGGGCTTCTCATCGCGGTGGCTTCTCTTGTTGCAGAGCACGGGCCCTAGGAGCGTGGGCTTCAGTAGTTTAAGAACTCCTGATCTTTAGCCATGGGCATCTTAAATGCCATCCATCTCTATGACCCTCTGAAAAAGTGATGCATCATTTATCTTGCTATCAAAATTCTCTACAAGGTTTTATTTGATTGAACGAGTCCATGACAGCCGAATTGTCATGGAGGCATTAAGCTAGATGTTTGCATTAAGCCACACTGGGGGTGGCATTATCAGATGGAGTGACGTTAACTGACTTGGGTCAGAGTACAGCCAAAACACCTTCCAAAGGCACTGCGTTCACAGCAGGGTGTGAAGCATGCGTGGGTCGGTACGCTCAGTAAAAAGCCACACAGCTCCCAGACACATGACCTCAGAGTTTCCTCAACCGTACACCACGAGCTCCTGGGCACTCATTTGTAAATATGAATGGAAGAGTCTGGAAATGAGAAAATTTTTTCAAAGATTTCTCATTCTGGAATATGAAGAGAATTTTTCTTATCCTATCAAGTGTACCTGATCGTCATCATCATTCATTCATTGCCCTTTTTTCCTGAGGTTCTTGTGTGTGCTTCTTTTAAAAAAAAAAATTATTTTATTGAAATATAGTTAATTTAATATGTTGTGTTAATTTCTGCTGTACAGCAAAGCGTTTCAGTTATACATATATATACATTCTTTTCCAATATGGTTTATCCCAGGATATTGACTATAGTTCCCTGTGCTAATACAGTAGGACCTTGTCGTTTATCCATTCTATACATAATAGTTTGCATCTGCTAATCCCAAACTCCCAATCCATCCCTCCCCCAAGCCCCTCCCCCTTGGCAACCGCAAGTCTGTCCTCTATGTCTGTGAGTCTGTTTCTGCTTCATAGATAAGTTCATTTGTGTCATATTTTAGATCCACGTATAAGTGATATCTATGGAATTTGCCCTCCTTTGTCTGACTTACTTCACTCCGTATGATTATCTCTAGGTCCACCCGTGTTGCTGCAGACGGCGTTATCTGACTTTTGTGAGGCAAATTTTCAACAACACTCTACAGCAAAGTAAGACCCCTGCAGAGCAGGCTTCTTATGCCCCTTGTGGAATATAATAGCTGCATTCGCAAAAACAAGATTTTTATAGGAACGGAAGTTCCCTGGGAAACACTTATCACGTGTCCTGCGTACTTGGAACTTTGACCTGTTCACATTTTGTGTTTATGTAAATGTTTCTTTAAGCAATAAACTGAATGAAATTAAGAAGAAGAAAACAAGAACTTAAAGGATCCTAAATCTTCCTCTACCCTCTTATTTCTTATTTTCAAACGAGGAAGCAGAGATTAGAAACCCTCGACTTGCTAGATCTGAGCTTCCCTTGCTTTCCGTGTAACCCGAGGGCTGGATTAGATCCTCTCTGAGGTCACAGAATTCGGGGTGGAGCAAAGGCCACGTCTTTCTCGGGGAACCTTCCCAGTTAGTCTAGGTTCACCTTCAAGATGCTCCCAAAGAGGTTCTGCTGGAAAGCCTCGTCAGGGTGGACTCAAGGTCTGTCTGTCCAGCTGGGTTCCCACCTTCTGCCACCCATCTTCAATGGACTTAGCACTCAATAAATATTTGTTCACTGCGTATTCACTAAAACCTAAGTCTCAGCACACAAGCATGTGCTTTCTGCACGGCCTCACCTGCCTTCAACAGAATACTTAACCTCTACCTAGCACAGTGATGGAGCCATCAAGAAGAGGTTAGTCTGCCTTCAGTACATAAAGATAACACTCAGTATGTAGTGTCTGCTGAAGGTAGTTAAACTTTTAAGCCAAAGGAGAATGATTCAGCACTTCAGAAATCCAGCAACCTTAGTTAATCCAGCAGACTTACCAGGAGGACACCTGATGGAGGCCAAGGTCTAGTGCGTGGATGTGCACGTGGGGCATTTTACAGCGCTTTGATGCAGACACAAGGGGCCACCGTAGGATTATCGGCCCCCAGGGCACGTGCCTCGCCCAAGACATGGCAGACAGTCTGCGCTGGGATCTCTGCTCAATGTCTCCCTTGCTGTGGGATTGTGGACACACCATTTAACCAGTGTAAGCCTCAGTCCTCATCTGTGAAATGAGCTCCTCTAAACCAGCACCTGCTTTTGCCAGGAGGATTCAATGGATTCTCGCCTGTAGAGCATTTAGGGGAAGCACACGTTGAGAGACGGTGACGTTTGCTGTGACCACACTCTTTTCTGGAAGACCCACCATCTGTGCACTGAATTAGAAAAGCAGAAACCCCTGCTTCCGGAAGGGACCGTTTTGTGGGCGTGTCCTGCTCCAGGACAGCCAGAGGGGCAGAGAATTCTACAAAGGGTCAAGGTTAAAAATTATTAAGTCTACGCCTCTTGGCGAGCAGTGGGAGACAGAGGTAGGAGGGGTGTTCATTTTTAAAGTAGTTCATTTAAAAGGAATAGTCATAAAATACAACGTATTTCTACCTAAATTTTTGTTTTTTAACTAAATATTTAAACATTTTGAAAATGAAATCTTCATGGTCTGAAGCCTGTCACAAAGACAGATTCACTTTTCTTTTTTTTAACTAGGACGTTGTCTGGAATTCTAAGTGATGCTCTAAGGATTTTCAGAATCTGTGGGCACCGTGAGATCACAGAGCAGGAAGGGCAGGGAGAACAGCCTGGGTTGACCTTCCGTGCAGTCGCATTCAGGGCATTTAATATTCCACAGACTCCCCAGGTCTCAGTTCCTCCTTGGGCTCGGCTTTAGTAATCCAGTGACCCAGGTCACAACGAGTAACCTGGGCCTCGCTTTCTATTTTAAGAAGCACAAAGTCCTTAGGTCACGGGGCGTTGCCTCATCTGAGTGTGTGTGGGAGAGTCACGTCAGGGGACCCCGCCCTCTCCAGCCCAGCTGAGGATTTATTTGAAACAAATTGGGTGCTTTTGCCTGAGCAAGCTGCTCCTTTGTGTTCTGAATGAACCAGATCCAGATCCACTGTGAGACACACAAATGTGGTGAAATGTGTGGCGTAGCCCCACAGGCAGTACCGCGAAGGCCATGCCTCCTCTCGGGCAGAGCTCGCAGGCAGGGACCTTCTCCTCTGTCTCCTCTGTCCACCCTCAGCCGGATGCAGACAAATGTTTATGCAACCGAATCAAACGTTAGTAAAAAAGAACAGGGGCCCAGAGACCTGTTTTTCGTGCTGCTTTGCTACTTGCCAGTTGTGGACACTTGGGCAAGTTTCTTAGCCTCCCCGGGTTGAAGTTGTTTGTCGCTCATTTACAGAACAAAAGAATTATTAATGTGGTAGCTAAAGGGGCAACACCCTCTAGCTTTTAAAGTTGCCACCACCACGCTCTGCGGGCTCCCAGTTCTGTGAGGAGAGGCACGGCCATCAGTTATCAAGGCCCCGAGTTCTTTACATCCCTTATCACAGTTCATTCTCACATCGCTGAGAGCGAAGCCTGGTACTGCGATCCCACCTCACAGATGATTAGAATGAAGCTTTTGCTGAGATTAACTTCTCCATCCCAGGCAGCCTGACTGCAGACGTTCCCTGCTCAATCCCACACTGGTTGTCATTTCTATTATTTATTACTTATGTTTTCATCATGAGAAAAGCTCAGAGAAGGGGGGGACTGCTGGCTTCTTGCGGCTCCTATGAGATGTCAGAGCAGTGTACAAATGGAGCCTCCAACTGGGTCCTGTGTCCTGGGTTGGGGGGTGTTTGGTGGTGAGGACAGGCAATGAGGCCCAGAGAGCAGACTGCAGCCCCAGCTGCTACGGAGGCATCAGCCCTCCGTGCCTCTGACGGGGGGAACCTATGTATGCAAGGCCCTCGGGGGGCATCTGGGTCCCAGGGTCAGGAGATCCCCGTGGGGCTCAGGGACCAAGGAGCATGGCTTCTCTCCAAGCTGGAGTTTCAGAATCAGAAAGCCTCCCGACTCCTAGACATCCGGTCCCACACACGCCTGCTCTGCGTCCTGGTCCAGGCTCTAGAAAGACATCAGATTAGACAACTAAGAACCTGGCTTCAAGTCTGCACTCAGTGGCTGGTTTCAGTGAAAAAGAAGGATGCACTCTGGGTGGGCGATGGGCCGGCAGAGGGAGAACCTGTTCTGGAACTTTACTTGGCACCGGCCTATGCTTTGCAGAACTGCAGGCTCCTAGGGCTTCCAAGAGGCCAATCAGAAGGCGGGAGGCTGCTGATCTGTCTATCTGTATGGCTACGTGCCACAGGTACCAATGCTGTACGGCCAGGTGGGGCTGGCTGCCGGATAGTTCATTAGACCCAGAGAAGTGGCATATCCAAGGAGACAACTGCCCCTGCCCTGCCTGGTCCACAGGCGTTGGTGAGATGATCAAATCAAATTGTAATGATGAAAGCGAAGCTTAACTGGAGGCTGAGGCCCCTGTCTGCCACCGTGCTCTGCAAGCATCAGCCCACTAGAGGAGCCCCATCACTTTGACATTAGTGTAAAGTACGACTTTCCCTACAATTATTATCACAGACTCTATGTTCTTATAAAACTGAAGAGCACGATATTTTATACGGTAAACTAGCTCATCATAACAGGACCACGTGGACCGATTAGGGGTCACATCACGACCCTTGAAATGTTCATATTTCATGGACCAGTTTGGACCCCTTCGAAATAGTGTCTCAGGTGGTTCCGTTACAAGAAAAGTAAGAGAATGCACATTTATTAGTAGGTTTAGAACAGCAAATTACTATTCAACGGCACTTCTTTCCCTGAAAGAAAGTCAGCCCGCCTCCCTGCCCCACGGACATTCGCTAAAAGGCCCATCTCGGGGGGCCAGGGCAGGAGGCCAGAGTTGGGTCGTGCCACATTGCCTGTGGTTGTGAATAGTCAGCAAGCCCTGTCCTTCCTTAAGAAGATTTCCACTGAACACACAGGCAGCTTCTTTACTTTCTACCTTCAGACGTAGTAAGAGAACAAAGCTCTTCGTCTCCCGGACTGTGAACTGTAGTTCCACTTACCTGATTTTCCCATGTCTTAAATGGTTCCTCAAAGACCATTTATGATATAAGGATTAAGACAGTTTGTCCTCTAAAGAAACCAAGATCTGCTCCAATGCTGAGATGAGTAAACACAGTCTTCACCAGCTACAGAATCTTTTGTACTGATACAGGATGTGAGGGCAAATTTGTTACCCTCATCTGTTTCCTCTTTGTTACTCAACCCTATTATCAAAATCTGATATAAAATTCAAACTTCCAAAGAACATAAATGTTTTTAGCTTCAAAGAATTTAGAACAGTTCTGCTGTGGGTAATCATATTTTTAATACGTTCAGTTTCACACTAAGTTGATTTATTAGAGTAATTTTGACTTTAGTAGGATTTGGCGGAGGGAGGTTATGGAGAACTGACCTTTCAAAGAATGAACACAGTTTTGTGACTAAGAATGGATTTCACACGGAATTAGTGACTGCTTTTTGAATGTCTGTCTTAACTGTTCAGTTGTGATCTCTGCGGGGGCAGGTACCTGGCTTAGCAAGGCATTAATCACATCACAGGTATTCAGTGCATGTTTCTTGAATGAAAAATGTTATTTCTAAGACAGATTGTTAAAAAGTAATGGGTAAGAAGATGGTTAATCTCTGCTAGTTTCATAAAGGATGTATCCTCCTGTCCAAAGAGCTGCTGCTTTGTAAATTACACTAAGAGAATTCTGCTTCTTTTGGCTCTGGTTCCATCAAGACGTGAAAGGTGATTATTTCAGAACTCTGTCAGTGCTCTGTCAAGCCCCAAAGATTCTCAAAGTGATTTTCCAGGAGAATATCCTACTGGCGAAGTAGGTCGAATCCATCTGGTGTCTTTTAAAATATTCCAGGTCACCCACTGTCCTCTCATGAGGCCATGAACTCGTTCCATCCACCTGTTCTTAGAAGGCAACCCATCACCTGTGCTGTGCACCTAACCATCAGGGTATGCCTGCAAGCCATAGAGCTGGAACCCACTTCTTAGCCTCTGGCTGGGCAGGAGTCTGCCGATGGGTGATACACTCCCACCTGACCATCTACACCTCTTTTGACTGAATTCACCACAATCTTTTTAAAGCAAAAATATATTTAACCTTCTTAGCATGAGGCTGTAGGGCTATAATTTTAATCTTTCCTTGATATTCTTCCTTCCTAATCTTTTCCCTACAAAAAACCCATCTTGGGGCTTCCCTGGTGGCGCAGTGGTTGAGAGTCCGCCTGCCGATGCAGGGGACGCGGGTTCGTGCCCCGGTCCGGGAAGATCCCACATGCCGTGGAGTGGCTGGGCCCGTGAGCCATGGCCGCTGAGCCTGCGCATCTGGAGCCTGTGCTCTGCAATGGGAGAGGCCCGCAATAGTGAGAGGCCCGCGTACCGCAAAAAAAAATATTAAAAAATATAAATAAATAAAATAAAACAAAACCCATCTTGGAGACTCAAAAATGAATATCAGCATTTCTACTCACCATTGGCTTTAAGTTATATGGGCGGTTGAGGGTCCAGAGGACCAGGTCATACACCCCTAGGTCTCTCCTTTTGCTTCCAACACCTGGTCTAGGAAAAAAAAGTTCTGAATCTCTCTGTGCCTGGAAGTCTTCATTCATAGAGTGGAATAAAAATGCATGGTCTCTCCTGAGGTGAATGAGATCATAGGTACCAAAGTGCTTTGAGCAACTCAAAGGGAAGGTGCGTAACCCAAACCTTTATTACCTAAGAGCTTGAGACCAGGTCAGAAGGGTCCATAGGCTCACAATCATTCTACTGCTTTGAACACTACAAGGACTGGAGAGCTTTCTTGTTCATCTTCCCCACCCTCATGGGAAGAATCCTTTTTCAAGGGTACATCAGTTATGAAGAACATAGTGTCATGAGATACAAAAACTGTCACAGAATGACAGTCAAACAGGCCTGCACTTTACCTGCCGATCACCCAGACAAGCCAGCCAGTTACTGCTCGGGGAGCTGGCATACAACAGAGTACACCTAACCACCAAATGCGGGTACAGAATTCAGAATAAAATTCCATCCCTTGGGGCATATTCCATGGGCTTTTTCTGCTCCTGCTTCCACTGCTTTCTGGCCTTCTGGAAGATGGTGATGATGACCGCGGTGACTATGTTTAGAAGAATGATGAGCAGGGTGAGCCAGAATGAGTATCCGTAACTGTGGGAGGTTCCTCGGTGAGTGACTGCTGGATAAAGTGGGTAGAGCCTCTGGGCCAGCTCTTCTGAGAGATGATTGGATTGTGTGTTCCCCACAAACAGCACCATGCTTATGAATATGAAGGATGCTGAAAGGAAGAAATAGTTTCATAGATAACACGGTGATACATTTTTTAATGTCTCTGTTTTCCTTTATCACACGTACTCTATGGGTAGTCACTGAATATCTACACTGGGACTTACTCTCTTTTAAGCATTAGGGGGAACGTAAAAGAAATGAAAGGCGCGAGCTAGATTCTAGGCTCCAAATGCTAAAGACGGTGCAGGGCAGTTGTGGACAGGGACAAACATTCAGCTCAAGCCCTTTCAGAAGGAGCTGCTCTGCCCACTTCCCTGGGCAATGAACCTAGCAGGTGTACTGAATGAGGGATGAATAAATGCTTGAACACGGAGGTCAACGGGGAAACTATCTAGAGAGACCAGCGGGATGGGAAGGCTGAGGAAGGACAAATAGAAAAGGCGGCCCAAACAGAGACGCGTGGTGGTTGATGAACTCAGAGCATCCGGGTGTGTGAGGCACAAGCTCATCTGATGGGGAGGGGTGCTGAGGGTCCTGAGCACAGGGTACAGAGGACGAGCCCACTTGGAGAGCTCTGAATGCCGGCTCCGGAGCTGGGATTTCATTCTACACACAACAGAGCACAGCATTTAACCAGGAAGGATCTCTTTACTAAACTCATTTTAGAAGAGCATTTTAGTAGTGTATATATGTCCATGACACTACCAAACGTAAAATAGATAGCTAGTGGGAAGCAGCCGCGTAGCACAGGGAGATCAGCTCGGTGGTTTGTGACCACCTAGAGGGGTGGGATAGGGACGGGGGGAGGGAGGGACATGCAAGAGGGAAGAGATATGGGAACATATGTATATGTATAGCTGATTCACTTTGTTATAAAGCAGAAACTAACACACCACTGTAAAGCAATTATACTCCAATAAAGATGTTTAAGAAAGTAATAATAATACCTACCTGGAAGGGTTGTTGTAAGAATCAAATGAATTCATATATATATATATATATATATATATATATATAAAAAAGAGCATTTAAAATTTTTAGCTTCCCTTTTTTATTCTTCACAATGTCCTTCACTAGAGCACATTCCACCATTTTGACTTTGGAAAGCTCCTTTGGCCTAGTTAAGGAACATAGTTCTGGAGTCAGAGAGAGCAGAGTTCAAGGGCTCCAGCTACTGGCGTTGGGAGATGAGTTTAGCTTCTCTGACCCTCATCCCTCATTTTCCAAAGTGGGCGAGCTAGAGACACAAAGTAGATTCATGGCTGCTTAGGACTGGGGATGGCCTGGGGGGAGGAGTTTCCTTTTGAGACCATGAAAATATTCTAAAATCAACTGTGGTGATGGTTGCACAGGTCTGTGAATATACTAAAACCACTGAATGGCACAGATTAAATGCGTGAACTGTATGGTATGTGAGTCATATCTCAATTAAGCTGTTTAAAAAGGCGGGAGCAGGAAGGTCAGGACGCAGACATTCCAGACGAGTGATGCTGCCGGTGAACCGTCCAGTGGGGCGGGGCCTGAGCATGCCGGGTCCGGGAATCCCCAGGACGGAGGTCCTTTGGGGCACAGGCTGCGTGACTCGTCATGTGCTGACATTTACCCAGAACTAGAAGGACATTTTGGCATCAAACTTGTCCTGATCGTAACCCACACCCGGGGAACGGCCCTCCAGGGGCCCTAATGAGAGGGCTTCTGCGTGAGGACTTCTCACTCTCCGTGATGACGGTCTTTCATCCTCAACCCAATGGTTTTATTTCTTAATAATAAAAGGAGTGAGTACATACAAACCCCCTCCTCTCTGCGCTATGCATCTCACACCCCTTAATTATCCTTCATCGTGCTCTTGGGAAGTTTCTAATGAAAGCTTGGTCATAAAGGGGTAGGATGGAAATGGGTTAAACACTTTTTCCTGAAGTAGATGGTTTGATTTGAATTGGGAGGGGCCGCCATGGACACGGATGCTGACCTGAGCCCCCTGAAAAAGGGCACGCCTCTCACAGCCTGTCATCCAGCTTCTGGGACAGAAGAGTTATTGGACCTGGAGGGAGCCCCTGGTAGAAGGAGGAGGCCCTGAAGGCTCGGGACACTGGCTTCCCACCCCAGCCTGTCCCCATCGAGCCGTGTGACCTGCTGGGTTACTCTCTGCTCTCGGTTCCTGGACTGAGGTTCAAATGTGTTGGGACACACCGTCTGCAAGGTTCTCTCCGGCTCCATCATCTCTCAGACTACAGTTCTATCCCCTGGGGTCAGGGTTGCGCAATGCCAGGCTGGGGTCAGAGGGCACAGTGGCCCGGGAGGTGATGCTGGTATTTTTCTCCTCAAAGCAGAATCCCAGGGCTTCCCTGGTGGCGCAGTGGTTAAGAATCCACCTGCCAATGCAGGGGACACGGTTCGAGTCCTGGTCTGGGAAGATCCCACATGCTGTGGAGCAACTAAGCCCGTGCGCCACAACTACTGAGCCTGCGCTCTAGAGCCCGTGAGCCACAACTACTGAAACCTGTGCTCTTAGAGCCCACATGCCGCAACTACTGAGCCCGTGCACCACAACTACTGAAGCCCATGCGCCACAACTACTGAAGCCCATGTGCCTAGAGCCCGTGCTCTGCAACAAGAGAAGCCACCGCAATGAGAAGCCTGTGTACCTCAACAAAGAGTAGCTCCTGCTCGCCACAACTAGAGAAAGCCTGCGCGCAGCAACAAAGACCAACGCAGCCAAAAATAAATAAACAAATTTTTCATAAAAGCAGAACCCCCTCCCGATCCTTTAGCAACAAACTAGCAAACCACTCCCTCTTCTTCCCTGCAGCCAAGGAGAGGGTGTCCAAGCCCAGCCTGGAGAGGGGTGTGTGGCCCTTCCCTCTGCCTCCAGGACCCCTGAGGGCAGCCTGACCCCTGCCCTCTCCCCACAGTGATCCAAGCCAAGGACACAGTGATGGCATCTCTGTGGCCAAAACCCCCTGCAGGCTGAGCCTCCCATGAACTGAGTTTTCACTAAGTTCTCCGACCAAGCTCAGGGCCCAAGTCTGCCCTATCAAAGCCGGAGGCTGTGAGGGCCTTCAGAGGCAAAGCCAAAGACTGGACAGAGAGGCAAAGGCAAAGTCTCCGAGTGTGTTTCTGCCCAGCTCACAGCCTCTCTGTGTGTCAGAACTTGCCCCAAGCCTGGGAGGGAATGTGGCCAGAGTTTGCTGCCTGGCAAACAATTCTTTGTTGTTAGAAGCAGGTGGGGATGGCGGTG
This sequence comes from Phocoena phocoena, assembly GCF_963924675.1. NCBI lineage: Eukaryota > Metazoa > Chordata > Mammalia > Artiodactyla > Phocoenidae > Phocoena > Phocoena phocoena. The sequence continues at coordinate 4,553,752 of NC_089234.1, read as the reverse complement.
AGGGAGGCTGCAGGCCCCATTTTCCATGTTTTCCTCCACAAACGTGCCCTGTGCAAAGCCAGCTTAGACTCGGCCATGGAGAAAGAGGCTGAAAGCCTGGGGCTCCCTCCTGCCGAGATGAAGGGATGCGCTCCGAGCCCTGCAGGTGTAGACCGAGGAATGGGGGCCGGCTTTGTCCCGCTGGGCCCACATCGGACTTTCCCGTCTGGTCTGAGAGCCCGATGTTCCTCTCAGATCCATCCTCCCCAGCTCCCAGGTGGCCAGTCCTCTGCCAAGGGGCTCAGTCAGTGAATTCAACCCTGCCGGCCATGGAGCTTGCTCCAGAAATGGAGAAGGGCAATTTCAGTGAGAGTCAGATTTGGGGGGAAAAGTCGTCTTTTCTCCTGGGGTTGCTGCATCGGTGATGGGCCAAGAAGGGCTGGCAGCCCTCTTGCCTTTAAGAGGACCAGCCTAGCTGCTTAATGATAGAGGGAACACTGGAGGAGAACAGAGTTCTGATGGTGCTGGCTGAGACGCTGGATCCAGCTGTACCTGCAGCCACAGTGTCCCTTAGCTTCTTAAGCATATGAGCAAAAATTAAAATAATCTATGTTTTACCCCGGCAACGAGTGCCAATGAGTCCTTCCTTTGCTTTGGTTGACGGAGGTGAACGAGCGTCCTAGAAACAGCTTGGGGCAAGGATCCCTGGCATCTGGATGAGGAGCTCTGAGTTTAGAGCCAATTCCCTCAGCTCCACTGTGAGCCAGGAAGCAGGAATACTCATTCCGAGGGACTGTCGTGCCTGGCCCACAGCAGATGCCCTTTAAATTGGGGCATTTATTTGTTTTTACCACCAGGTAATAAAATCACAGAAAGAAAGGAAAGGGCTAGTCACGTGTGGATGTGGCTACAGCAGCCTGACACCAAACGCTCAGAGCTGAGGGGTGAGCGTGCGACGTGGCCATGGTGCAGGCTTGCCCAGGGCAGCTCAAGTTTCCACCATTGCGGTGCACGATAGTTATGAACTGCGCTTGCTTGAGCAGTGAGTTGCGTGGCTCTCCCTTGTATCCATGCTGGGCTGGGACTGGCTCACACATCTCCTCAACCATTAGCTTGAAAAAGGCCGCAGTGGAAGTGTTTACACACTCGCACCAGCCAGGGCTGCAGTCAGGGCTTCCCTCCCCCAAGAGCCGGGTATTCGTTCTCAGCACAGCACCGCTGGGAGCCACAGCACAGGGGCCCCTCCAGCCACCTGCAGCGGCCAGTGTGAGGATGGCCTTTCAGCAGGAGGACGGGAGAAAGCTGCTGCCCAGAGCCCCTCCTCTGAGGCTTCCTTACAGCCTAATATCCAGGGCACCTTTCTTTGTCCCTGAACGTTCCTGGTCTGTGTTAAAAATACATCACCGGGCTTCCTTAGTGGCGCAGTGGTTAAGAATCCACCACTGCAGGGGACACGGGTTCGAGCCCTGGTCCAGGAAGATCCCACATGCCGCAGAGCAACTAAGCCCATATTCCACAACTACTGAGCCTATGCTCTAGAGCCCGTGAGCCACAACTACTGAGCCCACGAGCCATAATTACTGAAGCCCATGCGCCTGGAGCCCATGCTCTGCAACAAGAGAAGCCACCGCAATGAGAAGCCCGCGCACCACAACAAAGAGTAGCCCCTGCTCACCGCAACTAGAGAGAGCTCGTGCACAGCAACGAACACCCAATGCAGCCAAAAATAAAATTTTAAAAAAAATTTTAAAATAAATAAATAAATAAATAAAGTAACCTATTTTTTTTTTAAATGCACCACCACGCGAGCACCTCCAGAGCCGTCCGGTTAGTAGGATGGGCTGCTTCTGATTCGATCTCGAGATCAGGTTCTCGTGGAGGGAGGGAAAGAGCAGGAGAAACCCGGCTGCCCGGCATGGGCAACGAGGCTCCCATGTGACCACGTCCCTGGGCAGACACAGTGGCTACAGAGTCCATGAGACCCAGAGAAAGTCCAAAACACTGTGACTCAAGCTGGGCTCCACTTCCCATCCCTCACCCCAATACCTTTCCCAGCAAACAAGTAACACAACCTAGCAACACCGCCCAGCAACATCTGGGACTCCCAGGTTGCCCACAAGAAGGGCATTGGCCCCAGATTCTCCAAAATGACATTCTTGGTGGCTCTCTGTGCCACGATCAGGTTTAGATTTTGTCAAGTTGACTGCTGTTCTACGAGGGCAAGAAGGAGACTAAATAACACACGTGCATGTGTGTGCATGTGTGTTCACGTATTGACTTCCACACATCACGTGGGGCCTAATGTGGAGTAAAGCACGCCGCGGGAGCCCAGTGAATGCTTTGTGGATTCGTGTGTTTTTTTGTTCAACTCCTTACACCAGATACTCCAAAGCAAAGCCTCGGTATGTCATATATTTTAACACCTAACACGCCTTCCTCACCTCACTCTGGTCTCTTACCTGGGCACCAGAAACAGAATTTTATTTCCAAAGAGACTGAATAAATGCTGCAAGTTTACAAAAATAAACCTCAGCCCCCAGCACGCAACTCAGCACACAGGGGGCCCTCTTAACGCCCATGGCTCGACCGTGACTGTGCGTGTCCACGCGTGTGAGAGGGAAGCAGGGGGACAGAGGCAGAGAGCACGTCCTCTCGCCGATACTCACCGCTGAGTCCGTTCCAGGTGTACACCCCCATCGGTCCCAAGAACGTCTGATAGGGGTTGCTGAAGCTGTTGTAGAAGGTGAACACAGAGCTCAACAGCGAAGTGAACAAACTAAGGACCAGGAACAGGATGACCACCAAGTGCAGAGTCTTTGGGGAAGAACTGTTCAATGTCCCTAAAACTAAAGCAGTGTTTGGTAAGTACGCAGCACCAAATGCAAAGACCAACTCTGGACCGGAGGGCAGGTCCACCCTCGCGCACCCCATTCTGCCTCCTTCCCCATTCTACCCTCTTAGGCACTGGGGTTAGAAACTGTCAGCCTTTTCATAAAATCTGCATATTTCTTAAGTGCAGGGGAGCTCCAGACGTGGATATGCACTTGCGTAAAATGAAACGCAGGTGCCCTGGGCCATTTGCCACCAGTTCCTGCTTTTGCCATTCTCCCCTCTCTAACCACCACCCACCAGCCTCCCCAGGCATGTTTCCTCCGCTCCCTCCTTTGCTTACAAAATGAGCAGACACCAGAGACACGCTCTCCCCACACTTACCTGGAAACCCAGCCATGCGTTTGTAAACATCTCCAAGAGCAGCCAGTGTGGCCCTTAGGAGATTGCCACCACATTCAATAAAGTGTTTAGAGGTTCTGTGAAAGTCACAGTGACAGAAGGAAAAAAGTAAATTGGGAAAAAGATTTCAGAGTCTTTAGTAATGTACTAACACCATCACTGGGAATACAAGGTGTTAGAACCACGATGGGGGTGGGAAAGGAAAAGGAAAAGCTTCCTTCTTTCCATTCCTGATTTTCAGGTCCCCTGGGAGAGGGCAGGTGCCTCTCACATCTTCACCCCAGAGCAGCTTTAAAGAACGGAAACCAGGACGGCCACGGAAGCCTTCTTGCTCCGCTGTGGATGTGGCACATTCTCAGGAATGGGGCCCTGGGAGCCAGAGGAGGTCTGGAGGCTCCTCCTGAAACGTGTCCTGGCAGCAAGGAGCTCTCTCTTTGCAAGGTGGCCTTTTCCATCACTGCGTCTCTTTAGTCATTTAAAGGTTTTTCATTCTGCGTCTCTACAACATTTACCCTGGATCCTAATGCTCCTTTTGGAGCAACGCAGAATCCACTCCCTCCTCTCCTGCCTGGAGCCTTTCCCAGTATTTGAAAAGGGATATAAACCCCAGTGTGTTCTTCATAAGACGGGATTCCAAAGCTCCTGCCAGCCTGGCCCCGACTCTGCACACATTTAGTCTGACTTTACCTCCCTACCCGTGCTGGCCAGACGGGCTCAACTCTCCCAATAAGATGTGACAATACGTGTGCGGGGTCCATCCTCTCCCCACCTCTGAATACCCACATGTTATTAGTTCAGATGTTTTTCTTTTTAAATCAGTGGTACTTTGCGAGGGAGGTAAATTTCCTGTCATCGGACAGAGGGTGGGCATGAAAGAGCTTAGGCCAGCAAATCTGCCTTCAGACATCCGGACGCTGGGAATCTGGCTGTAAAGATCCTCGTGTGTGAGAGAATTCATCCTGATGGCCATGTCACGTGGCCAAGCCCAGGGCTGGAAGTGTCTCCACACAGAGCGGGGATAGAGGCAGGCAGGAGGGTGTGGCCAGCGGACAAGAAAGGAGTCAGGGAAGACAAGGGGCGGGAGAAAAGAAATGTGGGTATGGTCTCCCGTGAGCACAGCTACAGCCCTTCAAACCCCACGGGAGACCAGAGAGGACAGAAGAGGGAAAAACCAGTTCAGCAACACGGAGGCCATGAGTTCACCACTCAGTGAGACGGGACTGGGTGCAAAGTTCAGCGCACACACGTCCAGTCAGCTCATCCCTAGCAGTGCCCGGCCCTTGTCACTGTTTCTGTTATTAACCCACGGGAAGGGCTAAGTTCTCAGCGCAGTCCCCTTTGCTATGCACTCCAGGTAAGAACTCTGAAAGGCATTGGTTAAACTGAGAATGCTGTCCTCTCTGCTACCCCCCGTTGCCTGCATGGGGATGGGTGGGGCCCGATGGGCCCCCTGCCCTCCTGGAAGCTGTCTGGGCTGGGACAGCTCCGAAGGCCCTGCCCTCAAGCCCGAGGCTCTAGCTCCTTTGCCTGGCTCACCCCGGAGATGCAGTGGTGAGGGCTTGGCCTGGCTGTGGTGTAGCACACACCTATTTTGCAGCTCGTGGAAGATGACACCAGAATAGGAAAAACAAGAAGCAGGACACACCTGTTCAGAGGTGCCGGGTCAAATGTTGCAGATGTTTCCAAAGTTAGTCACCACGGGCAAGAGCCGCTCCCGTTTTTTGCACAATCCCACAGCCTCTGCCTGAGCAATGAAAGAGGGAACTCCAGCACTGAATCAGAAGTTTGCCGGGGACTAAGTGACCTCTGTCCTTAGCCAATAAGACAAAATTTGGATACTTAACTAGAAAATAAAAATTTCAGCGTGGGAAAAATGTCCTGTGGCCAAGGCACCAAGTTGCCCTGGAGAAATTTTCTTATTAAAAGCTGTAAATGGATGTTCATTTGCAAATGGTGAACATTCCACCTTTTCAGAGTAAATTAGAAAGTGACAGTCAGGTTTGGCTTTCTTTTTTTTTTTTTTTTCTCTGTACGCGGGCCTCTCACTGTTGCGGCCTCTCCCATTGCAGAGCACAGGCTCCGGACGCGCAGGCTCAGCGGCCATGGCTCACGGGCCCAGCCGCTCCGCGGCATGTGGGATCTTCCCAGACCGGGGCACAAACCCGTGTCCCCTGCATCGGCAGGCAGACTCTCAACCACTGCACCACCAGGGAAGCCCTTGGCTTTCTTTTTGACTGTTGGTAACATCTATTAGACATCAATTCTCAAAAGGGAGTCCACTTGGAGCCTACTGACTCACACTTTTCTATGAATTCATGTGACAATTTATCTTAATTTTACCTGCCATATTTCCAAATTCTATTTCGGCCTTCTGAATTCCCCGCCACACAGGTATGACAGCTGTATCTCCCCTCCCCTTCCTGGCTCAGAACTCAGACAATGAAAGCTGGGAATTCAGTGAAAGTTGGCAAGAATGAAATCACAATCAACCTCCACAGCATGACAGCTGCTCTCTGCCTACAAAATTAGCAAATATATTCTGTCCTTTTTCCTTCCTTTGAGGGGTCAAGCGACAGAATCGAGAAAGCCACCTCACAATTGAAACTAATCACTCGGATTCTGGCAGCCCCAGGGAAAGAGGCCACGGCTCCCGCAGCTGGGAGGCCGAAATGTACTGGGTGGTGGGCAGTGCACAAATGGGGGTCATCCGGACATCCGGACTTCCTGTGCCTGGACATTTATGCTCAAGCCCCACTGGCCATCTGGCCCTCCTAGCTCTGGTTTTCAGGAAGTCCTCAGAAATTGAGGGAGAGCCGGTGGCTTTCTTGTGCGGAGGAATGGTCTCCAGCCCCTCCTCAAGCACCTGGTCTCCAGGGGGCCTGACCCAGTGGAGCTTCTCAGTCCCTGGACCACAGTGTATCCCTGGACGGGCTCATTAACTCCATGGATCCCAGAGTGTGGCCTAGGAGCTCTCCCAGGACATCCCAGCTGATGGCTTCAGCCTCTAGGAAATTGACGAGGGGTGTCTCAGAAAGAAGGATGGGGGAAAGCTTTTTCTGCCCCTTTATGCTACACTGCCCAGTGTGGTCATGTCTCTGGGGGTAAATGATATGTCGCTCCCACCCCGAGGGAAAGTATGGGATGTGTATGGGGTGGGGTGGACAGATAGGAGAAGTAAGAAGGAGATTTTTGTAAATTCTGGAGATATAAACCTCATTTCTTCAGTTCAGTCCTTCTTGCAGTTCATTGATTTTTGCAGCAGACTCACTTGCCTCGTTACTTTTAGCTTGAGCCAATAGTACAGCTTTGAGTTCCCCCGGAACAAAAGGGGTAGGTAGTGAAAAGAGACTGGTGGGCAGGGGGAGGCACATTTGGGGTGAAACTGCCCCTTGTTCTCATAGTGACCTGCACACACCTTTGTCCTACAAGTAGTGTGGGCTGATGGATTTAACTGATGGGGTCGGGGCCTTTCTCTAGAAAGACTAGGTGGTGAGTCCACCCAGCTCTGTGCAGTTCCGCTTGGGATCCAAGCCCCTCACTCACATAGTAGCTGCTCAGGAAGGTTTCTTTGAACCAAAATTAAATATTCAGACTCTTTGGAGTAGCAAGGCAACGTGCTCACGGGTGGACACCTGGCATTTTTCGTCTGGGTGTTGGACCAGCTGGGATGCCTCTGGATGAGGCTATAGAGCTTCTGGTGAGCCTGAGCTGCCCTAACAATCTAGCTACACCACGGAGAGTTTCCTCCCCAGGTTGGACTGATTCTTTTCCTCACCAATTGGCGTATTGTAGGCTGAATTATTTTGGCAAGTTGAACTCAGCCATCATCACTTCATTTCAAAATCTACAGCCCCAAATCGGCACCATGTGATAAATCCTATGGAGAAATATAGCAGAGCTTTGCAATATTCACTGCTCTTTGGAGACTTCAGTGTGAACTCATCCTAGCTAAGAAACTGACATGGTTAACTTCTCATACGAAAAGGCAATCCACCACAGCAGGGCAGGAAAGTGGCACTTATACGATGATTTTATTGTACTGCCAACGGTTGGTCCCGTGTGGTCCTAAAGAACCTGTCTCACTGCGCGTTTGCAGATCTGCTCCCGGGGGACCATGTCCACACACCTGCACCAGCTGAACCGCCATCTACATTTGGGTTATGTGGCTTTTCCCTCTCCGAGAGGACTGTTTGCAAGTGTTCCCAGTTCAATGACTGCTAAAACCATCAACACTGAAGACCCCCTGGGCTCTGAGGTGTCCCTAGCAGATTTGAACGCCCGGCAGCTGTGCAGCATCTCAGTGCCTGGGAGGTCGTTTATCTTCTACAGCCCCTGGGGTGACTGGAGGCAGTGACTTGAAGTTGGAATGTGGGTCTCCGGGGAAAAGAGGAAAAGTAGGAAAAACAAAAAAGAAAAGAAAAGAAAAGAGTAAAAATAGAGAGCCAGGCAAAGGAAATGCAAATATTCCACCTCCTCTGTGGGCCCACAGGGCTGCCTGCCGCCTTCAGAGCTATCCTTGACCACAGCTGTCCCTGCCCTCCCAAAGCCACTGTGCTCACGTCACTCCCATGGGGTTCTAGAACCAGGCGCTGACCCACCCGGGCCTCCTCGGTGCTTCTCTGGATGTAGGGAGTCAGGGATCTCATTGAAGCCAGTTATCTCAAATTGGAGCCGACTGGTTCCAAACAGACACTGTATGAAAATCAAAAAATTCACAGGCTGTTTTCTCGTATTTTAAAATTTTTACAAGTGTCTGGAAATTCAGGAAGTAGAACAAGTTTTGGTTTCGCAAATGCTATTCACAGAACTGAAAATGGTAGTGAATCTTTGAAAGTCTTCTTTTCTAGTCGCCGCAAAGAAAATATTCCTCATTTTCCTGAGGACCTGAGGCTGGTACCGGAGGAGATGTGTAACGCTGCTAAAATACTGGGCGAGATGTTGCTTTTGCTAAAGTCTAAAAGGCAAATTTGTAATTTGGAAATATAAGTATGTTGCTCTGGATTTAAGGAAATCATTTCATTAATAAAGTCACAAATCAGAGCTAGAACTTGGAGCTAATGTCAAAAGCTAATGTCCCACCATTATGCACGGAATGAGGGCTAAACATTACATTTGTATAAGGCAGAAAATGACGTATGTTTATAAGGAAAGAGGTAATGACTGCATAATACCTGATAAACCCTGTGTAGTGAGCTGCATGCAACACCCTTCGAAACAAAGTCCATTTAAGGTGGTAAACAAGTTACAAATTTGGTTTTAAATTTAGAAAACATAACGGTATATATTCAAACTTCAAATGCCAAACACATAGCTAAATTCAACTTATCATTCTCAAGGAATTTTTGTTTTCCTCCCATTGAGAGTAGGACATTAGTGTGTATGAAATCAGAAAAAAAATTTAGGAATTCCCGTAAAATATTCGATTAATAGACTTAATGGAAATTTAATATCAATTCCAACAGCAATGAGATATTTTGGAGGTAAGACTGCAAATTCAAATCAGTGAAAGAAATGAACTTGAGATAATAAGGATAAGAAATTGTCCATATCTTCCACTTTATTTTTTCCTTGCATAGATGCCAGTAATTAAGTTCTGGACAGAGGTTTTTGCTCCGACTAAAAATCCACAGTCAATACAGTTAAAAATGCTGTCGCTACTGGCTGTAGAACACCATGTTGGTGCTCCATATTTTTACTTAACTATTTACCTATCAATACACTCTGTAGTATTGTTTAAGCATAGCCTCTGCTAGAATGATTTAGACTGTTTTGCTAATAGACACAACCAGAACCGAGGAAGCCGAAATAATGATTCAGTGAATTTTCAAAATTAAAAATATGCGTTCATATCTACAGCCCAGCTAAGTGCACAAGGAAATTATTTTTGAAGGGCTATTTGGCCGAAATACAGGATGGTATGACTCTCACCCAGTTAATTCAATCTCACTCTATCCATTCAAATGAGTTATGATTTACCTTCAAAATTTTTGTCTGATTCTGCAAGTCCATGATTCAATTCTTGAATACTCTTCCCGCGAAAGAGTCCGTAGGTGATAATTACACTACCATTCGAAGAAGTGTCACTAATGGCAACTGTACTGCGGATCCATTCTTGAGTTGTAAGAATAGAACAAATTACGATTAAAGCCCCCAAGCTTGTGACAAAGCTGGTTAAGAACATCCATCTTTTCGTTGCCGTAGGCATCTTCTCAGGAAAATAAGGATCCTAGGGTAAAAGAACAAAGATCTTTTTATGATATTTCTGGACCTTCTCATTTGGAGTCCAGAATGTAGAAATGGAGTCTAACACTTGCTTGTAAAATATAAAACCTCTCTCTCCATGAGGAAGGGTCATACTAATGAACATTGGACTATGAACATGGTCATAAAGATTTACAGTAGCTGAACTTTGGTCTGGAGTAAGAGGTTGCTATGGTTACAGCCAACCAGCAGGAACAAGGGAGTCGGCATGGTCTTTCCAAGACTTCCTCAATCACGCAATTAATTTATAACTCTTTTTCAAGTGCCTTGGAAGAAAGTTCAGCCTATCACGTCAGGAGAGAACTAGAATTCCTAAATAATGAGGGAGCAAAGGATCCGTACCCCCCAAATGTTGCTGATTCTAGCAGCCGACAACATAGAGTCCCACCTACCAAGGTTAATGACTTGACCTTAACAACTGTTCCAAAAGGAAACCCTAAGGAGATGAAGCTCTTGCTAGAGATACCGGAGAGTGGAAAGAGAAAAGTTGACACCTTATTTTCAGACCTTGATAAAGAAGTGCTCCTTTCAAATTTCCTCTTTCAAATTGGATCACACCTGCACATTATTTAAATTATAACTTGAGAGGTTTCATCTCTCTTTCTCTTTAGTTCTCGGATGGAAGTTGTTCTGAACATTTCTGCTTTAAGTCTTTGTGACTCCATTCTCCCTGTTGAGTGGCGAATAGTTTGTAAATGATCATTTCTGGCCCTCAGAGAAAGTCCCCCGTTTGGCAAGAAGATCATTTCTCGAGATAATAAATAGATGTTCACAGCACATTATGTACACTTCTTTTTATTATATTCTTTATCTGGCTATAAAGTAATATTGTATATGCACATTTTCATCCTGTACTTTTCTTGGATAGCACCTAACTTATTAGTGGAATGAGTTGATAATGTCTGTCTTTCCCACTGGAATAACTAGACTATGGACTAGGAGGTGGACACGTTTGTTTGGGTCACCACTAGACCCAGGGTCTGCCAAAGAGCCTGGCACAGCAGACACTCAGCAAATATTTGTTGAGTGAGTTATCGGGGATATATGTACAAATACTCCACTATGGTGGACATTTATGTTGCTCCAAACTTTAAATTATAATTGAAAAAGAACAACGCATTAACACCCTTCTAGATAAACCTGCATCCATATCTCTGAATATTTCCTTGCTTAGATTTCTAGATGGGAGTCAAAGCACGTAAACGTTTTCTGAAGCTGTTGCTAGGCATTGCTAAGTTGCTCGTCAGAAAAAGTTGTACCAAGTTAACCACGCACCCTTAACACAGCGAATGTGCCTCTTTATCTTCACAACGTTGTATATTATGGGGAAAACTAGTTTTTTCTACTTAAGTCTATTCATTTTAACTACATTTTTAGGGATAGGACAGAATTTCCGTAGTTCTGTCCTTCTAGCCCTTCTTCCAGTCTGAAAATAATTTTATATCATGATACAAGCATTATATATGCTCGTTAGAAAAAATATCAAATGGAACTCACAGAAAAAAGGAAGAAAGCAAATATAATTTAAAAATTCATCCTAAAAGAAAAAATTGTGTTCATACTTGGGCAATAACTTTTAGACCCATATCCTTATGCCCATACACGTTTATATTAAAATCAAGTTCTACTCCATGTCCTATTTCATAATCTTCTGTTAAAAATCTCAACAGTTTGTCACAGGACTCCCTTTCATGCCAATACATCGGGTTTACCATTGTATGAAGTAATCAGAATTTATTTATACATATCCTTGTCGTGGACATTTTAGTTTTAAGAGTTTTTTATATGGTACATTCTGCGTGTAAGTCCTTTACTAGATATATGTTTTGTGACTATTTTCTCCCAGTCTCTGGCTTATCTTTTCATATTCTTTGTAGTATCTTTTGAAGAGAAAAATTTTCTAATTTGGATGAAGTCTAAGTACCAATTGTTTTCATTTTGTGGATTGTGCTTTAAATGTCATATTTAAGAAATCTTTGCCTAACCCAAGATTGCAAAGGTATTTTTCTCCTATGCTCTCTTCTAGAAGTTTTATCATTTAAATTCTCACCTTTATGGCTATTTGCCTATTTTGAGGTTTTTTTCTTAATATAGTATGAAGTAATGGCTGAGATTCATTCTTACACATGTGGGTATGCGATTGTTTAAGCTTGACTTCTTGAAAAGATTACCCTTTCCCTGATAGATTGTCTTGGCATCTGGCATCTTTGTTGAAAATCAGATGGCCACATTGTGTGGGTCTCTTTCTGGATTCTCTATTACAAAGTCTTTCTTCCCAGCTCTGTGTCAACTCCAGGAACTGTTTGTCACACTGCTTTCCAGTGGCTCTTTTCCTGTGACCTCAGATGGCTTCCTCTCACCCTTATGGACCAGCACGCAACCAAAGATTGGAGGGATCTCCCTGCAGATCTCTAGAGCTTGCCTGGGCAGCCATCTCTCTCCAGGACTCTACACCACCAATTTTAGCCACTTTTGCTTCCCCAAACTCTGATCTCTTTCTCTTCAACTCCAGATGATTCTTGGCTCTCCCTGGTTTCTTCTCTTGCACCATTGCCTGTGAATTCCTCCTTGAAAACTCCCTGGTGCAGTGGTCAGTAAAACCTCATTTTTTTCTTTTCTTTCAGGAATTAAAGCCCTATTCTGCCTAATGTCCAGTGTCTAGAAATCCTTTTTTTAATATATATAATTTTCTGTTTTATTACTGGAGGGCCAATCTGGTCCCTGTTCCTCCATCAGGGTCAGAAGAAGCAGTCAGCTTTTATTCTTGAATGACAGCATGGCTGCTACATTTTCTTCCCCTCAAAATTTTGTGCATATTACTCTGTTGTCTTTTGACATTGAATGTTGCTGTGGAAGAGTCTGAGGTCAGCTTTATTTCTTCTCTCTGATTGTGACTTTCTTATTCTGATAACATAGTGATAAAAGCCTTTATTCATGAAATGCAGTAGCTTGACCTGAATACATGTTGTATAGATTGTCCTGTAACATCTTTTTTCTCATTCCTTTCTTTTTTTTTTTTTTTTTTGCGGTACGCGGTCCTCTCACTGCCGTGGCCTCTCCCGTTGCAGAGCACAGGCTCCGGACGTGCAGGCTCAACGGCCATGGCTCACGGGCCCAGCCGCTCTGCAGCATGTGGGATCTTCCCGGACCGGGGCACGAACCCGTGTCCTCTGCATCGGCAGGCAGACTCTCAACCACTGCGCCACCAGGGAAGCCCCTTTTTTCTCATTCTTAAGTTATTTTTTCAATCTGTTCCCTCAGTTCATGGCAGATACATTTTTTCTGTATCGTATCTCTGAATTGTGAGCCCCATTTGCTGAAATCTTACCTTGAGGCCCATCAGTCATTCTTGGGTGGGGTTATCTTTGACCTGCACATCCACCATCTCTCTCTAATTGCTTTGGTCTCTTCACCTTCTTCCTCTGCACTCAGCAACACTCTCCTCTGTGGGAATAGCTAGTTTTTTTCTAGCTTATGTATTTAACCTGAAATTGTGTGGTTTGGAGTTTCAGTTCGTTTCTATTGTTTTATTATCTCATTATTCATTTCTTATTTTAATAAATTCTTCTTATCATAAGTCTTTACATAGCATAATACATGCAGAGGAAACTGTTCATTGGATTTTGTTTTCCCAACCCCAGAGGGTTCACTCCGTCTTTCTTTCCTTTGGCTGTATGTTTACATAGTCCCCTTGGCATTTCTTTTTACCTTGCTTATGCTTAACCTGGGCAGTTCTGTCCAACCATTGCTTTGCTCTAATACACTGTGAGTGATTTCCACTGATATTCTTCTTACCTTCTCTGGGCTCACTTTGTCTTATCTTCACCAAGCTTCAGTTTTTGGCTGGATGACTTTCTTTCACTTTTTCCGCCAAATGCATCCAGGAGGAAAGAATGTACAGAGCTTTGACAAAATACCTAAATCAAGTTGACTTAAGCTCACATACGTTTCAGGTAAGGGAAGTCCCATGCATAACCTGGTACAGGGCCTCAAACGAGGTCACCTGTCTTGTTCTCTCTCCTGGTTATGTTTCTTTTGGATCTGCTCCTGAGTTCAGGGACTTTCATCCTTGTCCAGGACTTTTATCCTCTCAGCTTTAAGTTATTGCAAAAAATAATTATATGCCTCTACCCCAGAAATCTCTCGGCATTTTATTAGCTCTAAAGCTGCCACACACATACCTCTTAGAGTTGGGGGGAGGTGGTCTTGGTTTTGATTCATTTGAGTTTGGGGAGGCAGAATCTGTGATCTTGCTTCAAGTCAAGAACCTTCTCCAACTAGGTTTGGGGATCTCAGAGGGCTTGACACTGGGGACCGTCTCCCACTCTGTTAAGAGTGAAAGATGTCCGGGGACTCCTCCAGGGGCAGGACTTGCATGAAGTATGGACTGAGACAGACAGAGCTGGGTGTGGCGGACAAAAGAAAAGTGATGTCAGAGCCTGTGGTATAGAGGCTGCTGCAAATAGAGCACAGTCCGGAACACAAAGACTTCATAGACTGGAGAACAAGACCAAAATCTGGGGTGAAGGTCATGTCAGTGCCTGGGCAGTGGCCCTGGCTCCAGACTTCCCACAATTCCATCATTCCAGCTCTACTGGTGCCATTTTTGACAGATGTGAATTCCCACCTCTAATTCCTTAATATTTTTTCTATATTCATATTTTTACAAATTAATTGGCTATGATATTATCTCCATTAGCCTACTTGTCATAAAAGCTCAGATGACGTACCAATATGAAAGTAAATACATGAAAATAAATATGCAACTCATATCTGAAGTTTAAAAATGGCCGTTTTGCACTGTCTACCGTATACAATCATCTCTACCTTCCTCCACAACATATCGTTACTAAAGGATTCTTGCTTTGGAAAGGGCTAGTCTAGCTGATAAAGCACTGGGACAAGCCGTTAGCTTTCTTGTTTATTTCTACAATTTAAGGCTGCTGATTTCTTCTTTTGTTTGTCATGTGGGTTATTAAAGGTTAACATTTTTTTTTAAATCGCAAGTATACATCTTACAGCACCTAGAACTCTAAAGAATATAACAGGATTTATTTTACTATTTTTAATTAATTCATGTACATTTCACTTTTGTTATAAAATGTATGTAGACTGTGTGTACTTTGGGATCATTTTAATAGAGAAACTGCCTAGACATACTCATAATTTTCCATTAAAGAGGCAATTAAAAAGTTTTTTCATTATTAATTTCTTTATTTTTTATAAAAGTATAGTTGATTTACAATGTTGTGTTAATTTCTACTGTACAGCAAAGTGACTCAGTTATATACATATATATTCTTTTTCATATTCTTTTCCATTATGGTTTATTACAGGATATTGAATATAGTTCCCTGTGCTATACAGTAGGACCCTGTTGTTTATCCACCCTATATATAATAGTTTACATCTGCTAATCCCAACTCCCACTCCACCCTTCCCCCACCCCCTCCCCATTGGCAACCACAAGTCTGTTCTCTATGTTTATGAGTCTGTTTCTGTTTTGTAGATAAGTTCATTGTGTGGTATTTTAGGTTCCATATGTAAGTGATATCATACGGTATTTATCTTTCAAATAGGCAATCTTTTAATACATAAAAGCCTTTCTTAACATTGCAATACTTCTGGAAATTAAACATGTAAGAACTAAATTTCTATCCTGCTTTAATAGCTGATAAGAAGTAGCTGTCTGTCTCCTATTTACCAAGAGACTTTCCTTGGTATCTCAGTGCTGTATTACATTCTATTACCAACATTTTTCCTCAATTCCTGAAGCAAATCAAAAGTATACACAAGGCAAAACCTAGGTGGATACTAAATCATTCCACAAGTAATAATGTTCTGTGGATTATAGACACTAATTTCATGGTGAAAAATAAATTGTCATTTCATTCTGCCAGAAATCCATTGAAGGTCTTCAAGTTTTTCAAAGAAGTTGAGAAAAAATATGCTTTTGCCAAAGCATAAACATTTATGATTTTTTGAGTGGGGAATAGGAGGGAATTCCATGCATCCCTTGAAGCAGATCATGGAAGGTGCTGAATTGTTTTATTATCTGTCCTTCCAATGGTATTTACTCCAGTTTCTATATGTCAGTTTACTTAAGGGACTGAATCAAACTTTCTTAATCATATAAGAAGAGAAGTAATTAATGCTATTTGTCATTACAGGTGGAATGGTAACTATACTCATACTCACATAGTGAAAACTTATTTCCAAAGAATCACACGCACACACTCACACACACACACACGTATTGCTAATCCATTTAAAAAAACAACCTGGGGCTTCCCTGGTGGCGCAGTGGTTGAGAGTCCGCCTGCCGCTGCAGGGGACACGGGTTCGTGCCCCAGTCCGGGAAGATCCCACATGCCGTGGAGTGGCTAGGCCTGTGAGCCATGGCCGCTGAGCCTGCACGTCCAGAGCCTGTGCTCCACAACGGGAGAGGCCACAACAGTGAGAGGCCCGTGTACCGCAAAAAAAAAAAAAAAAAAAAAAAAACAACCTGGATCCAGTGACCAAGATTCTATATTCACACATATACTCATATACTTGAAACGACATATGAATGACATATAACAAGGATATTCCACATAGCTGTTTTTGTATTAGAAAACGACTGGGAATAACCTATGTGGTCTACAGCAGAAGCAGAGTTAAATACATTCTGGAGCAACCACATATTGAGTAAAATGTGGCTAAAATGGCTGAAATGAACCAGTGGCTAAAATGAATGAAGTAGGTCTATAAGTACTACTGTGGAAAAATACCCATATCTTGCACTTTAGTTAACAGAAAATTCATATATATACATATGTTTGCAAATGCCTAATATTCCTCTGGAAGATTAGACAAGAAACTGGTAACTAACTTTGTCTCAAAAAAAGGCGAACTGGTTGTCTGGGGAACAAGGAAGCAAGGAGACATGTTTTTCATTATTTCACTTTTTGAACCTTTTTCATTTTGAGCCATGTATATGTGTTCCCTATTTTTTTAAAGTCTAAAGTTAACTGCTATTTAAATAACATAACCACATAACTTTACTAAACTATTACAATTCTAAACAGCACATAACATAAAACTTGAATTGACACACACACAGACACACACACACACACACATATATATATATACACATATATATTAGTTCATTCATTCAAAAATCATTCACTCTGCACCATTTAAGGTGCTTGATAGGGGCTAAAGATGCAAAAATGACTTAGACCAAGCCTTGGGGGAAGGACCCCATATAGATAATTACAAAACAATGCAATAAATATTTAAAATAAACGTAGGAAATCCTGTGTTAGCCATGACAAAGTAAGGATATCAAACTTATCTTCCCGCCATATAAAAGTGTATAAAACTGGAAAAACACACATGGTAAAGTTTTTTTGTTTTTGTTTTGTTTTTTGTTTTGATCAGTGGAAGGCTGTGATCCTTGAAAGAAAGGAAACATATGAAATGATTACAACATTAACCCCAGCATTCTGACTGGGGAGTTTTCTAAACTGCAGTGCAGAGACGTAAAGCCCAAAGAGAGAGCAGCTTTGTGTCTGAGTAGAGGAACAGAAATCAAAGTTTGTGGCTACTGGGGAGGCTGGAATGTGTGAGATAGGGTGCCAAAGCAGAATAAATCTGTGCAGAAAAGAAGTTCTAGAGGTCTGCATAGGAGTTCCTGAAGTCTTCCATAGAATACTAACTTGTACATTATCAGGATGAGACTTCAGGGAAGTCTGTCATAAAACTGGGGCTACTCTCACCTAAAAGGGTTTCTACAGACTTATTCTAACAAGAGCTCAAGCAATCTAAACTCTCAGGAATGTTGCATCCTGCAAACGATTAAAAAAAAAAAAAATAGACCTGTAAAGGAGCAGGAAAATAATCAGGACCAAAAAACTCAATAGATGCACATTCAAAGATGACATAGGTGTTAAAATTAGCCAAGAACTTATAAGTGCTATAATGAATATATTCAAGGATTTAATGGAAAAGCTGAATACAATAAACAAACATATGAAGAAACTTGGCAGAGAAATAAAAATTAGTTTTAAAATAACCAAATAAAAATTCTATGACCTAAAAATACAATATCTGAATGAAAATTTCACTGGGTGGACTTAAGAGAAGATTAAGCTCTGTAAAAGAAAAGATTAGCAAGCTTAAATATATAGCAATAAAAACTAGGCAAACTGAAATACAGAGGAAAAAAATGGCTTAAAAGTTTAAAGAGCTTCAGTGACTTATGGGACAATATTAGGCTATACCCTGTACATATAAATGAAGTCCCAGAAACGAGGGCAGGCAGAAAACATTTTTGAAGAAATAATGGCTGAAAAATTCCCAAATTTGATGAAAACTATAAACTAGGTATTATAAACTATATTACATACCTTATGACCAAGAAGTACAACTAATCCCAAGTGTGATAGAGACAAAGAAAACTGCACTAAGACATATTTTAATCAAATTTTTAAAAAAACAAATGAGAAAATCTTTGAAGCAAAGAGAGAAAAAAGATACATTACCTAAATTACTGATATAGGTAATAAAGCATGAAACTCATAGAGGTTTTGCTGTGTGAAAGAAACTAGAAATAAAAAAGTATATTCTGTACGATTCCATTTACATGAAGATCTAGATCAGGTTAAACTATCTATGGTAATAGACATCAAAACAGGTGCTGTCTTTAGCAGGAGTGGGAGATTTTCTGGGAAGAGGCATGAGAGAACTTTTTGGGGTGATGTAAATGTTCAATATCTTGCTAGATGCATTTGTCTTTATTTATTAAACTGTACATTTAGGATCTCTATAATACATGATATATTATTCAACAATGAAAAGTAATCCAAGAAAAAAAGGGTAAAGGAAAATTCCAGCAAAGGGCCTGTCCTCATGATTTCACTGGTTAGTAAATGTTAATACTTGGGCATAACTTGGGAAAAGAGGAGGGAGTAGGATAGATGGGTAATGTAAAAATGGAAAGTTCTGGATCCACTAGAGTTACTCATTCTGGCACATTCTAGAGATTGGAATAGCCATCCATCCTGAGTTTTCTCTATGTGGGGACAGGTCCTGAAATCAGTCCTCCTGGGCTTCCCTGGTGGCGCAGTGGATAAGAATCTGCCTGCCAATGCAGGGGACACAGTTTCGATCCCTGGTCTGGGAAGATCCCACATGCCGTGGAGCAACTAAGCCCGTGCGCCACAACTATGGAGCCTGCGCTCTAGAGCCCGTGAGCCGCAACTACTGAAGCCCGCGCGCCTAGAGCCTGCGCTCCGCAACAAGAGAAGCCACCGCAATGAGAAGCCCACGCACCGCAAGGAAGAGTAGCCCCTGCTCTCCGCCACTAGAGGAAGCCCTCGCGCAGCAACGAAGACCCAATGCAGCCAAAATTAAGTAAATAAATAAGTAAATAAATAAATAAAAATTAAAGAAAAACAAATCAGCCTTCCTTCCTTGCCCTGTTCTGTAGCCAACAGTCACCAAGACCTCCTGATTTTATCTCCCAAATTTGAGCAATTTTATGTTAATGTTTCTGGACAATGTTTAAAGCAAACTCTGATTTCTGTCTACATACCAATTTTGCCTTTTTTGCTTATTCTTCTAGAGACCATTTCTGTCCTCAGCATTTTAACTTTGACTGGCATCTGTTGAGCCCTTAAAGCATGACGGGCATTATCTGGGTTACTGCAGAGAAATCCAAAGGCCGGGTAGGGTCCTCCAGTAAAATGGAAAATGAGACACATAACTACAGTTAACATTACCAGACACAGGAAAACTGCCTCCAGCTGTGTTTTAAAGGAAAGGAGCTGCATGGCTTGGTGAAGGGGAGGAGGTGAGAGACAGGTGGGAGGACGGCGTATGTGAAACCGATGGTGGTTTAAACAGGAAGTGCGTCAGGGGCTAAAGAGGAAGCTGTGGAGGTAAGAAGGGCCATGTCCTGGGGTCATGAAAGATGAGAGTACGTAGGTGTTCAGGATGGCAAGAGGCTGGGGGTGGTCCTCAGAGCCTAGGAGGGGAAAAAGGGAATTGATTCTGATGTCAGGAGGGGCCTTGAGCCCATGAGAGGTGGAAGGAAGATGGATATGGAGGGTCAAGGGGCTTCCGAATGGGAATCAACACAACCCCGGATCGATGTCTCTGACGACACACTCTTGTACGACAATGATGAATGTCTTTAGACTTCAGAGGTGGAGGGATATTGCTTAATTCCGGGAAGAATCGCTGGGGTCCAGCAGAGAGGATCTCCCCCGGAGAGAGGCACCATCTGCCCCTCATCATGTTCCCCCAGCTGCTGACTTTCCAACAGCAGATGTCTGACAAAGGCAACTTGTTTCTCCCTTCTTGCATCACAGTCTCTGCCTCTGCAGCCCTGCAGGGTTAACAAGCAAAACTGTGCCCATCAGAGTTTGAAGTGATCGCCTCCTGTACAGAAGGCTGGCTCTGGAGGCCACCACAGCAGGGACATTGACAGCTGGGTGGAGTCACTGGGCTACCTAGCCCCACCTGACCTGGGCTGTTCCCCCAGGGCGCGCTCAGGAGGAAGCCGCCCACCTGCTGGTCTCCAGGGTGACCAGGCTGCCTGGCGCTGGGGCTGGCGCCCCTCCTCTGTTCTGTCAGCCCACAGGCTTTTATTGGGCACCTCCTGGCTATCCTGTTGCATCAGGAGCTGGAGATGGAGAGGTGATGGGGAGAGGCACAGCGTGGACGCTCTTGGAGCTCACAGCCCTGAGAGAGGGGGAAGGAGGGGGCCATGACTGACGCCCTACAAGTGAATACACCTTGTGAGAGAGGACCCGAGGGGAGGGGTGCAGGGTGATTTTCCAGAGGCAGTCAGGAAGAAGGCACAGGCCAGGTACCAAGGAGGGGAGTCTCAGGTGGGGAAGAGCTAGGCTCTGACCCTGAGTGATGGACCTGGGGGCTGGAGCCCAGGGAACGGGGTGAGGGGCTCAGGAGCCGCTGAGACGTCAGGCAGAGCCTCCCACGCGTTTGGATTTTATTCGGAACGAAGGCTTTTAAGCAGAGGACTGGCAGGACCGGGTTCCATTCATAGGGGTCCCCCTGGATGGTGTGCTTAGAATGGATTGCCTAAACAACAGTGAGTCAGAAGTTGGCGGACCACTGCAGTCATCAGTGAACGCAGTGGAGTGGGGAGGAGAGGCACATTCAAGAGGCGTTTTGGAGCTAGACAGGAAGTAGACGTAGGGATGGATTAGAGGTGGGAGGGGAGGCGGAGACAGGATGCCTGCCGAGAAACAGAGTCAGAGCAAGAGTTGGGTCTGCCATGGTAGACAGCCAGGAGGACCAGAGCCTGGAGGAGACCACCAGACGGGCTGTGCTTTCTGGAGCTCCCTGCATAGACATGGTGTTTTAAAGTCCTGGCGCTGGACAAGATCCCCCAGGGACAGCATGGACAGGGCAAGGCAAGAAAGTTGAGTTCAAGTTCTCCACTCTTTGACCCCTCTTTACACCCTGTGGAAAGGAAGTTGCATTGTGGATGGTCTCAGCCAATAGGTGGCCATCCTGCTCAGTCTTTGGGGTCTACAGCTCTGTCCAGAACAGGTCCCAAGTGTCTCAGAAGGTGGTCTGCTGGCTACTGATACAAGGTGGGGCAACACACCCTGAATAGCACCTTCTCACCATTGGCTCCTTCATTCAGAAGCCAGAATGAGTGAGGTCCCTGCAACAGGGATGCACTATCCTTCATGAGGGCGGGGCCCTTGGACCAATGTGGAGGGCACAGCAGGAAGGCTCAGAGCCAAGATGAGAAAACATCTTCCCCATGGACTCTCCTTTACTCTGAAACCTCCCTAAATAGCTTGCAAGAGGTCACCTGGAAAGCGGTCCCCCAGAAGAGCCGGTCCAGACCCCTCTGGCAGTCGCTGTCCCTCCTGCGTGTGCTGGATATCGCCTTAACGACAAGTAAGCCCTTTTCAACATCCACCAAGTGGCCACCCTTATTCCCGCTTTACAGAGGAAGATACCAGCTCAGGAGATTTCCCGGCTCTCCCTACTTCTCCGAACCAGAGGCAGTACAGGGTGCCTGCCCTCTGCTCTCCTGGACCGATTGCATGGTCCAGAGCTGGCGCCCAGCTACACCACTTCCTGGTGTCCAGGGCCAAGGCTGGGTAGGAAGGGCCTTTCCCGCTCGTAAAAGTGGCTGTCACACCCTGACCCCCTACATGATGCCTGGGTCCGGGCACTGGGGCCCCGGCCAGGGTCTCCGCGTGGGGCACCAGCCTGGGCTATAACGTCCAGGATGGCCGGGTCCCTGCCAGGCGCCGGCCATCCCTGCGGGGCGGAGCCGCGGCCTCAGGTGGGGCGGGCGCCGGGTGCGCTCCCCGCGCCGGACACCAGGCGTCGCCCCCGCTCCTCGCGGCGCCGGGCCCCCGCCCCCGCCGCGGAGCCCGAGCCGAGCGGCGCGCAGGAGCAGCGGGAGCGGCCGGACAAATTTCCTGCTCGGCTGCGGGCGGCGCGGGTGCGGCGGCGGGCGGCGGCGCCCGGACCCCGCGGCCTCCGCGCGTCCCCACGACCCTCCTGCGCGCCCGGCGGGGACGGCGGGGCGCCCCGGAGGGCGGCGGGCGGGCGCCCGGGAGATGAGGAGCCGCCGCGGCGGCGGGAGCGGCGCGACCGGACCGGCCCCCCCGAGGTGAGCGTGCGTGGGGTGCGGGCCGGGGGCCGCGCGCCCGGGGCGGCCGGAGCAGGCCGGGGACGCCGCCTCGGCCGCCGCCGCGGGAGCGGCCGCGCCGGGGTGCCGTGTCCCCGAGCCCGGTCCCTGCCGGCCCGCGGCGCGTCCGGTGCCAGCGTCAAGGGACCGCGCGACCCCGGCCCTCGGGCCCCGGACCCCCCAGCCCAACTTGGCGACCAGGTTGGCAGCTCTCGCGTTCCCTCTGGGTAAACGGACCAGAGGAGCGTGTGTGTCTGCGGGTGGCGACGGCGCTGGGCGGACGGCGACAGTGAGGACGCGTGTGAAAGCAGGGGAGACCGAGAGGGGGTGCCAAGCGGGTGTGTTGTGGGCTGCCGCACGCAGGGGTCGAGACGAGACGGGCGCCTTTGGAGGAAGCGACTCCGAGTTGCACCAACTCCGGAGGGGCGTGCGCTGCTGTCCAGGCGCCCCTTGCCTTCCCAGGGAGGGGAACGGAGTGGGATGCCGCTGGGGGCTCAGAGATGCGGCAGGGAGTGTGGGGGAAGTGGGCAGGCCCCGCTGGCCCAGGCCGGCCCGCGGCGTCAGCGGGGTGACCTGTCAGAGTTCCTGGGCCGGAGGGCAGTGCAACGCCAAGCCCGCGGGCTTCCCGGGACCATCTGGGAAAGGCCGGACAACCCCTAGGATGGAGAGGCATAGCCAAGCCCTGAGTGATTGTGCTGGACTTGACCTAAATTCCTTCCTGGCATGGCAAACCTTTCTAGAAAGGTGAAACAATTATACTGGCAGAATTGTGATATCGATCTGTCGCGGAAGAGGACCTCTCTACCAGAGTTTCAACCTAGGAAACTCAAGGAAAGCGGAATCCGGCTCTGTGTGTGCTTGTATTCTAGAGTGAGAGGTGGTAGAACTGGATCAAAACCGGCAAAGGCTGGTCACGTGTTTCAGAAGTCCCTGGGCCCATGTCCAGCCAGCTTCTGACCCCCGGTGCCTCTTGACCCAGGGTCCCTGGAGGTCTTTGTGTCTGGAAAGGTCAGTGAATTCCTGCCTCTGCAAAACAGACTCATGCCCATATAAACTGTGGCAGGGAGGGGGTAAAGGGAGGGCCGTGCCTTTTCAGAACCAGAGCTCTCAGCCAAAGGAGGGTGTGAAAGGGTGGGTGCCGGTGGCCCAGGCTGCCTCCTGACTGCCATGGTCACTCATCCTTCGTGGTATGGGGCAGAGCTCTGTGTGCGAATAGGACTGAGGTCTGGGCTTTCTGAGCACAGGCTCTAAGCCTTCGGGGAGCAAAGGGCCAGGTGGTGACATGAAACAGGCCCTTCCCCAATGTGACACTGCCTCTGACCATGATCTCAGGGGCTGAGGTCTTTGTTCATTGGTGTTAGTGATGCCTGTGAACCAGCAACTGCCCCTCCCCTCCCCACAGAATCCCCAGACTTTCCATGTGTCAGCGAGACTTAAGAGCTAGATTTGTCCCTGTAGAAGGCCAGATGAATCCAGATGGTTTTAGATTTAAAGCCATACCTACTTAGCGCCCCCAGCCAAGTGAGTTGTGGGCAGTGGTTGAGGAAGTTCATGTTACTGTCACTGTGATGCCTCCCGGGACCCCTGTGGAGGCACAGAGGGAATGTGAAGCATTGTGGTCAGGTCCACAATCCCTGCACGGGGGCCACTTCTCACTTCTGTGGAGGGACACCTGGCCCCGAGATGGCCAGGGACAGTGCCTCCAAGGAAGCCTGCAGAAGCCTCCCGGAGCTCTGTGTCCTCGTGCTTTACCCCTTCCCGTCCAGGGACGTGTGTGTGAGCAAATCATCAACCCCTGAGAGTGGCTGCAGCAGCCGTAGGATGGGGGTCCGGGGTCCGCAGAGGGGGCGTATTGAAGGTGGATGTGTGAGGAGTTGACAGCAGTTGATGGTTGGTTAGCAATGAAGCTGGAATGTGAAGGTGGGTCTCCTTTGAACTGTGCCCCCATTGGTCCACTTGTCTCTCCTTTTGCTGCCGTCATCCCAGTCCAAGCCATCCCTCTTTTAGCAAAACTCCCTCCTTCCAGGTCAGAGGCACATCCTAGCCCAGACCAGTCCTCTGCGATTCCCAGGCTCAGGTGCCCACTCTCCCTTTCCTCTGGGATGTCAAACGCCCCCAACTCAACATGTCCCAAATCAAACTTGTGAACTCCCCTGACCCAGCCCAACACTTTCCTAATGTTTTCTTTATCCGTCTAATCACACCAGCCTCCACCCTGCTGTGGAAGAACGTGCTGGATTGTCATTTCCCTGAGGACCATACTGTGTCCTCCGTGCCCAGCCAGGCAGGTACCTGACAGGAGGCTCTGAAAACCATCACTGGACGATTGAAACGTTTTAGGGGCACATCTGCAGATGTGGGGAGTTTGTGTCTTTTTAGGGGATGTCTGTTGTGGTTGATAGGCAACCACTCTTTTTTTTTTTTTTTTTTTTAATGTGATTGAACTGGATCCTGGAGAGATAAGAGAGGTCTGTCTAGGGAACCACATTGACAGTGTTTCTGGAGATGCCCGACATACTTGCTAAAATGACTGTCTGACCTGGACCAGAGTGACCCCAGATGACCTCCCAAGGAGGCGGGTTGGAGATCAGTCAGGAGCCCCATGGATGCCGTCCTCCGTTCCTTTATTTGACATGTCTTTTTCGTTTATAATGTTTGAGTTACACTTACAGAGGTTCTGCTGTCAAAACAAGAACAAATATATCCATTAGGATAAAGACTGGCCTTCTTAATATTTGATTATCACTAGGAAGAGACTGCGTGTTCCAAGATCGCCTTCAGCACTTCTCTTGGCGTGCCATCTCCTAGTGAACCAATGGCTGTGTGTTCCCTGAAGGCACTGCTATGCTTGCCAGATTCTCAGAGATGGAGCCTGCTCAGTCCCCTACTCTGAATCTCCTTCCCCTTTATCTCCATCTTCGGGTCTCCTACTCATACCTCAAGGCCCACGGATGCCTGTCTCCACAAAGCCTTCCTAACCTCTCTCCATAAGAGATATCTCTCTTCCTTTTAGTTCTGTAGAAGGTTACCTGTCCTGAAGCAGCTATGAGAATCTGTTTTGATTTCCAGTTGACTTGTTTATCTCCTCTACCAGGTCATTTGTGTTTTCAGGGTGGAAGGTATGTCTCTGAGAGCCTGGACTTTGGGTTCAGGTATGGATTCAAATCCTGGTCCTGGTATGACCCTGGCTGAGTTATTCAAGATTCATGCCTCAGTGTTCTCTCCTCTAGAATGGGAGTGATAATCTCTACTTCACAGGACTGTTCTGAGAGTGACAGTTGATGCATATAAAGAACCAGGCACATGGCTGGCACTCCGTAAACTGTGGTTATTAGTCCCCTCCAATACCCGAGGCTGTGTATTGCATGCAGTAAGAAACAGTGATGTTTGAATGAATAAATGAACAAACTCAGAGTCCACATGAGTAGGTAGATACCTTTTGTGTGCCTTCCACAGTGCTAGATCAAATCAATACGGTGGGACATGCCAGTTAACTTTATTTTTTTGCGTGATAATTTGAAAGATGATGTAAAATTTGCATGATTAAGTATTTTAATCTGTGCTCCATGAACAAATCTATTCTTTAACACACGCCATTGACTCTTCATTGTGCGAATGATCTGGTAGGCGGAGGTGCAGTGTTTTATGTGCATTAGCCTGGGTGCACGGGCTGGATTAAACCAGGCTGTGTGCCAGACGCAAGTGAGCCAAACCCGGCATCGAGAAGTGGTGTGTCTAGAACCAGCGTGGCCCCAGGGTCAAGAGAATGGCTTCTAGACTAGAAAACTGCCCCCCAAACCCTCAGAACTTCACTTTTCTTACCTCCAAAGAGAGACGTGTGGCACCGGGCCATCTCTGAGCCCCTCCTAACCCCAGTGTGCTGATCGATTTCACCCATCCACGCTGGTCCGGGCGGTGCTGCCGCCGACCGCACGCCCGGCTGCATCCACAGCTGGGCGGCCTCCCGTTCCCGGTTCATCTCAGTGGCTACATCCTCTCAGCGCTGGGTACCAGATCTACCCAGAGTAGGATTAGGCTCATGGGTATGTTCAGCATGGTGTTAGTTTTACATGCTGACCCCAGACATACCGAAAGGCTTTTTTTGGAGAGTTCGCTTCTCACTGTTGCGTCACTTGGGTTTTTCTCCAAAAGCAGAGTGCTGGATAACACTCTAGATGGTTGGAGTTTTAGATCAGCTGCACCGGAGGAAAACGGGTTTCCTTGAGTTTTACTAAATCCTCCGACAGATATGCAGGTGTACAGTTGTGGGGCTGGGGGAGCGTCTGCCGGATTCAGGCTGGGAGACCCCTAGTCTGGGGATTACGAAACTGGCTTTCTTTTCTTCTCTCAGTCTGGCTGCTGTTCTCCAAACCTTGTCCATCAAGGGCCGCCCCAGGTGTTCTACCTGGGGAGTTTTGATGTGGTTCGCAGCCTCTTTGAACTCACACGGCTCCCGGCCCAGAGCCAGAAATGTGAGCCTGATGTCTTTCTTTCAGCTGTGCAAATACTTCAAAGGAGTTGTCAAAGCTTACGAAATAAAAAAATTTTAGCAATATCTTTCAGAAAAACAAACATACCCTTTTATATTGATTCCCAGCGAAATAAGAAGTAAGTAAATATATATATTTTTAATGTGTGCTTTTAAATAGGTTTCAGATATAATCAAGAGTATATTGGATGAGAGATCCAAAAAGGTGACAACGTTTTCTTTCTCCCTGAAACAAATATAAACTCCAGCAGGGGACAGAGGAGAGTTTGAAGGAAAAAAATGATCCTTGGTTATGTGCTAAAAACCTGAAGCGTTTTGGGCAGGTGTTTCGCTCTTCTGTTTATTGGGTGGGGAATGAAGAATTGATAGGAAAACTTGTCTGCACCCCAAGCCTGGGTTCCAGCAACGCTAAATATGATCTGGCAGAAAGGCTCATGCCGGAATGAGTGTTCAGCGTTCAGCCATGCTCCCCGGCAGGTGCACTGGCTGCGTCATCCTCTCCAGGGATGCTGGGTTGCTCGCCAGGTGCCTGGAGCTCACAGGGCATCCAGGCTTCCAAGAGAAGTGGAAAGTGGAGCAGTGGAGGGA
Organism: Phocoena phocoena; assembly: GCF_963924675.1. Classification (NCBI taxonomy): domain Eukaryota; kingdom Metazoa; phylum Chordata; class Mammalia; order Artiodactyla; family Phocoenidae; genus Phocoena; species Phocoena phocoena. The sequence continues at coordinate 4,526,534 of NC_089234.1, read as the reverse complement.
GGGGAGGAAGTGACAGACTCGAGTGTGAGCCGTCCCGGGCAGTGGAGGAGGCTGTATGCTGGGCTCCCCCAGCAGTGATTTTACTCTGTCTGAGAACCAGCAGTGGATCTAAGCCCTGGGCTTTGCTTTTCACTGGCAGGTGCCCAGCCCAGGACTCAGAGCACAGGCTTTGGAGCAGAGGGATGGGGTCAGGCTGGGGCTCTTGACACTGAGGCTCTGGGCAAGTGACTTACTATCTCCCAGTGTGATCCCTCCTCTTTCTGATGGGGACAATGACACTTTCCAAACAGGGTTGTTATGTGGATGGATTGAGGTCACGTATAGAGAGCATGGCCTCCTGCTTACCAGACGGTCACTGGTACTGCTATCGTGTCCAGGAGTCCAGGGGCGATGGGACTGGCATCAAAGGCTCGAGACGATCTGAGCTCTGATTTCTGCTCAGCTATACTTGCTTTGTCCTCAAAGCAAGTCACTCCATTTCCATTCTGTAAACACAGGCGTTTTTGGTTATTAATGTCCTTTAAATCTATTTGGTCGTTTCCAGCTGAACATTAGTCAAGGATTTTTGTACTAGGGAGCAAATTACTTCCATTTTTCTTCTCAGCTAAGATTTTTGAATGTCCTGTCGCCCAGCTCCTTGGTTACCATGTGTTATTCTGAGTGACCTTTGTACTCAGCCTTGTTATTTTGTTTCTGACCCCAAAAGGACTTGGCGTTTACAGGCTGTGTCCCAGGGATGGGGCTTCCGTGGGTCTGCTTGGCTGAGTTCAGCAGACTTGGCCTTGACTCCTTTGTCAATATGCACGAGTGCCGGGGGTGGGAGCCCGCTGGGGCAGAGCCCAGCCAGTGCCAGCTCCTGTCCCAGCAGGTACCCCATTAAACCGTGGGAGCTCCGGCCTCCCTTTCTTCCTCTCTTGTTCAAAAGGCTGCCCTCAAAGGGGGACACCCACTTACATGATTTGATGTCACAGCCCTGGGGCCTCCCCTCCCTCACTCACCAGTCTGGCTGGATTCTTGTCACAGGATAAAGCTTTTCTCTGGTCGTTTGAAATATGGCTCAGGAGGGGCTTTGAGGGCTTTGAGGACACCAGTGGTCAGTTTTTCTTACGTCGCAATTTTTCCCAGGGCTGGCCTGCTCTTAGCCATTTTAAACTAATCCACTTGTTACAAAACAGGGAGACTCTCAAGATGTTAAGCTCCCCCCCCACCCCCGGCATGCGGGCCTCTCACTGTTGTGGCCTCTCCCGTCGTTGCGGAGCACAGGCTCTGGACGCGCAGGCTCAGCGGCCATGGCTCACGGGCCCAGCCGCTCCGCGGCATGTGGGTTTCTCCCGGACCGGGGCACGAACCCGTGTCCCCTGCATCGGCAGGCGGACTCTCAACCACTGCGCCACCAGGGAAGCCTGAGATACTAAGCTTTTTATCTTCTCATGACTGTCCTCTGAGGAGGCCTCCAGATTTTTCGTTCCAGAATGGGAGCCCTGGATCCTAGTACATGTAGGCAAGAGTTAAGAACCAAGGCATAGCCTGAGACGATTTCAGAGAGCAAGGGGGTGACCTGTCACCTCCAAACATACTGCATCTCAGAAGCAGAAGCTCTCTCAACAATTCCAGGGGAACAGGGGTAGGGAGTCAGTATGAGTTAACAAAAAGTCAGGGTATGTGTATCCTTTTATGACATTCAGGGATTTACAGTGACTCAGTCTGGGCTCACAAAATGTTGCCTTAGGGCACTTGCTTTAATGACTAGAAAACACATAAACGCTCTTTCAAAGAGATTAAAACACTTTAGCTTCTTAAACATGTAAAAAATAAACCCATCTTAGTTGCACTGTGACCTTGGCTAATCAAAAGAAACTCTCCTTTGCAACGGCGTTATTTCAAGCCAGCTCAAAACCTGCCTGGTTACTAGTAAAGGTATTCCTTGTAATGAACGCTTTTCTTCAGTAGGTGGTTTTTCTGGCTCTGAAAGTGGCCTTAGTTTTATAAGCGGCCGAGCATTTAAGTCCCGGACACCGAAACGCTTTGAAGCAGTCACCCGTCCTTCAGGTTCAAATACAGTTGGCTCAGCACTGTCTCCCCCTGAGCTTCTGGCAGCACCTCATTAAGTGCATCGGTAATTCAATAAATTACTTTCCGCCAGTGTTGCGAACATCAGCTAAAGTTCAGTCATCTACTGGAGATGGTATCAGTCTGCTCATTTAAATTCCTTTGAGCAAAGTCCTGATTTTGGCCCAACATAATATAAAAATGCAAGAGCCAGAAATTTAATAATTTTCCACAGAATTGGGCCAAGCTAGGCCTATTCTTAGCCAGCCAGTGACATTCTTTCAAAGGATATTTCTTGGTTTTCATCAAACGTGGGTAGTATTTAAAAGAGTCTGTAAGGTCGCATAGAAGGGACAAATGGGGATTTAAGCATTTATTGAGTATCTACGATGTACTTGCACTGGACTTAACACTGGTGTTACAGAAAAGTCACAGTGCCTGTCCTGTGGGTGCCCCACACCCATAGGCGGGCAAAATCCATCATTTCCAGGGCATATATAAGTAAAGGTGGATGCAGAGGTGGAACAGAGCTGTCAAGACGGGCTTTTGAAGTGGGCTCCTGGAAGGGCTTCACCAAATAGAGCAGGCTTCATTTTCAAGGATGTTTTCTTGGCAGCCAACAGGGCTAGAACAGTCCAGACAGAGGGGCCTCCGTGTGCTTGCCCAGCGATGAAAAGTAGCGTGACCTATCTGAGGAACAGTGGGTATCTGAGTGCGGCTAAAGCCCAGGGATGATGAGACTGGGACAAGACAGATGGAAAAGCTTGGGATTCTCCAGACACTTCTAAGAGTCTGAGTTCTGTGTGATGGCCCAGCAGTTCTTAACCTGTTTAAGCTTATGTCCTCCTTTGAGATTCTGAGGAAGACTATAGACTCATCCTGCAGAAAAATGCATGTGTCTACAGTTTGTTTTTACAGTTTCATGAGTCTTGCCTGACCAAGGCCCTGACATTTTTGGCTAGGAAGACTGCTTTGCACCTGGGCCAGATGCAAGATTAAGGGATGATGATAAGACCAGATTGTAGGCTGAGTTGGAGGTGCCTTTGGCGGGGAGCCAAGGAATTTGGTGACTGGAGGCAGGTGATTCTACTACGGAGTCTGCCCAGCGAGGCTTGAGGACAGTTTTTCATCTTGAAACTGGTAACGACAATGTTTGTGCATCACCCTGCTAACTGTTTATCTTTCTTTTTATGAGAAATTTGGTTACAGTGTACATTGTACACGGGGGATTGGACAGTATTCCTAATAAAATAACATGAAATAGGTCATTTAATGGTGGCTGTTGTCATCAGAGATGCCGGCTCAGAGGAATTGTGGTAGGAAGGGCTCATGAACCTGCATGTGGCCACCATTCGCCTCTGACAGGTATAGACTGGGAGTCACCCCACTCTCTCCTGCACCCAGGACTCTTGCCTTGCAGACCTCAGTCTAGCTTGCTGTATCACATTTTAAGTTTCCTTTTTAAGTGGAGAAAAGCCAGATTTGAAGCAATGACGTTTATTAAAGGAGTGGAGCACAGCAGCTGGGGGAGAGGCTCAGAGAATCATGGTCACTTACGCAAACCAAATCTGAGGGATGCTTAATGCAGCTGGCCTGCCCCAGCTGGTCAGCATCCTGGCAGTTGTCCCTCTGGCAGAAAGAGAGGAAAGACCCACACTTAAAAGAGCGAAGAAGGCCGGCTGCCCCCGAGGAGGAGCTTCTGACAGAGGTTGAGTGCCTTTGCCGATTTCTTAGCCAGCCGGAGTAAGAACCTTCCCTGTAGATTTCCACGAACTGGCCCAACTGGGAAACTCAAGTTCTGTCTTCCATGCCAGGGAAGGGGAGCTTTCCTGAGGGCTCCCTGGGCTGTAAAACACCCTTCAAAGTCATGGAGGTCAGGAATGATGGTGAGGCCCACAATTGCATTGCATTAAAAATTCATTTTCTCAGGACTTCCCTGGCGGTCCAGTGGTTAAGACTCTGCGCTTCCACTGCAGGGGGTGCGTGTTCGATCCCTGGTCGGGGAACTAAAATCCGCATGCCATGCGGCCAAAAAAAAAAAAATTCATTTTCTCCCTTCATTTTACAAATGGAGCCAGGTCCAGGTACCTTTGTGTGCAGAACAGTGCCCGGGATGGACATACGACCTGGCTCAATGAAACCACGGTTTTGTGCTCAGGAAACTGAATTCACTGCACTCTAAAGAGGCACCCTTCCCACTGATTTTCATCAAATAAAAAAGAAAACACTTTTACTCATTTCTAGTTATTTTCTCAATAACCTTCCTCATTTGTTTTTTTTTGCGGTACGCGGGCCTCTCACTGTTGTGGCCTCTCCCGTTGCGGAGCACAGACTCCGGACACGCAGGCTCAGTGGCCATGGCTCACGGGCCCAGCTGCTCCGCGGCATGTGGGATCCTCCCAGACCGGGGCACGAACCCGTGTCCCCTGCATCGGCAGGTGGACTCTCAACCACTGCGCCACCAGGGAAGCCCCCTCGTTTGTTTTTAAGTAACTAGAAATACGTTTTCCGTATAAGTCCTTCAGTTTACCAAAAACCAAAGCCAATTCTGTGAAATAATGTCATTTGCAGCTACATGGATGGACCTAGAGATTATCATACTAAGCGAAGTAAGTCAGAAAGAGAAAGACAAATATCATCTGATATCACTTATGTGTGGCATCTAAAATATGACACAAATGAACTTATCCACGAAACAGAAACAGACTCACAGACATAGAGAACAGACTGGTTGCCAAGGGTGAGGGGGTGTGTGGGAGGGATGGATTGGGAGTTTGGGATTAACAGATGCAAACTATTATATATAGAATGGATAAACAACAAGGTCCTACTGTATAGCACAGGGAACCATATTCAATATCCTGAGATATCTGCTTCCCTGGTGGCACAGTGGTTGAGAGTCAGCCTGCTGATGCGGGGGACGTGGGTTTGAGCCCTGGTCTGGGAGGATCCCACATGCCACGGAGCAACTGGGCCCGTGCGCCACAACTACTGAGCCTGCGCGTCTGGAACCTGTGCTCCGCAACAGGAGAGGCCACGATAGTGAGAGGCCCGCGCACTGCGATGAAGAGTGGCCCCCGCTTGCCACAACTAGAGAAAGCCCTCGCACAGAAATGAAGACCCAACACAGCAAAAATAAATAAATTAATTAATAAACTCCTACCCCCAACATCTTTTTTAAAAAAAAAAAAATATATATATATATATATATATATATATATATATCTGCTGGGATAAACTGTAATGGAAAAGAAAATAAATGAATAAATACCAAAGCCAAGTCTACCTTTTTGCTTTAGACATTTTCTCTTTGAGAAGTTTGGGGAACTGTGTGAGCTCCCTGTTTAGAGTCTGAGGACAATGCCTGCCCTAGGTGAGCAGCCTGAGACTTGCCGGGGTCACAATGCCTGTTCCTGGTACCATGTCCTGACCAGGACTGAGCATCCTTTTTTTTTTTTTTTAATGTAACTTACTTTTTATTGAAAGTATCTTGCATTTGTGACTGATGCTTTCTGCGTTACGCCACACATGTTAACATTAAAGGTTAAATTATTTTTTTACACACAAGTAGTATTTATGGTTTTCCCCACATAGGATTACTGTTTATAAAAAGATGACACACCACATGGGTCAAGTGTCTTTTTTAATTGAAAAGCCAGCAAACTGTCTAATTCTATTTCCTCTCAAACCACAAACTGAGTAGTAACTGAGCCTCTAGCCAGCATATTCAAAGCTGAGAGGATTAAAAATGCAAAAACACGTCCTCAGATCTAATTAAGGGAGCCCTGCTACATACAGGCTAATCGATACCAGTGGACTCCAGGAAGCTGGAAGACATTCTGATAACCCCACTCTGATAACATTTACCTCAAGTAGCCTTTTTCCAGTTGCCAAGTCATAAATAAAGATAATATGTTGTTAATTCTATTTCGGAAAATTTTTTGCAAGTTGTTTTATTTACAATGCCAACTTTTAAAAGTCACTAAACTGAAATTAACTGGACAATAAACTAGGCAGAAATTGCTTTACAAAAAGAGGGAAAGCCCAAAATGCCACTTTATATAGAGAACCCACAGTTCAGTTTTATTCAGAGCAAAGAAAAAATAACTTTTGATCATACTAGAAGAAACTGAGCCATAAGTTTGGAATCTGTACTGAAACTACATATGCAATGAGGACGACATTCTGCTAAAATACAACTGATTTGCTGCTGCATTTGTGGACCGTTTTTCTAATATTAACAATTATAAACAAAGCAGTGCAACTAGTATTTGGAACAATCCTTACAGTGTTACAGCATCAGACACAAAATTTCACTTCTCCTCACACCACTGGTTCTCTGTGTGTACCTGGGCTTCCTCTTCTTCAGTAAAATCATTTTTGATATTGAATGTCTTTCGAATCTCCTCAGGAGTTTCTCCCTTGATCATATTAGCCACAGTCTTGCAGGTAACATCAGGCAAACCTTTGATGTCTAAGTAGTTTGCTGCCAGTATAAGCTCAAAAAGTGTTCCTTGGTCAACTTGCAGGAATTCTTGATCCCGAACAGGGATGTCATCTGTTCGCTTTTCTTTGTTCTCATCATCCTTAGGAGAGGAGGACCATCCCTGTCGGGGGTGCACCACTGGATGACCTTTTTTAATGTTGCTGCCTTAACATTTGGCAAGGGGACTGGATCATCTTCTCCTTCATCATCCATTCCGAAATCTTCCAACATGGTCTTTTTTAAAAAATTTAATTAATTAATTTATTTATTTATTTATTTGGCTGTGTTGGGTCTTCATTTCTGTGCGAGGGCTTTCTCTAGTTGCGGCAAACGGGGGCCACTCTTCATTGCGGTACGCGGACCTCTCACTGTTGTGGCCTCTCCCGTTGCGGAGCATGGGCTCCGGACGCGCAGGCTCAGTAGCTGTGGCTCACGGGCCTAGGTGCTCCGCGGCATGTGGGATCTTCCCAGACCAGGGCTCGAACCCACCGCGTCCCCTGCATTGGCAGGCAGACTCTCAACCACTGCGCCACCAGGGAAGCCCCAACGTGGTCTTAATGGTCACAGATTGTTTCACAATTTCAACATCAACTTCAAATATCTATCCATCAGAACTCTGCAACTTAATTGAAGGCATGGTGTTAGGACTCAAGGAGATGGTGGGCCAGGGACTGATGAGAGCAGGGCGGCGTCTGCAAAAAGAAAAACAGACAAGTTGAGAACAAGTCCAACCGAGCATCCTTTTCCTGTTCTCACCACCCTGGTGGGCTGACCCCTTTATCCTCCCTCCTGTGTCTGACCCCCCTGTTCAGTTTTGGGGCTTCGGGAAATAGGGGCCCCTCGTGTGGAGGCCCCACACGAAAGCCTAGCTTATCTGTCTGTTTTGACAGGAGTTGAACGTTCCAGCCTCTAGCAGAGTCTGGATGTGAGGGGCTGTGGGCTCACTGCTGGGCCTCCATCCTGTGTCTGCTTGGCCTGACTCTCGCCAGCCTGTTCCTCTGGGTGTGGTTTCGGCCTGGCCAGCTGCGTCCAGCCGGTATTTTAGAAGGCAGTCACGTGTGTTTCTTGCACGTGGCATGCTTTTGTTTAGCAAATGATTTATTGTTTTTTATAGTAAAATGCACATCCTGAATGGGCAGGCAGATGGCCGGGCAGAAATCAAGGACATCAATCCTCGTTATTTTACTTTGTAATGGATTTTCTTGTCTTGTTTTGTGTCAGTATAGCAGTGATCTGTAAGTGCTTTACAGAGATTATGCTTTCTTTAGTGACCGGCTTGGAGGTTGGAGCAGCCAGGCTCCATGTGCTGTGTCCATTTTCAGAGCCGGCAGGCAGGGAGCATGGCCGTGCTTCCCAGAGTGACTTCCGAGCCGATGGCCTGAGCGATGTTGGGCGGGAATTGCTTGGCTGTGTGGATGTAATGGGCTTGATTGATGGTGACTATATGCATTGAAACGTGTGGCGTGATTGGTATCTGGTACCCTGGGGCTCGACCTCTGTTGCCAATGATACGAGACATCGGTTAGGCGCCCATGAGGAGAGTCCCTTGGCCCCCCTGGAGCCTGAGGGGGGCCTGCCTTCTGGGAGGAGCCCCTTGCTGCCTCCACTCTGAGTCTGGTTGAGGGTCCACTCTGTTCCCCACCCCCAGCCAGGGTATGTATCCCCAGGGAGCTGGTGGGTGTGCAGCTGCCCTGAGGTCACCACACTCCCCTCCGATCACCGGTGCTAGTTGGTGGGGGTCCCGGTGGCGGGACAGAAGAAGCAGCTCCCATTACTGACGTGGCTGTAGCCTCCCAGGCCCGTCTGTGGGAGGGTCTGCTGGAGAGTCTGTACCTGGGTGTGGGCTGACCCTTCCTCCACGACTCCCCTGGCCTTCCCTGGGGCCCCAGTGCAGAGGAAGGTGTGATGTCGCCCTGCAGACTGGAAGAGGCGGGCTGTGTATTGTCAGGGATCTGAGGGTGTCAGACGTGGAGACACGGTTCACTCCACTCGGGTTCACAAGAGGCCTCCTTGACTTACATAACTGAAGGTTCAGGAAGAGCGGGATCCAGTGGCTCAGCGTTGCCGTCAGGGTCTGCCGTCCTTTCCCCTTCGCCTGGACAGGCTCTTTCCCCAGCAGCCTCTCATCCCCCCAGGAGAGAGCCTTTCCAGCAGGTGCAGCCGTAGGCTCCCAGGTGGGTCTCCTTGGCTCTGATGAGCCAGGCCTCGGCCACTTGCCGTCCCCAAAGCTTGCACTGTGGCCAGGGCTCACCCTATTCTGACTGTCCAGGCTTGGGCCCCATGTCCTGCCAGGGGTCGGGGGTGGAGCAGCTCCCTCCAGATCACCTTGGGGTGGGGTGGCTGGGGCCTTCAGGGGAGGGGAAGAGGCTGGACCACTCAGGGAGCAGATGTGAGGACCCCTCGGCCTCCTGGGAAGGGTCTTGGAATCAGAGGAGGGACTTGGGCTCCGTCTTGGGCTGGGGGAGGTGAAGGGGGTTTCTGAGGAAGGGGAGGTGGCTGATGAGGGGTGGGCTGGGGGCCCGGGGGGCTCTCAGTGGTCTCCTCCAGTGGGCCGTGCATCAGGGAAGTCCCAGAGGGCAGGTCCCAGAGCATCCTGCATGCCGTGAGGTCGGCAGCTGCATTTTTCACAGAGCTCCCCAGGGAATCCCGATGTGTGGCCAGGTGGAAGACGTCAGGGGCTTTTTGCAGGGTCCCAGGAGCGAGGTCAGGACTCTCCACAGTGACAGAGGGCAGAGGGTGGCCCCGGAGGTATAGGCGGCCCCGTGGCTGCCTGGGCAGGTGGAGAAGAGGCACCGATTCCTCGCAGGGCCAACAGCAGGATTGAGATGGTACCTGGTACCCGTGGCTCTCAGGACTGAGATGCAACCATCGTTGGGAGGGGGCCAGTCATGAGTGCCTGCACCGAGGGAGACTTGTATCCTCGGTGAATCCCCTTCGTCCATGCTCTGCTCCCCTTTCAGTCGGGCCGCTTCTGTCCTAAATGAGAGCTCTTGGATAGACTAACCCATGACCGAGGTGTTAGGGACTCAGTGGGGGCCAGTTTCAAGTGTTGCTTTTTATAAGACGACAGCTTGGGAAAGACGAGGCCTAAACGGAATAAACAGTGGAGGGTGGGATTCCCAGCATTATGCTGGTGCTGGTGGAGGCTCCTGCCCGCAGCCCTGAAGCCCCAGGAGACTTGTAGTCATGTACATATGTCCATTCAGTCATCCGTTCAGCACATATGAACGGGAGACCTACTCTGTGCTGGGGCTCCAGGGCTGAACAGAATCCACAGGTCCTGCCCTTGCATCCTCTACCTGGCGCCTGGGCTTCCATGTCTGTCTGTCTGTCTGCCCTCAGGATTCCCCTAAGAGGCTGGTGGCGCCCAGCTCAGCCTTGCTCTGGGGACCGTGTGTGGCGAGGGGGCCGCCCCGAGGTCCTGGTGTCATCCACGTGGGACTGAGAGGCTCTCCTGTGCCAGGGACTGTGCCCACTTCCCTTCCCCATGGATCCGGAGCAGTGTGTGTTCATTAGGGGCCCCATTTCCACGTGGGTGTTGATGGCTGAGTGGCTGCCGCCTGGGACTGAAATTTTGCCAGCCTCTCTTTAAAGAGCCCGTCTATCTTGTAGTGAATACAGATTCCTGCGACTCTCTTTCTAACCTTAACATTCAAAGGAGGTCGGACTCTAAGGCCAAAGTGGGCGGCAGGGCCACCCATTGGCTGTGGCCAGGCTTGTCCCCCCCAGGCTCCCCTTCTGCTCCCCGCTTCCCCACTCTGCTCTCTTGTGTTTCCCCAGTCTCAGCTCCACCCCTGGGGCTTCTTCTTCCAGAACCCCAGACCCCGCTGAGCTCACCCTCTCGCGGTGGGGCCACTCGCGCTGTGGAGTGAGGGCCCTGACCCCAGACACCTGCCCCGCAGTGGCAGTGGCCATGTCAGTGGCAGTGGCCTCGTGCATCTGGCAGCTCTCCCGCCCGCTGCACGCCTGCCCAGACCGGTGGCCCCGGGAGCTGACACTTCACCTTCAGAGTGGCCGGTGTGCCGTTCTTTTGAAACGAGCAGTAGCAAAGCTAGTTCAAGAAATGCCCATTGTTTCCTCCCTCCTATTGCCCAGTCTCCAAAAAATGAAAAGATCCAATGGCCTCATCACATGAGGAGGCCAGGGGGACAGGCTTCCGGGAACAGGGGCCACCCCAGGGGCTGCAGGAGAGACCCTGACTCAGGCCTGAGGAACCACAGATGCCCAGGGCTAAGTGCTGCAAGCCCGGCAGAACCAAATAACAGAATGATTTTGCCCAGCTGCTCCTGATGCGAAAATCATTTTGGGTTCGTTTTAAGGGCTCCATGGAGAGTTTCTACTTTGGGAAAAATTCTATCAAGATACCCTAGCATTGGAGTCACAGTCATTCTTTAATGCAATGTCCAGACCACACATACGTTACTTCTTGTTACCTCTGGTGGGATCTGGATGAACCCGGGCTTGGAGCTGACCTTCAGGTGGGGTGCCCACTCCCTTGCACTCATCTCCCGCGGCCTGATTTCTGGTCGGTGGGAGCTCAGCCCCTTAAAAGAGCAGCGCGGATCCCGATGAAATGCGTGCGATCGCTGCACTGTCTGGCCTGGCTGGCAGGGAACGGTTTCCCGGCAGGAGGCTTAAGCTAGAAAACATCCATGACGAGTACAAGGAGTATTTGGGTGGAGGTTTAAATGCTGTGTCAAAATGCATAAAAAATACAATTAACCACGGTGTGAGGTGGACCGTGTCTCTGAGAAACTGAACAAATTAGAGGAGCACGTGAGAACTAACTCTGAAGCGTTTTTATCCAGAAGGAGTTTGAGCTGGAAATGGGGTGGAGTTGTAGGGCCACAGGCCTGCTTCTTCATCAGGAAGGACAAGGGAATGTTTTCAAGATGCGTGATTGGCCAGAGGTATGTTTGTCAGCAGGATTTCACCATTGGCCTACGGTCGGTATGTTCCTCTCTGCCCAACGTCCCTTCCTGTGTTCGGGGGGGGTAGTTAATGACCCAAGCAATAAAAACTGCAAGATTAACCAGCGCAACGTGGGTGAAGTGTTCAGTAGGGTCCCATTTGGTTACAGAACATGGAAACATTGGCACGGACCCCCATATCTTAGTGCTTTCATCTTTCCTAAAAACTATTGATAATATATAATTTTTAAATCTACAAGTTATCGAGTACAGCTGTAGCTGAGCTCGCTGGAAAGTAGCTGCTTTAATGAACGAGCCAAGTGAGAAAACCTCAGCCATCAGTACCATTTCTACTTTAAGCAGAGGCATTTGAAATGCACATTCCCAGGCACCGAAGAGGTGGTCCTGCGGACTAAGCACAGGCGGCCTTCGGCAGTTTGGTCTCAGCTCACCTTCTGAAGCCGGTACGTCTGAGGCTTGGCTGATCCAATTCCATGGCTGCCAAGCTGATGTCGCCTGTGGGCAGGAGGCCTCAGTGCCTCCCCACGTGGACACATATCCATAGGACAACGTGAGCATCCTTATGACCGGCAGCTGGCTTCCCCCAGAGAGAGTGGTCCCAGAGAAAGCAAGGCAGAAGTTGCAGCATCTTAGCCTCAGAAGTCACAAGGTCTCTTCTGCAGTATTCTGCTGGCCACTCAGGTTAGCCCTACTTACGCAGGGAAGGCTGACCAGCCCTTTCCCCAGGGTAGGTGCTGGTGAGGAACCTTGCTTCGTTTATTATCCTGGGTGTATGAGTTGTGGCTTTTAGCTGTACGCCACAGAATTGAGAAAAGCAGCTGGACAGAAGGTTACTGAGTAGTCCTTAGAATCAAATGGAAGACTGGAGAACCGGTTTCAGAAAAGGGGCAGGAACCCCAGGGGCTCACAGCCTGAGCCACAGTCCAGGCCAGGCCACAGGAGGTTTTGATGAGGATGTGGCCTGTGGTCCGTGGCTGTTGGGTCTGCTGGACGTTGCTGCCACTGGGCCCTCGCAGCTGTGGCCTCTACCAGCAGCTCCGGAGCATCCCTGGATACACAACTCGCCCGCAAGAGTCAGTCCTGGGCAGGATGGATTGTTGAAGCCTGCATCACCTCCCTGCCAGAGTTTGGCTGCTGGTGAGTGGAGGTGGGACCACAGGTAGGATCCTGCACTGGGTGGAGCGCTCTGAACCACCGACAGTGCACGTAAGAGGGATGCCAGGAAGTAGGACGAGAGCTGAGGCTGCTAAGGGCAGCCCCCAAACACAGGCATTCATGCTGCCTGGTTTGTGCTGAACTCAAGGGCTATTTTTGTCTCCAGGTAAACCCAGTGGTTACATATTAATATATTCCTGAAAAGTTATGTTAATTTGAATCGTGGTTTTATATACACTGGCTAAGCTTAATGCCTTCTAGAAGTCTGTAGATAATCCTTTTGTAAAGCAGCTAATCCTTTTAGGGAACAAATAATCACTTCTTAACAATTTTTTTTAAGGTCAAGACTCTATATATTGTGTTTTCTTTTTTTTTTTTATTGTGTTTTCTCAAGGCAGAATTTCCACCTTTTAGGTTTCCTCCTCTGCTCCTAGTGAGGAAACGTTACAGCTTTATACATAACTGTTTGCAGTGTCTCCTGCTGTGTGAAAAAAAAAACACTGAGGTTTTTGTTTTTTTCATTTTCTCCTTCTCTGCTGTAACTGATTGTCTTCTGGAAGGAAGTACAGGCTATTAAAATTTTTAAAGGGCTTGTTTTTATTTTGTTCTCACCCCTGAGGCTGTTTTAATGTGAGCATGTTTAGCCACTAATGAGTAAAGAAACGAGCGTTTATAGTTGTTCTGTCTGGGAAGTCAGATTTGGAAAATTCACCTTTAATATTAGTTTTATTTTCTTCTGTGGGAAGCTTTCACATCCCAGCAGGAATATTTGGTTCCATTTCCTAGAGCTGCTTTCACGTTTCCTGGTTAACTGAGTGCAGGAGCCTGGACGGCAGGGACGTGGGGAGCAAGACAGAGACGTGGGCCCTGCTCCTTGTGGACTGGTGACAGGTTCCGTGTGTGCAGAGTAGTACAGGGGCAGGGAGAACCAGCAGACGGGGAATGGGAAGCAGTCGGGAAGCGGCTGTCGTGATCTAGTAGGGGAGACGAGAGAGACAGAGACAGAGACCGAGGGACAGAGACAGAGAAAGAGACAGAGAGCTAGAGAGACAGAGACAGAGAGACAGAGATGAGAGAGAGACACAGAGAGGCAGAGACAGAGAGAGACAGAGGGGCTAGTAACAGCTGCCATTCAGGGGCCTCCACGTGTCAGGCGTGTGCGTAGCTCTTGTCTCTTTCCTCACGGAGTTACAGGAACAGGCGGGTTTACTGGAGTGGCCTCCGCCCCAGGGCAGGTCACACACCTGCAGGAGGGCGGCAGGTGTGTTACTATGTCAGTAAGACTAATTCAGCTACCTTTTCCTCCAGCGTTGGAACCCGTAGGTGTCATTGGTTGACACTAAAGGAAGTACTGACCTATTTTCAGAGGCCGTGTTATTAAAACATGCATTCCTTTAGCTACTGGAATTATACTCATTGTGACAAGATGCCCCCCCGAGACGGCACCGGGGGACACAGTGGATTCACTTCGTGTGGCTGAATTTTCTTAAGTTGAATATGTGTAAGATGTCAGGCCATCTTATGGTTAGCAAAACTGAGGCGTGGACAAGTGACATGAGTTGTTCAGGGCCATTTCCCTAGAAGGTGGCAGAGCTGGGCTTCCAACCCGGATCTGTCCACTTTCTAAGCAGGGCCTGTCACCAGACCTGCACACTGGGTTGTAAGGAGCAGAACAGCTTAGAGGGGATGGGCCTGGAAATGCGGGCAGATTGTTTTGAGCCTCTTTCTGCAATTCCAGACCATGATTCTGAGATGGCCACATCTTTGAATAAAATATGTGGCTAAAGAAAATACAATAAGTAACATTTGTGAGTGGGTTATTTTGGTCCTTTATATCAGAATACAGGTGATTCTGATTCCGTGGTGGGACATAGTGAATTACTTTCCTGATTTAATTTTACTTTTAAGAGTGAATAGTGATATCCATTTATCTGGTGCATTTTAATGTGTTATTTATTATGATTATTATATTACTATTATTATTTAAATGGATTTTTCCATATTTTATATTGTATTTCAGTATAAAATACAAAAAGCACCATCATTTTTTGGCCAGGAAAATTAATGCACTCTGTGAAAACTATCAGAGGGAATATTGATTTCCTAGATACGGGTAACCCTGAATTACCTTTTTTCTCAAGATTCGTAAATTGCATTAATGGTAGCCTTCAGATTTATAGTTAAAACAAAACGTTAAAGAAGAGTTATTTGGGATATTGGCTGTTTTTCACTCATTTTCCAACCATTCTCATGCAATATCTGAACAGACTTTAAAAATCCTTTCATTTAACAGAGAAACGATTCTCTGAGTTGTTGCTCTTGTTTTGTTTATCCAGTTGTCATCCTGTGCTGGCTTCCTGACCTGCTCCCCCTTTCAGTAAATAGTGTTTGTTATTGACAAGCCTGTCTGTTTCCTTAGAGCTTGGAATTTCTGAGCGGGAAGGAAATAGTAGAAAACTTCGGTGCAGATACAGCAATTCTCTGTTTTTAAATGCACGTGTTACTATCCGTTTGTACTGATTCTATCTGGCCTCCTTTTGGAAGTTTTCCAGTGCCAATCCATTCCCGTTTTACTTCTTTCCTGGTTTTTCTCTATGCGCTTAGAACCATTTGTTCTGGGTGTGTGACGGAGTTGCTGTGCTGGGTTAGACAGCGTGCTCGTCTGATGCTGAATCCACCTACAAGGCTGAGTGAATAGGAAACATCCTACCCTCAGTACAGACTTGGAGGTGTACACTGGAAATGTGTATCTGTCTTTGAAATAACATTTTGGAAAGCACAGTGTTAGGTAGATAAGGACTTCACCGATGTCACATCAGAAAAAAAAATAATGGAACTTCCCCGGCAGTCCAGTGGTTAAGACTCCGTGCTTCCAATGCAGAGGGCGCGGGTTCGATCCCTGGTCGGGGAGCTAAGATCCCACATGCTGTGTGGTGCGGCAAAAAAAAATTTGAAAAAAGAAAAGAAAAGAAAAGAAAATCGTAGCGTTTGGTTTCATAGTGTTTTTTGTCCAGCCCAACTTTTATAGCTGAACAAAATGCTGAGAGCAGTGTTGGAGGTCACGGTCGCCATAAATCAGCTTTCACGCTGGAGAATGAAAATTAACTGTATAGTCATGCAAAGTGACATGTCTGTTAAATACAGAGATTGTTGTGAATAGATTTACGCATTCAATTTGTTTGCAGTTGTCAAAAGTGTATTAATTGTAAGCCCAATGACATTGTTTGCTGTTTCAAATGACTTTTAAATTACACATGTGCTACTTAATCTTAAAAGCAAAATTAAACCTTGGATTGGCATACATTTCAGGTTACAACATTAAGCCATTGTATTTGGGGGGAAGGAGTTTAATATGCGTTGTAAAATAAAATTAAGAGGTGCTTTGCATTCATGGTGGCTTATGTAATTAGATTCTGTCAACTGTAATTTTTCAGGTTAATTTCTTCCACGATGTGTGCTGTGTACATAATAAAGTTATCAATCCCGATTCATGTTAAAATTATTATATAAATCCTTAGTATTAAAGCAACAAAGTATTTTAAGTAAATTTCTTGGAAGTTTGAGTTGTATGGTAAATAGGTGAAATTGATTTTTTATTTATTTTATTTTATTTTTATGTTTGGCTGTGTTGGGTCTTCGTTTCTGTGTGTGGGCTTTCTCTAGTTGCGGCGAGGGGGGGCCACGCTTCATCGCGGTGCACAGGCCTCTCTCACTGTCGCGGCCTCTCTTGTTGCGGAGCATAGGCTCCAGACGCGCAGGCTCAGTAGTTGTGGCTCACGGGCCCAGTTGCTCCGCGGCATGTGGGATCTTCCCAGAGCAGGGCTCGAACCCGTGTCCCCTGCATTGGCAGGCAGATTCTCAACCACTGCGCCACCAGGGAAGCCCCGATTTTTTTTTTTTTAGAAGTAAAAAAAAAAGATGGATATTTTGTTTTAACAAATACAGGTGTTTATTGAGTCTCTACCTGGGTCAGGTGCTGGGGACCCAAAGGTCAGGAAACCGTGGGCACCACCCTCAAGAATCTGCTAATCTAATATGGTATTTCCAAAGGGTTCTCTGGGACACGTATCCCCTCCTCAAGTGCCATGTGTGGTCAGGTGCGCTGAGAGCTATAGCTACCTCAGGTGCCACTGGAGAAGGTGTGAGGACGCCAGCATTTCCAAACTGTTTTGGCCACAGAGACTCTTCTCCTCATAACATCGCTGATCGTGTTGGTCTGCTCTCGGGGATTCTTTTTTTTTTTTTTTTTTAAACATCTTTATTGGGGTATAATTGCTTTACAATGGTGTGTTAGTTTCTGCTTTATAACAAAGTGAATCAGCTATACATATACATATGTTCCCATATGTCTTCCCTCTTGCGTCTCCCTCCCTCCCATTCTCCCCATCCCACACTTCCAGGCTGTCACAAAGCACCGAGCTAATATCCCTGTGCCTTGCGGCTGCTTCCCCCCAGCTATCTACCTTACTACGTTTGTTAGTGTGTATATGTCCATGACTCTCTCTCGCCCTGTCAAAACTCACCCTTCCCCCTCCCCATATCCTCAAGTCCGTTCTCCAGTAGGTCTGCGTCTTTATTCCTATCTTACCCCTAGGTTCTTCATGACATTTTTTTCCCTTAAATTCCATATATATGTGTTAGCATACGGTATTTGTCCTTTTCTTTCTGACTTACTTCACTCTGTATGACAGACTCTAGGTCTATCCATCTCATTACAAATAGCTCAATTTCATTTCTTTTTAAGGCTGAGTAATATTCCATTGTGTATATGTGCCACATCTTCTTTATCCATTCATCCGATGATGGGCGCTTAGGTTGTTTCCATGTCCTGGCTATTGTAAATAGAGCTGCAATGAACATTTTGGTACATGACTCTTTTTGAATTTTGGTTTTCTCAGGGTATATGCCAAGTAGTGGGATTGCTGGGTCATATGGTAATTCTATTTGTAGTTTTTTAAGGAACCTCCATACTGTTCTCCACAGTGGCTGAACCAATTCACATTCCCACCAGCAGTGCAAGAGTGTCCCCTTTTCTCCACACCCTCTCCAGCATTTATTGTTTCTAGATTTTTTGATGATGGCCATTCTGACTGGTGTGAGATGATATCTCATTGTAGTTTTGATTTGCATTTCTCTAATGATTAATGATGTTGAGCATTCTTTCATGTGTTTGTTGGCATTCTGTATATCTTCTTTGGAGAAATGTCTATTTAGGTCTTCTGCCCATTTTTGGATGGGGTTGTTTGTTTTTTTGTTATTGAGCTGCATGAGCTGCTTGTAAATTTTGGAGATTAATCCTTTGTCAGTTGCTTCATTTGCAAATGTTTTCTCCCATTCTGAAGGTTGTCTTTTGGTCTTGGTTATGGTTTCCTTTGCTGTGCAAAAGCTTTGAAGTTTCATTAGGTCCCATTTGTTTATTTTTGTTTTTATTTCCATTACTCTAGGAGGTGGGTCAGAAAGGATCTTGCTGTGATTTATGTCATAGAGTGTTCTTCCTATGTTTTCTTCTAAGAGTTTGATAGTTTCTGGCCTTACATTTAGGTCTTTAATCCATTTTGAGCTTATTTTTGTGTATGGTGTTAGGGAGTGATCTAATCTCATACTTTTACATGTACCTGTCCAGTTTTCCCAGCACCATTTATTGAAGAGGCTGTCCTTTCTCCACTGTACATTCCTGCCTCCTTTATCAAAGATAAGGTGTCCATATGTGCGTGGGTTATCTCTGGGCTTTCTATCCTGTTCCACTGATCTATCTTTCTGTTTTTGTGCCAGTACCATACTGTCTTGATTACTGTTGCTTTGTAATATAGTCTGAAGTCAGGGAGCCATATTCCTCCAGCTCCTTTTTTCGTTCTCAAGATTGCTTTGGCTATTCGGGGTCTTTTGTGTTTCCATACAAATTGCGAAATTTTTTGTTCTAGTTCTGTGAAAAATGCCAGTGGTAGTTTGATAGGGATTGCATTGAATCTGTAGATTGCTTTGGGTAGTAGAGTCATTTTCACAATGTTGATTCTTCCCATCCAAGAACATGGTATATCTCTCCCATCTATTTGTATCATCTTTAATTTCTTTCATCAGTGTCTTATAATTTTCTGCATACAGGTCTTTCGTATCCTTAGGTAGGTTTATTCCTAGATATTTTATTCTTTTTGTTGCAATGGTAAATGGGAGTGTTTTCTTGATTTCACTTTCAGATTTTTCATCATTAGTATATAGGAATGCCAGAGATTTCTGTGCATTAATTTTGTATCCTGCTACTTTACCAAATTCATTGATTAGCTCTAGTAGTATTCTGGTAGCATCTTTAGGATTCTCTATGTATAGTATCATGTCATCTGCAAACAGTGACAGCTTTACTTCTTCTTTTCCGATTTGGATTCCTTTTATTTCCTTTTCTTCTCTGATTGCTGTGGCTAAAACTTCCAAAACTATGTTGAATAAGAGTGGTGAGAGTGGGCAACCTTGTCTTGTTCCTGATCTTAGTGGAAATGCTTTCAGTTTTTCACCATTGAGGATGATGTTTGCTGTGGGCTTGTCATATATGGCTTTTATTATGTTTAGGAAAGTTCCCTCTATGCCTACTTTCTGGAGGGTTTTTATCATAAATGGGTGTTGAATTTTGTCGAAAGCTTTCTCTGCATCTATTGAGATGATCATATGGTTTTTCTCCTTCAATTTGTTAATATGGTTTATCACATTGATAGATTTGCGTATATTGAAGAATCCTTGCATTCCTGGAATAAACCCCACTTGATCATGGTGTATGATCCTTTTAATGTGCTGTTGGATTCTGTTTGCTAGTATTTTGTTGAGGATTTTTGCATCTATGTTCATCAGTGATATTGGCCTGTAGTTTTCTTTCTTTGTGACATCCTTGTCTAGTTTTGGTATCAAGGTGATGGTGGCTTCGTAGAAGGAATTTGGGAGTGTTCCTCCCTCTGCTATATTTTGGAAGAGTTCGAGAAGGATAGGTGTTAGCTCTTCTCTAAACGTTTGATAGAATTCACCTGTGAAGCCATCTGGTCCTGGGCTTTTGTTTGTTGGAAGGTTTTTAATCACAGTTTCAATTTCAGTGCTTGTGATTGGTCTGTTCATATTTTCTATTTCTTCCTGATTCAGTCTTGGCAGGTTGTGCATTTCTAAGAATTTGTCCATTTTTTCCAGATTGTCCATTTTATTGGCATAGAGTTGCTTGTAGTAATCTCTCATGATTTTTTTTATTTCTGCAGTGTCAGTTGTTACTTCTCCTTTTTCATTTCTAATTCTATTGATTTGAGTCTTCTCCCTTTTTTTCTTGATGAGTCTGGCTAGTGGTTTATCTATTTTGTTTATCTTCTCAAAGAACCAGCTTTTAGTTTTATTGATCTTTGCTATTGTTTCCTTCATTTCTTTTTCATTTATTTCTGATCTGATTTTTATGATTTCTTTCCTTCTGCTAGCTTTGGGGTTTTTTTGTTCTTCTTTCTCTAATTGCTTGAGGTGCAAGGTTAGGTTGTTTATTTGAGATGTTTCCTGCTTCTTAAGGTGGGCTTGTATTGCTATAAACTTCCCCCTTAGAACTGCTTTTGCTGCATCCCATAGGTTTTGGGTCGTTGTGTCTCCATTGTCATTTGTTTCTAGGTATTTTTTTATTTCCTCTTTGATTTCTTCAGTGATCACTTCATTATTAAGTAGTGTATTGTTTAGCCTCCATGTGTTTGTATTTTTTACAGATCTTTTCCTGTAATTGATATCTAGTCTCATGGCGTTGTGGTCGGAAAAGATACTTGATACAATTTCAGTTTTCTTAAATTTACCAAGGCTTGATTTGTGACCCAAGATATGATCTATCCTGGAGAATGTTCCATGAGCACTTGAGAAAAATGTGTATTCTGTTGTTTTTGGATGGAGTGTCCTATAAATATCAATTAAGTCCATCTTGTTTAATGTATCATTTAAAGCTTGTGTTTCCTTATTTATTTTCATTTTGGATGATCTGTCCATGGGTGAAAGTGGGGTGTTAAAGTCCCCTACTATGAATGTGTTACTGTTGATCTCCCCTTTTATGGTTGTTAGTATTTGCCTTATGTATTGAGGTGCTCCTATGTTGGGTGCATAAATATTTACAATTGTTATATCTTCTTCTTGGATCGATCCCTTGATCATTATGTAGTGTCCTTCTTTGTCCCTTTTAATAGTCCTTATTTTAAAGTCTATTTTGTCTGATATGCGAATTGCTACTCCAGCTTTCTTTTGGTTTCCATTTGCATGGAATATCTTTTTCCATCCCCTTACTTTCAGTCTGTATGTGTCTCTAGTTCTGAAGTGGGTCTCTTGTAGACAGCATATATAAGGGTCTTGTTTTTGTATCCATTCAGCCAATCTGTGTCTTTTGGTGGGAGCATTTAGTCCATTTACATTTAAGGTAATTATCGATATGTATGTTCCTATTTCCATTTTATATATTGTTTTGGGTTCGCTACTATAGGTCATTTCCTTCTCTTGTGTTTCGTGTCTAGAGAAGTTCCTTTAGCATTTGTTGTAAAGCTGGTTTGGTGGTGCTGAACTCTCTCAGCTTTTGCTTGTCTGTAAAGGTTTTAATTTCTCCATCAAATGTGAATGAGATCCTTGCTGGGTAGAGTAGTCTTGGTTGCAGGCTATTCTCCTTCATCACTTTCAGTATGTCCTGCCACTCCCTTCTGGCTTGTAGGGTTTCTGCTGAGAGATCAGCTGTTAACCTTATGGGGATTCCCTTGTGTGTTATTTGTTGTTTTTCCCTTGCTGCTTTTAATATGCTTTCTTTGTATTTAATTTTTGACAGTTTGATTAATATGTGTCTTGGCGTGTTTCTCCTTGTATTTATCCTGTATGGGACCCTCTGTGCTTCCTGGACTTGATTAACTATTTCCTTTCCCATATTAGGGAAGTTTTCAACTATAATCTCTTCAAATATTTTCTCAGACCCTTTCTTTCTTTCTTCTTCTTCTGGAACCGCTATAATTCGAATGTTGGTGCGTTTCATGTTGTCCCAGAGGTCTCTGAGACTGTCCTCAGTTCTTTTCATTCTTTTTTCTTTATTCTGCTCTGCAGTAGTTATTTCCACTACTTTATCTTCCAGGTCACTTATCCGTTCTTCTGCCTCAGTTATTCTGCTATTGATCCTATCTAGAGTGATTTTAATTTCATTTATTGCATTGTTCATCGTTGCTTGTTTCATCTTTAGTTCTTGTAGGTCCTTGTTAACTGTTTCTTGCATTTTGTCCATTCTACTTCCAAGATTTCGGATCATCCTTACTATCATTATTCTGAATTCTTTTTCAGGTAGATTGCCTATTTCCTCTTCATTTGTTAGGTCTGGTGGGTTTTTATCTTGCTCCTTCATCTGCTGTGTGTTTTTCTGTCTTCTCATTTTGCTTATCTTACTGTGTTTGGGGTCTCCTTTTTGCAGGCTGCACTTTCGTAGTTCCCGTTGTTTTTGATGTCTGTCTCCAGTGGCTAAGGTTGTTTCAGTGGGTTGTGTAGGCTTCCTGGTGGAGGAGACTAGTGCCTGTGTTGTGCTGGATGAGGCTGGATCTTGTCTCTCTAGTGGGCAGGTTCACGTCTGGTGGTGTGTTTTGGGGTGTCTGTGGCCTTATTATGATTTTAGGCAGCCTCTCTGCTAATGGGTGGGGTTGTGTTCCTGTTTTGCTAGTTGTTTGGCATAGGTTGTCCGGCACTGTGGCTTGCTGGTCGTTGAGTGAAGCTGGGTGCTGGTGTTAAGATGGAGGTCTCTGGGATATTTCCACCGTTTAATATTATGTGGAGCTGGGAGGTCTCTTGTTGACCAGTGTCCTGAAGTTGGCTCTCCTACCTCAGAGGCAGAGCCCTGACTCCTGGCTGGAGCACCAAGAGCCTTTCATCCACACAGCTCAGAATAAAAGGGAGAAAAAGTAGGGAGAATTAGTAGAAGTATGAGTAAAGAAAGAAGGAAAGGAGGAAAGGAAGGAAGGAAGAAAGAAGCAAAGAAGGAAAGAAAGGAGGGAGGGAGGGAGGAAGGAAGGAAGGAGGGAAAGAAGGAAAAAAGACAGAAAGAAAGATGATACAGTAAAAATAAAATAAAGTATAATATAGTTATTGAATTAAAAAATATTTAGAAAAAAAAAAAAGGGACGGATAGAACCTTAGGACAAATGTTGGAAGCAAAGCTATACAGAGAAAATCTTACACAGAAGCATACACATACACCTTCACAAAAAGAGGTAAAGGGGGAAAAATCATAAATCCTGCTCCCTGAGACCACCTCCTCAATTTGGGGTGATTCGTTGTCTAAAGGAGGGAAGGAAGGAAGGAAAGAAAGAAAGAACGAAGGTAAAGTATAATAAAGTTATTACAATTAAACTTAATTATTAAGAAAAAGAATTTTTAAAAAAAAGTCATGGACGGATAGAGCCCTAGGACAAATGGTGGAAGCAAGAGTATACAGACAAGATCTCACACAGAAGCATACACGTACACATTCACAAAAAGAGGAAAAGGGAAAAAAATCATAGATCTCGCTCCTAAATTCCACCTCTTCAATTTGGGATCATTCCTTGTCTATTCAGGTATTCCACAGATGCAGGGTATATCAAGTTGATTGTGGAGCTTTAATCCGCCGCTTCTGTGGCTGCTGGGAGAGATTTCCCTTTCTCTTCTTTGTTCTCACAGCTCACAGGAGCTCAGCTTTGGATTTGGCCCTGCCTCTGCGTGTAGGTCGCTGGAGGGCGTCTGTTTTTTCGCTCAGACAGGACGGGGTTAAAGGAGCCGCTGATTCGGGGCCTCCGGCTCACTCAGGCCGGGGGTTGGGGGATGGGGGAAGGAGGGGCACTGCGTGCGGGGCCGGCCTGCGGCGGCAGAGGCAGCGTGACGTTGCGGCAGAGGCCGGCGTGACGTTGCACCAGCCTGAGGCCCGCCGTGCGCTGTCCCGGGGAAGTTGTCCCTGGATCCCGGGAACCCGGCAGTGGCGGGCTGCACAGGCTCCGCGGAAGAGGGGTGTGGAGAGTGACCTGTGCTCGCACACAGGCCCCTTGGTGGCGGCAGCAGCAGCCTTAGCGTCTCCCGCCCGTCTCTGGGGTCCGCGGTTTTAGCCGCGGCTCGCGCCCGTCTCTGGGCTCCGCGGTTTTAGCCGCGGCTCGCGCCCGTCTCTGGGCTCCGCGGTTTTAGCCGCGGCTCGCGCCCGTCTCTGGAGTTCCTTTAAGCAGCGCTCTTAAACCCCTCTCCTCGCGCACCAGGAGACCAAGAGGGAAGAAAAAGTCTCTTGCCTCTTCGGCCGGTGCAGGCTTTTCCCCGAACTCCCTCCCGGCTAGTCGTGGCGCACCAACCCCTTCAGGCTATGTTCAAGCCGCCAACCCCAGTCCTCTCCCTGAGCTCCGTCCAAAACCGAAACCCGAGCCTCAGCTCCCAGCCCCGCCCGCCCCGGCGGGTGAGCAGACAAGCCTCTCGGGCTGGTGAGTGCCGGTCGGCACCGATCGTCTGTGCAGGAATCTCCCCGCTTTGCCCTCCGCACCCGTCGCTGTGCACTACTCCGCGGTCCCGAAACTCCCCCCTCTGCCTCCCGCAGTCTCCGCCCGCGGAGGGGCTTCCTAGTGTGTGGAAACTTTTCCTCCTTCACAGCTCCCTCCCACTGGTGCAGGTGCCGTCCTTATTCTTTTGTCTCTGTTTTTTCTTTTGCCCTACCCAGTTACGTGGGGAGTTTCTTGCCTTTTGGGAGGTCTGAGGTCTTCTGCCAGCCTTCAGTAGGAGTTCTGTAGGAGTTGTTCCACGTGTGGATGTATTTCTGGTGTATCCGTGGGGAGGAAGGCGATCTCCGCGTCTTACTCTTCCGCCATCTTCAAGGTCCCCCGCTCTCGGGGATTCTTAACCTGGGATTTCGTGGGAGTCTATGGATAGAATTCAGAGGGTCTGGAAATTTAGATGGGGAACAAATTTACACTTCATTTTCATATAACTGGCTTCCTTTGTCATCCTATATTCCTCATCCCTTAAAACACTTTTTTATGGTGGGAACTATATATATATATATATATATTTACTTTATGGTTAGTTTTTACTTATTTTTTTATTGAAGTCTAGTTGATTTACAATGTTGTATTAGTTTCAGGTGTACAGCACAGTGATTCAGCTATACATGTATAATTATTGTTTTTCAGATTCTTTTCCCTTATAGGTTGTTTACACAATATTGAGTAGAGTTCCCTGTGCTGTACAGTAGGTCCTTGTTGGTTATCTATTTTATATATAGTACTGTGATATATATGTTAATCTCAAACTCCTAATTTATCCCTCGCCCCACCTTTCCTGTTTGGTAACCATAAATTTATGTCTGTGGGTCTCTTTCTATTTTGTATATAAGTTCATTTGTATCTTTTGTTTTAGATTCCACATATAAGTGATATCATATGATATTTGTCTTTCTCTGCCTGGCTTACTTCACTTACGAACAATTAAAAAAATTTTTTTTCAGGATTTAAAAGTCACTCTTTTCGGGGTACAGCTCCATGAGTTTTGACAAGGGCATAGAGATGCGTGACCACCAGCACAATCAAGACACAGTCTTTGCCTCCCCAACTAAAACTACTCTTATGCTGTTCCTTTACAGTCAGACCCTCCAACCCCACCCCTAACTCCTGGCAGCGACTGATCTGTTCTCCATTCCTAGAGTGTTTGCCTTTTCTAGAATGTTCTATAAATAGAATCATACAATATGTAGCCTTTTGAGTCTGGCTTCTTTCACTTAGCATATGGGTTTAAGAATCATTCTTGCTGTGGTGTGTATCAATATTGCTAAGTAGTATTCCATGTATGGAAGTACTCACTTGTGGTTAACCATTCTCCAGATGGGGGGAATTTGGGTTGTTTCCGTTGGGGACACTTATGAATAAAATGGCTATAACATGTGCGTATAAGTTTCTGTGTGAATCTAGTTCCGTTTCACTTGGATAAGTAAGTAGGATGGGGTTGCTGAATCACATGTATGTTTAACTTTATAAGAAACTTTCAAATTGTTTTCCACAGTGTTGTACTATTTGCTTTTCCATCAGCAGTGTGTGAGCATTCCAGTTGCTCTGCATCCTTGCCAACATTTACTGTTGTCTGTTGTTTACTTTTCTAATTTTGCCATTCTTATAGGTGAGTAGTAGTAGCTCATTGCAGTTTTATTTTTCATTTCCCTAATGACCAGTGGTTTTGGGCAACTTCTCCTGTGCTTATTTGCCAAACTGTACATCTTCTTTGGTAGTGTCTGTTCAAATATTTTGCCCATTAAAAACACCAGGTTGTTAGTCCTATATATTTCATTTTATGCAATTAAAAACATTATTCTGAGAATAAGCTTCACTAGATGGCCAAAGGGATCCATGTCAGCAAAAAGATTAAGAACCCTTGGGAGACACACTAGCTTTCAAATATCTTTATTATTTACATTTTTGCATTTTATTGTGGTAGAGCTACCTTGCTTAAAGACTGACTGCCACACCGTTTCCAAGGTAGTAGCTTGCCCACAATAGAATACACCGCCATGCCATCATTCTTTCTTTCTGTTCTGAGTACATTAAATAGGATTTCACAAAATCGCTCTCAACTGTGGGCGGGATCCCCTATGCCTCCCTCCTCTTTGGTGAACTGTAAAGTATTTCTTTTGTTTTTATTAATGAAATTCCTTAGCCGTCCTTGATTCTTTACCCAAAAGGAAGGAATCCTAAATTGCAGGAAAAATGGGAACCAACATATTCCAGGAGAATGGTCCTATTCCACCTTTTAAGTTAAGAGCTCTTTCTTAAGGCAGGACACAAGTGTGTGTGTTTCATCACTGCCTGTGATTATCTCCGCAGCACCGTGGACTGACGTATTTTTCTGCCTCGATCTCTGTCTTTTTGATCACAACAGAACTCATCTCCCAGCAAAAATGTTTTTTTATCTAGTGGCTATTTTTTTAAAGCCTCTGTGGACTCTTTAAGTGAGCAGCTAAATACTGACTCAGTCGTATCTGAATCTATGGGGTCAATATCATTTTCAGTGGCTAACGTTTTTAGGAACCATATGCTTATTTATGATCAATATATCCGTTTTGTGGTTCTCCTAGTAAGGAATACAAGGAACATACAAGGTACAGAAATTTGTGCCATAACATTTTAATTCAATGAAAGGCCTTACGTAGGATTCTCTTCTTCCCCATTGGAAGGAAAAAAAAAAATTGGAAAAGAAAAGTAAATGCACTGTGTGTGCTGAAAATTTGGCAACACGCAAAAAATCGTGCCATGGTGAAGAGCTCTGCCATGTGTTAGTTATTGCTTTAGAGTGAGTTTTAGTAATAAATAGATGGCCTACATTTTATATTTGGCACACTTAGCATATGCAAATATATATATGTTAAGTGCTTATCGTTTGGGAAATCAGAGACATGAAAATACATTCTGACCTTCCAGCTGTGCACAATCCCTCTGGGAAAGTGAAGAGCTACACAGGTAAAGTGACAAGGACAGTTATAGGAAGAGTCAACTCTGTGACTCTCACATGGGCGCATCACTGTAGTTTTTAGTGTCACTTCTCTGTTTTTCCCTTAGAGAAAGGAGGGTGGGAAAAGGCCCTTTTGCTCATATGCACACGTGTGTGCCCACGGCCACTCTCCCACTCGTGCTTATCAGTTTCCTGTTGCCGATGTGATAAGTTCCTGCCAATTTAGCAGCTTAAAGCAATACCCACTTCTGATCCCACAGTTTCCATGGGTCAGGAGCCCAGGACGCAGCTTCTCTTTGGCTGGTTTACTGCTTGGAGTCTCACAGGATGAGATCAGTGTGTCGGCAGGGCTGTGCTCCTTGCTGGAGACTCTGGGATGTGTCCTCTTCCAAGGTCATTTAGACGAGGTCCCGTTTCCATGATGGCTGAAGGTGGAGGGTGGACCTCAGGTTCTAGAGGCTCCTTGGCTCCTGGCCCCCTTCCCCCATCTTCAGAGCCAGAAGGGTGGGGGGCGTCCCTCCCCTGCTCCCACCATCTGTGCCCACCCTCTGCTCCTTTCCTGCCTTTAAGGGCTCACGTGACAGCACTGGACCCACCCGGATAATCCCGGATGCACTCCCTATTGTAAAGTCGGCTGGTTGGGAACCGTAACCCCCTTGCCAAGTCCCTTCCGAGCAGCAGCTAGACTAGTGTTTGACGGGTTGGAATCTGGGGTATATATACATATATATTTAAACACCTTTATTGGAGTATAATTGCTTTACAATGGTGTGTTAGTTTCTGCTTTATAACAAAGTGAATCTGTTATACATATACATATGTTCCCATATCTCCTCCCTCTTGCGTCTCCCTCCCTCCCACCCTCCCTACCCCACCCCTCTAGGTGGTCACAAAGCACCGAGCTGATCTCCCTGTGCTGTGCGGCTGCTTCCCACTAGCTATCTATTTGACGTTTGGTAGTGTATGTATGTCCATGCCACCCTCTCACTTTGTCCCAGCTCACCCTTCCCCCTCCCCATATCCTCAAGTCCGTTCTCTAGTAGGTCTGTGTCTTTATTCCCATCTTACCCCTAGGTTCTTCATGACCTTTTTTTTTTTTCCTTAGATTCCATATATATGTGTCAGCATACGGTATTTGTTTTTCTCTTTCTGACTTCCTTCACTCTGTATGACAGACTGTAGGTCCATCCCTGCCAAGTCGCTTCCGGGCAGCACCTAAACTAGTGTTTGATGGGTTGGAATCTGGGGGATATTTTTAGAATTCTGCCTCCCAGCCCCCTGCACATTAACATCAAAATAACAAAATGTCAGGTTCTCCTGAGGGACTGTTTGCAGCAAAGGGATTCGGTTCCCCTTCGGAGACAATATGTGCAGAGAGAATTCTGTGATATTTACACATTCGGTGTTTACGCCTCGCAGATTCCATTATCATATCTTTAGGAATACTCTTTACATAAATTAAGATGATTTGTCTATTTCCTGAAAACATAGCAACATGCCACACATTCTGGATGAAAATGAGGGATTGTTTACATCACGGGCCAAATTAAACTCCGGGAGAATTCTGAAGTAGGATAGATGGAAATGTGCTCAAATGTGTGGCATATTTTAGGTTTCCTAGGAATTTCCTTTCAAATATAATCGCAAATTAATATTACAAAGCTGTTTAATTAGAATATCATCTAGTATCCTAATATGTATCTCAGGTACCCTGGCATTTAACAGAGAAAGTAAAGCTAAGCACACATTGTTCTCCTCCATGGGGTTGCCCAGGACAACCTCTATCACCTGGGAAAGACAGATCTACCCCATGTGGTGGAGGACAGGGGCTGGGGTCAGAGAATTTGGATTCTGTTTTCTTCCCCCACCCCTCCTGGCTGGGCTATTTGGGGCAAGTTCTGTGTTCTCAAGCCTCAGTGTTAACCATCTGGGAATAATAATCCTGACCAGACTTTAATGAAGTGACGTCTAAGAAAATAATCTGTGGGGCTTCCCTGGTGGCGCAGTGGTGGAGAGTCCGCCTGCCGATGCAGGGGACATGGGTTCGTGCCCCGGTCCGGGAAGATCCCACATGCCGCGGAGCGGCTGGGCCCGTGAGCCATGGCCACTGAGCCTGCGCCTCCGGAACCTGTGCTCTGCAACCGGAGAGGCCACAGCAGTGAGAGGCCCGCGTACCGCAAAAAAAAAAAAAAAAGAAAGAAAAAAAAAAGAATTTGTGATTAGACACCTACTAGTTAAGCAACCAAAGAGAGAGAACGCAAGTGATTGAAAGTCACTCAGCTTTCTTTCTCACACTTGTTCTGACAAATTCTGGAACCAGTATAGAGGAGGTGGGCTTTCTCAAATGAGGGCTCTTTGCAGGGGATAATCTTGGAATCAAAAAGAAAAACGCTGGGGTTCACTTTCCCTTTTTCTCAGCACTAGAGTGGGTTCATTGAGGGGAAGGGTACCAGGTCCGTCCTCAGCTGCCTGGTCTCCATGTCATTGCTTCCCTGTTGAGAGCCCAAGTGTGAAGCTCTTATGTTAAGAGGATATTCCTGTCCTTTAATGTGTTAGAATTTTATTTGCTTTGGAGAGAGAGTCACACACATTTGCCTTTTGGGACATGTCTTTGAAATCCATCCTCAAGAAATAAGATACTGTCTGCAAACTGAGCTTGGCTATCTCTCCAAACTGGGAACCCTAATCTACTCCGTGGCTAGCCTGGGGATGGTTTGAGTTTCCCGCAATGCCGCATCTTTTCTCCAAACTGGGAACCCTAATCTACTCCGTGGCTAGCCTGGGGATGGTTTGAGTTTCCCGGAATGCCGCATCTTTTCCCAGGGATAAGCACATCTGTAGGAAGCGTGCTGGCCCTTCCTCACCTCCCTAGTTCAGCCTTGGTTTAGGAAACTCAGGAGCTGACACCACGCAGCATGAGGAAGACGCCTCCGTCCCATGTTTGCTTTCATGGGGAAGGAGACACCTTGTTCTCTAGAGACCCAGGCTCGGGAGGGAGCCGAGTGTCCCTGAGGCTGTGGCCCAGGGCAGCACCCGCTGGAGGCCTCCTTCTTTAGACCTGTGAGGAGGGGACTGCTCTGTCCTTCACTGGCAGCGCTGAGCGTGGGGCTGGTATTTGGGGTCCCGCGATGAGCATCCTTCCCGAGAGGGAATTTCCTGCCAGCCCTGCCCCCCTCCCCCCGCTGCCCTCCCTGGCCCCGCCCCGGCCCCCATGTACCTCATGCAAACCCTCTCATTAGCGGGTGCCCCCATCTTCATCTGCCCTTCTCTCCTCCGGTTTCCATGGAGAGGCCGGCAGTAGGGACACGTGACTGACGGTGCCGCCCTCCCCCTGGAGCAGCCCTCTGGGTGCTGTGGCGGGGTGAGGCTCCCCTCCGACTCCCCTGGCCCCATACAAAGCTTTATGACACAGGCCCTTCCCCCCAAGCTGGTGTCTAAAACCTGCCGCTCTATTCTTTGCTCCCAGTTCTGTCCCTGGGGATCCCCCTTCTCCCACAGGACCCACCCCGTCTCCTCCCAAGGGCACCTTCTCTGACCCGTTTTGCAGGGCACCCTGGCTTGGAGATGGGTCTAGCTCCCTGGCAGCTTCAGGCTGGAGGCTTTCGGGGGCTGTGGTCTCCCTCCAGTGCCCAAGACGGGGTATCCTAAGAGTCCAGAGGGTCACAGAGACTTCCTGCAAGGGCCTCACCAAGGTAGCAGCTCCTGGAAGGGGCACCTGGTGTCGGTCATTAAACTAAGCTTTGAAACTGCGTGATTTCCTACTAAGTCAGTAACCTTCGTCCTTGACGTGCAGGTGGCAGAGGCCTCCGAGCCCCAGGTATGCGGCCCCTGGGGCACCCTGTCCTGGTGTGACAGAGCAGTGTGTGTGTGTGTGTGTGTGTGTGTGTGTGTGTGTGTGAAGGGACGCTCTTTCCTCAGCTCCCCAGACTGCAGCCCAGCCCTTCACGTTTCACTGAACACAACCCACCTCTTATTTCTTACTTAAATTTGAAAATTACTCTCTGTAAGGTAACCCAGGAGTGTCTGATGTCATCTTTTAAATGGTGACAGTACTGTATCCTCCGTGATACTTAAAATCAGTTTTACAAACCTCACCAATCACAGCACGGTAGAGATGATCCCATAGTGAAGTTCACGTCAAGACTGTTTCATAAATGGGTACAGATTTGGGGTTTATCTTTTTAAAAAATGTAGTTTGAAACGACATTATTTGAGCTGTTTATTCAATATTTGTGGTATTTAATTAATAGCGGCCAGTGTGTATATACGTACACACACACACACACACACACACACACACACATGTCTGAGTTTGCCTGGACCATTAACCCTATTGAAGAGACAACTGATTCTGACACCCAGGCGGGTGGGTGTCGTAACCCCCGAACCCCTTACTCAAACTGCCGACTGAGCAGATTCATTCCCTGGCTGATCTAGTTGCAATTAGCCGAGAATTTCTAATTCCAGTTCAGCTTAAAGATGACCAAGGGTTTGTTGCTGTCATCCTGTAAAAGGCATGAATAATGATTCTTGAAACAGTGAAGGCGGCCTGTGTAGGAAGTGACAGGGGTGTTGAGAGCTGAGACTCGTAAGCCCATATCTACATCCTCCGCCTTCCGTATTCTGTTCTCCTGGAGACAGAACTCTGATATTTTTATTCCTGAAGAGACTTGGCCAACAAACACAATGCAAAAGTAAAGGTGCCGATTCCAGTGATCTGGCTGCAAAATTGTTATTAATGGGATGCAGGTTTTAAATATGTGATTTACACTGTATTTATTCAGATGACGATGCCTTTTGAAAAAATATCTGCATTTTTCCCCACCTCGGGAAGAAATCAAAGGCACTTTGTCATGAATCATTTGGCTAAAATTCCTCTCTAGCGCCCTGTACAGTTCACTCATATCGGAATTGGTGAAAATCGGGTGATTGGCAACTCTGCACTTGCCCAGATTAAACCACGAGTGTAATTTGTAATTAGAATCATGGACTTTCTGAGCTGAAAGGAGGTTCTAGCAGGTTGCCCAACCAGGGATGGCATTTCACTGATGAGGAAACAGAGGTCCCGGGGTCGTTTCTCACCTAGGTAGAATCAATATCTCAGTTGGGAAAAAAGGGGGAATTCCATGAGTATGCCTTTTTTTAAAAAATTGAAGTATTAGTTGATTTACAATGTCGTGTTAGTTTCTGTGATTCAGTGATTCAGTTATACATATATATATATGTATATATATATACATACATATATATATTTTTTCATATTATTTTCCATTGTGGTTTATTACAAGATATTGAATATAGTTCCTTGTGCTATACAGTAGGTCCTTGTTTATCCATTCTATATATAATAGTTTGGTGTATGCCTTTTAAAAATAAGCTTCTTGTAAGTTTGTGTGTATACATATGTGTGTGTAAACTCCATGGCTCTAACTTATAGATATTAATAAAGATGTATGTCTAATATTCAAGGAGATGATACTATCTCATACTCTTTTTAAAAAGCTTTCATTCCCCTATGTCTCCGAGTAGCAGCCTTGTAGGGTGCAAAGCTGGTTAAAAGTCAGGAGCCCTGCTGTACTCGCCAAGTCCCGCCATGACTATTGTGTGCAAAATTGCTTTCGTGTTGGGACTCAGTTTCTTCACTGTGAAGGGAATTGACAAACAAAATCTCTCAATGAAATAATAGTTGTGAACAAGCCAGCATGGCAGCCCCTTAATTAGGGGGGGTGTGCCATTCAGCTGGAATCCTCTAAGTTCTAATCATGGAGCACAGCTCAGTCATGACTAATTGTTGGTTAAATGGACATTTTTAAAGTAATCTTATACTTTCTTCAATCCAGAACATTTTTAGAATTGATATTACTTTTTTGTTGTATATGTTTAAGGTGTAGAACACGATTTGATACATATACGTTATGAAATGATTACCACCATCCAGCTAATTAACATACACCTCACCTCCAGTAATTACCTTTTGTGTGGTGAGAACACTTAAGATCTACTCTCTTAGCAAATTTTAAGTATACGATACAGTGTTATTAACTATAGTCACCATGCTGTGTATTAGATCCCTAGATCTTATTTATCTTATAACTGAAAGTTTCTATGAAACGACGTCTCCCCATTTCCCCACCCACAGTCCTTGGCAACCACCAGTCTACTCTTTGCTTCTATGAATTTGGCACTTTTTAGATTCCACATATAAGTGAGATCATACAGTATTCGTTTTTCTGTGTCTGACTTATTTCACTCAGCGTACTGCCCTCCAGTTTCACCCATGTTTTTGCAGACGGGAAGGTTTCTGTCTTTTTTAGGGCTGAGTAGTATTCCATCATCTCTCTCTCTCTCTCTCTCTCTCTCTCTCTCTCTCCCTCCCTCTCTCTCTCTCTCTCTCTCTCTTTCTATATATATATATATATATATATATATATATATATATATATATATATATACATGTATATATATAAAATATATTTGCATGTGTGTGTCTCACATTTTCTTTATCCGTTTGTCCATCAGTTGGCACTTGGTTTGTTTCCGTATCTTGTCATAATGCTGCAGTGAACATGGAGGGGCAGATGTTTCTTTGAGGTAATGATTTCACTCCTTTTGGATATTTACCCAGAACTGGGGTTGCTGGATAGATATTACTTTTAAAATTTTTTTTCCCACAGCTTTATGATACATTTCACATGATATTACCTCTTAATATTCTTTTTTGCTACTGGTGGGAAGTATGTAAACGGATAAAAATTAGTATCATTGCTTCTGCATTTGGAATTGGAAAAACAGAAACAGAGCCAGTCACCTTTGTCAAGGCATTATGTCCATCCTCAAGCCCCAAATATGTGCTCTCTGACCTTGCCTGGACCTGCACATCCCAGGGCGCTCCATGTTGACATGAGTTAGGATGTCATGTTATCAAACCTTCCGTGAAGAACCCGAGGAACCCGGCATGCAAAAAGCCTGCTACCGCGGAGGGATGCTTCCCTCTCTTGGAACAAAATTGTGTGCCTGCCTTTCTGAACAAAGGCTATGAACTAATCCCCGTCGTTCATTATCTTTAAATAGCAGAATAACATTCCAGTAAAATGCTTTTCCAGATATTTCGGCAACTGAGATCACTTGCTTGTGCTTCACATTGTAGCTTTTTCAGTAAAATATGACTTTAGAACTTTTCACTCCTATGAACAAAAGGGACCCATTCCATCAATTATAGAATTCTTCTTGGGATCTTTTTTTTAAAATTCTTTCATCTTTCTTTATTTTTCAAACATCCTAGCCTCCTGTAGCAAAAACACCCAGGACATGTTAAACTTTATCTTTGGAAGATGACTGTAGCGTGTGATTTTCCAAACAAGGAATCTTACATTTTAGGTCTAGTTATTCCAGAAAAAAGAAAAAAACAAGAAGAGGTCCAAGAGCAGAATTGTTTGTGATCACTGGCGATCGCAACGCACAGTTTGAAGGTTCAGTTGAGCACAGGTCACTATATCTCCACGTAGGGGATACGAGGGGAGGGGAAGCATGGCCCGGCTCTCACTGGGATTCCAGTCCAGGTGGGAAGGCAGTTCAGGTACACGGGAAGTGGGAAGAACAACCATGGAGACGTGTTCCACTCAGCCAGGGAGGGGGCAGCACCTGGAGGGCAGGGAGAAGAGATGGACCCCAGTGGGGAGGCAGCTGGGGGCAAGCCACTGGGATGGCTGGTGCTGCAGCCCGCCCAGGCTTCTGGTCTACCCCGTACACCCATCCCCAGAACATCTCTCTGAAAACTCTGCCCTGACCTTGGCGCTTCCTTGATTAAACACCCTGGAGACTCCTGGTCATCTTCATGCAAGAATCCCATCTGCTTAGTCCGAGGGACAAGTTCCCTACCAGGCCCCTGCTGACCTGGGACACCTCCCATCTCGCCGTCCCCGGGCGCGCTTCGGTACTCAGAAGGGGCCCAGCGTGGGCTTGGGAATGGACAGATGAAGGGCTTCCCACATAAGCCCATGCAGAGCAGAACATCGGCCGGAAGGAGGCACTGAGCTGGCCAAGGCAGACATCTGTCCGTTGGCGCTCCTGGAACAAGGCTGGCCAAGATGGGAAAGAGCAGGAGGGTTGGTGTAAACAGGAGGTCCTGCGTTGTTTGAGAGGTCAAGATCAAGGTCAGGACCACTGAAAAGGCTGGGCTTGCACCAGGCTGTGGAGGGTGCACTGATTCTGAATGTCTCCAAATGTTAAAGTCAAGAACTTCAGATTAAACTTTCTTTCCAACTGGAATCTCCTTCTTCTCCATCCCTGGATTCCTGGACAGCCACCATTCAGCGGGAACAGCACAGATTTCCTGTGTGCCCATTCTGTTGTGTGCCTGGCCCCGTAGCTGCAGGAGGATCACAGGGCACAGGCCAGGCAGGTGTGGTCCAGGGACCGGCAGAGCCAGGCTGGGCGGAGCAGCACCTGCCCCACTCAGGTTCAACCCAGTGCAGCCTGGGTGGATATGTCTGAGTTTTCAAGAGATGCTGGACATCTTTTTTGTTCGAAACGCTATAATTTAAAAACGTGGACAGGGCTTCCGAGGTGGCGCAGTGGTTAAGAATCCGCCTGCCAACGCAGGGGACATGCGTTCGAGCCCTGGTCAGGGAAGATTCCACATGCCGTGGAGCAACTAAGCCCATGCGCCACAACTACTGAGCCTGCGCTCTAGAATCCTCGAGCCACAACTACTGAAGCCCATGTGCCACAACTACTGAAGCCCGTGCGCCACAACTACTGAGCCCACGTGCCACAACTACTGAAGCCCGTGTGCCTAGAGCCTGTGCTCCAAAACAAGAGAAGGCACCGCAGTGAGAAGCCTGCGCACCGCAACGAAGAGTAGACCCCACGCACCGCGACTAGAGAAAGCCCGTGCGCAGCAACGAAGACCCAATGCAGCCAAAAATAAATAAATAAAATAAATTTAAATAAATAAAATAAAATAAAAATGTGGACAACTGAATAAAATATTCTTTTACACCAAGTGAGCTAAACAGGCTTTCTTGCCTGCATTTGGTCTCTGGGCAGTCAGCTTTCCCCCCCAACTGATGAATTCTTCGTTCATTTCTTTACCTCCGGAAATCCATTCCTGTGCCCTTTCCACAATCTAACTCCGCCTCCTCCGTCTTGCTAAAACCACTCGAGCCAAGTCCCCGTGGGCATCCTTGAAGACTCTGTCTTTATATCCAGGCTCCTTTGGTTCATGGACACAGGCCCGGGGGCCCTTACCTATAGACAGGTGATTTGCAGAGCAAGGAACAGGTAAGGTGGTAAGGCAGCCCAGTCCTCCCCCGGGCCAAGTGCAGAGCCACGGCGAGACTGTGCACTGTGTCACCAGTGGGAGAAAAGGCAAAGGAAATGGGCAAAATGTTGACATGTATCTGCAAAGCTGAGTGTCTTTTTATAATATCTCACAGGGAGAAAGTAGGTCAGCATCCCCCAATGCAGGCCACTTCTCCTGCAGTCCAATCAAGAGTGTGTAGATGCTCCACTTGACATGCCGGGGGTCACCATGCCAGAAGTAATGAGAATGAGTGGAAATGAAAAGAGAGCCTTACATTCCAGGAAGGCATTTTAAGGAAAGGGAACCAAGGAATCTCACTCCGTCTGCTCTCTAGCAGCTCAGAGGCTGTAAAAACCACTAGGGATGGAAGAGAATTGCGGAAATGAGGAAGTCTGGGGATTGGGTGCTGTGTATCTGCCTGTCTAAAGTGAAATTGTATAAAATAAACATTTTTCTTTAAATTATATGATAGCTTTGATTTTAAAAATTGAATTAACTAACAAGCCCATGCCTTTGATAGGTCAACTTGATCGGATTCAGTTTGACCCTTTGTCTTTAGACCTGAAAGCCAGTGCATACAAAGTGTCCATCAATGGATGGATGAATAGATAAACAAAACAAAGTCCATCCATACAGTGGAGTATTATTCAGCCTTGAAAAGGAAGGACGTTCTGACCCAGCTACAGCGGGGATGAACCTTGAGGGCCCTGTGCTCAGTGAGATAAAGCCAGAGAACAAATACTGTGTGGTGCCATTCAAGCGAGGCCCCTAGAATAGATTCACAGAGACGGAAAGTAGAATAGAGGTTCCCAGGGGCTGGGGGAGGGGAATGGGAGCTGTTTAATGCGTGTGGAGTTTCACTTTGGGAAAAATTCTAGAGATGCTAGTGGTGAAGGTTGCCCTGTGAACGGACTTAATGCCACTGAACTGTACACTCAAAAGGGGTTAAAATGGTAAATTTTATGTTAAGTATATGTTACCACAATTTTGAAAAGAACCCTGCAAGAGCAGGCACCTGAGGGTGGCGTCTGTGATCACAAGGCCAAGACGTCTCTGAGACTTGGAAGTCGTTTTTATCACACAGCCCAGGATTCTTGAGTGATTTTCTTCATCCCTCTTCGGTCTAACAGAAACCTCAATGATTTTTTTTTTTTTTCTCAGTTTTATCCTTCTCTTGTTACTCTGCCAGGTATCACCACATCCTGTCCTAATGAAAACGATCAGGTTCTTTAAACTAGAAAGAGGTCTTTTAAGGAAACCTTCCCTACGTGTGCCATTCCAAAAATTTGGTCATGTCTCTATCAACTTTTGAGAAATGTATTTTTTCTGAATACTGCAGTGGTATGTGTTCATCTCTAAAACTCGAGACCATATCAAGATGCTTTCAGTTCTTTCTCCTGTCCGGTCTCGTCTCCTCTGGGACATCTGTATTGAGGAATAACGCCTTTCTGGTCCCTTCTTAGCCGCTCTCTCCCATTAGGCCCAAGGGCCTGGGGATCCCTCCGGTTCTGGTTGCGGTTCCGTCAATTCCTGAAGTTCCCTGCCTTGTCTTCTCCCACACGGAAGGAAGGGCAGGGATTGGGGACAGCCCATCTCAGGGTCCCCGCTCGGAGGAAGCACAGGGCAGGCCCCTCCCACATGGGGCCAGGCTGCAGGCACGCGGGGACCCCCGCTCCCACCCCCCCACCGAGGCCCCAGGCATCCGGAGTCTCACCGCCTGGAGTGCTCTGGAGGCCTCCCTGGCGGCGGCGGCGGGAGAGCTGCACCCGCTATCATTTTCTCAGGCAGATGGGGTTGGAGAGACTTGTACCACTTTATTCTGCAGTTGGCCAGCACTTCCCACAGGGGTTTTGTCTGTCCTCCCATGTCTCCTAATTCTGGGCGTTCCCAGCCCTCACATCTGCCAGAGGAGAGCTGGGGAGGCCTCTGCTCTTCAGCAGCCGGACAGGCGGACTGGACTGGCACTGACCATGCCGGAGCTGGGCCTGCCTGCTGGCGTGGGCAGTGGGGCTGGGGGGCCGTGCGCACATGGAGGGGAAGTGCTGCTCTGGCTGTAGACTCTGCGGAAGGAGAAGGGGTCCGCGTGGGCACCGGGGCTGCAGAGTCTCATAGGAAGCACTGGGGCTGTCCCCGCAAGCTGGTGAGCTCAGCGCTGTGGAACTCGAGAGCAGGTGAAGGTGTTCCCATCAGGGAAGCACATCAGCCAGTGGACGGGGTGGAGGGTGGCAGCAGACCAGGGCCCTCCTGCGGGAAGGCTGAGGTCCAGGTGGGCAGAGGGCCTGGTGGGGATTCAGGAACCACACTGGGGGATAAAGCAGGACTTAGGATTAAGAGTAAAACCTTAGCTGCTGTGTCATAATGACAGTGTGGTCACCATGAGGTCAGGGCCAGATGAGCAGCCCTGGGAGGTAAGACGTTGATTGGATGGGTAGATGGATAGGTAGGTGAGTGAATTACCCCTGGATGCGTAGGTTGATGAAGCTAGAAAAGTAGGCAAAGCTCAGATCCTGAAGGCCTTATAAGGAGCTCGAGGATAGTCTGAAAGCCATTTACAGAGTGTAAGCGGGAGATCTGTGTATATGAAAAGTGCTGCTGGCTGCATGTGGATAAGAGGCTGATGGAAGCAAAGACCACTTGGAAGGTTGATGCAGTGAGAGATAATAGTGCCCTGCAGTTAGGTCAGTGACAACGGGATGGAGAAAGTGGGCCAATTCCGCAAATTTCAGGAAGCACGATTCTCAGATAACAGTGCCGTAGATGTTTGGGGTAAGAGCGGGAGACACCAGGATGACCCCCAGTTGATTAGACAGCTGGGGGGACAGCAGCACCTTCCACGGGGGCAGCAGGAAAGGGGGAGGGTCAGGTTTGGGGAGAGGAGGGATTATGGTGACGGTCACAGTGCTGCGGACTTGGTGGCCTTGATCTGCTGGCGGCCACCTCCTCTCCAGGACCCTGACGGCAGGCCCCGCATCCCCAGAGCCTAGCTCGGGGCATTTGCAGGTGGGCTCCCTAGTGAATGTGGAGCTGGGATCAGAGCACCTCTAAAAGCCTTCCTACCCTCTGACCTCTGCCACTCCTGTGACACGTCCGCGGGGCAGAGCGTGGTCACTTGAGGAGCTGGTAGGTCAACACGGAGAAGCCTCCAGGACCAAGTGGCCCTGTGTGGCCGCGTGCCTCAAGCCCGGGCCGTGTGCCAGCCAGACTCTCGAGTCCTCGCCCGGAGGCCCCCACCTCGCTTCCCCGCTCTGGGCACTTGCGTGAGGAGGCCCCTCGCTCATGACAAGTGTCGCCAACACTGAAGGCGGGGGAAGCTACTGTGGACAGAGCGTGTGCCGTCTCCCTCCGCAAGAGCAGGGCTGGGCAGTTAACCAAAGACTCGCTGTTCTGACACATCCTCAGGGAAGTAGGTCCTGCGTGCCCAGGGCAGCCACAGAGCCATCGAGGGTGAGATGTTTGGGCTGAGCCAGGCTTTCCCTCAGAGCTCCGAGGGTGGAGGCCGCGGCCATGTTGTTTTCCTGTCGGTGAGGCACTTCCTGCCCAAGATTCATCACCCCCTCCTGACAGAAATGCATTGTCTGGTTCATCCATTTTCCCTCCTGACCCCTGCGATTTCCCCTGGCCTGACGCTGGAGTTGAAGAAGAGAGTGCGGTGGGTCACCTCTGGGGGCCATGTGCTGACCTGGGGTGTCTCCTCGGGCTTCTGAGAGAGGCCTGCTCTGCGGCGGCTTCTCCTGGAGGCGAGGGCGGCCCCGGCTGGCTGGGATAGGGCAGGGAGCAGGCTGGAGAAGGACGTCAGATCCTGTGCGGAGGCTCATGAGGTCTGACAGGCCAGGCGAGGCGTCTTCCCTCTAGGGTCGGAGGTGGGGCTTCTCCAACAGCCTGACTTACGCTGATGATTCATTGCTGTGACAGAAGAAAGAAGGAGCTCCTTGTTTCTCATCGTTATTCCAGGGATAGGTTTGCTTCCCTCAGCACTTCTGAGACAGAGACGACTTCCAGGGTCCCCAGCTGACCTTCCAAACGAAGTAGTTGAGCTGCGCCTGGTGGGCTTCTCTTGTCAAGGTCCAGTTAGAAAGATGAGCCAGGACACGGAAGCAAGCTAAGTGCCCATCGACAGAGGAGTGGATAAAGAAGGTGTGGGACAAATACACAATGCAACGCTGCTCAGCCGTAAAAGGGAACGAAATAATGCCATCTGCAGCCACATGGATGGACCTAGAGATGATCGTGCTAAATGATACTGACTTACTAGTCAGACAGAGAAGGACAAGTGCCATCCGATACCACTTACATGTGAAATCTAAAACAAGATACAAATGAACTTATTTACAGAACAGAAACACGGCTCACAGAGGCAGAAAACAAATTTAGGGTTACCAGAGGGGAAAGGAGTGGGGGGAGGGATAAATTAGGAGTTTGGGATGAGAAGATACAAACTACTATGTATAAAATAGATAATCGACAAGGACCTACTGTATAGCATAGGGAACTCTACTCAGTACTGTGTAATAAGCTATGGGGGAAAAGAATCCGAAAAAGGATCTATCTATCTATCTATCTATCTATCTGTATGTATATAACTGAATCACTTTGCTCTATACCTAAAGCTAACACAACATTGTAAGTCAACTATACTCCAGTATAAAAAGTTAAAAAGAGGAAAGATTCCACAAGCTCAGCTCATTCTGAGAAAACCCACACCATAACACTTATATTTTTTGAACTTCCCTTATCTTGCTTCAAAGTAATTTCAATTTTCTCGATATCCTGTCCCAAAGATGCGGTAACATAGTTGGTGCTGTATGTTGGGAAAATTGTCCCTGGGACAAATTGTAGTGGTGTGAATGAAATGATGGTTCTCCTCTAAAAGATTCCATATTTATGTTAAAAGATAGATACATAGAATGCATTGAAATCCTCAAGTGATTAAAAATAAATGTACGTATCAATTTAATTTCATTATCAAATTAAATAATTTATTTATTTGATTGGAGACTCTGCCACAGGGCCTAAACACAAAGAAAAAAACATGTCAAAATTCATGGCGGGTGAATGGCCATCTGTGCCTGTCTTGTTTGATGGGGACTGATCACCTCCTAAGTGGCCAAACCTGCTCAAGGCTGTAGGAGGAAGAAGTGAAAAATCAGACTCTCTGCCCTCACTTCAGGGCCAGCGAGTAAGAGCACATGCACAAAGATGTTTACTGTGGCAAAAAATAAAATTAAAGAAAAAATGTAAAGGCCCATCAATAGGGAAAGGTCGATAAAAGATTGTTTCCACTTCTGCATCATGGACCAAAATGCTGCCCTTCAGAGGCGTGTGTTGGACCTCTAGGGGCTGACAGGGTGGGGTGTCTGCGACGCTTCATAAATGAGGAGAACAAGATACACCAACGTGTTGTCCTCTCCCCAAAGCCTGCACCTGTGAGCACTTGTCTGACTCTAACTGTGGGCAAGGACAAAGGTGTGCAGGTTATCACGTATCTGTACTGGATCACATACACTCAGGAAAAGTCCCTGACTTTTAAAATTTGGTATACACACTAAAACGGCCTTACCCTGTAACCGGGATGGGGAAAACATGGTTGGCGGTGGATCACCAAAGTTCAGTGTTCCTGGAGCTCAAGGGAATGATGTGGGGGAGGGTGGCATGTATGTAGAACATTTTTTTCATATGCTTGTCATCTGTATATTTCTTCCCTGAGGTATCTTTTTGGCTCTTTTGCCCAATTTTTAATCAGGCTGTTTATTTTCTTATTGTTGAGTTTCGAGAATTCTTTGTCTATTA
This sequence comes from Phocoena phocoena, assembly GCF_963924675.1. Taxonomy (NCBI): domain Eukaryota; kingdom Metazoa; phylum Chordata; class Mammalia; order Artiodactyla; family Phocoenidae; genus Phocoena; species Phocoena phocoena. Next base: position 4,484,371 of record NC_089234.1, on the reverse strand, counting down.
TTGATAACAGTCCTTTATCAGGTATGCCTTTTACAAATAGTTTCCCCCAGTGTGTGGCTTGTCTTCTCATTCTCTTGACACTGTCTTTCACAAAGCAGAAATTTTTAATTTTAATGAAATCCAGATTATCAGTTACTTCTTTAATGGATCATGCCTCCAGTGTTGCATCTAAGAAGTCATCACCATACCCAAAGTCATCTAGATTTTCTCCTATGTTATCTTCTAGGAGTTTTATAGTTTTCAGTTTTACATTTAAGACTGTGATCTATTTGGAGTTAATTTTTGTGAAGGGTGTAAGATCTGTGCCTACATTCATTTCTTTGCTTGTGGATGTCCAGTTGTTCAAGCACCATTTGTTGAAAAGACTGTCTTTGCTCTATTGTATTGCCTTTGTTCCTCTGTCAAAAATCAGTTGACTATATTGACGTGGGTCTCTTTGTGGGCTCTCTGATATGTTCCATTAATCCATTTGTCTGTTCTTTTGCCAGTACCACATTGTCTGGATTACCATAGTTTTGCAGTAAATCTTGAAGTCCAGGTAATGTCAGTCTTCCAACTTTTCTTCTCTTTTAGTATTGTGCTGGCCCTTGTCAGTCTTCTGCTTCTCTCTATAAAAGTAGCATCAGTTTGTCAATATCCACAAACAATTTGCTTGTATTTCAATTGGAACTGCATTGAATCAATAGATCAAGTTGGGAAGAACTAGAATCTTGACAATATTGAGTTTTCCTATCCATGAACATGGAATACCTATTTATTTAGCTCTTCTTTGAGTTCATTCATCATAGTTTTGTAGTTGTCCTCATAGAGATTTTGAAATTTATTTTGTTTGATTTATACCTATTCCATTTTGGGGGGTGCTGGTATAAATGGTATTGTGTTTGTAATTTCAAATTTCATTTGTTCATTGCTGGTATATAGAAGAGCAATGACTCTTTTTATATTAACTTTGTGTATTGCACCTTTGCTACAGTTGCTCATTAGTTCCAGGAATTCTTTTTTTTCCCCGCTGTCAATTCTTTCGGATTTTCTACATAAGTAATTACTATTATCTGTGAACAAAAACAGTTTTACTTCTTATTCCCTCTCAGTATACCTTTTATTTCCTTTTCTTGTCTTATTGCATTAGCTAGGACTTCCACTATGATGTTGAAAAAGAGTGATGAGAGGGGACATCTTTGCCTCGTTCCTGATCTCAGTGGGAATGCTTCTAGTTTCTCACCATTAAGTATTGTTAGCTGTAGATTTTTTAGTAGATGTTCTTTATCAAGTTAAGGGAGTTCCCCTCTATTAGTTTGCTGAGAGTTTTTGTCATTTATGGGTGTTGTGTTTTGTCAGATGGTTTTTCTCTTTCAGTTGATATCATGGGATGTTTCCTCTTTAGCCGGTTTATATGATGGATTACATACATTGATTTTCAAATGTTGAACATACTTAGCCTTACATACCTAGGATAAATCCTACTTAGTCATGTATATAATTCTTTTTATACAGTGTTAGATTCCATTTGCTGATATGTCATTGAGGATTTTTGTATCTATGTTCATAAGGGATATGGGTCTGTGGTTTTCTTGTAAAGTCTTTGTCTGACTTTCGTATTAGGGTAATGCTGGCCTCACAGAACGAGTTAGGAAGTATTTCCTCTGCTTCAGTCTTCTGGAAGACATTGTAAAGAGTTGGTACAATTTATTAAATGTTTGGTAGAATATACCAATGACCCATCTGTGCCTGGTGCTTTCCGCTTTGGGAGGTTATCAATTATTGTTTCAGTTCCTTTAATAGATACAGTCCTGTTCAACTGGTCTGTTCCTTTATTTTAGAGAAATGCAGGTTAATTACAGGTCAGGGCTTGAGGGGAGTCAAGTAGTGCATGTTCATCCTAAAAGCCCGCCCACTTCATGCATACTCATTCATCATTCATTTTCACATTCATTCATTGAACAGCCACCTACTGAACCTGTTTAATAGGAACAAGCCCTGCGTCAAGATGACCGCCTATGCATTTCTTAGGTCTTTCTCTGCTTTTCTTGAATTCCTTACCGTTTTTTGTTTTTAAAGTGTAACTGCACATCTTCAATAATTTAGATTTAATTAGTCTATACTTTGTAATAACCGTTGAAATTAGCTCGATAAAAGGCCGTCTTCCTGAATTTGCAAACAAAGTGATTGCCAGGCAAGACAGAAGCGCAAGTCCATTGCTGGGAAGATGTTTGTGTTTAAACCACACGCTGTGCAAATGGAGTTCAGCACGTTCTCCGTAGGGGTTTAGGACATCGCTAGAGTCAGACCCACTTGGAGTGACCCTGATTCAGCCACTTGCCAGGAGGGAGACCTAGGATAGTCTCCTTACCTCTTTAATCCTCCCTTCTCTCACTTGTAAAATGCAGGTAATAATACCAACCCTGCAGGTCGCTTGTGAGGATAGATGGAATAATGCTACAGAGCTTCTGCTCAAGGCTTGGCAGGCTGCCAGTGGTAGCTCTTGTACTTATCTTTTTTTTTTTGCGGTACGTGGGCCTCTCACTGTTGTGGCCTCTCCCGTTGCAGAGCACAGGCTCCGGACGCGCAGGCTCATGAGGCCATGGCTCACGGGCCCAGACGCTCCGCGGAATGTGGGATCTTCCCGGACCAGGGCACGAACCCGTGTCCCCTGTATTGGCAGGCGTACTCTCAACCACTGCACCACCAAGGAAGCCCACTCTTGTACTTATTAAAGTGAGGGAAGCTGTATTGAGGGGAGCTGTATTGAGATTCTCCTCGGTGTTGCAGGGAATGAAAATTCCTGTCCTCACAGAGAATACAGTTGCTTGGGAAGCTAGGGCAGAGTGAAGATTATTACTATAGAAGATGGAAAGTGATCAGAGATGAGGGGAAGTGAATGCATGGCAGAAGCTGGTCAGAAAGGAGACCCCCTCCCCCGGTGTGGTCGAGGCTTGCTGGTGTGCGTAGTACCTGGTGGACTCAGGGTGCCTGGCGCTGGATGGTCAGATGGTGGCATCTGAAGTGGCCTTTGGAGGGCAAGGTGGGATGTGCATGGGAGAGCGGACCGTACCCCCTGCAGCCCACAGCATCTACACGGTGCTCTGCATGGAGCAGGCACATGGTATGTGGGCACTGAGTTGGATTTCACAGAGAGAGAACAGGTTAAGAAAAAGCACAGAGGGGAAAGCCTCCTCTGTTTGCTAAGAGCCATGATTTCCTATCTGCACATTTAAAAGCTCCTTTACTAACTTCTCCTGGCCCTGGGCCCTTGGACGATTTCCCTGCTGTAACCTAGGCCTCGCAGGATTCATTCTTGTTCATCTGCATCCAGCTCCAGTCTCCTTGGGGTCGGGTCTCACTTGTGACTTCACCTGGTCCCCTGTGACCCGGAGCTCCTAGGGACACAGATGCGTGCGCGCGCGCGCGCGCACACACACACACACACACACACACACACACACATCTTTTCAAAACTGTAGCTTCGTGTCCCTGCAGCCTGGAATGGGTCCAAGTCATGTTTGGACCCCTAACTCAGTGTGTGAATTTACCATCACCCAGACCTTGCTGGAATTTATGAGCCCATAGTTCCATTAGCCCCCAATGTGAGGCTTTTTCTTCTACGGGAACAGGTGGTTCCCACCGGCCCCTCCTCTTGGCTGTGAGCACACATTCAGATGGTGCCAGCGACTCGGCTGGTCAGGGCAGAGCCTTGGGTTTAAGAGGGGCCTTTCCTCCTCCCCAGCGTGTCCCGCATGTATATGGCCTTCTCCGGGGCATATAAGTGCTTTTTTCAGCTCCCACAAATGAAAACGATTAGACATTCAGCAAAATATCCCAGCTGCAGTCTAATTATTTCATATCATTATCGGTGACAGCCTCCCCTTTTTGGAGCTGGGATGCTGGGAGGGGAGTGAGAACAGTGTTGGCTTGTTGGGGAGCTGTTTGTAGGGCACCCGGCGTGGAGAATCGAAAATGCTTCCTTAGAGGCCTCTCTTTGGGGCTGGGTGGGGCGAGGGTGTGTTTGGAAGCAGGGGGAGCTTGATACAGGCCAACAGCAGCCTTGGCATTTCCCTCTGGGAAGATGCCCCTCTTCCTGCCCAGGACTGGGGACAGTGGAGCATGACAGTGATTGGGGGGGGGGCTCTCCCAGGAGGCTGTGGGGTGGCCTGGCACCTGAGAACGAACGAGGTGGGCACACAGGGTAGAGGCATCTTGACTAAGGCGGGCACCCCTTCATCGGGTGGCTGCCCTTTACAGCTGTGTGACCCTCTCCACCGGCATCTGTCCCTTCCTGCACTTGGTAGTCGTGTGTGTCTGTGTGTGTTAATGTTCTCATTCCTGTCCTCCACCCGCAACGCCACCAGACTGCGGGCAGCGCTGAGCAGGGCTAGGACCCTCTTGTACATGCTGTCCCCAGGTGGGGCAGGTCCTGGCATGAGTGCGGGTACTTGGCAGGTGCTTGTGGGATGAATGAATGAATGACTGAATGAACAGATGAAAGAAGACATGAAATACACCTTGGACGATGCCTGGCATGTAATGACCACCCAGGAGGTGCTCGCTCTGGTGGATGGGAGAGAGACTCGCACTTTCCTTCATGGATTACTGGGTGGTTTTAATTTCATTGAACAATAAACCTTCATTATCTCTCTTTTCTTTAAGTTTTAGGTAATGACAGGGAAGCACAGTAAACATCCAGTCAGTCCTCCTCGCCAGGGCCCAGGGGTCAAGGGAAGTCTGGCCACCCAGGGCACATGGCTCTGGCCCCCAGGAGGAGAGGCTTCCTGCCCCTAAACCTGCAGAAAGGCTGACACCAGCGGAGCACAGGCCCCGTGCCTGGTCGTGTGTCCTTCTCAGAGAGAAAGGGAGGCCGGCAGAGAGGCCGGTCAGGGAGCCCAGGCCAAAGGGTCAGGTGACTTGTCTCTGCTCCCCAGACAGTGAGCCCAGGTCCACTGCTACATCCTCTGCCTGCAGCTGCTCTACTTTGCCAGGCACAGACCCGTGCCCGTGAACAGAGGCCACCGGCATCTGGAGGGGAGGGGTTGTGCCCTGATGCGCAGTCTGCGGGGCTGGGGACTGGCCAAGCCCGCAGGCATCCCTCCAGTTCTCACCAGCACTTCCACGTCCCCTGCACTGTCAGCTCACTGTCAGAATGAGACCCGTGCATTTTTAATCAGCTGCAGTCAAACAACTTTCAGTGTTCATAGAACAAATGCCCTGTTCAAGGCGCAGCAGTGGGTGCTCCGGGGCAGACATGGGAGGCTCCGTCTCTGGGATCCCTGCCCACGCCAGCGCCCAGGGGGGTGTGCGCTCAGGGTTAGGGCTCCTCACATTCTGTAGGGGAAGAAGGAACAAAGCCCTGTCCCGAGAAGCCCCCCGACTGCTCACATCAATGTCCTTGAAAGACTAATGATGCTCGTTATCAAGAAGGTTGATTTTTTTCCTACAGTCTGATCTCTGGGGCCAAGCCTCCGTGAGAGCCTAAGCTGGACCACTTAATAGGTCCAGGCAGAGAGAGTGTTCTCGGCAAGTGTTTCCCTTAACGTGGCTGGTTAGGATGGGTGAAGCTTTCTTCACTGGGGTCAGTCCCACAGATTAAGGATTATCTTCCTGGCCTCAAAAGGACCTCAAAGCTTTATCCTAGGGAGTTCCCAGACACTCTCCCATTCTCCCATCCATCCCCTCCATCAGTATGTTCCAGGCCACCTCCTGAGCTCTCTGGGATCTCAAGCATTTACCACTGGGAGAAAGAAAAGGTGTGTTTGTGAAAAAGCAGTGCTTCATCTGGCTTAAGATCAGTTCGGGATAAACATGGGGATGAGGCAGAGGTGGTTTGGAAAAGAAGTGTGCCAGCCTGGTAATTTGAGACGTCCGTGTGGGGAGCCATAGCATGTTTTAGAGCAAGGTCATGGCAAGGTCAGATCTGCACCTTAAAAGATAGCAACTGGCCAAGAGGAGAAGAGGCTTGGAGACTATTTGGGACACTATTGCAGGAGTCTGTTCATCACACAAACAGACGTGTGTTAAACATGAATTACGTACCCAGGCTTGTGTTGAGCGCTGGGAGGATGAATTGGAAATGGTGATGCCTCTGACTAAATCCAGACAAAAGCAGCCAGAGCTGAACTGAGACCAGAGGTGGTGGAGAACAGGTAGCTCTCAGCAGCCTCACAGGCGGTGGATGAAGTCGAGGATGCCCTTTGTGGGTTAGGAGTGCAGCAGTGGTTCTCTCTCGCCCCCCACCCCAGGGCATTTGCTGGAGACATGTTTGATTGTCATGACTGGAAAGGTGGGGGGAGGGTGTTCCTGGCGTTTAGTGGGTAGAGGCAGGGATGCTGCTAAACATCCTATGATGCCTAGGACAGACCCTATGACGAAGGGTTACCTGGTCCAAAATGTCATCTTGCCAGAGCAGAGAACCTCCGGGCTAAGGTAATGTCTAGGTTGGTAGGAAGGGATCTTACCCTCTGCAGAAACCACGACCTGGGAGAGGAGCTAGGTTGGGGTCTCTGTATTGCCTAGTCAGGGTATTTTCAGATTCTTATATGGAAGTGGAAATGTGCATACAGAGACCTTGGCTGGGGAGGCCTCGGCTGAGAAACCTTGGCTGAGGCTGGAGGAAGGATGTGCCTGAGGAAGGGGGTCCATGGGGGACAGCCACTGAGGTGGCAGCTAGGCACCGCCCCCACCGAGGCACGTGAAAGTCCAGACACCGAGATACCGAGGGTCCTTCACCTGCCCCTGAGGGGCTGGGGCAAGCAGACTCAGCCGAAGGCCTGTGGTGTGGGCCCTTTCTCCATGCGCTGGCTGGATGCGATGTCTGGAATGCTCTCTCCCACCACCCTTGCATCTAATTAACTCCCTCACCTCCTTTAGCTCTCAGCCAAGGTCGCTTCCTACAGGAAGGCCTCCCTGACTACTAGTCTGGCTCAGGTTGCATCCTCTCAAAGAACTGTTTGTTAATGTAAACACGTGATTCCCATCTGTCTGCCCCCGCTGCCCTGTAAGCTGCCTGAGAGCCAGAGGGGCTTCTGAGTTGGCCCCTTGTGATATCTTCAGAGCCCAGCACATAGTAGGCACTCAGAAAATGTTTCATAAATGAGCGCACTTTGTCCCTGATAACTGAGAAAGAGTCTTCTTTGCATCACTTGTATGGCAAAATCGAGTTGACAAATCCAAAGTGGTCAGAGGGAGCACTTCCAATCCTGGAGAGGTCTCCCCCAACCCCTGCCTCACCTAGAGGGGCAGCGTGTGTGCGTGTGTGTGTGTGCGTGTGTGCGTGCAGAAGCCACTGGGCCGGGGGTGTTCTCCAGCAGTCTGAGGCCACAGCACATGCTCACCTTCTGGGAAAGCCCGGGGGCCCTGGATACCAGGTCCTCTGTGAGAGAGAAGAAGCAGAGTCTGCTCCGGCCAAGGGTCTCCAACCCCTGTGCCCCAGCTGCCTTGCCCTCTGTGCCGAGATGGAAAGATGGTTTCTCCCTCCTGGAGGAGAAAGCAGGCCCCATACCTTCCACCTCTCTTACTGTTCATCCTTTGGTCCAGGGGTTCAGGCTTATTTTCATAAAGCAAGAATCAGGGTTAGTGCTGGCCCCCAGGTTTTAAAATCTTCCTCCCGGTGTTGTCTAGCCTCTTTCCTGTCGAGGCCACTCCTTGCAAAGCTAATTGCATTTGAAGTTGAACCCAGTGTAATTGCCGTCCATTACCTCCTCCTGGTGGGCAGGGTATCCTTTTCCTTTATTAAATTTAAACATTTAGGGATTTATTTTTATAGGTGATACTTCTAGCCATCTATAAGAATTAATGAAATACCTCATTCCCGTGGCTAACAGTAGACAATTCTCAATTTTAAGGGAAAGATTTACTTCTTTATTCATAAACCTAAGGGCCACAGCAACCCTTTTCATATTGCAAGGGCGCTTGCATTACGTGGCAATCCTTCCTGCAAAGACACAGGTTGGTAACATTCGGGAATATTATTGAATGCTTTGGGGAATGCAAATTCTGTGCAAGTAATGATTTAACAAGCAAACCTAAAGAGCACTCTGCACCAGTGAATGCCATGAAGAGTTTCATTTCCAATAAACACTTGCGGTCAGATGTCCAATTTTCAGGACACGGGCTCAGCAGCAGTCTTGTAGATGTCGGCCTCTTGCTGGGAGGTTGGCGAGTTCTCTGGATTGCAGGAAACTACGGTGTGGGTGAGCGACAGGGTCCAGCCAGCCACAGCCTTTCATGTCTTCTCCCACTGAAATGTCCTGGAAGCATTTGGGTTTTAAATAAGTCTCTTTTCCCAAATCTCATAAACCTGTGAAGATCCTGCACTCTACATGTGACATTCGGTCCAAGATGGATTTCCTTAATAAGCACGTCCCTACAACAATAAGTGAGTTTTACTTCTGAAGAAGCTTCTTTAATTTGAACTTCCATAACGATATTTTTATAATCACCAAATGGAAGGAAGTAGATGCCAGCTCCCTTACTTTTATCATTCTAAATGTCACTGGAATGGCAAGGATGTTGAAAAGACAAAAGAAGTGCTTCAATGAGTAATTCCCATGGTAACTAATAGAGGTTGATCTTTTTTTTTTTTGCCCTTTCTGTGGCTATTTTAAGTACTTAAATTGATTTATATCCTTGTGGAGATGTGCAAAAAGCATGGATTGAGTTCGTCCACTCCGCTGGGAGTTAGGGAGTTTTTCTGTTACAAACCATGTTCTTTTCATTCTTCCCCAGGTATTTGCAGTAGAAGGTAAGAGCTAGATCCTAACCGGAAATGTTTACATTTCCTTTAATTAGGAAGAAGTCATGATTTCCCTTTGTATTTCTTCCACTGTTTATACTAAAACATAAGTACAAGTACGTAACCAATTTCATTTTGTATTCCTCTTACAGTTTTTATGAAAACATAAATATAAATGTGTTTTAGTGGCCAGACATTAGATGAGAAAACTGGCTTAATTTGAGCTGAGCAGGGGGACCCCCTCGTTGGGTACAGTGAGGGTCTGAGCCCAGAAACCTTGTCTCTGTCTGGTACCCACCATGGAGCATTTAGAGCACGGCCAGCTTGGGGTTGGGCCCGTCTCTCACCTTGTTCATTGGCTGTGAACCACACTCCTGGACACTGAGGTCTCCTGTCTTTCCTCACTGGCCCCTTTGCCTGCACCGCCCGGCCCCTGGATGCCTCTGCATGGTCGCTGGTCCACAGGTGGCCCCAGCTGAGTGCAGTGCCAGCTCCCACACCCACTGAACAGGGCAATGAGCAGGTGCGCCGGGTCTTCACTACGCATCCAGACACCTGAACAAGTGGACGGGCATTTCATCCTCATTTTAACACAAGGAGTGGAACTCAGCGGTCCAGGCGCTGCATCTTGGGTCGGCAGGGTTCGCTGTCTCTGGCTGGATGTCCATGTTCTGATAGGAACTGCTCGAAGGTTACCCATCATTTATGTTTTAAAGTGTGTCAGGAAGCTGAAGGAAAGGTAGGACTAGGGGAGGTGTCCCAGTTATAATACGTCAACAGATATTGCAGTCGAAATACACACAGAGGGAAACTTTTGGGAGAAGGTTGTGGTCCTGGTTATGATAAAAAGTCAGTATTTATTAAGCCTGTGGCCTGAGCCAGACATCGTAGAAGTTCCATTATGAATGTTACCTGGCACATCCCACATCTTTACAAGGTGGCCAGCCACTCAGTTTTCCAGGGAGTGAGGGGTTCACCGGCCCGTGGGATTTTCAGTGTAGAACAAGAAGGTCTGGGGCAAAGCTGGGCTAGTTGGTCACCACATTTCCGACTTTCCCAGGGAAAAGGGGGACTTCCCTCATTTTGTAAATGGAAACCCCACAGCTCAGAACGGGGAGCCTTTCTCCCCTGGCAGAAGGACAGATCCGAATCCATGTGCTTTGACCACAGCACCTGATCAGCCCCTGAAAGGCAATTCCCTCCCACCACTGAAGGGTCAAGGTCATCCGTAGGGTCAACATCATGAAAAGATTTACGTGCAGATTGAAGATCCCTGTCCTTTTGAAAACAAATAAAAGTCAGAAAGTCATTTCAAATAAAGTTCGTGCCTAAAGGTAAACAAGCTTGTTCCATAAGAAATCAGGCTTCTGATGGCGAACAAGCAAACACGCCAAGGGCACAGTCAGGCCAGGGGCACTGTGCCCTTCGACCCCTTAAGTCTCTTGATGCTAATGGTCATCTGTCACCCTGTTGGGCGAGGAGCAGGTAAAGCGAGGATGTTTCTTAGTTGACCATATTTGCAAATTGCTTTTTTTTTTTTTTTTCGGTAACGTCTTTATTGGAGTATAATTGCTTTACAGTGTTGTGTTAGTTTCTGCTGTATAACAAAGTGAATCAGCTATATGTATACATATATCCCCATATCCCCTCCGTCTTACATCTCCTTCCCACCCTCCCTATCCCACCCCTCTAGGTGGTCACAAAGCACGGAGCTGATCTCCCTGTGCTATGCGGCTGCTTCCCACTAGCTATCTATTTTACATTTGGTAGTGTATATACGTCCATGCCACTCTCTCACTTCGTCCCAGCTTACCCTTCCCCCTCCGCGTGTCCTCAAGTCCATTCTCTATGTCAGTGGCTTTATTCCTGTCCCGCCCCTAGGTTCATCGGAACAATTTTTTTTTTTTAGATTCCGTATATGTGTGGTAGCATACGGTATTTGTTTTTCTCTTTCTGACTTACTTCACTCTGTAGGACAGACTCTGGGTCCCTCCACCTCACTACAAATAACTCAATTTCGTTTCTTTTTATGGCTGAGTAACATTCCATTGTATATACGTGCCGCATCTTTATCCATTCATCTAAAGACACATTAGTTAATTTGTTTGCTTATTTATACAGGGTCAAAAGCAGTACCAGCCATGATCTAAAACAGTAGCTCAGATGACTCCTATGGAGCATCCCTCCCGATGCGGGTGTACTCACAAAGTGAGCCGCTGAGTAGCCAGCAGGGCCGGGGGACACCACGGGACCAGCTGCCACACCAGCCTCCCTGCTCTATCCCCGCTTCCTCTCCTCCTTCCGGGGCAAACACTCTCCCCACTTCTAAGCCTTCCATTCGTTTGACTCGCTTTTGAACTTTATGTAAATAGAATCATAGAGTATGTAACACCTTTTTTTCCATGTTTTGTGAAAACCTACGATGAACAAAAGGCACTGCGCAGTTTCTCAGTGAGTCCCCGTGACTTGGCTTCGACGGCAGCCCAGTTGGCCCTTGTGGACACGTGTGTCCCTGTGTAGGTCACAGAGTCGTCTTAGCGGCCAGTCCTCAAAGGCCGTGCTCACCGATGACCAGCTCACGGACTGTGTGTGTTCAGGAAGGCGTCGCCACCACGTGAATCGATGGTTTAGCATTCGGCGTAACTGTGAATTCGGCACAGCACCTCGGGCGCTGTGCGCCTGGGAAGGTTTCGGGATGTGGCAGTCGCCTGCGCTCTGGGCTGCAGCAGGCAAGCTGGCACGAGGAAGAGTGGCAGCCGCTTGGGGGGTGGAGGAGGGAGGGGAGGGGCCTTCAGACGTCATCTTACAGGGCAGCTACCACAGACCTGATGTCCAGTGAAGGCACAGCCATCTCGACAGACGGTCCCCGGCCAGCCCCGGCTCTACCCAGCAAAACGTTCGCCCACCCTGGCCACCCACAGGGGTTGTCTCTGACAACCAGAGAGCTGTGGGACAGAGCCTGGGGCAGGAAATGCCCATCGATTCCATCCTGGGCACGGGCGTTACCGGTGTGCCATCTTGGTAATCTGTGCTCTTTACCCCCAAGAAGGGTTTGGGGCAACTTAGGGGAGGGAGGCTGCACTGTGTCAGGATGGTGGTAATTCGGGCGGGTTTGAGTCTGCGTGCTGCCTTCGCCTTGAGCTCCTGAGCCTGCATCTCTAACTCTGCGTTTCTACCCTGTGAAGCTGGAATAATAACCAGGCCGTCGCGAGAATTCAGTTAAAAATATTTGGTGGAAGCACCCTGCACAAGTAGGCATTCCACAGATGCCAGCTCCCTTTCCCTGGAGAGAAGTTGTGATTGCAGTTGTACCTTAAATTCGGTCCTAAGCTTCCTGGCTGACATGGCAAAAACGGAAACACAATGGCTCGTATTGTTCTAGTCTGATTAAAAGAATGTTCCCACTTTTCCAGGAAGCATCAACACTTTCCTGGTGCTAGATTCTAAGACAGCTTTATTTTGAAAGCCAGAGTCATTCAGTTGATGGTGTTTGCAGCAATGATTTTTTTTTTTTCTCCAGAAGATGGAGAAATCCCCGTTCTATCTCCACAGCATGTATTAATCCCTTAATTTAAGAAATACTGATCTGAGGGTATAGTACTAAATTAAGTATGGAAAGCTAATACCTTGGCATAGGATTAAGTAAGTTCTGTTTCTCCATTTCTTTCACCATCGCTTTTTCGTGGAATCTTATGATAATAACATAAAGCAAAAGAGCGTAAAGTCTGGAGGGACTAGAGGGGACCCTGGGTTCACCCAGTGCTCTGGAGCCTTCCAGGGTCACCGTGCGGGTGAAGGAGGTGACATCCGTACCCGCGCCCGGTGGTCTCTTGGCGTCGGCATCTGTACAGGAGCCAATCGCACTAGGGGTCTGTAGAATCATAGCGAGTGTAAGCTAGTTAGTCGAGACCGGAGTGAGCGGCCGCCACCGTCCTCAGCATTTGTGGACGTGCTGGTGCCTGTGGTGGGCTCTGCTCCCCGGGCTCACGGGCACCGGGTCCAGGGGGCAAGGAGCCTTGCAGAGGGAAGCGTGGGTGTCTCCCTCCCCTGCCCGGCAGCTCAAGAATTTGGATTCCTTTGCCCGAAACATTGCAGTTCTTTGTTTTTCTCCTAGAGGAACTTAAACACACACACACACACACACACAAACACACACACACACACAGAATAGTGTGTAACCAAGGTGTTTCCCTGGCCTGCAGTGGCCTGGGAGCCCACCACACACACATGCAGACTCTGGACCAAGAGAGGCAGAGGTGAGGGGGCTGGGAAAGGTGGGGGCCACTGCACAGTGAGGTTCTTGGGGACCCTGTCCTCCCAGGGCCTTCGAGAGCAGAGCTGCTACGTGACAGCAAGAGTGCCTTAGACCTCGGAGCTGACCAAGCCAGGGAAGGGCAGTGAGGGGCCTTATCACCGTAAGCACAGCTTTGCAAGTGAAAGGTCTGCATCTGCAGAATTAGCTGGAATCAGAGCTACAGACCTGGAGCGCCCTACTCCCGCCCAGGACCAGAGTCCAGATTCCTGTCCTTAGAGGCAGCCCATCTCTCCTCCCTTGTTGCCTGTCCCGGGGGGGTTGTGGCGGGGGGGGGGGGACCCTTCCTTCACCACTGTTGACAACTCATCTGTTGTAGTTTTTTGTGTAGCCCAAAGCATCTCATCAGATGCTTCAAACATGGTAGGCATTCGAGAAATATCTGCTGATCAACTGATGACATGTTATAGCCACAGGTGGAACGATCCTACAACCTCCTAAAAATACTTTATAAAATTATTATTCTAAACTCTGGAGCTTGAAAATTTTGACGATTCTTTCATTAACCCTACAGCAGTCTAAGTTTACTAACGGACTCTAAAGCTTTCATTACAGCTGCGTTCATGAACGAGATAACCTGATGTCTCCCATGTTGAAGATTTTAGGTGGCTAATATTCCTACTCAAGTCATAAGAACCATTTATGGAAGAGAGCCCATTTTGTTTTAATTATGAACGATTAGGCATTTAAAAAATAACCCATCCCCCCAGGTGAAATTTATCTGGGACTAGTGGTCGGACAGAAAGGCTTCTATGCCATTCAAATTAGTTGACACAGCCAAGTCAACTGGGTCATTATCCCGACCCATATCTGTGACGGAACCGGAGGGCTGCCTGTCTAACACACGGCAGCAAAGGCCGCTGTGTCCTTTGGCCCACGCAGAGGGCCTGGCCGTATGTCACATGGAACGGAAATGTTAGGGAAGGTCTTTTTGCTGTTGTCGTTTAATGGGTACAGAGTTTGTTTTGCAAAATGAAAAAGCTCATCTTGCATATTGCCCAACAATGTGAATATACTAAACTCTCCTGAACTGTGCACTTGAAAGTGATTGAAATGATGCATTTTGTGTTACGTGTATTTTTTAAATTTTTATTTTATATTGAAGTATAGGTGATTAACAATGTTGTGTTCATGTCAGGTGTACAGCAAAGTGATTCGGTTATTCATATACATGTATCTATTCTTTCTTGAATTCTTTTCCCATTTAGGTTATTAACAGAATATTGAGCGGAGCTCCCTGTGCTCTACAGTAGGTCCTTGTGGGTTATCTGTTTTAAATACAGCCGTGTGTACGTGTCAGTCCCAAACTCCCCGACATGACCTGCGGTGTGAGCTTCGTTCATCGCGAGGGTTACACACGGTTGGACGTGGCGGTCACTGAGGCCGGCACATTTGCACAAAGGGTCACCCAAACGCTCAGGGCCCTCTGAGTCCACTGCACAGAAGGGCCCCGCTGGGCACAGGGGCTCCGGCCCCGGGCGAAGGGTCAGGGAAATGTTGGGAACACGGCTGTTAGACTAACAGGCTCAGGGGGAGGATGAGGTTTGTCCTCACTGAGGGATGTCACCCACGTCTCAGAGCTTCTGTTTCCTCCTCGGTCGTGGGGAGGGTCGTCCTTGGCCCTTCGCTCTAAGGGGAGGCTTCAGGGAGGAGGTGCCTGCCCGGGGCTTGACACGCAGCGCGGCCGCGGGGTACACGAGCCCGTGCATGGCAGCCTGGCCTTGCTGTCCTCACGGTCACGGTGATTTCAGTTCTCAGATAGAATGACCAAATGGGTAAGGTGGGTGCCATCCAGCACTGCCCTGAGTTCTTCTCCCTCACGAGGTGGTTCTGGGAGGGGGTCCAAAGAGCCTGTGGTTTCCGGTTCAGTTAAAGTGGAAGGGGGTTCTTTAGAAACTTCGCTGCTCTGGAGTGAGACTCGCAGCTCTCCGCTGGACAAAGATACGGGCCGGGGGGCAGGCGGCTCGCTCGGGCCAGTCGGGGACACCTGCTGGGGTGGCCAGCGGGCCGAGGCAGGGTCTGTTCGGTGCCCTTAGGTCCTGCCAAGTTCAGGCCTGCTCTTGAGCTCTGGGCAGTTTTCCCAAATTCAACTTCCAGAGCTTTTACCTTTTCAGAGACCCTGCTCTGTTTTAAATGAGCTGAACGTTCTTTGAATTTGCTCATGAGTCACTGATCTGAGTTTGGGCTTAGGTGGGAAGATGGTTCTTTGGTGTCCTTGGCTGCAACACATCCCATAAACGGTGGCTGTTTAAGGAAACGAGGGTGTTGTGTCTGGGGAGGCATCTCTGGAGTGTCCTCCCCCTGGCCGGCTGGGTCACGACTGCTTCCTCGGCCGTGGCCCTGGGCACTGCTCCTCACATGCAGCTTGTCTCCCAGGAAGTGATTCCCGGCCCGGGCATCAAAGCATCAGGATTTCCAGAGTTGGGGGTATCATTGCCCAGGGGCGATGCCCAGGGGATATTGCTTCAGGCCTGACCTCTTTCTGACCACGTGCAACTGGCGTCCAGGTCGTCGTGTGGGTTAGAGAGGCCCCTGTACTGGGGGTGTCCAGCCTTGAGCCTGACAGGTCATCAGTGCCCCTCTGACCCCTGTGCACGTGGCCCCAGCCCACTGCCACCCCCAGGGGGCAAGCAGTGGCCTCTCTGTCCTGAGCCGCCCCTTACCTGGACCTTCCGCTCTCACCTTCACAGCTCCCAAGCTCACTCACGCAACGCTGTGTGCTTGGATCTTCCTCTGAAGCCGTCTGTGACCTCATGTGTAGAGGCCATTGAAGTACAGAGAGGACGTGGGACCTGCCCAAGATCACCTAGGTAGAAAGGTCAGCCGCCTTCCACGGCAGCAGTGCTGGGGCCTGGCTTGGGGAGCAAACGCGCTGCTTCTCCCTCCCTCCCTCAGACTTGGGTCACAGGGCAGACCACCGGCCATACGCGAGGCCGGGGAGGACCCTGGGGTCCCTGCTCCACTTCCAGCCTCTGACGTCTCCACGTTTACCCCAGTGTCTGGGACTGTACAGATTGTTTGTGGAAGCAGCTCAAATCCCTTCATTTTCAGATGACTCCTTGAGTGGTAAAGGAAGAAAACCATTTTCTTTGAGAATGATGGGTACGCTGCCTGCCAGTGGGAGAGGAGGGCTGACCTTTCTAGGTCGACAAAGGAGAATGCCAGTGAAACACGACCCTTGTGTTGCAGTCTGTTGTCCCCGAGTGCAGCGTGGCATATTTGTGTTATAATGCTGTTTTTGTTTTCAGATGAATACTGCAGTTTTCTTACGTGTGGAGGAGGGATTCCTTACAAGCTCACAGGACTTTTCCTGTGGCGGGGCAGGGGGAAAATGGGCGCCCGTCCTCAGCAACAACGCATATATCAAGCCTGGAGACATTTTTGTTAATAGCTCAGTGATGTATGAGTTCCCCGAAAGCTCACTTTCCATCGTGAGCTCTCTGTCAAATGACGACATTTCGCTTTTCCTCTTTAGGGCAACATATTTAATGCTCAAGATGTTCTCTCTCCCCTCGTTGTTTTAAAACCAGCCTCTTCTCTGAGCATTTTCCACGGATTCTTAATAATGAACCAGTTTAGATGGTTCAGATCAGCCAGTTAAGGTGGGGGAAAAAAATCATAAAACGTCTGAGGGGTTCTGGGAAAAATAACTTGTTGATGAGTAGATCTCTTAGTTTTCTGGCTTACTGGGTTTCAAAGTCTTTCTCGGAAGACTTTATTTCCAAGTTCGTTATTACTAACAAACTGCTCTGCTCTGGAGGCCATGTTCCTGAAAAGGAACTGCGCCATTTTCAAAAAGGTTTTCTCCTTTTGTTATGATGCTTACGTATGTCCTCAGTCTCTCAGTGACATCCTCTGGGTGCCTGTGAGGGATTCCCATACACATCACTTCCTGGCGACTCTTGAGACTAGGACCCCACCTCCAGGAATGGCAAACCTTCTACCTGGGTGCCCAACTCAGGTCCAAGGTTACCTTGATTTCTTCCTTCCCTTTCTTTCCTCTTCACATCCATTCCCCAAGGCTGGTGGGCTCTTCCCCCCTTGATCTGTAAATAGCCGCCTCCCCCGGCTCCATCCCTACTGCCCGTGCCCTCAGGGGCACCTCCCCGTGGGATCCACTGGCCAGGCTCAGCTCACCCCAGCCTTTGACCTCTCTGCAGCCAGCACAGTGACCTTCCTTGCAGAGAGCAGAAAGCGACGTCCAGGCTGCCAGACTTCTGCATCCCCCTCATGGCTACAACCCCAATCCAAATGCCTTGGCGGCTTCCCGGGCCCTGCCCGTCTCACGTTCCAGATCCGTATTAGTGACTCGCTGGGTATCTACGGAGTTCAGTGCTGGATCCTGTATGTGGGTTTACCTCATCTGTTAACCCAGCACAGTAGGGGTTCTTATCCTTATTTTGCAGGGGAGGAAACGGAGGCTCAAGAAGGTTAAGTGACTTGTTCTAAGGTCAAAGCCAGGATTCAGATCATCTGCCATTTTTAGAATGTCCCACGAGCTCCCCAGCTTCCTCGTCTTTTTGTCACCTGCCTGGGGATCTTATTCTTGAGAAAGATGCCCTGACCTCGGCCCACACGGGTTAGGGGCTGCCGCTGCCATCTCTCACAGCCCCTGGGCTACCGCGATCAGAACACTCACCCCTGCCTTTCAGTGACTTGTTGATAAGCCTGTCATTGGACTCTGTTAGAGTAAAGACCCAGAGCTTCCGTCCACGTACTTTTTTAATCTCTTAAATTCTCAGCACTTGGCATGACACTAGCACATAAGTAGACGCTCAGTGAACAGTAGACACTCAATGAACAGGAACGTCTGATTTAAAGCACTTACTCATTCTTCCAGCTAGTATTTTCTGAGTTTCTGGTAAGTGCACAGAACTTTGTATATAATAAAGAAGTTCAAGTTAGAGATAGTAGGATTTCTGTTCAGAAAGCAGCAAAGTAGCCACAGATTGTGGATATGGGGGTGAGCGCACCTTGCTTTTGTCATCTGCAAAATGTGGATTGTGCCTGCCCACATCATAGGGCAGCCGAGACGGTGGCAAAGGTGGCCTGATCTCAATCCACCATCCTCTATGTCCTGTTGTTATGAAGGTGGGGCTGGAAAAAGATGACACAGAAGGTGCAGCAGTGAATATCTTTGTGCTGCTGGAGAGCAGGAGGGATAAGACCAGGGTAGCCTGGTGGTTGGGACAAGAGGGCGGGGCTTGAGCGGCACCTGGGCAGCTGCGGGGGGGATGGGTTTGGGGGAGACGGGGAGCTTTCTGGGTCAGGGAGCAGCATGAGGAAGGTGACGATGTGGGGAAGACCTTGATGTGTCTGGAGGACAGTAAAACACAGTTTCCGTGGGTGAGGAGCCTCTGGAAGGTTCCGCCCTGCACAATCTTGCCAGAAGCACGCTGTGGCTTTCGGAGGGGCTGCTGAAAGGGGGAGGCTTGGCGTTAGAGGTAGGAAGGGGACCCCCAAGTTGGAGGGTGTCTGGGTACTACGTGCTGCTCACCTGTGGCCTGTCCACATCCTGAGACTCTTCCCCGGGAACTTCCAGGCTCTGTCGAGCAATCCAGGGGATCGCTTACCAACACACTCGACTTTTCTCATCAATGCCAATCTGATAAGCAGAAATGCTGTTGTCTTTATTCAGTGGCAACAGTTATCATTATGTCATAATAATATTGCATCTCTTAATACTAGCAAAGGGTCACATTTAACTTGTCCCTTTGCCATTTGTATATGATCGTTGGTAACTGGCATTTTAATTAACAGCAACAATTGATATTTTAAAACTAAGCCCATTATAAGTTTCCTTTCATTCTGGGTCCACGGGAATAATGATCCCCCTGAATAATTACTTAATGCCGTGGCTCATCCCTTGCACTGCCTTGGGGAACGTGGCTTTGCCCTTGGCCTCTGTGGCTTTTGCTGCTGTTCACAGCAGAGTGTAAGGACCATCACCAGCCGAGCCCGTCCTGAGTACCTTTCACAGTCTGATCCCAGTGGGAGGAGCGAAACAGGCCTTGCTCTCAAGGAAAGCCCCTCTGCAGCCCCATCCTGCAGAAGGGCAGGATGTCAGGTAAAGTGTGATCAAGGCTCTGGCACAGGCGAGCAGGGAGGCACAGGGCATGCACAGTAGGCTGTTCTCTGGTCAGGTCTCACTCCCACCCTCAGCTGGCTGTCTAGCCCACCTTCTCCCCTGCCTCACCCGGTTGGAGACATTGAGGTGTGTTCAGGGGTGGTCACTGGGACCCCTTCATACTCTACTGTCTCCACGTTATACGCACCTGGCCCCTAGCGCCAACCTGGAGGGTAACTCGATTTTAGAGAATCACCTGGAAGGTAAGAACGGTCCTCTGACATTTGGGGGCAGCAGAAAGCTTTAGAATCACAGGATTTTTGGTACTCCTTCAGAGCTCATGAAATTCATGCAAGGTCTGTGGATGCCTCTTGGGCCAGCGCTGTTCTCAGCATGTGGGATATTTCTCGCTCGTGTTACTAGGAAAACTCATGGCCCTGTGTATATATCACAAAATCACGTCTCCAAGCAAGTGAGTCTACCAAAAACAGGCTGAGAAACCGACTGTGGTTTCTGATTTTTATACTCATGGTTAATTTGGGGATTTTTTGGTTTGTTTTTTAATAACAGCTTGATTGAGATATTCATCACATACCACACACTTCACCTTTTAAAAGTGTACAATGTAATGCTTTTTAGTATGTTTTTCGAGTTGTGTATCCATCACCACAATCAATTTAAGGACATTTGCACCACCCCCAAAAGAAACCCTGTATCCTTAATCAGTCACTCTTCCTTCCCTCCACCCCTCCCCCCAGCCTTAGGCAACCACTACTCTACTTTTTGACAATGTACATTCGCCTTCTCTGAACATTTCATACAAACGGAATCTGGCCTTTCGTGATTGGCTTCTTTTACTTAGCACAATGTTTTCCAGGTTCAGCCATGTTACAGAGTGCATCAGAAGTTCGTTCCTTTTTCTTAACCAAGTAATAGTCCATTGTATGGATAAACCGTATTTTATTTATTTATTCATTTGTTGATAGACATTTGGGTGGGTTCCACTTTTTGGCTGTTATAAATATGAAAGTTTGTGTGTGGATGTGTGTTTTCCATTCTCTTGGGTTTCTACTTAGGAGTGGAATGGCTGGATCCTGTGGTAACTCTGCGCTTAACCTTTCTCATACTGTTCTCCAAAGTGGCTCTATTACTTTACAATCCCACCAGCCGTGTATGAGGGTCGTGGTATGCGTTTTGAAAGATAAAGTCTCATTTAACAAGGAGATCATAGTGTTCCAGCACCTGTCATTCAGTCCCCTTTAAGAGCCTTTTAAAGGTTGTAGCCCATGGCTACAGTTCTCTTCTCTGTCTCAGGCCCCATCCTCTGCTGATCCTAAAGGCTTGGAGGGAGTCTGGAGTATTTTCAGGTATAAAAGGAAGGCTGTGAGTTGAATGTGTTAGGAAACTAGGGTGAGGTGTCCTGGCCTCTGGTGGATGAGCTCTCCCATTTTCCTCCTGCTCTTTGGTCCTTAGGAAGAACCACACCTGCTGTAAATTCTGTCTGTGGGTTTTTCTACAGTGTGTGGGACAGCGCTGTGCGTACCTGGAGAACTTTGGTCCATAACGGGGATTCAGGGAGTATTTTGTGAGTGATGCTCTGAAGGTAATGCTCTCATACTTGGACTTTCCAAAGTCGCCTTTCTTCCCCAAATCTGCATTGTTGATTTAGAGCAGCTCTGAGGGTGGAGCAAACAGCTGTGCTCGGAGCCCCCAGGCCACCCAGAAGTCCCCTGCAGACAGTCCTGTTGGAAGGGGGCTGCTTTGTGTCTCTTTCTGCCCGAGGGACATCTCTGGTCACAGAGGATATCTGGCCTGCATGTGGCCCAGCCAGAATTTCTGGGGACCCCAGGAGCAACTCAACTAACGAGGGGTGGGCCATTAAGGGTTAATTTGTATTTCAGTCCTTTTATTCCAGGTAGAACTGACCGGCAGATGAGTGATTGGTCGTGGAGAAAGGGTAAAGCGATCAAATTAATCTACTGATCTTATTGCTCTGTAAACTGGAAAGTGATGCTGACATTTGATGTTTTTAGTAGAAAGCTGTGACCCAACCTGAGGAGCCTGGGTGCCCATCCTACAGACCAGGATCCTGAGGTCCACGGGCGCAGGGGAAAGAATGTGCCAGCATTGTCTTGGGACCTGGCTGAGCGTGACTTAGTTTACTACGGTCCAGTGGGATGGGATGGGGGTACAAGAGCCAGCACCCAGGAAGCAAGAGGGCTGGGGCCAGGGTTTAGGGTGGGACCCTGCTTCATAAGAAGAGTGTACAAAGTGAAGCAGGCTTGGTCACAGGCGTGTAACTAAAAACGGGGGTGAAGGGGGAGCTGGCTCACACGTGACCCATAAGGAAGGGGCGGACCTCCAAGGAGGTGACCGGATTGAAGAAACGTCACCTGCTGACAAACCGAAGGGCTCCTGGGTTTCATCTGTCGGTGAGAAATGTCCGTTTGTCCACTACTGCAGAAGAGATAGAACCATCCTTTATGAGGCAGGATTGCCAGTACTCGTATGTTTCCAATAATAGCCACTTTTTTTCCTCTTGGAAGTTTGTTTTCATTTTTAATTGGAATCTAGTTGATTTACAATGTTGTGTTAGTTTCTTCTGTAGAGCAAAGTGAATCAGTTATACATGTACATACATCCACTCTTTTTTAGATTCTTTTCCCATATAGGTCTTTACGGAGTATTGAGTAGAGTTCCCTGTGCTATACAGTAGGTCCTTACTAGTTATTTATTTTATATCTAGTAGTGTGTATATGTCAATTCCAGTCTCCCAGTTTATCTCTCCATTTTCCCGGCTGGTAACCATAAGTTTGTTTTCTACATCTGTGACTCTATTTCTGTTTTGTAAATAAGTCCATTTGTGTCAATTCTTTTAGATTCCACATATAAGCAATATCATGTGATATTCGTCTTGGTCTGACTTACTTCACTTAGTATGAGAATCTCTAGGTCCATCCATGTTGCTGCAAATGGCATTTTTTTGGTTCTTTTTTATGGCTGAGTAATATTCCATCGTATATATGTACCACATCTTCTTTATCCATTCCTCTGTAGATGGACACTCAGGTTGCTTCCATGTCTTGGCTATTATAAATAGTGCTTCTGTGAACATTGGGGTGCATGTACCTTTTCAAATGAGAGTTTTCTCCAGATATATGACCAGTAGTGGGATGGCTGGATCACATGGTAGCTCTATTTTTAGTTTTTTAAGGAACCTCCATACTGTTCTCCATAGTGGCTGCACCCTTCTTGGAAGCTTTTGAGGGAAAGTGTGAAATCTGCACCCCTACCCCAACATTAGGAGACTTAAGGGCCCTGGGCAGTTTCCAAGGCAAAGATAACAAAGCAGAGGGGGAAGCTGGACCCCTGGTATTGGGACTGGATTTTACATGTGGGCGGGAGTGACCATCCAGGGGGAGTCAAGGGCCCAGGGGCTGCATCTCGGTGGGACTAGGCCCGCTTTAGTCCTTTTGGGTTCCTCAAGGTGGGCTGGGTGGAGTGGGAGAGCACGTGCCTTACCTGTGGGAACAGGTGCATTTCAGGACTCCTGTTTCCCATCCTCTGAATCTCCTCACCTGCTTCTCGATGCTCAGAATCTCCTGCAGGGCTCTGAGCCCAGCTCTGCACAGTGACAGAGAAAGAGCATCACTAAAGTAGCAGGTGGACGCGTGTACACAGGAGGACGTGACAGTAAACCTGTCACTGAGCCTGGCTGTGTGATGAGTTAGAGGGGGGAGGGGAGGGGCCAGAGGGGCGAGCTGTGGATCTCATAGACCTGCCTTCCTCTTGCCCTCTGGGCCTGATAACCTCCCCCAGCGGAGGATGAGCTGAGTGTCCTGTGGGTACCAGGCCCTGCTCGGAGCCCCGGGTGGGCCTCACAGCAATAGGCCCACCTAGGGACATGCACAGACCCCACAGCCCAGAAAACCCCACAGCCCAGGCAAAGAGCCCTTGTGCCTTTTAAGTACTTAGTGCAGCTGGTTCCGTTTCCCAAGGACTCCAGGAGGCAAGGAAGCCTGTGCCCAGGCCCTGGAGAGGGATCCTTATGGCAAGTTACTTTATCTCTGGGTCTCAGTCTTCCCATCTGCAAAGTGGATCTAAACCAGACTCTTCATCAGAGTATTGAGAGGATTCAGTGAGCACTTAGCAGGATGTCTGGCTAAGTGAGCACCTGGCAGGATACCTGTCCTCAGGGTTGATACTTTCTCCAGAGATGTTCACACCCATCCCTGCCCTCAAGCACTGGAACCCCACGAAGAAGCTACTCTTGGCGAAAACACTTTTTGAAAGGTGACAGTGACTAACTGCCACTATGTAAGAAGCGTTTGTGCCGAATGAGAGAGGTGGGCATGTGAATTAATAACGCCCGAGCTGGGGGCAGGAGGACGAGCCCAGGGAGCCCTGGCACCGGGCAGGGGGCGGGGCATGCGCTTGACCCACACCTGCAACCTGCACAGATGGCCCGTGAGACGGGAGCCAGGATAGACCACCCTCCCCTCTGGGGCTTCCGAAGGGAGCACAGAGAATCCATGTCCTGTGTTCCTAAATTCCATGGCAGTGATCATGGCATAGACAGGCATGGAAAAGTGGAAACGAGCGGTCGTTTGTACTTGCAAAAACGGAGTCCTTGGCGTGCTAATTTGCATAGCTTCCTAGTCCAAAGAGGGGACCCCCAACTGTGGGGTAGAGAGGTGCCCTTATGTGCACTTTGGGGGCTAGGGATTGTGCTTCAGAAAACACTCTTGAGAAGCAGGCAGCGATGCGCATGGATCTTCCGAGCAGCTGCCCATGACTAATTTTTAAAAGTTGCCAAATATTTAGAAGTCCAGCTTGTTCGTCACAGATTCACAGAATGGGTGCCTAGGGAAATGGACTTCTATTCAGCCTCGCAACATCATTTTAAGGACCCTCCCCCTTTTCCAGGATGGGCAAAAGATTCTCCCAAACTGCTCATCATTCAGAAAGGTTTCCTTTCAGCCTTTCTTTCATGCGTTCGAAAATACAGAAATTAACAGCTTTGCTGATGCCTGGAAGGTAAACAAGGAAACTGTGAGACTTGGCAGAGTATGAGATCCGTGAGGACCTGAAGGGATGATTCAGAGGCGTTTTGCATTCTCCCTGTCCTTTGAATCAGCAGCAGGAAGCGGGGTGAACTTGGTCCTGCTTGGACACAATGCTGAAGCAGCGATGGTTTCATCCATTTCCACTGCCTTTGGTGGATGTGATGGGGTTTCAGTTGCTTTCCCACGTGTAGTGATTTTCCTGCTCGTTGGACCCCCAGTCGTCCTAGTCATTGTGCTTGAGTGTCACCATGACTGAGAGTGAATGACACTCCTGCTATTCCAAGGGCTCTGACCAGTGGATCAGGAGAAGCCGGTCTTGGGGAACACGGGAGCCCAGGAGAGTGCCGCCACGATGGAGGAGCCTCACTCTGGGGTCTGATTATCCCAGAAAGATTACTTCAAGTCTAGGGTCCATAGTGTCTAATTATGTGTGTTAGATTTTTATTTGTGTGGCCTTGCTTTTTAAGATTTTAACCCATCGTTAAAAGTTCACATTTTAGGTGCCCTGTACATGTAGAAATACATATATAAACATTTAAAAGTAAAATGCAGGGGCTTCCCTGGTGGCACAGTGGTCAAGAATCCGCCTGCCAATTCAGGGGACACGGGTTCAAGCCTTGGTCCGGGAAGATCACACATGCCGCAGAGCAGCTAAGCCCGCGCGCCACAGCTACTGAGCCCACGAGCCACAACTACTGAAGCCCGTGCGCCTAGAGCCCGTGCTCTGCAACAAGAGAAGCCACCGCAGGGAGAAGCCCGCACACCACAACGACCTGCTCGCCACGACTAGAGCAACGAAGACCCAATGCAGACCAAAATAAATACATTTATATATATAAAAAAAAAGTAAAATGCAGATGAGTATCCCAAAACTTTTAAAATGCTGCTGCCCGTTTAAAAGAGAAGCCTGTAGATGCACCCTCGGCAGCATGCAGTCCCCCCCCTCGAATGTTTACAATGCTTCAGGCCCAGGTTGTGTACAAAAGGCATCTTACTTTTGTCTGAGCTTGGAACGATAACCAAGTTCTGTCCATCTCAGAGCTTGAGCAGTCGGAATAATTTTACTTTTTTCCTTAAATAGATCAGGTCCGATGGACTGATTCTAAATGGTGCAGTTTTGTCCTCTGCTTGGCCTTAGCAAGGTCCGGATACACAATAACATTGCTGGGTCTTTCCATATCTTGTGAGCCATCAGGACCAACCCTGCAGCGCAGCCACTTCCTGTGGGAGCGCCTGCCCCCATGACCTTGCCTGCCCTCCCCGCCCCCAGGGTGGATTTCCCCTGCTCCATGGCCTCGCTTGGCCTCTTTCCCAGGGTCTAGCTGGGCATCCTCCTGCCTCTGCTCCCTGGAAGCAGAGCGGCTGCCCCTGTAGGCCCCAGGGCCAGACCTCCACACTTCCGTGGTCAGGAGGCCCAGGGCTCCTGTGAACCCAGCTGCTCCCATAGGGCTGTTTCTCCCCACAGGAAGTATGTGGCCAGCCTGGACCTTTCTAGATCTTTCCGGCCCATAGACCACAGTGGAGCTCCTTCTAGGTTAGAAGGGACTTTACAAAATTCTGCAGCATGCGTGTTGCCCTGAACAGAAGGTCGTTTTGTGGGCCCTCCTCCTGGCAGGCAGTGCCACACACACTAGGAATGTAAAGAAAAGGAAGATGGTCCCTGGAGGAATTACAGCTTCGCTGGGCTGGGCGGGGGTCGGGGGGGATGGGGTGGAGACAAGAAAAGAAAAAACAAGCAAACCAGAGGAAACCACATTGTAGGCTGGTCCCAGCATCCCTGGGTAAGCATCCCTGCTTCCCTGCTTCCTTGTTCTGTGTGGCACAGGTCAAGGAGCTCACAGAGCCTCAGTCTTCTCATCCTTAAAATGGGTCTCATCTTGCCTCCTAGGATTGGCTGTGGACTGTGGGTGAGATGCCATAGGAGCCACCAACGCGCTCGACTGGCCCAATGAATCAGTAGCTTCTCTCGTTTCCTTTTTTAGAGGATGGTGCTGTTCTAGTAAGACCAGGAGCCTTTCCAGCTGTGGCACTGCCCCGTGCAAGTCCTCAGAGACACCCCCCTCCAGAGGGACGTGGGTCTGTCCATGGAACCAGCTTCCGCCACCCCCCGCTTTTTAATGTGCTTATTTCACCATTTAGCTATTTGCTCAATATTACAGTAGCCATCTGCAGGAGGGCCGTGGGCTAAGGGACGTGTTCACGTGATAAAGGCTGACTTCAGAGGATATTCTGGTTGCTTGATTTTTGCTCTGTTTCTGCACTTTAGAGGAGCTGATGGCTGTGGTTTCATGTGAACATGTGTGAGCCCCAAGCCAATATAATCTGTGATCTGGTTGTAGAGCCCACTGTTTCATGTATTTTTGCTTTGCTTTAAAAATCACTTCAAAGTTTAATTCAAAATTATTAATCGGGCTCGTTTGGGATTTAGTCCACGGTACTTTTACTCATTTATTTAACCACCCGTTGACTGGTTTTGTTGCCTTGCGGTTTTTAGTTGGGTTTGACTCAAGGCTGCAGCCCTGCTTCTGCCTATCGCTGGGTTTTGTTTTACATTAAAATGACTCAGCATTGGGCTTCCCTGGTGGCGCAGTGGTTGAGAGTCCGCCTGCCGATGCAGGGGACGCGGGATCGTGCCCCGGTCCGGGAAGATCCCACATGCCGCGGAGCGGCTGGGCCCGTGAGCCATGGCCGCTGAGCCTGCGTGTCCGGAGCCTGTGCTCCGCAACGGGAGAGGTCACAACAGTGAGAGGCCCGTGTACCGCAAAACAAACAAACAAACAAAAACATACTAAGTGAAAGCAGCTAGTCACTAAAGGCCACATACTATACAATCCCATTTATATGAAATTTCCAGAATCAGCAAATCCATATCGGAAAATAGATGAGTGGTTGCAGGGGCCAGTGGGTGGGGAGAGGGTGGTCTGGGGGAGTCATGAGCTAAAGGGCAGGGGGTTTCCTTTGGGATGATGAAAATGTGCTACAATTAGATGGTGAGAATGGTGGCAAAACCCTGTGACGGCGCTAAATACCATTGAATTGTATACTTTAAGCAGGTGGACTTTATGGGATGTAAATTATATCTCAGTAAAGCTGTTGAAAGCCAGAAGAGCATGAAAGCTAAATGAATGGGGAAGGAACAAGCTGGATACTGACTGAGCTGGAAAACTGGGGTGAAGGGGGGTGTCCTGTGTGGGTTTTAAGAGGCTGTCTGTGGGGAGCTGGGCTGAACGGATGGCTGGGGGGGGGAGGGGATATTGTAGGTCACAGAAGGAGCCGCTAACAGATGGAGCGCCTTAGGGGCCAGAGGCTAACACTTCAGATCCAGGGCAGCCGCCGTGAACCAGAGACTACAGGAGCATTCGGGGCAGGACACTTTTGAAAGCTGATGATGGCAGCAAAAAGAAGTTATTATTACAGAGATTAAAAGGCCTCAAGAAGACCCCAAATCCTGAGGCAAAAACGAGCATATTCAACTAGTGCTGTAGCAAAAGCAGTGGCTAGAACGAGCTTTTTTTTTTTTTTTAAACCGGAAAACTGACCCTCTCTTTTTTTCTTTCTTTTTCAGACTATAGCCTTCGTTTTCCCTTGGTAAGTACAAAACTTTAAAAAAAATTTCTCTGATGTGTAGTTAACTAGCGAAAAAAAAATGTTTGGGCTTTCAATGTTTGAGAAGTATTATCTTCTAGAGAAAGAAGGCCATATGGTCAGCGTGTTATATTTGAGTTTTATGCCTTAACTGGCTTGAACAGGCTCATATCACACTTTTGGTTACATCATTTTTTTTTTTTTTTTCACGTTTAGAATCTGGCTCAGCTGCTCAGAATCCTGAAATGTATTGTTGAGAACACAATTTCCACACGCCTGCCCCTCACTGACTTGTCCTTACTTTTGAAAGGGCCTCGCCTTATCGTGGTGGCACGCATTCGGGGACTGTTGGCGGCACAGTGGCACATAATTGCATTGATGGTAATTGCTTCTTAAATTGACCTGCTGTGGGGAAAACTGCTGAAAAGGAGTTTTTCCAGATTGCACTTTTAGTGAAAAAAATAGAAAACCAACAGTGTTGGCATTCCATAATTTTTTACCTTTTGAGGCAATATTCCATGGCCTCCAGGTCCTAGTACTTAGTAAAAGAAACACCATCGCCTTTTTTGTGTTCACTTAATCCACTTAATGCTGTCAAGTTTCCTAAGGAAATTGAGCGAAGACCATCTAAGAGCTTTTGAAGTGGCTGCAGCCTGTGGGCAGGTAACACGTGGTCTGCCCTGGTAGGTGCACACCTCTTGTGAGTGAACCAGGATGTGGGCCGCTGGGATGTTGCATTTCTCAAATGAATCACCTTATTTGAAATACCTTGACTCTGTTCAGAATTAGTCTAAGGCTGATGGGGGGATTCTTTGGCCCCGGCTGGCCCCTCTTTTCGGGGGTGTGCCTTTCATTTGGGCATCAGTGCTTGTATGGTGATTCCTGGTGTGATGAAGGGCATTTTGGTTGTACAGACTGTTTCTCCTTATCTCAAAAAATGCTAAATATAGTCAAAGATTTATCAAGACAGAGAAGAGGAAAACTTCCATTTCCTACCTACTCAACTAATTTTGTTGTCCATGTTCTTTACCCTATAATTATTGGATGTTGATGATTCCGAATGGCACACTTTGCTTGGGCAAATGGTCATGGTGGGATCAAAGAGAAGGGTCATTACTGGAATAATATTACTAGGATGGAGGCTTACTTAGAGGAAGTCAGCAATGCCTTTGCCTCAGAAGCCCAAGTGAGAGGTCTTGCTCGCTTGTGTGGGTTGGGATGGATGTTAAACCTGCTGCCATCAAAAGCAGTGGATCCTGACCACACTGAAATTAAACATTTGAGGGCAGGCCCCGCAGACTCGTCTCCTTCCAAAATACAAGGTGCAGGTTGTGATGCGTTAGAAGTGTCTGACCCTTGCTTCCCTCAGCTCTCGACTCAGCACTGGCCCCTCCACACCCAGGTGCCATCCACCTGCTCTAGGATTTCCTGGCCATGCCTGGGTCAGCCTTACTCTCAGCTAAGCCCATGACCTGTGCTTCCAGGGGCCCCTAGCCTCCAGTGTCTCAAACCAGCCCCACGTTCAGAAGTGCATGCCCCGTCCAAAGGCAGCTGAGCCTGTGTCCAGGAGGCGACTTCTGACCTCTGGTTCTATCACAGGTGCTTGGTAGCCACCAGCTTCAGGCAGCCTCTCTTCCACCTGGTCCCATCCTTTGCCTCCTTTGCAATAGGAAAGTCGAGTTTTGCTTAGGGAGCTGTGAGTCCTTAGACTAAGAGCGTTTCTGATTTCCAGAGTCTTTCTCTTCCACGTGAGGAAGATGTGTTGGAAGCATGAACTCCCCAACCGTGGCTACCTTAGGCGCTGCCTGTGTTTGGAATTGTAGGTCTTTTAGCCTATGGCACGTTCATTGCCAAACATCTCAGAATCCTTCCAGAGCGTCAGAGTTTCAGCTAATAGAAAGGAATTTATTTTTAATTGGTGAGGTTGGAAACTTGCTTTTGAGTCAGTTAGAACTAAATAACTAGGTCACCTTGGGCAGATGGGGAGAGAGTAAATGCCCTGAGGCTGGCCACCCCAGGCCATCGTCCACACTCGGTGCGGTGGCTCCAGAGGAGTGAACATGCCAGCGTCTCAGGTGTCAGCTCGTCCTAGGATTCTTGTGACATTTAAGTGAAATAACCCGAAGTCTAAGCGTTTAGTAAAATGGTTATTGTCTACGTCATCAGAAAATGATGAAAATTGTTTCCGCTGTTTAAAGAAGGAATTTAACTGGGTAGTGATGTATTCGCTGTATTATAATGGATATTTAAAGGCATTTCCTTGTCTAGAAATAATCCCTGATTTTTCATTTAACAAACGACACTCTGTGTTAATATTTGACTTTTCTTTTTAAATTTATTTTTGGTTGCATTGGGCCTTCATTGCTGCGTGCGGGCTTTCTCTAGCTGTGGCGAGCGGGGGCTACTCTTCGTTGCGGTGCGCGGGCTTCTCATTGTGGTGGCTTCTCTTGTTGTAGAGCACAGGCTCTAGGCACGTGGGCTTCGGTAGTTGTGGCACACAGGCTCAGTAGTTGTGGCACACGGGCTTAGTTGCTCCGCGGCATGTGGGATCCTCCCGGACCAGGGCTCGAACCCGTGTCCCCTGCATTGGCAGGCAGTTTCTTATCCCCTGCGCCACCAGGGAAGCCCGATATTTGACTTTCTAAAAAAAAAGTCAATTTTAAACTGGAGGAAGAGGAGTCTTTTTAGTACAACCACCCATTCTCATACTTCTCTTCTTCTTTTTTTCAGTATCTAAAAATAGATTTGGGAAGTAACACTGTAGTTCATATCGATCATCAGATACGACCAGAGTTCCCTCAGCTGGGGAGTGCCTGCAACTCTGTGGGTCTCGGGTGCATAGCATTCAAAAAATGCCGTGGAATTTCAGAATTAAGACTATACGGAAGACACATGATTAAGGTTTAAGTATTTTCTCCAGGCTCGTTGAGGTCTTACGTTGTACCAAAGCGTATCCACCAGTAAAGTAAAATTAGATGACACTGTAGTTTGGCGATCTCACTTTGGTTCATGGAAATACCCAAGGAGTAAAAGAAAACCAAATTGAAGTGCTAATGTTAAATAACAGTGAATTTAATTTTAACAGTAACTTAGAATATTCATTCACTAGCCTTGTCCTCTGTAAGGATCTATGATTCCAACTCTGTCAGTTTCAATGCATGTGATTTTCCTCTTCCAAGTCATTTTTCTTCTTTGGTGTTGGTCTGAACAGTCACCATGGTAGAGAGGCAAAAAATAAAGAACCTGAAGGTTTTTAAATCAACTGCACGGGCCTTGTTCTCCCAGGGTGGGGTGAATACTCCAAGCATCCTTTCTGCCCGTCTCAGCTGGGGTTGCATTTCTGTTGGCAGAACAGGTGTTCTGTGTCCTGTCCTGGTCTCTGAATCTGTAGGAAGAACAGAGAAGCATGATGGGCAGGGCACAGGAGATTTGAAAACTTTCTAAGAGATTCAATTCCCGTTTCCTTCCTTTACCACGTTCTCAGGGTTTTATTAGCATGTATGGACTGCGCGGGTTTCCTATCCAAGCAAAATGTGTTTCTCCCAACAACAAAGCAGTTATTCTCCCGCAAACTGAGAGTAGAAACTGACAGCCAGTTGGAAGAATGCCTTTGGATCTGATGGTGACAAACAGCTCAATCCCTCATTTAGTTCCATTTCCATTTTCCCCCAGGAAAGTTTCAACATTCTTCCAAGAAGTGCCTCCTAAAAGCGTCCAGTAAGTAATTGTTTGTCATATAGCAAAGGCATGGATGTTGAGCTGTCAGAGTTTCCATTTAGAGGAAATAGGAACATAGCTCTCCTATATAAACGCGTGTCTCATCTCTGAGCTCCCAGCAGACCCAGTTCAGAGCTGGAATTGTTCTTCTTGAAATCCTGTTCCTGCTGACAGGAAAACATGGATTCTCGCAGGCCAGGATGGTTCCCCAGCATCGTCCCCGTAGGACAAGAGGTAAAGGGAAACTGAAAGGGGAGCCTTTCTTGTCCCTTGGGATTTATGTCATGGTTTATTTTTATGTAATGTAATTCCTAAGATATTTAAAAATTGGGTTAAAGAATATTATCCGGACGCCTCCGTTAAATGCAACATCGGCAAGCACTTTGGTTAACTTCGTGCAGCCCTGGGCAGGAAATCTGGTACTCATGCTTCAGGAAACTGTTTAATGCACCACGGCTCGGCCGAGTGGTGCCTGGGGATGGTACAGAGGAGCGGTCTGCTTTGGGGCTGCTAGGAAACCAAGTGAGGCTCACTTTTTAGGAAAACAATCCCCAACTATTGTTGGGGCCCTGGGTTACCTGGATGACACATCAAAATCCCACCCATTTTAAGTTGGACATTTTCTATTTTTATAATCAAAACCGCCCTCTTAATTTTCCTTAGCAACTAGATTTGTGAAGTGGCATTTTAGTTAAAAGTGACTCACTGAGAAAGTGGGAGGTACCTAGGTGGCCGGGCAGCAAGCTGGTTTTCCAGGAGCTGGTGTCTGGGTTCACGAGGGCGGGGCCAGGAGTCTGGGGCCAAGGTTGTCCCGTCTGTGTAGCTGACGTCGTAGGGACAGATGGCACCGTCAGCTGCAGATCTGTGCCGACTGCCTGGCTAAAGGCAGCGTTCACACTGGGGAAAGAAGACAAGATTTATAAACCCGTTGGGTGTGTGACTTACAGAGAACGTTCTCAGACCCATTGGGCCACAGAGTCAGGAAGGAGTCCTGCTACCGCAGGGAAGGGTCATGGACCAGTCCCCACTGGATACGGGACCTCGCCCCCAGCTGCAGTCCCATCCATGGGGGACGTCCCTTTGTGAATCGGGACATTCAGCCAGCAGGAGACTCGGTGCATTCTGTTTCAAAATTGCCAATTGGGAGTGACTTTTTAAAGACTGCTTATTGCGATGCAGAGTTTGCTATAAACTATTTAAAATGTTGGGAAAGGAAAGGTCCCTGTGGAATTGCTGAACAAAAATGTGTCACATAATGGTTTCTCTGAGTAGCTTCTCTCCTTTTTTTGAATCGAAATGAACATAATCTAAAACCAGAACTTGGATTTGTGTTATTTCATGATGGGGGCTGATGGAATTCTAACAACTTTTAAAAAATATGTTGGCGGTATTCAACTGATTTCAGACAACTCTCCCAAGATTGATCTGCTCTCAGAAATGGTACAGATTTTCTGTTCAGGTCTTACCTATATGTAAATATGTTTAAAGCTACCGTGTTGCTGCTGAGAAGTTAATTCTTTTTAAAAACGTCACGTTGCTGGAAATTATGATTTGCAAAAGCAGGACTTGATCTATTTCCTGTTTGGCAGGATAACGTTGTAAATGCCGCCTTATGCTGAAAACCTAAATGGCGTTGCTGATAACTCACGCGCAGTTCGTCGTCCTCTTTGGGCCTCACTGACACCTGGGCACAGTCTAGGTGTGCGTTCTCACCTCCGCCATAAAGATGGGAAGACAGAGACTTGGGCAGGCATGGAGGGGTGAGAGTACAGTGGGAAGGGGCTCACAGGTCCCCGTGTTCCCTGCACTGAGCCCAGGTTCCTCTCAAACCTCAAAACCAGTCAGGTCTCATGACCACCTCCAAAGGTAAGGTGCAGACCTGCCAAAAAAAAAAACAAAACAACACATTTTCCATTATGGAAAATGTGATTTTTCTGTTATGAAAGTAACAGAGCTCATTACTAACTAAGAACATATCCTGTGGATTCTGCAAACAGTTTTCTGGTAAATAATTATATTTGGGAACACTTTTATGATTGCCTAAGTCGATCTTGGCCAGGGTTCCCAACTATTTCCTCGTGTTATCTGCTGACCGAATCCAGTTTTCTAATCTCTTCCCACACGCTTGCCAGGCTTCCTTTCGGCGTGGCCAGTAGTCTGTCCATTCACTCGCCCAGCGTTTATCAGGTGTCTCCTGCAGGCTTCTGACTGTGCCACCAGGTCTTGAAAAGTGCAGCAGCAGATCCTATAGTTCTGACATCAGGAGATATTGCCTGCAGGGTGGATATTTGAGTCCTTTCTTTAGCAGTTCTGACTGTGTGTTCTGCACAGTAGCCTAGAAGAGGATTGGTCAGAAATCAGGTTTAGTTGTAGAAAGCTGAATGACTTGGACATGTCCCTTCATGCCCTGAGTCACACCTTCTTTGTTTAAAACACAAAGAGCCCTGTAAGGATTTTTTTAAAGGTCCCTTCATGAAATAAAGTTCTGTGATCGAGGGCAATGCTTCTCTGGATTTTGAGTTAACGGCAGAAATGCCCCTCAAGTAACCACTGCTGCGTATCCTCCGTGTTTGGTGGCTGTCACCTTCATTGCCTTCCCTTCTGGGATGAAATTTGTACGTTGTGATGTAAAGGTTTTATGATCTTTGCTTTGAAAAGGAAGCCACTGTGTGGGTGCTTTCTCGTCCCTTCTCTCTCTTATTTGTATTTGCTCTCCTGCTGCCCTCCAAAAGAAGCAGGAACCTGTAAAAGACGGTTTTATTCCTGGAAAACAATATTGGAAAAACAATCTTCTTCTTTCTGTGATGTTGCTTAAATATATGCGGGAAGTAAAAGCTGGGAATCCGTGGGTTTTGATTTTAAAACTTAAGCAGAAACATTAGTTTCTCCACTGTTTTGCAATCCATCGTGGCAGAGGGTTCTGGGAGCCTGCTATGGTGTATTTTACCTGAAGAACTGATGGACAGGGAAGGTGAGTTGCTTAATCTCATCAGATACCATGGAAACCCCAGTACCACTCTGCTCCCCTCTTGTGAGAGTCCTCCAAAAACAATCCCGGCTGCAAAGTGTGTGTTGCTGAGATGAAGTTGGAGGTCCCGAAAGCACACAACGTGAGCGTGATCAGATTCAGAGGCATCACTCTTTCCAGGATCTATTTTTGGCTTCCTTCCAATGTGAAGCCAACCCGACATTCTGTTGTGCTGTTTCCCGCTGTGGGTGGATTTATTGAATTTTTCATGAGTGATTCACTACCCATGGCTGTATGTTTCCCTCCTGTGTAGCTGAGGATTAAGTCATGTTTCCTTTTAAAAATTATTTTTGATAGAATCGGAGCCATGTGGCACTCAGAGGTTTTGAGACTAAGGGACACAGTAGTATCACTAAGACAAGGCGCCTAGCTTCCCCGGGCTCTTACAAAATGGCAGTGATGGTGTCACCCTGTGACTGGGATGTTCTCCCCCAGAGGGGACTGCGTCTTATCAAACAGCCAAAAACATCTCTCTCTATAAAAATGCTTTTGTAAGTTGTGTGACCTTTTTAAACATTTTTTTCACGTTGCAACAAATCCATTCCACTTGGAACGCCACATGGTAGGTAGGATTCCCTAACAGAAAGCCTAGTAACAGAATTAGTTTCCATGCAGGTCCACGCTTTTCCCCCCCGAGTGGCCTCTGTCTGCCCGGCTGGGTTCTAGTAACCCCCCTGTGTCCATCACCTTAAGTGACAGTAGCTCTGGACAGCAGAGCTGTTCTGCTCCCGTCTCAGGCTCAGTCCTTGCCAGACTGTTTCCACTCGGCGGCATCTCAACCCTGCTCCTTGAGATGCACGAGGAGTGAAGATCATCTGTCTTTACCATGAGGCACTCCCTCCTGGCCCGAGCACAGACCAGGGATCCTCCAGACAAGCAGTCCAGGCGCCTGCCCTGCGCCCAGGGCTTCCAGCGTCAGATCTCCACAGTGCTGCCTGACAAGATGGGTGAGCACCAGAACGGCAAATGCAGGGACCAGAAAGGTCTGGAGGCAGCAGGAGACGGTACAGATAAGAGAAGAATAACAAAGGAAGACGAGGATGCGGTGGGAGGGCAGGTGGGCAGCTCCGTGGAGTCAGTCCAGCCAAACAGCATGACCAGGAAAGGAGCAGAGGAGGGGCCGGCCTAGGGGTCAGGAGGCTCGCCGTCTCTCCCGGCTGGCTGGGTGGCTTTAATCAAGTCGCCCACCTCCTAAGAGCACTGTCTCCTTAATCGCCCCCCTCTGGAAGGCTCCGGCATTCTTTCCATCCAAGATGGGATCCCAGGAGATAGCAAAATTCTAGTACACCATGAATAGCACAAAAAGTCATCTGTGTTCTGGGTGAGGACACTGCAAAGTGCAAGAGGCCATGGTTGGGGGGTTGCTTTTCTTTAGGGACGATCTGCCTTTAACCAACGTCCTAGGTTCAGGCTCAGGGCTTCCCTGAGCTGTTTCCCTGCAAAAGAGACACCCCTTCATCAGGGTGGCTGCTCCCGGGCCTGGTAAAGCTCAGGAAAACCAGCTTCGCTGAGAGCCAAACTGCAGGCCTGGAGCAGGAACCTCCGAGGCTCCATCCGTGTGTAGATGCACCACTGTCAGACCTTCAGCTACCACACCAGACATCCAGGTACCACACCAGACATCCAGGTACCACTCCAGACATCCAGGTACCACTCCAGACATCCAGGTACCACACCCGACATCCAGGTACCGTTCCAGACATCCAGGTACCACTCCAGACATCCAGGTACCGCTCCAGACATCCAGGTACCGCGCCAAAAATCCACACAGCATGTCGGAAATCCAAATATTGTGTGGGAAACCCAAGTACCTGGTCAGAAAATCAAGAACTGTATCTGGGCCTTTGTAATAATGGTACAAATGGGAGTCTTCATTTTCACCAGACCATGGTGAACCCTTTCTGAAATTCATTTTAGAGATTAAAATTTTTAACTTTTATTTCAGCTGGGCTATAACACTCCTTATAAAAAAAAAAATGTGTCTGTTGTATATATCACAGTGTCCCTGGCAAATCTGAAAAATAAGTTGAAATTGCCCCTAATCACAGAACCCAGTGGGCTTGACTGAGGGTGAACAGATGATCGAGGAAACGTTCCTTGAAATTTCTACACCAGATTCTGGGAAAGTCAGAGAACCATATCAGTGGTATCTGAGAAATCCTGGCAGTGCTCTCCAGAAATCCACAGGAAAGGGTTTCCTTCAAGGGTACGGTTAAAGGAGAATTAAATACTAATCTTGAGGAATGAAAGTCAAATTCAGAGAATGGTCTGATGGCATAGGACTGCCTGTTCAGCTTTAGAAAATGCATATTTAAAAAAATAAAACTTCTGTTTTCTACTTTTTCCCATGATTTATGTCATGTGTGACACTTAACGTGAAACTAATGCTTGATTGGATCCTTGCAGAGGGACAGAGAACAATAGATTTGGCCCTCATGGCTGCCTGTGACATGTAGGGGCGTGTCAGCTCCTGGAGGACAGCAAATGTCCTAATTCAAATCCCCAGGGGTGGCCTGGCACCTAGCAGACCTCTGCGTACAGTAGATGAATGAGTAAATGAATGAATGGACTGAGGGAGAGTGGGGAGCGAGGCAGTTGGCAGACAGAAAACTGTACTTTGCCTTCTCCGCAGCGCCTGGGGCGGCACTTAGCAAGACCAGGGCCACCTAGAGAAGATGCCAGATTGCTTGTTCAAAAAGCAGGAAAAAAGCTTTTTCCTTTCTTCTGTGGTCTCTCTCTGGACCTGCCAGAGTGTTTTATACCTTGCACTTAATGTCATGCTCCCTGGGGGTACGGGGATTCTCTCAGGCAGTAGAGACCCTCAGAGATGCCTGGCACCTGCCCTGGAACTTGGCAGGTGGCATTTGCATATCAGGGGCCAAAAATGGACCTTT
The DNA here is from genome assembly GCF_963924675.1 of Phocoena phocoena. Classification (NCBI taxonomy): domain Eukaryota; kingdom Metazoa; phylum Chordata; class Mammalia; order Artiodactyla; family Phocoenidae; genus Phocoena; species Phocoena phocoena. The sequence continues at coordinate 4,446,980 of NC_089234.1, read as the reverse complement.
AGGAACCAGCCCTGGGAAGGGGGCAGAAGGTGTGAGTCGAGGCCCCAAGCCCCTGGCAGGATGCAGAATTGTTCCGTCAGACTTCACTTGCCAAACACAAATTCAGAGATAAAATTCTTCCAAGTTCAAAAAAGTGGCTGCAGCATTAAGCCCCAGGCCCTGAGCCCCTTCTGAGTCTCTGGTCTCAGACCCCGAAGCCGGCTCTGGTGTGAGAAATGGTGGTCAGAGCACTGGAATGTTCCCCCGGGGCATTTTGCGATAAGGGATTTCACGCCCCCCCTCTGGGAACATGATCTATTTCCAGCTAGAACTTTACTTCTCTCTGCTTCCATCATTAGTTTCTGGAAAGGTCTCCCCCCCACCTCCGCCACCGCCAGCGCTGCCAGCCCTCCGTATCCGACCCCCAATCCCGGGTGACTTTCTGCCACCCTGTTTCGATTTCTTTATATTGTTGTGGAAACGCTCACTACTCTTTGGAACGGCCGTATTCACCCACTCTCTCCCCTTCTAGAACGTAGGCCCTGTGAGGACAGGGATCTTGTCCCTCTGTCCCTGCACACAGGTGCTGGCACGTGAATGAATGAATATGCTTTAATACTCCTGACACTGCTTTAGCTGCATTTTGGAGCAAGAGGGATATAAATAAATAAATGAAGGCAATTAACACCCCCAAGATTTCCAGTAAATCCCCCAGGATTTCTTCTGTCTAACACCAGACTGGCTTCAGTGATTTCTTTCACAGGTGAGGCTGAGCTGGTATTGTTTTCTCTTGTGCCCGCATGGCAGGTGTCAAATGGGCATGCTGGTACTTCTGGCCCACTTTTTGCCTGAACTCGGGGGAGAGCAGTGTTCCAGGTGTGCACTGGTCCCCAAACCAGGCCAGAACTACATGTTTCAGCTCCATTTGGGTTTTTTTTTTTTTTTTTTTTTTTTTGCGGTACGCGGGCCTCTCACTGCTGTGGCCTCTCCCGTTGCGGAGCAGAGGCTCCGGACGCGCAGGCCCCGGACGCGCAGGCCCAGCGGCCATGGCTCACGGGCACAGCCGCTCCGCGGCATGTGAGATCTTCCTGGACCGGGGCACGAACCCGCGTCCCCTGCATCGACAGGTGGACTCTCAACCACTGCGCCACCAGGGAAGCCCTCCATTTGGGTTTTTAATGGCAGTTCTCTTACCAACCCCTGCACTCATTTTAGGCAGATTCCTAAGAGCTAAGGGGTATGCTTTCCAATCAAAGCCACCTACACGCCTTGAAATTCCTTGTCTTGAAAGGGATATGTTTTAGGTCAATCAATTAAAGGTGTAGTCTAACATGAGGACCTGTTATCCACCAAAGGTTTTATACACCAAGAAGAATGACCGAGGTTCAAGCCCAGCACATCAGCAGGTAAAGGAGCTGGCACAGCACAGGGCTGAGCAGTGGGGAGTGACAGCTGGACCCAGCTCTCAGAGCAGCCCCAGGACCCAGGGGGAGAGGCGGGCGGGGCTACGCACCTGGATTCGGAGAGCTCTCACTGCCTGGGACCCCTAATTATCACCTTCCTACACCAAGCTGCTGGTCGCAGCCTTACCCTCCCACCAGTCCTGGGGGAATAGGTGACATGGGTAACTGAAGAAAATACAAGGAAATTAGGTGAAAAAGACCTGAATATGCAAAATAAGTCATGCTAGCCTGAACTGCCCCTGCGGTGTGGAGTAGGATAGGATCTCGGAATTAACAGTTATTTGTAATGAGGTGGATGGACCTAGAGTCTGTCATACAGAGTGAAGAAAGTCAGAAAGAGAAAGACAAATACCGTATGCTAACACAGATATATGGAATTTAAGAAAAAATATCATGAAGAACCTAGGGTAAGACAGGAATAAAGACACAGACCTACTAGAGAATGGACTTGAGGATATGGGGAGGGGGAAGGGTAAGCTGTGACAAAGCGAGAGAGTGGCATGGACATATATACACTACCAAACGTAAAATAGATAGCTAGTGGGAAGCAGCTGCATAGCACAGGGAGATCAGCTCGGTGCTTTGTGACCACCTAGAGGGGTGGGATGGGGAGGGTGGGAGGGAGGGTGACACAAGAGGGAAGAGATATGGGAACATATGTGTATGTATAACTGATTCACTTTGTTATAAAGCAGAAACTGACACACCATGGTAAAGCAATTATACTCCAATAAAGAGGTAAAAAAAATAAAATAAAAAAACAAGACAAAAAAAAAGTGTGTTTTGTGTTGTCCCTCAGGGGGGTTGGTCAAAACCCCCTGAATTTCAGGCAGGTAAGCTTTTAGCACTTTTGCAGCCCACTGTCATAGAAGGAGTTACATTCAGAAGCCGAGTCTCACCACATTGCTGTATTTTTAGAGAGTGAGAGCGCCATCCCCTCCACCACCCACAGCCCTCATGAGCCCTGCAGCCTGGACCTCGGACTCGGCTCTGTGACATCCCGGAAGCTCCTGGCTGCAGAGGCCTTTTTCTTTGCTGCCTGGGCTTCAGACACGTTGAGTAAGAGGCAAAGCACACCATCTCTCCAGGGAAATGGATGGAGCAAAATCCAGGAAAGCAAAAACAAGGGAACTGCCTATAGCCGAGTGGGTTGGTATATCTCATGAGTAGACTTGATGCCTCTCAAAATCTCCTTATCCTCAGAACTCAGAGCACCTTAAGCCAGGAGCCACGCTTGGGGTTCTCCTCTCTGAGAAGGATGACTTCAGATCTGTGTGGCTGGGGGTTGAATACTGGGGTCATCCTGGCTCCTGGGGTAGGGCTGTGGAGAGTTCTCTGCTCTGATGGAAGGTGGCACCACGGGATTGGTGCTGAGGGCACAGTGATTCTTCCTGGTGTATAAAACGTATGGTTGATAACAGGTTCTCATCTCAGACTGCATCGTCAATTGACTGATTTAAACATATCCCTTTTCAAGGCACGGGATTTCAAGGCCGGTAGGCGGCTTTGCTTGGTGGGCATAGCCCTTGAATCTTGAAATACGTCAGAACTGGATGGAGCTATTTTTCTCCCTCTGAAGCAGAGGAGGTTAGCTCATGGTGGCCCCCCTCCAGGAGGAGAGGGTGCAGCCCGGGGGCTTGCCAGAATGTGGGTGTCGCAGCCAGGAGGCCGAGTTCAGGGTGTCGCAGCCTGGAGGCCAAGTTCAATCACCAGGGGCTGCCTGACAACCAGTGAGTCCTGTGCTTTGTAGGGCCTCCATGTAAAGGACTTAGGTCCCAGAGGCCCCTAAATTCTCGGGGTCTGCGGATCCGGAATAGCACCACAGAACTACTGGTACTCAGCTGATGGCCCAGAGCCTGCAGGCAGGGTTTGGAACCGGACGGTACCCAAGGCTTCTGTAGTTTCATAGATAGCTCCATGCAATAGATTGTTATAAAAACCTATGAAAACCCCTGGTTTTCGACGATGCTGCAACATTGGATTCACGCTTCTGGATGACGTCACAGGGTGACTGGAGCAAGCAGTGCTTGGAGTTGTGGCGGATTTGCTGAGGCTGAGAGGAAAATTGTCAGGTCAGGAGCCTAATCATTTTTAACTTGTCTCATTTGGCATTCTGTCCGGGTTTACACTCAGGCTACACACGCACACACACTGGAAAAAAAAAAAAATCCCAGACCACCTTGAAAGAAATGGTTTTGACCTCTATTTCTAAAATGTGTGTTAGCATGAAAGAAGGAGCTTTCTCTGAGGGTTCAGCAAGCAATCTACTCCACCTGCTTCTGTCTTAGCTGCCAACCTTGGGTATTAGAGTGCCAGGTTTCTCTGGGAAAATTCATGTCATGGACATCTTGTTGCCAGGAAGCGCACCATTCACTTTTCATTTCAAGATGATGTAAAGTCTCACATGTTATTCCCAGCGTGGATGCGGAGCAGTGAATGATGTCTAATTGTTTGGAAGGGAGAGAGCTCCTCCAAGAAGCTCCTCCTTAAGAAGCATGCAGTGTCGGAAGCTTCCGTCGCTCCACAACATTATAACTTAACTTCTGTTTCACCAAAGGCAGTTAATTGGGCTGAAGACTCTCATGCATATGATAGTAGAGAGAGGGGAATATCTTCAACCTGCCCTGATAAAAACATTGCTTCCACCGTAGAAAAAACCCCTAGGAGAAGATTGGGGGTGGGGGCAGGCTGCATGTTGCACACCAGCGGGCGGCATGTGGAGGGAGATAGTGGTTCCCCCATTTCTCCTGCATATACTAACTTTAGATAAAGTCTATTCAAATTGCTCAGGATTCTAACCATACAAACTCCAGCTTAAGGATTTTTTTTTTTTCCAGAACGTCAGCACTAGAGGCTTCCCCAGGTTTTATAACTGTGGTTCCTCAATACGGAAGCCAAGTCAGTGGGTCCCCCTCCATTCAGCGCACCTCCCAGCTCTCAGCGGCCACCCTCCGCCTCATTTCGTGTCCAAGCTGAGCTCAGGAAGACCCTTCTTTCCCCTGAAGGAGGAGTCAGAGAGGTGCAGAGATGGCTCAGACCACACACACTCAGGCTGTGTACTCACAAACCCAGGCTGATGCGCCCTGGCTGCCGGGGATCACTCTGAATGTTACAGCCCTCCTTTCTTCCTTTCTTCCTCCGTCCCTCCCTCCCTCCCTCCTTTCTTCCTTCCTCCCTCCCTTCCTTCCTCCCTCCCCTCCTTTCTTTCTTTCCCAGTGCACAGTGAAAAGGCACACAAAGCAGAAAAAAAACGCTAAGGGTCTTAAAATATAAAGCTTGTTCCTTTCTTCCACAGCCTCTCTCGACTTGCCCTGGTGGTGTTTTTTTGCTATTTTTTAAATTAATTTTTTATTGAAGTTTAGTTGATTTACAGTGTGTTAAGTTCTGCTGTACAAAGTGATTTAGTTATACGTATATATACATTCTTATTTTTTAAACATCTTTATTGGAGTATAATTGCTTTACAGTGTTGTGTTAGTTTCTGCTGTATAACAAAGTGAATCAGCTATACGTATACATATATCCCCATATCCCCTCCCTCTTGCGTTTCCCTCCCACCCTCCCTATCCCACCCCTCCAGGCGGTCACAAAGCACCGAGCTGATCTCCCTGTGCTATGCAGCTGCTTCCTACTAGCTATCTATTTTACATTTGGTAGTGTCTACATATATATACATTCTTTTTAAATATTCTTTTCCATTATGGCTCATCATAGTATATTGAATATAGTTCCCTGTGCTGTACAGTAGGACCTTGCTGTTTATCCATTTTATTTTATTTATTTATTTATTTAGGGCTGCATTGAGTCTTCGTTGCTGCACGCGGGCTTTCTCTAGTTGCAGTGAGCAGGGGCTACTGTTTGCTGCGGTGCGCGGGCTTCTCACTGCGGTGGCTTCTCTTGTTGCGGAGCACGGGCTCTAAGAGAGCAGGCTCAGTAGTTGTGGCTCGCGGGCTTAGTTGCTCCGCAGCATGTGGGATGTTCCCGGATTGGCAGGAGGATTCTTAACCACTGCGCCACCAGGGAAGTCCCTATCCATTTTATATATAATAGTTTGCATCTGTTAATCCCAAACTCCCACGCCATCCCTCCCCCACCTCCTCCCCCTCATTTCTTTATGAAGTGGGAGTTGTGAGAAGTGTGTCTATTCATCGCTGCAGCCTCGGTTTCTTAGGTCCCCAACGGCATTCCTTTCCTACGTAGAGATAGTTCTCTTTCTGTCCCTAAAACAACAAGCTTCTCAGCTTTGAGCCTGGCCAATCTTAGTGTCATGGCAAAAACAGAAGTGGAAAAAGGCAAAAGAAAACAAACACCAAACAAATAGTGTCGGAAGAAAAAAAGACCAGAGTGCACAGGTAACATGAGTTCAACTCAGGTTAACTTAATGAATTGGGGCCAAACTTAGATTTGGCATTTTCCTTGAAGTTTGGCTTTGGTAAATGACCTACCTGCCTTTTCCAAAAAGGGACCTCTGAAATCCAATCCCGGTGATTTGATTTCTCCCCTTTCGATGAACACTGTGGTGTCAGGAGTCCAAGCCGGCTCTCAAGACCATTTGCAGTAGGAGGTAAGGACAGCCAACTGCTCACCCTGAGTGTCCAGATAAATTTTGTGTTTGCTCAGAAGGAAACGTGGTGAAGTCCGTGTGCTCCAGAGGAAGGCTCCCACCTGCCATTTTCCTGGCGATCTCCCATTTCCCTCCTCTGCTTTGGGGCTGTCACGCGGTGGACACCCCTCCCACAATCTGGAGTCAGGGCTAGAGCCTCAGAGAACCAGCATCTTTGAGTTCAAAGTGAGTTCCGCACTTGAACGGTTCATGCTCAGGAAACCAGGGCTTAAAGACTGAAAAGTCAAATCAGTAGTTTCATTTATTTAAGCTTCACAGGTTAGAGACCTCAGGAATTAATAATAAGTACATGGACATGTATTAGTGTGCAGTTGTGTGACTACTAGTTACAAGTAAAAGTAAGATAGGAGACTTTAAAAATGAATATGGCAGAAGTTCAGTTAACATAAACTCCCAACAACAAAAATGTACACTTCCTCATTTCTAGTCGTATTACTTTTGCCTTTTTTTTTTTTTTTTTTTTTTGCATTCAAGAAACATTTGTTGAGTACCAATGTAAGTAGATTCAGGCAACTAATTGCTTTGCATCTTTTTTTCCCCCATTTTATAAAATTTATTTTTTATTTTTATTGAAGTAAAGTTGATTTACAATGTTGTGTTAGTTTCAGGTGTACAGCAAAGTGATTAAGTTTTATATATATAATTCTTTTTCAGATTCTTTTCCATTATGGATTATTACAAGGTGGTGAACATAGTTCCCTGTGCTGTACAGTAGATCCTTGTTGTTTATTTTATATACAGTAGTGTGATCTGCTCATCCCAAACTCCTTCCTTTTGCTTTTTGAAAAGCAGTTCTCAAGTCATTGGAAATAGTAAGAAATCTCTCCTTAAATTAATGAAGGGAAAAAAATAAGACATTTCTGGATGTTTCCTCTTGTTGTTTGAGATCTTGCTGCGTACGTGGGTGCTGGCACACACAGACACTTTCGGCCGTCCCCATTCATCACCGCTGTGAGATGAAGATGAGTTCAATTAACTAAGTTTTACGCAGCCAGGCGTTCGTTTTCCGAAAAAACCCGTGCAGGGTGATACAAATGGTTTGATTTAAGTGTGTGGCGTGACTGCGTCGGGAAGCAGTGGAACCCCAGCAGCGATACTGCAGCATCACCATGGCAACCGGTGGAAATAATGGCCCCCTTCGGGAATAAAAGAGATCTCAAATCCTGTTGCAGGCGAGTAGCATTGGCTGTCTGCCGTAGAGATGGTTTCTGATGATCGTTTCAGAAATTCCTTATCAACAGAAAATGAACGAGAAGTGGCGTTTTCCGAAAATGAATGGATTTACAGGCAACTAATGTGATCATCTCAGGCACCCAGGAAGGCAGGGTGGCGATCTATTCCGTGCGCGCCGCTATTCCAGTAGCTGCTGGAAGCCTGGTCACTGGCCCTGCCACACAGAACACGTCTGTAGGACTGTTGTCGACCTGTGCTTCTTTTATAGGCTTTCCACTTCGGTCTGGATTTTTTGCTTTATTGGAGGCAGAAATAATTGGGAATTCAATGAAAGAGAATATGACTACCTAGCACAGTCCTTGGTACATAGGAAGCAGTTTGTAAACAGTACTTCACATCAAATTCTCAGGACGAAATGCAAGTGCCTGGGGCTGGTCGGAGGAATTGTAATATTGATAGTATTGACAACAACAACAGCAGCAGAGGTGAGACGCAGCAAACCATCCTCTAGACGTTGGGTGCTGCTTCGGTGCGGTTATGTCGGTGCTCCTTCCTGAAGATGTGCAACTGCTCGGGCTTGTCTGCACAGCCTTTTGCCTCGTGCACTGCTAACCATGTCCATGGGAAAGGCACTTTCTTTATGAAGGGGCCACATTTCCAGGGATACAGCTTGACCCACAGAATGTGAGATAAAGAAGCTCTGTAAAAAAAGAAAAAAAACTTCCACTTTAACGCAAGAGAAGGAGAACTTGGTGAGAACAGGCAGGCTTGGCAGCTTCAGTTTTTCAGATAACAGACTTGAGAGTAACACTTGGGAGTCCGTTTCCCTTTTTATTTTAGGAAGCGCTCTAGAGAGAAAACAGAGATCTTTCTGCTATAAGAAGTTCTCTCTTCAAAGCAGCATCATGACTGGAATAGAATTTTCTCTTAGAATTTTCTCTAAGCTAAGTGGAAAACTCTAGAGTAAAAGACTTTTACCTTTAAAGCCTATTTGGGGGAAGGGCTCGCATCATACGTGTGTGGAAGAGTTTTCCTGCACGTTTTCTTCACTTTCAGTTGTCTTTCGGTTTAGTTTTGCCTTGAAAGAATTTGGGGGAAAGGATAACATGAGTGGTAATTTTTATTTGGAAACTGAATCTGAAGCATGCCGGACTCGTGATGGATCTTGCCATGTCTGTGCTTGCTGTCTGCGGGCTGTGAACCCCGCTTGTCCTGGGCGCTGGGTGTTTTCCCTTCCTCTGCCTTTTCAAGTGCAGTGCACCGGAGGGTTTTGATGACCCAACTGGGACCGCCGACTGCAGCAGCCAGCAGCCGGGTTGCCTTGCTTCCAGCAGCCAGACTGCTTCTCTGCCACCTTTTTCCTGATTTATTTTAAACATAAAAAAAAAAAAAAAAAAAAAAAGGGAAAAAGGGCACTCCACCACTGCAAATTATACATTTATTTGCAAGTGTTGATTTCAACTAGCGATGAGCCATCTCTCCTGACACTTTTTCCCCTGCTGGATTTTGGGCTCTGATTTCTGGTGACATAGTCTGGGTACTGCAGCCACTAGCCTCAGAAGAATTACAGAGGGAATACCCGCGTAAATTATGTATTGCCTTTTGCATCAGTAGGAGATGTTCAAATTGTCAACTGGCGAGACTCCAGTGCTGTGGACATGGGTTTGAATGAGTGGATCGCCTAGGGGCTGTTCAGAAAGCCGTGCTCTGTAAGTATCCGGGGATGCACAACACAGACGGGAAAAGGGATTTCTGGAATGTTCTTTATGTCGCTGGTTTTGGTTGGGAGAAAAATGCATTTTCCAACAGCTTTTAAAATGTAATATCTAATGTTGCCTCTCACTGTTAATTTAAGAATGTCACAGCGATTCTATTCTTGGTCAAGTTTGTGTGTGAGCTTAGGCTACCAGCTTGTAAAATGTAACATCCGTGCAGGTGGTGGGTGAGCAGTTTTTACAAACGATTTGTGCAGATTTTATATCTTCCTATGCGTTAAATTGCTATTTAACATATAAGTATTCTCTTTCACTTAAAATATAAAATCTAAATGTTCTTTAAGCAAAGAGAACGTGCTTAAGATTTTGGACATGCATCTTTCAGCTAACGTGGAAATTATAAAGACATTTTAGGAAATATTTGACATGAAAGCCAACTAACCAATTAAAAAATGGGAGGAAGAGATTTTTTTCTAGCTGTTTTCTTTCTTTTCTTCCTTCCTCCCTCCCTCCCTCTTTCTTCCCTTCCCTCGCTCTCTCCCTCCCTTCCTTTCTTTCAATTTCTCTCTTTCAATTTCTCTCTTTCAATTTCTTTCTTTCTTTCTTTCTTTTTCTTTCTTTCTTTCTCTCTCTCTCTCTCTCTCTCTTTCTCTGTCACCTTCTTTCCCTCCTTCCTTCCTTCCCTCCTTCCTTCTTTTTCTCTGTCTCTTTCTTTTTCTTCCTGCCTTCTTTCTCTCTTTTTTCTCCTACTGCTACAGTTAAGGCTGTATCATTTTGTAATTGCACCTGTTCTCACAGTGACTGTATGTTTGATAGATGTTCAGATTACTTTCAGTTGCTAATGCTGCTCTGTGGGTAACTCAGACACAACTCCCTTTGAACTACTTTGGATACATATGGTGAGAACAGGCTTCCTGCTGAGAAAAAAAACATTAGGTTGCTTCTTACAAGGTGGTTCATTTAATCAGTTTATCCTGGGATGTCAGTCTTTCCCGGCAAAGTAGAGGGAACCCTTCCAGGCTCTTGTACACTCCTGGAGGGATGGCCGTTCATCCCAGTGTTGCCGTAAGGACTGCACCTGCTCGCTCACTCGGGACCACGCCTCTGGAGGCGCCTGTGCCCGGTGGCTGGAAACTGCCGTGCCAGGGCCGGCCTTCTCCCCGGGAGCCCCGTTAGAAGGGCACCCCTGTGCATGTGGGCCTCCAGAAACATCATGAATGAAAAACTTCATAGCACTTTGCCTCTTATGTGAAAGTGCGTCCCTTACCTTCCAGCCAACTTAGGTGCCGTCTGGCTGTTCGTCACTAAAGAGAAGTGTGTGTGTGTGTGCGCGCGCGCGTGCGCTGTGTATGGGGCAGCACACAGAAAAGAGCAAGGGACCACTTCTCTGGGAGTTGGAAGCTAAGAGCATCCAGTCATAAATTCCTGTTCTTTCACACTGAGTGGCGTGCTTTTGGCGTCCTGGAAAAGGGCTCACGGTAAGGAAAGCCTGAGCTATTGTTCCCACGGTACCTTATCCCAATCATGCACAGGGTGAATTTTGCACGATTTTTCTGCCTTTTGATGCGATTTAAATCCACCTACACCCAGTATGGCTTTGGGGGCTGTGAGGTGGCCTGGGGTAGCTCCCACTCTGTCCCCCGGACCCTGGGCGGGCTCAGGGCCCCGCTCCGTAACACAGGCAGACTAAGGACTGCGCCTTCCGTTTCCTGCCCCTGGGGACCTCCCAGGGGGGCTGAGGGAGATAACGTATGGGGAAGTTCTCAGAACCAGGAACACACGGAGTCTGTGAAAGTCAGTCCCTGCTGAGTAGGGCCACCATGCGGCAGCTTGATGTTACTCTGTAATAAGGGGTCTAAGGGCTGAAGGGCTTATGGTCTCACCAGGTTTCCCGTCCCCCTGGCCCCCCTAAATAAACTCCCTCATTCATGTTGCAGGAAGAGCGCCCCTCCTGTCTGATGTCCGGAGGGCTGGCCACTGCCTCAGGACTTCAGTTACAGTCTGTGACCCCTGGGCAGGCACACTCCAGCCCTCGCCCCCTCCCTAATCCAGAGCCGTGTGTCTGCTCAGCGGACAGCTGAGCTGTAGCGGGAGGGAGCCCGTCCCGGGAACAGGTGATGAAGCTTCCTGTTTGCAGGAAGTCTGTGTAAAGGTGCCCCACCCACCCACCCCCCGTGCAGGAGGGCTCCAGAGGTACCAGGGCAGAGAGAGAGTACTCTTCAGGAGGAAGCAGGAGTGGGGATCACTCTGCTTGAGGGCCCCAGCGATTGCAAGGGGGGGTCCGAGGAGGGAAGACGCAGCAGTGGGCGCGTTGGCCGGAAGAGTGGAGAAAGTGGAGACCTCAGAACCCAGGAAGGTAGGGCTGCTGCTTCTCTGCTCACCGTCGTCGTCCCTGCTCCCGGCATCCTGCCTGGAGCATAGCAGGTGTTCACGCAGTTGCTTCTACATAGACGAACATGAGCTGGTGAACGAAGCAACCTCAGTTGGTTTTGCAGTATTTGGGGGTGATACGTCTTATGTGTGATGTGTTTTGCCTCCCTACAAACAGGCATGCGTAGCTACGTAGTTTGAAGTATGGAAAAGCGTTGGAGCCTTTGGATCAGAGGCTGGGTTGAAATCCTGCCCTGTCACTTCCTTGCTTTGAGACTTGGGGAGTGACTTGAGCTCTGGAAGGCAGTACCTTCCTCTTCAGTGGCTGAGGGACTGAGATGAGATGACTCTTGTAAAGTGCTCCGCAAACTGCCTGGCCCCGAGCAGCCTCTGTAGAGCATCACCATTATTGTTATTATTTCTTCCTTCATATTCTCCTAATTGCACTGGGTGGCAGTCATTTGTATTTCTTTGGGAAACACATTTAAAAAGTCAGCCACGGGCTTCCCTGGTGGCGCAGTGGTTGAGAGTCCGCCCGCCGATGCAGGGGACGCGGGTTCGTGCCCCGGTCCGGGAAGATCCCACATGCCGCGGAGCCGCTGGGCCCGTGAGCCATGGCCGCTGAGCCTGCGCGTCCGGAGCCTGTGCTCCGCAATGGGAGAGGCCGCAGCAGTGAGAGGCCTGCGTACCGCAAAAAAAAAAAAAAAAAGTCAGCCACGCTCGGGGGGAAACAAACTTTCAAAAATGTTTTCTAATGTGTTAAAGAAAATATTTGCACTGCCGATTTTAAAAGCAGCACAATACTGAGGCAGTTTTTAAGTCTAAAATAATCTTAAATAGCTGGAAGTTAAAAGTGCATTTTTACTCCATCCGTTTATGGCTGTTCACACGCAGACATAAGGTGCTGGGGTTCTGCCAGGGTTTCAAAATTAGAGCAAAAGAAATGGGACCCAACTTAATTAGTATAAATGTTGCCGTGTGACTTCTAATAATGAGTGTAATTTGCAATGCATGCTCACCATGTGATTTAGCACAATGGGACCTACGGAATGTAGGACTAGTATTTAATCAAGAGAAATGATTAACGCAAAAAGGGATGCAGTTTGGAGATTGGAATCCTGTATAGAAGCCGTGCGTGCCCACTGGGATGTTCCTCCTGTAGCACCATTTCCAACACCCCTTCCGGCCCCACCCCAGAGGAAGCTGCGTCAGCTACTGAGCTGTGTGACTCTGGCAAGTTACTCAGTGTTTCTGCGCCTCAGTTTCCCCATCTGTGAAGTGGGGACAACAGTGGTCCCAATCTCTTACTGTTGCCGAGGAGATTAAATGAGTGGACAATGGAAAGCCCTGGGTATGCGGCACTCAACCAGTGTCTCGCCGACTCTCGCTTTTGTGACTGTCATCATTCATGAGGATCTTGGATGCCAGGCTGGGGAGGGTGGCTTTTATCCCAAAGTACAGTATGGGGTGGTCCTGGGATGCTCTGTCTTTATTGAGGTAAAATTCACATCACCTAGAACTAGCCATTTTAAAGAGTAAAATCAGTGGCATTTAGTACATTCACAGTGTTGTGTAGCTATTGCCTACCTAGTTCAACACATTATCATCACCCCAGAAGGAACCCTCTGTACCCCTTAAGCAGACAATCCCCATTTCCCCCTCGCCCAAGTCCCTTGGGATCACGAATCTGCTTTCTGTCTCTATTGTTTGATGTATTCCGGTATTTCATAGAAAAAGGAGACCAGACATTATGTGAGCTTTTTGTCTGGTCTCTTTCGCTTACCATTATGTTTTTGAGGGTCACCCAGGCTGTAGCAGGTGTCAGTGCTTCCTTCCTTTTCATGGCTGCCCTAATATCCCATCGTATGGACATGCCACAGTTCCATTTAGTTTGTCCATTCATCAGTTGATGGACGTTTGGGTTGTCTTTTGACTATTGTGAAGCATGTTGCTATGAAAAGTGGTGTACGAGTTATCGAACTCCTGTTTTAAGTTTTTTGGATATATACCTAGAAGTGGAATTGCTGGGGATAGCGTAGTTCTGTGTTGAATTGTTGGAGGGATCCCCCAGACTGTTTTCCACAGCAGCCGCGCCGTTTTGCGTTCCCACCAGCGGAGTATGAGGTTCCTGTTCCTCCCCCCATCCTCGCCAACACTTGTTATTTTCTATTTTTTTTTAAAGTCTGGTCATCTTAGTGGGCATGAGTGGTATGTTATTGTGGTTTTGTTTCTGTTCACGTTTCCCTGACGATTAGTGATGTCGAGCATCTTTTCATGTGCTTGTTGGTCATTTGTGTATCTTCTTTGGAGAAATGTCTATTTAAGTCCTTTGTTTTTTAATTGGGTTATTTGTCTTTCTGTCCTTGAGTGGTAAGGGCCCTTCATATATTCTGGATACTAGATCCTTATCAGAAACATAATTTGCAAATACTTTTTACCATTCTGGAAGGTGTCTTTTCACTTTCTTGCTAGTACCCTGTGATGCACAAAAGTCCTGAGATGGTTTTAGGTGGAAACAGAACATAGCAGTGAACAATTCTGAATCATGAGAGAAATTCTTCCCTTCTTCGTCCCCTTCCAGCCTTTCTCGTGCTCAAAGCGGGGAGAGGCTCAGTTTGACGCTCCTGTGTCTTCAACACCTTCACACATATTTTTAACAGAAAGAGAACAGGCTTTGGCCCAAGAGCCTTCCACGGGGCCAGTTTTTAGCAAGAATTGCTTCCCCTTCTCCACTGAGCTGATTGTCAAGATCATCACTATATATGGCTAGCGATGCTGGTTTTCCCATTTACGCTAATGACAAAGCGTTTCCTTTTAAAGCAGCCGCATAGCACAGGGAGATCAGCTCCGTGCTTTGTGTCCACCTAGAGGGGTGGGAGGGAGGCTCAAGAGGGAGGAGATATGGGGATATACGTATGTGTGTAGCTGATTCACTTTGTTATACAGCAGAAACTAACACACCATTGTAAAGCAATTATACTCCAATAAAGATGTTAAAAATTTAAAACAAAGCGTTTCCTTTTAAATACATGTATTTGGTTCTTTTAGGAAAATGAGTGAATGATGAGACAAAGCTTGTGATGGTGATGAGAGGATACAGATGCGTGGGAACTGCCTGAAGGTCCCTGGGCACAGAGGAGGGGTGGGTGGGACCACCCATCTGGGGATGGAGTGCAGGGTGGACCGCAGGTACCAGGCTTAGCGGGCATGGGAGGGCCACCTGGCTGCCACCACGGCCTCCCCGGGGTGTCCTGGGGGATGTACCCGGCCCCGCTCTTTCTGTTTCCTCACTTAATCCTGATGACTGCCCGGTGTGGTGAAGAAGGTCTTGACCTTCAGGTTGAAGAGACAGAGCAAGCAAAAAGTGGGCAAGTCGACTGTGAGAAGAATGTGGAAGGTTGGGGACTGATGGATGTAGGGGATGAGCAGGAAGGAGGTCTGGAAGGATCTGGAAGGATCCCACAGCCAGTGAAGGGGGAAGTCGGGCAGACAGGGAACTAGACGCATTTTAGAAACCTCTTCACAACTTCCTTAGCTCAGCGTCTGTATCCATTTCCTACGGTTGCTGTAGGAAATGAACACGAACTCAGTCACTTAAACAGTGGATACGATTCTCCCACAGGTTTGGAGGCTGGAACTCTGAAATCAAGGTGTCAGGAGGGCCCTGTTTCCTTTGAAGGCTCCAGGGAAGGTTCCTTGCTTGCCTCTTCCAGCTTTTATGGTTCCTGGTGATCCTTGGCGAGCTTTGACTTGTGGCTGCATCACTTCAATCTCTGCTTCCGGCTTCACATCATGTTTCAGGAAAAAAAAAAAAACCAGCCTTTCTTTCCTCCTATGTGTCTCCTTCACGTCTACACAGAACGCTTCACTACTGACACTTCTGGTCACAAAACATGTGGAGGTTTTCCCCCACCAAGCAGTTCTCCGTGACACCAGCTGGGCATCCTACAATTTGACTGGATTCTAACATCATCTGGAAAGAGCATCAGATCCCACAGGTGAAGGGATCCCTCCCACGAGACTGCTGCCCCTTCAAATGCCAATCACAAGTCCAGGTTGTCACCTGTGCTTCTGACCGAGCGGCTCTAGACTGAAGGTTCCCACAATCCCTTCCTCGGGTTCAGTTAATTTGCTAGGGCAGCTCACAGAACTCAGGGAAACACATCTCCCAGTTTATCAAAGGATGCGATAAAGGACACAGATGAACAGCCTGATGAAGAGATACACAGGACAAGGTCTGGGAGGCTCCTGAGTGCAGGAGCCTCTGTCCCCGTGGAGCTGGGGTGCGTCACCCTCCCTGTACGTGGATGTGTTCACCCACCTGGAAGCTCTCCGAACCCTGTACTCTTGTGATTTGTATGGACTCTTCAGCAGGCACAAGCAATCATTAACTCCGTTTCCAGCCCCTCTCGCTTCTCAAGAGAATGGGGCGGGGAGTGGGGGCGTGGGCAGGGCTGAAAACGTCAAGCCTCTCATCATGACTTGGTCTTTCTGGTGACCAGCCCCCATCCAGGAGCTCCCCCAGAGTTGCCTCATTAGCGCAGAAGACATTCCCATCACCCAAGCCATTAAAAGCATTTTAGGAGCCCTGTGCCAGGAACCAGGAGGAAGATCAGATGTGTATTTCATGTTATAAATCACAGTGTCACACGTCCTTCTCTGTGTGTGTCTCTCCTCTTCTAATAAGGACACCACTCATTAGATTTAGGGCCCACCCTAATCCATTATGACCTCATCTTAACGAATTACATCTGCAAAGACGCTGTTTCCAAATAGGTCACGTTCTGAGGTTCCAGGTGGACAGGAATTTGCGGGGAGCACAGTTCAGCGCACTATGGCATCTGCTGGAGGTTGGCTGCTTGTCCTTTTCCACTGCAGATCTTGGGAGTGGTAATGATATCATTGGGCTTCCTAAGACCAAAGGGAGTCCCTGGACCTTCTCTCTAGAGCTCAGTTGGGGTCAGCACCCTCGGGGTCCCTGGGCATGATTTCACAGACCAAGGAGAAAGCAGACTCTCACAGGCAAAGGTAAATCTGGGCACAAGAATTTTACACACTTCTAGGAGCCCCTTAGGTACTTAACTAACTGTGACTTGAAAATCACTGCTTAATTTTACGTCTGTTTCCTCCTGTCTGAGCCACAGAGAAGTCGGGAAGTATAGTCTTTCAAGCTTGCTGCATTGTTACACAGCTTCTAGATGCAAACCGGCAATGGAGCAGTATTGATGCTCTGTCGATACAGAGTTGCGTCTTTATTGAAAACTTTCCTGCATGGAGTCGGAAGACACCTGATCAGTACCCTTGTCCTTTCTTTCCATCTGGGTGACTTTGCCAGACCTGGGATACAGCAGGAAGGCGATCAGCAGGCCTTTGGGTGGATTAAAAAAAAGAAGGAAGCCTCCCCCGGGGAATTGAAAGGCCCGCCCCCCCCCCCCCCCCGGGGCCCCCATGACTGTGCCAAAGCCCTGTGAAAGGCTCCTTCACCAGAAAAAAGCCTTCTGGGTGGCTCTGCCCTAAAGCATTCTCCTCCTTCTCGTCTTAGGCGTTCAAATAAAAGGATGCTCTTTGCTCAAAAGAGACTCCCCTCTGACACCGCCAGGTCCAGTGTCGCTGTGCTTAAAGCAGCCAGACTCTGCTTGGCCTCAGCGTTTCTAAACACACTTGAATAAACTCAAATTCTCAGGGCCTGTTTCCTATTTTCCTGTTACCTGACTTCCTAGCAGATTGGGACATCCATTTCCTTTGAGGTTTCTTTTCTTCCTTTTTTGGGGTAACAGAACAAGGAATCTCTCTCAAAGGACATAAAGTTCTGCGATTCTATATTGATAAATATTTGAGGAGATGCAGCTGGTGTTTATAGAGATAGCAGTTGGGGAAAATAAAGCTCAACTCAGGATTTTTTTTTTTTGGTAAACCTTTTGGCCATTTCATTCCCTCAATGAACAAATATTTATTAAGCACTTATTTTATGATGCAGGGCCATTTCCCAGGTATAATAGATAAAATGAAGTTTCTGAGTAGACCGGTTTGGAATCCCAAACCCACAATATGCTAACATCAGCTAGTGCCAAAACAATTCATGGAGTTCCATGACCCCCTCTGGGGGGGGTGGTGCGGAGTTAAAGTAAATATTTTCAGTGAATTTTTGGAATTTACAGAATGTGTGTCCATTTGTCTTGAAAGGAAATGCTTTTTAGTTTAGATGGAGCCCTGCACTCCCTGTGCCTGTCCTGATAAAACATTACAGTGTTTCAGAATACTTCCCAGGTCTGGTGAGCTCACTTTGACCTTGGAGACATGGTTTTCTAAAGTCTGGTTGTTTCAGACTTCCTGGGCTTGAATTCAGGCTCTGCCATTTTATGGCTGTGTGGCCTTGGGCAGGTTACTTAACCTCTCTGGTCCCTCAAAAGTCCTCTGCCATAAGACAGGCA
Organism: Phocoena phocoena; assembly: GCF_963924675.1. NCBI lineage: Eukaryota > Metazoa > Chordata > Mammalia > Artiodactyla > Phocoenidae > Phocoena > Phocoena phocoena. The sequence continues at coordinate 4,429,225 of NC_089234.1, read as the reverse complement.
TGATGAGTGTCTATACTGTCTCAGAGAGCTGCCATGAGGGTCAAGTGTGTTTATGTGTAAAGTGCGTGGACCCATGTCTTGGGCCGGAGCAAGTGCCCTGTGATGTCACCATCACGATCAGCCTCAGCATCCTTAACTTGACCCTCACCTGCACGGCTCACTGTGCTCCTGGAAATGGTTGTCTCTGAAATAAGGGCACAAGTTCTGTCTCGGTACCCAAGTGCTACGTGGCTGATCTTCCTACTCCCGGTGCTGACTTGGGGTGGAACTCAAAGCTTGGTGTCTCCCCGCCGCACACAGGGCTTGCACTGGGGGTAGCAGGCAGCTCCCCCCAGGAAAGAAGTCTGCCCTCGCCTCCACCCAAGGGACAGCACAGCGGGCTCTGTGCCATGAGCACCTGCCGTGGGAACACTGCACAGCAGGGACGATGCATGGAGGCTTGTGGCATCCAAGAGGCGTGCTGTCCGGGCGGGTCTCGGGCATCCTTGAGGGCCTGGGCAGAGCCATGCTTGGTAGATACTGTGGTGGGTGGGTGAATCTCAGACATCTCACTGTCCCGGAACTGCCGGGCCCTTCTGGGGGTTTATGTCTCTGGGACCGAAAACTGAGGCCTCTCTTAGGTTTCCTTCCCCAACTCAGAACACCAGTCTGTAATAAGAGAAATAAAATGGATTCTGTTGCTTCTTGTCTGGTTGCCTTTGAGCTGAACATATTTTAAAGTGTTTATTCGCATTCCAGAAAGGGTGTGAAAGGCTCTCTTCTTATCTTACGGACTCTCCCCCAAGTCTCGTGAGGTCATTGTTTTGCTCATTTTACACACTCAGAGAGGGAAAGAGCTGGCCCAAGGCCACACAGCTAGAGAACCAGAGCTCAGGTTGCCCTGAACTGGTGGCCCAGGCTCTTTCCAGTGCTTTCCATGCTGCTGGAAGGGCAGCTGTGGTTTAAAGGATGCTGAAAGGAATGAAATAATTGGGGATTTTAAAACTTGGAATTCCCTAATTGTTTAAATGCCATTAATTAGATTGAGGGGGATTTTAGGCCATTTCTGTTGGGTCAGGTCTCATACGAAGACCTGTCTCATGCCAGCCTGGTGACCTCACCTCCATCCGTCTCTCCTAGTCAGGTGGACACACAGTGGATCTGTGGAGCCCTGATGCTTTGAGAGAGAAAGAGGACACTATGGAAAATTAGGCCGGTGACGGGCATAACTGAGACCATCCAAGGCAAGCAGGGCGTATGGTCCCTCTGCTCACAGTAACAAGGGTCATTCACTCTGCAAATCCTCCTGGGCAGCCCCTGGGCGCCAGGCCCTCTGCTGGTCGTGAACCAGACCCACATCCCATCCTGGAAACCTGGTGGGTTTGGAGCACGTCTGCACATGTTGTTCACTCACGGCCTCGTCTGAGCCTCACGTGGAGATGACACCCCACTTGACAGGCAGGCTCTCAGACAAAGTGGCAGGGCCGGGGGCTCCCGAGGCCAGCCCGGGCGGCAAGAGAGAGCAGAGCACAGCTTGGTTCGGGAACTGACATTTTTCCTTGGACTGAGGAGTACGAAGCTGCTCCTTGGGGCACAGGTACCGTCACTACACCAGGGACAGGCAGGCCCCACCCTGTCCAGCTCCTGGCCTCCCCCCTCACATTGCCCCCTCTCCTTTCCTCCCTGCCCTCCCGGCCTCTTTTGCTCTCTCCATCGCTTCTCCCCCAAACATAAATATCAAAGCAGTTGTCGTCAGTCAGTTTATTAAATAACTGATAACTGATCCACCACATGGAAGCAAGTGATAGGCCAGCACGTCCTGGAAGTCTTCCGTCTTGATTAACTGCTACCTCTGCCCTCGGCCACCACTTTATTTGTACATAATTTGACTTATAGTTTCCAGTATAATTAACTTTAACGTGTATGGAAGAATCGCTACGGTGGGAACAAAGCCAGTTTCCTGAACGTGGCATGCTGTCTGATTTATAGTCTCTCTCACTTCAGGCGAGGAAGTCCGTTCAAGTGTTAAGTTTCTTAACTGAGGGAGAGGTAGAGTGTCCACAGATTATGAAATAGAATTCCAGGCTGGGAAACAGGTGTGAGGGTGGCCATTCAGGAGAATTCAGAGGCACCTCACCATGCTAGTTACTAATCCCTTCACTATAATGCATGGAGAGAAGGATTATTAGAGAACAAATAATGGTCCTGGCGCTTGTGGGGTTGCTGTGCGGCGCTGTGCAGGTACCAGGAACCCCGTTTCTGGAGTGACCCTGGAAGGATGCTGGGAGGGTGAGAGCCTGACCTTACAGGAGGTGGGAACATTGTGGGTTGGAGTCCGGGAGCCCCGGACAGGTGCGGATGGGCTGTTCCCTGGCCTCCCCGCCTGCGCCACCTGCGGGTCATCTCTGCCATCGCGTCCGGGTTTGCAGCGACTGCGCATGCGTGGAGGCAGGGTCCCGCCCCCGCCAGCATTCTTGATGCTTCCAAATTCGGGTGCAAGTTGAGCCAGTAAAACAAATTATAGAATTATAACACTTGAATCACTTGAAAGCTCCTTCTTGGACACTCCTGTTCCTCTGGGATATTCCGCTTTCTAACTCCACGCTCATTTTTGTGTGTCTGTCTGTCCCATTAGACTGTGAGCATCTTAGGGGCACCTTGCACCCCCGGAGCGTACCACGCAGCTGTGGGTGCCTCGAACGTGCCGGCGCAGGGGCGGCACCCTGAACGCGGGGGTTGTGTCTGTAGCTGCTCCCTCCCACCTGCTCAGAGCAGAACCTGGGCGGAGAGTTCACTTGCGTCCCCTATGGGTCTTAACAGGCAGGCCCTGTGCCCCCAGACCACAGAGGAGGGGGGCAAGAGACTTGGCCCGGGGTGACAGGTAGACGAAACAGGTGTCAGGGCTCTTTGCACTAGACTGGCCGCCTTCTGGAGCCTCCCAGTGAGTCACAAAGGCAATTTTGGGACAATGAAATGCCCCGAGGAGAGTTGCCATCCTGGTCACTGAGAAGCCCAGCAGCTTCCTGGCCAATACGCCCAACTTCTCCTTGCCCTCTGCTCTCGAGGACAGACGCAGCATCCCCAGGACCCAACAGCTGAAGTATCCGCTGCTACCTTCCTCTCTTGCTTTGCCTAAGCCCCAGGTGGAGCTCCTGACCAAGGTAGGAACAGGGGGAGACTCCAGCCTCAGGAAGGAGCCCACCCATCAGCTTCTCCCGACAGCCATGCCGCTGACTGCCTGGATTTCTGCTCAATTCAGGGGTCGCGATGATGCACGTACTACGCGCTCGGCAAGGTAGAGGCATGGTTTCCTGCCCACAGGAAATTCCCAAAGTCAGGAATGGGGCGTTGGTCCCTGAGGCATCCACAGTACCCAGGACGTCTATATCGAAGGCAAAAGCAGAGTAGACCTTCAGGTGGTCTGGTGTGGTCACTCCCCACAGCCCCACCCTGACCCACCGAAGTTCTTTTCAGGAGAGGGCTGGCCCCCGGCCAGAGTAGAAATCCCCCGAAGGCAACGTCTCTGTCTAATCTTGTTGATTAACAAGGCCACCTCCTATGCTCTGTGTCCAGAAGACACTCAGTAAATATTTGTTGAGTGAATAAACACGTAAACAAATCCCTATTACTGGCTCCTGGTTGTACTCAAATCAGCACTTCTTTAAAAATTCATGAGTGCCATAATGTTTCCCAGAGTGAGAGCAAACCATTTTATGAAATAAGCATGAATTTTCTATTAAAGAAAAGAGTATCAATTGATTAATATTCCCAAAGGGTACCTTTTTTGGTTTACCGCTGTGCCGCTGTTACAATTTTCCATAATTATATGGTGTTGATGGTAGTTTACTGGCAGAGCATCGATAACGAAAACTGTAACCCTGGAACTATTTTACTTAAAGTGTTTCGCCTTACCAGATGGAAACTAGTCAGTTAGCTGAGTGGAGGGTGGCAGAGAGGATAGACCCCCCCAAAACTGTAAGGAGGGGAAACACAGAATTGTCCTACATATCTGAATCCGTGTGATCTAAACAAATAGCAGGTAGGCTGTCTATTAGAAAACCTGTCGGGATGATTTAGACATGGAGGGAGAGTCTGAATCCTGAGTGGCACTGGGGGCTGGTGGTAGAAAATATCTTGATAGAAGTCAACATTCAGGGGTAGAGCCTGTTGAGAGAAACAATCCTGTAATCAAACAGTCCCACATTATTAAGAGAAGGTGTTTAAAGAGCGGTCCCTGGTGACGCAGTGGTTAAGAACCTGCCTGCCAATGCAGGGGACACGGGTTCGAGCCCTGGTCCGGGAAGGTCCCACATGCTGCGGAGCAACTAAGCCTGTGTGCCACAACTACTGAGCCCGCGTGACACAACTACTGAAGCCCACCTGCCTAGAACCCGTGCTCTGCAACAAGAGAAGCCACCGCAATGAGAAGCCTGCGCACTGCAGTGAAGAGTGACACCCGCTCGCCGCAACTAGAGAAAGCCACGTGCATAGCAGCAAAGACCCAACACAGCCAAAAATAAATAAATAAATCTTTTACAAAAATTAAAAGATAAATAACTAAAGAAAGGTCCGTGACGGAGGACTTGTTTATATCGTTCACTGTTGTACAGTAGGTGCCAGTAAGTAGTTGAATGAATGAATAAATGAAGCAACAGTTGACTTACTGAGATTAGACCCAAGCGACCTTGCTTCAGGCGTGAAGTGGGCCAGGCCTTCAGAAGGGACCCTGGCCCCTACCTCCTCTCCAGACACGAATAGTGTGTGTATCCACCATGGTTGAGGTGTCCAGGGAGGTTCCAAAGCAGCTTCTTTGAGTTCCGAAATATGGCGAGTTCTTTTCTTAGTTGCAATTTGCAGGCAAAATTTTCTTCCAAATAACCAGAGGTGCGGTTATAAATAATTCATGCACATTGTTTCCCAATTATCATTTTTCAGGAGATGCCGGCAGTTCTTTGAAGTCTTTCCTTCTTAAGGGACAGCGACCCACCCTGTTGAGCTGGGCCAAGCTTCTGCCCTAATTAGGCAGTTACACGAGAGACCTGGGCGAGGAGGGTGGATTTACTTTTAATAAAAGGAGATTAAAAACTCTGTATCTGCCGCATATTAAAGAAGATCGAAGCAAATTAAAATCCTCCCACAGCTGTGGGTAGTCGTGGTCTGAAAAGGAAGTGTTTCACTTGGAATTACTACAACTTCTTGCTTTGAGTCAGGAGAAAATTCAGGCTCCCCCAACCCCGATTTCAGAACCATCTGTTGGCGTTCTGCGCGAGAGTGCTGGGGATGGAGAGGCACTTTGAATCCGGACACCGGGCCCAGGTGTCCCCTGGTGGAGTGGCAGTCACAGGCTGTGTGATGAAGGAGGTAGAGTGGGAGCCGTGTGGCACGCTGCCCATCCAGGCTCCTGGTAAGGGGCCAGCTCGCACAGCCCAGCAGGAATTCAGGCAGACCTGCTCTTCCCAAGAGAAGCCAGGTCTCCAGGCTTTATGTAGACTCTCCCCCTTTTTAAGTATTTCAAACTAATTTAAATCCTTTTAAGTCATCAGCATACACCTACTCCTAGAACCCAGCGATTCCACTTATAGGCATTCACTTCAAGTGAATGAAAAACACTTGCCCACAAAAAAGACTTGCACCCAAGTTCATAACAGCTTTGCTCATAATAGCAAAAAACTGGGAAACAGCCCAAGTGTGTATCAAGAGAAGAACGGGTAAGCAACATGTGGTAGTCGTGCAGTGGAAAACTCTTCAGCAGTGAACAGGGGTGGACCTCTGACGCCCATGGCGACAAGGATGAGCCTTGGAAACCTGTTGAATTTAAGAAGCTGAACACAAAAGAGTATTGTGTTTCCATTTACAGGAGGTTCAAGAACAGGCAGAGCTAACCATCTCTGTAGATAGAAACCAGAATAGTGCATGCTTCTTGGGGTGCGGGAAGAGTGGACAAGAAGGAAGTTTCTGGAAAAGTGGCCAGTGCTCTTCATGTTGACTGCATGGGGGTATGCATTTGTCAAAACTCATCAAACCATAGGCTAAAGGTCTGCATTCGACTGCATGGAATCATATCTTTAAAATTGTATCTTTAAAAATAAAAGAAAAACTTTCAAAACCCAACGCACATCAAACCTAGACTGTCCGTGGATTACACTGCGTCAGCAGGCTTGGGTTTGTGACTTCCGTGCTTCAGTGAATTTTTACCCCTCGAAGCATCCAGGTGGAGAAGCACATCCCTCACCAGCAGGCGGGATGTGATGTGATAGGGGCGGGCGGGATGGGCAGGAGGGTCCCCCTCTCCAGATTGCTGCCCAGCCCATGCAATGGCACCATTTCGAATTTATTGCTAGGATTTTGACTTTCCTTCAAACGCAGTTTAGAGGAACATGTTCACCTCGTTCAGAGCAAGTGACAGTGACCTGTCAGCCTTCCTGTCTTCTTGGTCGGGGGACCTGTGCCGGCTGGGGTCTTGGGAGAATAGGGACAGAGGGCATAAAGCCCACCTTTGCCCTGGATCAGTCAGCCAGGCGGCTAGTGGAGTCCATCCTGTTCCTCCTTTCCTCTGCGAGGGTGTAGGGAGTGTGGGCGAGGAGGGTGCCCATCCAAGAGAAAAGGAGGCAGACGCACGCATGGAGCATCTGCTGTGGGACCGCAGAGCCAAGGAGCTGGGGGGCTCAGACACGGGGGAGATGGACAAGGCAGTTGCTCAAGGTGCACAGTGGGGAGCGGGTGGCCTGGAAGCAGGTACCTGGGTCTCCCGGGGCACGGATTGCTGGAGAGCTTGGCTGGGGTCAGAGAGCTGAGGGTCAAGAGGAGTTCGGCTGGCAGAGCAAGTGCAGAGGGGGATCTAAACAGCAGGGGCCAGTAATCTACGGGGAGCAAGGAGGCTGGCGTGTTTGCTGGGTGGGGGGAGGGGGGGGCTGGAAGGGGAGATGGGGCCACCACCCAAACCCACCCGGCCGTCTGGCCTCAACCCTGAGGGCAGTGGAAGCTACTGAAGAGTAGGATGTGACAGGATTTTCATTTGATGAAAATCGCGACCTTGGCAGCCTCGAAGGCCGGCTTCAGAGGGGCCGCTTCCTGCCTTCCCTGCGGGACCCACAGGGACCGCACACAGATCTGGCCCCAAATTCGGTGGGCTTCTCATCCCCGCGACACACCCGCAGACCGGCTGCTGCCCGCCACACGCGGCCCCCAGACTGAGAGTACATTCTGGACATTTTCAGAGAGCAAATGATTGATGGAGGTGGATTCTGGAGGCGATGGGAGCTTTGGAGTGGGCAGCATGAGAGGGACTTCTTAGATCCGTGCGTCCTGTCCAAAAATCTGAATCACAGTCCTTGACTGGATGGGAAGCTCAGTTCGCTCCCCGATGCTGCTTCCTGGGCTCCTGGTCCCACGCACGTCTTCAGGTGCCTTTCAAACAGCAAACAGAGCCATCAGGCTGCCCAGCGGCTTCTGGCTCCAAGTCAGACACGGTGCCTTCCTCTGCCAGCTCCCTGCCATCCTGCCTCTTGAATCTCCCGTGTCGTGGTCCAGTCAAAACAGGTCTTGTTCACGCAGCCAAAATCTATACTCGTGCGGCCTTGGCGATGCACATATTTCTTCCTTTCCCAGAAGTTTAGTGGGATAGGGTGGGACTGGTGAGCTGCCCAGAAGACTGCTGTAATTGCGGTGTTTCCACCTCTCCCCGCCAGGCTCGTCCTGGGCCTTCAATAGGCCCCAAGTGCTGGGGAGCAAGCCCTCAGGCCAGGCTCTGCTCTGTGGTGTTCTTGCTTCTCTAAATGCTGCACGTCTAGGGTCTTCTGTAGGATTTGCCTTCATAGCCAGAGCGTCAGCCTGGAGCACGGCTCTGCCACTCTGTGACGCTTTGATAGTGTGCCCTGCTTAAGCCCGGCCCATCTGCTCATTCACTCATCTGGTCATTGCTCAACAAATGAGTACCCACCATGTGCCCTGGGATTGTCCCCAAGGCTCCCCTTGGACCGGGGTTTCAGACCAAAGACAAGTTGGTGAATGGAGAGGAGGTGGGAAGGGTTGCTAGGGCAGGGTCCCGTGGGAGGTGCAGGGTGACAGCACCCATTGTGCCCCTCAAGGACCCCTGCCCTGCTGCATATGAGCTGTGAGGATGGACAGTCTGGCTTTGCCCAAACTCAGTGATGGTCCCTGTGCAGGGACCCTTGTTACAAGGAAGCACCAGGAGCCTCTCCAGGGAGATCAGGATTCTCTCCCTGGGCTCCCAAAAGGCTTTGCTGGGAGGTGGAAGCTGCGTGTGTGTGTGTGTGTGTGTGTGTGTGTGTGTGTGTGTGTGTGTGCTTTGCAAGGGGCTACTGTGGGAATGAAAGGCAGAGAAATTATGCCCAAAGCCAGGAAAACTGATCGCTGGTAATTGACGGTGGGCCTTCTTACTGAGATGTCAGAATTTAAGCAACCCAGTGATGTGCTTTAGATGCGACAAGGTGCACAGCTGTGCCTCAGAAAATCCCGACTTTGCTCTTGGCTCAAGGGTGACATCTTGCACCGATGCAAAGCCAGTTTTTACTTGATTTTGCTGATTGATCTCTTGACCCCAGATCCAGATATAATATCATCGGACCACAAATATAAGCAGTTTTTTCTCCACCGAATTTCTGCCGTTTGGTTGCCAGCAACAGAAACCTACTTAAGGACAGTTCAGTGTACAAAAGCAACTGCCTTGGTCTGACCGTGGGTCGGTATTTGGGTTTTAGAGCCTGGATAACTAGATAACTCTGGATCTAACCTCGCCTCAGTTTATATTAGATAACAAAACGACACACTGGGCTTTGGAATGACAAAATGGTCAGTGGCTTCTGCGGATCCCCTGGCCAGCTGGCCCGCCCCCTGGGAAGCCCTGCCTCCACTGTCCTCCGGGACTCCGACCCGCTGGTGCCTTTCCCTCCGGTTTCGTGTGGATCGAACTACCAAGAGCACAGCCCTGGACAAGCTCACAGCGCTGAGGCTCCTGGTCCAGCCTGGGGCCACCGGGAGGGATGGACTTTACTGGGAGCCACGTGAGTTGAGAGGCGTGGTTAAACCGTATCTCAGCCTGCTCAACCCAAGGAGAGGGCATTTGTGCGCAGGAGGTTAGAGGACCCAGGCGCTGAGACCCAACGTCTCGGGTGCAGGTGGCGTCCATCTTCCATGTGCTGTGCTGGCGTGGAGGAGACTGTGGCCTCCTCGGCGGGGCCAGGATCCTCATCCTGTGAGCCTCGGCAGCCAGAGCGAAAGCCCTGCGGGTTTGGGAGCTGCTCACAGAATGGAGGCAGAGGCTGGATTTAATGGAAGCTAAAGTGCAGTGATCGGCTGGCACCTTGTTCCACAGACACCTGCAGCCTCAGAGCGGCTTCTGCAGCCCTTCTCCCGGGGCCGCCTCCACCCTTCCCCAGGGAGTGGGCGCTCCGGAACGCACGCTGTTTCCAGAATTAGCCCAAGCAGAGCACTTGGAAGAAAGTCAAGCTGCAGCACCCTCCAAAGCCGAGAGTCTGTCATTCAGCGCTCCTGCCGGGACCCAGGGTCACACAGCGATCTCTTCTGCTTGCTTGCATTGTGCCCAGGAGTCTGGCCACCACCCATTACAGGACCTAGGTTGCCTGCTACAGAGGGGAAGAGAAAGGTCCAAAGACACCTTTAAAAATGCTCTTGGGGGGAAGCAAAGAAGGAAAAAAATGATGCTGGAGTTCCAAGTTTCTTACTGGATCTTTCCCCTTTTGCTTCTCCTGAGGCTGCTTTTAGGTGAAGGGTCACCATCTTTATTTGACGTTTTTGTCGATCCTACGTCTTTTTCCCAAAGGCTTTGATTTCCAGTGTAATCAACCTCAGTTTTCAGGAACGATTGTAGAATGTGCATTTAGTTATTGATCACTGGCCGAGCTCTGTGCCCAGGCGATCGGCATACTTGCTGAGTTAAATTAACCCAAGGCTGCAGCAAGGATATCTAAGCAATTAGATGGAGGGTGTCGGCTTACAGTCCCTGGAGGTAGGGATGGAAGTGTCGGCTTATTTACGGACCCTGTTTGAAGGACGTCACAAATTGATTTACTGACACAGCCCAGGTGAAAGCTGAGTGGAAGGCACAAGGTAGAGGAAGTGGTCTTACCTGATCATCCCCTCGGAGGTGTCCTGACCATATTCTGAAGCCCCGGAGAACTCTTCACATGCCTCACTTAAAGCACAAGCCCCTCCTCCCTCAGCAGCACCTGGGCTCCCCAGGGGCACCCAGCACCCCTACTCCTTGCAGGTGCGCTTGTTAGGCAGGACCCTAGATGAGGGCCGAATGAGAAAGCAGGGCAGGCCAGGGCTCCCCAGACTCTTTGAAAATGGTGTCTGTGCCTCTGAGAATCTTCCTGCAGCGGCAGGTGGATCCACATGGCCCTGATGGGTGTTCTTTCCAGCTGTTAGTGAAATTCGGGTCCAGAAAAGGAGGCATGGCAGCTTCAGAGTGGTGAGGGCCTGTCCTTCCCCGACCCCAAGCCGTCCCCCCGGCAGAGGCCCAGGCCTTCCCTTGGCCTCCTTCTGGCAACGTCCCTACAATGTTACTGGATGCTTTGCAAACTCTGCCCTCCCCCTGTGTAGTACCTCCCCGCCACGCTCCCCGCCCTCAGGAAATGCAAGACCCCAAGATGGCATGACTCCCAGGAGATCACATTCAAGTTCAGAAGAGGGAGTAGACGGGAAGCCACATGGATCAAAACCCACCCGCTGTAGGCACCAGCAGAGACCGCCAGGGCGCTGGGCTAGGGTGGAGAGAGCAGAGCTTCCCAGGGCAGGGGCAGGGCCCTGGAGGTCGGTGTGCTGCCCAAGTGCACGAAGGCATGGGTGGCGTCCGCCCAGGAGAGCCGCGTGGACAGGCCCGAAATGATGGCTCAGGTGGAAAGAAACCACCATCGCTGAAGAGTCACCCTCAGTGAGTTTGTAGTGCTTTGGGCTGTAGCACCAGGACATCGCCGTGAATATTAAGGTACAATATGATGAGAACAAAAAAGAATCCTAGTACCTTTCCCAGGGAGTAAAGATCACCATTCGTATTTGCTACACATAAATTGATAGCACCCTCCCCTAGGGCCATGGTGATTTCGGATTGAAACAGTAACAAGAACTGAGAAGGCATTGGGGCAGGATCCTTGGTGTCTGTTAATTGTTGTTTGCTTATATCTGTAGAGGTTAACTTTCTGTCTTCTGGGCCTTTTTTTCTGGCTCATAAACAGTTATTCTGCAATAAGAACTTGGTTGGTTTTGGTAAGATCTAAAGACGATCCCAACAGAACCGTCTTGTCACTGCTGAGGTCGTAATCTTTATTGAAGAAAGGATTCAGTGATGTTATATCTTCTGTGAAATGACAATCAGCTACTGCAAGTGTAGGAAAGATTAATTATTGGTAATTCGTGAAGCTCACGAACAATTGATGGTGAGACATTGTTCACAGTATTTCAGGTGAGGCTGCAGAACCTTTGTCATCTCTGGTTTTACGTAACTGCCACTCAGGATGGAGAGTCACACTTAGAGGTTTTCAGGGGTTTCTTCCTTTGTTCTTTTTTGATAATAAGAAGGATGGTTTTCTTTTCAATAGGGAAAAAAAACTTCTGCAATAAAAGTCTAGTTGTACTTCATTCCTGTCTTATTTGGCCCCAACTGTGGAAACATGGTCAGTTTCATGTTCCCTAGTAGGTGACTGGTCGGTGGGCTCGTTGGTGTTTAAACACATTCAAGTACAGCTTTGGGGTCGGTGAAAATGTGCTTTGGAGAAGCTTCCTTGGATCTTCAGTCACCTGTCAATCTGTTGTCCCTATTGTAATGGAGAAAAACTTAATTCTTACGGAAGAAGCTCTTCACTTTTTCTTCACAGAGGGCACGTTGCGTAATTGGAACTTGCAACTTCTGTAGGAAATTGAAATTATCCCCTAACAGACTTACAGACATGCCTGTGTTCTTACGGGTCCTTCCTAGTGGCCAGGGAAGAGTGCTGCCATGTCCTCGGCCCCTCGCTGGGCTGATCTGCCCCAAGTATCAGGCCCTATTCAGTTGGGCAGGCAGGGAATTCAGCGTGGACCAGTACACGGGAGGTTCAGATACACAGGGGCTTTACGTCGTCCTTGTGATTTTTCAGAATTCTTTGATGAAATCCGTTTCAGCCTATAGTCCACAAGTGTGCACACAGGTCTTCAGGAATGCGTATAAAGTAAAGCACAGAGATGAGTTATAAAGGACCTTTTACTCTTAGACGTAATGGACTTCCTGAATTCTTTGAAGAGCAGCTGCCACTCTCGGTTGCTGTGTCAGCATCAGCAGTAGTAGATTTGGTGGAATTCCCAGTGCGGACACTTTGCTTGGGATCCTCTGTCCGTTCCTTTGACGGGCCCCTGCTTTGCTCAGGGAAATGCCTTCTCCAGGCTCTAAGCCTCACACTAAGGAGGTAAGCTCAGCACGTGGCCAGCTGAGGATGGAGTAACAGTCGGTTTATTGCCCCACTTTCCGGACAAGTAAACTGAGACATCCATCCACAGCCACCTGCTTTCTCCCCCTGAATCTAATAACTGAAAGTTTCCAAGAGACCAGTCACATTTGGGCAGAGGTTGAACTTCCAGGGCTCGTATTCCCCCACACTGTACACCCTCCTCTTCCAGAATGTACCCGTTCATCCAACAAATCAAATCTTGTTCTCGAATCATGTAAAGTTCAGTTTACAGGAGCCAACTTGGGCGTGGAAGCCGGGTCCTGTGCGCCCTGTGCCTGCACGTTCCCTGTAGACCTGAGCCTGTCCACGCAGCCTCGCCCTGTGTACCTGAGCAATCAGTGCCCATTTACAGGCAGCTCCTGCACACCTGGTCTCCTTTGAGCCCCCAATCTCATGAACACGAGAGAAGAACGTGACATGAGGACAAGAGAGAGATTAAAGTAAATGTCGTGTACCCTCTGCCCTGCCATGGAGGACAAATTACCTACTTTTTAGGAAAAAGTTGAGTGGTGAAAGATCCAAGTCCAATCACCATGTTAAATTCTACTGACTTTACTAAACAGAAAGGATTTCATGTTGAGACTTTTACTTTAGACAGTCCTCAAACCAAGCCTGTGATGTTTGTAACAAAACTCCCAGTTCTGCTGGGAAAACTCCCACATTCCCAGGGAGTCTCAGATGAGGGTCTGGGGCTGCCCTTGTCTGCGTCTGCCTGGGCTGGGCCAGGGGAGCTCAGGACCAAGGACTGGCCAGAGATCCACTTACTTGCGACCACGTTCATCACTAGTGCTGGTGTAGTGCAGTTTCCGGCCCCATGCCTGGAAGGGTCTGAATTGCCAGGACTTCAGTGAGACCCAGAATCTGGAAAATCTGCCCCGTTAGGTGAATGGTCTGAGCTTGTGCTCTAGTTTTCTACAGGAGAGTGAAAGTCAGTGTCACGGCAGACTAACTCCCAAACTGGACACGTGGAAATCTCCATTGCCATGACCACTGGAGGAGAAAGGACGTCAACAGCCCTGCACTGCAGGGTCACAGCTACCACGGAGGAAGGACTTGCGCACCCTGGCGGGCAGGTCTTGGGGCCCAGGGGCCAGCCCTGCCAGTTCCCACGGCCTCGCAGCGATCAGCCCTTCCTTTGCCTGTCCCCTGGTTCTCCCAGATCTGTCTGACTCTTCCTTCCTAGTCTGTTTGACTTTCTTTTCTCCGGGAGCCTCTAGGCGTCAGTGGTCCCAGTGTTCACCCCGTGCCCCATTTCTTCTTTCACTTTTGCTTTTCTCAGGTCCTTCAGCCATTGCCAAGGTCACCTGCCTGCTGGCAGCTCCCAAGCTCCACCTCCAGCCAGAACCCCCTCGGAGCGGCACACCTGCCTGATGGACGTGACCTGCCGGGTGGTCCACAGGGCTGCAAACTTGACCCTGAAGGCACTGTCCCGCCCCTCCTCCAAGCCAGCTCCTCCCCGAGGTCACTTTCTCCATAGAACTCCTCTCTGTTCTCTGGCCTATACGCCCCTCCTTCCAGCGAGTTACAGACCACGACCCTGACACCCTCTGATAGGGGAACCAGATATAGCAAATTAAAACCAGCCAAAGGAAGCCCAGCGAAATGTGAGTTCCCAGTAAACAGCAGATGACTCTCAGTATAAGTATCCCCGTGAAATATTTGGGACGCACTGATACCTGGGTGCTCCGTGTTTTATCTGGCAGCCCTACTTCCCAAGTATTTCTCCAGTCTTTCTGGGCACGCATTTCCGATCCTTCCCATTCCTTGCACGGATGCTGCTGTCTTCCAGACACACCGAGCTCCACCGAGACATCAGGACCCTATCCTCTCCCGTGTGCAAGGCTTTTAAACCTGCAAACCACCCAGCGTGGCTGTGTCACTGCCCGCTCATGACGAGCAGTCCCAGCGGCCCTGAATTACTCGTCGTACCGGACCCATCATTTAGCCAAAGGGCCTCGCAGATAAAATATGTAAAAGTACGTTGCTGCGTTGCGGCCGGCCTGCTGTCCCTCTGCTGTGGCATGTCCCACTCACGGCAACATGTGCCCTTTGCCTGGATTTGGAGTGTGCCGGCCTGCAGGGGGTGCCTCTCACCTGCCCTGTGGCCGTGAGTTCTCTGGGCTTCCCCAGTGGTGGTAAATCGTGAACTCTGGGTTGGGCATGAATGGGCTGCAGGTGGGTGTGTGTTTACAGACAGGGGTGGGAATCGAGGGGCCCCGGCAAGGAAAGCCCCCAAAACTCCCAAGGGTGGAAAGGTCGGCAGACTGCTTTGCTCTAGCCTTAGTGATAGGGAACACCCCACGCAGCAGGGTGCCCGCAGCTCTGCGCACTCCTTCTGCAACTCAGCATCCCCAGCGCCACCTCCCTGCACCTGCGACAAACCTCTCACCTGCCCGCGCTGCCCGCGGCCTCATGGCGCATCTTTACACTTTGGAAGCTGCCCTTCGGGAGCGCAGAGAAGTGGGGAGGAAGAGGCCTGCGGGGGGAAAGCCGAGCCCCACGTGCCGTGCAGTACACGAGCGTGTGCGCCCCGTGGGAGCGGGCGAGTGCCAGAGTCCCGCGCCGGGCGTGGGGACTGAGGGCCTCCGGGAGCTGGGATGGCCAGCCTGGGCCTGTCCCCTGGGCCTGTCCCCGTGGTGTTCACAGGGGAGGGCAACTTCCTTTCCGGCTCTGGCCCCACCGTTTCCCACACACCAAGTGTCTTCACGTCTCTGCCGTTTGTGGTTAGAACCGGCCTGGTTGGGACGCTGTAAGCTGCCCTCCAGGCTGGCCGCCGAGGCCCTGGGAGGTGGGAGGCTGCACAGACTCGAGCTGCCCTCACTCCTCACCCCCACTGGTCCAGGATGGCTCTGCTCAGAGACCTTCCTGCCAGACAGCAGAGAGCCCCAGAGAACCTCAGAGACAGCACGTGTGGCCCAAGCCCGGGGCCGATGGGGCCGTGTCTGAGGGCTGACCCACACCCGTCCATCCGGGCTCCATTTCGAGGACTCACTTGTCCTTGAATTAAACACATGGCCCATCTTCTCTCTGAGGTGAGAACTCTCAAAGTCCCTGCAAGTCATTCCTCTGAGAATCGTGATGAAAAGTAACCACGCAGAGGGTTTGGACGATAGGTCGACGTGCTCGTTGCTCGCCGTTTTCAGGATCTACTTTTCTTTGTGAGGCCCGTGGACCTCGGTGAGCTTGACGCAAACCTTAGATAGTGGAGAGCAGAGAGGCCCCTTCTGCTCCTAAAAGCAGGCAGCACTCTGTTTCCTAAACATATCACTTGGTCATCAAACGGCAAGACACATTTTCAGATGCTGTTACATCAGCTGATTTTATTGTATCAATATTTCCCCCAGTTAAAAGGGAGAGAATTTAGTTAGCTCTGCGGAGGGGCCATTTTTCCCAATGGATTGAGAACTCGTGGCCTCAAATTTGGTAAAAGACTGTGGTATCCATTATTCCGAGGCCAAGTAACGTCACCTAACGGTGGCCGTGATGTCTGCTTTCCTCACACCCGTCTCCCCACGCTGCGTCCTCTCACTCAGGACCCAGCCTCTCCTTGAGCTGAGTTCTCTAGTTCTCTTGTCTCGGGGATTCGCTGAGCCCAGGACGTGCCTCAGGCTGCGGACAGGGCACCCTCATTCCCCCAGTGCTCTCTGCCCTGACAGCCTGGGTGGTGGCCAGCAACTCACCCTCTGACCTCCCTTGTCCTTGTCTGTCCGAGGCAGAGGTGGCGCCCGCCTCTCTGGGCGGCTGTCAGGGGAGGCTCAGACGAGGGGACCCTGGGGGACGCGACGGGCGACTCAGGCCCTGCCTGGCCGAGCTGCCCAGGCTTGCCTCCTCCATTTCCTCCTGGCTGTCTTCCCCCTTTTTCTCTCCTAACACATGGGCTTCCTGGCTGGTCTCCTTTTCATGATGTTTCAGCGGTTTGACATTTAGACCTGTGCAAGTTACCTTTGTCCAAAGGCAATTAAGTCCCAACCTCCACCGGCTATGATGAAAAGCACCCTTTTGCATCTTTTCCTTTTTAACAAGCAAAGCCTTCTCTGAAAAGGCGGGATGGCTGTGGATACAGGGGGACCTTGCTGAGTCTGCGCACCTTCCTGCTTCAGGGGGTCTTACAATTGTTATTGGAATCTCTCGTGTATAAGTATATTCACCCCTGAAGCTTGGGAAAGGTCTGGGCTTGTTTCTCCTTTACCGTGAAAATACAGCTTTCTTCTTCTTTTTATTCTTCCCCAATGCATAGAAAAGTAATAATTTTGCCCCGTGGGTAATATTGTCCTGATTTTCTAGAAGACAGGCGTGGTGGGATCAGGTACCAGATACCTAGGTAATCAAGGCCCCAAGGCTCGTAGCGGTCCCTGCTTTCTCAAGGGTTTATCAGGAGGCTGCGAGGGGCTCAGCTCTGTGCCCGGCAGGCAGAAAGGGCTTGACTTGTCTTATTAGGGGTCATTTCAGAAAACTGGTGCTGCCCTGTCCTGTCTGTTTCCTAGGCGAGCAGCTGAGGAAGCCCGCTGTCTGTCTGTGCTCCTGGCGGTGGTTTTCCAAGCACAGTCCTTTCTCAGGGGCCTGAGGGATGGAGGGATGCCCGGAGCCCCAGGTTCATCTCTCACCGACCCGCACCCCACGGGTGTCGAGCGGTAACCCCGACTGTAGGTGAACAGCAGTGCTTGTTGGCTTTCTGGGATCATTGAGGCACCATGTGTGATCATCCTGGTCGAAGCTGCCTTTCTGCCCTCGGGATTCGTCGGCAGGCAGAAGGCTCGTCCTCCTGGCCTTCGCTTTGCTCCCTCGCCCGGAAGGGTGCGGGCAGCGTGTGCATAACTGCAGGCCTGGGAGCGTGTGAAACTCGCCATCCGCGCGTACAACCCGCCAGGCTTTGTGCACACGTGGCCTTGAAGGGTATGTAAAGCGGTTTGGGGTCACCTGAGAGGGGCCGATGGCTGGCCTTTCTCTTTCCGCTTGCCCTCCACTGAGGGCCTGGGTAAGCAGCTGCAGAGAGAGCCCCTCGCCTGCGCCAGAGCTGCCCCCTCCAGTCGGGAGACCTGGCCGGCTGAGATGGCAGGGGGTGACAGCAGCGGGAGGCTGCCGAGGGGCCTGGGGGCAAAGGGCGTGTGTACCCCGAGCCTCCCGCAGGGAGAGCCGGGCAGGCAGAGGGAGGCCATCGGGTGGTTCCGTCCGACTTTGGCCAGGGCCCTGGCAGCTTGCCTCTGCTCTGGAGACCAGAGGAGCATGGGTTGGGTTCCTAGAGAGCACTGAGCTTCCCCAGCCTGTCTCATCCATTATCCTCAGAACCTTCCAGAGAGGGCGGGTGGCAGACGTTCTAAGCCACGGTGCTCGGGGGAGGTGAGGAACCGTTTCTGTCTGCAGTTAGGTGAAGGATCTGCACGGCTCTGCCTGCCTCCGGGCCAGGGTTGGGTGGGGGAGGGGGTGTGTCTCTGTGGAGCCTGGAGGCCTCGCCCCGGGAGGACACACGCAGCCCCCCTGGGACCTGAGCCCCCCGCCTGAGCAGGTGGAGTCGCCCACCCTGAGCTCTCCCACCTTCTCCTTTCTCCAGCTGCCTCTGAAGGTCACTGTGACCGGCGTTCCCCAGGAAAGACTGGGGAGCAGGGGACACAGTGCCCTTGGCCCTGGCTCTGTCCCGCCTGGGCAGGTGACAAGAGGCATGGGCTGTGCCTAGCTGGAGGAGGCTCGCACTGCTTCTGCTCCTGGCCCGCAGCTCCCAGCACAGCTGAGGGACCCGTCACTAAAGCCCAGGGGGACAAGCGAGAAAGGCCATGTGTCCGGGTTGGGGCCGACTTTGGGCTCTGATTATGGGCTGGCTAAGGCCCCTGCACAGCCGGGCTGGGCGCACGCACTTGGGCTCAGGGACTGCCGGCGCCTTGCCCCACCTACGTGCATTGGTGGTTCCTGGGCATCAGTGTGGCAACAGCCGGATCTGTCCAAGCTGTTTCTGAAGCTTGTTTGCAGAGAAATGGTTCTTTTGTGGGACAACGGGGAGCTTATCTCCCTTGACAAAGATCATCCCAGGAGGGCACGACCTCCACAGACGTTCTTGACCACAGAGTGAGTGAGGATCCAGGCTCCGGGCCAGCGGGCTTTGACGTGGAAATAGCAGCTGCTTTCTCCGCCCCAGGCTGTGCCCTGGCTGCTTCCAGGGGGAGTGATGGGGCGGAGGTCTTCTCAGGAAATAGTAGCATTCACTTGGCTGAGTTTAAAGTCTCCCTGCAGCACCCGTGGTGCCCCAGTAGTTCTAATAACCAGCCCAGGCCGATGAGTTAACAAGATTCACTCACAGTTATTATCTCATTGGATCCTCTTGTTTTACTAATTGGGAAGGGAGGTCAGAGAGGTGACGTGGCCTGGCAAAGACCTTCATCCGGTGGGGGCGGGAGAGGAGAGAGAGAGAGGGTGAGAGCAACAGAGATACAGAGACAGAGAGACACTAAACGCAGCTGGGCCTTCAGTCCCAGTAGAAGATGGACAGGAACCTGCTCTGCTTTGCCTAAGGGGTTTATTTCCTTCCACCACGTTCCCTGAGCATCTCCCCTGTGCCAGATGGACGCACGCATGAGAGCAGCTCCGCCCTCAGGAAGCCCCGGGGTAGGAGTCATTCTGCCCAGTGGAGTGAGCTTTACTACAGTCCTGCTGGAAAGCTTTTCCTGGATGTCTTTAAGGTAACCCTCCTCAGCGTTGTCAGGAGAGACCCTCGGGCTTCCTTATCCTGGGCAGGTCCTGGGGCTTCCTAAGGACCACGTTCTCTGCATGGGGGGGCCCCCCTGCTTCCTCCTCCCACTTCCCACCGTGGACCGGTTGACTCCTCATTGAGAAGACACCCCTCTCCTCAGGCGGCTTTTCAGACCTCCCTGCACAGGGTAGATGTCCCCGCCAGGTGCCACCTCACCGTGTGTAGCCCCCTCCTGGCACATCAGAGTTGCATTGTCATTATTTAGTTATTTCCTGTCTCCTGCTGAAACATGAGCTCTGAGGGAGGAAAAGGCGGTGCTCAATTTGTCCTGTTGTCTCTCCAGACTTTGGCAAACAGTCGACTCGGTAAATATCACTGAAAGAGGAAAGAACGAATGAACAAATAATCAGCCCAACAGACCGTTGCAGGTTTACAGGGTTCACACAAGAGCCAGTAAACTCATGCCTTTGAAATCAGACGTGTGTGTAAACCTAGCCACCGAGGTTTAGTCCACCCATCCCTGTCTGTAGGCATCTCCACGTCTCATCCCAGGTGGGTGGAAGCAGCGTGGTCTGAGGTTCACCCAGCGGGGGTCACCCGGCCCTTGGAGTTGGCCACCTTCTCCTCTGTCATCTACACTGCTGAGTGGAGGGTCGGTGGAGACCCATTTATCACTAGCCTTTCCCTGAGTCCCAAGGCACTGCTGCATCAGCCTCTACTTTGCAGCTGTTTTAGGAGCTCTGTGCCTGAGGATGGTGGATGGAAGATGCAGGACGTAGTGCTCCGCAAACATGACTTTTCATTTAGATCAAACGGCTCTTCTTCGTTGATTTTGCCTGTTTTCAGCTCCAAGTGTCGTTGTGCACTTACCGAAGGTGAAGTGATAGGTGTTAATGCTCCCGGAGCAGACGATCCTCACAAACCGTCAAACGAGGCCAGTGTGAGATCAGAGTCATTGTCAAATAGTGATTTGCAAACAGAAAATCAGTTAATTCCAATCTTAGTTCAGTGGTTTTTCCATTTCACGGAATCCAACCACAACTTGAAAGTTTGCTCCGTCAAAGATAAGCACCTGACGTGATTGCTGACGTCACTGCAAATTTGATGAAAGAATCCAACATCTATGATACAGTTATTTGTTTTATAGGATAATATAAATGTTTGTGGTAAGTGTATCACCCTCAGAATTGATTGTGGTGTACAAGTAATTCATAATTGTGTCCAAACCAACGGGATGTTCTGTCCGTTAAAATAGAAGCTGTAGATGTCAGACTTTATAAATGGTGAAAACTACAAGAGTAATTGAACTAAAAATGTATGGTAATGAAGCCGATGTATACTTCGGCTTATAGCATGCATTCTTCCTTCTCTATTCAGCGTCATATTTCAGAAACGTTTAGGCCGTCAAAGAATTACTTTGTAAATCAATCTGAGTGTCCAAAGGTGGTGAACTTTTCTCTGAATGAGGCCCTAAATGTTGGCTTCATTCTGTTATAAATTAGTTGGAAATATTTAATAGTAGCCATCAACAAACAGAACACCAAAAAACACAACCACAGAACAAAACAAAAACTCTCAGCTTTGAGACTTCTATAGAGTTACAAGTATTAAAAACATAGTTTATGAACAGGAAGACATTAAAATTCCTACAAAAGCAAGGAAGGGATAAACAAATTCAGTGATGAGAGCTCACAAGATGCTATTTTGAAAAAAATTACAGGCAATTTCATGAAGAAATGTAAATATTAAGGATATTGAAGAATATTTTAAAAGTGAAACATACTAAGAACAGACAAGGCTAAGAAACTTATTGGAGCAGGTGAACATGTACTGAGAATAAATATTCTGTTCATGTTCTTATTTTATTTCCATAAAGACAATATAAAAAGGCTTTCCCCCCCAAATATTGCTGTAATGTGCATTGATACGTTAATTTTGTCATCCAGAATTTTTTCTTAAGTTTTAAAAAGAGTTTTTGAACAGAACTCCTTAATAGTTTCCCATTTTAATAAGACCAAAATGCTCTTCAATAATTATTTTAGAAAGCATATAGCTTTAGTTGTTTTAGCCCCTCCTTCACTCTCAAAAGGGTCCTGATTTGGATGAGAAAGTATACGGCGCCCATTCTGAGGGCTCTAAGTGCAATGGCTGTAAATCTCGAGCATGATGGCTCCCAAATCCTCATCTGCTCCTTTGTGAAGGAGCCTCGTCTGTTTTATCAATGTAATCGAGAACAGAAGAACCACCTGGGAAGGGCTGGAGCTGCAGAAGGAAAACACTACCCTCTTGGGGACGCAGGGGGCAGTCTGGTTCAGTCTGCCAGGACACCCAGGGCTACTTGGAAAGGGCACTTCCAGGCCCCGCTGGGCAGGAGGGGTCAGCCAGGCAGCCCCTCCTCAAAGACACCGGCTCAGGGAAGGCGCCAGCCCTCAAAGCGCTGAAGATCCCAATCGTCTGGGGTGGCTGGGACAGTACCCGGTCTGCTTGGGTCACCCAACACCCAAATGACTGTAACTCACACCGGGTGGTAGGACCCCAGGGAGCAAGCGTCAGTCTCAGACTTGCTGGACCTCAGAAGCTGATGGGACAAGTCAAGGGAAAGGAGAGATGGGGAAGCTTGTGAACCAGGGCTGGGGGGAGTGGGCAGGGGGCGGGAGAAGCCCTCTCCTGCTCTGGTTCCACCTCCATCTGCTTCTGTCCTCCTTCTGTCCCCCAGCTGCCACTGCCCGGTCTCCCGCCCAGTTCCCCTTCCCGTCCCTAAGCCAAGCACCCCAATCCTCACCTGTCTCCCACTTACCCTTGGAGTGAACTCAAGCCCACCTCTCCCTTCCAGCCAATCCCCAGACCCCCCTCCTCTTGGTGGTCTCCACTAGAATGGCCCACAGCCCCCTGAAATACAACTTGTCATCCCGCTGCAAGGACAGCAGGACATTTCCCGTGGGATTTCGGTGAGGGTGGGGGAGGAACTTTATCTCAGAAGCTCAGCTAGCCTGTCACACGTCATAGGAGCCCCCCAAAGCGGGGACCCACTCCCCCCGTCTCAGCTGATGTCCCCTCCCATCCACCCCCCAATATGGAAATCCCAGCGCCTCTGACACCCGACTCTTCACCACGTCTAGCTGATTACCATCCACATGGATTCCACCCTTGACCCCCCTCACATGCTGCCTCCCTTCCACTCCCATGGTCCTGCTTTAGCCCAGACCTACTCCATCTATTGCCTAGACCAGCACATCTCAAATTGTAACGCACATAGGAACCACCTAGGGACCTTCCGAGAGGGTGAGAGGTCTGGGTGGGACCTGGGATCCTGCATTCCTAACCAGCTCCCAGGTGAAGCCCATGCTCCAGGACCATCCTGGGGCAGCAAAGGCTACATCACCCCCCGCTTCCCTCCCCATCTTAACAGTGGCTCCTGATGGCTTCCAGTCACTCGAAACTTCCATGGCGGTTCATTGCTCAGAGCCAAGGTTTTCGGCTTCAGTCTGTGTAAAACCCATCACTGCCCATATATTTGGATTTCCAACATCTGGAATCTGGAGTTAGGCCCAGGAATTGGCATCTTTGTTTAATGCCCCCAGTGGTTCTAATAATGTAGGTTTTCGGCGGGGGTTGTTTTGGTTTTGGGGGGTTTTATTTATTTATTTTTGGCTGTACCTCCAGGCTTGTGGGATCTTAGTTCCCCAACCACGGACTGAACCTGGGCCCCAACATTGAAAGCACCGAGTCCTAAACACTGTACTGTGAGGGGGCTCTGATAGTCTAGGTTGTTGATGGAAAATGAGCCTTTAATACCAAACCAAACGCTTTACCGTGGCACTCAAGGGCCTTCTCAACGCAGTCCCATCTTTCTGCCTCGCTCATCCCTGCTATACCTTCACGTACCAGAAGTCCAGCAGAACAAACCGTCCACTGTCTGGACAGTAGGTCGTGCTGTCGTCTCCCTCAAGCCCCTGTCCGTCCCCTCTGTGTCCTGGAGGGACCGCTTAGCCCTCCACCCCTGGGGAGCCTTGGTGACCTCCCAGGTGAATCACCGCCCCCATCTTCCTTCCTTGGTGCTGTGGCCTCATGTCTCCAGAGCGTGAGAGTGGGTGTCTCAGGGGTAGCTGTTTCCCACTCGTCCTTCCAGCTCAGGAGGGCTGCTTTAGGGCAGGGACAGGTCTGTATTCATCTTTGCATCTCCAGGACCAAGTGGGCTGCCTGCCCCAGAGCCATTTCCTAAAGAATAGTATTGAAAAGGCATCAAATGGGGTTTAGAAAAAGACAATTTTAATCAAATGTGTAGCTGGCTGAGTTTTGAAGGGTGTAAAAATAAAGTCTGCTTTGTTGGAAATCATCTGTTTTGATAATCTCAGTTTTGGAGAGCAATGTGCTTTATGCCCCACAGTACTTCACATTTGGTGAGCACACAAGCACTGATTAAATACAAATCACTCAAAGTCAGTATAGATTTAATTACTGTTTGAAGCATTATTTTTGTACTGATTCGTGTCTGTGTTTATCGGGTAGCTTGTGCAAACCCTTTGAGGGTGAATGGCCAGGGACTGGCAAGCTGTCTTTGGCCTCTTAAGGGCTACGATTAAGGGACTCTAGGTGGTGGGCTGGGTTTGAATTCTGCAACGTTTAGTGCCCTCTGCTGGTCACACCAGACAAATCACCTGCTGCTCCAGGAGGCCCTTGCAGAACTCATGGTGTCTGATTCCTGATAAGCTGGTCTTGTCTGGCCTCTCTTTAGATCGTTGAACATTTGGAAAGGAGGGTTTTTAAATTAATGCATGGAAGAGAAAAATGTTCCACCTAGGAATTCTGCCTCTCTGGGTTGTATTAAACCAATTAATACCTTCTAATCAATTACACTACAATTTACTCAAATATATTTTTTTAGTGATCTCATTTTCTTTTCTCATTTTTTATTGAAGTATAGTTAATTTCCAGTATTGTGTTAGTTTCAAGTGTACAGCAAAGTACAGCAAAGTGATTCAGTTATATATATATATTCTTATATATATGAGATTCAGTTTTATGTATATTTTTATATTTATATATTTTACATACACTTTTTTCAGATCCTTTTCCATTGTAGGATATTACAAGATATTGGGTAGAGTTCCCTGTGCTCTACAGTAGGTCCTTGTTGTTTACCTATTTTACATATAGTAGTGTGTACCCGCTAATCCCAAACTCCTAATTTATCCCTCCCCACCTCCACTATCCCCTTTGGTAACCACGAGTTTGTTTTTTTATGTCTGCGAGTCTGTTTCTCTTTTGTAATAAGTTCGTTTGGATCATTTTGTTAGATTCCACATATAAGTGACATCATGTGATATCTGTCCTTCTCTGTCTGACTCACTTCACTTAATGTGATCATCTCTAGATCCATCCATGTTTCTGCAAATGGCATCATTTCGTTCTAGGAAGGAGTAATATTCCGTTGTATGTGTACTGCATCTTTATCCATATATTAAGAGCGTCAAAACAGTGCTCAACAACAACTTTCTAATGCAGTGTATGCAGAGTGCCTGTCAGGGGTTGAGGGCTTTTGTCTCCAGCGGCCCAGGATTGGGATAGCGGCTCCTGAGTTTCCTCCGGACTGGATATGGACCAGCTCCCCCGTGGGGCCTCAGTTGCTCCGTCCTGGAGGGATTTCTGTGAGGGTGATACCCATAGAAAGGGTGTAGCACACAGTAGGTGCTCACGGAGCGAGAGCTATTTTGCATGTATGGCTCACTTAGTAAATCTAAAATATATTTTGGAAACAAGAAAGAAGAAGGAACTAAAAGTGTTGATCGTGACTGTGGTGGTTGTTCTGGGATAACTGTCATAATGTGCTCAGAATGGTTTCATTTTAATAGTGGCGATTGCTAGAAAATGATTGGGTTTTTTTGCGTTCACTCAGCGCCTTCTCTAATTACAAGTGTTTCTTGGCTTTGGTCCATTCGTATTCCCGAGGGAGGCTTCTTGCAGGAAAGTGCCATCTGTAGGGCTGGGCGCCCGGGCTGACCGTGGACAGGGCTCGTGGATGGAAACAGAGGAGGGCGTCCAGGAGGGAGGACACGCCTGCATCATTAGCACCAGATCCCACCCGGCAGGTGCCACTGCCCACCTTCAGCTGCAGGGAGCCCTCGGGATGGGTTTCTATACCACCAATCACTATCATGATTCCCAAGGATTTATGGTGTCTTTGCCAAAACGGAGCGCTGAGTAGGAGGTCCCAGGTGACCGCCTGCAGGTCTCCTGGGCGAAAGAGCCTTTTTCTCTGTCGAGCCGCGTTGCAGTCTGGGTTTGCCCAGCACGTCTGCCCATCCACCCAATAAATACTTGCCCCCATCCCCGAGGTGCCCAAGTGGGTCTGTCAGAGATGAGCTGACCATGACCCCTCCTCCAGGAGGGGGCTTGCCTCTGCTTCCCCTGAGAGCTCAGACCGGAGCAGAGTCCAGATGCAAGGCCTGATATCAGCCCGGAGTCGTGAAGATTACAGGGGATGATCTAGGAAAGCTGCCGGCAAAGTGCCTGGCTCAGAGGAGCAGAGACATGACGCCAGCTCTTCATCCCCAAGTCACTGTTCACACCTCACGAGGCAGGGGACTGAGCTGAGCTTCACGACGGTTAATCAGGCTCCGGAGTGTGGGACAGGTGGACGGCCAGGGACTGGAGTTTTTCGGGGACCTTTTCCTGTAGCTCTGGTAGGAGGTACTCCAGGCCGGCACCCGGAATAAGGGCCGGGGTGTAGTTGTGGTTGTGGCTGAGGGACAGCAAAGGGGGACCCTGTGCAGGTGGCTGGACCCCCCTTCCAGCCCCCCAGCCCTGTGACCACAGGCTACGTAACCGAGGGCGCTGATGCATCTCTGGGCTGCTGTGATGCAACACGGAAGTACTCCACCGTGTCAGCACGGGCACAGCGAAATGTTCCTACACGTTCAACAAGTTACTGTCGTTGGCAATCCTCAAGCCCAGGTGACCGGGCCTCTTGCAGGGTCTGTGAAGCTGCCTCTCAGAATCCCAGACCTCGTGATGTTTTAAGAGTTTATTCTCCCCGGCACCTCCACGTCCTTGGCCTCTTCTCTCCCTCCCGAAACAGACAAACAAACAAAAAAGGAAAGTAACCTGAACAGCAGGAGCTTTTATAACCTGTGGGTAGTTATGGCGCTACTAACCTGGCTTGTTCTAAGGTGGGGCTACTTCCCAAGTGCAGGTAGAAATCGTGCCAGTACAAGACCTCCCCCCCTACAGCAGACTGACAAAGCCACGCTCCCAAAGGGTCCCCACTGTCACCCCGATGCCCGGCCCACTGTTTTTCTTCCCGAGTCCTCTGTGTCTTCCCTGAGTTTCCCGCCTCGGTGGAGGCTGGCCATCCCCAGGTGGGTGGTGGGCGAGCCCTCTGAGCCCGTTCTGCCTCTTCCAGGGTTGCCATGGAGCCCTTCTGTCCGCTCCTGCTGGCCGGTGTTAGCCTGCCCCTCGCCAAGGCTTTCAAGGGCAACGAGACCACCACCGCGCAGAGCAACTGGACCTCCACGACCGCAGGTAAGGGCCCCCCCGCCTCTTCCTCCCTGCCCTCCTGCCCGCACTGCCCACTGCCCCGCCTCCTGATGGCCTTGTGGGGTGATGGGCAGGTGAGTGGGAAGTGTGCTTCTGACCCTGCACGTCTGTAGGGCAGGCTGGCTAGGAGAGCAGTTGCTCCGTATGTGACTGGAGCAAAGCTGAGCACTCGGGAGGCAGCGGACATAAGCTCCCACCCCTGCCCTGGGCTGAGAGTCCGTGTCAGCTTGGTGGGACGGAGGGCAGGATGGCCTCCGTTGTGCTGAACCCAACTCAAACCAGCCCTGAACAAACATGGATGAGTCAGTGGGGGATATTTAAACGCTGCTGTGATAGTTGATGCCGTTCATTAAGAAATTCATACTGTGGGGCGAGATATTGGTATAGCAGTCAGGTTTATTTTAAAAAATGAGTCCGTACCTTTTAGAGACGCATACTTGTATGTTGACAGCTGAAACGACAAGATATCTAGGAGTGACTTGGAAAAGAATACGTAGCGGGGCCGGCCACAGACGCACACAGTTGATCCAAGAATGTCAGGGGGCAGATACGCGGGGGTTCATTACTCTAGTCTCTCACTATTTTTATACTTTGAAAGTTAAAAAGGAGAAAAGGAATGCCTGATACATGAGACAATATGGGTGGATCTCAGAAACACGCGAGGTGACCAGACGGGCTCCCCCCTCCTGGGTTCACCTAAAAATAAAATGCTTGGCTGATAATCGGCTGTGGCTGTCAGGAGTCCTTACAGGAAGCGGGACGGTTGTGTGACCTGGTGCCCACCAGAACGAATGTGGAAGTCACCTGTTGCAGCCTCTGCAGGCTTGGCAGTGGCTTCTGGTCACTTCCAAGAGGGAAATTCATCTGGCTCAGGGCCCCTGTTATGTGAGTAGATGGGCTCCTGTGGCCTAGAATTCCGGATGACACCTGACCGACCCTGTGAGGTGCCCTTTGAAACTTCATCTGTTCCCCAAAAGAAGGATGAAGCATCATTTGGGATGATCACAGCGCTTTGCCAGTGTGTTCCAAAATAACCGGAAATCATTTCATTTGCTCACTGAACAAAATGTATTAAATAATCATAGGAGACATTATTTTACACAAGTAGTTGAAGGTAAATACCTATAAATTGTATAGCAAAATGTTATTGTCCGGATTATATGAAGGATTCCTAAACATTAACAAGAGACAAAAAAAGACAGTAGGAAAACGGTTAAAAATTTGACCAGGCAAAATATGAATATCTAAGTAAGTATGTTTGTGAATCATGAAAAGGCACCTAACCGTCTAGAAATTAGGGAAATGCAAATTTAACTGGTATTATTTTACTTATCAGATTGACAGAAATTAAACGAATTACTAATATCTGGGAGAAATAGGCTCCATCGTACACTCCAGGTGAGTGTAGAGGGTGGAAACATTGGCAACTTGCAGTTTCGATTACAGTTTAACGTGTGTGGACAGAATACAAAGGGTCCACTTCCAGGAGCTCGCCTACAGAAACCCTTGTGAGATACACAAAGGTATCGACAAGAGCTGCAGAATTGTAGGTAATAGCCAAAAAGTTGGAAACAACCTAAGTGTCCATCCCAATCTTGGTTTACCCAAAAAGTGGAAATTCAAGGGGCAGTTAAACAAAATGAAGAGGCTCCTGTGTGCTGACACTGAAACTCTCCAAGACAGACGACCCAAGAAAGGCAAGTCGCAGAGCTGCCAGATACCGTATTTCATCTGTTTTTCTTTTTCCCCACATTTCATATCACTGTATCCTGAAGTGTGCCTTAATATCTTTTTTCCTTTCTTAGTGGTTCATAAAGTAATAGCACATCTCACGATCCGTGGAGTCTTAGATGTAATGAGAGAGTCGTTAGGACTCCAGTTATCAGCGAACCTGTAGGTTTATGAATGTAAACGTGTAGGGAAAATGTCAGGGCAGATACACCCCATGGGTTTAACAGCGTGTAACTCTGGGAACAAGAAGGGATGGCTCTTGCCCGTGACTGTTCTGTGTTTGGTCTGAACGTTTTGCAGCAGGCCTGGATCCCTGTGTTGCTCCTATCGACCAGAACCCAGCAAAACGCACGAGGTACAGGGTGGGAGCAGACTTTTAAAGCGCCCTCTGCTGGTAAACAGCGGGTCCTGCAGGGACCTTGCCCACCCCACCCCACCTCCCGCCCCCAACCAGAACACAGCTGCTCTGCCACCTTCTTCCCCTCCCTCCTCTTCTCTCCCACCCCTGCCCCAACTCTTCCCTCCCCCAGGGACCCCCAAGGCAGGGCAGATCCGCGTTGGAGGAACATCATCCAGTACCCCCCTTACTACAAGCGGGGACCCCAGAAGGGGGGGGTCCCTTCGTCAAGGCCTTACACAGAACTCTTTAGGGCTGAGGGGGGAACCAAGGGGCCTCCCCACCCCCTGCTGCCCACCCTCACCTCACAGGGCCGTCCAGCACAGCGGGCGAGCCGCACAAGTTTAAGCGTGCAGGTGCGTGACTGAGGTCAGGACTCACACGGCAGCCCCCGACTTTCAAATTCCAGGACCAGATTCCATGTAAGCCAACACACACGGGTGCACACTTCTCAGGCGTGCCTGGGCATAAATTTGCACGAACATCCATGCACACCTGACTTGGAGCATTGGCTGCGTAGAGTTGGAGGAGATTTGGGGAGAAGGCTGCTCCGAGTGGACCACCGGGGTACTTACCTCCAGGAGAGCCCCGCTCTGCTCCCCAACCGCGACCCTCAGCCCCACCCAGTCTGAGTCACATCACCGTGAAATGAAAACAGAAAGAGACTTGAATTTCCTCTTAGTCATCGCCCTGACTTCCCGTCGGGAGCCCGTTGGTGCCCGGGAACACAGCCCAGCCTGCGGAGGCTTTTTCTGACCCACATTTTGGTTTTCAAAATTGTATTTGGGTTGACTTGCTTACCAATATTTAAAAATCAGATATTTTTTACGTAAAAATATAGATTTCTTCCTTCGGTAAATTGGAAGAACTGAGCACGTCACGTGCACCTCTCCTCGGCCCCCGTGAGTTGGGGCTCAGACGCGGCCAGCCCCGCCGACAGGGCATGGACACCCCGCCAGTTCCCGGAGCCCCACGGGGCCTGCTCGTCCTTGACTGTTCCCGCCTGACCTCCATCTTCCATAACAGAGGCGGCTGCTGACAACTGACAGAGACCCCGAGCAGGGGAACCCATTTGTCCCTGTGGCCCATCGCTTCTGTCCGGGTACACGGCCCCTTTCTGGGGGCCTTGGGTCATTCCGCCTCGCTCCTTGAGGGTGTGCCGTGGAATTGCCCACGTCTGTAACTGCAGCCTTGACTCCGGGCAGCATGAAAGCGGAGGCTGGACCCTGGAGCCCCTGACGGCCCCAGGGGTGGGCTGTCTGTGATCCCGGTGCCCACCTGAAGCTCCCGGCAGGCCTGCACGCTCAGCTAGGCCCATCCAGCCCTCGGGCCTACGAGCTGGCCCGTCAGTCACTGCCATGGTTAAGCTGAGCAAATGCAGAAGTGGGGAGTTCGACAGAAGGGACGCCCCGGGAGAGCAGAAGGGCACCTGTCAGGCTCTGCAGCTGCATCTGGACGGGCAGGGATGGAGCTGAGTGGCCTCTCTGGGGCTGGGCCCAGCTCTGCCCCTTGGTAGCAGGCATCTCCCCCATCAGTCTGGGCTTGAGTTGCTCCAAGGCCCTGGCAGGGTTCGGGGGTGCTCCAAGGAGCTGCAGGCAGGGAGGCCACAGGCAGGTCGGCTCCTAGGGTCAGGGAGGAGCCTCTGTAGCGGAGGGGCTCCCAGGGAGGGACTGAGCAGAGAGCTCAGCCTGGCATCCCCAGCCTCCCAGCACAGCTGCGGTGGTCCCTGAACATCACTAGCTCAGGTGGCAGAGGCGTGGGGCAGCCTGGAGCGGGGGCGTGTCGTAGGTTGGCCAGGTTTACGGTGGCTGAGGTCACCTCCTCACCGCTGTCCTCAGGTTTTAATACTTCCACGTCTAGCAGTCACTCAGGTCTGTAAGAGTCCTTCGATTATTAGGAGTATAGCACTGACCACCCACAGGGTGCCGGCGTCAGCGCAGGGCCCCGGCGGCAGAGCTCCCGGCCCAGGGGTGAGATACCCATTACACCTTTGGGATACGTGGGGAGGGGTGCGAGATGGGGAACTGCGGGGCTGTGGAGCCCCCACTGGGCTCAGGGGCCCTGTTGGTGCTTCTGTGACTCAGAGCGATGACGGTCCAGTCATGCCTTCTAGGGGCTTCCACTGAAACAGGGGTGAAGGCGGGCCCCCCGGGCCTGTTCCCCCCAGGAGAATAGGCTATGTGCTAAAGGCACACAGAGCCCCTCTGGGATCCACCGGAGGGGAGCTGCGTGGGCTTCGTGGACGAGGGGGCTTTGAGGTGCTCCTTGGCGAGCGAGGACGCTTTGGAGAGGAGGACGCCGCAGGGCAGTCTGAGGGGACAGGAGCTGAGTCAGAACACTGGGCGAGGGGTGGGCTCTGAGGGTGGCAGCCGGGCCACCAGAGCCCCCTGGAATTCGGGCTTGCGGGCCAGACCCTGGGCAGCCACGTTGGGTCCAGGGACGTGGCACCTTCTGGTCCAGGAAAGACAGATGAAAGGGGAGCGCGGGTGGCGCCTGGTCAGCAGCTTTCCTCTGGGCGGGTGAGGTCGGCAGCTCACGGCTCCGGGAGGCCGGGTCACCATGCGACCACGGGCCACCGTCCTGGGACAGAGCAGCAGGGCATCTACACTCCCACCCTCCTCCACCTCCCGTTAGGGGGAGGGACAGGTGCCCTGGGACCTGGGGAAACAGGTCACACGGGGGTCTGGGCCTTCACTACCCAGCAGCAGGGGGCCTTGGACACGTCAGGTCATCACATCCTCAGCTCAGCTTCTTCTTGGTGTCAACGCTGCTCATCTAAGTAGAGGGGCCTTTGTGGACCCAATGGACCAGGATGGTGAACTGAGTTGCAAACTGTAAAGTGGGGTCCGGGAAGAAGGGCAGATGAAGGAGGGAGTTTGCAAACTGTAAAGTGGGGTTCTCGTGTCAGGGAAGAAGGGTTGAGAGGGAGTGACTACTTTGCAAACTGTGAAGTGAGGTTTTGGTGTCCAGGAAGAAGGACTGTTGACGAAGGGAGTTTGTAAACTGTAAAGGAGGGTTCTGGTGTCCTGGGCCGCTGGGATGGGGGGGACGAATTGGTGACCTCTAAAGTGGGGTCTGGCATCAGGGAAGGGGGGCTGGTGGGAGGGCCACTTTGCAAACTGCGAGGTCTGGTATTGGGAACCTTTCCTCGCCCAGAGCCCGCTTCCCCTTGTGCCTCGGGTCCTGACGGGGACCTGCTTCTGCCCCCAGGCGCTCCGGCCCCCGGCCCTCCGGCCCCCGGCGCGCCCCAGCCCCTGCTGGCCTGGCTGCTGCTCCCCTTGCTGCTGTTCCTGTTCCTTGCAGGCTACTTCTTCAGGTAGGAGTGTCCGGGCACTGGCTCACCCACACCTGCTAGGGAGGAAATGATGCGAGAGGCCGTGACTGCAGACGAGCAGGTGGGGGCTGGCCGGGTGGCAGAGGGCAGAGCAGGGGCGGGGCCAAGGGGCCAGGGCAGTGGCTCAGCCATGAACAGCAGGAACAGCTTCTCTCGGCTCACCTGGTGGGTATCCCCGGAGTTCACCTGGTGGCTATCCCCGGGGCTCACCTGGTGGCTATCCCCGGGGCTCTGGACTCTCAGCAAGCTCCCTGTGCTGACACCTCACGCGTCTGTGTCTCTAAGGTTCAGGAAGCAGAGGAAGGCAGTGGTCAGCTCCAACGACAAGAAGATGCCTAACGGAATCCTAGAAGAGCAAGGTAGGGGGCCGGGCCGGGCCGGGCCTGGGGGGGGGCCGTGCCTCTCTAACACCTTAACACTTAAATGATGGACTCCTCCGGCTTTGCGACTCTCATCTGGCTTTATCTGGTATCATGCCGTCCTTTATAACCGGAGTTTCCCCGTTTCAAAACTACTGTCATTTTCTGTCCGGTGTGAAACAGACGTTTGAGGCATTTCAGTTTGTGGCTTTGGGGGAGACACTGTTCATATCCTGTCGTTTTTCCGGGATTTCAACATATAAAATTTATCAGTAAGTCTTAGCTCGTCCTAAGCCGAGACAGGTGGGCTCATAGTTTACAGTTCTCGAAAGGGCCACCCCGGAATCCGCAGTTTTCCGATCAGCTAAAAGAAGGGAATTGATGCACCAACGTGCTTAGAGGGAGGCTCAGAGTAGCTCAGGGGGAATTTCCTGCCTTTCTTTGAGGTTCCAAATTCAGCTACTAACTTGTAAATTCTGCTTACAAAGGCACATTGGTTTTCTTCCCACGCGTTGAGATGTCCAAGAAAGGTATGTGAGGCAGAGGCTTTTAAAAATATTGTTCACACCAGTGACTACAACTTCCTCAGTCAGCTTGCTGCCTGGTTGTCCCGTGGTTTGGGGGAGCAGAGGTGCCGTCAGACTTCAGATGAATTACAAAACCGACCCGGCACACGACCAAGAGTATCGGCAGCAAAGGACCTCAGCCAGTTCTGTCGTGCTGGGAGACCCGTGACCCTGGTTTCACGATGACACGTGGCCTCCGGGCGCCACCTTCCTGCCCCCTTCTCCCTGCCCTGCACGTCCCAACAGCCCGGATGGGAGGAGGAAGTTGGGGCCGGTTAGGCGGGCTGCTCATCCTAGAGTGACTGTCTCAGGAGGAATGAGCCCTGGAGGGAGTTCTTGGCTGGCCTTCAGAACAGCTCTGCAGGTGGGGACAGGCCCTTTTGCAAGTGACAGCAAAGTAGAGTTGACCTTGTTGAGAACAGCAGCTCGGTTCCCTAGGAAGAGAAGCACATGCCAGGGTGTCACTTGCGGTCTCACTCTGAATTTGTGAAAGCAGCTTGTCCGGGGACACCCTTGAAATCTGGCCCTTCTCCTTTTCAGTGCCGCCAGCCCCTCCCCTCCGCCAAAAAAGAAAAAAACAGCAATGGTTTCTCTTATTTCTCTTGGAGCTTATGGGGCTTGAGTAACCAGGACTAGTTGTTACAAAGAAGACAAGGCTGCGGGAGACTCACACCGGAACTGATTCCCAGCCTGTTACCAGTTTGCGCCCAGAAACCTATTGTTATTCTGCTCCATTTCAAACCTGGACAGTTGAGCTGGAGTGTGAAGCCACCTGAATCCCTTGAGGAAGGAGAGGTGGCTGGTGGGCGAGTGAGCTGGGAAGATGAGGCGTGTCTGGTTGGTAAAAGCAGGGGACGCCAGCCAGAGGGGCGTCCGTCTGTCACTATGAGTGATCAGCGTGTGTTAAAAGAGACAGACCTTGCGTTCAGCTGCTCATGGTCTGGGCGACTGTCCCCCTCCAGCTGTGCCATTTCCCCAGGAGCGTTGTCCGTCTGTCTGGCTAATGTCACCCATCTGGGGACATGGCTTAATAAGCCCCGTATTTCTGTTGACCCCACAGAGCAGCAAAGGGTGATGCTTCTCAGCAGGTCCCCCTCGGGGCCCAAGAAGTACTTCCCCATCCCCGTGGGGCACCTGGAGGAGGAGATCCGGGTCCGGTCGGCGGATGACTGCAAGAGGTTTCGGGAGGAGTTCAATGTGAGTTTGGGGCCCCTCTTTCTTGTCACGCGGAAGGGCGCTGGGACGTGGGATGTCGTGTTTCAGGATAAATTAGCCCAAAGGCTCAGAATGCTGGCATCCATCGAGACACTGTCCCAAAAATGGGGTTCCAGGGAAACCTGGTTTCTGCCGTGATGACCCTCCGCTAACCCTCATTCCCATTTATGAGATGGTTGAGAAAGAGGTTCAGAACCTCCTTGCAGCTCAGACACCCTGGGTGCCGTGTTCTAAAGTCGAGTGTGACGGAAACACCGTTATCTCGATAATGTGCAAGACCGGGGCCTGAGTGGACCACAGGATAACAATTTCACGCTGAGAGCAAAGGAGCCCCCAAACCGTCCTGCACAACATCGATTAAACAGTCGAGGGGCTGCCTTGAGGGGACACTAGCTCTGCCTGGACGGCCCTTTGATTCTGCCCAAGTCAGCGTGTTCATCCTGCTACCGCTGTTCTGGGTGAACTTAATGATGGCAACAGCTAAGATGACTTTGACGAACTGGTCCAGCCGGATGGTAGCAAACCGATCCTACTATCAACAAAAATGCAAATGTACATTAATGACACCTCCCCTTGTGTTGCTAATTTTTTAATTTAATGTTCCATGAATTGTGAATCTGCTAGATAGATAGACAGATAGACAGATAGTTATAGATGCTGGGATGCACAGGCAGGCAGACAAGACGCGCTGGGAAGTGTGGTCTCGGATTTGGCTGTCCAGTGTTTATCCCTGATCGTGTTTTGAGTTTTCTTTTATGCATCTTCCTCATATCGTACATAGCCGTGCGCTGGTGTTGAGCTTTAAAGAGGACGGGTTTCCAGCAGGGGAGCCACCTGGTCCTGGCCCTGCCTGTGGCACCGCAGCCCCGCCCGGCCCATCAGTTATTCTCCTGGAAGCCACAGCTTCCGTCATCTGTGAAGGGGCAGGGGTGGGAGGATGCCTTAATGACCTCACAGGTCAAATATGAGGCTCTGACTTGGTAAACAGCAAAGAGTCGTAGCATTGTGACACCTAAAGACAGCATGACTCCTGCTGCAGACAAGTGACTTTTTACCCAGAAGCAACCCACGAGGGCACGGCAGGGTGATGGCGCATTTAGACCCGTGCTTTTGTTTATTTTTTAACACAAGCCTCACCTGCCTTTATCTTGCTTCCTTTTAATTGTTTCCAAATGTATCCCCTTTTCTGAGATAGTAGGTCATAGTGAAAGACAGCTCCAAGCAGTATTGTTTTGCAGTCTCTCAGCCTGACGAGAGAAGTTAATTCTCCATTTTCAAAATGACTATCCAAGCTGGCAGATACAGGACCATTTCCCCCACGTCCATTCTTGTCCTGTTTCCTCTTGTACTTGTATTTCTCCACGTGGAGGCTGGTGACTGCCCTTGCCGAGGGAGGGCTGCGTCAGAACTCGCTGCCTGTGCCGCCATCTCAAAAGCGAGGGCCCGGGAAGAGGGTCGGGCAGGTGAGGCACTTGTCCCAGGTGCAAAATTTAAGGGGGCACCAAAACACTCTGTCATCTGGATAAATTCTATTTTCACGCAGCTTTTAAAAATCATCAAAATTAATGCAAGCAATCCATGATGAACAGAACAGCGCAACTGGAAATAAAGACAGGGTCACTCTGGTGTTTCCTGTTGCCCCAGGCTCCGACGTGGCTTATCACCACGCTGTTGCTGATCCTGACGGTATTTAAAAGTTTGATATTTTGGTTATCATGGATTTTTTTTTTTTTTTTGCGTTTAGATTTTTTTATTTCTTTTTTATTTTTTTTTTTGTGGTACGTGGGCCTGTCACTGCTGTGGCCTCTCCCGCTGCGGAGCACAGGCTCCGGACGCGCGGGCTCAGCGGCCATGGCTCACGGGCCCAGCCGCTCCACGGCATGTGGGATCTTCCCGGACCGGGGCACGAACCCGCGTCCCCTGCATCGGCAGGCGGACTCTCAACCACTGGGCCACCAGGGAAGCCCTTGCGTTTAGATTTTTTTAGATGTTGCATGTGAGTGGGATTTTTCTTGATTCCTGGGTTTTGGGGTACCAACCAAAGCAAGTGACTTGCTCTGCTCTCCCCACCCCTGCCACTGAGCAGCCTTCCCAGCTGCCCTCCTGCCCACGGCCTCCACTCAGGGAAGGGCCGGGAGAGAGGGTTGAGGGGTCGAGTCCAGCAGCATGGAGCCTGGTCCTGGCTCCAGGGGACCCAGGGCAGCTGCACGTCCCCCTCTGGACCCCAGTTTGCTCCTCTCTCAAGTGAAGGGCAGGCTCTACTGAGAGCATCACAGCTGCCGTGACCAGCCCGCTCTTGCCTCCACTGGTGGACACGCTTGAGCTGGGCCCTCGATGCTCGTCCTCTTCTTTGCTCACCCTCTGTCCTGAGCTCCTCTCCCAGGAACTGTGCAGGGAGACGGATGAGCCTCAAAGTAGTCGATCCGAGTGAGTTGGGACTTGTGTGTATGGCCAGTGGAAGCTGCCGTGAACTTGACGAAGTAAAAGAGGGCCTGGCACTGGGATCCGTTCAGTGGGGTGATCAAGGCGTGGATGCTGGAGACGGGCTGCCTGGGCGCCTGCCCCAGATTTGCTTCTTACCAGCCTGGAGGGCTCGGGCGACATCCTTAACCTCTGCCTCAGTGGCCTCGTGTATGAAATGAGGCCCTCCCAGCCCCCATGGGAGTGTCTTAACACGTGAAAGAGGTAAGGTGTGTTCCCAGCTCAGCCTGGCTCCCGCATGAGGGGAGTCTGAGCTGCCGCCCTTCTCAGGACGACTTCTCTGAATGTCCGGTCTGCCGTCTCCATGGTAGAACACTGGTAGAACACTGACCTAGCAGAGTCTGTTCCAGGCCCCCGGTTAAGTCCCTGCAGGTGAGGAAAAGGCCCCCTCCAGACAGCTTCTTCCACGAGCCTCTGTCCCAGCAGGTTATTTTAAGCCCAGTGCCTAAAAATGTCACCTCAAACAAACCAGCAAACCCTCTTTAGCCAATTTACGTAACCGGACAATCCATCACAAGGTAGTTATCAGCCAACTGCTAGCTGCATGGCTCACTCGGGGCGCTGCAGGGGTTACCCAGCTATGGCAGACCGCACCCGGCCCGCCCCAGAGCTCTCTTATTAGCCCTGTGCCTTTGGAGCAGCTCACACATGACTGACGGCAGGAGGAAGTGCTGGCCTGCTCTGTGTGGGCGGTCCTTCTGTGTGCTTGGAAATGGAGTAGAAGTTCGGGGAGCAGAGTGCTTTGCCTCCGCTGTGAACTTCTGTGCTGCCGCCCACAGAGTCAGGATCACACCTCCGTGTTCTGCTCTCCGATCACTGCCGGGGCCACACGGCTGTGGGTGGCAGAGCCGGGTCCATCCTTACCGCTCAGACCCCTCCAGCCACTTCAACCTCCAGAGGAAGAGGGAGGCTTCTTGGTTTTGTTTTGTTCTGTTAATTTATTAATATTAATAGAGTATGTTTTAGAGCAGATTTCGGTTTACAGAAAAATTGTGCAGAAAGTACCAAGTTCCCATATGCCGCATCTTTCCCTGCACAGTTTCCCCAACGATTAACGTCTCGTCTGAGTGTGTTACACTTGTCACAACTGATGAGCCAACGTTGACTCGTTGTTACAAACTAAAGTCCGGGTCGGGGGTCCAGCGCCGCACGTTCTGTGGGTTTTGACGAACGCACAGCGTCATGCGTCCCCCGCGATGGTCTCAGGCCTCATTTTTGTTTTCAGTGCTGGGGTCAAAAAAGCTTCAGGGTGAAAAAGAGAAGGCTCTAGAATGTTGCTACAAATTTCACGTTGAGGTTTGGTCAAGAAACTCAGTGTTAAGACAGCTCGATGCAGAGCTCCCGGTGGAGGAGGTGCTGGTCTGGCGGAGAACTGCCCACCAGCCTTGCCCAGGTGCCCGCCGGGTGGGCCTCCACACTGGCCCTGGCAGAGCCTCTGCCTGTGGCCACTGGGTGTGCTGGGGAAAGAGGCCATGGGCTGGCCGGGGCTGGGTCTGTGATGGAGAGACCCCCGACCCGGGAGAAGGGGGCTCTGGGCCCCCACGGGCTACACACCCGACTCGGGGCCTTGGCTTTGATCCCAGGCTGTGCCTCAGTCTCCTGGGCACTTATAGCCGGACGCAGGGAAGCCCTCGCTTGTCCCTACACTTAAGGAAGCGAGTGCCCTTCTCGTGGTCCAGGTGCCAGCTCCACGTGCCCTCCCACTGCCTGCTACGAGCTAGGCAGGCGACTCTGGACAGTTCTGCAGCCACCCTGGGGTTCTCTTTCCTCATCTGCAAAACAGGAGTGATCCTGGTGTCACCTGATAATAGGTAAGTTGTGAAGGCGGGTGACCCAGCTCCTCCCTCAGTGCCTGGCACATCGTAAACACTCGATAGATTTTAACACCAGTGACCCCTGGTTCCTCTGACGGTCAGGCTGAGTGTTGAAGGATGTGATTTGGGGGTTCAGAGGGCTCTCTCCCACTGTGTACTTCGAGGAGCCCCCCTGAGCATGGAGCCCCCCCAGCAGTGAGCAAACAGGAAGACAGTTGGTGCTAACAAGAGCCGAGGGCCTCTGAGTTGTGGAAAGAACTAGAAGTCAGGACGCTGGGCTGACACCTGCTGTGCCACACGTCAGCTTTAGGGGCCTAGCTGAGCCCCTATACTCATTTTCCTCCTCTAAGACAAAGGGAGGGTTAGGGCGGTGCATGCAGGTCCCCTGGGGAAGTGGGTAGCTGCTGTGCGGGCCCGGGGTGGCCTGAGATCTGCGTTTTCAAGGAGCCCCCCAGCTGTGCCTGTCCCACTGGTCCTCAGAGCACACCAAGTCCTCAGCAGGTGAGGGCTTGAGGACGGTCCTTCGCCATCACTCTACTCGTCCTTCAGCCCAGCATCTGGGTCCTTGCTCCCGGATCAGAGCTCTGCTGTGGCCAGTTCCTACGTACTTGTGCAGGGCCTGCTCTGGACCAGGACTGTGAGTCCTGGGGGTTTGGTGGCAATGCACGGGCCAGCCCCTGCCTTAATGCACTTCGGGGTCCAGCTATGGGTCATCAGGTTATCTGCACCTCCGCTGGCCCCACTAGACAGCGGGCCCAAGGGGAGGCGGGCCTGTGTCTCCATCACATCTCTGCCCGGTGCCGGCCCAGCGCCTGAGGCAGAAACTTCCACAGGCAGGAGCAGAGAGATGGACCCAGCACTGGAGGTGCTCAGAGTCCAGATTTCTGGATTCCTGTGCTCAGTCGGGAGGTGACGTAAACCCGGTGTTGGATTTCTCACGTTTAGTGCTGACCCTGTGCTTTCTTCTAGTCACTGCCGTCTGGACACGTACCGGGAACTTTTGAGCTGGCCAATAAAGAAGAGAACAGAGAGAAGAACAGATATCCCAACATCCTTCCCAGTAAGCTTTTACTTTTTTTGCGCGATGGGTGGCATTTTGACTAGACTCAGCCTTGCCTTGCAGCTACTGGTGACCCTGCCTGTCCTGACAGCAGATGCGCGGGGGCTTGGAGGTCAGGGCCTGGGTCAGTGCAGCGGCTCAGCCTTCGCAGCTGGGAGTCTAGGTGTCTGTCTCCCGCCCAGGACTTGGGTAGCCTGCGTTGCTCTGGGTCTGGCTGCCAAGCCTGTGCTCGCTGTTGAGACCTGCACTGCCTGGTCTATTTGCCCAAGAGGGGTGCCCCCTGCACCGGCTGGCAGGGCTTCTCCTATGGACCCAAATTGTGCCTGGGTCTCGGGCAGCTGGTGGCCCTGGGCATCTCCCGTCTTGGACGCAGTGCTTCTGCCACCAGCAACAAGGCTCCTGTACCAAGGACAGAAGTGGCAGAATAAGAGAGCTGTCTGACATTGGCAGCTTGGTGGGAAGGCTTAGAAGTAACTGGATCTTTACCACCACAGCTAAAGGTGGCCATGGGCTGGGGAGGGCGGCCTCCAGGGGGTGGGGGGCCGGGGAGCAGACACACCTGTCCAGGGGCGTTGCTGGATGGGCTGCGCCTTGGCCTCGGTGCCAAGACAGACACCCAGAGTTCCAAGCTGCCTTTGTGGAAGCTGGCCCGGGAGGTTTGCGACATCCTTCCTCCAACCTGGACCCACCTGTTGGCTTTGCCATCGGGCTAACAGAAGGGCAGCCTCAAAAAACTCCAGGGAGTTCACGTTTGAACCCCAAACCGAGGCCTCCTGGCATCCCAGGGAACACCTCCCTTCTGAGGCGGTGCTTCCGTGGGGTGGAGCAAGCTGGTCTGTGCTGGGCCTCGGCGTGTCGGCTCCTGGTTGCATTTTTAGGGTTAGAATTGAGTCCGGCTGCTCTGTAGGTAGGAGAAGCTGTGGTCCGCCTCATCTGTGTGGTGTCTGGATTATTGGCACTTGATAGAAACAATTCTTTCCCATCTTACGTGCGTAGGATTAATTTGTGGTTTTGTTTGGGTTTTTTTTGTGGGTGTTTTCTGTAGAGCCCACCATGAGCCTGGCTCAACTAAAACCAGAGAAATTAACTAAGTAGTCTGCCATCCAACACATATTTGTAGAGGCAGCCAAGGGGGCACCAGGGAGACGGGTCAGGAGGCCACTGTGGTCACACAGCCGAGCTGAGAGGGTGGCTTGGACCAGGGTCAGGTTCGGCACACACTGCAATGATCACGTTGAGAGGACTTGCTGTTAGATTGGGTGAGGTTCATCGGAGGCAAGTTTCGCGGCTTGAATAGCTCAAGGGAAAGGAAAACCGTGCAGGAGGTTGGGGGTCTTTGGAATGTTGTTGGTCGAATAAAAATCGGGATATTTGGAAGTTAGCATCTAGTATTAGTTGAATTAATTACTTGATGCGTTGACTGCAGAACGTACACGTGGAGGACCCACTCAGCGCCAAAGCCCTTTCCCAGGTTCCTCACCTGCATTCCTGTCCTTATCACTCACTGAACACTGTATCTTTTAAAGCTAACGATTACTTTGCTGATTAAGAGTAGTTTGGGTGGGAGCTCAACCGGGCGGAATTAGCAGCCAGGTGTAGGAATTACCTGTACCCACCACTGCTCCCAGATGTGATGGCTGGGGGAGTGGGCACCGCCCCCCCAGAGGATCACCAGCGGGGACCAGCAGGACCTGGTCCGGCACAGCATCTCTAAGCCGTGTCCTCCAGCTCGTACTGTGGAAGTGAGTTGGCCTTTCCTGCAGGTAGGAAAATGTGGGTCCTGCCTCAGCCCCTCCTGGCCCAGGAGTGCCACGTCAGAGGTAACTGAGGGCGCTGGCCATCCCCAAGGGCCCACGGGACCTCTGCCAGAATGTGAGTGTTTCACGTTGGTGGGAGGATGCGTTTACGGAGCAGTGGCCTGGAGATACTCGGGGTGGGCCCTGGAGACGGCCAGCTGGGTGGCATCTGGCGTTTGGCATCAGCCAGACATAGGAGAAGCGTATCTGATTAAACTGAGCAGTTGGCCAGAGATGCCCTGGGGCAGCTGGATCACGGGGATATCGTGCAGGGGGCTCCCAGGCCTGCTCTCCCCACCCCAAGGCTGAGAGACGCTTCTCTTACTCAGGTTGAGGTCAGGGTCAACGGGCAGGGAGAGGGGCGGGGGCCCAAGGCCCTCAGTCCGGTACACCTTCCCTGCGCCTCGCCCTCTTCCCCAAGCAGAGATTGGCTGTAACTGTATCAGATTTATGAGGTGCCCCTGGGGCAGGAGCCCAGTCCTGGATGTGGCTCTAGGGAGCCCTGAGGACAGAGGTCAAGGTGCCGGGCGTGCCGAGAGGCTG
Organism: Phocoena phocoena; assembly: GCF_963924675.1. Classification (NCBI taxonomy): domain Eukaryota; kingdom Metazoa; phylum Chordata; class Mammalia; order Artiodactyla; family Phocoenidae; genus Phocoena; species Phocoena phocoena. The sequence goes on along the minus strand of NC_089234.1, from coordinate 4,387,271 downwards.
CATGTTCCAAGGGCTCCACGGCCGGTAGCAAGAGAGCATCCTCTTTTCTGGAAAAAAAACGCCAACACCTGGTAATGTTAGGAAATAGCGTTTTGAAAGAGTAGTGCGACTTTTTAGAGTAAAAAGACAGGAAGCTCTTAGAACTGCAAGACGCTAAATCTAACCAGAACGCTATTTTTTACCCCCTGCTTTCTATAGCTGTCCTCAAAAGGGTAAATGGGTCCAAATTATGTTCAACTAGCTTTATACGTGTTCCGCCAGAGCTATTTCTGCCTCAGGGCTGTCAGCCCCTGAGCAGAAGGGTCTCACGGCCGAGCCTTTGTGGGCTGTGAGTTTGAGGCTGGGCACCCTGACAGCCCCGTGTGGGCCGTGACTGACCCTGAGAGCTGCACTGGCTGTGCTCGCTAGCAGCAGTGGTACAGTGTCCAGACAGCTCGCAGTCAACCCAGCTTCCTTCCATGTAAATGGGAGACGTATAGCCTGTGACTAGGAGGGGACAAAGCAGGGGCCAGGACGTGGGACTATTCAATAATTAATGAGTAAATACATACAAAGTACCCACCATGTGCTGTGCCCAGCGCGGCATGATAAACGCGGAAGCAGCTTGATCCCCGGGCCCCGGGCCGAGTCTGGGCATCCTTCATATTTCTACTCCTGGGAGTGGCCAGCCGCTTACACACCAGTGGGGAGACCCAGGGCCGGGGCCACACCACCTGTAGGGACCCATAAAACCATCTAATTTCTTTGTGAATCAGAAGAAAATATATACCTAATCCAGCCTGGTTCACACTCATTTTTTTTTTTTTTAAATAAATATATTTATTTATTTTATTTATTTTTGGCTGCGTTGGGTGTTCGTTGCTGCGCGCGGGTTTTCTCTAGTTGCGGCGAGCGGGGGCTACTCTTCGTTGCGGTGCGCGGGCTTCTCATTGCGGTGGCTTCTCTTGTTGTGGAGCACGGTCTCTAGGCGCGCGGGCTTCAGTAGTTGTGGCTCGCGGGCTCTAGAGCGCAGGCTCAGTAGTTGTGGAGCACGGGCTTAGTTCCTCCGCGGCATGTGGGATCTTCCTGGACCAGGGCTCAAACCCGTGTCCCCTGCCTTGGCAGGCGGATTCTTAACCACTGTGCCACCAGGGAAGCCCCTCACACTCATCTTTATACCAACTGCTAATACAGTTGTAAAGTAAAATGTGTAATTTTTTTCTTTTGGAGAAAGGGGCCCATGAAGGCAGAAGTGACCTGGACCCACGTAGGTCACATAGGGCCCTGGTTGAAAACTCTTCAACATGTGTGTACACACAAAAACATACCACAAGCATACTCATACACACCACAAACACATATATACACCACACTCACATAAATACAACACACATTACACACACTGTATACAAGACACACCACTATACACCCCACAAGTACACCACACACACACACACACACACACACACACACACACACACACACACTACACACACAGCCCTCCCTGTTCGGCCCTCCCACACTGGAAAACCACTTGTACCGCAGACCAGAATCCTCCAGACAGTGGCCCATCCTGCCCAGGCAGTCCGTGTGAGTGTGGCTTACCTTTCTGCTCTGGGGCAGACCTGAACATGAGGACTGGGGTCTGGAGTCCCAAACCCCAGAGCCTTGTGTCCGTGTGTCCAGAGGCAGAGTTGTGCTCCTCCTGGAAAGCCTGGGAGACTGGACCCCGGAAGTGGTCCTGAGGGTACCCTCACTGGTCAGTACTGGGGCCTGGTTTGGGGTTCAGAGGATATTGCCATCACACTGTAGGGGTCCCGCACGTTCTGCTGTGTCTACGTGATGGTTCAGCAGACCGACTCCTGGACCCTGAAATTCTTACCTGTCATCATCCCACAGGTTGTATTGAGCTCCTGTTTGGGGCCTGGCTTGTCCTCAGTGCTGAGGTACAACAGGTGCATCCCCGACCTTAGGGCACTGAGGATCTCGTGGGAATGCTTAAGAAGAATGTCCCTTCTGTCCCGTGATCACCATGGTTATGTCCTTTGTAGTGTTTAATACTGTGCCTGTCATTCCCTTGTCCTAATGTCATGGTTTTTGTGTTGGGTTTTTTTGCAGATGACCATTCCAGGGTAATTTTAAGCCAGGTGGACGGAACCCCATGTTCAGACTACATCAATGCTTCATACATAGATGTAAGTACGCCCAGCCCCCCACCCAGCATGACACTCATGCCTGGACCATTGGGGGTTGAGTGTGAATCATGACCGTTGGACACTTTCTTCTCTGGGGCCACAGATGCAAATTGTCACAACTTTCCTGAGAGCAGTGGCCACACTGGTTACAGCACAGAGCATGGAAGTGCTGGGCCTTTTGAATTAACACCTGTGTCGGGGGTTTGTTCTTAAGATGCAGATAAGCCCTGAGGATGTCCATTACAGCATTATTTATATCACTGACCAAACAGAACAGAGGGGACCAGTTAAATAAATTGTGGTAAAATCATACACAATGGATTATTAAGAATCCATTTTAGTTGAACCTTAAAAGATCATTTAATAGAAATTTTAAATTATCATAAAAACTCAGTATAAGAGAATGCATACATATTAACCAATTTAAATATATATATATATATATATATATATATATATATATATATATATATATATACGTGTGTGTCTGTGTTTCTGCTTGTGTGTGTGTCTGGGAAAGTATTCACAGAAAAAATACTGGAGAGGGATATACAAAAATAGCGTGTTATTTCTGGAATTCCTGGCGAGTTTTCTTCGTACTTTTCTGTGTTTTCCAAATTCTTCACGACGGATACGTGTTATTTTCGTAACAACAACAAAATCCTTCCACAACGATAATTTTGAAAAATTAGAAATCTGATTTTATTTTTCTAGGGTTATAAAGAGAAGAATAAATTCATCGCAGCTCAAGGTAAGCTCTTTGTTAAGTTACTTTCTGAACATGATTTTGGTAAAATGACATGGAAGGTGATTGCTTCTTTATCCGGTACCAACCATCCTGAGGGTTTATGTCGGCTTTTTGTACGTGTGTGTGCTGCTCCATTTACGTAGCTGATCAGAGTCCGTCTAGCCTTTCCCGAAGCACAGAGTTCAAAGCTGTCATGAATCTCACACAGCACTGCCACTCACTGTGTCTGCTTCACTGGCCAGGAGTGTCCCATCCCCTGCGAGCTGGTCAGAAATGCAGCAGCTCAGGCCCCACCCCCAGCCTGCTGCTGTCCCTGAATTTGCATTTTGGCCAGCGTTCCCAGGTCATTCTGCTCAGTAGAGTTTGAGAAGCATTACACTGTGAGGTGATGAAACTCCTCCTAGGAGCAGGGTTTCAAAGGAGCAGAAGAGTTAGAACCTCTGAGAGCATACGCCCCCCGTCTGTGGTCAGGGCAGACAGACATGGAGCGTTTGCGGGCGTCTGTCATACAACAGGCATGTTAGATGTGCAGCCAGACGATGCGTATGTGCAGAAAGACACACGATCTGTTTCCACACCTGCATGATTTAAACCCAGACACCCAGTGGTCTGGGTTGCCGCTTCAGCATGTCGATACTTGCGTTAGAAAACCTTGAATCTCCCTCGGCTGGCTAAGCTCTATGTGGCTTCCAAGTTGTCGGGTTTGGGGATTACTTTCAATCCAGCATCTCCCATCTGCCCAGGGCTTGCATCCCCAGGAGCCAGTACTGGTGAGGTTGGGTGTCATTGGAGCTAAAACTAGGTTTCCTGGACGTCCTGACTCCTCAGCAAGTCTTTAGAGCTGCGGGTCCCAAAATTCAGTGTAGATCAACATCTTAAATGCACATTCCCTGAAAAATAGGGAGATACACATACGCCCACCGTCCATCAGGAATAGGCCCAGCTTTAAATGTCAGAAAACCTGACAAACACTAGCTGACACCAATTGAAATGTCTTTTTCGTTCTTATAAGCAGACATCCAGGGGAAGCAGCGCAGGGCTGGGGCGGCAGCTCAGGGGAGAGGGGCCTCTTTTATACCTCTCCACCCTCCGTGGTCTCATCCTCAGGGTCACAACATGGCCTTCTGCACCTCGAGGCACTGTGTCCCTAATCAGGCAGGAAAGAGGGCAATGGTCAGAGGACTTTCTTCCAGGGACACTTTATCTTTTGTTCAGATCCCCTCCCCAGGGACTTCAACCCACATCTCACTGGACAGCGTTACTGGCTGTCAGGGCAGCCAGAAGATGAGATGTTTTCAGAGGAATGGGGGTTAGACATGGCACGCGGGTCAGTCAGCCTGCAGTCTCTCTCTCTCTCTCTCTGTCACACACACACACACACACACACACACTCTGCTTCAGCAGTTCTGGATGGAGGGTCAGATTCTCAGGCTTTGACAAGCACCCCAGTGGCCACAAACCGCTTTGACAGGCAGCTTGAACCCCAGCTCCCATTTGAATAGCCTTATGGCCCAGGGAGATCATCACCCAACCGGATCTTACTTAGCTCCCGAGGATTTCCCAGCCCCAGCGGGACATCGGCGGGGGGGAGTGGTAGGACAGAATGGGGAATGGGGAGGCTGCCGCCTACTCCGGTTCTGGGACTCTGTAGGGTGTGAAATGGACCAGCAGGCCCATCACCCCCTTCCTCAGGGCGGGTGGGGAAGCCGTTCCCGGGGCCTGAGGGCCAGGGCCACAGGCCTAGGGCTCGCAGCGACCTCTCGGTCTGACTTTGGGACCATCGTCTGCTCACAGGCCCTAAGCAGGAGACAGTGAATGACTTCTGGAGGATGATCTGGGAGCAGAAGTCTGCAACCATCGTCATGTTGACAAACCTGAAAGAAAGGAAAGAGGTAAGCCCAGCCTCTGAGTCACCGGCGCCTTCTTCTCAGCTGCTTCGTTGGGGGTATGCTTACCACTTCCTGTTCCTTTCTCTCCCGCCCCCCCGCCGCTTATCACTGCAGAAGAGAAAAAACACCCAGTGGCTCACAGCATTTTTATTTTGAAATAAATTCTCTGTGTTCCAAGGATCTCACTGTCTTAGACTATGATGTGAAAATGATGCAGAATCTTCTTCTTTCAGCTAAGGGTCATCCCTGGTGGGCTACTCCATGGTGGGAGCGATGGATTTTAATATAGAGATCTTTCGTATGTTGGACACATGATGTGTGGAGCCTCAGACCATAAAAAAAATGATTTCCTGCGTATTACTCAGACCAGAGAAATGCATTTGAAAAAACAAGGCGTATTGAAGTAATACTGATTTGTCGTGTCAGTGTGTTTAATGAGCTGTTTCTAATTATGCTAATTATGTAATGCATGTACATTATAAGAACTTGAAATCTCTAGGTTAAGCTGGTTCATTTCCTACGGGGACAGGTACACGTTGGCCTCTGTCTCCTGGACAGGGCTGCCCCAGGTGGGGTGCATGTAGTCAGCCGCCCGACAGACCCCTCACGCAATTTCTATTCCACGGACGGGGGCTGGCGCCAAACGGAGAGCACGTGAATGTAGATTATGTCAGGAGGTGACAGAAAATATAGAGGAGAATAACAGGGACAGCGGTGGCCCGGGAGGGGTGGGCCACCGGGAAGGCAAGGCCAGGCTGAGGGTGCAGAGACGCCGGGGCATTCTCGTGTCTGGGAGTCACTCACTTTTTAGCCAAAGGGACGCAGACCCCTGTAGGATAAACCGGAACACAGCATGATTGTGGCTCTGGAGGTGTGGAGGAGAGGAGGGGCGGGCCCCGTGGGTGCTGGGCTAGGACCGGGGCAGGAGGGCTCATTTAGGGGGTGATGGTGTCGCTGCTCAAAGACCGGGCTGGTGCGGGGAGGGCCTGCATCGGATGCAGCTGGAGAGAGGCACTGGGGCGGGGAGGTGTGTTCGCGAGGCCGGGAGCAATGTGCTGGACCCAGAACCAGGACGCCCACATAGGGACAGAGCGGCTACAAATGCACCAGGGAACCGGGGCTTGGGGCTTGAACGTCGGGCTGAGACGGGTGGGCAGTGGAGGGCCTCGGCGGGTTTCTCAGCAGTAAGCAGGGGCCTGTGCTTTAGGAAGTGAGCTCTCGCTCGCTCTCCAGAAGGAAAGAATTGGGAGCTGGAGGCACGGACGCTGGCGGCAGGGAGACTGTTCTTCTCGCAGATTGCAGCATGAGGGCCAGCACGAGGGTGGGCGCGAGCAGGTCAAGAGGAAGACCCAGCCTGGCGAGAGACGTCCGTCCTGCTGGCCTCTTCCCAGGGTCTGCGCGTCCCGGCACTCGGCCAGGCACGGGCCCAGAGGCACTGATTCCCCCGACCCCGCGCCCTGTGCTCCATCATCACGCACTGGCCTGGGGCTGGCTGGCCTGTCCCCAGCGAAGCCCAGGCAGCTTGGCTGGGGCCCGGGCTGGAGGGTGGGGCTGCCGGTTGAGATGGAAGTGACAGGCCGTGGGGAGCTCAGCTGGGGCAGGGGTGGGGAGGCCAGGCGGCAGGCGGGGCAGCCCTAGTGGCCACCACCATCACTAATTTGTTCCGCCCAAAAAAGCACCAGATTTTTGCATCTATGTTCATCAGTGATGTTGGCCTGTAGTTTTCTTTCTTTGTGACATCTTTGTCTAGTTCTGGTATCAGGGTGATGGTGGCCTCGTAGAAAGTGTTTGGGAGTGCTCCTCCCTCTGCTATATTTTGCAAGAGTTTGAGGAGGATGGGTGTTCGCTCTTCTCTAAACGTTTGTTAGAATTGGCCTGTGAAGCCATCTGGTCCTGGGCTTTTGTTTGTTGGAAGATTTTTAATCAGTTTCAATTTCAGTGCTTGTGATTGGTCTGTTCATATTTTCTATTTCTTCCTGATTCAGGCTTGGCAGGTTGTGCATACAATGGAATATTACTCAGCCATAAAAGAAACGAAATTGAGCTTTGTAATGAGGTGGATAGACCTAGAGTCTGTCATACAGAGTGAAGTAAGTCAGAAAGAGAAAGACAAATACCGTATGCTAACACACATATATGGAATTTAAGGGGAAAAAATGTCATGAAGAACCTAGGGGTTAGACAGGAATAAAGACACAGACCTACTAGAGAATGGACTTGAGGATATGGGGAGGGGGAAGGGTAAGCTGTGACACGGCGAGAGAGAAGCATGGATATATATACACTACCAAACGTAAGGTAGATAGCTAGTGGGAAGCAACCGCATAGCACAGGGAGATCAGCTCGGTGCTTTGTGACCCCCTAGAGGGGTGGGATAGGGAGGGTGGAAGGGAGGGAGACATAAGAGGGAAGAGATATGGGAACATATGTATATGTATAACTGATTCACTTTGTTATAAAGCAGAAACTAACACACCATTGTAAAGCAATTATACTCCAATAAAGATGAAAAAAAAAAAAAAGAAAGCACCGGAAGAGGCTCCACACACACTTTTGGGTCGGGGACAGGAGAGGGGTTTTCTTTTGTTTTCCAGGGAGCTGGGACGGGGCTGGGGAGGGCCAGCCTTCTCTGTGTGAATCCTGCCCTGGTCTTCCTCTCTGGCCAGAAAGGGGAGGAAGCAGGGGGTTCCGGGGCAGGGACACGGCCCCGGGGGGAGGGGGGGGGCTGCACAGGAGGTGTCCCCACGCTCTGGGCAGGTGCTGTGGCAGGACCTGGCCCTAGAAGAGGAGGCTGACCTGGAGCCCCGTGTCCCCTGGGACCAGCTGTCCCCTGGGACCAGGCTTCTGGGGGCTCGTTTATAAACATGAGACACGAGACCAGTGCAGAAGCGGTGGGACTCAGAAGACGCCCCCAGCTCCCCCATCAGTGATCCTGTTGCTACGTTACTTGACATTTTCCCTCCATCTTTCTCTACAGAAAGATCCTACTCATTTTTCTGTCTCTGTGACTCAGAGCTGGCCTGCTTCTGTGTCTTGATTTTCCCCGTTTCAGATGAAATCGTTTCTCAGTAGGGTTCCCTTTTTCTTAATCGCTCACACTTCTGTTGTGGTCTCCCTGGCTTCAACGTCCTGACTTGATGTTGCGAAATGTAGCTGCTCTGGCGTCTCATGAGCTGATGGGAGGGAGGGGACGGCACCCGCCATGTAGACGGGAGCCTTGTAGACGCGAGGCCGAGGGCGTGGAAACAGTGCACACACTGAGCCCTCTGGCGGCCTGAGAAATAGCCCTCGGGTCCCCGAGTGAGAGTTTGTCAAGGTGAGAATCTCTGGAGGGTCCCTAGGAGGCCAAGACTGTCCTGAACCAGGACCTTCAGGGCTTGGTTTCTCCTCGGGGCCCCTTCCGAGTCACCCGGGCCCGGGCCGAGGAGGGGAAGTTGTCTGGTGGGTGTCATCACACAAGCTCTGGGCGCTGGTGAATACCAGCTGACTCTTGTTTTATAAGATTATCAGTGACTCGACAGCTGTGCCCTGTGGGCAGTTTCCAGGGTAAACGGCTTGCTGACCCCAGGGCCTCTCCCGTGGCTGTGGAGCCGGTGTCTCCCCCTTAGGCGGGCCTCATGCCTTCAGGTCCTCCTTGTAGGAGGACAACCTGGGATCGGGGGCCGGAGGCCCCATCCCCACCCTCTCGTGTGGCCCTTTGGTAGTTCCGGGGGAGGGAAGGCAAAGGAAGGGCCTCTCCGTGACCACGCGCCCGCTCCGCAAATTCCCACATCGGGCTCCTCCCGGCTGGAGAAAAGTTAGGAACGTTCAGCTGACCACAGGCTCATGACTCTCCCACAGAGGACGGGCGGGATGCAAATTTAGTTTGTCCTTAGTGCTGGGCAGGAAAAACACCCCGCTGAATGCGACGGGAAGTGTTTGGGGAGCACGTGATCCTCCGGGGCCTAGGGCGGCCCCTCCCAGGTGAGGCCACTTCTGCTCTGGTCCCCAGCTCTTCGGTTGATGTGTGGGGTTAGCGAGTGGATGAGTGAATGAGACATGAACTGGAAATGGTCCGATCCTGGTCTCAGCCCTGCCCATTCATCAGCTGTGTGGCCTCAGTTTCCCCATTGATAAGATGGAAACACACTTCCCCAGCTGAGGACTGTTTCACGGGAAGCTGGTGTGTGTGAGGCCTTGTGGCCATGGCCAAGGAGGGGGCAACGAGGTGCTCATAGGTCCCCACAGACCTATTGTTTCTGTTCATTTGTTCCACGCAGGAGAAGTGCTATCAGTACTGGCCGGACCAGGGCTGCTGGACCTACGGAAGCATCCGGGTGTGTGTGGAGGATTGCGTGGTCCTGGTGGATTACACCATCCGGAAGTTCTGCATTCAGTCCGTAAGCACGTTACATCCTGGACTTTTCTGGAGAAGCAGGGTAGGGAGTAAATACCCGTCTACGTTTATAATAGGAAGCGCTTTGCCCGCGGCTCTCACGAGTGGAGGATGAGGCGGGAGGAAGTGCCGGGCGGGGATGTGGGACGGTCGTTAGTGGGCCCAGGCGGTGAGTCTACAGGGCAGATGGCAGACAGGTGCACGTGGGCCTTGAGTCAGTGCTGGATGTTCCTGGCTCCCAGGGACCTTTCTGGGTGGAGGAAGTCGAGTCAGTGGGAGGGCCATGGGGGTCCCCACTCAGTGACACAGTGTCATTTCACACGCTGGAATGGTGAGGTGAGGTTTTTTTTAGCAGTTTCAAAATGATATCTGAAACACCTCATTAGTTTTCCCACTGATTTCCTGCTAATCCTTCCTTCCCAGAAAGGATTTAAGGCAGTCTTCAGTAAAGATACCTGTATGCAAGGCAGATGAAGTAGAGGTTTAAGAGATTAAAAAAACCCAGAAAAGACAGAAGGTCGTGTCATCAGGAATCGAAGGTAGAGTGAGGGGTGTAGTTAGATTACAAAATAAGAGTCTGAGGTCCCGAGAAACCACAGCAAAGAAGGAAAGAGGATGAGCTTCATCGTTCTTACTATCCCCGGCCTGCTTGCCTCCCCAAAACACACACACACACACACACACACACACACACACAACTTCCCAATACACCGTATAACTTTCTGTGGCTTTGGGCAGAGAACCAAACCTGGGTTCTGGGTAATAAACTCTGAGAGCGGCTTTGGGGCATGGGGTGGGGGGTCTCCCGAGGGCCAACCACGTCTTTTCCCCGAAAATTAAGACGCTTATGAGCATGAAAGCTTCTGCCGTTGGTAGTTACACAGGCATAAAAGCTAAGCCCACCGGGATGCAGCCACCCTGCTTCCCAGCGGGGTCCGTGAGCCCTAGGGCCATCTGTAGGGATGTATCTGGCTGTCTGGGGCCTGGCCTGGCCTGGTCCTGGGACAGGTGACCGTGGGTCCCGCTCTGCTGCCCCTGCTGCCACGGTGCTGTGTCCAGAGCCGGCAGTAAGAATCAGGGTCTTTCACTCTGGGGTGTCCAGCCTTCACTGACGGGCCCCTCCCTGCACCCGTACCCATGGCTGCCCACACCTGGATGGCAGACGGGGACCCCAAGCAAGCATTCTCAGAGCGTGACGCTGGGGAGGCGTAGGGGCCGCCCCACCTGCTCACACCTCCGTGCATCCCCGCAGCAGCTCCCCGACGGCTGCAAAGCCCCTCGGCTCGTCTGCCAGCTGCACTTCACCAGCTGGCCCGACTTCGGAGTGCCTTTCACCCCCATCGGGATGCTCAAGTTCCTGAAAAAAGTGAGGACACTCAACCCCACGCACGCCGGGCCCATCGTGGTCCACTGTAGGTACGTGCGGAGCAGGGGCCACGGGGCGGGCCCTCCAGGGAGGACTCAGGCCCTCGTGGGAAAATCACCAGGGGACGGAGAGCCGGGTGGGCAGAGGGTCAGCAGGGGCAATGTGAAGGCACCTCCCGGATACCGGATGCAGCTTGGAGAACCCCTCAGGGCAAGAGCCGGAGGGATATTCCCCATCCGGGGCGGCAGAGCCCTTTCCTCAGTGCCACCGGGGGGAAAGCCTAATGTCGGAACCACACCGAGCCGGGAGGCCCAGGTTGATGGTGGGGATGGAACTCTGCCATTCACCCCCCAGGGACCCTCAGGTCACCTCCAGGAATGGAGATGGAAACCGCACTTCTGTAGGGGGTCCGCCTGACCTCTCTCAGCAGAGGTCTCCGCGTCTGGAACGGGGAGGACAGCCTCGGAGGGGCTGGGACTCACCTCTGGGAGTGGGCTTCGCGTGCCGCTGAGCACCGTTTCCGTGTAAGTTGCTGCGGCTGTGGTTACAGCCGCAGCAGCTAAGGTGATGGAAGAGCAGGTTATGAAGTGATTGCTTCTCCCAGAGCATGTTCCCCTCTGCCTCTGCATACCGGGACGTCCTCTGGTTGTTCTCACGCTGAGCTCTTATTTGCTCTGGGCTCCCCAAGCCATAGCGTCAGGGCTCAAATCCACCCCCTCCGTAGCTCATGACTAAATGCAGTTCGGCTTCGAACACGAAAATCACGGTCATGAGAAGGCCTTGGACTCCTGGGGGGCCGGCTGGCGTGTGCGTGTGTTGTTTTTTAAGACAAAGGCACAAAGATGAGAACGTTCCCCAGCCGTGCTTCTCACTCTTCGGTGGATGCACGGTCAGAACCCGAAGGTGCTGGCCAGATCCTTTCTCTGCCCCAGCCCAGGGGCTTCTGCTGTGCCCCTCATTGCCTAGGCTGGGAGGTTTGGGGGCCGCTGGGGCGGAGGGGAGCGCCTGGCATCCTGGCCGGGGATGGAATCCTGGATCTGCGCAACTACACATCAGGTGAGGTGACACCTGTAAGAGTCCCGTTACCTGGCCCTGCACGCTCCTCCCAGCAGCTGCACTGGAGGGGGTGGGACATGGTCGAGCCCCGCTTGGCCCCCTCGAGGCGGCAGCCCCTGTGTCTCAGACGCCCTGGAAGCCAGGGTCTGCATGCCATTTCTGCTGAACACTGTGTGGCAGGTTCGGAGCACCTGTGTCACTAGGTGCGGGTGCCTTTTGCCCCTGGCAGGGCTGTGATGCTCAGAACGACCCTGTCTTTAACAGCTGGAAACCCAGTGTCCAGTCAGCGTGACACCCAGGGAGCAGGCCCCTTCCTCCTCAAGCCTGGACAGCCGGGCCACAGGCCTGGGTTCCTGCACGGGGATTTCTGAGAAACCCCGCAGAGATGTGGGCCCGCATAGCCGAGTCAGTGGGGGGTCGACGCCGGCAGCTTGTCATCGGGCGGAGAGTTTGAAGGGCCCTCCGCTGGAGAAGCGGCTGGCAGGGAGCTATGTGCTCAGTTCCCGTCAGCTGCAGGAGGCCACCGGCTGTGCTCTGGAGGGCAGGGGATGAAGAAGCAGCCTCTGTGTGGCATCAGGGGCGGCTGCGGGCAGCTGTTCAGGGCTGTTCTCTTCTGCTGCCTCTGGATCCACCGTGCGTGCGAAAACTCAGTATGCGGCCCTCCCCTGCTCCCCTCTCCCTCACCACAGGTGCCCCGGGCAGGTGCATTTGCCCTTCATCTTGGTTTCCATCCTTGGTTCCCCTGTGGCTGTGAATCTCAGCCTTTGCCATTGAATACAGAAGTAGTCTCTCGGGGTAATGCTTTATTTCCGTGCCGCCAGTGCAGGTCCTGGCCCTCCCTGCCGCTCTGTGCTCTGCTCTGCCCCCGCGTTTTTGTGTGTGTGGATGGGAAGCCCTTCTCTCGGGGTCTGCTTCCCCGCAGAGCTGAGTTCCCCTGCAGGCAGTTGGGTGGTCTGGGCGCTGCCTACAGGGGGTCACGTGGTGACAGCAGTTCCCACCAGGAGTTCAGGCCAGCCAGAGCCCCCCCTGGAACAGGGAAGAGGCTCCCGTGGGCTGGCAGCCTCCGGTCTCGGGAGGAGCGGACCAGACCTCCTCATTCCTCCACATTCATCTTCTCACGGGGTCTCCTGCCGCTCCAGAATGTGCATCGCCTGGGGGTGGGAGGTTTCTCGATTTCCTTCTCTCTCCCACACTCACCCTCAACGTCTCCCCCTTAATCCCTTAAAAAGAACCCACTGCCTGCCTGCGGTCCCTGTACAAACAGCAGGGAGGGTCTCTAGCTAGGGCTGTGAGCTCTGCACCAGCATCCAGGGCCCAGGAGGGAAAGAGCGCCGGGCCCGGGGCCTTTCCTCTTGGAACCGTCCCTTTCCCCGCTCCCAGGTGCTCCCCTACCCTCTGCCCCGCGTGCACCTGGGCCTCCCGGGCTCTGGCAGCCTCGAGTCCTCTATTTCCTGGTCCTTACCACTGCCCTGTTGGGTGGGGCGCCTTTAACTGGCTCTGCACCTGATGACTTTCTCTTACTCTGCGTTTGTAAAGAACCAAGGCTCCCGAAGGGGCCCCCCTCCCCTCAGTGTGATGAGCGGGGCGTCCTTCCAAGGGCGAGGGGCTTCACTGTCTGTCCTAGCACCATTCTGGAGACTAATGGTCTGGAAAGAGCGGTACCACCCTCCCCACAAAAAGAGGAACAGGGTAGGGGACTTCATTCATTAAGTTGTGAGCCTTTTCGTTTAAAAGATCACTTTGACTGCAGGGGCCAGAGGGGGAAAGCCCCGTTCAGCCAACTAACCCGACAGACACCCGGGCCGCCATGTGCTGTTCTGGTCGACGCCGCACCTATGAGTCTGGGCCATTAGGGGTTTATTCGTCCAGCGGATGTTGGCTGAGTCCATTTGTGTGCCCCCTGAGCCCTGGGTGTTGGGGAGACACATATGGACGGCCTGCACTGGCTGGTGGGCGTCTAGATGAGACAGGTGGGGTGGCGGCGGGGAAGATGTCCAGAGACTGCTGCGGGGACAGCGCTGGGAGGGAAGGAAACCCGAACCCGGGAATGGAATCGGGCAGCTTCCTGAGGCGGGAGACCTCTCCGTGGAGCCCCTAAGGGCCAGCTGGCCCCAGGCAGCCCGGAGGTGAGGGCTAGGATCCCAGACGGAGCCCCCATTTGCATGACCTTGGCTCCAGGGCCAGCAGACCTGGCCTGGGGTTCTCCACTCTTATGAAGAGCCTGGAAAAACCATATCAAGCATGACAATAAAAAATCCAGTTACACAAGTGATAAGGAGAAGATGGCATTTGGTAACAGAGGAAAAATTACCTGTACAACTCACCCGAGGCTTAGGACACAATTTCCAGGTAGAGGGAGAGATTTGAGGTCTTTTCACTAAGACTGTGGTGCCCTCTGGTGGCGTCGCGTGGATTTGCTCTTTATTAACCGAGGAACGTTTGCGTTCAGGGATGAAGTGGATGTCTCTGTGGAGGGCGGGGTGTCCTCTGGTCCAGGCTGCAGGCGTGTTCCGAGGCCCCGTCATTCATTTCGGGGAAATGTGACTCACGACTTGGCGTCTTTCTTTCTCCCCAAGCGCGGGCGTGGGCCGGACGGGCACCTTCATAGTGATCGATGCCATGATGGACATGATCCACGCCGAGCAGAAGGTGGACATCTTTGATTTCGTGTCCCGAATCCGCAATCAGCGGCCTCAGATGGTTCAGACGGACGTGAGTAACACCCTCCTCGGGCCCAGCTGCCCGTCCTGGTGTGAGCTTCGCACGGCAAACCCAGACGCCCCGGGATGTGTGCCCTCTCCCCGAGACGGTGCACGCAGAGTGGTGCCCGGCAGGGAGAACGTCCTCAGCGATGCCCGCCGTCACACGGTCGAGGCCATAGATGCTCGTTATAAATGGCCATTACTCTGGCTCTGCCCCCAAACCCCCTTCCCTTTACACAAAGAGAAGAGAAGGGCCCCCTTGGAGCCCACCTGCGTCTCCCTGCAGATGCAGTACACGTTCATCTACCAAGCCTTACTGGAGTACTACCTCTACGGGGACACCGAGCTGGACGTGGCCTCCCTGGAGAAGCACCTTCAGACGCTGCACGGCGCCACCACCCACTTCGACCAGGCGGGGCTGGAGGAGGAGTTCCGGGTAGGTGCCGACTTAAGGGCCACCTTTTACGCGAAGCTGCTTTCAGTTGCCTCCACCCCCGATTGACCCCAGAAAACGCAGGGGAGCCGTCCTGCCCGTGACTTCCGAGGGAAGAGTACTGGGGACTTTCAGAGCTTAGCAACCACCTGTGCAGGGGGCGTGTCGTGCATACACTTTTATTTCCCAAGACTCAGGAAGCGTCTGGAGAAGCAGACGGGTATTTCCATTGAGCAGGTGCCCTTAACGGTAGAGCTGTTAGAAGGCTGAGGGATCTCTCGGGAATGTCCTGGTTTTAACTGCATGGCTGTGTCCTCTTGGCCGCAGAAGCTGACAAATGTCCGGATCATGAAGGAGAACATGAGGACAGGCAACCTACCGGCCAACATGAAGAAGGCCAGGGTCATCCAGATCATCCCGTGTAAGGCAGCCCGGGCCGCGGAGGGGAAACCCTTGAGGCAGGCGTGATCGGGCTGGTACCCTCTGGCTTCGGTTGCTAAGAAGTCGTTGCCCACCCACCCCTGTAAACCAGGGGTCAAGGGCAGGACGCCCTCTGGGAGCTCTGTCAAGTGTGGGGAAGGCACGAGTGACCCAGACAGTCCTGTGGGTGTCAGGCGGGCAGCTTGTGACCTGGACTTGGAGGCAGGAGAGGGAGGACTTCCTGGAAGCGGTGAGATTCTGGCCTGACTCTGCCTCCTGCTTCTGCATGTCATCCAGTTCTACCCCAAGCCTGGGCAGAGGCATGGAGCCCCCCGTACACAGAGCAGGGGTCCTGGCCCAGGATGTGTAGCAGGACCAAACTCAGCTGAGACTTTCCAGGAAGGGGCCTGGGGACGGGCGATCCATGGGCAGGGTGGCATCGGGCACTGGGCTGCCCGGGGTCTGGGGGCCTGCAGGAGCATCAGAGGAACCCTGGGGGGAAGGGGAGGGCACCCGCCTTGAGGGGAAGAGGACACCTCATCCAGACGTCCCCTCCACCTCCCTGCCCGGGCTCAAGCTCGGGCAGGAGCGGGTCTCACGTGGACCTGCCCAGGCAGGCAGTGTGTGGGCTGAGAAAGTCCTCTTCAGCCTCAGACCCTATAGAGTCTTTGCGGCTGTGATGTCCCGGGCCGGCTACCCCGGGTTGCCTGCCTGGCCACACTCCTTTTACTCTTTAAATTTACTTTAATGCTTACGTTTTGGTAGGAATTACCTCAATTATGACAAATGAGAACGATAAGTGGATTACTTTAGAACTTCCCTGGTAAAACACAACTTCCTGGGCCACTTGAATTAAGCTATTTTAGAGAGTAAACCTTCCTTTGAGTTGACTTGTTTTAGTTTTCCATAAGTTTTATGTCTCGGAAGCTCCTAGCAGCATGTTCAAGTTTGCAAGGCAGGATGGGGTTGGTTCTGACCCAGGGGACACACTGCTTTGCAGATGACTTCAACCGCGTCATCCTTTCCATGAAAAGGGGCCAGGAGTACACGGATTACATCAACGCGTCCTTTATAGACGTAAGTGCAGCGGCCCGGCCCTGCTTGCGTGCCTGGAGAGGACGCATGCTCTCTTCATCTGTAATCACAGAGACTCTTGATCAACTTGCTTTCACAATCAGAAAGGATGGACACGCCCACAGAAATCCAAACCATTTCATTAGCAGACACTTGCTTAAAGAAAATGAATAAGGAACTTTGGAAATAGAGGATGTAGGTGCGCTGCTAAATAGTTTGCTATTTTTCCATTCTGCTTTTTTTTTTTAAATTAATGTATTTCGTTTTGGCTGTGTTGGGTCTTCGTTGCTGCGCGCGGGCTTTCTCTAGTTGCGGCGAGCGGGGGCTACTCTTCATTGCGGTGCGCGGGCTTCTCATCGCGGTGGCTTCTCTTGTTGCGGAGCACGGGCTCTAAGTGCGTGGGCTTCAGTAGTTGTGGCTCGCGGGCTTGGTATTTGTGGCTTGCGGGCTCTAGAGTGCAGGCTCAGTAGTCGTGGCGCACGGGCTTAGTTGCTCCGCGGCATGTGGGATCTTCCCGGCCCAGGGCTCGAACCCGTGTCCCCTGCATTGGCAGGCGGATTCTTAACCACTGCGCCACCGGGGAAGCCCTCCATTCTGCTTTTAATACACAGTGACTTCCCTTTTCCCTCTCTGTTGCACACCACCCTCTATCACACGCTTTCTCTCGCATGTGCTGTGCGTGGACAGCGCGATTGCGTTCAGGCCCAGTCTTAGGCTGTTTAGCGCACAGCAGAGTTAGCTGGTGAACGGGCAGGAGAGAGCGTAGCAGCCAAGTCTGTGCAAGGATTTTTGTTTGCAGATGACAGTGCTGTGCCCCCGAGGGGAGGACCTGGGACTTGAACCCACTTCCTCTAACTCCGTGCCCAGGCTCGCTGCCCCACTGCGATGCTAACTTAGCTGTGACACATGCAGACATGTTAGAATCAAAGCCAGCCCAAGCAAGGGGTTCATTATACCCATTCAGAGGTGACCTGGGGCTGAGGGGGGGCTGTCTAGCTTGGGCATCTTGACCTGTTTTCTGAGCGTGTGCCAGCTGGAGCTTGGCTCAGGCCCTGGAAGCCTGGAGAATACTGTCCCTCATCCGGCCCTGGGCTGTCCTACACTCACATGTCCCCCGGTGGAAATGGGTTGGAAGGAAGTCGGACTTCAACCTCTCTCCCATTTGAAGGGCTACCGGCAGAAGGACTACTTCATCGCCACCCAGGGGCCCCTGGCGCACACAGTGGAGGACTTCTGGAGGATGGTCTGGGAGTGGAAGTGCCATACGATCGTGATGCTGACCGAGGTCCAGGAGAGAGAGCAGGTCAGGGCGCCGCCCAGCCCACCTCTGGGGCCGTTAACACACACCAGGTGCAGCCCACCTGATGTGACTACCTGTCCCTTGTGAATGTCTCACCTGCTGTCATCTGTGAGGCCAGGCCACAACTACTGAGGAGGGGGAGAGGCTGGAAATGAAAAAGGTTTTATTTCATCACCACGCCCACCATGAGTTAATCGTAACTACCCACTGGCTTTATTCTTAGCCTACATTTTCTTTAACCTGCCTTGAAATTCTGCCATCTTGTGTTTGCCACAAATACAAATTTGGTCACAACCTGTTGAAGAAAAAGACATTTATTCACTTTTTTTTGGAACAGAAAGACATAGGTATTGATATATGTACCTAATTAATATAGTTCTGGTAAAACTGAATGAGTTAAACATTCCTTTTTTCCCAAAGATCCATGCATGGCCTTCTTGTTTTGTGTATGTGGTTTTTTTTTTTTTTTCCGGTACGCGGGCCTCTCACTGTTGCGGCCTCTCCCGTTGCGGAGCACAGGCTCCGGACGCGCAGGCTCAGCGGCCATGGCTCACGGGCCCAGCCGCTCCGCGGCACGTGGGATCTTCCCGGACCCGGGGCACGAACCCGCGTCCCCCGCGTCGGCAGGCGGACTCTCAACCACTGCGCCACCAGGGTAGCCCCAGCCTTCTTGTTTTTATTTAATACCTTAATAAACAGTCACAAACCCACCATCCAGCTGAAAAACCAAACTTTTGCCGATAATGTACATTTATCCAGATTCTCCTGAGAGGTAACCACTGTCCTGAATTTGTGTGTTTTGATTTCTTTGCTTTTTAAAACCAGTTTTGTTGGGGTGTAATTCACATACCATACAATCCATCTTTCTAAAGGGTACAGTTCCGTGGTTTCTAGTGTATTCAGAGTTGCACAGCATCACTAATTCCAGATCATTTTCATCACCCCAAAAAGAAACCCCATACCCACAAAAAAATCACTTACCCACTTCCTCCCCGCAGTCCCTGCAACGACAAATCTACTTTCTGACTCCATGGATTTGCCTCTTCTGGACATTTCTTATACGTGGAATCATACATGTCTTTTGTGGTTGAGCTCTTTCACTTAGCGTAAATGTCGTCACTTAGCGTAAATTCACGTCATCCGTGAATCAGTTCCTCGCTCTTTTTTACTCTTTATTGTATAAATAGACCACACTTCGTTTATTCATTCATTAGTTGATGGATATTTGCGGTGTTTTCACTCGGGCTATTATGAATAATGTTTTGAACGCTCATGGACAGGTTTTTACATGAATGTTAACTTTTAATTTCTCTTAGGTAGATACCTAGGGGTGGAATTGCTGGGCCATATCATGACTGTATTGCAAACTCATATCACTTAACATTTGGAGGAACTGCCAGACTGCTTTCCGAGCAGCTGCCCCGTTTTGCATTCCCACCAACAGTGCACAAGGGTTCCATTTTCTCGCCATCCTCATCAACACTTATCATTATCTTTTCAATTAAAGCCACCCTAGGAGATGTGTTCTTAGCTTTTTAAAAGATCTTTTTATATCACGTGTGTGTATTCCTAAAGAAACTGTTTAGTTTTGTCTGCTTTTGAACTTTATTCAAAAGTTGAGTTGGGGGCTTCCCTGGTGGCGCAGTGGTTGAGAGTCCGCCTGCCGATGCAGGGGACACGGGTTCGTGCCCCGGTCTGGGAAGATCCCACATGCCGTGGAGCGGCTGGGCCCGTGAGCCATGGCCGCTGAGCCTGCGCGTCCGGAGCCTGTGCTCAGCAACGGGAGAGGCCACGACAGTGAGAGGCCTGCGTACCGCAAAAAAAAAAAAAAAAGTTGAGTTGGTTTTTCCACTCAAAATTACGCATTTGATATTCTCCTATGTTGCTGCCTATAACTATGGCTCATTCATCATTATTTCCTTATACTCCACAACACAGACTGTACATCCTGCATCCGTTGACTTTGCCCCTTCTCCTGTCATGGGCATTTGGGTTGATTCCATTCTGTTGTTTTACAAACTGTGCTGCAGGTACTTTCTTGTACGTGTCTCATGATGTATGAGGAATAGTAGGTTCCAAAGAGACAAAATGCTGCATTGGAGAGTGTGTGTGGAAGTTTGAATTTGCGAGACATTTCCTAATGGCTTTCCAAAGTGGTTGTGGTTTCCAAAGTGGTCCGTGGGTGAATACCATTCGTAGACATCCCTAGGGTTGTCTGATGTGCTCATTTTTGTTAATTAAATAGGTATAAACATCATCTCTTTGTGTCCTTGATTTGCACCTCTCTGATCCCTGTGAGGTCAGGAATCGCTGTGCATATGTATAGAGGACATGTTTCGTCTTGTGCAAGGTGCCTGTTCATGCCTTTCACTCATTTTTGTAGTGGGTTGTTTGCCCTTTTCTTACGGATTTATAGGATTCCTTTACGTGTTCTTGGCACTGATCCCTTGTTGGTTTTACGTATTGCAAACATTTCATCCCTGTTGATGGTCTGTCTTTTCATTCTCTTGATATTTTTGGATGATGCAGAGTTAATTTTATTATAATCTGATGTTGCAATCTGCTGTATCATGGTTGGTTTGCTCTTTGGGGCTCTTGTTTGTTAAATCTGTACCCCAAAATGAAAAGGTATTTTCTTCTTCTAAGGCTTTCACAGTCTTGTTTTTGACGTTAAGTCTGACCCTGTCTTGGTTTGTTTTTATTAAGGTTCAAGGCTACCGTATATGGTAGGGCAAGTTCTACGCTGCCCAAGTCCAGGAGGGGCTGGGGCATTCATATCAGCCCAGGAAGGGTGTGAGTCAGGGATCCAGTTCCCTTTTCCCATATGGAGAACTGATTTCCCAGCTCCATTTACTGACTAGTCTCTCCTCTGTGTCATGTCACTTCTGTTCTGTATCAGAGTTGCAAATACACGCATGTCTGTTTCTGGATTCTGCTCTGTTCCCTCGGTCAACAGGCACTGGTAGCATTCATATTCGTGTTCATATGTTATTTTCTTGGTCAGACGAAATACGTTAAATGCTTTGAGAGCAATTCTGCACCAGATCGTCAAAACTGCTAGCAGCAAATTATTTTTATGTTATCCCCCAAGGATAAATGCTGCCAGTATTGGCCAACAGAGGGCTCAGTGACTCATGGAGAAATAACGATCGAAATAAAGAGCGATACCCTTTCTGAAGCCATCAGTATACGAGACTTCCTGGTCACTTTCAATCAGGTATCGTTGCCAAAGCCCTTTAATCTCTTGTGGACATCACTCGGGGTCTGCTTGTCATTGTGCCAGAATGTCCCGCTCCTTCAGGCTTTTCCGGAGCCCCAAGTTAGATTAGTATCGACGGTCAGTGAGGACAGTATGAAGCTGTGTTATCAAGTGGCCGATCTCCCGTAAGATTTGACCTCATGGTCCCCTGCCTCCTTGCTGGAGCACGGGGATGGTGGGGCAAAGTGGCCAATTCCGAGAGGCGTCCCACCGCCACCCGCTCCCCAGGAGCAAAGACCGTGGCCGAGAGCAGGAAGAATGAGTGGATGAATCTGCAGAGGCCTCTCTGGGGCTCTCTGCCATCTCCCCTCCCCACCGGGTCTTGGGCACTGCTCCCTGGCAAGAATGGGGACGCTGTGTATCAACTGTGGGTAAGATGACCCACCTATGGGATTTGATTCTGAGCTCAAGGCGGTCAGAACAGTGAAACCCAGCTTTGCCCAAAGACTTGTTCTCCTCCACGCGGGTCGCAGAACGACCCAGGGCCGCTTGACTCAGAAACTCCTCATCTCCAGCCTTGAAGGGGCGTGTAGGGTCCTGGCCTCTTAAAAAAAGGGGTGATTCCTGTTAGCTCAAGCAAAACTGCCAAGGATCCCATAGAGGGGTCTAGTGGGCCCTGGGGACTCGGGGGCGTATCCTCTGAGTGTCCTATCCCCACCCAGAAGGAGGCACTGCTGGCCTTCTGCTTTAGGGTGGCCACGGCCTACAGGCACCCTGACCGGGGGGCCAGCCACATGGGAACTCTGCTGGCCACCAGACACCGTGGCCCGAGTCCCCGGGAGGGCAGTGGAGCCTGTGGTGGGGCAGCACTGAGGCGCCCTTCCCGCCCGGCAGCCCCTGGCCCGCCAGGAGGAGCAGACCCGGGTCGTGCGACAGTTCCACTTCCACGGCTGGCCGGAGATCGGGATCCCCGCCGAGGGCAAAGGCATGATCGACCTCATTGCGGCCGTGCAGAAGCAGCAGCAGCAGACGGGCGATCACCCCATCACCGTGCACTGCAGGTGAGCGGCCCCTGGGGGCCCGGGCAGCCCTGCTGGTGGGGCGGACACAGACCCCACGCCCAGTTCACTGCTCCCAGCAGCATCATTTACCTGGACCGTATCCTTGCCCTTCCCTTAACGCACGTCACATAACGCAAATGCATAGGTGTCATCTTACCATAACACACAGAAGCGTTTGGGCAGAAGGGGTCAAGAAATGCCTCAAACACACACTTCTTTGTGCTTTTTAAGTTGTCAAAAAAAAGAAAAAATTACCAAGCACCGCTCCGACAAACCCTGAACTTGAGTCGTCTTCATTTTGAAAGGCCGTCTGACTCTGGCTGGTGCGCCCACCCAGCACAGCAGGAAGCTCTTCGTGAGCTTCTCAGGGACGTCCAGGCCGGGGTCCATAATGGAGGGCCCACCGCTTCACGCCCTCCCTCTCAGCCCGGCTCCCGAGTTAGGCCCAAGGGCAGAGGGACACACTGGGGGGACCCCTGGACACAGCTGGGCGCCCCCAGCAAAGACTTTGAAAGACAGCATTACGAGGGTAGAGGGTGAATCCGGCTGAACCTAGACACCTGCCAGCTCACCTTTTTGCTGGGCCAGGCCCCCCTGCTGGCAAGGACCTTGACCACCCTTGCAAAGCTCTTCCTCGCATTTGGGGAGTTTAATCTTGGGGGTGCTGATTTGCCTCCAAAGCTGCACTTCTGTTCCTTTGTCTACACGTGTGGCTCCCATTTTTTTGCGACTGCCATTGGCACCGACCCACTTCACCTTGTCGCTAATGACACCCAGCGTGGAGGGTTTGGGCCTCTTTCCTTGTGTGGGACCCGCCTGGCGCACTTCCGGCCTGGCCAGCAGGGAGAGCACACGCCTCGGTCTCCAGTCCCTGGTGCCTTTGTAGATGCCGTTTTGTTTCTGTTTGTTCCACCTCTGCAAACCCAGACTGAGCTTATCACGTGTTGGACACCAGGGATGCAAAGGTGAAGGAGACCCACAAGGTCATCCCACCTGTGGGAAGGCAGACGCAGGGAGAGCAGCCGTAGAGTCAGCCCACAGGTGGGATTCCAGGGCCCAGAGGGCAGCCGTGCATCCCCCGAGGGCTCCCTGGAAGAGGCCAGCCAAGCCCGCCTCCATTAGGTCTGGTCTACGCAAGGAAGAAGGGAAATGGCTCCACCAGCTTAAAAACTTGTAACCGGTCCTGATTTAACTCATGTTGTAATTAGGCAAGTGTTTTAGGAATTTTATGTTTGCTGACTCGTAGTCCAAAGCTAAGCTACCTATAAATAATCATTAAAAATCCAAGCTCCAGTCATTCCGGTACTGACGTGTCCAAGCTCCAGTCATTCCAGTACTGACGTGTAGGGCTTGGCGGAGGCTGTGGGCTTCTCATGCCCGTGGGTGAGTTTGAGTATCTCATCCAGCACGTTTTCTCTGCAGTGCTGGAGCTGGGCGCACAGGGACTTTCATAGCACTCAGCAACATTCTGGAACGGGTCAAAGCTGAGGGACTTTTAGACGTATTCCAAGCTGTGAAGAGCTTACGACTTCAGAGGCCCCATATGGTGCAAACCCTGGTAAGAAACCGTTTCCAGAGGGATCGAGAATGGTCTCATGTTGAATTTGATGTATGCTTCATTGAAGGAGTTCAAGTCCACGGGGAAGGAGGTAAAGTTTCCAAGAAAAAGAGCTCAAGGTTCCAGTCAGCTCACAGTAAAGCTCTACAGACCCCCTTCTTCCCTTGCGTCTGGCTGGGGTCTGTCCCCCGGGCAGGACACGTGAGGAGGGGCACACCCATGACTTCAGATGATAAGATCCCTTGGACAGAGGCACAGATGATAGCAACCGTTATGTCAGAGTGAACTGTTCCTCCAGATTCCAATGTGCATTTAATTATGTACCAAGTTCAAAAATAGCACTGACGTTTACAGTCCTGATTCTTGTCATCTATCCTCCACTGTTCGTGTGGACTCTTTTCCTTGGCTGGATCTCACTCAGCCTCCAGACACTGCCGAGGGGGCTTCTTAAGGAGTCCATGCGATGCACAGTTCCCTCTCACATTCTCTTTCATTTCGTGGTGAAAACACACACTTTCTGGTTTTCGGAAGAGATGCCTCTTCACCAAATTTGGTGATTATTCTGCAACAGCAAGGGCAGTTTTAAAGGCTGTTATAACCTGTCGTTTTCCCCAAGGCTCCTTATTTTAGCACTTGCCCTCCTGGCCCGGCCCACTCATTCTCTGTGCTAACTGGATCCCGACTCAGGCACTTTCCTTTCCTTTCCCGTCCGGGGGCTGGGTGATCGGGTGGGAATCTTAGTAGCTGGAAGGGAGGATCCCTACCGTCCATTCTTGGCTCTCCTGACAACTTTCCTGCAAACTCAGGACAGCAGTTTTCTGCCTCATCTTTTCTTCCCCTGGAAAGCCCAGCTCCTTCCCATGATGGCTGGACTGAGACTCCAGAACGGCCAGACAGGCTTATGTTTGGCCTCTTCCAACCCAAAAGCCTGTAGATTTTTGTTCAATGGGAATTTAGAGAAGAGGCTGAACCCAAGGTGTTGGGAAAGAAGAGGGAGGGGGATGAGGAACCGCCCTTGGTCCCCCTGCTTCCCCAAGCTCTCATGTTCACTGGGCCAGCAAATGACCAGGGTCTGCAAGGAGCCAGACCCTTTTAGGGTAGCTGTTGTTACTTGAACCTGCCTGCTGACCATTGTGCACGCGTGGTTTTCCGAGGCACACAGTAGGCTCACTAAGAAAGCCCTGCCGTGGCCATTTTCCCCAGCTCTTTTATTTCCTCTTTTGAGTGCCCGTTATGGGCCGTGTCACACAACCCGCTTTCTGGTCCCCTGTTAACCCACCATCTGGCTCTAGTCTCACCACCTCAAAGAGCCACTGGGAGGTCTGGAGTCAGATGATGTCCAAGTGTTCCAATAAGTTAACAGCCTCATACATATGCAACACATTTTTCTTTTAAATTCTAGTAAAATTGATATAAAGCAATGCCCTTTTATAGTGTAAATTTAGGCTTAAAAATAATCTATATTTCTGTCTTACTTAACTTCTATAGATTATTTTCATTACACTCTGAAGTTTGATGTTAAGTATGCCCATTTTTTTTCAGTTCAGAAGTGGTTGTTTTTAAGTTTAAATATGAAAACTAAAGATCTCTCACTCAGACTGTCCAAAATACACTAAGCTAAACTTGAAACTGAACATTGACATTTTCTATGTAGAAAAACAGCTTTATTTGGAAATGTCCATGTGCCTAGAAACTAAATTATATAACAGGAGCTGATATGCAGTAGGGTATACAGTATTTCAATAACTGGTCAGACTTTTTTATGTCTTCTCTTTAAAGTTTCTCCTAATTAAATTAGGCAAATTTTTTTCATATTATTTTAATGTGTTCTTGTTCTTCTTTTTCAGGAACAGTATGAATTCTGCTACAAAGTGGTACAAGATTTTATTGATATATTTTCTGATTATGCTAATTTCAAATGAAAATTCCTGCCTTAAAATATTTTTTAATTTAATGGTCAGTATATTTTGTAAAAATCATGTTAATTTATTTCATAGTTGACATTAATATCCTCCTAATTTCTTTGTATATATTTTGTTATGCTTAAAGGCCACCTGCTGTAAAGTTATTAAATCTTAAATACCCCTTTTAAAAACTGGAATAATGTATTAAGGTCAAATAATATTCCATAAAATATATATTTCTGCTAATATCAGTAAAAATATTTTAATTTTTCATTAGATTCATATCATTTCATTTCACACAGTCAGCACCTCTAAATGTTAAAAATCTTAATATGACAAGTGTGTTTATTTATGCAAGATACTAACCACAACTTCCTTAGAAAACAGTCGAGGACTCAGAAATCGGTGGAAAATACATTTTCCTGCCACTGATTTTACAGCCCTGAGCAGTGGCGGTTTTTTTTTGTTTTTTGGGGTTTTTTTGCGGTACGCGGGCCTCTCACTGCCGCGGCCTCTCGCGCCGCGGAGCACAGGCTCCGGCCGCTCCGCGTCATGTGGGATCTTCCCGGACCAAGGCACGAACCCGTGTCCCCTGCATCGGCAGGCGGACTCTCAACCACTGCACCACCAGGGAAGCCCCCCAGTGGCAGTTTTTTGAAAGCAAACTGTTTGTGAAGATACAGCGTAAATAGGGAATTCTGTAGTCCTCAGTCTCAACCCACGTGGTTTATCTTTACATTTTAAAGATCAAAGAAGATTTTACAACCTGAGTCCAAGTCTAAAACACACTGGAGTAGTCAGTGACTATATAGTAATACTTAAAAATGCATTTATTCAAGGCTGTGTCGTGCCATCTTGGCCAGATGAGAAAGATGTAAAGGCCGGTGGTCCAGTTCTCACGGGCCTTGGGTCTGGCAAAACCAGTTATCAGAGTTTCAGTCCCACGGCGCTGGGCGCTGCTTGCTGTCCGTCTGTCTGAGAATCACACCCACTGCACTTCTCACTCCCCACCGCCCCCCGGCCCCCGCCATTCTGCCCTGCTTGTCGTGAGCTGTGCCTCAAGGCGTGACAAAAAACCACTTCCATTCGAAAAGGTCAGATAGAGCATCTGACACGCATGGAAGCAAGGAGCTCCCGCCTGGTAGAAACAGTTGGGCAGCCACAAGCAATTATGCTTTAAACTTTCTGAGAAGCATTTTGGTATTTAAAAATCTCTTGTAAATGCTAAGGCTGTTTGTAAGAAAAGAAATCTTAAAATCTAGATTTATACAGTTTTTTTTAAGTCCCACTCCTCGATATTTAATAAAAGAAAAAGAGAAATCCTTAATCTAAAGGCTAATTTATTTTTGAATGGTTACTAGTGAGACCTCTGACACTGGATAATAATGATCTCACTGCCAGACAGGATTGGCTTATGAGGCAAAAAAAAAAGCGAAGGGATGAATGTAAAAAGGTTTGATTTAATGGCAGTGATCTGTCTGTCTGTGGCTGTTAGGTACCTAGCCGATGAGCACAATATGAAAAAAAAAAGACATCTGAAAACATTTAACATGTGCATTTTTGGGTACACTTTTTGCTTTTTAAAAGAGATGTGAATGTGAAGGCCTTTATTTGATATTTCCACTGGTAACTGATTGCACAAAGGTAACCCCGGGTAAGTTACGTCCTAATAACAAGCCCACGGGTAATCAAGCTTCTGCCACTCCTCCGAGCCCCACCCAAGGGTCAGATGAGGTGCCCAGCTGGACGGACAAAAGCGCAACTTTGTGAACGCTGCCATGGCCACCAGCCTGCAGCCCTGAGCTCCACACACAGCTGAATGCGTCCCTCACCCTTCTGGGTACAACGATTATGCATTTGGGTCGAAGAGAAAATGGAGGGAGCTTTGCAAGATGCACCTGGTGGCCCTGTTTGTTTTCATTGTTAAAGTCCCAAGCCCGAAGCCCTTCTTGACTAAAGGGGA
This sequence comes from Phocoena phocoena, assembly GCF_963924675.1. Lineage (NCBI taxonomy): Eukaryota > Metazoa > Chordata > Mammalia > Artiodactyla > Phocoenidae > Phocoena > Phocoena phocoena. The sequence continues at coordinate 4,360,049 of NC_089234.1, read as the reverse complement.
AGAGAGAAACCTGAACTCCAAAGCCTAGAAACAGAGCCGGTGTTTGTGGTGAAGGCGACATATAGGGGTCATAGAGTCGAGACGCCTGGATTGGGGTCCAAATTTAGGAGCCTTCAGTGAGAATCCTTCAGGCCCTTCAACGGTCTTACTGGCATCTCTTGTCTAGAGATTAAGGTAGACCTTCTCGGGGAAGCCCCCCGTTTGCGTGTTCTTCTGCCCCCTTGACGCATCCCCCTTGTCTGCTGCGGTTCCGCCCTCTTGGTTCTGAGAACAGAGCGGAAGCTACTGTCCCTGGGTTGCAGGACCCCCTCCGCCTTTGGGGCGGTTCTTGCCTCCCAGTAGCTGCAGCCTCCTAGCCTCGGCCCCGGTCCCGGTTCAGACAGCCTTGGTGGGCGCTCCGGCACTCCTGTCCTCTCTGTGTCGCTGGGATAGTTTGACTCTTCCTCCCCTTCGGTGAAAGAAAGTCCATTGTACATAACAAAACAGCGCCAGGCTGGTAAGGTCATTTTTCTTTGCCAGTTTTCTCCGTTGCATGCGGCTACATTCAAACGCCAAATAGCGATTAGAAGACGACCATTCTGATCTCCTTGCTTTTATCAGTCACCGTGTGACTCACTTTACCGTTTCTCTCCATGTGCTCTACGAATGAAGAATGCATACCAGTGTTTTAAAAGGTATTTTTATGTGTTTTTTAAAACTTTTTAAAACGAGCCTGACACCTCTGTTTCAGCATTTGGAGTCACGCCCATGTTATTTTTTAAAATGTGTGATTACTGATACTTCTGTTGTGTTTGTGTTAATTTATGTGCAATCTTGATAAGATATGTATGTATTCCGGTTTCAAGTCTCATTTTTTCTTTTATTCCATTTATCACTTGATCTTGCACTGATTATGACGCCAGTGAATGCTGCTGAATTCCGCGTATATGCAAATTGCAACATCCAAAACATTCTGATGCGAGGATAAATCTTTACTTTGACTCCAGCCTGCGTCTCTTTCTTCACTGAAATCTCCTTATCTCGTTCCTCTGCCTTAAATCCTTTTAGACAAGACATTCATTAGGAGGGAAGCATTGATTTACGCAGACAATTTTAGGACTTGTAAAATCGAGCTCAGACATGGTAGAGAAACAGCCCCCCGGGCAGGAGTGGGCATGATGGCCAGTGGGCCGGTCTTCAGAAGTCCTGAGGGTGTGTGGGCCACTAGTCACAAGCGGCCCTGCAGAGGGCTCACGTCCCTCCTCCAGTCCAAACAGGGCTCCGAGCTCTGAGCAGTGGTTTCCCAGCATCTACGAGGAAGGTGATCACATGCTCAAGGTCCACAGCCACGTGGGGTCAGAGAGCCCTTCTAATGTCGCTTCTCCTCCTAAAACCTAAACACCTGTTAGGCCTCCCTTTACACACCTTGTGTCTCTGGTGATCCCAGCTCTCTTTTTCAGCTTCCCCGCCCTTCCCCAGCTCACACCCCAGCTTCCTCTTTTAGATATTCTGGGCCTAATGTGGAAATCTAAACATCTGCTTTTTATTCTTGGTTGTATTTATTTAATAGATTTTATAAGCCTTGTTATATTTGTTACAGATGTGATTAATTAGGATGAGGGCCTAGGAGTCGGGTGGGCCATTAGGGTGGGTCCATTCTACTCCAGTGTGAGGGTGCCTTTATGAGAAGAGGGAACTTGGACCCAGAGACACATGCACAAGGAGAAGAACATGTGAAAAGAAGGCAGGCGTTGGAGTGATGCTTCTGCAAACTAGGAAGCCCGGAGGCTGCCGGAGACCAGGGAGTGGCTTCTCTTTCACAGCCTCGGAAGGAAGCAACCTTGACTTGGCCTTCGTGCCTGCAGGACTGGAGACAATAGGATTGGGTTGTTTGAACCACCTGGTTTGTGGCACTTTGTTAGGACGGCCTTAGCAAACCAACACCCTGCCCCCGCTCTGACCCCTACAGCCAAAGTTTCTGTTGTTGGATGTCCCCGAAAGAAGCCCTGAATCAAGTACGTGGGTGCAGGTAGCTAATGGGGAGGAGACCCCAGCACGCGCGAGTGAGGGAACAGGGCGGGAGGGGCAGCACAAAGACCCCACCCCCCACCCCCGGGGACTCAACTCTGCAGTGATGCCCGAGGGCCTCCCCGAATCGCCCTCCCAAAGGACGGGACCCTGGAGCCTTGCCCCGCCACTACCCCCGGCCCAAGTTGGAGGTTTTCTCCAGTGGTGCCAGCCCCTGGTCTCAAAGGACGGTGCCACCCTGGCGACACAGGGAGATGCGTTTGTTGTACAAGTTCAAAGCAAACAGAAAGAGTGTGCACAAACTTGGCCTTTCACTCGGTTCCTCTTCTCCACCTCAGTCCATTGGTAACTTGGGGGTACATCCTTCCAGACAGCTATCTGCAGATTTAAACCTGTACAGTTACGTAAACACACGGACTCTTGCTTGATTGTTTGTTTATAAAAACAACAGAGCCGAACTCCCGGTATATCATCAAATCCAGGATGAGAGAATTGCCAAACCCACTTTGTTTTGCTGAGAAAGCAAACACACTGCTAAATATTTCTTGCAAGACACCGTCAGTTTTGAGATGCATCCTGGATGTTCGAGAGGTTAGTATGTAAAAACCTTGTCTCTTAGAAACGACAAAATGCACTACCTGCGGCCGGTTGTGTAAATTGCCTCTTGTCCCGCCTTAGGATCGGGCCCTGTCAGCATATACACAGCTTCCTCATCCTGTCTAAAGGCTGCTTGGCATTCCTGGCCTAGAGCTACTCTGATGGACGTAAAACGTGGAGACTAACCCTTTCTTATTCATGTTATAAGTATTTCCCTTCGATGCTTTATAAAAGACCATCCTTGATGGCTATCTAACGTCCCTTGTCCAGGAAACTTTGGGACTTACCAGCCTGTCGACAGGGTTGCTGGGTGTGTGGGTGATTCCGCCTGGCAGCCGGGCCCTCTGTGGCCCTTGCATGGCGGCACCCAATAAACGCATCAAACCAAACATTCATGCCTGTGCAATCATCGTGTAGACGCCAGGAGGGGCTTCATGTGAACAAGTCCTGGGCACTTTTTGTTCCTCTGTGAAGAGCAATGTTGATGACATCCATGTGTCAGCACGGCGCTCTGTACCAGGAGAGGGGAGACTGCAGCCATGTCCAGGAGACGGCCCGAGGCCTGGGGGTCTGCACGGCACCGGAATCAGGGTCCCTCGGGCTGTGGCTGGAGCATCGCATCTGTGTCTGGAAAGATGATCCCACCAGCTCTTCTAGAGGAATCGTCTAGAAAGCCCAGCAGATGGGCAGATCCCAGCCACAGTGTCTTAACGTCGTTTTCAGTTCAGTAGCTGGACGTGACTATGGAGTTGACGTTTACAATGTACTTTCCACGACAACCCGGACACCTCCACGCAGCGCGCCCATCTGCCGAGGCCTGAATTCCTCCATCTTGACTGTGTTTAGGACTCAGGATGGCCCTTCCTTCCTGCCTCAGCCCCTCCAGGTAGTAATGAACTTGACGCCTGGACACCCAAAAGCCTTTCTCTGCCCCTGACAAGACTTCTTCCTGGGAACAAACCGACCCACCACGGGCTCCCACCCCCCTGACTTGCCCGCAAGTTCACTCCCAGGATCTACTCACGTTAGGACGGCCAACCTGGGGGCAACACGCATCTTCGTTTGCTGACCCTGCGGCCCTGACCAAATCCCTGTCCTTGGACTCCCCACTTCTGTCCAGACGAATAGGACAGAGCCAGGGTTGTGGGAGTCCCCTTCCCCGAACACAAGGGCCGAAGTGGGCCTGCTGGCCAGGAGGGGAAGCAACTGTCCGGCCACGTCAGAGCTGGGGAAATGCAGACAGGCCAAAGAGCCCACGCCAACCCACCCCGTCTGCCACTCACTGTCTTGCTTTGGTTTGGTTTTCTTTCCCTTCCCTCCCCTTAATAAAAAAATACCATGGGTTTTAAGATCATTTCATCCCAGACACCTCCTGCACAGGGTCACCAGGGTATCGAGACTTGTCCATCCATGGTCTGCCCTCCTGGATGGACAAAGCTTTGTCCTAGAGGGGGGCGTCTAGTTTTCACTGCACTACGTCCCACGAGGATGCACACCAAAGACCCCAGGATACAAAACAGGAGACTAACCCAGCCTGGGAAATGGGGATGGGGTTGAACGAGGCTTCTCTGAGGGAGTCTCACTGGAGCCAAGCTCGGGGCTGAAGGGGACCATCTTGTGAAGCAGGAGGTGGGGAAAGTCCGAGGCAGAGGAGAGAGCAGGGCGTGTGTGTGTGTGTGTGTGTGTGCGTATAAACGCATGAATGTGTATGCATGTGTATACGCGTGTAGGAAGGGGTGTGGACCTATGTATATGTTTATGTATAGGCATGTGTATGTGTGTAGGAATGGGTGTGGACCCATGTATGTTTATGTATATGCGTGTGTATATGTGTGCAGGTCTATGTATGTGTGAGGGGGAGTGGAGGGGTTTAACTAAGAAAGACAAAAGTTGGCTGGTACAGAACTGGAGCAAAAAAGTCAAGGAGAGATTGTGGCAGCCATATCACGGAAAAGCTTGGAGATGAAAAAGTAAAAATAGCTTCCATTGTGCTCGCTTCGGCAGCACATATACAAAAACTGGAACAATACAGAGAAGATGAGCACGGCCCCTGCGCAAGGATGACACGCAAATTCGTGCAGCGTTCCATATTTTTTGTTATATGGCAGAAACTAACAACATTGTAAAGCAGTTTATACTCCAATAAAGATGTTCAAAAAAAAAGAATAGCTTCCATTTACTGAGAACTTTCCATCGGAGGGATGTTACTCACTTGGAATCTGAGGCTCAGAGAAGGTACCAAACCACACAGCGAGTAGGTGTTTATCTCTTGCACCCCATTCTCAAACACACAATTAGCCTGGGTAAATATTAGTGGTTAATATTTCTGACCCTTCACCCTCAAGAATGCGAGATAAAGGATGTGTCCTGTGGACGTGTGCTTTTTTAAACACTTGTTTGAATGACCTTTTCTAATCCAGCACCTACAACCCTATAAAATAAAACCACTCTTATGCTCTTGAAATACTGTACTTACGAAGGCGAGAAAATATGCTGATATATTTCAGTGAGATTTTTGGTTAGAATTGAACCCTAAGAGCTTTCTAATTAATTTTTATCCCATTCCCCAGGCATACAGCTAATTGAAATTTTTCTATATGTAAGGTTCATAATTATTACTAAATGTGAAGTATTGGCAGAACAACTTAATCGTAGAAAATTCCTGTTTTACAATTTCTTGAATCTTGCCTACCTAAATGACACGTGTGACTCACACCTTCAAACAGAGTGCCTCTTCTAATGAAGGCTGCGCTTCCTAAAATACTCTCCCTTCTGCTCGCCAGAATCCCACCCCTCTTCCTGGCCCAGCTCTCTGAATGTCCCCTCCCTGCTTCATCCTCAACCCTCCTACCTCCATCTGTCACTCACCCTCCCATAAGATTTCAGACAACACTGTCTAAAACTGTATTATAGCAGCCAAAATAGCAAAAGCAAATACCGCTGACTCAGCAGACACGCCTGCATTCATGTATTCGTTCAGCAAACATTTATTGTTATGTGGACCTGACTCCACGCCAGACACGGGGGTTACAAGAGTAGACAGACAGGGGCACCAGTGTTCCAGTTCACACTCTAGGGGACAGCGACCTTTTCTTATCTTCCATCCTTACCTCCACCTGGCAAGGTAGGTGAATGGGGAGGACTCCATACGGGTGACTGGAGGGAAGGTGTGCTCATTTCTGATTTAGGGAACACAAAGGGACAGGAGGACAAAGCAGAACAGCAGTGTGACGGAGGCTCTGAAACTGAGGAAAGACGGAAGTCCAGGCTTGAAACGAGTTGTAGGAGCCATGGGCTCCCACGTTAAGTGACTCAGAAATGGTGGGGGAAGAGCCTCATGCTCTGTGGCTGTCAAATGGCCGCTCTCTTGGGGGAAACTTTCGGGTTTGTGTTGCTCCGTCCAAGGTGACCTGCTGGGGACTAAGACAGGCCAACAGGTGTGGTCAGAGAAAACAGGTGAGAGCAGATTTGCAGAAAGCTCAGAATATGCAGATGACATGAAAGCTCAGAGGGGTGCTACAGTTTGGAATTGAGGGGCACCCTGGCCGATGGCCCTAAGATTGAGTGGGGCGATGACTTCTCAGATGAAAGCAGTCCTAGTTTAGACAAAGATGCTCAACGTGGAAAAGACAAGCTACCCGTCATTCCTCAAAGTCTCGTTACCCTGAAAATGGCATCGCAAACTGTCCTCCACGTCACACATTTACTCCCTTAAGTGGTCAGGACACCAAGGAGAGGACAGTCCTGTGCAGATGACCCACAGCCCTAGTGCCTGGACTCGAGGTCTCCCCAGTGTAAAGGTACACCTTGTAACTTTCATTTTTCTCTTCCTATACCCACTCATTCATATTTCCAGAATGCCTGCCTGGTGTTGGGGGTGCAGGACAGAAGCCCCGCCGTTCACATTTGGATGGAGGAGGTATGTACATGAAGGACACAGACACACACGGAAACATTTACAACACAGCATGGCAAGTGCCTGAGCCCACGGCCAACGGGGGCTGACCGTGGAAGTCACAAACTCCAGGGCTTCATCTTGCCAAGTTGAAGGCCACACCTTGGCAAACCCTCCCCCGCCCCTGCCCCCCACCCACCCAAGCTTTAAATTTTTTTCAGTTTAGGAGACCCAGCAGTCTCCTTCATAACCTCCACATGGAGGTTTTGAATAAACTATTCAGAGTCAGAAAATTCCAAGCTTTCTTCCCTTAAGCCTGCCCTCCCCTCCAGATAGCACTATTTACAGAATTCACTATAAAATGTACGGCAAATATTGTACTACAACTTATCGCTAAACTAAATTCATTACATGTTTTTCCCTTTTAAGCTTCTTGGCTACTTATCTTCACTGTCTCGATGACTTCTGGTTCTTATTTTCTTGACACCCACATTGTCATTTTCCTGTTTGGGAACAAAAGTATAACTCTTAAGTAACCGACTCTGCAAAAACCCCGATCCTTTCTAGGTGTGATGCAGGCCTTTAGTTCTAGAAAATTAATCTTGAGGTTGGAAATAAACTTTAAGATAGAGCCTGTGAAAGTTGCCTTAAACTGTTTTTACTATTTAATTTTTTAAAGTTAAATACTGTGTCCTTTGATAGAAAGGTTTGTAAGCTATTTTTAAGTTCATACATCATAAAAGGAGAAAGAAAATTTCCACACAAATACATACATTTTCACTAATTTTCATAAATACCATTCAGAAAAAGTGAATTCAAAGGTATAATCAGGCTGAAATATTTTTTTTCTTTTATACACAAAGACAATTATTTAAGACCTTTATTAACAGGTGCTTGCAGTTGGTTGACTGTTTTGAAAAAAATCAAGCTGTAAACTTTTATTACAAATAAAAAATGAGGTTCTTAAAAATCTCAACTTGACCAGATGTGAAACAGATTAAAAACCAGAAGACCCAAAAGGTTTCGGCCTGGTTTTTTTCTCAGACCAAAATCTTTTGGGTCTTCTAAACAACTGAGGTGTTTGAAGGGGACCACCCCTCAATGCTACGTGAGTGTCAGCGGACAGCACATTTGGGACGGGACAAAGGACACCAGACTGCCTCCCGGGTGGGAGCTCTGAACAGTGCTACCCACCTAAACACACCTCCACCTGCTCTTCATCCCAGCTTTCCAAAGAGACGCCTTCGAAATCAGGCGTTACCCCTCTGGAAGTTTCATTCAATCTCTAACCAGGGACTGAAGACAGCTGCCTGGAATCTTACTACAGGGTATGCAACGAGCAGTCAGAAAATACTAACTGGATAAATCCCTTTTCCTTCCTTTTTTTAAAAATTTTTGGCCACGGCAAGCAGGATCTTAGTTCCCTGACCAGCGATTGAACCCGAGCCCCCAGCAGTGGAAGCTCGGAGTCTTAACCCCTGGACCGCCAGGGAAGTCCCATCCCTTGTTTTTCCTGAATGATGACTTTATAATGTGAATTTACTATTCAAAGTGGAATTCCCAAGCCAGATACACTTGAATATAGAGACACAAGATGTGGCTTAGATTCATGCCTCTTACATTAGTCTAACCGCGAGCTGGTGGCATGTTATTACATATCATGTGTTGTGTCTGCTCTAGCAATATGGGGCAAAAATCATATTGAAACATTCTATGCACTTAAAAAAAGAGAAACAGGAAATTACTTGCCTTTTGGAGGCTGTTGACACATCTCCTGGCACCCCGGGTTACTCTCTGCTCGGATTCACTCTCCGAAGGGTTTCCTCGAGGGTGGAGAGAAATCTTCCTGGATCTCAAACCCTTGAAGTCTGAATATTCCATTGCTTCTTTCTCTTCCTGCTTCTTCAAGGGGATTTCCACTCTTTCCTGCCTTGCTGTCTCCTCTGTTGCATCAGGCAAAGGCTTCTGATTCTGCTTCCCAGATCTCAAGGGCCTCCTTCTGTCTTGAACTTTGCCCCCAGCGGTAGGATTCTCGGCTGCTTCTTCTGGGCTTTGTAGCTTCATCTCTTGGGAGGTCTCCGTGGACTTCTTTTCACTTCTCTTTATTTTTATCTTTCCTGCTGATATAAGAGACCCAGGTCTTTGCTCCTCTATATTCGTTTTAGTGGGGCGCCTGGTACGCAGGGACATTCCCTAAAAAAATTCAAAAGACATCCACAAAACGTCAAGAATGAGGAATACAAATTTTAAAACTCCACATGGAGAAAATCATTCGAAAGTGAACTCAAAGGGGGATTAATTGGAAAATTTTCCATTGGTTCATTTTCTAAGATGCCAGTAATCTAATCGAGTCAAGGGAGTGCCTGTCACTTTGTTCCAATGGAGGAATCACCATTTCTACTGATAAACCATAAGTAAGGAATTCAGTATAAATTCCAATCACAACGTCTGAATGTCATATACGTCAGTCTGATTACAACAAGCGTTAAAAGGGTATTCCAGGAGAATGCCCCATTATTCAGGTAGTAAATGGATTCCTAATCCTTTAACAATCATTGATAGAGCAGGACAGGAAAATCTCAATTTCTGGAATCGAATTTACGAGCTTCCCTATCTGACAACCCTGACAGTTAAGGTCTCCCAAGACACACGCCCCGTGAAAATTGTTCTAATTGTTTCAATACTGATGCAGATACTACTTCTACCCAGCGCTCCAGGTCTCGGCGTCTGAAACAAGGCAGGACTGAATTGCCCACTTTTTCTCGGCACAAAGTTCCACACCTTTGAAGATGAACACAACTCAGTCACTTCCCGAGAAGTTCTTGGCAAAATGTGTAATAATAATTTTGACCAGTTATTTTCCCAAATTAGCCTATTCTCTCTAGAAATCCCCGAAGGATGCTTTACAAAGGTCTGCAGTTACTCACTGTGTTGAACGCAGACCCCACGGGGAAAGGGTACCCACACATACATTCGGGTTATGTACAACTTACAGCAAACGTTATACCAGAATGGAGAGCATCCACCCAAGATGACATGGTACGATTACGTCACACGATTACATCACACCACCCATCACCTTATTTGGAGCGTGCGCGTCTTCTCCTTGTGGATCCGTAGGTTTAGTTTTCATGTCGTTGTTGGGCAGGTTTCCCACAGGTTTAGTCCTTTGTGCCAAAATCCTCAGACTTCTCTTCTTCACTCCCGAGGGTTTGGGGGGCTCCCGTCTCTCCCTGGGGGCTGTCCTCTGCTTCTTCTGGAGGGGCTTCTCTTCCTCAGGGTCCTGTGCAGCCATCGTGGGGCATAGCCTCTTCCTGCCCACAACCCTTGCATCTTCTCCCAGTTTCCTCTTGGGGGACGGGGAGATGCAGCTTTCACCTGGTGATTTTACAGGGTCTCTGCTGCCCACAAGGTCTCCCATGAACCTTACTTTAGGGGCCCTGAGGACTCTTCGGGATATTTCTACAGGTCTTCTTCTGTCTGCTGTTTGCTTTGGGGCTCTCTTAACTCCAGAAGCATCGTTTCCCAGTTCACTGGCCTGACCTGGCTTTTGGAAGAGCTCTTTGAAACCGGCCGGATCTTCCGGGGGTTGGGATTTTTCCTTAAATGTTCTTCGCCGACTCTTGACACAAATTACATCTTCTGCTGAGTCCAGGTTCTGCCTTGAAGTTTCCTTAAACACTTTGATATTGTTCTCATCACCTACTGGTTCTCTGTGCATGGTTTCCCCTGCTGTTTGGATGGGCTCTCTGAGTACTGAGAGCTCTTCTAGGTCTACCTTTCCCAGTGGTGACTTGAGCCGCCTCCTTCTACTTGCTGGCCTGGTGACTGGTCCGGCTGGTGGAGACTGGCAGGGCACTGCAGTGATTTTAACATCACTCACCGGTTCTTTGGCCTGACCTGGCTTTTGGAAGAGCTCTTTGAAACTGCATGAGTCTTCCACGGGTTGGGTCTTTTCCTTAAATGTTCTTAGCCGACTCTTGATGCCAATTACATTTTCTGCAGGGTTGAGTCTCTGCCTTGAAGTTTCCTTAATCACTTTGCTGTCTTTTTCATCACATACAGGCTCTCTCTGCGTATCCCCTGGTATCTGTGTGGGCTTCTTGGGAGCTGAGGGCTCTTCTACACCCACTTTCTCTGGCGGTGACTTGACTTGCCTCTTTCTACTTGCTGGCCTGGTGACTGGTCCGGCTGGTGGAGATCGGCAGGGCGCTGGAGCGATTTTACCATCGCTCACCGGTTCTTTGGCCTGACCTGGCTTTTGGAAGGGCTCGTTGAAACTGCACAAGGCTTCCACAGGTTGAGCCTTTTCCTTCAATGTTCTTAGCCGAGTCTTGATGCCAATTACATTTTCTGCCAGGACCAATTTCTGCCTTGAATTTTCCTTAATCGCTTTGCTGTCTTTTCCATCACATACAGGCTCTCTCTGCGTATCCCCTGGTGTCTGTGTGGGCTTCCTGGGCGCTGAGGGCTCTTCTGCATCCACTTTCCCTGGTGGTGACTCAAACCGTCTCTTTCTACCTGTTCGCCTGGTGACTGGTTCTACTGCTGGAGATTTACAGGGTATTGTGGTGGTTTCCTCATTAGTCATTTGTTCCTCTGCATGATGTGGGGTTTGGAAGAGCTCTTGGAAGCCAGCCAGGTCTTCCAGGGGTGGGGCCTTTTCCTTGGGTGTCCTTGGCCTCCCCTTGCTTCCAGTTACATTTTCTGCAGGGTCCAGCTTTTCTCCTGGAGCTTCCTGAGACACTGCAATGCCTCTGTCACCACCGTCTGGTTCTCTGTGTGAGTGTGTGGACTTCCTGAGTGCTGAGAGGTCTTCCTGCACAGCCACTTTCTGGGAAGGTGTCTTGAGACGTCTGGTCATGCTGGTTGATGTAACAACTGGTTCTGGTGGTGGAGATCGGCAGAGCATTTTGGGGGTTCTGTCCTCAGTCATTGGTTCCTTGGCATGATGTGGGGTTTGGAAGAGCTCTTTGAGGCCAGCCAGGTCTTCCAGGGGTGGGGCCTTTTCCTTGGGTGTCCTTGGCCTCCCCTTGCTTCCAGTTACATTTTCTGCAGGGTCCAGCTTTTCTCCTGGAGCTTCCTGAGACACTGCAATGCCTCTGTCACCACCATCTGGTTCTCTGTGTGAGTGTGTGGACTTCCTGAGTGCTGAGAGGTCTTCCTGCACAGCCACTTTCTGGGAAGGTGTCTTGAGACGTCTGGTCATGCTGGTTGATGTAACAACTGGTTCTGGTGGTGGAGATCGGCAGAGCATTTTGGGGGTTCTGTCCTCAGTCATTGGTTCCTTGGCATGATGTGGGGTTTGGAAGAGCTCTTTGAGGCCAGCCAGGTCTTCCAGGGGTGGGGCCTTTTCCTTGGGTGTCCTTGGCTGCCTCTTGCTTCCAGCTACATTTTCTGCAGGGTCCAGTTTTTCTTCTGGAGCTTCCCGAGACACTGCAATGCCTCTGGCAGCACCCTCTGGTTCTCTGTGTGAGTGTGTGGTTTCCCCTGGCGTTTGTTCAGGCTTCCTGAGGGCTGAGACATCTTCCTGCACAGCCACTTTCTGGGAAGGTGTTTTGAGACGTCCCTTTCTACTTGGTGTGTTGGCTGGTTCTGGTTGTGGAGATTGACGAGGTATGTTGGTGGGTCTGTCATCAGTTGTTGGTTCCTTGGCACGATCTGGGGTTTGGAAGAGCTCTTTGAGGCCAGCCAGGTCTTCCAGGGGTGGGGCCTTTTTCTTGGGTGTCCTTGGCCGCCTCTTACTTCCAGCTACATTTTCTGATGAGTCCAGTTTCTGATGTGGAGTTTCCTGAAACAATTTGATGCTTTTATCATCACCTACTGGTTCTCCCACTGAGTGCCTAGTTTCCCCTGGTGTCTGTGTCATTCTGCATGCTGAGAGCTCTGTCTCTACATCTGCTTTCCCCAGAGGTGTCTTGAGCCATCTCTTCCTATTGGTTGGTGTGACAATTAGCTGTGGTTGGGAGGACATGTGGAGCGTTTTGGGAGTTTTGACAACAGCCCTTAGTTCCTTGGCACGATCTGGGGTTTGGAAGAGCTCTTTGAAACCTGCCAGGTCTTCTAGACGTTGGACCTTTTCCTTGGGTGTCCTTGGCGGCCTCTTGCTTCCATTTATATTTTCTGCTGAATCTAGTTTCTGCTTTGGAGTTTCCTTAGATAATTTGATGCTTTTATCACCATCCGCTCGTTCTCTGTCTGAATGCCTGGCTCCCCCTGGTGTCTGTGTGGGCTTCCTGGGCGCTGAGGGCTCTTCTGCATCCACTTTCCCTGGTGGTGACTCAAACCGTCTCTTTCTACCTGTTCGCCTGGTGACTGGTTCTACTGCTGGAGATTTACAGGGTGTTGTGGTGGTTTCCTCATTAGTCATTTGTTCCTCTGCATGATGTGGGGTTTGGAAGAGCTCTTGGAAGCCAGCCAGGTCTTCCAGGGGTGGGGCCTTTTCCTTGGGTGTCCTTGGCCTCCCCTTGCTTCCAGTTACATTTTCTGCAGGGTCCAGCTTTTCTCCTGGAGCTTCCTGAGACACTGCAATGCCTCTGTCACCACCATCTGGTTCTCTGTGTGAGTGTGTGGACTTCCTGAGTGCTGAGAGGTCTTCCTGCACAGCCACTTTCTGGGAAGGTGTCTTGAGACGTCTGGTCATGCTGGTTGATGTAACAACTGGTTCTGGTGGTGGAGATCGGCAGAGCATTTTGGGGGTTCTGTCCTCAGTCATTGGTTCCTTGGCATGATGTGGGGTTTGGAGGAGCTCTTTGAGGCCAGCCAGGTCTTCCAGGGGTGGGGCCTTTTCCTTGGGTGTCCTTGGCCTCCCCTTGCTTCCAGTTACATTTTCTGCAGGGTCCAGCTTTTCTCCTGGAGCTTCCTGAGACACTGCAATGCCTCTGTCACCACCATCTGGTTCTCTGTGTGAGTGTGTGGACTTCCTGAGTGCTGAGAGGTCTTCCTGCACAGCCACTTTCTGGGAAGGTGTCTTGAGACGTCTGGTCATGCTGGTTGATGTAACAACTGGTTCTGGTGGTGGAGATCGGCAGAGCATTTTGGGGGTTCTGTCCTCAGTCATTGGTTCCTTGGCTTGATGTGGGGTTTGGAAGAGCTCTTTGAGGCCAGCCAGGTCTTCCAGGGGTGGGGCCTTTTCCTTGGGTGTCCTTGGCCTCCCCTTGCTTCCAGTTACATTTTCTGCAGGGTCCAGCTTTTCTCCTGGAGCTTCCTGAGACACTGCAATGCCTCTGTCACCACCGTCTGGTTCTCTGTGTGAGTGTGTGGACTTCCTGAGTGCTGAGAGGTCTTCCTGCACAGCCACTTTCTGGGAAGGTGTCTTGAGACGTCTGGTCATGCTGGTTGATGTAACAACTGGTTCTGGTGGTGGAGATCGGCAGAGCATTTTGGGGGTTCTGTCCTCAGTCATTGGTTCCTTGGCATGATGTGGGGTTTGGAAGAGCTCTTTGAGGCCAGCCAGGTCTTCCAGGGGTGGGGCCTTTTCCTTGGGTGTCCTTGGCTGCCTCTTGCTTCCAGCTACATTTTCTGCAGGGTCCAGTTTTTCTTCTGGAGCTTCCCGAGACACTGCAATGCCTCTGGCAGCACCCTCTGGTTCTCTGTGTGAGTGTGTGGTTTCCCCTGGCGTTTGTTGAGGCTTCCTGAGAGCTGAGACATCTCCCTGTACATCCACTTTCTGGGAAGGTGTCTTGAGACGTCCCTTTCTACTTGGTGTGTTGACTGGTTCTAGTTGTGGAGATTGGCAGAGCATTTTGGCGGTTTTGTCATCAATCATGGGTTCTTTGGCATGATGTGGGGTTTGGAAGAGCTCTTTGAAGCCAGCCAGGTCTTCCAGGGGTGGGGCCTTTCCCTTGGGTGTCCTTGGCCGCCTCTTACTTCCAGCTACATTTTCTGCAGGGTCCAGTGTCTGCTTTGGGGTTTCCTTAAACAATTTGATGCTTTTATCACCACCTGGTTCTCTGTGCATGGGCATAGTCTTCCCAGGTGTCTGTGTGAGTTTTCCGAGGGCTGAGGCATCTTCTACATCCGCCTTCCAGGAAGGTGTCTTGAGCTGTGTGTTTGTCCTGGTGGGCGTGCCGACTGTTCCTGATCTGGGAGATTTACAGAGCATTTTTGTGGCTTTGTTCTCTGCATCCACTGCTTCCTTGGCATGAGCTGGGGTCTGTAGGGGACTTGGGATGTCCAGCTGGTCTTCCTCAGGCTGTATCTCCTGCAAGCTCTCGAGGGCGGTCAGGTCTGCTGCTAGCTCACACCTCAGCTCTGAGGCTTTCCTTGGTCCCCTCACGGCTATCGTGTGTTTGGAATTCCCTTTTGACCCCATGTGCTCTGTCCGCGCTTCGCTCTCCTTCGCGTCTCCCTCCAGCTTCTGCTCTGGCTGTGGTGCTTTCCTCAGACATCTTCCCAAGACGTTCTCAAGAGCGTCAGGTTTTGGGCCTTCGTTTTTACACTCTACACCTGGTGCCTGTGAGCTTCTGAGCTCCATGGACCTTCTCAACTTCTTTGCACTTGATGTTGTCTTTGGTGTCATTGCCTCAGACACCGGAGTTTCCATCTCAGCACCTGCTGTTTTATACACGTTCCTGGGAGTTTTCGTAATACTTTCATTTATTTTAATTTTCATACTCTGGCGTCTTAAGGCAGGGCTTGCAGAACTTTGATCAGACAGCTCTTTTGGTGCATCTTGAGTCCCGGCGGACACATTCTGTCCTATAAGAAATTAAGACATGCACGATGAGTATATTCTGTGCACCGTGCGCCAACGTGGTGTTTTAGCCTCACGAGGTATTTAAGAGCCAATAAACCAGCCTCCCATCCATCTCAGGATAGGAGGCTGCCTATGTGGCCATAAATCTGCCTGACATGAACCACACACCATTAAGAACAGTGTTTTTGGGTGACACAGAGTGGGGTCATGCATAGGCAGTGGTAAGGGTCTATGGGGATCGGATAAAAGAAAAACATTCCTTAGGCTGCCAGCCAGGTCTCAGTGAGCTGGACACACGCATTTTTTTCATCGAACGTGAGAAACAGCTGTTTCATCTGCTGGACCACCAATGCAATAATATGGATTATACCTAGTGCGCTAAGGGTCCATGTTACACAGGAAACATCACTTCTTTAGCAACAGGAAGCATCTTGAGTGTAGCACACTGTCCCCTCTATGACAGAAACTCGGTGACCAGTGTAAATGAGAGAGAAACAGACTCACATCTCACTCTCACCCTGTGGCAGGTGCCCAACCAGAGATTAACGGGAGTACCTGCGTGGTGCACACCTGCTGCCTTTCTCTTTGGTAATTGACAGCACTCTCACATCTGAGTAATTTACATATAAGTATGATGAGAGATCATTACACTTTCCTGCTTGTCAGCCTCTTTACTTATGCTAGATGAAGGCCACGTATACACCCGTAGTTTACGGTTAGTAAACAGGCATATGCTTTACTTATGCTAGATGAAGGCCACGTGTACACCCGTAGTTTACGGTTAGTAAACAGGCATATGCCTTTCCATGCAAGTCTCTGAAAGCCAGTGCTACTTCAGCTGCTGATAGAAACCTCCCCTAAGAACAATGGGACAGGGAAGCTGGACATGGTACTTTATCAGGAATATCTGTCGTAGCGAAATAATACAGTAGCTGTTGTGAAAAAAGAAGACCATCTACAGTTTCCACTGAAAAGATCAAAGTGCCAGGGGAAAAAAAGGAAACCCACCAGAATTTTCTGAAGCACACAGCAGAGGTTTTCCTCCTGAATGAGGTACTGGAAGCTCTTCTCCAAGCAAATCCTCTGAATTTGAAAAAATGGAGGGACACAGGCTCATCCTTTGTGGTTTCTCTTTCACTGGAGTCTTGAACATTTCAGGCAGCCCTGTTACATGAAAATAGTGGAACAGTTAACAGACTGCTCATACCTGCAAATCAGCATGCCTGTCCTCACGTACAACAGAGGAAATGTCGGAAGGCAAACAACAGATCACTCCCTAGAACTTCTGGGAGACAGGGTCTCACAGGAGAGGTTGATGCATCAGCTGTGAACCCATATTTTGAAGAGGGCAGTGGCGAGTTAGACTCATATATGGCCTCTTCTCTGGCCTTCCTCTTGGAAAGAATGTAATGAAGGAAGTTGATGTCCACCCTCTTCTAGAGTGAACTCCTGCTGTGAGTATTGGCCAGAGGACAGAGGCTGCCCTCCAGGGTCCCTCTCCATGCATCCCCAAATCCAGGGCCCTCAGGCTCCTTCGATAAGTCCTAGGTTATGCACTACAAGAGTTTATGTACAAATAAAATGTTCAAATGTTAAAAGTGAGATAGGACTGCCCATTTTTAGTATTGTCAAGTACTAATATCACCATCTTTTCATTTTAACGCCAAAAGGTAGTACTAACATAATCTCAGAAAACAAACAAGCAAACCCATCCAGTTCTCTAAAGGGAAGATTTAAGTTTCTCAAACTCTCATTCTCCTCCTGTTCTCCTTACTTTTCTCATTCTGACATCAATGGACCAAAACAGACCAGCAGCCGACTCTCTCGGTCTGGCAGCCGTCTGCAAACTGTGTTTGGGAAGCCTGTTCTGAAGGCACCCAAGCCAGGCAACTCACTTAAAAAGCTCATTCCTCCGCCACTGTTCAGGCCTTACTTAAAATATCCAAGATTTAATATTTCATCACATATTAATGTTTTGTCATAAAAGTACTCACACCAAGGGGTGGCCTTTGTTGAGTGTCTAGAAAAATGTTTTGAAGGAAGGCTGAAAAAATTGACCATCCCAGGTACTATTTAAACTTCTACTTATCTTATAAATATCTTTGAGGGTTTGTCTTCAATGCTTCGTGACATATACAGTGTACACTCACACGTGTGCATAATTTACAAGCACACACAGATATCTGTGTATCTGTGTATAAGCTCAAATGGTTTTTTACTCATGGAGCGTGCTATCAGAACTCTGGCTGTCACTGTTCTACATTTTTATAGTTTGCTTTTAAAAAGCTAATAAATATGTTGATCCAAATGGGATTCTGATTGGAGGGTATTTTGCATAGGTTTTATAAGTGGTGCAACAATTCATCTTAAAATCCGCCAGGAAATAAAATCCGCCAGGAAATAAAAACTAGGTTCCACCTTAATGGATTCAAGTGTCACCTCCCTCCATAGGTGCTCAGAATGGAAACCACTGGTCAAACGACGTAGCAGAAAATCCCAAACCCAGGGTCCTGCCGTGGTTCTAATCCAGTACAAGTGTCAGCAGTTCACATCACACTTTTACTGAAAATAGCAATACTGGCTCAACTATGAATGGCTCAGAGAAGCCTTTGTTTCATGAACCGGCTAAGCTACACGGAAGGAAAAGAAATCTCGAAGCAAAACATCACTCAAACCAATTGCTCCGACTCTGGCAATTATAAGAGCAAGGCTGCTTTTTCACCATAAAGCCGCTGCCAACGTCGTATACCCGCGCTGCTCTCCCAGGTAAAGATGTGCATTTCCTGCCATACCTGCTTCCTACAGGCCACGTGACTCCAAATCGTCAGGGACCTGGCCTTGTTCTCCAGTCCAGCACCCTGTTCCTTGAATACCATGACCCCCCGAGTTGACTAGATGGTTTATCCTCCTGTCCCACGCACAGCAGATAAACAAACGTGATACCCACCCATGTGGACCCACACAGGAGGATGAACGCGTTCTGGTTCCTAAGAGCCATGGCTATGCTTTTACCTGAAAGATCTTCACTAAAGTCCATTGGTTTGTTGACCACGAAGTTGTTCAGCATCCTGTGAGGCCGAGCTGGCCCGCTCACCTGCTCGACGTGAGCTTTCCCTATTATTATGGTGCAGGGGGAGTTGGCGTGGCCTGTGCTGAATTGATTGTGAACGATCCCAGTCAGCTTCTGGAAGACAATCAGGAAGTCAATAAAGCGTCAAAGCCTCAATCCACACTCAATGTATCCCTTAATCATATTATGTATCAAAGAGCAATTCACATTGGAACACCTACCTTCGGAGTAGTATTGGTTCTTCTTTGCCTTTTGCTCAGGGGTCTTGGAGGTCCACGTTTAACAGCTTTGGTCTGGGTCTGCTTGGTACCAAGTTTTACCACGTCTGCCCACGATTTTGCCACTGTCACAGGGAAAAGATGTTGAGACTTTTCAAAACCGGCACTAACGAGAAAATCAACCTTGAAACCTATCTGCTGATACAACACTAACCAACTAAATTGGCCTCAGAAGCGCCACTCCTTCTCTTGGAATAAATCATCTGTAAGATGCCATGCTGGCTTCGATCCACGGAAGCTCTCTTGGAGGGCTGGTGGCTACTTTTTCTCCGTCCTCTCTTGGGAATATCTGTCTGATGTGGAGATTTGCTGTCGCTGGAGATGGAAGACGCCTTGGATAAGCTACGGCAGCGGTCGGGCGCATCTGGAGAAGCGGCAGCAGCATTAGGAGCTGGAGGCCTCACAAACGCATCCTGCACAGTCGCCTCCAGACAGGCTTCTGGAGAACCTTCTTCCCCTGATGGCTGAGGCTGCTCCTGACAAGATTTAAATGTGCGTAAGAAACCTTACCACAAACATAACTTCTCTGTAGGTTCAAGATGACGGAGTAGGACGTGTGCTCAATCCCTCTTGCGCGAGCACCGGAATCACAACTAACTGCTGAACAATCATCGACAGGAAGACGCTGGAACTGACCAAAAAAGATGCCCCACGTCCAAAGACAAAGGGGAAGCCACAGTGAGACGGTAGGAGGGGCGCAATCACAATAACATCAAATCCCATAACCGCTGGGTGGGTGACTCACAGACTGGAGAACACTTATACCACAGAAGTCCACCCACTGGAGTGAAGGTTCTGAGCCCCACGTCAGGCTTCCCAACCTGGGGGTCTGGCAACAGGAGGAGGAATTTCTAGAGAGTCAGACTTTGAAGGCTAGCAGGAGTTGATTGCAGGACTTCGACAGGACTGGGGGAAACAGAGACTCCACTCTTAGAGGGCACACACAAAGTACTGTGTGCATCGGGACCCGGGGGAGGAGCAGTGACCCCATAGGAGACTGAACCAGACCTACCTGCTGGTGTTGGAGGGTCTCCTGCAGAGGGGGGTGGGGGGGTGGCTGTGGTTCACCAAGGGACAAGGACACTGGGAGCAGAAGTTCTGCGAAGTACTCCTTGGTGTGAGCCCTCCCAGAGTCCCCTATTAGCCGCACCAAAGAGCCTGGGTAGGCTCCAGTGTTGGGTCGCCTCAGGCCAAACAACCAGCTGGGAGGGAACCCAGCCCCACCCATCAGCAGACAATCGGATTAAAGTTTTACTGAGCTCTGCCCACCAGAGCAACAGTCAGATCTACCCACCACCAGTCCCTTCCATCAGGAAGCTTGCACAAGCCTCTTAGATAGCCTCATCCACCAGAGGGCAGACAGCAGAAGCAAGAAGAACTACCATCCTGCAGCCTGTGGAACTAAAACCACATTCACAGAAAGAGAGACAAGATGAAAAGGCAGAGGGCTACGTACCAGATGAAGGAACAAGGTAGAACCCCAGAAAAACAACTAAATTAAGCAGAGATAGGCAACCTTCCAGAAAAGGAATTCAGAATAATGACAGTGAAGATGATCCAGGACCTCGGAAAAAGAATGGAGGCAAAGATTGAGAAGATGCAAGAAATGTTTAACAAAGACCTAGAAGAATGAAAGAACAAACAGAGATGAACAATACAATAACAGAAGTGAAAACTACACTTGAAGGAAGCAATAGCAGAATAACTGAGGCAGAAGAACGGATAAGTGACCTGGAAGACAGAATGGTGTAATTCACTGCCACGGAACAGAATAAAGAAAAAAGAATGAAAACAAATGAAGACAGCCTAAGAGACCTCTGGGACAACATTAAACACTACAACATTCGCACTATAGGGGTCCCAGAAGGAGAAGAGAGAGAGAAAATATTTGAAGAGATTATAGTCGAAAACTTCCCTAACATGGGAAAGGAAATAGCCACCCAAGTCCAGGAAGCACAGAGAGTCCCGTACAGGATAAACCCAAGGAGAAACACGCAGAGACACATAGTAATCAAACTGGCAAAAATTAAAGACAAAGAAAAATTACTGAAAGCAACAAGGGAAAAATGACAAATAACATACAAGGGAACTCCCTTAAGGTTAACAGCTGATTTCTCAGCAGAAACTCTACAAGCCAGAAGGGAGTGGCTTGATATACTTAAAGTGATGAAAGGGAAGAACCTACAACCAAGATCACTCTACTTGGCAAGGATCTCATCCGGATTCGACAGAGAAATCAAAAGCTTTAAAGACAAGCAAAAGCTAAGAGAATCCAGCACCACCAGGCTTTCTATTTATTTTATATTGGAGTATAGGTGATTAACAATGTTGTATTAGTGTCAGGTGTACAGCAAAGTGATGCAGTTATACATATACATGTATCTATTCTTTTTCAAATTCTTTTCCCATTTAGGTTATTACAGAATATTGAGCAGAGTTCCCTGTGCTATACAGCAGGTCCTTGTTGGTTATCTATTTTAAATATAGCCATGTGTACGTGTCAATCCCAAACTGTTTAAATCTGGAAGCACCAAACGTTTCAACCAGTGTCTGTCAAGTATATGGTAGAGATGGGAGTCTACGTCTCTCACTTAAAAAAAAAAAAAAAAAAGTGGCGGGGGGGAAAGAAAGCACCGAACAAATCTTAAATCTTAATTGGGGTATTTCAGGTGGAAAGATGAAAGGAACTTCCTCATGAGTGAGGCTCTTATCTAAGTCTAAGGAAACACCGTCCGTGGGAATTTAACCACCTTTGATCTGCATGGAAAGACAGCCACTCACTTCCGGGAGCCCATATAAAAGGGAAGGAAAGGAGACATACCTCACACGCCCGTTAGTGTGAAAGGAAAATAAAGACTTCCCAGGCCCTCTGATGAAGGCGAGCTGTGGGCCACCACCTTTCTAGAGATCTAAGGTCACAGCCTAGGGTAGGTGATGAAAAATTGTAAAGAGCTGATGATGAAAATCATGGGTGTGCTGCCACCCAAGATTTTTCTTTTCACCTTGTAATTCTAAAAGGGAAAAACACCAAAACCTTACGGTTCTGTGTCGTGATCCTCCAGATTCTTTCCAAATGTACTTACTATAACCCTAGCATGACCACCTGGCCCTGCAAGTGTGGTCAGCAGGAGGCCTCTGCAGAGAAGGAAAGTCCTGAGGACCCACATGTGCTCAGTCACCCTCGGGCCGTGGTTAGGAACCCAGGTGCTCATTTCCCAATGCCCACATGAATGAGCTCTCACAGAGACTTTTATATTTTTACTTTGTTATTAGAAGGAAAAAGGTGTTCATTGTCATTCTACTAGTGTGAGGGGTTGGGAAGAATATGGACCGAGGATGTATGCTATCATCAGACCCGAAGGGGGGACCAGTGGGTAAACTCACCTTGATGATTTTCTTCAGGACGGTTGGCGTGTGGGTGACCAGAGACCGTCTTTGCTTTGGTGTCTCTCCTCTTTTGAGAGGTGTATTGGGAGGTAAGTTTTCATCGAATAATTCAGGTCTCAGGCGACCACCAAAGGAGACCCGCCTCCTCTTCAGGGACACCTCATCCATCTTATCTAGAGGAATGGGTACAGACGTGGAGAAGGCAAAGGAGAACAGTACCATAGGTGTGACTTGTTTCCATTTACCATTGAAGACAAACTTACTGTAAATTCACTGAAACCTGGCACCTCACACACCTTTACTCTCTCGTGATGTTGACGAAGGTGATGCTGCTTCAAGAGCTCAGGAAAGATCCAGGACAAACCACTAAATGCCAAGTCCCAACCTGACAGGACAAGGACTTTCTTTAAACATTGACAAGTCCTGTGCGGACACAGCTTAATAAAGGGAGTGGCCTGGAGCAGTGGCTCCCACTTCGGAGCAGGGGCATGAAGGGGATGAGGCCTCAGCAGTGGCCTGAGAAAGCTTTTCCAAGAGACTCACCCTTGGGTCTCACTCAGACCTAGCCAGTGAGTAGAATTCGAGCTGGAAACCTCTCCTGGTGGTATTGACAGATGGGCAATTCACGAGTCCCAAGCCCCACTATCCAACTTTGTGAACCACTTGTCAACATAAACCCTTGCCTGAGTGAGGCGCCCCATTCGTAAGACTTGTGGGGACTCCGTGACTGAAGTGCGTGGGTCTGCTTTCAGAGCCGCACACCCCTGCCCTGGGGGCTCCCTGCAGAAGCAGAGCTGACGGCAGGGCACAGCATCAGAACACCTGGGGGCCCCCCGAGGAGCGTGGGAGGCCCTGGGGCTACCACGCCTGCTCCACGGGTCACATCTCTGCCACCCATGGGGTGCCATTAGGTTACTGGTTTCCCCATTTGCAAAAGGAAGATAACAAAACTCCTGTCCCATGGGTCCTCCTGCTGCCAGAACAGAGGATGGGAAATGAGTGTCTGAAAGGCACGTAAAAGAACACCTGGCACGTAAACCCATGGGGATGGGGCAGGTGTGTTCTAAGAGCCACCCCACATGAAAAGATTTCCAAGGGATTTCCACTGACTTATTCTAGAGGATCAAACTCATAGGATAAAAAAGCTTTTAGTTCAGAATTAAACTCCTGTGAAAAGCAATTATGCTTATGCTATTCTCCTTTGTTTTGTGGTAGACGGAAGAATCAAATATGCTTTTGGACCACCTTATCTCCTTAGGCCCCCTGCTTATTCTTCCCGAATAACCAGCACTTCTTCTGGTTGGTTGGTTATCTGGGTCTTCACGCAAATCTATGAGTAGAGGATGGATACGTGCCTTTATGTGCCTCACAGCTAATCATTCGTGAAGGAAGGAAGGTCCCACTAATTCATACCTAGACATAAGGTAGGAGTAAACTTGGGGGGGGGGGAATAAATTTACAGTTAAATAAACTTACTCGTGGAATCGCCGAAGCTGCTGCCATCAGCCGAGCTAAGACCGGGTAACCCAGGGCACACCGGATCAGCTGCCATGCCCAGCTTCTCAGGCTTGTTGAGAAAATCGCTTTGAATCTTCCTTTCAACTTGAGGGACCAATGGAGCTGAAATTGTCTGAAGCAGAATCTCTGTTTCTGTTGTCAGATCGTCAACATTTGTAGGATTCCTCTTCCTCTTTCTGGGGCAAAGTTTTTCTGGTGTACTTCCAAAACTCTCAACTTTAACGGGCGTTTGAATACTAGGTAAGAACTTCCGAGGAGGAAACGTTTTAATATCTGCCCTGGAGCCTTCACTTTGATCTAGGTTCAGGGATGCACCACCACTGACAACACTCGGGTCTTCACTCCGCCCACTCCATGAGGGACTTTGTTGTGAATATCTTTCAGGGGTCGTGGTTTGCAGCGTCTCTATCTCTGTGCAGAGGCTGCTGGGACTTCTGGTCTCCTTGGGCATCTGAAATGGCTCATCACTCCTCTTGCCCTCAGTCTGGCTACTTCCTTGTTCTCCTGAAGCAGGGTCTGCCTTAATTTGGGGGCTTTGGCCCGATTTGGGTCTGGATTTAAGTGAGACCAGAGTCTCGCTCTGTAAACCACCAGTGCTTTCTTTTTCTGGTGTGCAATGACTCTGTGATCCTGATTTTCTGCGATTCTGAAGAACATTGACTTTTCCTGATTTCACATCTAACTCCACCTTCATTGACTCATAAAGCTTCCTAAAGGGAGACTCATTTTGGTCACTCTCCTTAAGACACTTTCTAGAGGAAAAAGCCTTCAGTTCTCCATTACCGATCCCGAACGTTACACTGGAAGCTTCCTGAGAATCCCCAGCAGTGGGAGCTGTTGCATTTCTGCCGTTATCTCCAGGACATTCCGAGGAATGAACGCTGTTAGGTGTCTTCCCAGCAACAGGATCTTCTGAGTCACCTGAGACAATACCAGCTCCCGTGACATTCTTCCCATGCACCACAGGCCTTCCGGAAGCAGCGTCTTCCGTGAATTTTGAACGGGCACTGGAATCTTGAACTTTTCCATCTTGACAATGAGTTATGAAATAGGAAGCAGAAATTCGAGATTTTCTCAATGATTAACATGGGCAATATTCACATTTTAAAATTATTTCAAATTGTCTTAAAAACCTAGCTTTCCACTTAGCCTACAAATTTCTTAATGTCCAAAATGTATTCTAATGGTGTTCTGGTACTAGTTCCATGATGAAAATAAATCACTTTAGCCTCCTATACCTCCTATAACCAACAGGAGACATTCAATGCTTATCAATCTGCTCAGAATTAGGGGGAACAACTGAGCATGACAATTCATCTCTACATGGACCCTCCAACAAGCATATGGCACCCATACATCACTTGTGAGAAAAGTTAACTCAGGTGTCTGCCTATGTCTGTCCCTTCCTTGCCACAAAGCTACACAGAGAACAGATCTTACAGGATCCCAGACAAAACCAAAAATCTACTAACCAAGGTTGGAAGGGAAGCTAGATCTTGAGACCCGACGCGAAGGCTCCTGTGAATTGGCAGATAAGAACAGCAATTTAGATGCCTTTTCAAATACCGACAGTCACATTTACTAAAATGTTCTTCCTTTGATGACCTTCTCTACCCAACTGTTCTTAGAGAACTTTCGGCGACTTTGAGAAACGAGCCCAAGACATTGGGCTGGTACTCATAACACAAGCATTTCTCAGTTGATTTTTTAAAAATATAGTAATAGAATAAGAAACAAACTTGAAGATTAAAATTGCTTAAATTGAACGGCAGTGACTTTTTATAACTTCCTTGAACTTCTATGAAAGAAGAATCAAAGCTAAAAGTAAACATCGTCCACACTCAGTATCTGGGAACCAAGGGCACAGAATTATTGACTTTACACTGTTTTATCAGAAGTTGGCTAAAGGACCCGTGGGTGAAGTGGGGCTCCACTTAGCGTGTATGCTCATTGCTGGCAGGTACTAAGGGTTTATCTGAAAGCCCAGAAGTTAAGGCAAAAGCAAAAGCAATGCACCCAGAGGCCCTGTACCCTCAGAGCACGGGGCTGGGGTGCAGCCCTCCTGCTGGGCCACCTTCACATTCCTTCCCAGGCAGCTTTTTAGAGGGTAAGGAACAACTACAGAATAACACAGGTGTAAGATATAAAAGTGCAATATAATATAAAAGTCCAATAATTCAATAATATTGAATTATTAGGGGTGGAAATCACAAAATATATCCAAAGGCAAATACTTTAACTTCTTTCTTTAATCAATTTCCGATATCTTGGTATTGAATATGCTGCTTCTCAAACTTCCCATGTGAGGGCTCGGTTTCTAACTTCCAATCTGAGGTTGACAAAAGGAATCATATGACTAAACAATAAAAATGAATTAAAATTTAAAACTGTGTGCAAAATACAAGCCCATATTTTTTGTACTATAATATCCAATAGCCATAAAAATCACCGTCAAATAACATGTTCTAAGTATTCAACTTCAGTATTTGCATTATCACAGTCCAGATAATGAACAGGTCATAGACCACGGGGACCTCTTATCTAACCCATAGTCCAGCTTTTTGGTTGGTTGCCTTATACCTACTAACAAGTTGGAAGCGGCGTTGGCTGGTGGGTGGGGTACCTCAAAAGCTAGCTTTCCCCCAAAGCTGATGAGCAGGGTTGACATTAAAGTTAGTCCTCTGGGGAAGCAAGGGCACATGGCAGGAGCAGGGAACTTCAAATGCAGAGCCCACCGCTGATTTCAGGAGTATCTGTGCTAAGACTCTTAAGCCAGGGAATTCCAACCTGGTCAGAAGAGAATAGCTTGAGTAGCTTCATAAAAAGTAAGAAGGATAGGAAGTCTCAGGATTAACCCAGAACCTTCTAAGTCCTACTAAATCTCCCAGGATGGGCCCAGACTGCATTTTCATAAGGTGGGCCATTTGGAGTACGTTTTCTCCACTGATAGACACAGGGCGGTAACTCTCCTCCAGTGTCGTGGGTCATTTGTCTGTCAAAACTGGGAAGCATCATTGGTACCTACAACTCTGATGTGATTATTCTGGATGAATAAAGACCAATGAGTAGAATGGGACAAAAAATGAGCCGCCAGATCATGTGGTTCTGGAATCTGAGTTCTGCGTCAGGGTTGCCCTAACCAAAGGTTTGCAAAATCATATTGTGGGATACTTCAGGAGACTTTGGGCCCAAAGTGTAACACCTAGTACTCTCATTTTGAATAAAAGAGGAAGGATAGTTTAAATTATCTTAATATATCTAAGTTCAACTTGTTTTACTACCTTAGAGACATTTTCCTACTATAACTGGTAAGTCGTTCTCCCTTGTGAGAAATCAGTGTCAAAGTGCATATAAATGATTTCATATCATCATGCAAAAGAATCAGAGCCCCAAGTTCCATAATATCTCCCCATCACCTGTGCCCATCTTTGTCCTGGAAATTCAGGTGACTTGCTTCCATTCTGATGACTTTCATTTTCATACCTGAAGTGCACAGAATGACAGGCACATATTCAGATTAAAGATCTGTAACCAATGATAAAACTTCCACATCTGACTAATGTTCGAGGAGCAAGGAACAAAGATCAGGTTTTACTCCAGATATTCCCTTATTCATGGAAAGAAATCAGGAAAGTGTTTTTATGCTGAAAACTTAGGTAACTTGGTTTCTTCTGGAACACCACGGTCAGAGGCTGGGACCAGATTAAATTTCTGAACCCTGACTAGTCTGCAAGATTCAACAACTTCCCTGAGCACCTCCTGTGTTGGAACCAACTGCACAAGAGAGCGAAACCCGGTGTCTGCTAGTTTTTGTTCGTGGAAATCATCTGATGGCTTGGAAGGTCAACCAAGAAGCTGGGTGGCATCTGACACCTTTATCACTCTGTGACGTCATTCACCACAGGGTAATCACAGAGCTCTACTTTAAGATCACTATGATCTTTTCAGCTTCCCACTTACTCCATCTGTATCTGAACAAAGACAGGCACATTTTAGGAAGACGCAAAGATATTTAGCAAGAGACGCGGCTGTTCTAACAGACCTCAGGTATCCATTCACAGAAACTTTTATAACACATACTGAACTCGGGTACCTCGGTGAGACAGCCTGATTCGAATTTAGATACCATCTACGTAAGCTCTGAAGCAGCCAATCGTCTGGAACTGTTTCTCATGGTACCAGAGTTCTGAATCAAGCCCTTCTTCCTATGACCCATGTCCTAGTCTTTGTTGGAGGTATTTTGTCACCTCAACTAATCTTAATTTGAGCAGCATCTCATTTGGGGGACATACTTCTGCTCTCCATTCCTCATCAAATATTTCCTGCCTAGAAATAATATTTATTTCTCTATCTAATAAAAAAATACCCTTTAAAAATGAAGGCAAATTCACAAAAAGCACAGAAAAAGAAACGACCAGGATATTCAAATTAGAAAATATCTATTTAATACAAATGAAGGCAGTAATGAAGATGGAGTTCCATTTGGCAGAATGGATGACAAAAATGATCCAACTACATCTGCCTACGAGAGACACAATTTAGAGTCAAAGACACAAATAGGATGAAAGGATAATGATGGGAAAAGATATACCATGCAAACAGTAACCAGAAGAGAGGTGGAGAGGCTGTACCAATACCAAACAAAATAGAATGTAAGATAAAAATTATTCACAGAGACACTGCACATTTTATCATGATAAAAAGGTCAATCCATCAAGATCAACCAGTTATAGACAAAAGTGCACCTAACAGCTGGTTCCAAAAGATCATCTAAACCTTAAGGATTATGAAAGTTGAAAGCAATGTGATTAAAAAAAAAAAAAAAAACTATAGTATGAAATCTTTCATCAAAATCATTACTAAGGGCTTCCCTGGTGGCGCCGTGGTTGAGAGTCCGCCTGCCGATGCAGGGGATGCGGGTTCGTGCCCCGGTCCGGGAAGACCCCACATGCCACGGAGCGGCTGGGCCCGTGAGCCATGGCCGCTGAGCCTGCGCGTCCGGAGCCTGTGCTCCGCAACGGGAGAGGCCACAAAAGTGAGAGGCCCGCGCACCGCAAAAAAAAAAAAAGCATTACTAAAGGTACAGGACATTTCAGAATGATACATGATACAGCTTCATCCACACCAAGAGGAGATACTTCTTAATTTAAACCCACAGTATGGCCTCAAAATATCGGACGCAAAAAACTGACAAAGTTAAAAAACAAAAAGAAAAAAATATCTTCAATGCGTGATTTCAGCTTACCTGTCCAGGTAACTAAGAATCAGGGGAAAAATTTACTAGGATCCTAGAGTCAGGAATTTGAATCTGATGGACCTACACAGATAGAGCACTCCGAGCAGCAGCTGTGGAACACACATTTTTTTCCAAACACCCAGGACAGATTAGTAAAAATGTAACCATATCTGATCATAAAAAGCAAGCTCTGACTCATTTCAGAAACTGGAAATTACTCAAATGTCCATCCAGAATGAATAAATTGTGTATAATTGTGTATGTAACTGTGGATCTTATTTCAGTGAAATCCTTAAGCAGCGAGAAGGAACAAACTGGGATGATTCCATCCATCCCAATCCATGCTATGAATCCCACAACCGTAAAAGCAGAACTCAGTTACTACTTTATGGAGTTTAATAAAGACAGACAAAACCATAGCAGTTAGAGATGCATGCTTAGGTAGTAGAACTCTAAAGACTTTCATGCTCTCAGAAAAGCCACATTAGTGGTTTACTTGGTGCAGGGAAGAAGTAATGATTAGAAGATGCATGAAAGAAACTTCCGGAAATGCTCTGTTTATGACTTGGGTGGTGTATTAGTTCTATAACAAAATGTCACACCCTGGGTGGCTTAAACAAGAGAAATTTATTTTCTCACAGTTCCAGAGGCTGGAAGTCCAGGATCAAGGTGTCGGCAGGGTTGGCTTCCCTGGGGCCTCTCTCCTGGGCTCTGGCCGCCCTCTGCTGCCGCTTGGCACGGTCATCACTCTGAACACCTCCTTCCCTGGCTTCTGTGTCCTAATCTCCTCTTCTTGTAAGGACACCACTCGGATTGACTTAGGACCCAGCCTAATGGCCTCATTTTAACTTAATCATCTCTTTCAAGGTCCTATTTCCAAAGATAGCCACATTCTGGGGAGCTGGGGGGTCAGGACTTCAACTTGGGAATTTAGGGAGAGCACAGTTCGGTCCGTGACGGGTGATTATCACAAGGCTGGTCACTTCATGGTAAGCTGGGTCATACATCTCGTTTTGTAACTTTCTCTATGAGTGTATTTTACTTTAAAATAAAAAAAGTAAAATGAATGCAGTTTCACGACACTTGTAACCAAACGAACCTCCTTTAGGACCTGGCCACCTTGGCATAGTTACGTGCTCTCTAATCTTTGAGCTGCAGCACACAAGAAACCTCACCTGCCATTCCTTCTAGACCCGTATGAATTTGGATAAAGACTGTGTTGGGAATGGCAACCTCAAGCATGCTGACGTTCACCCGCATCACAGAAGGATCACTGATGGACTGTGAGGCTGGTTTTTGGTGGATCAGAAGGTCTATTTCTTTTTAGCCCATTTCTTACCTACCTGAAAGACCGATCAACAACAGTTATCACATCTCCATGTTTTAGCTGTACAGGTTTATCAAAAGTAGATCCATTTACTTGTGTTGGATTTGTGGAACTGAAATTAAACAATATTGCCTACAAGTAGAAAAGAGAGGAAAACATGTAAACTAATAAATGGATAAAAAGCGAAAGTTTTAAAAAACAGACTTCCAAAAACCCGCTCACCTCCTGTCCATTGATTTCAATTTTGCAGTGTTGTTTGGACACTACGGGAAGCTGAATACGAATGTCACACTCGATACCCCTTAATTCAAAAGAATAAAGATTTTTTAGATTGCTGCAATTTAAAAAACTTACATCAGTGATTCAAAATAAAACAGCATCTGACACTATGTTTTTTTGTTTTTTTTGCGGTACGCGGGCCTATCACTGTTGTGGCCTCTCCCGTTGCGGAGCACAGTCTCCGGACGCGCAGGCTCAGCAGCCATGGCCCACGGGCCTAGCCACTCCGCGGCATGTGGGATCTTCCCAGAGCAGGTCACGAACCTGTGTCCCCTGCATCGGCAGATGGACTCTGAATCACTGCGCCACCGGGGAAGCCCCTGACACTATGTTTGATCTGTAAATGTAATGACATAAAGGAAAAACAAACTGGGCAATGTAAATGATCTTTTCATTTTGCCCCCAATTTTTATAAGTATTGTATAAGCAACTATTTTAAATCATTAAAACTTAAGAGTACTGAAAAATAATTATAATGGAAAATATTAGAATACAAAATTGAATTGCCTTTCACTAAAATATCTATGCTTATAAGATCCAACTAAAGGAGTACTTTACATCAGTTTGGAGAATACTTGTTTGTACTCTGTGCTTTTTTTTTTTCCTATAAAAAAGGTTTATGTATGTTTATTGGTAATGCTATGTATGTTTCAAGGTTTAATCATCACCTGAAGTGCTGTTATTTCATGCTAGGACCTCTCCGTGTCTCAGTTTCTTCATATACAAAGAGGACTCCATTGGCAAACATATCATGGTGTTCTTCAGAAAATTAAATGTTACTCATGTCTGTCATTCGCTTGGCACACAGTAAATGCTCATAACTTGTGAGCTTTTTATTGTTTTAAAACTATATTACTGGGACTTCCCTGGTGGCGCAGTGGTTAAGAATCCGCCTGCCAATGCAGGGGACATGGGTTTGAGCCCTGGTCCGGGAAGATCCCACATGCCACGGAGCAGCTAAGCCCATGTGCCACAACTACTGAGCCTGCGCTCTAGAGCCCGCGAGCCACAACTACTGAAGCCCGCATGCCTAGAGCCCATGCTGTGCAACAAGAGAAGCCACCGCAATGAGAAGCCTGCGCACCGCAACAAAGAGTAGCCCCCACTCACTGCAATTAGAGAAAGCCCGTGCGCAGCAACAAAGACCCAATGCAGCCAAAAATAAATAAATAAACGACACTATTAACTGACAGAGTCACAAGCCTCCTATCATTACAGACACTAATCTACAAGCAACAACAAATCATCTAGACAAAACCTGTCTTTTTACAGAAAACTAACATCAGCAGGAAGCAGCTGAAGGGAGAATTCCCAAACCTACACAGAAACTATTCAAAGACGCCCTTAGCAAGGCTCTTTGGGTCTCTGGTGTTCCTGTTACCATCCTGTGCTTTTACACGTTTGAACAGACCGTATGCCTCCTCTCTGTACTCAATACGAACCTCTGGAGTCTAAGAATATCCCTTCCTACCTGTACCATGACCAAACACTTACGAGTGGGTTTCTGGATTATAAAATCTCGCATAAAAATACACTTAATCACTACAGTATAATAACAGAATTACTGCTATTTGGTACCAAAATGTTTTTGGTTTTTCCCTTTTGAAGAGAGTGGAAGCTATGGAAAGTGAACAGCTACTTTAAGCCAAAGAAGAGAATTTGATTTTTAGGTATCAGAACATCCCAGCAAGAGACAGAAAAAGACGATCTCATTAGAACTGAGAATCTGTTTGGCAGGAGACGGCCATCAGGAATCACTACAGACCAATGGTTCTTAACCCTGGTGCTGGTGACATCTGGGGCCAGCTAGCTCTCTGTAGCGGGAGCTGTCCTGTGCATTGTAGGGTGTTTGGCAGCAACCCTGACCTCTGCTCCCTGACGCCAGTGGTGTGTGCCTCCCACATTGTGACGTGAAAAAAGTGTCTCCAGACTTTGCCAAATAGCTCCTGGGGGGCAGTACGGCTCTCAGTTGATAACCACTGCCGCACACTGATTCCAAACTCAATTTCCCAGCTGATGTGATGACTGGACAATTGCCAGCGTGCTAAATAGTGATCACCTCTCATATGCCAGGCCCCACACCAGACACCGAGTACAGAATTATTAACTAGCCAGTCCCTGTCCTTGGGGAGCTTCGTCGTGAAACCGGCAAGCCACAGCCTCATCACCATGTGTGGGGTTAGGAAAGACAAGAGCAGGGCTCAGTACAGGCTTCTTCTCAGGTAACATGGACCCTGTCTCTGAAAGTTGTAAAGCCATCAGTCACGTAGGAGGGTAGAGAAATTCCAGAGGTGAAAGTTCGAACTGGCTAAAAGCACCAAGGGGAGAAAGAGCTTGAAGTGCGGTGGAACGTGGCCGGAGTGGGGCTGGTAGGAGGATGGGGTATGGGGAGAAGGGGGTCAGGGTTCCACCACACAGGGTTCCACGGCGGGGGGGTAACTTATCCATCACATGTTAGAAAAGGAGAGGCGGTGGGATTAATGGTGCCTGTTACACAGGGACCAGAGTTACGGCCACCACCAACACCAAGGCAACAAAAGAGAAGATCTCAAAACGCAACCAGAAGGACTTTCCTTCCCGTTTCCATTTTTCCAAAAAGACCGACAAGCCATGCACAGATTCCTTCCTTCACTTGTTCAGTAATATCGCCCAGCAGCCAAGGAATGCCCAGTTTGGAGAGATTTCGACGAACACGACGGCTTTCTAAAGGCAGTCTGCGGTGGAGCAGGATTTGAGAATCCTTCACATTTTTCTCCAGTTATATTTTTATCCAATCAGTTAAAAAATTTTTCTTTGACTGAAAAAACACAACTATGTAAACGTTGTCTTCGAATTCTATTTCACAATAAACAACCGGTAGCACTGACAATACCTAGGAAGTCCTGAGCCGACTCGAGGGCTGACTACTCCTAGAGCTGTGTATCTCGTCTGTTCATCTCTGGTTAGTAATATCGAGGGTTTTTTTTTAAGCTAAATTGTCTAAATTGTCCGCGGGTGGGCAGGGCTCACCTTCCAAACAAGCAGGTATGAAGGCTCAGTGGAAAGTGGGGGCCGTCGACCCCGCTCCTCTTAATGGTAACAAGGCGTCTTGTAGGACCCATTCTCTAAAGAGGAATTTTGACTCTAATCCGTACCGGAAGGTCAGGCATCCAAAGGTTTGCTGAAGCAGACTTACAAGCAATCCTTTGACTACACGCCACTGACAAAACAACAAAAATAAAACACACAGGGGGTGAGGGTTATTCTAAAGCAAAGAGCTAAGAAGTTACTTGTAAGTGACCAACTGGGGTCGCGTGTACTATTCACCGCTGCCCCTGCCGCCCCGACCCACGCCTTACCTGACCCCGGTGGAAGCCCCAGCCAGGCCCGGGGCTGCCTCCACCACCCAGCGCCCTCCAGAGACCTGCGTCCAGGACGCCGCCCGCCAGGCTCCTGGCTCCCGGGAGTTCCCGCCGAGACCCCACGCCAGAGCCCAGGACGAGCCCGGCCAAGGCCGCGCTCCGGCGCTGGTGTCCGCATAGCCCCGAGTGGTCCACGCGGCCTCCGCCCCGCCGGCTGCCCCCGCCCCCGAAGCTCCCCGGCCGCGGCTCACCCAGGACGAGTCTCCCGGGGCGACACCAGTGGTTCCGCCGCTCGTCGGCGAGCAACCCGAGTCCGCACCGGGAGGGGCCGGCGACGCGCCCACCTCCGCTGCAGGGACCGGGCCTCAGTCCTCTGGCCCGCCCCCACCTCCGCCGTGGCCCCAGTCCCCGCTCCTCCCGCCCTCGCCCTCGCCGGTGGCCCGCTGACCCTGCCCAGAGGCGTCCCGGAGGTGCCCGGCGTTAGCGGCTCTGGAGCGGAAAGCCGCCGCCGCGCCCTCCAGATTCAAACGATAACACCGATTCAAATTTGGCGCTAAGCGCTGCGATTGGGCGCAGGGGAGAGGAGGCAGACCAATGGGAAAGGAGAGGGCGGAGCAAGCTGGGACGGGCTCTGCGGGGCGGGGCGGGGCGGACGGGCTCGGCCGGGCTGGCTCCGGTGCATCCGCGGAAGACGGCCACCTGAGGGTCCTCAGCTGCCACGGCACCTACGGGTATGAAATGCAACAGGGTCCCTCCGCCGCGAAACCCTTCTTGCCTTCTTCTCTCTAAGGACCAAACACAATTGTACAGTTAACAGTGGTACATAATATGTTACTCATTGCTGGAAGGTTTACAATTTTTAAAAATTCCTATATCTCCCTAAAAATAACCAGTTGTTGTAAGCAGTTTCTTGTGTCTTTTCCCAGTTACACATGCATTATTCTCTTATAAAAACGCACGAAGACCATCATAATATACACATGGTTCTGTACTTTGTATTCTCTGCTTCACAAACTCCGAGTGTATTAATATTGAGTACGTCTTCCTCCTTTCTTTTTGATGACGGCAAAGTATTCGGCTTTAGAAACCAAAATTTATTTAATCTCTGCTATTGCCATACATATAGGTTTGCAATGGTTTCCTCTTAGAAAAAATTCTTTAATTAATAAACCTGCTGCACTACAAAATGGATGAATTGTAAAATAATTAGCCACAGCATTCCTCCACGTGAGTGATGGGACAGGGGGAGGGGAGAGCTTCTGCAGGTCCTCCTGGTACGAAGTGAACTGGGGATGTCCGCCGCCCTCCAGCTCACTCCACACCTTTGGAGCTTGGCTTTCCTTGATCGGGAGCTGCTGTTCTGGGGACCCGAGGGACTCTTTGATCCTTGCAGGAGATCCATGAGGTCAAAACCACCTTTGTAATAACAGACAGTCCTTGCCCTTTTCACTCATTTCTCGTGTGTGGAGGGTGACATTTCCCCTGTGCAGAGCAGCTGTGAGAATCCAGCTGTCTTTTATTAAATCAGGTATCACAGAGATTTGCTGTGATACTTGATTTAGTAAAATATATATTTTATATAAAATATAAAATAATGCTGCTCGTTTCACTAATTTGTTTTGGATAGTAGAGGTATTTTTCATTAAAAAAAGATGTTTCTATGTGAAACATGAAATGGGTTCGTCATTGCTTTAAAATTAATTGATAAATGAAATTTTAAAAAATATTCAGTTAATAACCTACATAAACAAAAACTCTTAGTGGTCCTCAGTGATTTTTAAGAGCGCAAAGGGACCCTGAGACCAAAAAGTTGGAGCCTTTCTATTCCTGAGATACAACGCAGAGATAGATTGCCTACAGCAATGTGGGAAAGCACCTAGAAAAACAACGTGAATGTGTAGAATTCCCAACTCCTAATCCTCTGTGACAAAGCTGATGTGAGTTGGGTAGTGTAGATGCCT
Source organism: Phocoena phocoena (assembly GCF_963924675.1). Classification (NCBI taxonomy): domain Eukaryota; kingdom Metazoa; phylum Chordata; class Mammalia; order Artiodactyla; family Phocoenidae; genus Phocoena; species Phocoena phocoena. The sequence goes on along the minus strand of NC_089234.1, from coordinate 4,324,455 downwards.
GGATACTATTAACCTTCTGGGGGATTAGTTTCATTTCCTCACTTTTACACTATAGGAAAATAAAACTGAAATAAGATTAGAAAGGACGTGGGGTCCTTGATCCCTGGGTTCCTTGAAAAGACATTGGATTCCATGATCTCTGTCCGGGAATGGTTTCACTTCAAGTTGGAGCACTGGCATATCCACAGGCAGATGACAGCGCAGGGCTCTGCCAGCATATCTAGATCCCCAAAAGATGCTGAGTGAAGTCACTACTTCAAAGGGGAACTGACATAGAAGGAAACAATTTTATTGGAGAAGGTTATGACCTCTAGGTGTATGATATGTGAGTAGTTGAACTAGATAGGTAATTGATAATCTCTTATAAAAGATTATTCCTTCCATTGTCAAAGATTTGAGTAACTAACAATTTGAACCTTTCAATTCTGTGGTCTTCATAATGCTTGGACTCCAAGGGCCAGACGGTGCCCCTGGAGAGAATCTCACAGACTCTCTTTCCTGGAGGTGAGGGGGTGTGTCATTATTGAAACTCCTGGAACCACTTTTCAGTATGTGGTTCTTGCAAAATGAAAGGAAAAGATCTATGAGTTTAGGTTTAGATATTTGAGTTGCTTGAGAACAGAATTTCAATACTTTAATAATTAGCTCAGACAAGTTTCTATCCTATAGTAATTGTGTTATTTTTTACTGTAATAAAATCTTTAGAGATGATCAATGATTATTTATATGTAGTTATTAGAAGATTATAGAATTCTAGGTGTATATCTATCATTGGGAAAGCCCTCATTACAGCCTTAACTAAAATTTTGCCTTTGAAACATTGGAAATTTCTGGGTAGGGAAAGGTAATTTTCCTTGAGATCGACTCTCTTTCTCTTTTGCCAGTTTTAAAAAAGTGTCCTTTACATATGTCCACTCATAAAGGAAGTTTTGCTGTGCAATGTATTGAGGAGTTCGTGATTGGCAAGGCTGAAATATTTACTTTACAAATACAGTACGCTGGCAAGCAGCCAAGTTTCCAGACTCAACCATTCCCGCTGGGTGATAGACTCCAAATTGAGGAAGACAGGGACTCTAGGTACAAAGGTGAGAGAGGAGCCGTATACAAACCAGTGCATCAAGCAACCTGAAGAAAGTACAGGCCAACTTGGAACACTTATTGCCAAGAATAGAATAGGGACCCCTAGAAATTTGAAGCTAAAAAGTTATGAGTCCTAACCTCCTATATTAATACTGTAGGAAAACCCTGTCACCTAAGTAATAAAGAAATGAATTGCAATGGAATGTCCTAGACATTTATCGTAACAAAAGACAGAACAGTGAGGAGAATAATTTCCCTAGAGAACAAGGGAAGCATGACAGGAAGATACAGGTTTACAAAGAGGCCTTCAAGTATAGAGGCTACAGAAAACTTGTCTTAAACCTCCTTACTTGGGGTGATCAAGCTTCAGATAACCCCAAACTGAAGATACCTTTAGTAAGTTTCAGTGTTGAATATTAAATATAAACGTAAGGCCAGAACTAAGGCTACGTGATGGTTTTAAGCAAAAGAATATCTTTTGTAGAGGGTATAAGCTCCGACAATGTAGACGTAACACAACTAATAGCGAATGGGGTGGGGTAGAGGTGAGGGTGTATGGGAAAGAAAATAAGCTCTCTGATTGCCTTCTAGGTATGAACTGGGAGTAAAAGAATATTACTTCAAATTAAATATTGTGTCAGAGAAGGTTTTAGCTAATTATCAAGAAGGCTCATATTAAGACACCAGTGGGCTCAAAAAGAAGGGACAAAGATATTATGTAAAGCTGTCAGTGTAAGTGCAGCCATTAGACCATAACTACAAATACTCTGAAATATCTAAGCATACAGAAAAGAGAGACAGAGAATACAGATAACATAGTGAAAGACTACATAGCTATATCAACATATATTTTAAAATATAACAAGATTGGTATCAAATACATCAATTGATTCAATAGCTTTAAGTGGCCTATTCAAACAAAAAGATTTTAATATTTCTGTAAACTGCTATGGAGTAATTGCCTCCAGATATTATCAAGTGCAAAAGATAAAGTGGGAAAAGTTGCATATAGCATGCTACGTTTATCTAAAAAATGGGCTTATGAATATCTATGCACATTTGCTCTTATTAAAATGAAACAATATACATATAGTTTACATATGTATATATATGTATATAATATATATATTAGGATATACATAATATACATATAATGTGAAATACATATAATGTAAAAATGGAGGAGGGAGCACAGGGAGAAAAGCTAGATTTCCCTGAACTTTCCTTCTTTGATAGATTTGACTCTTGAATCATATTAATATTTATATAAATATAAAACCAATTGAATCAAAGATATAGAAAACCCTAAAGTAGAAATTAAAGTGAAACTAACATTCAGGCAGCAACAGAGCCACACAAAGAGCAATACTTTGAAGTCATTTAAAACACAATAATTGAATGGTGCATCCCTTGATAGCCATTCCCCAAGGATATAAATGAACTGAAAAATAATATCAAGCAGTTTTCAATAATTGCATTGGTGGTAATATTGATATCATTATTCTGAACTTATTATAATGGGAGAAAGCAAATAGGTAATTACGTGAGTGTCACTAGAGAGTTTTTCAGCCTAAGAAAAAAGGCTATAAATATGAAATCAAACAGTGAAGTGTTCTGTGGATACCCTGCAAAGAAGGGACCCTCCCCTCAAGTTTGATTTGTGTGTAGGGCCTGATGGTGCCGCCTCCGTCCTCCAGAGGGTATGAAAGTCTCATGACTCAGATAACTGAGGTCTCCGGGGGAGCAGGGCAGGCCTCTCACCAGGTCTGAAATGGCTTGCGAGTGTGAGTAAAAGAACCTGGCTGGGGTTTTGCTGTGGTCAGGAGGCGGGGACGGCATGAGGGTAAGCTGGTGGCAGGGCTTGCTGGTTAGAAGCAGGGAGCATCTGGCCCTTCTTATCAGCTCACTCAGACGTGGGGTCAGGCAGGGGAGGCGGGGGAGGGAAGGAAGGCAAGGGATGAGGCTTAAAAGCTGTCAGCAGTCAAATGTCAAAAAGCAGAGTTGGATTCCTTGTAAGTAAGTAGATTTTGAATTGGGAATGGCAGTATGAATTCATGGTATATATTTCTTTTAAAATGTGAACGAGAAGACATATTTCCTGATATATTCCCAGAAAGGCCTGGAACTTACCCAATAGTCATGAGTGTCCTTACTTCCTAGATTGTAGTCTCTCAATACTGTTTCCTACTAAAAGAAAACCAAGTTTCCCACTAAAAGAAAACCAAGTTTCCCAATAGAAATGGTAAATCCTGTATCAGGTGCAAGAACTGAGCAGGATAAGCCTGGAATGACTTGTCACACTAAAAAGCAAGGAAGGAGATGGGGCTTCCCTGGTGGCGCAGTGGTTAAGAATCCGCCCGCCAATGCAGGGGACACGGGTTCGAGCCCTGGTCCGGGAAGATCCCACGTGCCCACAGCAACTAAGCCCGTGCGCCACAACTACTGAGCCTGCGCTCTAGAGCCCGCGAGCCACAACTACTGAAGCCCGCGTGCCTAGAGCCCGTGCTCCACAACAAGAGAAGCCACCGCAGTGAGAAGCCCGCGCACCAGGGCAAAGGGCAGCCCGCGCTCGCCGCAACTAGAGAAAGCCCGTGCGCAGCAATGAAGACCCAACACAGCCCAAAATAAATAAATAAAATCAATAAGTAAAAAGCAAGGATGCCTCTCAGAGACTACTGGGGTCAGGCCTAAAGGAGCCAGGAGCCGCTGTGAAGAGGCCTCCCATGTCCCAAGTGGGGAAACTTTGATCTCCAGCTAAAAAAATATTGACTAACTACAGGGACTTGAAATGCACAAAATATATTTCAATTCCTCAAGTTCACAATGATTCCTTCAGAATAAAAAGAAAAAAAAGAAACTCACTGGACACCTTCAAAAGGTATAAGGAAACCAGTCCACTCTGGCAAAGCAAGGGAGAAGGTCAAGCTTTCATCTGCCTTTCTTCCAGGAACTGTGCCTCAGTGCAACCACGCAGCTGATTAGGGAGAGTTTCTCTTTATAGATGCATTCAGTAAGTGACGGGAGAAGGGAAACTGTAAAAGAGTGTCACCATTCTTCAAATCCTTCATGAAAAGATAAATCCAGGCAATGATCATCAAAGGCTACTCACATCACAGAAAGAGACCGAGCATTGAGTGCAAGCAGAGAGCAGTATACACCTGGACCTCCGAGTGGTCTGCGAAGAAATCAGCTGGAATGGGATTTGGCCTCCAGATGGAAATACCAGTGTCCGGGAAACACGAGGGAGAGGGGCAAGTAAGAGGCGGAGGTAGAATCCAGATGTGGGCAAGTCTGCAGGACAAGGAACTGCTTTCTTCAGTATACTGCAAGGAACAACAGAAACAAAACAAAACAACAACAACAAAAAGGGGGCAAAGGAACCTATTTCAAGGAACAGATGAGAAGGTCTTGGACTTCAACCATGATGGAGTAAACTGGTTTTAGACTCACCCTCCCACTTCAAACAATCGTAAAATGCAACGAAATAGGTAAGGCACTCTCTGTGGGAACTGGGCCACAGCCAGCTCAGGCTGGCATCCTTGAGAGAAGAAACCACGCAATTTGAGCCATGTGCCTCCTGGCCCCGATTTCTGTGCGGGTGCAGGGAGGTGAGACCAAGTGGAGAGGAGGCATCTCCCCTTGCCATGGGAGCAGAGACTGGAGATTGGGCCGCTGAGAAAGACGGGTTTGGCAGGCGTGATGCTGCAAGAGGAGGGACTGTGTGCAGAAGGGCAGGCACGCAAACACCTCGGCTGAGGGTCCTTAGCCAGGGGCTGGACTTCCCAAGTCCAGGGCAAGACTCTGCAAGGCCTGGCAGTCAATGGAAAAAAAAATCTGTCCACCTAGATTTCTATATCCAAGGAAAATACCCTGTTTTAAAAAAGGGTGAAATAAAGACATTTTCAGATAAGTAGGAACCTAGAGAACTAGAACTCATTCCCAGAACACCAGGAAGTGCAATTTAAAACTACACGGAGATACCGTTACACACCCACCAGAAGGGTTAAAATTAAAAAGACAGAAAACAGCAAATGCAGGGGAGGCTGCCGAGCGCGTGGGGTTCTCAGACATTGCTGTGGGTATGTAAGTGGTGTGACCAGGTTGGAAAGTCTCAGACAGATACTTATAAAGTCAAATATACATCTTTCCCAGGATCCAGCAATTCCACTCCAAGGCATTTGCCAAGGAGAAATGAAAGCATATTGCCACAAAAGGACTTGTGTGAGCAGCTATATCCCAAACCTGGGAACAATCCAAATACAACAGGGTATGTCCTAAGAGGCTATGTTACAGTATAAGCTGTGTTATATTTACACGGTGAAACATGGCAAAGGAATAAAAAGAATTAAGTCTTGGTACATAGGACATTGTGACTGAACCTCGAAGATCATATTACATTGGGTGAAAGAAGTTAGACACAGATGGGTACATGTTGCCTGCCCACTTATGTGATTTTCTAGAACGGCAAAACTCCTCTATGATAACAGAAGTACAATCAGTGGTTTCTGGTGGGCTGCGTGGTAGCAGGATGGATTGCGAGGGGGCAGGAGGGGACTTTCAGGGGTGATGGAAAGCTTTTACATTTGGATTGATATGTTGATCACACAAGTGTTTATATTTGACCAAACTCTGAGAACTATACACTTGAGATCTGTACGGTTTTTTGGTATGTGAAAAATTTCACCGGAATTCAAAAAGCATTTTAAAATCAAAGGAAAGCAATTTATGGGCCTTTTTGGAATTGATTTGGAAAAATCCACTGTTAAGGACACATCCATGAGGCAGTGGAGAAACTGGGGCTTTGAATGAGTATTTGATGATATTAAGGAGATATTTTTGGTGTGATGATAGTATTATTACTGTGACAAAGATATTGTTAAGTTAGAAGAGTCCTGACCTATTTATGGAGGAAGAAATAGGATATCTGGGATTTACTTCAAAATCAATCAGTGGAGGTGGGAGGTGGAAATGTCCTGGGGGTATATGGATGACACCAGATGTCCACATACAACGATTGTTGAAGCTGGGTGATAGGTACAGGGTGTTCCTTAAGTTACTCTTACTGCCTCTCTGTATGTGAGGCCGGGGCCTGGACTTGCCTCCTGGGGCCTCGCAGCCTCAGTCCTGCTGCGTCCCCAGCGGGCCTCCCGCGTAGCCCCGCCCCGTGCCCATCCCTTAAAGAAGTTTCTGTTAAAATGTTTAAAGTACAGTAATTGCTAGCATTTCAAACAAAAATCCAGCTTTTGGGCTTTTCTTGAAAGCAAAAAAAAAAAAAACCAAACAAAAGCAGTCCACCCGCATCAGGCCCAGTCGCCTTCCGCCATCTGCTGGAGCCGAGTGGCCGGAGCGCCACTGGTCCGAGGCGCTTCTGTTTGTCCCACCCGGAAGCGGAGGGGACCCGCCGGCCCGAGCCCACGCGGCCCCCGGAGCGCGAAGGCTGGGGCCGCAGCGCCATCTGGCGACGCAGCGGGCCCACTGCGCCCTTCGGGTAGAAACGCAGGCTCCGGTGCGGGAGCGCGGCGAGGTCAGCGCAGGTGCAGAACCGCGACGCTGTGACTGGCGCTAACCACCGGTAAGGCCGCTGTTACGAGGCTTTGGAGGGAAAACAGTTCCATGCTTCCGTCTAGGGTTTGTGCTGAGGTAAATGCACTTCTCAGAGTTGTGCTGACCCAGGGGGATGTAGACCCCGCAGCCTGTGGCAACGCGTGCGTTGCGCTGTATTGCCCGGCAGGGTGGGCCCCGGAGACCCAGAGGGTTCAGTCTGCTCGGTTTCCTGGAATCACGGATCCTTCTCAAAACAAACCCAAACTGAGTGCTGCCGGAATAGGACTGATGGGGATATAAACCGTTATCAACTGAAAAGCTCTGAATTCAGTTGAGTGCAAGTTTGTTCCAAAATACGATGGGAGAAACGGCTCTAACTGTCTCATGAAGCCTTTGGATCATTATTGCAACATGGAGCTAATTCTTTCGAATCATTTACTACTGCTGTAATAATAACTTACTGTCTGAAAACTTTAACCTTTTTGTATAAATTTACTAACTTGGAAACTTCAGACATATTGGCCCAACTAGCCATTATATATCTTAGGCATTTATTGTGTCCACTGAATGTCAGGCAGTGTGTTAAAAGGATGAATATGACATTCCATGTTGTCAATAGGCACCCAGCCTGCAGGGGAAAAATACCCGAGAGACCTGCTGATAGGGTGTGATGGGCGTGACACTTGCTCTAGCGGATCCTGAGTATTATTTATAGGGTTAGAATACTGCGCCATCTAGAGGAAGATCTCAGTAGTCAGACTTAGCAGTAACCACCCCAAAGATGTCACCTTGGGGTATGGATAGGAATGAACCCCATGCTGGTTAAGTTCCACTTCTGTGCTGTTGGGAATGTTCTTCAGGTAAACTTTGGAGAGAGACTGAAGTGAGAGAGGTGTGCGGGAGGTTAGAATCTACCTTCCTGAGCTTACTGCGTGGACTGTTGAGTTAGTTAACGTGATTATAATTTTTATCGAGGGTCCGCCCTATGTCAGGTGCTCTGCTAAGCACTGCAGGTTTCTCCTCTGCCCTAGATACTCTGGTTCTTCCCTCCAGCAGCAGGACCGTATGAGGTCCTGGGGTGCAAAATTTAAGGAAGTGCTTGTGTTACCCAACGCAAGTTCCTGTGCCCGATGCCCAGTGAGGCCAAACAAACCGAAACATCGGGGTTTGGAGCAGAGAAAGGTTTATTGCAGGGCCATGCAAGGACACAGGTGGCTCGTGCCCCCAAAGCCCCAAGATCCTTGAAGGGTTTCAGCAAAGCACTTTTAAAGGCAAGGTGAGGGAGGGAGGGGGTGTGGTTGGTTGTTGCAGATTTCTTGGTGTCCGAATCCTTTGTTCTTAACAGCTGTTCAGGGAGGTCAGGTCACGATGTTCCTGTAAACCTGCAACAAGGCAAATGCTATCCTCTGTTCTGCAACTTTTTATCTCTGTATGAATGGACTCTTAAAGGTCAGAGCCCTGAGAATAGGTTATCCTGTATATTTCAGGCAATAGACAGCATTCTTGTACAAAAGGTGCAGAGCCAGCATGGCTAAACACAGGCAACAGAGCACAAAGTTTAAAGTAAAAGGAACAGATCCAACATGGAGTCAGAGTCGTTCGTCCCCATGGCACTTGCTCTCAGAGGCTGACCCTCCACTTGCATGACCCTGAGAGCCTCTCCTTGAATTCAGTGCCCCCCCTGGCCCCCTGCAGCCACATGTGTACCTCTCTCATCTGGCCCTGGTTCCCATTTTCTGAATGAGGAAACAGAGGTTGATAATTCTTCTACGATCACACAGCTTGGAAGTTTCTGAGGTGGAACATGAATCCTATGGCTTTGTGTGACTCTGGCGTCCTTACACTTAACACCTAGGTTATGTAGTTTCTTCCTGTGGCTCTAGGAATCCCTGGCCATTTTTTAAAAAGATATCTCCACTGTTAGCAGCTTTACTTGGTTACAAAGCGGTGGAGAAGGGCTCTGGGGTTCACCTCAGCGGGGAGCCTCGGGGGCCTGAGCTGTGAGTCCCTGCTTGGATGGGAACGGTGGATTGGGACTTAGGTGCCATAGGCAAATGGCCGCATTAAGGCTGAGCGTACAACCTGACAGGTGAAGATGTTGCTGAAATTTGGCCTCTGTACACCAGTGCCGGATTAAATCTCAAGACACAAAGTTTTGGGTGAAGTAGAAGGAAGTAGCTTTGCCGGGCAAAGGGGGCCACGGCGGGCTAATGCCTTTAAGACTGTGTGTCCCACGCTGGAGGGGGGGCAGTGAGGAGTCTTATAGTGTTCAAGGAGCAGGGCGTGATCAGCTCGGGCACATTCTTCTGATTGGCTGGTGGTGAGGTCATCGAGAGTCACCATCATCCACCTTCTGGTTCCAACCAGTCTGAGGTCTGCGTGCATGTGGGCAGCATCCAGTTAACTTCTTCCGCCTGGAGGGGGCTTCAGTATCTGCAAAACAGCTCAAGGGACGTGGCTCAGAATAATATCTATAGTCCTTGAGGAAGAACTACAGGTCCTTGACTTGGTTTAATGGCTAAAGTACTATTATTTTTTCTTGCTTGACTGTTTGCCTTTCTTTCTGCATTTTCTCACTTCTCTGATTACATTTATTCTTTAACTAAAGGTTTTTTTTACAGACAAAAGGCAGGCGGAGGACAGGAGTGGGGGTTTGTTCTGGAAAGGCCTCACAGGGTCCTGCGTGGTTACAAAGCCTTCTGCAGCTGCCATGGACGGGCCTGGTTGTGTACAGCAAGCCCGTCCTGTGGGGAACCGGCCCTCACTCTTCTCTCACCACCCCACCGAGGCCACACGTGCCTCTTGGCACTTGTCACAGACGGCAGCTCTATTTTGCATTGTCACTTAATACAAACACTGATGCTGATCATGTCAGAGGTCATAGCAGTGTCTCCCATCTGTTGTGAGCCGGCCAGGACAGTCCCCCGTTTCCTGTGCTATCTCGTTAGGCTTCGTGACAATCTCGTGGGAGAAGAATCGTCCTCGTTTGGGATAAAGAAGATGTGGTACATGTATACAATGGAATATTAGTCAGCCAGAAAAAAGAATGAAATAATGCCATTTGCAGCAACATGGATGGACCCAGAGATTATTGTACTGAGTGAAATAAGTCAGGCAGAGAAAGACAAATACCATAGGATATCACTTATATGTGGAATATAAAATGACACAAATGAACTTATCTACGAAATGGAAATAGACTCACAGACATAGAGAACGGACTTTTGGTTGTCGGGGGTGAGATGGATTGGGAGCATGGGATTAGCAGGTGATAACTATTATATAGAGAATGGATAAACAACAAGGTCCTACCGTGTAGCACAGCAGCCTATATTCAATATCCTGTGATAAACCACAGTGGAAAAGAACTTAAGAAAAGAATCACCCCTATTTGGCAGATGGGGACCTGAGGCTCAGAGGGTGAAGTGACTCGGTCCATGGCACACAGGTGGTCTGTGTCAGAGCAGGTGACACTCAGGTCTTTGTGTGATTCCACTGCTCCAGACACCCTCTCTGCAGCCTCTCTGTGTGTAAAGGACTCTCTCTTCACACACTGCTACGTGAAGGAGGGGGCCGCTGCCTCATCTCTTTTTGTGGTGTGGATGATGCTTCATTAAGGCCTATTCAAAGAGTGTGGACTCAGTGGTGAACGGTGTGGAAAGACCCAAAGGGAGTGCTGAGATAACCATGCTGCCGGCGAGTGAGATTAGGACCAAGGAGAAGCAGAGCCTCCGGCACCAGGGCTGTGCTCTCTGTCCTGGGGTCCACCTGCCTCCGAGCAGACTCAGGGAAACCTGCTCTTTCATTGACAGGATGTGGGCACCTAGAAACTCAGAACAGCTCACTTGGTACTTGTTTTAAAAATAACCTCACTGGGCTTCCCTGCTGGCGCAGTGGTTGGGAGTCCGCCTGCCGATGCAGGGGACGCGGGTTCGTGCCCCGGTCCGGGAGGATCCCGCATGCCGCGGAGCGGCTGGGCCCGTGGGCCGTGGCCGCTGGGCCTGCGCGTCCAGAGCCTGTGCTCTGCAACGGGAGAGGTCGCAGCGGTGCGAGGCCCGCGTACCGCAAAAAAAAAAAAAAAAAAAAAAAAATAACCTCATTCTTAACATTTTGGAAATATTATTTTTTCATTAGCAATGTCTGCTTGTAATTGGATATTTATTCCAATGAGAAATAATGACCAGGTTCACTTCTAAAATGTTACAAAAGTGATACACATTCAGTTTTTTTCTCACATTCTGCATAATATCCGTTAAGTCTTCTTTTGGCATGAAAATGCATCTTCAAGGAGCAGCAGCTGCTTTGGAGAGATGTGGACCTGGGTTTACCATCTTTCCTCACCCCTCATCACTGTGGTGCCAACTTTCACGGGATAGCAATAATAATACTGACTTTGGGGGTTTATTTTGAGAATGACGTGAGATAAGATGAGTGAAATGGCTGTTATGGGCTGAATTGTGTCCCCCCAGATTCATACGTTGATGGAGTTCTAACTCCCAGTGCCACAGAATGTGATTGTATTTGAAGATCAAGTGTTTAAAGAGATAATTTATGTTAAAGTGAGGTTACTAGGGTGGGTCCTAATCCAATATGACTGGTGTCCTTATAGGAAGAGATTAGGACACAGACACACACAGAGGGAGGACCAGGTGAGGACACAGGGAGAAGATGCCATCTACGAGCCGAGGAGAGAGACTTCAGAGGAAGCCGGCCCTGACAACACCTGGCTCTTGGCCTTCCAGCCTCCAGAACCGTAAGAAAATCCATTTCGGTTGTTTGCGCAATCTGCGGTACTTCATGATGGCAGCCCCAGCAGACTCCCACACCCGCTCTCCCAGGCCTAGCGTATATTAGGCCCCCGGTAAGTCCTGATTTCTTTTTCCTCTTTATTGTTTTCTTTTGGGAGGCACCTGATTATTATTATTACTTTTTAATAACGGTCACCTTAATAGCAATAGTTTTTTTTTGTCAATATATTTTAATTGAAGTATAGTTGATTTACAATGTTGTGTTAATTTCTGCTGTATAGCAAAGTGATTCAGTTATACATATATATACATTCTTTTTAAAAAATATTCTTTTCCTTTATGGTTTATCATAAGATATTGAATATAGTTCTCTGCGCTATACAGTAGGACCTTGCTGTTTATCCATTCTCTATATAAAAGCTTACATCTGCTAATCCCAACTTCCCACTCCATCCCTCCGCCAATCCCCACCCAATCCTTGGCAACCACCAGTCAGTTCTCTATGTTCGTGATTCTGTTTCTCTTTCTGACTTACTTCACTTCGTATGATAATCGGTAGTTGGATCCGTGTTGCTGCAGATGGCGTTATTTCATTCTTTTTTATGGCTGAATAATATTCCAGTGTGTGTGTGTGTGTGTGTGTGTGTGTGTGTGTGTGTGTGTGTATCACATCTTCTTTATCCATTCATCTGTCAATAGACATTTAGGTTGTTTCCATGTCTTGGTTATTGTGAATAGTGCTGCTATGAGCATAGGGGTGCATGTATCTTTTTGAATTATAGTATTGTCTGGACATATGCCCAGGACTGGGATTGCTGGATCATATGGTAGTTCTATTTTTAGTTTTCTGAGGAACCTCCATACTGCTCTCCATAGTGGCTGCACCAATTTACATTCCCACCAACAGTGTAGGTGGGTTCCCTTTTCTCTACATCCTCTCCAGCATTTGTTATTTGTAGACTTTTTAATGATGGCCATTCTGACCCGTGTGATGTGGTACCTTGTTGTAGGTTTGATTTGCATTTCTCTAATAATTCGCGATGTTGAACATCTTTTCATGGGGAGGCACCTGATTTTTTTAATTCACTTTCTTGGGGTCAGGAATGTGCCATGCTCATTTTGGCTTTGGCAATGTCTAACACACTCCAGGTTTACAGCATGAGTGAATCCGGATGCTGTTTCTCAAAGTGTGTTCTGTGGCACGGAGTCCCAAAAGACTGCGTTTGAAAAAGGGTCCCGTGGTCAGATGACTTTGGGAAACACTGTGAACCGGCTTGGGGAGGGGACATGGGATTCATCAGGGAGGGGGCTACGTCTGTGGTCCCCAGGAGCCCACCGACAGGAGAGCAGAGGCCTTTCTTGTGGGTCTGCGACTCCTTGTTGCAGGGGCAAGCCTGTGGTGAGTAACTGGACACTTGGCAATCACATGTGCGACTGAGAGCCACTTGTGAAATAATGATTGCAGTCATCTAAGGAATCCGAAGATTCGCTTCAGTTGATGAAACTTGAAACTTGATGGAGAATTTTCCAAATAGCTTTTTAACCCTGGTTTGCAGGTATTTTCTCAATACCTATTCATGACCTTATTTATAACTTGGGCAATATGTGTTTCTTATAGATGCAAGAACGTATCATTGGCTCCAGGTGTTATGGAGCCATCACATACATTTATTTCATAAAATATCACAAGGTTCACAAACCAAGATGATCTGATTTACATAAAGCAGGGTAACCCATTGTTTGTTTGAGGAGTTTGTTTCCTAGTTGAATTTTGGATCACCATGACCCGATGATGTCTTCCTGTTTATGGTGGGGAAACCCTACAGGCACAGCTTCACAACTCTCCTGCCTTTAGCTTTCTAGGAGTGATTTACTTGCATTGCTCCTATGTGTTATCTACCGTGCTCCAACATTGTCTAAGTTGACTTGGAATTCAGCAAGGCTTGACTGTAGTTTCCCTTCTAAATGGACCGTAGATCTGTTCAGATATCACTGTCAGAAAACTGTGCTCACAGACGTGTGTTGTTTGATGCTAATTACGTTGTATATGTTTTAATTAATCTACACATTTTTTTTTTAAATTAGGGAAAACCAGTAACTACCTCATACTCTCCAGCTTTTCATTCTTTTACTTTAGAGGCAATTCATATTCCTGCTAGCACTCACTGCCCGTATAGCTGTGGCCGCATAGGGAGAAGTCTCTGGGTCTTTGGTTGCTGAAACACTGGAGAACCTATGATTGGTGGCCTTGGCTCAACTTAAGGGGGCCAGGGGGTGTTTTTCATGTGCTGAGGCTCCTTCACCCTTTCCCCAGCAGTCCTTGGACTAGCCCTGGAGCTGGCCTGGCTAGCACCCTGTCCTCCTGGAAGTTAAGAAAAAAGAAAGAAAGAAAGAAAAGATTGGTATTTATTGAGTGCGAAATCTGGGTCAGGCATCTGCTAAGGTCTTTACTGGGATCATCTCATTTTATCTTTACAAAAACTCCATGAGGAAGGTTCTTTTGTAGAGGGTCATAATCATAAGTATACTACATTGCAGTGGTTACACAGCTCATGAAACAACAATTTAAATTAAACAAAAACCAATGTTGTACACGCACCTGATTTAAAAAAACAAAATAGTTTTACAAGGTTTGTTGAAAGGCACACATCCCCAACTCAGAGCTCCCCTGTCTATGTCACCTCCCTCCCATGACACCTCCCCCCGAGGTCATCCCTTTTGCATTGTACCGATGTATTCCGTGCTGGCACGACTCCTCCTGGGCGTCTCAGTTTTAAGCATGGTCTTTTCTCTGTGAAGATGAGAATGCACCCCTGTCCCTACCTCTACGCCTACCCTACACACTCATACCCTTATGTCCACCCGTCCACTTCCTATACTTACCCTGCAATCCCGATTAGAGCCGTGTCCGCCATCACAACTACATAAATGCTATTCGCAGCTCAGCCACGTAGTAAATTATGGTCACTGTTGATTGCACATTTTTTTGTTTTGTTTTTCCAGGAGTCAATTTTCTTTAATTTTCTCTCCCAATCGCTCAGTGTGGTGCATTCATCACGAGGTCATTTGTGTTAACCCTCAAGACCTCTGGGTGCCTTCCCTACTCTCAGGTTTCCTTCTTGAGGAAAACCTCTCCCAGAGCTCCTGTCCTGGGCCATCCAGTCTGCACTGTTTGCTCCTGACACCTGTGTTCCAGAAACGCTTTTTTTCTCTTTCTGACTCTCAAGCACACCTGCTGGTCATCTCCTAAGAAAGGCTCATGGGAAGCCTGGGTCTGAAAAATATGGACATAATTTCCCTTGAGAACTTTGGTGGCTTCTGTCCACCGTCTTTGGCTCCTGGTTTGTTGCCTGGTTTGTTGCTAAGGTTCTGGATCCTTAGACGGGCCTCTTTTTCCTTTTGCCTCTTCCTCTCTGGAAGTTCGAAGGATCCTTTGTTTGTCCTCAGAGCTCTGAATTTTCACCATAATGTATGTTCCTATGGGTCCAGCTTCATCAGTTGTATTGGGCTTCTCGTAAGCCCCTTTCATCCAGAAGTTTGTGATCTGGGACATTTTCTAGAATGATATGTTAGCTAATTTCTTCCCCTAAGCCTTCACAGTTCTTTCTGTCTGGAAACTCCCATTATTTGGATATTTGCCCTCCTGGGATGATTCTTTAATTTTCTTTTTCTTTCTCTCCTGTTAACCAATTATTTTTTGCTCTGTGAGATTTCTTTGATTTTGCGCCCCAATCTTTTCGTTGACTTTTTTCCATCTTTCTTATAATATTCTGAGTTGCCAATAACTCTCTTCTGCTCTCCAAACGTTCCTTTTCAAGATCTCTGTCTATGTTATACGGTTGTGAGCTCTGGTCTCCTCTCTCCGGGCGTATTAAGGAAAGCTTTTCCCTTCTTCACACACAGTCTCAGTCTCCCTCAACAGGCTTCTTTCTGTGCATTTGTTTTGGTCACTCTTTACTGGGTGGTCTGCTTTCCTCTACTGGTTCCTGTCTGCTCACCTTTATACACAAATGACATAATGCCCATGGCATCTCTGAGTTCCTGGGGCTGTGGGCTGGGAGCTGGGCAGTGGGCTGGGTCACCCGGGTGGTGGGTTGTAGCTCCCACCCCATGTCAAGGTCTGTAGGTCTTTCCTCACGGGTGGTCGTGAAACAGAGCAGGACCCTGTGGTCCTTGCCCCCCATGTCCTCCGCCTGCCTTTTGTCCGTGGAGAAACTTCAGCCGAAGAAAAAGTTTAATCAGAGAAGTGAGAAAATGCAGAAGCAAGGAAAATCAGTCAGACAGGACAGAACAATAATAGTTTAGTCATTAAGCAAAGTCGAGGACCTTTACTTCCTCCTCAGGGGCTGTAGATCATATTCTGAGCCACATCGTGTGAGCTGTCTTATAGATACTGAAGCCTCCACCAGGTGGAGAAGTGAACTACATGATGACCAGGCTGTAGCCACCACATAAGCTGCCACAGTTCCGAGAACTGGCCTCAAGGAAATGGGAACAAACCGACCCTGGAACTGAAGATTAATTACATTGATACTTAAAACAATAAAGATGACGCTGATCAGGATGAAACTGATGGCCAATTTCAACATGACTGTCTGAGCTGCCTGTGCTGTTTCTGCATGGAGCCCCCCTTCCTCAGGCTATAAGAGCTCTTGCCCGGATTGTCAGTGGCGTCGACTCAGCCCTCCCCCGTGGTTGCTGGCCTCCAAAATAAAGCAAACTTTCCTTTCCACGAACCTGGCCTCTTTATTGGTTTTTGAGCGGCGAGGAGCTGGACGCCACTTTCGGTTACATTTGGATTCCCCAGAGGATATTCCCTGTGTCCCCTGCCTGGAGGGGACAGGCCTTGCTGCCCAGTGGGAGAAAGGCTGGCATCTCGGCATCCGTGGGCTATGTGCACTTAACCCCTCTGTTCCTACAGGAACTCCTGTCCTCACCTGGGTCCAGTGACCACTGGCCCAGGGACCTCTGTTATGGACCTCTGGCCTTCCCTGGAGGGGGAGGTACAGTGTCCTGGTAAGCAGAGTGGGACAGGGACTCTTGCTGCCTTGTGACCTGCGTTCAGTACCACTCCCACCCTTGAAACCCCTCCCTCTGCTCCCAGAGGCCCTTGTGCCACCAGTGCCCCAACCTCTTGGGTTCTCTGGGTAAACCAGGGTAGCTTTTGGCCTTCTCGGCCCAAGTTCATCTTTCAGGGCCTGCTCAGTCAGTTACCACCTGTCCACCTGCCTCCAGCTTTTCCCGAATGTTCTTGCAGTCGTCTTTCCTTTTCTTTACACTTGTGTGAGAGGCTTTTATCTTTTAACTTTTGCCTTCGTGTAAGACGAACCCCCTCTCTCTCCATCTGCAGCTGTAGATCTTTAATTCTCGTTGCAGAGTGATGTTCCTTTGTGTGATGAGCTCACATTGTCTTTGTTAATCCCCTTGTTGATGACAGTGGGTCATTTCTGATGGTGGCTACGGCGAGCTTGTCGCAGGCTGCGAACATTCTTGTGCATACCTTTTGGGGCACATGTCCTTGTTTCTGTTGGGTATGTATTTAAGAGGGCAGTTTCTAGCAGGCATAAAAGTCTATGCTTCCTTCAGCAGACGCTGGCTGACACAACATTTTCCAAAGCGTTCGTCCAGTTTTCACAGCCACCAGCAGCACCTGGATGACCCCATACCCTATTTGAGCCCTTCTGACGGGTGTCACCATGACCTCACTGTGTTTTCAACATATTTCCCTGTCGAATGACGACATTCAGCACACTGTCATAGTTTTGAAGGCCTTTGGCTGTTCTCGTTTGTGAAGTCCCTGTTCAAGTTTTTAGCCCAATTTTCCGTTGGATTGTCTTTTTCTGATGAATTTGTGTTTAAAAATATATTCAGAATGTCAGTACTTGTGATATAGATACAGACAGACATACATGTATACACATATATGTATATACACACGTGTAATCGTCCACTCTGTGGGTTGGCTTTTCATTCTCTTAATGGCGTTTCTCATTTTAATTCTAATTGTAACACAGTCCTGTTTAATGATTTTTCTTGGTAGTATTTTGGGGGTCTTGTTTAAGAAATCCTTGCCTCCTGTAAGTTGGCAAAACTGTTCTCCTAAGTTTTCCCCTAAAAGTTTTACTTTACCTTTGTCTGCAATCCATCTAGCATTGGTTTTTGTGAACGGTTTGAGATAGGAGTATGTGTGTGTACTATATATATATATAATATTTATATAAAGATATAACATAAATATTATAGAATATAATATGTATTAATATAAATATATAATATAAATAATATATATAAATAATATATATTAATAAATATATTTTCCCATTTTTCCCCAGTGGACATCCAATTGACCTAGCACTGTCCTTTCTCCTCTGCATTGACGCATCACTTTGCCCTATATATATAGATATTTGCTTGTTTTGCTTTTGTTTTGGATCTCTTTATTTCTGGTAATGTATGTCCTCCAGGTTTATTCTTCTTCAAGGCTGTCTTGGTTATTCTGCATATATTGAGTTTATAATAATTTTGAGAAGACTGACATCTTAGCAGTTTTCAGTCTTCAGTCCAGAATCTTGGAATCTCCCTTCATTTTTCATTAGTCTTCTCAATAGTGTTGAGTTAGTTGTAAAGTTTTTTGAAGGTCTGCGCACACACTTCACTCACTGCCCAGTCATTCCTTTTTGAACCCTTCAGCCCCCATGTCAGCCTTTCACTAACAGAAACCCATTCTCAGAGATGGCTCTCCTTCCTTGTTAACAAACCCAGTAAACTTTTCTAATTTTGTGTCCCTGTAGACCCCTCTGAATTTTTAACACCGGTGCCTCCTGGTGGATTTTGACTTTCCTTAGTACCACTTGCCCCTTCCATTATGACAAGCTTAGAGTGAAAAAAAAAATTCAAGTTCACATCTCCATACTTTGAATTCCAATTTTGTTCTCACATCTAGCCTCTTTAAAATATTAATAGGGCTTCCCTGGTGGCGCAGTGGTTGAGAGTCCGCCCGCCGATGCAGGGGACATGGGTTCGTGCCCCGGTCCGGGAAGATCCCACATGCCGCGGAGCGGCTGGGCCCGTGAGCCGTGGCCGCTGAGCCTGCGCGTTCGGAGCCTGTGCTCCGCCACGGGAGAGGCCACAGCAGTGAGAGGCCCGCGTACTGCAAAAAAAAAAAAAAAATAGATTTTATATTTTATGAATATTTTGGGGTCTACAGAAAAAACTGAGTGGAAAGTATAGTTTCCCATATTCCCCCTCAACACCCCTCCCCCCAGCCCAGTATCCCCTATTATTAATGTCTTGCATTTATGCAATACCTTTGATACAACTGATAGCAAATCTTGATACATTATTATTAACTGAAGTTTACAGTTTACCTTAAGGTTCACTCTTCGTGTTGTACATGTTATGTGTTTTGACAAGGTGTAGCCATCAGTATCTTATAGGATAATTTCACTGCCCTAAAATTCCCGTGTGCTCCGTCCATTCATCCTTCCCTCAAACTCCTGAATCACTGGAAACCATTGTCTTTTTACTGTCTTCCTAGTTTTTCCTTTTCCAGAATGTCATGTAGTTGGATTCATACAGATTCTTTTCTCTTAGCAACATGCATTTGAAGTTTCCTCCATGTCTTTTCATGGCTTGATGGCTTGTGTCTTTTTGTCACCAATATTCCATTGCATGGATGTCACAGTTTGTTTATCCATTCACCTATGGAAGGACATCTTGATTGCTTCCACGTACTGGCAATTATAAACAAAGCTGCTATAAACTTTCATGTGCAGGTTTTTGTGTGGACGTAAGTTTTCAACTCATTTGAGGAAATACCAAGGAGCGTGGTTGCTGGATCAGATGATAAGAGTATGTTTAGTTTTTAAGAAGCTGCTAAATTGTCTTCTAAAAGTAGCTCAACGGCTTTGCATTCCCACCAGCAATGAATGAGAGTTTGCTCCTGTAGTTTCATATTCTTGTCAGTACTTGCAGTTGTCAGTGTCTGGGATTTTAGCCATCCATTAGGTATATATGGCATCTCACTGTTGTTTTTTTTTTTTTTAAGATTTTTATTTTATTTATTTATTTTTTGGCTGCGTTGGATCTTCATTGATGCGCGCGGGCTTTCTCTAGTTGCTGCGAGCGGGGGCTACTCTTCATTGCGGTGCGTGGGCTTCTCATTGCTGTGGCTTCTCTTGTTGCGGAGCACGGGCTCTAGGTGGACTGACCTCAGTAGCTGTGGCACGTGTGCTCAGTAGTTGTGGCACACAGGCTTATTTGCTCCCTGGCATGTGGGATCATCCCGGACCGGGGCACGAACCCGTGTCCCCTGCATCGGCAGGCGGACTCTCAACCACTGTGCCACCAGGGAAGCCCAAGGATCTTATTTTAACACCTAGAATTTTGGTTTTGTTTTTGAGCCTTAAAATGTGCAAAAGCTTGACTTTGAACTTCCTCCAGAGCCAGACTTTGTGTCGTTTTCTTTATTCCCCACAAGTCTGTCTCTTGTCTTGCTATCCCATCATGGCCTGTCCCTTTTCTTCAAAACCAGATGAGGGCAAATAACCCTGGGGTGCTGCTGTCAGCTATCTCTCTGCCAGGCCCACTTCCTTGTCCCTGTCCCAGATTCTGGCCCATTCAAGGTCCCACTTTGGCCTGACTCTGGATTTCACAGGTCAGAAGTTCATCCTACAAATCACCCCTGGGGCCAGAGGCAGGCAGAATCATCATTTGTTATGGAAATGACCTTCCATTTCAGAAGCCCTGCGGCCTCCTCCTTGTTCATAAAAGTTTACATTTCTGTGATTGGCTCCGACTTGCTCCTCGTTGCTTGGGTGATGGGTGTAATACCAAAGCGGGAGATGACGAAGGACAAGGCCATTACCTGAATGGTTGCCTGTCTGGGTGAGGGCTGTGTGACCAAGGGAGCAGTGTCTCCCCTACCAGAGTAGAAACCCCTTTGTTTTGCCACAGGAAACCTCAGGTGAGGTGCAGCTGAGGTTGAATGACTTCAGCAGTTATCTCTTCATCATTACGCCACTTCTACCGAGGCCATCTCCTCTGTAAACACAGACAGTGACATTTTAAAATAATTAATTTTATTTTTGGCTGCTGTGCCCAGGCTTTCTCTAGTTGTGGCGAGCGGGGGCTACTCTTCGTTGCGGTGCGCGGGCTTCTCATTGCAGTGGCTTCTCTTGTTGCGGAGCACGGGCTCTAGGCACTCGGGCTTCAGTAGTTGTGGCACGTGGGCTCAGTAGTTGTGGCGCACGGGCTTAGTTGCTCCACGGCATGTGGGATCTTCCTGGACCAGGGCTTGAGCCCGTGTCCCCTGCATCGGCAGGTGGGTTCTTAACCACTGTGCCACCAGGGAAGTCCTAAGACAGTGATTTTATAATTTGCTCTCAGGCAACTGAGCGTTTGGGGGCTCTTTACCTTCTGCATTTTTACAGCAGCTAAATCACAGCCGGGGTTTTTCAGAACTCGGCAAACGTCATTATTAAAAACAAAAGTTATTAGTTTCAACGCCAAGCAGTAAATCAGTGTGAAACCCTTGCTGGCTCCCTGAAGGAAGGTCTCTGTCTCCTGGGTCCAGGAGAAACACAGCTGACCTTACAGTGGGGACCACTGGGGTGGGCCTGCCGGGTGAGCACCCTCCTGCCGTGTGTGCACCTGTTGCATCTCCAGGTAAAGTAGGAGGACCACTGAGTGGGCTTCTTTGATTGGAGCCATCAGGCTTATGGACACTATTCCCCCTTCAGGTCCTGCAAATTCACAGATAGAAAAATAGAAAACAGAAGAAACATAGAAAAGGGAAATGAGGCTAGAACAAGTTAGTTAAAACCATTCTCATTCCCCCCATTCCCCCCCCCCCCTTCTCCTTTATCCTCTTGCAGAACCTACTCCTAATTCACAGGTTTCTTTGCTCCTTCGTGGTCTTCCTCACCTTCTGCAGTCCTTGGTTTGTACTGGTGATTTGCCCTTTCGGGGTTTGCACAGCGTACCGCTTTCCTGTTAGCCCTGAGCACAGATGGGTACCTGGTAGGTCCACAAACCATGATGGTTAAAGAAATGAGCAAGGACATGGGTGTCCGAATCTCTGGACGACCTTGGCCTCTCCTGCGGGGTGTTCTAGAACTCTTCCACACCAGCTGTCTTCGAGGGGACGGCGGTTTTTGTTCTCTCTGGACCCCAGTTTCCCATCTTCAAACCTTGATGTGGTTAAATTTTTTTTTGCTTTATCTATAAAGCCCTTTATTCAAACCAATCAAAGCAGGGGTGTGTTTTGAGGGGGGTGAGGTGAGTGAGGGGACAGGAAGCAGAGCCCAGCCCTGGAGCCCTGTTCCACCGCGGAGACCCCCGGGGGTCCTGGGAGCACGTGCACAAGCCGCTGGTCTAGGTGGCTCCTAAGATCCTTGGCGGGTCTGCACTCACTGGCCTCCTATGGCTTTCCGTCCACAACCTGGCTCACGAGTTCAGCCTCAGGCCAGCTGCTTCCTCGGACTCCCTGTGTTCATTTGAGGGGCCGCACTCACCCGGGTGCCGTCTCTCCAGGCCCAGCCTTCTGTGATTCACAGAGGGGCCCTTGGGAGGGGCCTCTCTGCATTTCCAGTCTCTCCCTCTCATCCCGCTGTCACCCCGCCAGCTGTCACCCGCCCTTACAGCTGAGGGTCTGGACGGTGCCGCAGGCCTCTTTCCAACCCCTCTGTTTTCTCTCCTTCCAACCCCTTGTCTTTCTTCCACTGCATAGGCATGAACAGAACTGCCAGGCTAAGCCTTTTAAAGCGCAACTTTTGCCCGTCACTTTCCTCCACAGAAAGTCTAAATGCCGCACTGCGCCCCGGGTAACCGGGAGATAAAGCCTCTCTTCTCTGCACGGCATCTCGGGCTGAGCCAACTCTGGTTACCAGCGATCTTCCCAGTTTTGTCTCTTAGGGTGCTCGGCCGCCACCCTCACCTGCACCGGGCTGGCTTGCGGGTTCCCTTGCAAACCGTGAGGAGAAAGGAA
This sequence comes from Phocoena phocoena, assembly GCF_963924675.1. Taxonomy (NCBI): domain Eukaryota; kingdom Metazoa; phylum Chordata; class Mammalia; order Artiodactyla; family Phocoenidae; genus Phocoena; species Phocoena phocoena. The sequence continues at coordinate 4,302,096 of NC_089234.1, read as the reverse complement.
ACAGAGGAAGAAAGAAAGATACACGTGTAAAAACGGAAAGGAGACGAGATGGAATTTCCGCTCCTCCCTTGTCTCTGGCCGGCTCTCCCAGCCCCACCCCCCTGCTGGAGGACAGAGACGTCCCACCCCGCCACTCACTCCTTCTACCAGAGGTAGAGAGAAGGAAGGAAGGAAGGAAGAAAGAAAGAGAGAGAGAGAGAGAGGGAGGGAGGGAGGGAGGGAGAAGGAAGGAAGGAAAGAAAGAAAGGAAGGAAGGAAGGAAAGATAGAAAGAAAGAAAGAAAATCCCTTAGAATAATGGCAGAATTGTGGTGATTAAATGAGCTGATAGGTATTTAATCATAATTCATTAAAAATCTCAAAGTATATCTCAGTGATTCTTGGTCTGCCCTATATAGATTAGAATATGATGTAAGGGATGTGGGTATATACACCTGCTCATTGGAAAGGAACGGGCTTTGGAATGAGCCGGACCAGTTTGCAGTTCTGGCTCTGCCGTGAGCTGTGTGGCCTCTTGTGAATTGCTGAAGCTCTCTGAACCTCGTTTTCCTCACCTGTGAAAGAGTAAATAAAGCCTGCTTCTCAGGGAAGCTGTGAGAGTGAAATTAGTCAACTTAGGTGGACCTTACAGTCCACGATGGTTTCACTTTCTGCCACTTAAAGCAAAGCTCCCTCTGGGTCTCTGCCTGGAATCCCCCCTGTACAGTTCTCTGGGACCCACAAATTCCCAGGCTCTGAGCCTGGATGCGGAGGGCCGGCCTCAGGGAGAGAGAAGGTAGAGCAAGAAAGTCCAAGGGAAAAGCAGGAATTAAAGCTAATGAGGATCTCCCTGTGCAGCTTGGGCTGTAGGGAATCCCATATGCGGGGCGTGGTCATGGGCCACAGCTCCATGACTCAGGGAACTTCTGGCTGCCAACAGTTAAGGCAGGATCTGGGTTTTCTGTGAGGGGAAAACACGAATCTTAGATCACTATTTGCTTATCATTTGTAAGATAACATTATTCACACTCAAAAGGAATGATCACGTGTATTAATTTAAAAGCTGGCACGTGGAATAAGTAAACTAGGGGATTTTTCTTTAAAATGTGTACAACATTTTGAGTCTGACACAGAAACTCTACCCCAAACTCCAGATTATTTTTAGAAACTGATCTAATAAAATGAAGAATTAGAAAGACCACCCATAACAGCTGAAGTGATTTGACAAGCAACGTACATGGTATTTTGTTAAGTGAAGAAAACACACTTTCTAAAACAAGAATGTGTACGATGATCCTATTTTATGGAAAACAGTACAAGAAAAATATAACATATATAGACAGCAAACTATCTGGAAGGACGTATCCTACTGCATTTTTTCTTCTTTTGAATTATTTTTAGTGCTTACGTTGAGTATTCCTTTGGTAATAAGAAACAGACAAAAAAAGTCCTACTTTTATGTAACTCTTGGGAGAAATACATGCTTCACCTATAAAGTAGTCATGCAAAAATAATCAAACTCCATAGATGCTGTAGATTCAACTACCAACTCCCAAGAAATACAGGGGATGGAGGACTGTGTAAAGGGGACCCACAGGAAAGCAATCAGCCCAATACAAACAGAGGGGAACGCTATGGGCTAAGCCACTGGCTTCTGTAATAGATAAAGAAATTGATGAGAGATAAAGATGGAGACAGGAGGAGGGGAGGGGAGAGAATTTAGAAATTAAAAGAGGCTTAAGAAATGCACTGGCCAGTTAACAGCATGTGAAACTTATTTGCATTTTGACTCAAACTGTAAAAAAAAAGTTGTCATCCAGGAGATTTACGGGAAAATCGGAAGGTGGAGCTCTGACAGGCTACGTAATGCTATTAAGGAATTCTTGTTAATGTTATAGGTACATTAAGACCGACTCTTTCAAGATGGATCCCAAATATCTCCAGTTGGATGGCCAGGCTGTCCAGGATCTGCTCCCCAGTAATAAGGGGAGGAGGGGAGCAGGTGGGGGTCCCCCAGGCAACAGGACCGGCCATGAGCTGCTGAATATTGAAGCTGGATGGTGGGACCCGGGGTTCACATCACTGCCATATTTACTTTTGTGCCTGTTGACATTTTCCTTAATAAAGAAGTCTGAAGAAGCTGCTCTTGGTTTTCTCGAATGACTCAGACCAGCTCCCTGGACTAGAGGTTTCTGCCCACCTTTCTCTGGAGGACCCTCCAGTGCCCCTCCTTTGCTGCTTCCTCTCCTTTTCCGCCTTATTATCTGGAGGATTCTGGGGCTGGACTCGCTGGAACCTTGGCAAGTTGCTTCGAGTCTTTCCATTCTGAAAAGATTTCTCTGTTGAGTACCTGAGGACCACAGCTTTCCGAGCTGGGAGGCCTCCTCGTCCCCCATGGCTGTGCCACGCTAGCCACTGCCACCAACGGTGGGCAACAGGGCACCACCTTTGCCATTCAGGTACGTTACCAGCTAAACCAAAATTATTAGCCTTAATACAATTTTAAAACAATTATTGAGCTAACTGGATGCAAATTAAACAAAATGAACCTATAAATATATGTGTTTTTCAAATTAGTAATTGGATTTTTTCATGATCTTTGGCGTGACATTGATAAGCTGCCGCTCATAACGGTCTAATTAGGCAATATGTAAACTTTGGCACTTGGTTCTGTCCTAGTGGCTTTTTCAAATGATGTTTGTAAAATTTGCAATTTCATATTACAGATTAAAAATTAAAAACTGCAGGAGGCTAACATTAAAATGAGAATTCATTTCAGGGAAAGCCCTGTAGACAAAATTCACCCTAATAGAATTGTGCATTAGGGGCCGCAAATCACGATGTATAGTTACACAAGGGAAGCCTTGTCAAAGCCAGTATTGTTGGTCTGTAGTTCTATTCACAGTATTAAACCCATCAGCAAAGCCACTTTGGGGAAAATGTGAACATTATCAAAGAACAGTAAATTAGCAAGAAATTAAAGCATATACCCTTGCATTTCCAAAACAAAAGATCCCTTCATTAAAAACCTTTCATCAGTGGTTTAATATTCATAGCAGTAATTTGCATAACTAAATCAGTTTTCACTGATGAGAGACGACCAAAGTTTTTTCACTAATTTCTTTTTTGAATGAGCTCTCTAGTTTTTTGATTAAAATTTCACACCAGTAGTTGAACAGAATTGAATCCACGGCTTAGCCATATTTGCAAGTATCATCTTTTAAAGCACCAGATTAAATGTTACTTCTTAGGAAGGCAGGTATTGTTCAAATAGCTTTGTTTACTTTAACTGCATATAGTTTTCTCTCCTTGAAATTTGGGCCTTGAGTAGAAAAGGTTGACAGGGACAGAATCAGGTTGATGGCGTTCGGACTTGTTTCTGTTTTTTTTTCTGAACCTGAGGGTGGGCACTGCGTGAAGGAGCCGCTGCGGCCCGCTAGTTCCGGCAAAGTCATTTGCCTGCACACGTTAGGGATTCCAGCATCTTTGTGAAAGTGCCGTGATTTTCTAGCGCCGCTTCTCCTTAGAAAGGGTGGTGACCTGGTGAGGAGGCCAGCTGGTTAGACCCTGGGGATGAAACAGAGGGACTGCGATTTGCAGGGTTTGGTCCTTTGGCTGTGACACATCCATCCATTTGTCTAGCAGTTTAGTCCAAGTTAAAACTAAAGTCACAGCCTATGTTCGGAGCGAGATAGTGCATGATTATTTTCTTCCCTCTTTCAACCCGAGGGGCTCAAAGATAAATTGGTGCACACTTTTTGGAAGAAGGTAGTCACATGACTTTCATCAGTTGTACGTGATTTTCAGACTTTTTGAAAAATTGTGAATGAAAATACCAGTGGCTCTCCCGGGTGTGGAGGTCTGCTGCTTACTTGAAAAGCCGTACCGTGAGAGGCGCATTGCCCCTTCTGCTGCGAGCAGCATCTCCCCACTTTCTCGGTCCCAGGCAACCCCAAGTCACTGCCTGAAATGGGGCTCAGTAATTCTAACTCTGGGGAGTTGTGGGTCAAAACCACTATTGTCCCAGAGACATTCAGCTCTTACTGGTGAATCGGTTTCTGGAGAGTGCTATATTTTGGGGACCAGTTTTATTTCTTGATACCCAAACCAGGAAACTCAACCATTGACATAAAAATGAGGACCTTAGTTAGGAGAACATTTTTTTAAAAATTAGTTAATTAATTAATTAATTTTGGCTGCGTTGGGTCTTTGTTGCTGTGCACAGGCTTTCTCTAGTTGAGGCGAGCAGGGGCTACTCTTCGTTGCGGTGCACGGGCCTCTCACTGCGGTGGCTTCTCTTGTTGAGGAGTACAGGCTCTAGGCACGCAGCTTCAGTAGTTGTGGCATGCAGGCTCAGTAGTTGTGGCTCGCGGGCTCTAGAGCGCAGGCTCAGTTGTTGTGGCTTGTGGGCTGTAGAGCGCAGGCTCAGTACTTGTGGCTCACGGGCTTAGTTGCTCTGTGGCATGTGGGATCTTCCCAGACCAGGGCTCAAAGCTGTGTCCCCTGCATTGGCAGGCAGATTCTTAACCACTGTGCCACTAAGGAAGTCCCAGGAGAACATTTTTATAAAGTATTTATGATGGATCGTCTTATATTCCTTTCATCCAGTCAGTGTATTTCTGTAGAACCTATTGGACACCCTGCGCTGTGCTTTTATTTCACGGAGATCCTGAAACTCTCTGTGCTGTGGATTCAATAAGTGGCTACACAACGAAATTCTTGTCTGGTAGTTGTATGAAGCCCGGGATGGCAAGTTCCACTCTTCAGCAGATGAGATTATTTAGGGCAGGACAAAGTCAAGTTAATTTTTTTTCTCTTCAGATTATCAAGTCAGCTTACCTACCCGTTAGCTTTATATAACAGGCCTGCTATATCACTAGCAGATCAATCTGAATATCTTCGAAACTAGGGGGAAACATCCCGTTTCAAGAGAACTTAAGAAAAAGCTTTTTTCCCTTTGACAGGCCTGTACGTCTCGTTTCATTGTCCACTGCTCTTACACAGGCCTTTTTTTTTTTTTTTTTTGTGCGGTACGCGGGCCTCACACTGCTGTGGCCCCTCCCACCGCGGAGCACAGGCTCCGGACACGCAGGCTCAGCGGCCATGGCTCACGGGTCCAGCCGCTCTGCGGCATGCGGGATCTTCCCGGACCGGGGCACGAACCCGCGTCCCCTGCATCGGCAGGCGGACTCTCAACCACTGCGCCATCAGGGAAGCCCTTAAACAGGCATTTTTATGGACTGGTCCCTATGGCTGCCCTTAGCAGTCTTCTCATCCCTGGAAAGTGAGGGCAGAGAGAATGCACATCTCCACCGCTCCTGGAGGGATCAACGGAACAGTGGAAGCAAAGGAGAAAATTGGAAGGCATGTATGTGTCTTGGACAGAGTAATTTGGCTGGTGGCAGAAAAGGCTGACGGAGGAAACGCTGACTGAAGGCTTCCTGTGGGGGGGATGGAGTATGTCTCTTGGGAGGGAGAGAAGGCAGCAGTGTGTGTGGGGTGACCCTGGCCCCGCCTCCATAGGATCTGGTCTTGGACAAACCTGTGTGGCCTCAGAGCATCCCCCTCTTCCCTTCTCTGCAGAGTGGTTATGTCCAGCCTACGGATGTAGAGGAAATCGCTTAGAAAACCACACTGGCCTAAGCCAAGGCGGCCTGAGATAAAGTGAAGTCCAGGCGCGTTGTCCTGGAAACGCGGGGGTCCGGGAGACAGGGCTGTGTGTGCAGACTGCCGTCCTGCTTTTCTTTCCACTGGGCTCCTAATTTCCTGGCCGTCTTTGACGTTTCAACGTGTGCCCGCGTCTTCTGTAGAAGTATATGAACTAGAGACCAACCAGAACTTCTTGATAACATGCAAGGGTTATTATTAAATAGAAGTTTTAAATAAAATGCAGAACAAAGAGGGCTGTGATGGGAAGAAAAAGCAGAACTAAGGGAGGAGCACATTTCAAGTGTGACTTCAACGGCAGATTCGGGGTCTGGATGGTAACCTTGACCAGGCAGCCGGAAGGGAGCCTGCCCATGTCCGGCCCTGCTGGAGGGGAGCTGGAAGGCGCTGGTTCGCTCAGTCGCCTCGAAGTCCCAACGCCGGTGCACGCTGACAGAGGCCACGTTTGGTTTTGCATGAACGTTTTAGAGCAAGCTGGTCACCAAGCACTAGGTCCTCTACTGAGCTCTCTCCACTTTCAGGGCTGACGTCCAGTCCCGTTTTAGAGCGACGTATTGGCACAGTCCACGGCCCAAATTCAGGCCCACGTTGGTTTTCCAGGTTTGAAGGAACCCTCAGATCCCAGCACTACCGATGCCTGACGCGTCTAATCTCTGACACCCCGCCAGCTCAGGAAAGATTTCATAATTAAAAATGTAAAAATGTTAATTACCTGAAGATACTTCCTGATGGGTAGCACTAATCAGGAGGGAAATTGATGGTATTGAGACAGGGAAAATTATTAGATTAAGCAATATTCATGGGAAATGTATCTCATAAGAACTCTGTGTGCAGTCCTGCCTGTTTGGTGGTATTTCTACATTATGTTTTTTGGTAGGAGGAAATGCACTAAACTAAAAGAGAATTTGGTGAACTGCATTGGTCAGAAAGCAAGGTATGTCTTCCTGGTCAGAGAAGTATTCAGAGACTCAGCAATGATGCAGGGAGGAGTCGGAGGGAAGGACTGTACAGCTCTGATACTCTTGTGGCCTCATGAGAGAGGGGTCTCGTGCTGGAATTTGGCGGGGGGTCCTGCTGAAGGTCTTGGCTGGGCTAGTTGGTGAGTGGGTTGGATTGTGCCCAAGAAGGGTCTGTGGGCGCCTGTGCTCACGTTAGGGGGGTGTTTCTCCAGCTGGTGTGTACCCGGCACCTCAGAGGTGCATCATCCGTCCTATCGGGTGCCCTGACTGCCTGGAAAACTTCTGTAAAGGTCCAGAGAGCAAATAGTTTCAGTTTTTCCAGGACTATAACTTCTGTCCCAACTGCTCAGCTCTGCTGAGGTAGCTCCAAAGCAGCCATACACAGTTCACACACAAACCGCATGGCTGTGTTCCAATCAAACTGCGTTCACAGGCACTAAAGTTTGAATTGTGTACAATTTTTACGTGTGATGAAATAGCTTCTTCTTCTTCTTTTTCCATCATTTTAAAATGTAACATCTATCCTTAGCTCGTGGTCCGGATCAGGCCTGCAGACTGTAGCTTGCCAGCACTGGCTGTGTGAGACTATCTTAGAATCTTCATTGGCAAATCTCCTCCTTGATCAGTTTCATGTATTTTAAACTCTAGAAATGGAACTTTCTGTGTTAGTTGAACAAAACCACAGCATTAATGAGAAGGCAAGAACCGAGAAGTCTTGGTGGGTCCCAGGTGATAATTTAAGTTGAATAATAATTCAAGTCTCTTGAATTCTGGCATTTAAAATTTTTTTTATTGAAATATAGTTGATTTACAATGTTGTGTTAGTCTCAGGTGTACAGCAAAGTGATTCAGTTACATCTATAGATATATATACAGATACATATATTCTTCTTTAGATTTTTTCCATTATAGATTATTACAAGATATCGAGCATAGTTTCCTGTGCTATGCGGGGGTCCTTGCTGGCTGTCTAGTTTATATGTAGTCGTGAATTCTGGCATTCTGTCTGCTTGGTACGATGCACTGTTTAGACAAGAGCTTATGTGGATATTCATTCATTCAGTGATTTACGTACTCGTTCATTGACAAAAGAGTCGAATGTCTCCTTGTGTATCAGACACAATGTGAGGCCCTTGGAGATGCAGCTGTAAGAAGGTTAGGCAAAGCCCCTCTGTCCTGGAGTTTACAGCCTAGGGAGGCCGACTGACATTTAGCAATACCTGCACAGATACCCACGTCATGATGAGTGTGTCACTGTTATTGTAACAGTGCCTCACCTGTACCCCTTGCACCTTCCAGCTACCAGTGTCAGCCTGTCTGTCTGCTGGCTCTTCCCTGCATGCCTCCTCCCCCACCTGTGGGAAGCCCTGTGGGCTGCAGCAGGTGTGCACACCTGAAGTGCTGTGGAATCGATACCTCATTCGATCTCACCCAAGGACTTTAGGAGCAGGTGTATAGACACCCCAGCTCCCTTGCCCACTGAGTGGGGAAATGCTTCTGTTTTACGCCATTTCTTAGAGCTTCCTCCATGGAATTAATCTCTCATCCCCTACACTGGTCACTGGCTTGAAAACAGACAGACATGTGACAGCTCGTGATTAGCCTGTTGGATCGGGGAAGCAGCATTTAAACTGAGTGCTGGCAGAAGAAGTGGGATCTAGCCCAGGAGGGCGCCAGGGTTGTGCATGTGAGTGTGGGAGGACCCTGAGTAGGTGGAAAGAAGCCGGGGGGTCTGACCACCCACCTGGCTTGACACTGTGCCAGGTGAGGGGGTACTGAGACCCCTGCTCTCATGAAGCCAGAGGTCAACTGTGGTCAGATTCCTAGAGGAAGAATCTCTGGGATGTGTCTTGATCTTTTAATTTTCATATTATCTTCTGATTCTCTCATTTTGCCCAATGACAAGCCCATGAGTGTTGAGAGGGAAAATATTCTATGTGTGTAGAGAATGAGCTGCAGAAAAGTTGAAGGAGCACAAAGCCAGTGGGGCTCTGGGCTCTTAGACCCCTGGCGTGTCTCCCTCTGTGATACTACCGATGGTGCCCAAGGAGGGAAAACCATCTTCTGCCAAACTGGGGATACCTGCGTACTGCGCAAAACCATTCAGAACACCCAGAAGTAGACCGCAGTCAAACCCATCGGGAATCCTACCACCCATTGGTAATGCTCTGTGTGCAGTCTTCTGCACTTTTTCTACAGACACACATGGTAACACATGTATGTGTTTTATAAAAATAGAATCCAAGGAGATGGCTATTCTTCTGAAACCTATCTTTTCATTAGTATATGTGAACAATGTCTATGTCAATAATTAGACATCTAATAATAAATCATAATAATTTCAGATGGGTGTACTGTATTCCAGGACATGGATATCCTGGGATGTATTTGTACATAATTTTTGCTATTATAAACAAGGTTGCGACGAATAGCCGTATATGTTAAGGTGGGCTGATGTGTCCAGCAATTCCCATAGGCTCAGTGCATGGACTCAGAGCCTGCTCAGAGCTGCATCCACATTAATTGATCCTCTAGTTTATCCTCCTCCTCCAGTTGGGTGTAAGGGTGCTCTGTCCCCATCCTCATCAGTTCCAGATATCACACATTCTTTGATTATTAGTAACTTGTAATAGTACGGCTTTTGAATGCGCTCAGTGTTGCTTGCCAAGCCCTGAGTTTGATGCTTTTCATGCATTGACTGTTTGGTTCCCTGTGGGTGGCAGAATAATGCCCTCCCAGAATGCCCATATCCTAACCCTCGAAACCTGTGAATATGTTACCTTTCATCATAAAAGTCTGCAGGGGCTTCCCTGGCGGTCCGGTGGTTAAGCGTTCACCTACCAGTGCAGGGGCTGTGGGTTCGATCCCTGGTCGGGGAGCTAAGATCCCACATACCTCGTAGCCAAAAACCCAAAAACCATGAATCACAAGCAATATTGTAACAAATTCAATAAAGACTTTAAAAATGTTTCCACATCAAAAAAAAAACTTAAAAAAAAAACAAATGGGACTTTGCAGATGTGCTTATTATGTCCATGATTCTGAGACAGAAAGATTATCCCGAGCCCAGTGTAACCACAAGGGCCCTTAAGAGGTGGAAGAGGGAAGCAGAAAGTCAGAACTGGAGAGAGATTGGAAGATGCTCCACTGCTGGCTTTGAAGATGGAGGGAGTGCCGAGGAATGCAGGACCCTCTGGAGGCTGGAAAAGACAAGGAAACAGATCCTCCCCTAGAGGCTCTGGAAGGAATGCAGCCCTGCTGACGCCTTGATTTGAACCCAGTGAGACTCTCTGAGACTTCGGACCTCCAGAACTGCAAGATAACAAGTCGGTGTTGCTGTAAGCCACTAAGTTTGTGGTAACTTGTTACAGCAGCAGTAGGAAACTAATACTGTCGCACATGATGCCCGGGTGAAAATTCTGCTCTGATCCCCATTTTATAGAGAAAACTAAGGTTTGCTTACTGCAGTTAAGTAATGGGCCTAAATGAAAACAATAAGATTCTTTGTAATCTGCAGCACATCTAACAAGAGGCAAAGCTGCATCTGGGGCCCAGGTGTGTTTTTCTGAAAACGATTATCAAATAGACTTTAGGGTGTTTCCTGCTACCAGTCTGAGCGGCTAAAAATGTCATCTCATCATTCAAATTTGCATTTCTTCAGCGTTATCTTTTCATGTTTATTGGCCATTTGGTTCATTTTCTACTCATACCCATTCCTATTGATTTGTAGGAGCTTTTCATATTTTCAGCATAAAACCATTGTCAGGCAAATTATGAGTATATATTTTAATATACTCATAATATATTTATATATCATAATATATTTTTTATATTTTTGTTGTTTATCTTTGTTTAAAGTGTATTTTCTTATATCAAAGTTTTTTTTTAATTTCTTAATTTTTTATGGTAAAATCTGTCCATCTTTTTTTTTTTTTTTTTTTTGCTGTACGCGGGCCTCTCACTGTTGTGGCCTCTCCTGTTGCGGAGCACAGGCTCCGGACGCGCAGGCTCAGCGACCATGGCTCACGGGCCCAGCCACTCCGCGGCATGTGGGATCTTCCCGGACCGGGGCACGAACCCGCGTCCCCTGCATTGGCAGGCGGACTCTCAACCACTGCGCCACCAGGGAAGCCCCTGTCCATCTTTTTTAATGGTTTATATTTTGGCATTATAATTTAAAAAGACATTTTCCACTCCAAGATTGTATAAATATTCGTGTTTTCTTTTAATAACTGAAGGATTTATTTTTTATATTTAAATCTTTGACTCCTGTGGAATTTATTTTGGTGCTAAGGGTCTAAATTAATTATTCCTTTCCCTTTTCTGAATTTCCATAAGTTCCTGGATCTGTGTCTCTAGTGTCTGTACTGTGATCCATTGCTCTGTCTTTCCTGCACCAGGACACATAGCCTTAACCCGGTCACTTGATGAGATCCTCCAATATATGAAAGGCCAGGGTCAAGGTTGGGGGCATCAGATGTGCTGTTCCTATTGTCTTATTTTACATTTCCAATTTATGAATAGTTTACACCTATGTCTCTTTGTATTGTGCTTTGTTGTTTCATTTTAATATATATTTTGTCTTATTTTTTCTCTTCCTGTTTTTGTTTTTTGCCATAACAATCAAAGATTTTTTTTGTTAATTTAAAAAAAAGAATTCTGGTAATTTAGAAGCTGTACATATTCATTTTCTAGGCAGATAGCAGCTACGCTCACTCTATTTTTAAAAAATTTAAAATAGCATCACTGGTTTGATTATTTGGTGGTTATGAAAATGATACATGACTATTAAAATTATCAGAAACTGTCTGAAAATGTAAAGAAGTGAAAGTCACCCATCATCATATCACCTGGAGAGGACTACTATTAGCAGTTTGTGGTATAATTTATAGACCGGATGTCTAAGTAACTCTCCATTCACGTTGTTCGGTGGTGTGTTTTGTTTCTGTAATAAATATCCAGGACGTCTTTCCATGCACATAAGTTAAACTACATCTCCATCCTTAAGAATAACATTCTTAAAAGAATATTCTATTGTATTAATTTATCTATACTCCTATTGTTGAATATTGAGTTTGTTTCCACCTTTTACTATTATAAACAATACTGCAATGGACATCCTGGTTCCATTATTTCTTTACTGTGTGTTTTCAATTGTTTGGTCAAAGGTGTTGATATTGGAATGGCTTCTGTCCTATGTTGCCAAATTACCATCTCAAGAGACTGTGCTATTTTGTATTTCCACCAACAATATAAAAGCGTCTCATTTGCCCTGCACCCTAATCAACATGAGCTTTATTGGTCTTTTTGATCTTTGTCAGGTTGGTGGTTAAAAATGGTATCTCATTATTTTATCTTTAGTTATTTATTAGGTTGAACATCTTTTTGTATTATCCATGAATATTTCTTTACATTTTGAATTTGTATTTTTCTTTTTTTAAAAAAAAAATTGTATTTATTTATTTATTTATTTATTTGGTTGTGCCAGCTCTTAGTCACGGCATGGGGGATCTTCATTGCCGCGTGCGGGATCTTCTTTGCGGCATGCGGGATCTTTAGTTGCAGCATGCGGGATCTAGTTCCCTGACCAGGGACCCCTGCATTTGGAGTGCTGAGCCTTAACCGCTGGACCACCAGGGAAGTCCCTGAATTTGTATTTTTTAAATTTTAATTTATCTATTTTTGTCTGCATTGTGTCTTCATAGCTGCGCGGGCTTTCTCTAGTTGTGACGAGCAGGGTCTACTCTTCGTTGCGGTGCACGGGCTTCTCATCACGGTGGCTTCTCTTGTTGCGGAGCATGGGCTCTAGGCACATGGGCTTCAGTAGTGTGGCACGCTGGCTCAGTAGTTGTGGCTCACGGGCTCTAGAGCGCAGGCTCAGTAGTTGCAGCGCATGGGCTTAGTTGCTCCGTGACATGTGGGATCTTCCCGGACCAGGGCTCAAACCCGTGTCCCCTGCACTGGCAGGCGGGCTCCCAACCACCGCACCACCAGGCAAGCCCCCTGAATTTGTATTTTTCAACCAGGTGAAGAATGAAATGGTGTCAGTGGATGTCCCTCCTGAATGACACTTTTACATCCAAGATCCCACTACTGTGGGCGGGGGTGCTGAAGACAAGATGAGGAACCCACTCTGGAGCTTGTCGGGAGCTTAGCTGAGCTCTGCATCTGATAAGCCAAGCCTTCTTCCAAACGATGAGTTGACCCTGGATTGTCTTCTTGGCTCTGATTTGGTACTTTCTGGAGATGCCATTTTTAGTACCATTTGCTTAGCTCCATCTGGCCATCTGAGAGTAGATTCATGGGACTGCTTGGCCAAAATCTAGGATGCCAGGTTCCAGCTAAGATTGCCCAAAGCACAGCTCCAATTACTGCAAGAAAAGAGAACTGGGCAACAGTGACTTGTCTAAGATCATGTGTCTGGTGTGACAAAACCCATGCCTAGAACCCAGGTTTTCATTCTCTTTCTCTTAGGTTATGGTGTCACACCTTGGGACTGCCAATTTTCACTGCCTAATCGTTATCTCAAAGTCTGTGTTCTTAACCTCAGCCTTTCCCATGTTGCACTCATTTACTCACTCACTCAACAAATACTTACTGCCCCTGTGCCAGGCCACGTTCTAGCACTGGGTTTGAATCCAAGCTTCTTACTTCCTGATCCTGTTCAAGATACTTACCCTTAGACCTCAGTCTCTTCATCTCTAGAGTGGGAGTGACTTTAAGAGCACTGTGTGCACCTCATAGAGTTTTGTGAAAATCAAATGCCATGATGAGGGGAGGCACATGGCACATGCAGGATGAAAGCCAGCTTTTGTTTTTGAGAAGAATGACCTTGGCTACCTCATGGGGGAATACAGTGATATCTCTGCAAGTCTCCTTGAGGGCAGGCTGCCTCTGTCTGCCTTCTCCTGCAGGAATGAACCCCTTCCCGTGGGGTCCTGATGAAGGGGCCACACACAGTGGTCTCCAAGCCCCTCCAGCTATAGCATTCTTCAGTCCTATGAAATCTGGTCTCTGCTCTAAGTTGGGGTGATAGGGGCTTCCAAGTTCAAGTTCTGGCTCGAGAGACTCAGCAAGTGTCTTCTGGAGAAATCGGGACTATGGCTTGCTGTTTTCTTCCAGGCTGCACACTAAAATTTGAGAGTAGCTGAGCAGTCGAGTTTGACTTTTAAATAAGTTATGCTGCTTCTCTTTCTCCCTCTGCCGTCCCCAGGCTCAGTTCTCCCTCTTGTCCCAGGAGCCCACCCACCTGAAAACCAAAAGATGAGCTCCCTGCAATTCTGGGAGACCTGCTCTGATTGAAGACTTGCAGAAGAGCCGGGGTATCTGGGGTTTTGGAATAAAATTTCTTCTTCTGCCGACAACAGATTCGCGTCTAATCAACACCCTTAATTAAAAAAAAAATCTCAGGTACTTAATTTGATTTGCTTATTTGCATAATATTGGAGGACAAAAGAAATCTGCTCCACAGCCTGCATTTCTGCTGCAGGCCAAGGGCTGCCCCCTCATGATCTGCCCCATAATCGGGGCTGGCCTTGGGGGAGACAGAGGGCTCCCTCCTGTCAGTACAGTTCAGCTTCTGGGGGTAGGGTCGGGGGGAGGGCTGCCCCATAAGTGAGAAGTTTCCGGAAATGTCTTTGTAGGAAAAAAGCTTTTGTCCCACATTTCAATTGCTGGTTTAAAATGCCAGACTCTCTGAAAGTGGACCCCTTTCACCTATGTTGTGCCTGCAGTATAAATGGAATGCAGTGTCAGGGGCTTTAGGGAAGGAGCTTGATGGGGAGAGGCAGTGGGGATGCAGAGGGGGCACTGGAGGCAAGTTGCCTCCTTTCACATCCTCACAAGCCATGGGTGACATTTGCTGCTTCTGTTGGTCTATCTAGCAGTCCTCATTGGAGTGCCGTATAAGCTTCTAAGGGTAAATGTTCACAGCAGATTAACCTTAAGGACCAAATTTCAAAACCAAAAGGAATGGAAAGTTCCACTTGAACAGTATTGACTTCAAGCATCTGAGTTAAGTCCCACAGGGTCCTACCTGCCCAGGACTCACCACCGGGTCTCAGGTCAGATGGCCAGGCAATGTACTCGCAGGCCAGCAGGGGGAGCCCCAGAGTCAGGAGGAGAGCCAGACAGGCAGGCAGCTTTCAGCACAGAACAGAGACTGTGAACTCAGGAAAAATTTATCTGCTGAAAAAAGGGCAGCTTTAGGAATCTGCACAGCTATTTACATTATATATTCAACGCTGTTCAGAAATGAGGTAAAATAAGGCTATCAGAACTTTGAGCAAATGTTTGTGTCCATTTTATTATTAACAATTGTGTTTGATAAGACTATTTTTTCCTTCAAATGGTCTAAGTGATTGCTTAGAAGAGCTCCATTTCACATCTTTTAATTTTGAATTATTCTCTTATCTGTAATAAAGCACCAGTCCAGCCCAAAATTAGTATTCTGGAAGAAAGGGCTTAATGAGCTAAAACATTTCTATCTGGGATAGGGAGAGCATCTTATCTTGCTTAAGTGTTTTAGAAGGAATTTGCAAGGCAAGAGGCAGAATATTTGGTACGACTAAGTGGATAAAAAAAACAACGTTGGCCTCTTCTCTTTTCCCATGTGCAAAATAAGCGAGTTCACATGGCAATGCCTTTCTGTACAGTAAAGTTCAACATGAAACCCTTGATACAGAACTTGGGCTTTTTTCATTTCAGGTGCGCTGGGATCTTTTATTAACAAGAGTTAAGGAAGAATATAGCTTTCTTCTTCCAGTTACATTTCTGGCATCGGATGCTCTATAATAGATCAGCGTCTGCAGCAGGCGACTTTGGAAATAGCTGACTATTAGCAACTTAATTGCCCTTGAATATACAATGCACACTCGTGCGGAGTGTTCATGGAGAAGGCTGCCAACAGACAGTGAAATTAGAAAAAATGGCCTCTTGGGTTACATCTGTACTGAAGTTTTAAAGAAGGAATAAAAGAAGATGTGGCTGTTAATGGAAGTTTTAGCAGGAGTTTCACAACTGTCACTCCATTTCAGGCACCTACTAGGGTTCTCGCTCTTTGTTAAAGGCTAAGGCTAGTTAGTATCTAGTGTGTGGATGAACAGGTACTCTGAGTATCATTATCCGAGTATCTGTTAGTCCACTGACTTTTTGAATTATGGATGTAAGAAAGGTCTTTAAAATATACTATTTGAGGGCTTCCCTGGTGGCGCAGTGGTTGGGAGTCCGCCTGCCGATGCAGGGGACACGGGTTCGTGCCCCGGTCTGGGAAGATCCCACATGCTGCAGAGCGGCTGGGCCCGTGAGCCATGGCCGCTGAGCCTGCGCGTCCGGAGCCTGTGCTCCACAACGGGAGAGGCCACAACAGTGAGAGGCCCGCATACCGCAAAAAATAAAAAAATAAAATATACTATTTGATAGTAATGGTTTCATAAGAAAGGATATTTATTACACGTGTTTTATAAAGTTCTGAGAATTATGTCTGGGCTTAAAAGTCACTACATGCAGCAAGGCCTCGATTATATAACACGTTAGATTTTGAAACCGAGTATCCAGAACAATGCAAGTTGGGAATTTGAACAGCCAGATATGTGAGGTCCATTTATAGCCTCAGCAGCCCCAAGTAGATATCCTGTCTGTAGTGGGATAAGTAAATGCAAACATGTTCATTTGGGTAAACTATAAAAAAAAGTTAATTTAGAAGGCTGGTCAGTGTGCAGATTTTGACAGAAGATATTAAGTGAGCTTACTGTTCTACCTAGGCTATTAAATGGTAATGGTGTTGGCCATGGATAGTTATGGGGACTAACATAAAGTAATATTATAATTCTAATAAATATCCAAGGACGTGGAAAATGAGTGTGAAAAGGAAGAATGGCTTGAGCCAGGAGGCAGTTGAACTAGAGACAGTTTCAACAGCTGAGTCGATCATTCATTTTGTAGAAAGAAATCCTTGTTATGCTTCAATTAAAATAACTTTTTTTTCAAATTAGCATACAATAAAATCGATTTTTTGAGTGCGTACGTCTATGAATTTTAACACATTGCATAGATTCCTGTAACCACCACCACAATCAGGATTCAGAACAGTTCCATTACCCTCCAAAGCTGCCTCCTGCCCTTCCGGAAAAGTCTCACCCTCTTCCTCTCTTAACCCTGGAAAGCCACGGATCTGCTCTCCATCCCTACAGTTTTGTCTTTCTCTAAAAGGCAAATGAATGGAGTCAAGCAATATGTAACTTTACGAGATCGACTTCTTTCACTGAGCAAAGTGCCTTTAAGAGTCATCCAGGATGTTGTGTACACTAGTAATTTTTTCTTTTTTTTTTTTTTTGCGGTACGTGGGCCTCTCACTGTTCTGGCCTCTCCCGTTGCGGAGCACAGGCTCTGGACGCGCAGGCTCAGCGGCCATGGCTCACGGGCCCAGCCGCTCCGCGGCATGTGGGATCCTCCCGGACCGGGGCACGAACCCGCGTCCCCTGCATCGGCAGGCGGACTCTCAACCACTGCGCCACCAGGGAAGCCCAATGTTTTCTTTTTTATGTTTGGTTAGTAATTGATTATGAATATTGCATGGTTTGTTATTCATTCATTAGTTGAAGAACTTTGGTGGTGTTTCTCGTTTTTGGTGGTTATGAATAGAACTGCTATAGACATTCACATACAGATTTTTAAAATTAATTAATTATTTTTGGCTGCGTTGGGTCTTTGTTGCTGCACGCGGGCTTCTGTAGTTGCGGAGAGCGGGGGCTACTCTTCATTGCAGTGCACGGGCTTCTCATTGCAGTGGTTTCTCTTGTTGTGGAACACAGGACTCTAGGCATGGGCTCAGTAGTTGTGGCACGTGGGCTCAGTAGTGTGGCTCATGGGCTCTAGAGCGCTGGCTCAGTAGTTGTGGCACACAGGCTTAGTTGTTCCGCAGCATGTGGGATCTTCCCAGACCAGGGCTCGAACCCGTGTCCCCTGCATTGGCAGGTGGATTCTTAACCACTGCACCACCAGGGAAGTCCCCACATACAGATTTTTGTGTGAATATAAATTTTCATTTCTCAGGAGAAAATATTTAGGAGTGGATATTAAGTGTATGTGTGAGTTTATAAGAAATTTTCAAACTTTCCAGCATGGTTGTACCATTTCGCATTCCCAACAGCAACGTAGGAGATGTCCAGCTGCTCAGTAGTGTTAGGAATTTTTACTTTATTTACATTTTATACCTCATTCTAATAGGGGTATAGTGTTTATTGTTATTTACATATGGTCTTTAGTAAAGTATCTGTTCAAGCCTTTGCCCATTTTCTAACTGGATTGTATTGTTTTACTCTCAAGTCTTGGGAGTTTGTATGTATCCCGGATCCAAGTCACTGTTGGATATGTGATTTATAAATATTTTCTCCCAGTCAGTATTTTTCTTTCATTCCCTTGAAAGTGTCATGCACAGAGCAAACATTTTAAATTTTGATGAAGTCCAATTTGTCAGGTTTTTTTCATTTATGGATTGAGCTATTGGTGTCATGTCTTAAGAAGTCTTTGCCTAACCCCCAAATTTTCTCTTATGTTTTTTTCAACAAGTTTCAATTTTATGTTTTACTTTTAGATCTGTGTTCCAGTTTGAATGATTGATGGTATAAGTTGGGAGATTTAGGTCAATGTTCTTTTTTGTTTTGTTTTGTTTTGCCTATGAATGTGTCCAATATAATTTGTCTTTCTACCTTTGTCAAAAATAATTTGGCCATATTTGTGTGGGTCTATTTTGGGTTTAATATTGTTCCATTGATCTATTTTTCTTATCTCTTATTAATATCACACTGTCTTGATTACTATTGTTTTATAGTAAATCTTAAAATTGGGTTGTGTGTTTCCTCTGATTTTTTTTCTTTTTCAAAATTATTTTTTCTATTGCAGTTTCTTTGCCTTTCCACAGACATTTTAGAATTAGCTTGTTTATGTCTTAAAAAAAGATTCAGTCAAGATTTTGTTTGGAATTATATTAAATTTAGAGATCATTTTGGAGAGGATTGACATCTCCTCTATGATGACTCTTCCAATCCATTACATGTTATGTCTCTCTGTTTATTTAGGTATTCTTTGCGTTATTCCATCAGCATTTTGTAATTTTTAGATTCTGTACAGAGTCATGTGTAGATTCAGTATATGTTTTGTTAGATTTATACGTATTTTATTTTGAAAGGAGGTATACGTATTTTATTTTGAAAGGAGCTATTGTAAGTGTTTTTCACATTTAATTTTGATCTCCAATTTTTCATGATTTGATTTCCAATTGTATTTCATGTAGAAATACAATTGATGTTTTGTGTGTGTATGTGCATTGACCTTGTAGTTTGAGAATTTTCTAACTTCACTTACTTGTTTTAGGAGTTTTGGGGTGTGTGTGTGTGTGTGTGTGTGTGTGTGTGTGTATGTGTGTAATCCTTTGGGTAGTCTATGTAGAAAATCATATTGCCTGTGAGTAGGTACAGTTTTATTTCTTCCTTTCCAATCTGTGTATCTTCTGTGTTAGTCTACTCAGGCTGCTATAACAAAACACCACAGACTGGGTGACTTAACAAAAAGTTATTTCTCACAGTTCTGGGGGCTGGAAGTCTAAGAGCAAGGGGTCAGCAGGGTGGGTGTCTAGTGAGAGCTTTTCCCTTGGGTTGTAGAGGGCCTCCTTATGTGTGCTCACATGGCGCGTCTTCAATGTCCAAAAGAGAGAGAGAGAGAGGTCTTTGGTGTCTCTTATCATAAGGATATTAATCCTATCGGGTTGGGGCCTCACCCTTACGACCACATTTAACTTATTTACTTCATTAGAGGCCCTGTCTCCAAATACAGCTACACTGGGAGTTAAGGCTTCAACATACGAATTTTCGGGGAGCACAAGCGTTCAGTCCACAACACCTCTTTCTTCCTTTCTTTCCCTTCCTTCCTTCCTTCCTCCCAATTTTATTGATCTTTTTAAAAAAAAATCTTTTTGCTTCATTGATTTTTTTTCCTATTATTTTCTTCTTTACAATTTCACTTATTTCTATCCTTATTTTTTTTTATTTCCTTCCTCTGCTTGCTTTGGATTTATTTTACTCTTCTTTTTTCTAGTTTTTTAAAGTCAAAGCATAAGTGATTGATCTGAGGCCTTTTACGTTTTCTAATACAAGCACTTAATGCTATAAATTTCCCTCTGATCCACTCCTTTAGTGCTATAAAAAGAGGGTAAGTAAATGCTAGGATGTCAAGTCATTTCCAAGAAATCAAATGTCAGGCTGTTTTTTTTCCTGCCAATACAATTTAAAAAAGAAACCCTCACATTGTGTACCTAGAGGATTAGGCTGGAGAAGGGTCCAGCGTCTGTCAGATGTCCTGTACCACATATCTGTGTTTCTATGGCACAGTGGTAACCTTGAGTTTTGAAAAGGTTAAATAATAACCTATAGTCTCTGTTTGCTATGTCATGGAATAAATGCTTAACACTTTTTAGAGTGAGCTCCGTCCGGTCCATAGCGCGTCATCATTTGACTGACTGAGTTCATGATTCAACACCCCTCATGGCTAGGTGACTGGTGTGTTACCGTGCTTCAGTCAGAAGACATTTCAGACCCATTAGAGCTCCCAAGAGGACTCCTGTTTGTGAGAATTGTTCTGAAAGAAATCCAAACTATAATGCATATAAGAAGAAATGGTGCAGGAATTAGTCACTGGGGCTCTTACCTTACACTCTCCCTGAAGATTTTCTTTTTGGGTCCTCCTTGGATGAGCCCAGGCTGCTCCTGAGCTCCACATCGATTCTTATGAGCTCTGTCCAACCTTGGTGCTTCAAACACTAGCTTCTTTGTTCCCCAGAGATTTGGCAGTAGCCAATAATTTTTTTGGGTGGGTGAATTTTTTCATTATGGTAAAACAGACATAACATGTATGTTACCATTTTAACCAATTTAAAGTGGCATCAGTGGCATCAAGCACATTCACACGGTTGTGCAACCATCACCACCCCTTCACCTCCAGAGCTTTTTCATCTTCCCAACTGAGACTGCCCACCCATTACACACTAACTCCCCATTCCCCTCCCCCAGCGCATGGCACCCATCATTCTGCTTTCTGTCTGTATGAACCTGTCTCCTCTAAGTACTTCATATGAGTGGAATCAGACAGTATTTGTTCTTTTGTGTTAGCTTATTTCACTTAGCGTAACGTTTTCAAGGTTCATCCATGCTGTAGCCTGTGTCAGAATTTCTTTCCTTTTCCACGACCTACTAGTATTCCATTGTTTGCGTAGGCTGCATTGTGTTTGTTCTTTCATCTGCTAATGGACATTTGGGCTGTTTCCCTTCTAGCTCATTTGGTAGCAAAACATTCTGAGCTTCCTTTTGCCTGATGGGTACGTAGCAGGAAAGTGCCTCTGTAGCCCTTAAGCTAGTAGATCTTGGCTCTGACTTACTGGATTACTAATCTTGCTTTGACACCTTGTTATACCCACGATACAGAGCTGTAGTTCTCTATATGGGATGGCAGGGGCCATACTGGAAAATCCTGGGAAGTTTTTCAAGTGTTACTTCTTCTTTCTTCCAAGCTGCTTTCCTGTGGGAAAATAAGGAGAATAAATGGGTCCTAAGTCTTAGTTATGTTGGGTGAAACTTTTTTTTGAGAACCAACATTGTAGACTCAGAAGCGTTTCTGCCAGTGGTTCCTCGCATTAACCCTTGGAGTTACGATAAAAGAGTTTTCATCTTGGCTGGAAGTATTCAAGCTTGTTATTCTTTAACTTTCTATATTCACTCTCTGGGGCTTCACTGGTTTTCTTAATATGTTATTTTTAGTGCACTCTACAAACTTTCCCTCGTGTGGTTCTGTTTGGACTGGCCTGTTTCTTCAGAGTGGAAATTATGTGAGTTATTTTGAATTGTGATTGGGTGCTACAGGAAAAAGGTCAGAGATATCTCATCTTGTTGCAGGGGTGGGAGAAGCAGGATTTTGACAACTATAGATAGGGGTGGTGGGCATCTCAATTTGGGGGGACAGAATTAGCAAAGGCTCGGAAGTATGGAGGTATGGGACTGTTTAGGGTTGCCAGAAAGAGGGAGAAGTAACAGAGGAGAGAAAAAATACTCTATCCTCTAGAATTTCTTATTTTTTTCTGGCTTGAGTGTCTACCTCCACCTACCTACACTCAGCTGAAGGTCAGAAAGTCCTCCCCAAAAGCCCCAAGCAAGGTTTTTCTCCAATACTTTGTCATACCTCTGGGATATCACACACAACTTTGCACAGGAATGGACCTTTTCCTCTCTTTCTCGTCATCTGGGATGGGTAATTCCTGTCCTTCCTGAAAAGTTTTTGAGGTCCTCGGGCTTTTTTCTCCTGGATTCTCCAGATCCTATCAAAACATCCGACACCATTATAGTTTGAAAAGAAACAATTCTTCACTGACTGATGGACAAAAGCACTGGAGAACTATTTCAGACGTACAGCCATTGAAAAGGCTCTTGCAGATGAATGTTTGATGAAACGAAACAAACAGTATCCATGGAAAAACAGACTCTAGCATATGATGCAGAATATTTAATTTTGTAACCATCCACTTACCTTCTGTATTCAGGTACAGAAAATGTTGGAAGGCATCTTTACCAAATTGTTAATAGTTGCTACCTCTGACGGAAGTTCTGGATAATTTCACTGTGTATTTTGGGGTTTTGCTAAATGATTTGGGCCCTCCTCCCTGCCCCACAATAGACTGTGTTTCATGACTATGTTTTTCTCTGTCTGTTGTGGAACAGAGGTCTGGCTCTGAGTTGGTGTTTGTGGAATGCATAGTCCGTGAATGGTGAAAATAGACTAGTCAAGGTTTAAAAATCTCTAAGGGGCTTTACAATTATTAAGACAATGTGAAAGACCTTTATAGCCTGTAAAATTGTATACAAAAACAAACGTGTTACAATTATTGTAATTGTGAAAAGATCTCCAGGCGCATTCTAGTCCTTAGGGTACCCCTCTGGCTGGCTAGAGGAGCCCCTTTCAGACTTTCCCTTGGAAACGCCCCTTCCTGGAAGTCTGGGGCAGGTAACCCGAGCTCGTGTCTAACTCAGATTTATTTTACTTCAAGTTGTCCACTTTTAGAGCTAATTTAGCAACACGCATGCCCTTTCTCAAGATTTTTATCAGGTGGTAGTGAACTTTTAATGAATATAATAGAAAACATTTTCCCATCCTTGGAAAACGGAGGGAGTTTGAAATGCATTTTGACCTCATCAGCTTCTTTCATCTGGTCTCTGTAATCAGTTTTATAAAAAGCACATGGCTGCCCGGATATATCTTGATAAAGAACAGTTTTTGTGTTCCATTAAAAAAAAATCAGAGAACTGTTTTCAATCTTGAGAGATGATGGGGGTGCAGTGGAGGGCGATGGATGATCTGTCTACACCGCGCCCCGGTGTCAGGGCTGGTGAGCCAAGCTGAGTCCAGTTCTCAGCCCCGCTCCCTCCTTACAGAGGCGGCATGGCGGTGCTGTTGGGGGTAGCCTCCACCTCGTCCCCACGAGGGCTTCACAGGCTTCACACCTCAAAGCCAAGTGTCTTTGGTGACAAATGTGAGGCAGGAGAAGCACGATGGAAAGGAAGACAGACATTTGTTCTCATCAGTATCTGCTAAGGGGGATATAGAAGCTGTTCTTCTGGCTGTTTCAAAGAGTTTTTCTAAATGGGAAGTTTAGAGGTAATGAGCCCTCTTGCCAACCAGCTTAGAGTCCTGAGTCTGTGTCCTTTAGTCGTAACGTAATTATTTTTGCAACAGATATTTATTGTGT
This sequence comes from Phocoena phocoena, assembly GCF_963924675.1. Lineage (NCBI taxonomy): Eukaryota > Metazoa > Chordata > Mammalia > Artiodactyla > Phocoenidae > Phocoena > Phocoena phocoena. The sequence continues at coordinate 4,278,706 of NC_089234.1, read as the reverse complement.
AACCACTAGGTACCAGCCTTGTGCTAAGTGCTTAGGATATGGCCGTGAACAAAATGGTCAGAGGACCCTCTCCTCCCGTAGCCAGCACGGTGCTCCAAAGATAAACTAGGACCATCGTAACTAAACTGGAGGGCGCATTAGAAGATGATGGTGTTAAAGAAAGAAGGAAAAGGTTGAATCCAGCAAGGTCCAGTGTGCCAGGATGGAGGGAGCAGGGCTTGTGTATTTAGAAGGACAGTTGGGATACGCCTTATTGGACGGGGAAGATTAAGCAAGAAACTCGAATAGAACAATGAAAAATCCCTGCTATGTGACAGGCCAAACGCTGAGATTGGTGTACGTATCCCTAGTCAGTGAGGATTATCAAGCTGAGAAGCGTGAGGTCTGATGGCTGCTTCCCAACTATAGCTTGTGCATCCCTGCGTGGTGCCCTGTTGGCTCCCAAGCCCTGGCTCTTCACCCAGCACTCTTTTTTTTTTTTTTTTTTTTTTGCGGTACGCAGGCCTCTCACTGTTGCGGCCTCTCGCATTGCAGAGCACAGGCTCCGGACGCGCAGGCTCAGCGGCCATGGCTCACGGGCCCAGCCGCTCCACGGCATGTGGGATCTTCCCGGACCGGGGCACGAACCCGTGTCCCCTGCATCGGCAGGCGGACTCCCAACCACTGCGCCACCAGGGAAGCCCCACCCAGCACTCTTTGCTCCTGGAATCTCCCCTTGGTCTTGCCTTCCAAAACACTACCCTTTTGCCTTTTCCCCTCTCTGTCCATTTCCCCTTAACTCTTTCTGGAGTTCCTCTCTGTCACCTGAGTCTTTGAATGTTGCAGTTCTCTCTGCTCTCTGATTCCCCTGGATAATCTCACCTGCCCCATGGCTTCTACAAGCACTGAGAATTGGTGACGCTCGATGGTCTCTGAGCTGTATGTCCTCAGCTCCAGTGCCGTCCACCCAGCTGCCTTGGCAAGTCCAAAACTGAACGCCTCAAGCCTGTTTTCCCTTGGGAATTTTGTATTTTGGTAAATGATATATATATATATATATATATATATATATATATATCTCTTTAGCCTAAAAAATAACATCGATGTCTAGTTCATTTTATGTTTTTGTTGAGTGCTATTTTAAAGGCTGCATAAAAGGCCCCTCCCACCCCATCTGTCTATATAACGGTCCTGTAATTAATTTTACTAATTCCCTGTTGCTGAACATTTGCATTGTTTCTGAGTCTTTGCTCCCATAAACAATCGTGCAATAACCAACCTCATTCAGTATTTAAATCTTTCTGTTTTCTTGACTCAGGATCAGCTTATAAATAGAATCAGTTTTTAGCTGATTTATTGTTTCCTTAGGATAAATTCCCAGAAGGCGATTTGGTGAGTCAAAGGGTATGAAGAATTTGAAGATGTTGGTGGTTGTTCGTTGCCCTTTTTGTTTAGTTTCACGCGCGCACACGCGTCTTCGACATTTGGTGGTCTTCTTGGTTGATTTCATCTGGGAGCGTGTTCTCTGCCTTCCCACCTTGGGCTTCACAACCTCGGGCCTCTCAGGGCTGGTCATGCTTCTGGGACTGTTGCAAGGGCTGCTCCTTCGTAGGTCGTGCAGGTAGAATTACTAGTTGTGTACATTACTGGTAACCTTGAGTTTGATTGCTCTCTTGCAGAGGCTGAGAACACATGTTGATCATCCCAGTGAAGACCAGGCCCATACGCAATGGAATATTACTCAGCCATAAAAAAGAATGAAATAATGCCATTTGCAGCAACATGGACGGACCTGGAGGTTATTATACTACGTGAAGTAAGGCAGAAAGAGAAAGACAAATATCATATGATATCACTTATGTGTGGAATCTAAAAAATGATACAGATGAACTTATTTACAAAACAGAAATAGACTCACAGACTTAGAGAACAAACTTATGGTTACCAAAGGGGGAAAGGGGGGGAATAAATTAGGAGTTTGGGATTAGCGGGTACACACTACTATATGTAAAATAGCTGATCAACAAGGACCTACTGTATAGCACAGGGAACTCTACTCAATACTCCATGATAACCGATATGGGAAAAGAATATATATGTATGTATATATATTTATATGTTTGTATGTATAACTGAATCACTGCTGGGCACCTGAAACTAACACAACATTGAAATTAACTATACTTCAGTTAAAGAAAAAAAAAGAACAGGCTGAGGGAACAGCAGTGGGAGGGGTGCCGAGAGCAGGCCACCCTCCTCTAAAGCCGGCCTGAGGCAACAGATTGCCTCACGGAAGCAAGGGTGGTGCCCCGGGGGTTTGGGAACTCCAAAGCCTGGCCCACCAAGCTGTCTCACCTCCAGGGTCACAATTCGGGCCGGTGGCATGGCAGGGATTAGAGCTGCAGGAACTCACAGCCTGACTCATCTCCAGGGAAGGGGATCTCTGGGCTGGGAAGCCAGCCCGGGAGCTGGCAAGAGTTAAACTTGAGATGGGAGGGAGAAACGAAGCTGGCCCGTGTCCCACTGCACGACCCCCTGGCAGCGAGCACACTGCTCCCCCCGGGGCCCAGGCCTCAAACGCTGCCTCGAGGCCCTGCCGTCGGGACAGGGCTGCGGATCCCCTCCCTAGACGACCACCGGGCCCTCCTCGCCCACCTGCAAGGCCAGTGGTTGCAGGACTGGGCTTATCTCTGTGAGGTTACCTCTCTGTCCTAAATGACCCCACCCTTTAAAAATGTGGTATAGATAATGTACCACAGAATACTACTCAGCCATAAAAAAGAATGAAGTTTTGCCATTTGCAGCAACATAGATGGACTTGGAGGGCATTATGCTAAGGGAAATAAGACAGAGAAAGACAAACACTGTATGATATTACTTACATGTGAAATCTAAAAAATACAACAAACTAGTGAATATAGCAAAAAAGAAGCAGACTCACAGATGTAGAGAACAAACTAGTGGTTACCAGTGGGGAGAGGGAAAGGGGGAAGCAAGATAGGGGTAGGAGAGTAAGAGGTACAAACTATTAGGTATCAAATAAGCTACAAGGATATATTGTACAACAGGGAAAATACAAGCCAATATTTTATAATAACTGTAAATGGAGTATAACCTTTAAAAATCGTGAATCACTACATTGTACACCTGTAACTCATATAATATTGTACATCAACTATACTTCAATTAAACAAAAACAGTGACAAAGACGGCGATGTTTGCTTGTCACCCCCCCATACCACCCGTCTCAGCTCCCATCCCTGGCTGTGTTGATGCGGTGGGTTTGTCTGTCACTGGGTCACGGGAAAGTGCAGTGACCAGCCCTCCTGGTTTGCCTGGAACCGAGGACGTTCAGCGCTCAAATCGGAACAAGTAGGTCATCTTATGGGGACGTAACCAAGCGAGAACGTGAACTGGTATTCTGAGTCATTCAAGGATGACTGTACCCCGTGACAGTTGGCTAAAAATAACTTCATTCCATTATTTATTGAACAAATGCGAGGCCACACACTCAGGAGTCGGAAGCACAGCAGATCGCTGACACTCAGCGTGGCCTTGAAGCTTCCCTGAGCTGCTGTGTGGACCGGGCTGCTATACAGTTTACCTCCTAGACTTGGGTGGAGGGTTCATTTACACTGGCATACGTGACCTGGATTGTTACTTAGAGCATCAGATGAAATTTGTGTACTTAGGACACATTTTCAAAGGGAAAATGCACTTGGATTTTACTATAAAATTGCTGAATTGATGGCTGTAGGGCAGCCATTCTCATCCAGGGCAGATTTTGCCCCTCAGGGGTCACTCGGCAACATCTAGACGCATTTTGGGTGGTCATGATGGGGGCGGGGGCTGGTCATGAGTTACCAGCATCTAGTGGGTAGAGGCAGGGATGCTGCCCAACATCCTATAGTGCACAGGACGGCCCCACTGCGAAGAATCATCCCACCCAAACGTCGACAGTGCTGCGGGTGAGAAACTGATGCGGGGGGAGGGGAGGGAAGGAAAGGTTCCGCACTAGAAATGCTAGGATGCTGTCATCCCTCTTCAGTATGTAGACAGCTTGACTGGTACAGGACCTTCTTTCTCTTTCAACACTGATGCAGGAAGCTCGCGGGGTGACTAAGGTCCAATTAGCTTCCTCATGAGCAGGGTCTGGGGAGGTTACGGAATAGGAAAGCTGGGCCTTCTTTGCATGTCCTAGAAGATTCTACCGAGGAACTGCGGCAAAAAGCCTTTCCAGTGAGCTGAGGCTCTTACAACTTCTGTACCGGAGACATCGCCACTCAGAAGGACCAGCTTATTTTCAGGGGGTTCGCCTGGCACCCTACATGGTGTGAGTTCCAAGGGAGCTGTTATTGCCATTTTCAGAGATACTTGCATTTTAAAAAGCTTTCTTTTTGGAATAAAAAAGAAATATTTTACACTCATAGAAAAGTTGCAAAAATAATACAAAGACTCCCTGTACCCAGAATCCCCAAATGTTAACATTTTACCACATTTCCTTATTGTTCTCTCCACTTTACAGACATGTTATGATTTTTACCACCTAAGAGGACATGGCAGACCTGACGCCCCTTTATCTCTAAATCTGTCAGTGTGTGCTTTATAAAAACAAAAACATTCTTTATGAAACTACAGCACAATGATCAACATAAGGAAATCAGCACCCATGCAGTATTAGCTAGCCCACAGGTCTCCAAGGTTGTCCTGCTAACGTCCTTTCTAGCAAATTCTCCCTCCAGTTTCCCCTGCAGTTCAGTCGAGGGTCACACATCTCTGAGTTGTCCTGCAGCAGCATCTTGGTTGTCTCTGTCCTTTATGACCTTGACAGTGTTGAACAACACAGGACAGTTGTTTTATTGAATGTCCCTCTTTCTGGGTTGTCTGATGTTTCCTTGCGACTAAATCCAGGTTGTGCATTTTTAACGAGGGTACTAGAGATGTGAAGTGATGCAGCCCCTCAGGGCATCAGTCAGACCATGAGGAAATTGATGTCTCTGTGCCTGTTTCTGGCCACATGAACTCTCCCCTGGTTGGGTTTCTCTCCTGTGAGGTTACTACTTCTCCTCTGTAATTATTAGGTATCTTGGGGGTGGTTCTTTGAAGCTCCATAATTATCTTGTTCTCATGGTACTTTCACTAGGTTTAGAAGCCACTGATGCTTCTTGCTTGAAACAACTCTTATGATGATGGTTGCCCAGTGGTGATTGTTTAGAAACTCCATCCTTCCTCTGCATTTAGTTAGAATTCTACTGTTAGGAAGACCTTTTCCTTCTCCCTCTTTACTGTTTTTAAATTTATCTGTATCCATGGACTCATGGATTCTTCTTTGTTCCACGGCCTATAGCCCATCACGATCATTATTTATCCTGGTGCTCAGATTGTCATAGATGGCCATTGGGAGGTGGCTCCTAAGTCCTCTGGACATGCCCCCATTTGTCCTCAATTTTGGCAAAATATGGTAGCCCAGGCTCATCTTGTCTTTTTCCTGCACCAGCCTGGAAACCAGTCATTTCTCCAAGTGGCCCTGCTTCCTTTTATTGGAGAATGGTATTTAGAAGCCAAGATCTGGGCTCTGGGTGTGCCCATGGCAACTATTTTCTTTGAGACCCTCTCATGAGCAGACAGAGGTAGAAAATGTGTATGTGTGTGCATATCTATCTATCTATCTATCTATCTATCATCTACCCATCCATCTATCCTGACACCTCCAATTCCAGTCCAACACCATGGGGTTCATTCTAACCTCCCTCCCTTGCACTTTTATAAATCTCTTTTCCAACAGTGAAAAACCTGGCTTTCATTATTCACAATATGTTTACTTTTTACTCAGTCCGGCAATATCCATAAAATAGTTTTAGAATTGCTAACCCAGGCCACTGTGAAAAACAAATCATATAATTGGCATTTAATCCTTGTTTTTTATTTTTTAACAGCTTTCTGTTTTGTTTGTAGCCTGACGCGCTAGGTGTGGACGCAGTGCCGTGTTCAAAAGTTCCTCAAGTTGGTTCTTCTCTCTTCAGTGTGCTTGTGTCCAAAATACATTTAGGTTCATCTGTTTCTGTTTGCATTCCATTTGGGGTTTTTTCTTCTTTCTTAATTAAAATTTTTGAGTATCTGAACTAGCATGGCTCTAAAAGCCAGAACCATACAAGTATCATCCTCAGAGGAGTGTCCTTTGTCCCTTCCCTCCTCCCTGTTCCACCCCCTGACTTTTTCTACCTTTTCCCTTTGGGTACCAGTATTGTTGGGTTTTGACTTATCCTTCCTGTATTTCTGTTTGCACAAATGAGGAATATACAAGTATATTTTATTTCCCTCCTTTTCCTACAACGGTACATATACCTTTTTTTTTACACTTTCCTCTTTTCACTTGACTAAACACCCTGAATATCACTAATGGTTCATGAAGGTCTTCCTCCTTATTGTTACATCTTCCGAGTGGACCTGCCGTATTTTACTCAGCCTCCCTCTTGTGTGTGTCCGTTAAGTTGTTTCCAATATTTTGCAATGTAATGCCGCCATCAATAGCCTTGTGTCTCTCTATTTCGTATTTTTGGAGGTGTACCTTTAGGCTAGATTCCAGAAGCTGGATTCCTGAAGCAAAAAGTAAACACATATGAAGCTGTTTTAGCTATTGCCATATTCTCCCTCCAAAAGGGTTTTACCAATTGGCATTCCTGCCATCAATGTACAAGGTGCCTGTTTGCACCAGCAGAACGTGTCGTCGTATTCCCTAATCTTTACCTGATGGATGAGAATTTCTCCAGTTGCATCATCTACTGAGGGTGTGGATGGGCTAAGAAACAGGTCCCCGGATTTCATGTGCCATGCTCCCCAGGAAAGGGAAGAAAGCACCCGGAAACCTGTGCTGTCAGCACCTAACTTCAGGGTGCAGAGCCTTTGCTGATGCCCGAAGCACAGGAGCCTCCCCAGTAATGCCCGGAGTTTCTGATTTGGAAGCTTCTCTCTGGCTGCAGGGTCCCTCCTTCCAACAAACGGCTCCTCCAGGTACAGGTGTGTGAGGGGGGAATCCACTGCACTCTGGGTGGCGCCATCACCCAAGGAGAACCTTTGTCTGCCGTGGCAGAGATGGGCAGAGAGCTGGAAGCATCCACTGGCGGGGGGCGGGGGGCTTCTCCCAGGTTCTGTAGTCTGGGGAGGAAGGAAGGTTGCTCCCACCAAGGGCCTGCTCGGGGGGTCCCTCAGACAGTGCGCAGCTCTCCCAGCGGGAGCTCAGCGCAGGGGACCAGGCTTGGCTGCCCAGCGGGGCTGGAGGGCTGCTTTGTGCTCAACTACCTGCCCTTCCTAGTAGACACGGGCCCACGAGCTGCAGCCAGAGGGACAGATGGTAAGGTGGGGCAGCTGGGGTGGGCTTGTGTGCCAGGGATGGACATTCCTCCCCCCAGGAAGAAGGAAACAAAAGCAAAAGTGCTTGGACATGGCTGCAGCACGAGGGTCTGGAAATCTTAAAGGAAGAGCCTTCCACTTACAAGTATTTCAAGTAAGAAGCAGATGAAACTTATAAATCCAATGCTTATCATTCTCAGGAAGCTGTAAAGACCTCGATCTCGATGAAGCAGGTTTGGGGTGTTCCAAGCGAGGACAGTAGGATGTGAGAAGTGAACAGAACCCTACATTTATGGGGAGAATTTAGCCTGCCTTTCTGGTCTCTAGTAGAACAAGTAGGCAAGAGACAAATTAAGATGTAGAGGATTCAAATAATGTAATTCATAAGGATGCAATGATACAGGTGTTGATGAAACCTATAGAGATAAGTTGTTTTCAAGTATTCATTAAAAAAACCCCACAGTCATCGTGTATTGTGTGTACTCAGAGAAAATCTCAGAAAGTTCTCAGAAGTAGAAAAGGACCAGGCCACATTCTCTAGTTAGGATTCAATAAAACTAGAAATCATGGATATGTGTTTGACCATATATCCTTAGTTTTTAATGTCCTTTTCCAGTGAGAGGAACCAGGCCTCCTTGGAGCAACAGATGATTCTCAGACTGAAGCAGAAACACACAAGATGAGCCTGGAGCACCTGGAAAGGTCAGAAAGTAAGGAATTGCTCGAAAAGCATAAAGATCAGGGTATGTTAAAGGGACACAGGAGCCAACTGAAAGAGCCCCCGTGGTCAAAGCTGGAACAATTTGAGCAAAAGAATAATGTACTGGATGATAACTCGAAATATAAAATAAATATCCATGAGTCTATACTGATATAAATAAATGATCAAGTAAATACACAAATGGAGAAGAGGCATATGTCCTGTGCAGAATTCCAAACAATTTATGTAGATGCTCTGCCTTCAAGGAGGTGGAGCTGAACACCCCCCTTCTTAAGTGTGGGCTTCCTTCGAACCATGCAGTCTGGGAAGGGGGGAGGGGAGTAGCCTTTCTGTGGAGAAACCTGAGAAACACAGCCTCAGCCAGGTGGTCACGGGCCACCTCAACAGTCGTAAATCATGGGAACAGGATGAACCCTTGAGGTAGTGTGATGGGAATGGTAGTTTACCTCTGGGGTTTGCTCTAAAACTCAAAACCCCAATCTAATAATCAGAAAACCATCAAACTCACATTGAGAGACATTCCACAAGATACACGCCCAGTACTTCCCCAAGCTGTCACCCAAACAAGGACGGTCTGAGAAACTGTCACAGTCCAGAGAAGCCAAGGAGATGGGGTGAATGAGTGTAATGTGGTGTCCTGGGTGGGGTCCTGGGACAGACAGAGGACATTAGGGGAAAACCAAGCAAGCCTGAAGAGAGTATGGGTTTCAGTTACCATCATTGTATCAATGCTGGTTCATTATTTGGGCCAACGTACCATATGGGTGTTAGATGTTAACAATGGGGGAAATGGAGTGATGGGTATCCCGTTCTATCTGTGTGACTTTCCCATAAAACTAAAACTACGCCAAATAAAAATTCTCCAATTCTAAAACATCTAAAAATATTGTTAAAAGTTCCTTTCACCTACTCTCTCATTTCACTATCCCGGTAGTCCTGTAGTGTGCCACTCCTCTGCAGATGGAAGGTTTGATCAGAGAGGGCTGATGTGTTTTGCCCGAGGCTCGAAGGCGACTGGATGACCCAGCAGGACTGAAGCAGGGCAGCCAGGTTCCAGAACCTTCCCTCAAACATAATTGCTCCACAAATACTTGGGGGAGCGAGCAGTGAGGACGCAGGCTCGTTTCTTCAGGACAGTTTATGGCATCCAAAGCTGCCTGGAACTGGCTGGTCTGGTCTCCGTGCTCCCACAGAGACCTCCTGGGACTTCTGTTGGAGTAAAGATCAACTGCTTCTTGAAACACTGAAAATAATGTACCAGGAAGCTGGAGTGCGAAAAAGCAGAAATGAAGTTGTTTTCCTTCCTGAGTTCATGTGCAGCAGTGAGAAGCTTGATCGCACTTTGGGTTTAACAATTTCTCCAGTTGCCATAGAGGCATTTACACATCAATTCCGCCTGCCCTTGTTCCCTTTGACTGACAGATGTAAAGTCCGGTCCGGGCGACGAAGCCCATGCGGCTCCAGAGCTGGCCACCAGAGGGCGCGCTGCAGCTTCCCCTGCAGCCAGGCTGGGGCAGCGGCCAGCAGGTGCTTTCCCCTGGACTTGGGATCTGCAGGGCATATGGACCCACAAGACCCAGATGAGTCTGTGTTCTTCTTCTTCTGGAGAAAAATCACTTTTTTCCGAGTTCCGTTTCTCAGGCACACGGTGAGAATGCCCAGCACGAGCTGGGGCTGCGCCGCCAGCTGGCCAGCTGGTTCAGAGGATAGCAGGGCACCTCCCGTGCCCTTGTGTCCCTTCCAGACGTCTTAGCGCCTCGTGGAGTGAAGGTGGGACCGCAGCTGGAGCTCTGGGAGTGAGCCCCAGTCCTGCCACTCCTGGGGGGTGCGGGCCTTCTGCGCCTGTTTCCTCACTGGTAAGGGGGGAGCACTGTGCCACTTTTCTGTTGGCTAAGTGTCCGAGAAGAGAGGCTGTGTTCCTCTGGTTTCCGCCTGTCTCCCACCGCGCTCTTCTGGGAGCCCCCTGGGGTGGCTGTTGGTGACCTCTGGCCGGCCTCGCCTTCTGAGGCCTCCCTGCCGGGGATGGGTGGTGCCTTCTGTCTCCCCGACCCTCACCGAGGGGCTGAGGGTCCTTTGGCCTGCCCTTCCACAAGGCATTTTCACAGGTAATTTCTACACTTCTCCCAAAGGAGCAGTATCTGGCACATTTACAGTGACCTTATATCTTGAGATTTCCTAAAGTTAAATATTTTGTCCCGTGACCCTCCTGTGCGGGTCCCGGTTCTGTTCCAAGACAGTAGGGAGGCCGCCCCACTGTTTACAACCGTGGTGAATTAAGCCCCCTTCACCCCCGCCCCCCAGCCTGTGTCACCCTGAGGCCTTCTCCTTGGCTCACCCTTTGGGTCTGACGGGGAGTCCTTCAGTGACCCCGCGACTTCCTGGACCGCAGCTCGTGAGGCGCCGCTCCTCCTGAGAAGTCCCACCAGCTCGGCTGTGCCACAGGCAGCCTTGCCATTGCCCTTGGAGCCCAGAGTCCCGGGGCCGGAGGAACCAGCTTCCGGCCGCCTGGACTGCAGCTCGGCGGCATGTGACCTCAGGACGACAGCGAATTCCTCCCACCTTCCTTCTCCCAGCTCCGCTCACCCCAGACGACCCCTGTCTGTCTTGGTGTGGCCAGGACGGGCTTGGGGAGGAGGCGTGGGTGTGGCCCAGGCTCTGCTGCGCTTGCGGGACGTGGGAATCTGCCCGCCTCCACCCGCCTCTGCCTCGCCGAGGCCCTGGGGGCAGAGGGCCCCTCCAGGTGCGCGTGGCTCCTTCGCCCTGTTCCCAGGCGAACTCACAGTCAGGGAGGCAGGTGACACCTGGCCGGGACAAGAGGGATGACAAGGAGACAAGTATCCCATCTGCAGAACGCCCCGAGAAATGTTTCTTGCCCCGGGACCGAAGCAGGTGTGATTAGATCTCCCAGGAAGGTGCATATTTCTGTGCTTAATGTAATTATTTACACATCAGTATCAACATCCGGTGTCAATACCTATGTGGTGGTGCGTATGGGTGATAAAAAACCTCAGACAGGTGACATATTTATGTGTGGTAAATGTTTAAAGTCTCCCATGTGTTCTGATTAGAAAATGTGTATCGCTGGACAATTTAGTTTCAAAGGTTTCTCTCTAAGGTGAGATTTATTAAGGTTTATGAGGTAGCTGCAGAGGTGGGATTGAGTCTATGTGAGAGTCCTGGGGGGTAAAACTGAGGCTCTGCCAGTGACTTTTGCTTTCAGAATCCCATTGATGAGTCAGGACTCTTCTCTGTTATTAAGACGCAGTGATTGGCCCTGCATGAGTTAACAGCTGCGTAGTGTTGCCTGAGAGGAACAGGGAAAAGTTTCCTCTTTTCCTCTGATACTTTGAAAAGTCAGCTCGAAGGTTCTGTTTTTCCGTCACAAGAGGTGGCTCGTGTTTCTCCTGGGCGGGGACCAATGGCAGTGAATTCAGACACCTCAGCAAGTAACGAGGTGCGGTTCCGGAACAGACCACTAGATGGTGCACTAGAGGCCGCCGGGAGGGCGGGTGGACCCCCACCCAGGGAAGCGGGGGCTTCATCCCACGGGTGTCGGAGGCCTGGTTTGGTCTGGAAGAAATTTCAAACAGGGTAACTAGGCTGCTGCCTGAAGACCCACATCTTGGCCGCGTTGTTTTGTATCCCCCCATCTAGTACTTCTGCCCCAGCCTCCTCCACTCTAGTGGGGCTCTGTCGAGCCTCGGAGGGCATTCTTTTGGGGCTGTCTTTTGCAGGCAGAAATGCAGCACGTAATTAGAGGGGGTGCCAGACGGTAACCAGGTAAGGAATGAAGGAGGGTGCCTTCAAGCTGGAGCTCTGCTGTGGGTTAGACTGTGTCTTTTCTCCCCCTAAAGATATATTGCAGTACTAAGCTCCAGTAACCTCAGAATGTGGCCTTGTTTGGAAATAGGGTCTTTGCCAGTTTAATCGGTTATGATGAGGTCATGCTGGAGTAGGGCGGGCCCCTAATCCAATGACTGGTGTCCTTATGAGAAGACACAGAGACGCAGGGAGATGGCAGAGATTGAGGGATGCAGCCACAAGCCCAGAGCCTTCAGAAGTTGGAAGAGGCAGGAAGGACCCTCCCCTAGAGCCTTCAGAGAGAGCACGGCCCTGTGGACACCTTGATTTCGGCCTTCTGGCCTCCAGAACTGTGAGACCTCAAGAGTCGTTGTTTTAAGCCAACTACAGCATGGTCTTTGTTACGGCAGCCCCGGGAAGCTAACACAAGTGCTGAAAACGTAAAGGCAAGGGGAGCCCACTGCCAAGAAACGTTCTGTGTTTTGCTGCTGAGACACGAGATTTCTCAGTAATTGGTCAAGTCTTGGCCTACACCCTGCACCACTTGTGGAAATAGGAGGAAAATCCCAGAGTCCTGTGCCGGAAGCGATGGGGCTGTGATTGGCTCAGCCGGGCAGGTGCAGGGGGTGGACGGGAGCTGTTTCCTTCGAGCGCTGGAGACGAAGCTGGCTGCAGCGACCCTTGCCTCTGCCGGGGCCTGCTCTCTTTTCTGGTTTTCAGAGTTACTTCCTCCGAGGAGGGATGTGGTTGAACGGTGGGACAGCAGGAAGACTTCTATTAGTATCTAAAATTCAGCCCAGGACTCGGGCACAGGGAAACTTCGGAATTCATGCAGTGTGTTGTGAGCACTGCCGGAGTGTACAGATGCACAGCTGATTTCTACAACTTATCTTGGCAAATAATGCCTCCAAGGGGCTCCGGGATTCTGTCCTCACATCCTGCTGCATCAGAACAACAGAGGGAAGGAAAAGGATGCCGCGTCCAGAGCACTCAGCATCGCCCGGCGGGAGGTGGTCCCACCCGACCCCACAGGACCCCAGGGTGGCTCCGGGACTCTTCCCGCTGAGGTGATAACTGAACAGGGATGGCGGGGCCTCGCTGTCACCCCGGGGAGGCAGTTTTTGAAATGTGCTCATTCCTCTGAAAACACAGGAGAGGCGTGGGAGCCCCTGGCTTCTCCCTGGACCTTGTTCTCCTCCGGAAGAGGCCAGGCCAGGCCAGCGGCCATTCCAGGGAGGCCAGGTCTGGGGCTGCACCACACCTGAGTTGGGAGAATCTGGCTGTCGGGGGTGAAGGGAAGGTGACCGTGTCCCTGGTCTTCTATTTCTGGATCAGAAACCACGTTCCTGGGGGATCTTAGCCCACTTGCAAACACCCCTGCCTCTCTTGGGAGCCCAGGCTGGGTCCCGCTGCTCCTTTCCGGTGGACGAACCATCTACCAGGCAGGGCGGGCGATCGACGTTCTCTTGGAAGACAGAGCCAGGTAGTCAGGTGTGAGCCTCCAGACCTCAGGGAAGCAGGCATTGTGTCCTTTCCTGCAAGGAGGGGGCAGCGGTGGACGTCATCACGGTGGCGGTGAAGAGTGTCCATCTGCTGCCCAGGCCCCTCCTCAAACCTCAGTGTAATTACGGGCCTGCCGGTGTTTGTAGATTTCTCGGCTTCCGGTAAATATTAATGGCTTGCTTTTTATTCATTTAGCTTATGTTTTTGAAAGATGGCCTCAAACAAAAAGATCATATCTGTACGTTGTGCTTTAATTTATTTTCACCTTTTTTTCTCCTTTGGAGACCCCCTAGTGTATCATCACTTTGTTTACCACAAATTAAACCGGGGCTGACTGTTTACCAGACTGTAGGCCCCTGTGCATTGCTCGGCACTCTCCTTTTTTTTAATAATCACAACCTGGGATTCATTTGCAAGAGGCCCTAATCTGCATGAGAATTACACAATTAACTTTTGATTAACCACCTAGTTCTTTCTGAAACCACAGTGTATAGGATACTCTGCATTTAAATAATTTTCCTTAAATTGGGAGCAGGTCCTTCATTAAGCTGGTGAGTTTGACTAAACAACAACATTTGGGATAATCAGGGTCAAAACAATAGGCAAGCCGGCAGGGCTAGAATGTCATCTTTAAACATAACATTGGAGATAAAGGCCCCCAGATTGGGCCTTATCGAAACACAAAAATATCAAAGTGCTCTCTTGTCTGTGGCACAATGTGGAGGCCCCAGCGATGTCGGGCGACCATTGTCTGGTGAAGCTGCTGCAGGATTTTCATTCAGGCGCCCGGCAAACACACGTTGCATCACGCAGAGGACTTATCTCCAAGTCTGACAATAATTATCAGGAAGAATGTACTCAGGATGACTTTTTTTGTGATTTTTATGCCTCCCCAACACAAGGAAGGGGAGATAACAGCATTAGGAGAAAGGGGAGCGTCTCCAAAGATTCTCCCTGGAGCTGGTTCTTGGATTAAATTTGCTCTGCTACTCCGATGCCGCTGAACAAGGGGGAAGAAAGCCTGCGAGCCTTCTATATCGGGTAATAATAGACCTGAACACAGCCCTCACCCAAGATAAGATCCATTGTCGGGAACAAACAAAGGAGCCCTATTAAACACCGCTGCAGGAATATCTATGAGCAAAGTTCGAAACCCTCCTTTTGTCTCCTCCTCTCCTTGCTAGTTCCTTCACCTGGTTCTACAGGACATTTCCTGGGGCTCCCAAGAGAACGTGACGGGAGCCTCTGGGCAGTGAGGTCATGGTCTTGGGAGTTATCAAGGCCAAGGTTGCCTTAAGATTTCCAAGCTCAGGGTCATGCCCTTTGTTCTGTGGGTCCCACCCTTCTCATTTTTGCTTATTCCCCCAAGTCCAGCCGAAGAGACCTTGATCTCAGATATTGAGAATCCTGGGAGACTTGGCGGTGGGTGGAAAAGACTCAGTCATGGGCTTCCCTGGTGGCGCAGTGGTTGAGAGTCCGCCTGCCGATACAGGGGACACGGGTTCGTGCCCCAGTCCGGGAAGATCCCACGTGCCGCCGAGCGGCTGGTCCCGTGAGCCATGGCCGCTGAGCCTGCGCGTCCGGAGCCTGTGCTCCGCAACGGGAGAGGCCGCAACAGTGAGAGGCCCGCGTACCGCAAAAAAAAAAAAAGAAAAGACACAGTCATTCTGCCTTCCATCCACCTTGGTCCAGCCAGCCTTCCCCAGCCTTCGGAGTCCTCAGGTAGCTATTTGTCCTTAAAAAGAGCTGGTCTGCTTCCTTCTCCTAGCACGGATTGGTAAGCAATCAGTGTTATACCGATGCAACATCCCTGGCAAAACAAAGTCCCATGCTTCCAATTAGCTGCTTTTGCGAAGCCATCGCCCTGAGCTGGTGAGCCCACGGCATCGGTCTTGGTCTCGGCGTCCCAGGGCCGGTTGGTACAGCATCCCTCCAGCCTCAGAGCGAGGAAGACTCTGCAGTACGTGTTTTCCGGTTAAATGGACATCAGATGACCAGTTTTGGTTTTTTGCTTTTCTCCTTCAACCAGAAAGAATTGCCCGTGGTCGAGATTTGCTCAGCGTGAGTTTTGTTCAGCTCTTCCTCGCCATCCACCCTCGCGAGCCTTTCCTGACCTTGTCTTGCTGTGTGGGTCTGGGTCGGGGTAGAGGTTATCGCAAGACGTCCTCCCAGCATGCAGGACGGAGGCAACAGGCTGTGAGATGGGACCTGTGGCCGCTGCAGCCCCAGGAGCACGGGAGCCCCTGGGTCTGAGTAGCCAGTGGAGGGGTGGGTGTGGGGAGGTGACGGGCACAATGGGAGCCTGGGGTGCAGCTTCCCTGCGTGGGAACCTTATCCAAAACCTGTTCGCAAGTGTGGTGAGCGAGCCGGGGAAGCCAGAGTGGAGGGCTGTTCACCCACAACCCAGGGCAGGCAGCATCGGTGCCCTGCTCCGTCTCTCCAAGCCCGGGGCTGCTGTCTTGACCCTCAGGGACACCCACCTCCTCCGGGACGGAGGACCCAGGCCTGTTGCCGGAAGCCTCAGACCTAAGGGAAGCCAAGCACCTCACACCTGAGGGCATTTCCACCGAAGCCAGAGGAGGAGGGGTCAGAGGACCAGTCGGCTCTCCCTACCTGCTTCCGTTCCCTCCACCCCAGAAGCCTGACTTTCTGACTTTCACAGGCCGACAGCCAGGGCTCTCTGAGGCCAGCAGCGCTGTGCCCTCCCCCCCAAGGTTGGTTCTGTGGCTGGGACCTTTCTTCTCCAAGGGAGGCCAGACTCCAGGACAATCAGGCCCCTGTGGGCGGGAGATGCTAGGCTGCCTCTACCTGCCCAGAGCTCCATCCCTGTGATGTGCAGAGACAGGGCATGGCGGGCAGAAATCATCTCTAGCCACACTTTTAAGAAAATCAGGAAAGCTGTGAAGTTTGATCTTCAAAACATTCTTCCCGCGAGTGGCTGAAAATATTCTGAGATTTAGAGGAATGTAATGCTCAAAACAAGCTTGATGTGTAACTGGATTCTCGGGAAGCTGGGCGCCAGGTGGACTTTCAAGCTCCAGCTTATCACGTGGTCCAGTTTTGTGGGCCTGAGCACATGTCCACTGGTTGGGGTTCTTTCACCTTGGGGTGTTTTTTTTTTTCTTTTTAGAGTATCTGCTTTTTTTATCCCCTTTAATTAATTAATTAGTTTTATTTTTTGGCTGCGTTGGGCCTCTGTTGCTGCACGCGGGCTTTCTCTAGTTGCGACGAGCAGGGGCTACTCTTCATTGTGGTGCGCGGGGCTCCTCATTGCGGGGGCTTCTCGTGTTGCGGAGCACGGGCTCTAGGCGCACGGGCTTCAGTAGTTGTGGTGCATGGGTTCAGGAGTTGTGGCGCACGGGCTTAGTTGCTCTGAGGCATGTGGGATCTTCCCAGACCTGGGATCGAACCTGTGTCCCCTGTATTGGCAGGTGGATTCTTAACCACTGCACCATCAGGGAAGTCCCTTGGGGTTGTTTTGAGCAGTATAATGCAAGGGCAGCTAGGGAAGTGCATGCTACCCTACGGGTTTGCTAGTGAGCACGATTCACCAGGTGCAGCTGGGAAATGCCAGCTAGAACTGGCCTTGACCTACACAACCAGGGGGTCGGTTCCCAGGCACCTAGTGGGTGGAAACACTCACGGCAGAGGATGAGGTAGTTGGACACTGAGACTAGTTCAGAAAGGGCTTTGCAGATGCATCCTTTCAACCCGTCTCCATCTTATGTTATAAAAAGTGAAAAAATATAGGAAGGGCAAATTGGGGACTAGGAAAATTACAGTAATATAGCTTCTCAGCTAATTGATTAGCAATTATGGCTAGTAATATTGTTCATTTTAATTGTGTTCCATCTCTATTTTGGTAATAAAGGTTATTGTTTTGGATTATGACTTTATCCTTCTATACTAATTACTAACTTGTGAAATTAAAGTATATATTTTCACGTCCTGAAAAAATTCACACCACATCCTTATATAATAGCTTCCTTTTCTGAACAGCCCAGTGGTTTGGTGGTTTCATCTTTAATATCCGAGAAGGGCTCAGTTTTGGCAAGCAAGCTAAATGATATTTGGTTTACTTACCAAGAAATACAAGCTTACAAAATGATGTGTTAAAGGGAGTGAAAGAGACAGGAGACATTGCCAGAAATCTGAGATAGGACAGAACACAAGTGGATTTATGTGGAAAACTGATTTTTAATTTTAAAGGGCATTTCACCCCTTATGATCATTTCTGCAGGTTTCGTGGTGGAGGCAATGTGGCATGAACCACCGCAGAGCCCTTAAATCCTTCCACCAGTGCCTGGCTTCCTCTCTCCTGAGAAAAACATCAGTTTGACACATCTACCCCTTGGGATTACATTTTTAATTTTTCACAGACAAATTTCATGTATCCAGTGGCCCATATTTATGGCTTCCATTTCCTCCCCACCTTCTCATCCTGACAAGAGATGAGCAGCACAGGGTGGGCTAGAAGGAACCCTCAAACCTGTACCAGGCCCCTCCAGCCCAACATTTCCACTTGGCCTTCTCATGCCTGCCCCTCAAGGCGCCCAGATCACCCCTGGCCCCGAGACGCCTCCCCCGCTCCCGCCCCTGCCCACTGCCCTTAACCTAGAGCTTTTGTCTTTTAAAATCTCCCTTCTGAAGGACAAAATCTGCTTTACTGCCTGTACACTGGCCACAGCCCATCCTGTGGACATTCATAGAAATCTCCAATGACCAACCCCCAGCAAAGGCCTTTTCTCAGACCTCATGCAGGATCTCCACTCAGAACTTGACCTCATAGACACACCCCTCTCCTTCCTGGCTTCAAATATTTGAATTTCCTATGTACCGTACAAGTACCTGTACACACACTGACCACCTCACATAATTTAAAACCTGTGTGTGTTATCAGGGTGCTACATACCGAAGCCATAGTCAACAACCTGGAATATTTCCCTGTCCTTTTTCTTTGTATTTATGTAGATTAGGTGTCTGTAAACTTTTTTTTTTGATAGTGGACCAGATATCCCATATTTTAGGCTTCTCAGATCTCTGTGACATCTACTCAGCTTGGCTGTTGCAGCACGAAAGCAGCCACAGACAACAGCTGGGTGAGTGAACCTGGCTGTGTCAGGTAAAACTTTATAAAAAAACAGGCAGCAGGTCGGATTTGGCTGCAGGCTGCCCAGCGCCAACCCTTGATGTAGATGTTTACGTGTACAAGATATCATGTATGTTTGATTCATTTAATGTTATATGGGAACATTTCCTTTGGTTAATCAAATTTGTTTTGGAATATGTGGTTCATGGTTGTACAATATCCTAGTCCAAACATTTGTTGTTATTTTAGTTTCAGAAAGATAGTGCCAATTTATAATTTCACTAGTGGTGTATGAGAGTGATAACCTACCACAGGCCTGAACTGAATCATTAAGGACATAAAGAAAGGCTATCTAATTACACAGGAATATGAGATCTTAAGGAACTGGAGCTGGCATTTTGTGTAGTCTAGGTCTCTTACGTCGATGACATTGATGACACCACCTTAGCGTGAATCGATGTTTTCTGAGATGTGGCCCTAGCCCTACATATTAGAAAGCCATTCCCTCTGCATTTCTCACCCATTTCCCTCCCTATAGTGCTGTTGAACCACCTCCTCTTCATTTTCCAACGGCATTACAGCTGGGAAGGGGTCCACGTCAAAGTCTGGGACACGGGGGTGAGAGGTGGGGTGAGGTGGGCCTTGAATCAGGTCTTCTGACCCTGCGCCCCGAACCTCACCTTCACAGCAAACCTTCAGTCAGTGGCTCATTATTTCCCACGAAGGTGACTGTCTTTACAGACAGACTCAGGCAACCTGCCCGTTGCACTGTGTCGCTGGGATGTGTCCTCAAGACATTGCTGGACGTCTCCACACCCCATATGAGAGCCCTCGCTTCTTTGTGGTCCTGTTTCTTGCCACGTGCATCCTCAGGGGTTACCCTAGAGATAGGATCACTCCAAAATGTCCCCAGTGCTGATTTCCTCATAAGCCCGGGTACCTTCAAATCCAGCCTCTGGCTCCTGGTCCCTTGGCCCCTCCTTTTCCTTATATTTCTTAGAAATGCATGTGAAGCAGGTATCACACAGCCACAGAAACAGAGAAAATGCAGCTAGACTAACATCCCTTGAAAATAGGCTAAGTAGGTTTTGGGCTTCTCTGGTGGCTCAGTGGTTAAGAATCCACCTGCCAATGCAGGAGACACGGGTTCGAGCCCTGGTCCGGGAAGATCCCACATGCCGCGGACCAACTAAGCCTGTGCGCCACAACTACTGAGCCTGAGCTCTAGAGCCTGCAAGCCAAAACTACTGAGCCCACGTGCCACAACTACTGAAGCCTGCGTGCCACAACTACTGAAGCCTGCACGCCTAGAGCCTGTGCTCCACAGCAAGAGAAGCCACGACAATGAGAACCCCGCTCACCGCAACTAGAGAAAAGCCCGTGCACAGCAAGGAAGATCCAACACAGCCAAAAATAAAATAAATAAATAAATAAATAAATTTATTAAAAAAATAAAATAAGATAGGCTAAGTAGGTTTAAACAGCCTTCCTATTTTTCTTTTTTACAGCAGAAGCAATGGAATTTTTGCATAGTTACCTCTATCCTGGAGCATCTTACATCACGTCCTCTTTGCAATGAACCACTTGAATGACAGGCTTTAGGATGGTGCCCAGAGGTTAAGCTGGCACTGATATCAACCATCCGAGCTACAGGCAAGAAAGCAGCGCGCTCTGCCCCAGCCTCCGTCTGGCTGCTGAATTAAAAATGAATCGCATTCCTAATAAATGTAATCGTGCAAATTCTCGGAGTGAACAGCACTAAGAGCAGGAGTTGGCATGAGTGAGAGCTTCGGAGAGAGCTCTGCCCACGGCTTCTGCATCAAGACGCTCCTTCCTTCCTTTCTGGAATATTGGAGGCACAGTGGCAAGTATTTGTTCTGATGATGCCCTTGGAAAGCCGGGCACCTCCCTTTTGTTTGGGCACTTTGCATTTGTTAGACAGTGTCTAAATGCTTTGAATCAGACCCTAAACCCATTTTGGAGACTTCATTCCAGGGAATGGCATTACAATGGGCTTTTGTGCTGACGGCCCCAGGCTAAGGGCAGTGGTTCCCCGTGGCCTCTCCAAATATTGTGGTCAGGGACTCACTCCTATTTGAGACCATCCTTTGATTTATTTTTCTCAGCACTTGTGCCAGAACCAACTGGATTACAGGCTGTCTAATTGAGACTTGGCAGCAGACAGGCCAGATCAAAGGCAGCCCAAGCGCAGATCTTGGATCCCAGGCCAGTGGGCACTTAGCGAGGCTCAGAAGCAAGCGTGCCGCCTGTTTCCAGCAGCTCATGCCAACGCTGCTGCCTCAGCATCCCACTGGCTGATGCATGGGCTGTTCTGTCCTCGGTTCCAGAAGGAGCCACTTGTGAGCTATTAAAGACAGCAGTGAAGTGCCGTGGTGACAGTGGTGATTCAGGGAAAGATGCAGGAACCATCGGGGAAGGCGGTCTCCTTGTTTCCTTTGTGTTATGTCTGTGAGCAGGAGGGGAAATCCCAGCCAACCAGAGGCAGGCGGGGAGGATCCTGATGGGACCAGGAGTGTTAGGGGGATGGAGTGGTCCTGCAGGGAAAGAACGTGAAAGAACATTTGCTAAGTTCACAGGCAATAGACTACAACTACGTTCTCAGATGTTTACTAATCCAAGAATCCTAATTCTTGGAGCCACAAAAACGGAGGGTCAGTTACCAGTTTAGTAATAAGAACAAATAAGCTATTTGATATAAGTGCAGTTATTCTCAACACTGACCTATAGATTTAACACAAAATGTACCAAAATCCTGGCTGCCTTTTTTTTTTTTTAAGAAAATGACAAGCTGTATCTAAAATTCATATGTTTATGTGAAGGGTTGAGAAAGCCAAAACAATCCTGAAAAAGAAGAACAAAGTTGAGGACTCACACTTCTCGACTTCGAAACTTAGGACAAGTTGCAGTAATCAAGGCTTAACAATATTGTCTTCCAACCTAGAAATGTGGATATTTCTCTCAATTTATTTATATCTTGTAAAATTTCTTTCAGATATGTTTTGCATATTTTTAAAATTAAAAGACTATTTTTAAAGAGAACTTTTAGTTTACAGAAAAATTGTGCGGAAATTTGGAGGTCCCATGTACCACCCTCTACCCCCGCCATAGTTTTCCCCCATTATTAACATCTCGCATTAGTGTGATACACTGATGAACCAAAATTGATGCATTTTTATTAACTAAAGTCTACTGTTTACATTAAGATTCACTTTCTGTGTTTCATGGTTCTATGGGTTTTGACAAATGTATGACATCATGTGTCCACCATTATAGTGTCATAGAGAGCAATTTCACCACCCTAAAAATCCCCTGTACTCCACCTATTCATTCATCCCTCCCTCCCCCAGGCCCTGGAAACCACTGATCTTTTTACTGTCTCTATAGATTTGCCTTTTCCAGAATGTCAAATAGTTGTAATCAAACAGTATACAGCCTTTTCAAACTAGGTTTTTTTCACTTAGTATTACACTTTTATGGTTCCACTATGTCTTTTCCTGGCTTGATAACTCATTTCTTCACGTTATTGAGTAAGATTCATTGTCCAGATGCACCACGGTTTATCCACTCACCTATGGAAGGACAATTGGTTGCTTCCAATGTTTGGTAATTATGAATAAAGCTGCTCTAAACATTCATGGGTAGGTTTTTTGCGTGGACCTAAGTTTTCAACTTTTTTGGGTCAATACTAAGGAACACAAATGCTGGATTCTGTGCTAAGCCTGTGTTTAGCTTTGTAATACATTGCCAGTCTTTCAAAGTAGCTGTACCATGTTGCCTTCTCACCAGCCAAGAATGAGAGTTGCTGTGGCTCCACATTTTCACCAGCACTTGGTGTTGTCAGTGTTTTGGGTCTTAGCCATTCTCATAGGTGCTTAGTGGTATCTCATTTTTGTTTTAATTTGCACCTCCCTAATGATCTATGATATTGAGCATTTTTAAGTATACTTATTTGCCATCTGTATATCTTCTTTGGGAGGTGTCTGGTCAGACCTTTGGTTCTTTTTTAATTGGGTTGTTTGTTTTGTAATTGTTGAGTTTTAAGAGCTCTTTATACAGGACACAAATATGTGTTATAATATAATATATGTTATATGTGTTTTGCAAATATTTTCTCTGTCTTGTCTTTACATTCTCTCAACCATATCTTTTGCTGAGTCGAAATGTTAATTTTAACGAAATCAAACTTATCATTTTTCTTTCATAGGTTGTGCTTTTTGTGTTTTATTTTAAAAGTCATTACAAACCTACAGTGACCCAGATTGTCTCCTGCGCTATTTTCTAGAAGTCTTATAGCTTTGTGTTTGACATTTAGGTAAATGATCCCTTTTGAGTTAATTTTTGTGAAAGGTAAAAGGTCTGTGTCTAGATTAATTTTTTTTAATTGTATGTGGCTGTCCAGTTTTTTCAGCAGTGTTTGTTGAAAAGACTGTCCCTTTCCATTGAATTTCCTTTGCTCCTTTGTGGAAGCTCAATTTATTATATCTGCATGGGTACGTTTTTGGGCTCTGTATTCTGTTATATTGATCTTTTTTGTATTCTTTCATCAATGTCACACTGTTTTGATTACTGTATCTTTATTCTAAGTCTTGAATTGAGTAATATCAGTCCTCTGACTTTGTTCTTCTTCAGTATTGTGTTGCTATTCTATCTTTGCATACAGACTTTAGAATTAGTTTGTCAATATTCACAAGATAACTTGCTGGGGTTTTGATAGGGATTGCACTGAATCTGTAGATCAAATTGGGATGAATGGACTTCTTATGAACATTGATTCTACACATGAACATGGAAAATGTCTTCATTTATTTAGCTCTATGATTTCTTTCATTAGAGTTTTCTGGTTTTCCTCATATAAATCTTATTCATAGTTTGGTAGATTTATAGCTAAGTATTTAATTTTGTTTTGATGCTTATGTAAATGGTGGTGTATTTTAAATGCCAAATTCCTGTTGTTCATTGGAGGTATATAGGAAAGCAACTGATTTTCATATATTAGCCTTATATCATACAACTTTACTATAATCATGTCTTCATTCCAGGAGGGTGTTTTGTTGTTGTTATTTTTTTGCTTGTTTTGTTTTGTCAGTTTTTTGGGATTTTCTACATAGACAATCAGGTCATCTGTGAACAGAGACAGTTTAATTTCTTCTTTCCCAATCTATATATTTTTATTTCCCTTTCTTGTTTCATTTCATTAGCTGAGACTTCCAGTACTATCTTGAAAAGGAATGGTGAGAGGGGCCATCGTTGCCTTGTTCCTGGTCTTGGGGAAAGCATCTAGTTTTGCAATAAATCTGTAGATAAATTTGGGAAATGCTGCCATCTTAACAATACTGAGTCTAACAATCAATGAGCAATGGAATTTCACTCCATTTATTTAGACCTTCTTTCATTTCTTTCAGCAATGTTTTGAAGTTTTCAGTGTACAAGTCTTGCACCATTTTGTTAAATTTACCGCTAGGTATTTTATTTTTTTGATGCTTTTGTGAATAGTCATTTTATTAATTTTATTTTGGATTTCTCATCGTTGGTATCAATAAGTTAATTTTTATACTTGTTTGTTAGTTTTGTAGTTTTTCCCATGGATTCCGTAGTGTTTTCTATCTACAAATTATGGTGTCTGTGAATGAAGACAGTTTTACTTCTTCCTTTCCAATCTGGATGCCTTCTATTTCTTTTTCTTACCTGATTGCACTGGCTAGAACTCTAGGACAATGTTAAATAGAAGTGGTGAGGGGAGACAGCTTTGTCTTTTCCCCAAATTTAAGGGAAAAGCATCCCATCTTTTATCATTAGGTGTGATGATTGCTGTAGGTTTTTCATACATGTACTTTATCAGGTTGAGGAAGTTTTTTTTCTATTCTCAGTTTGTTAAGAGTTTTCATCATGAACAGATGTGCTTTCTTTGGCTTTTGTACAAGGGTTTGAGCCACTTTACCACCAAAAGATAAGGAGGGCAGAAGCTAGGACTGAAGGAAGAATGTTGGAGGCCCTGGATCACATCAGCCCTGGGACCCACCCTACCTCTCGGCATCTAGTTGTGTGAGCCAGCAGGTGTCTTTATCGCTGAGGGCTCATTGACTTTGTTTTCTGTTACATTTAACAAGAAACCTCGTCACTGATACACTGCCTCCTCCAAGCAGTCTTCCTGATCCATCTTCCAAGTGTGCTGTGTCCTCTCTGACTCCATAGCTCTCTGTAGCTCAGTTATCACGCATTGCCTGGGCTGCCCTGTCTGACAGTTTGTCTGTGTCTTGCTTCCTCTGCTGGTTCCTTTGGGCAGAGGCTTTGTTGCCTACGTGTCTGCCTGTCTTGCAGCATTGGCATTGTCCTTGCAAAGAGTAGACACCCAGCTCTGTAATGAACGAATACAAAGATACTTAAGTGATTACTACTGAAACCAGATTACATACTTTAATTCTTCCTCTAGGAAGAGTCAGAGGAAAGATTGTGAGACAAGACCAGTTTGTTTTTTCGTTTTTTGTCAATTAAAAAAAAAAAGCCTTAGAGCTAGCTATTCACTCAGTGAAACCATAAGGGCATCCATTGGTTGGAGGGAGGTGGAGGCCTAGAAGCTTCTTTCATTGGGGAGGCCCCTCCCTCCCATCTTCCAGCTCTGTGCTCGGTGGAACTGCTTTGAGAAACGTGGACTCTGTTTTATACATAGGCCTGTCAAGACCAACAGACTTGTCTGGTTTCACGCAGCTAGTCGGAGCAGGGCCGGGGCTAGAACCCATGTGTCCTGAATCCCAGGCCAGAGCTCACTGTGCCTGGAAATGAACCCCTGGCTGTTGTAACTCCACTCGTAATCCCATGCTACCCCTGGTGTGAATCTTCTTCATTTATAGCATCCAGTGATGAGAATCATGAAAGTCCCAGAGACTATCTTCTATGATTCTTTGATTTCATAATTAAGTACATGGATACCTAGAAGGGTGAAGTGGTTTTGGAGGTTGTGCTCATGGTGTAGAGTGGGAAGCCTTAGTCTCGGTCAGAGTAGTTCTATTCATTGGCTTAGGGAAAACAGATTCTCTCCAGAAGTAGAGAAGAACTTGGGAAAGGGCCTGCCATTTTTGCAGACATAAGGGAACCAGTTAGCTGTGTCCTTAGACACTGAAGGGGTTTCTGGAAAACATGAGTCTGTGCCTAGCGCTGCACCCTGCTAGCAAACTCCATCGCCCCTTAGCCTCTGCAGTGGGATCGTCTTCCTGGGCTCCACATCTCAGTAACCTGAAAGAATTGATGGATCTCTGAATATGAAGCAGGAAGGCTTCCCTTTCTGACCCAGAAGATTTGGGGGAGATTTGTCTCTACCACCTGCGGCAGATGGAGCCATTTCTCCTAAGTGAGTTGACGCTCCGTAAGCTCCCACCACCTTCCCTGAGAGTTTCCAGCTCTGGGTCTTTGAGGAGCATTTGGGATGCATGCATTCTGAGAGCAGCAGCTGATTCCAGCCCTGGAGGTTAAGTGTGAACGGAAAACAGCTAGTCAAGTGGAAGCCAAGGTGAATGTAGGCAAGAGACCTTTGTAGTCATACATAACAGGTGCTCAAAATAATGGTAGAAGGATGTGTGAGAGGGTCCAGCTAGTCTGCAATCTCCTTGAAGGAAAGGTCTGTGCCCTCTTTTGCCTAATCCTTTATCACACCAGGAAGCATAGAATACACATATTAAGGTTTCAAGTGCTCCTTGACTTGTGAACTGGATTGAGTGATAATGGCCTGTTTTAGTTACCTGTTGTGTAACACACGGCTCCAGAGCTCAGTGGCTTACAGTTCTTTCATTATCCCTCACCTTCTCTTGGTTGACTGAGTTCTGCTGGCTGGTTCTTCAGCTGGTCTCACTTTGGGTCTTTCATGCAGATGCAGTCAGATCATAGCAGGAAATGGGATCATCTGGAGGCCCCGCTGGAACACTGGCATGGCTGGACGCCCCCCCTCCCACCCTTGATCGTCATGTAAGGTTGAGCATCTTCTCTCCATGTGGCTCTTCACGTGGTCCTTCTCTGCAGTCTCGCCAGCAGAGAAGCTGGACCTCTCCGCATGGCAGCTCAGGGCTCCAGGAAAGGTTGCAGGAAGGTCCCATGTGCAGGTGCTCAGCAAGCCTCTGCTTCTATTGCTGACGTCCCATCAGCCAAAGCAACTCGCATGACCAAGCTCAGAGTCCATGTGGGCGGAGACTCCATAATGGCAGGAATGTCAGAGGCATAGTTCATTGGGGGCCACCAATGGAACAGGTCACCAGAGTCAGGGACGGTAAGGCCTTCCAGGCAGTGAGGGGAGAGAGCATCCCACAATTGCTCTGTGTGGTTCTAGTTTATGGTCATGGGGAGTCGCTAAAGATGAGGCTGGAAAGGTGGTCCCAACCAGACTGAGAAGGCCTTTCAACACCCTGCAGAGGAATTTGGATGTTAGCCTATAGACTGATGGCGGGAAAGCACTGGAGGTCTCCAGGCAGGGGCATGTATCCCAGGTGTGTGGTTTAGGTTAGCTCAGGTGGACCTGGGTGGCGGGAGATTTCTGGATCTGGTAAAGATGGCAGTTATCGAGGAGAGACATGACAAGTGGCTGAGGTGAGGCAGTTATGGGGAGGGGGCAGAGCGGGTAGTGCAGGGACAGTTTTAGAGAAGGAACCTGTGCAGCATGCAACTGATGGGCTGGAGGGGTTCAGGAAAGGAGGCGACCCCCTCCAGGAGTGTGTTTCTCTGGCTCTAGGCCTGGGGAACATGGCTGTGCTCACTGCGCGGGCACTGCACCTTGATGAGGTCAAGTTTTTTTCTTGTCACACACAAATACTTTAGGCAGAAGTTATGCAGATTTTGAAAAGGAGGAAACATTCCCGGATACTGAAAATAGGAAAGCTTAGTAAAGATTCACTAAGAACTCTGAAATTCTAGACGTAGGAAGAGACAAAATGGAAACTTGTCGTGCTGAGTAAAGTCAGTCAGACAGAGAAAGACAAATGTCACATGATATCGCTTATATGTGGAATCAAAAAAAAAGGGTACAAATGAACTTATCTACAAAAACAGAAATAGAGTTACAGATGTAGAAAGTAAACTTCTGGTTACCAGGGGGTAAGGGGGGAGGAGGGATAAATTGGGAGATTGGGATTGACATATACACACTACTATATATAAAATAGATAATTAATAAGGACCTGCTGTAGAGCACAGGGAACTCTACTCAGTGCTCTGTAATGACCTATATGGGAAAAGAATCTAAAAAAGAGTGGATATGTTTATATGTATAACAGATTCACTTTGCTGTACAGCAGAAACTAACACAACATGGTAAATCAACTAGACTCCGAGAAAAGTTAAAAAGAAAACCATACCCAGTGTAAGAATTGTCAGATCCTGGGGACCATCAGGTGTTACAGGGGTGATGGAGAGCAGCCTTGTTCCTGCTTCTTCCTGGTAGGGGAGCCACAGAAACAAGCAATGCGGCACTTGAGGCGCACACGTAAGGGGTCTGCCTGGGAGGGTCCCTGGGGCCGAGGGTGGCCAGGGAATGTGAGGCTCGGCCCCTGGAGCTGCCAGGGAGGACAGGGCTGGAGATGAAGAGGCTATGGGGGGATTTGGAGACGTCTTTTAATTCCTCATCACGCTCACTGCTGAGGCTGCAGGGAGTTTCTGATTTCAGACCCAATGCCCCAGGGAGCCTCTGATTTCACCCTTTGTTCTCCTGTCTCCTAAGAAGACAGGGCTGCCAAGATCAGCAGGGGTCAGGGGGCCGGGGCTCTAATTACTTTCATTCCTTGAGTTGCTTGGAAAGGGTCTTGGGAAAGCGATGGAAGGCCTGCTTGTCACTCCTGTCAGCCAAACGGGGCTCACACATTCTCTGTAAAGTTGTGTTATTTTTGGTGAAGCCATTGCTTGTTTCAAACAGCAGCGTCGAGGTCCAGGGCCCGGGAGTGGTGTATGGGTGAGATGTGACCCGGGCCTTCTTGCATACGATGGAGGTTGGTTTACAGGCTTGGAAAATACATTTTGGGGTGGAGGCATTTGCGACAACCTTTAAATTGATCTGAGGGTTGAACTAGACACACAAGAAAAAGAATGTTAAAAGAAGAAAAGCTTTGGGCAGTGAGGTAGTGAGTGGGCTTGCCTAGCCCGGTTGCCCTGGGGAGGGTGCAGCCCTCCTCACATCCCCGGTGGGGCTCTCATGAGTGACCGTGCACCTTCTTGCCCAGGAAATTCTGGTCTCAGCACAGTCCTGGTCGATTGATTTGCTAGAAACACCAACTTGTCATTTGACCACTTGTTTCCAGGATTAAGTTACTCCTGGTGCTGATTAGAGCCGTGTTTTCTGTGCTTGGGAAACTCACGTGTGATCCAAAAAATTCGAGTTAAATCTGTTAACCCTAAAATTAGGCAACACGAAATAAAATTTTACCTTTAATAGTTAAGAGTTATTAAGAGCCTCCATGCCAGGTATTGCTCTAAGGACCTTACCTGAGAAAGCTCATTGGTCCGTCCCACACCCCTGCGGGGAGGTGACATCATTGACCTCATCTTACAGATGAGGAAAGGTTGCACCCAGAGGTTAGGGGAGTACCCAGGGTGATACAGTAAGGAGGGAGCGAGCATCCACACAGGAGATCTGAACACAAAGCTCGGGTTATGTCCCAGAGGTCCTCTCCCCTCCCCTGATTTCTTCCCACCCCACCTAAAACCATGGCCGGTTTGTTTTCTGCTGCTAAAGAATTAAAGTGGAAACATGGCATCCTTCGAGGAAGAAAAATAACAAAGTGCTCCCTGGAACCCCACTCTGCCGGTCGCACATCTGAGGATAAGGCAGCCAGGGTAGCCTTCCAGCCACAGCAGGTAGCCATGGGCTCAACCTGCCCAGGTCAGAGGCAGGGCCCTAGGAAGTGCTTGAGGGAAAATCATTCTCCAAAGTTTTCTTGTTTTTTGGTTCAGGAGAACTTTGCCTGGTTCATTCACTCATTTATGCACGCGTGTACTTATTGAAATCCAGGGTATTGTTTTCCCTAGAGACCTAAATTGTTTGGCCACAGTTTGGACTCCACGGTTGTACAGGATTTTAAGGTGCTACCTCTTTCTCCTCTGTGTCTCTGCCTGACCCTGAGGGGCAGACAGGTGGCCCCCAGAGAGCGGGCAGAGGGGCCGCTGACCATCCCGAGACCGGGAAGTCAAGTTCTGCTTCACAAGGAGAGTTCAGTGCCCTGGACTTTCTGGCCACCCCGAGCATCCCTAGCTGTGGTCCAGCAGGTGAGACAGCAGCTGTCAGGGTGGGTACATGTGCCCTCAGGTGCGGAGAGTGAGGTGGGAGTTCCGAGTCAGGGTTTAACAGCTGAGTCCTTTGTAGTGAGGGGACCCTGGCTCCAGGGAGGCTGGCAGGACCCGAAGCCTTGGAGATGCTTCTTCCTGGAGGGTCAGGAGGGTCCTGCTCTCCACAACCTGTTGGTCCCCCTGGCTGAGAGGAAGGGGGAGTGTATAGAGCACGTGGGCTCTGGGTGGGGAGAGACGAGGGTCACTTTCAGTCCATGTGGAAGGAGGCGACCTTGGAGCAGGTTCTGTCCCTGCTGATCCTTCATTTCCCACCTGAGGATTTCAACTCTGGCCTCGGGCCTTCCAGCTGGAATGTCTCTAGATTTTAGGAAATACCTCTGACTGTATAAATCCTCCACACTTTTTTTTTTTAAATGATAGGAGAAATAATACATGTTCATTGTAGAAAAGTAAGACAATATAGATTATGCAAAAGAGAAAGAAAGAAAACCAACCCTAATTTGATCTCTATGACTACTTTTTGGCTTATATTTATATACAATATATATCATTCTGGACTTTTCTCCTGGGTATGTGTATTTAGTTGTGTGTGTGTATGTAAACAAAATAAAATGAGACTATCCTATTATATATAGTATCTTGTAACCTGTGTTTTTGCTTTAACAATATACCTTGAACATCTTTCAGTGTTGATTTTTTTTTTTTTTTAATGAACATAGGTCATTTAGGAAGACTAGAGATTAAGGGAACATTGTCAGATACATGCAGATTGACTTAATTAAAGCAGTCGAACACGATTTGACTGTTAGACACTAGATGTAAGGGATGGTGAGACATATTTCCTGCCCCCAGGCAGTTAGGGGAGATAAGAGGCACACACACAATTACTTGGCCCAGCACCACATGATCAGCAATCTACTGCGGCTACAAACCAATTCTGTTTTGGAGGTACCTGGAGGGCTTCTTGGAAGAGGTGACATTTGTGGCGTGGAGCAGATTTTCTTCCCTTACTTGGTAACCATTTGCATTTTCTCTTGTGGGAGACGTGCTGACAGAGAAGTCAAGAGCCCTGGCTTTGGAGTAGATGCATCTGGATGCCAGGCTACTCTGTCACTTTCTAGCTGTGTGTCATTGGGCAAATTCACAAGCCCTCTGAGCCCTGGGTTTCTTCTCTGCCAATTGTGGATAATTGTACTTCATCAGTTCAGAACCTACTTCGTCAGTTCGTTGTGAGATTTCAGTAAAATAACACATGGCAGGTATCAAAAGCCCACACCTGATGTGTTGTAATGCTCAAGAAAGGGTCATTATTACTATTATTAGAATTTGGCAAAAATAACTATTCATATTTAGATCTGTAGCAAAATGGGCAGAAAATATGTGAGCTTTTAAGTAATTAGGAATAAAAAAGAGTCTTAAGTGCTTTCACTGTCGTCCAGAGTATGTTTTCAGTAAGTCCAAGTAAGTCCTCAGAATTTTTTTCTGGGATGCAGAGAAAAACAGATACTGGGTGTTCACAAGTTGCTCTGATTTTAAATTTCGGGAAATGTGGGGAGTCTGTTGTGATGGACTCTTGTAGACAATGGACTATTCCTCTAATAGTATCAGGAAAATTCCAGTAGTACTCTGGCATAATGCTGTACTGATGTAACTCGGAAATCATTATGTATTCTGCTATTTCTATGAAATAATATTGCACTTAATTAATAGAATATCCCAGCTGAAAAATCTTATTTAACTTAGATGTATCACCGTGTTAAATTCCAGACTCAACAGATGATCTCCTTTCTTAGTACTTTTATGAAAGGGACATTCAGATTTGATCAGATTTGATCTGTTTATAGTATTGAGAACTATATTGAAAAGAAACCCTCATTTGGCTTTCTAATTAGGCCAATTTTCAGTGAATGTTAAGAATATTACAATATGGCATGTGTATACATATGGAATAGATAGAATATTACAATATGGCATGTGTATACATGTGGAGTAGATAAAACCTTCTGCTTTTAAGTTGTTAAGGTGATGACTTTTCTTAATGTCTGTCCAAATGAAATGCTCTTTTAAAACATATACACGCCACACACACCCTCTCGGAGGCTGTGATCCTAATTTCTCTTGCCACCCAAAAGTCACGGCTAAATTAAATTAATACATAAGAGACTTGTTGTGTTCAGCTCCTGCAGTAACTACTTCTGTTTCTTGAAAGGCCTTTCTTTGTACCGACTTCCTTATCTGAAAAGGTTTACCCTGTCTTCGTGCAAGTGGTTGTCATGCTTTAGAAAAATCACAAGCAGCAAAAAGTCAGAATTGTCAGTTCAGAAGACACTGCTTGTTCCACTGGGTACAACCAAGCTAGCGATGCTGGCAAACGATCTTTAGAAAAAAACAGAGGATGGGAACGGCGGCAGAATGAAGATAAAAAGAGTTGCTGGCTTTATTCTCACTGAAGGCTGGCAGCGGGAGTCTGCAGGAGGGGGACGCCTATCAGATAGGTCATCTGTTGGGTAATGAAGAAAAGAAGACAGGAGACAGGCGGGGAGCAGGTAATGCTCCCTCTTGGAGGGCAGGAGCTCCTGGAGCGGTGGGAAGACACAGCTTGAGGAGCTGATCACCTTTCATTTGGAGGCTTGTGGGGCAGAGCTTCCAGGGGAGGGGCACCCACTGATAAAGTTATAGGTAAACATGAAAATCCTGCTCATTTCCCCCGGCTTCATTCGTTATGGACTCATTTCTATGTGTACAGGGCGCCCTATTAAAAATTACCAATATGTCAAAAATTTCCTAGTCCTGCGATATTTATACTACTATCCTACCATCTTATTTTGTGTTAGTGAGGAGGTTGTGTGCTTTTAAGAAGAAGCAGCAAAATGATGGTAATAGGTAGTAACAAGTTTAGATGCACGTCTTTGTCAGGGAACTTCTGCCTTGTGGGGCTCTGCCCATAAAATGCCCTGTGTTTTGCTTTTAAAAAAAAGTACTCAAGGGCTTCCCTGGTGGCGCAGTGGTTGAGAGTCCGCCTGCCGATGCAGGGGACATGGGTTCATGCCCCGGTCCGGGAAGATCCCACATTCCGCAGAGCGGCTGGGCCCGTGAGCCATGGCCGCTGAGCCTGCGCATCCGGAGCCTGTACTCCGCAACGAGAGAGGCCACAGCAGTGAGAGGCCCGTGTACCGCAAAAAAAAAAAAAAGTACTCAAAAGATACACCCTCCGTGAAAGTTGGTTTATAGATCTCTAGTTTAAAATCATGATGGCCTCCTTGGACTATTACGGCTTTGGGTTTCTACAAGAAGGTTCAGTTTGGCATCGTTATCTGCTGCCTTGAGGACTCCTGG
Organism: Phocoena phocoena; assembly: GCF_963924675.1. NCBI lineage: Eukaryota > Metazoa > Chordata > Mammalia > Artiodactyla > Phocoenidae > Phocoena > Phocoena phocoena. The sequence continues at coordinate 4,245,650 of NC_089234.1, read as the reverse complement.
CTGGGCGACTGGGGGTCCCTGCAGGCTGGGTAGAGCCTGGGGCGGCCTGAAGACTTGATTGAACCTAGGGATGCAGGAATGTAAAATGAGTTTGGCCTTTACTTCCAGAGGACCCAGACCCCTGCTCTTCTACTCTGGGGGATACAGGAGACGGAGAAGGGGTCTTCAAGCCAAATACACTTTGGCAAATGCCTCCCTGCAAGAATTGTTAAGTCAGGTCTTTAAGAAACGTGCTAGGATTGAATGGGCTGGGGGGACACCCAGTAGACTACATCCTCTGGCCAGCCTGCCGGAATCAATCATGGCCATTTGGGTTTGGTGAGAGAAAGTAGGAGGCATCACCTCTGCATCACCATCTAGGGTACAGGCCACCCTGCCAGGGTGGCCAGGCATTAGGTGCGACCACAGCGGTCTGCGGGAGAACCGCAGGGCTGGGCCCCTGGACGCTGGGTTTGCCATTCATCAGCGGCCTCAGCCTGGGCTGGGCCGGTGCCTTGCACGCACGCATACATCATGCATCAAGTCCGCCCTCCTTCACAAACAATCTAAGGGAATATGATTCTTTGCTTTCTGCCTCCTGACAGGTGGGCCTGGCCACGGGACCCGGCAGTAAATATCTCTCTTAAACAAATTGCTGTCACTGCCAAGTCACCAGGGGCATTTAAGAGGGAATTAGGAATTAAGAATTTGTGGCGATGGCTAATAAAAGACGGATTGGCTTATTTGCATGGCTCTGCAAATGTGAGAGTCAAAATAGGTGGAAAAGGCTAAAATAAGACAGCAGTTATGCTTCTGAATGGGTCATGCTCAATCATTTGGCAATTAATTTGCCAGTTACTTTGTTAAAGTTGTGTGTAAGTCTGTGTCTTAGCTATACCTATATCTAGTGAATATCTTGTGCCTATGTTACTGTGTATGGTGTATTTACATATATAAATACGTGTTCTGTGTAAGATGTACACACACATATAGTGTACGCATTCGAATGGGAAAGTTAAAACAGAGACTCTGCCTGTATGTCTCTGCGGCAGTAGTTCGGTTACCTGATGGTTGCGCTATGCGAAAGTGGCACATTCAATGTCTGCTTTTTATGTGCAGGGTGGTAGCTTCTGTTTGAATAATTTAAAGTTCATATGGGAAGAGTCTGTGTGCCCACACTTCAGGATTTCATCTTTTTGGCAATCTAAAAGGAAAAAAAAAAAGTTAGCTGGGGCCAATAGCTTGGTTATCCAGCTGTACGTATTTTATACGCTGTCAGTACCCTGACATAAGAAGATTATGATGTTGAAAATCAGGCTTACAGATGTAGTTCCTACGTTCTCAGCCAGAAAATCCTCCAAATTGTTCCACCTAAATATTTCAATCTCCCTGTTTAGGCCAAAAGGTTAGCTCAGGAGCAAAAATTATTGACCATAAAGAGATGCTGAGGGACATTTCAGGAAGTGATTGCTTGACTGTGCTGTGCACATCGGAGAAACAACACAGGCTGGATGGTGTCTGTGGGGGCTGGTGGCAGCTGGCCCGAGAGTGCCTTTCTCTAGTGGACCGTGTCCTGTGCAGTCTCGTTCACATCCCAGGGAGGGAGTCATAAGCCATCAGGACCGAGTGCCCACTTCTGTCTGTGGGAGAGCCGGATGGGGTAAAATTGGGGAGCACAAGATGTGGCTTTGGCCTCCCCACTGTAGGCAGCCACACTGGGTTGTCCCCAGTTTGGAGGGGTACCAGGATACCCCAGGCTCCTCCCAGGCCCCTCCTTGGCCCTCATCCATCCCTTCTGTCTCTGCCTGGTACCAAGTGCTGATAAACTTATTCAAACTATTCGTGACAGCCCCTTTCTCTGTTACTTTATTTGTGGTTTGTTGCAGCTAAACAGAAAGCCTCTGATGTTTTGACCGGATGGGTTAAGGAAATGAGGGAATTTCAGTCCCTGAGAAACGGCTGATTAGAAAGGTACTGTTAGGGCTGCAGAGAGCCCCTGGTACTCTGAGCTTTGCATGAGCCCGTCTGGGGGAAGGAAACCCGGGCGCTGGTACCTGGACCAGGCCGGTGACCTATGGGGTTGGGACAAAGTGGTACCACAGGGGACGTGGGGCTTTGTCGATCCTTTTGCAGGACCGCGGGGAGGTGAGGCTGCTGTGACCAAATATCACGCATGGCGCGGCTGAGACAACGGACGTTTAATTCTCACAGTTCTGGAGGCTGGAAAGTCCAAGATCAGGGCACCGGCCCATCTGGTGTCTGGTGAGGGCCCCGTCTTGGTTCATAGACGGCCGAGTTCTCGCCGTGCCCTCCGTGGAGGAAGGGCGAGCAAACTCTCCGGGATCTCGTTTATGAGGAACTCATCCCAGGCACAAGGGCTCCACCTCAAATCCTGCACCTCCTAACACCATCGCCCTGGGGGTTATTAGGGCCTCAGCGTATGAACTTGAGGGCGTGGGGAGCACGACATCCAGCCCGTAACTCCCAGACCCCGAGGACGCGGGGATGAGGCCGATGCGAGGACATGATCAGGGCCCCGCCCGCCCCCCTCTCGGTAAACGCTGCTGTGAGCTCGGCTGCCCTCCTGGACTCCTTCATTTTCTTCCTCTGCAGTCAGAAGCCTCCACAGTTCACCTGTACTTCCTTCCCCTCTGCCACCAACCCCACCAGCCTCCCTGTTTTCCACCCCCATTCCGGTCCCCGCAGCATTTCGGAGGTGTCCAGCGTCGTCAGGTAACATACAGGCGACATAAAGTAGCCTCTGAGCGACCCCGGCCAGCTCTCTCCTTCCCGACTCTCCTGTCTGCAGCCCCGCAGACCATGCGTTGGACACCATTCTCTGGTGTCATTGGGCCCCTTCCCCGTCCTTGCTTGGTTAGCACATCCTGGGGGACTCAGAGCAGTTTCACCTCCCCTGGCCGTGAGTAGCCCCTAAGCCCACTGGTCCTGTGCGCGGGCTCAGTCCTGGGTGACAGTTTAGGATGTAGGGGTCACATACAGTAGAATGGCAAAATGCAGATTCCGGCCCCGCCTCCCCCCTCCCCTGCTGCCCCCGCCCCCCCCAAGTCTCCTATAGCTTATGGTCCCGGGAGCCTCTGTGGGGCAGGGAACCTGCGCTTGAAGCAGCTTCCCAGGAGGTGGTGACGCAGGTGGTCCCGGGACTTCACGCTGAGGTTGCTTGACCGTGAGCGGCGATTCCAAGTCCCAGGGAGATGCTGGGTCCCCCTCCTGCTGCCTTTCAGGGCTGTCATGCTGCACGTGCTTCAGTAGAAGTGAATCCCATTTCAGCAGAGGAAACGCCTGGGTTTTTTTTAAGTCCCCCCCTCCCCGCTTTCTACCACCTGGGGGGATAAAGCCGTTTCAACCTATGTTCCAGAGTAATCATATTAAATAACATTGATATATTAATAATTTAATAAATCTTGTAATATAAATAATATTATGGAAGATGTTAAGATTTCACGTCCAGGGGTACAGGGGGCATCTGTGAGCTAGCTGACTTTCCCATCGCTCACTGTGGGAGTCGGGGAAATGCCAGGGGTGGTGGGCAGGTGGCGACATGGGGGAAAAGCACGCGCTTGGGCTCTGGGGGTAGGAAGAGACCCCTCGGATGGGAGAAGGAGGCTGGGACACGAGAAGCCCCTTCCTGCTGGGCCGTTCCTACTGCCCCCTCTGAGTTGGGCCGTGACCACACCGCGTCTCAGCCACGGTCCCTGAGGGGAAGGTCTCCATCTCTGTCCCCCACTCCCACCCCCATCATGGGGTGGGTCAGCCCAGGGGGAAGGGGGCTTTTGAAGCAGGTCTCTGTGGTTTGGACTCTCCTCACTCCCACCTGCCAAGGGGACCAGCCTGGGTCTTTCTCCAGAGCCCAGAGCCCCCATCACTCCCCGACCTGGCGCCTGCCGTCTGGCCCTCGGCCCCTGGGGTGGAGGCTGGCACCTTTCATTCAGCTCCTCTGCATAGCATTAAGCCCGGGGACAGGCACATCTGCCCTCGGCATGAGTTTCTGCAGACCACTGAGTCATTAGCAGAGATGCAATGAGTCCAGATGTTCAGGAACACGGCAGCGCTTCACAGACCGCCACTGGGACAAATAAACATGGAACGTGTGTAAGTCTATCGGGTACCAGAAATTTGGCAAGTCGGCGTCCTTACGAAAGGAAAGCCTGGTGACATTTGAGGGGAAGTGGCAGTGGGAGAAGGGGAAAGTGCTTTTATCTCAAATATCTCGAGGATAAGTGCTCACTTCTTGAAGGAAGGGAGTTGTAACTATTTCAACTTCACTTGAAGGGGGATGATTTATTCTCATTCTACAGCCTCTTCTGATGCTACAAATGTAATTTCCGGCCTCTGCAAGGCTGGGCTTGATGTGTTCCTGGCCTTGCCGTGTGCCGTACAGCGTGACCTCTAGAGTCACAGGGAGGTTATTTAACACCTCGAGGCTTCAGTTCTCCTGTCTCTAAAAGGGAATAATAGATACTCCCATTCTCAGAGGCTTGGGAGAATTAAGGAACCTGCCTTAAGTGATGCATTAGCTCAGGCTTATTAAAGAGGCACTGTTAGGACGGCTGCAGGATTTAGTCCCTTTTGCTCTGTCATCTCCAGTGACCTGTGCATCAAACTCCAAGCTTGGTGATCTGAGAGCAGGATCTGGACTTAAACATGTGCATTTCAATAAAATGCTGAAAAACAAGTGCTTTTTTTTTTTTTTTAAATCTTTTGTTTAAATATAGCCTAATTGCAAAGGATATTGCCTTTTGAGTGGTACCAATAGTCAATGGCTTGGAGGAAATTAATGGGAAAATGGTGATACATTATACCCACTTAGGGTTCTGAAAAAAGAAGAAATGTTTCTGCAAAATTTAATTAAATGTTTGCATCAGAAGTTTATTCAGAATAATCCCTGTAATCGCACTGTGATCAATGACGTGATTTGTCGCACGTTGAGATGTTTCACGGTTTGGGTCTTGCGAGGATTCACCTGCTGAAGCCGTTTCCAAAACAACGACGAATGTTGAGAAGAGACATGGTCTCTCTCTCATGAAAGGATTAAGGATCTAGTTAATGTAAAGCAGACCAAGCCAGTAATTGTGACATTGACTAAACCAAGGTGTCCAGAGAGTGTGTTCTACTTTGGGAAAAGGAGCACAAAATTTCATTTTGGATTTTCTGAATAAAAACAAACTTTGCATTGGTGATTCCTCTCTTCCCTGACCAACAAAGATGTCCAGTTCATTTGACCATGATACCTGAAGATGTTACCCGTGTTCACACACTTCTTTTAGATTAAGGTTTTATTAGAAGGAAATCTCTCAAGATGACAACCTACAGAAATAATAGTACCTAGGTCAGTTTCATTTACGATCTACTCTCCGCTACTCCAGGTAAATAAATCTTGGAGGGATGTTCAGCTTGATGTATGTTGACTGGAGAAGACACACTAGTATCATTTGCAAAGTCCATTTTACCCAATTATAAGTCTCATTCATTGATTTGTTCAATACTTGTGAATTTGAACATTCAAGAAGGACCAGCAAGTGACTAGTAACCAAGATCTGAAGCTCAGGAAAGAGAATCACTCATTGATTTTTTTAAATGTACCCATTCATTTCTTCAGCAACTTTTCTTTGATGAACGAGGCATGCTCCCTGCCCTCCCAGGGCTCACAGCCTATCGGTGACACAGGCGCTTAAGGAATCACTTTCCCTAGCGTGTGATAACTGAGGACCACTGGAGGTTGTAGGTAACACTGGGCTGGGTGTGATTAATCTCTCGGGGTGGAGACAGAGGCATCAGGTCAGAAAGATGGAGATGGAGCCAGAGACTCAGATTTGGGAGGTGGCTTGGTGGTGATGAGAGAGGAAACTATGAAAGATGGTCCTTGAACCGGAGGATTAAGAAATTAAAAGGAGTTATTTAACAAGGTCCTACTGTAGAGCACAGGGAACTATATCCAGTATCCTGTGATAAACCATAATGGAAAAGAATATGAAAAAGATATACATATATGTATAAATGAATCCCATTGCTGCACAGCAGAAATTAACACAATGCTGTAAATCAACTATACTTCAAATAAAAAAAAATTTTTTTAATGAAGTTGTTTAAAGCCTCAGTGATCATCACTGGCATATTCTCGAGGCCTGGAAGAATGGAAATGTTTAAGAAGATTCTGTCTTTCTCTCTTTTTGTCACCCAAGCACTGCAGCCCAGTCCCCAGGTGCAGAAACTGTCTTTAACTCCGTACATCAACCAAACAGGATAGTTGTGCTTTATTGACTGGATGCAACACAGGCAAAACCAGACTGAACTGGCTAGTTCCGAGAAGGCTAGCAAAGGGGCTAAAGTTCACACCTTTTCTCCTTATACACTGATTATAATACATTATCAGGCTGAGACCTCCTCTCATGCGGGTGTCATGACCGTATAAGAACAGAAAGAAGGCGTGGACCCTATTTCTTGAGACTCTCTGCCTTTTCCGAGAAATGAGGTGATGTCAGACTCCACCCCATCCCTCCCCTTTGACCCTTTACTATAAAAACTTTCTTCTGGTTGGGGAGAAGGTGCCTGTAGAGCGTGAGCCCCCTTTCTCCATTCTCTGGCCATCGAGTAGAATAAAAGCCTGTCTTGCTTGTACTGAACTCAGTTTCATTATTGGCGGCTTGGACCTCATAGGGAAGGAATTCCTTGACTGAGCGGGGGCAGTGGGGTGGGTGGTTTTCGGTTCATTAGGGCCCCAAGAGGGGGCCTCATGTCTAATTCGGTAACATCTGATGATGAGATTTTCCTCCGTAGGGGAATATCATGGCTGGTCCTATCAGGGCCCTTCTGCCATCGCCACCTAGCTGTAGTTAAGCATCTACAAGAGAGGGAACATATTGGCAAGGTCCTGAGGCGACATCCCCAGAGCGTCTGGTTTGAGCTGCCTCTTCAAGAAATTTCCGGTGATGACTTGAGCTCCCTCAAGTGTTTGCAGGACACATACGTTCCTTTTTCCTCCTTTCCTGCATATATTTTCTCCCTTCTTTCTGGTTTACTGAATTCTCCCATCTAAAAGTATGTGTTCGTTATAGAAAAATTTAAAACTATGGAAAAGTAGAGAAAAGAAAAAATATCACTCACCGTTCCTCATGTAATCGTAACCACTATTAGCCTCTGGTGTTATTTTTTTTTTCACCTCTTTTCCTAAATAATTTTTCTTTTACACACATATGACCGTATGCTGTGTATACAATTTTGTATCCTGCTACTTTATTTATTTTATATTGTAAATGCTTTATCAGACTCTTTACATGTGTTTATCAGACTCTTTACATGTGTTTTAAGTGCTTTATCAGACTCTACATGTGTTCCTTTATATTGTAAATGCTGTATCAGACTCTTTTCATGTGGAGTTACTATAATGCACTCTTCCCTCCTCACTTCTTATGAGATACAAATTATTTTCAGTGTTTTTCTAATATAAATAACAATGTAATGGACATCTTTTTGTGGAAAACTCCTTCTGTATTTAGGAGTATTCTTTAGGAATGGAGAATGGAAATGGAATTCCTGGGTCAGAGGACATAAATGTCATTAATATTTTGGGGACAGACAGCCATACACATCTGCAACGGCTCAGTTCCATGAGGCATGAACATGCCGGATTCACAGAAACCCTGCAAACAATGGGTGTTGTAATTAAAATTCAACCAGACAACAAACTGATCCCCATTAAACCCTTACGGATTTGACAGACACATCTACTAAAATTTAAGCTCGTGAAGACAGAGATGTTTGTCTTTTTTGTTTGTTTTCTTCATTGACGTAGCCCAGGCCCCTGGAACTAGCACAGAGCAGGCACCCAACTAATAGAGGTAGAATGGAATATACTTTCCCTTTGTCTAGGTGAGGAAGGACGTGGGCCTCTAACCTGATACACTGTATCGGGAATCTCTCTAGTCCTTGTTCATATATATTTCGGTCAGGGCTTCATTGAAAAAACTCAAGCTCAGGCTACATGTTGGTTCCCGGGACAAGTATTTCGAGAGCAGATTCGAACTTTCTGTTTCTGGACACATCTTGTCAGCAGGTTCATCAGAGACATGTTCCCTGTGGCTGCATGAGGCCAGGGGAAGTTATTTGAGTCTTGTTGTCAGCAGAGGGTGAAGCAGAGCCCTGCAGAAGGTGGGGTTTAGGTGCCTTTGGGCCCAGGTGGCAGAGACAGGCCAGCCCTGGCTTGTGGATGTCCTTCCCTGGGAGATCTGTGGGGAAAGGTCAGGCCCGCCCAGGCTTCTGTGCAGGCTCTCTGTCACCGACACATGTGCTCTTTATGAGAAGCCTCTAGCTCGGTGGCTAGTCCTTCAGAGCCTGGCTCTTCTGACCAGTTCCCACTAGCCCTTCTAGCCTCAGCTCAAATGACCCCACCTTGTAAGAGGCCTCCTTTATCGTCTCACGCACTGTCCGAGCTCATAGGCCCCTCCGCTATGGCCCGAATCTCGTTGCGCTGTCATGAGCTCATAAGCCCCTCCGCTATGGCCCGAATCTCGTTGCGCTGTCATTGTCCAACTGAAGTCTGAGGTCCTCTTGCATAGAAGATCTGGGGTCTGACTTCCTTCACTTCTGGTGTCTGCAATTCGACAGCCACCCCTGGATGCTTCTTACTCTTGCCAAAGTTCAAGCACCCTTGGCCTTCTCTGGGGGCTGGGAAAGCCACCTGGAATCTCTGTGGGTGAGTCATCTCCCAGGGCCAGGGCCACTCCGTTCCAGGGAGTGACGGCAGGCAGCTCGGGCTCGTGTGCAGGGTGGCAGGTCCACAGTGTGGCTTACGCCACCCTCCTTGGGATCACCCATAAGGAGGGGCTATCTCAAGACAGATCTTTTTGGTTTTCGTTTCTGTTTTCTTACTTACACAAACTGTAAAAGTTTTTATATACAACAAAATGAAAATAAGGGGTAAGTTATAAACGCCACCTCTTAATAGGACAGCAGTTAAATTGGAGCTGTACATCATTGACCACTAGGAAAAACGACTTTCGTAATTGTTTTAATTTTCTCTCTTGGTGTTATGAAGACCTTTATTACATACAGTTCTATATATTGCACCTTTATTTGTAATGAAATAAAGGTTGGAATTGAGGTTCAAACATGGCCTAGGTTTGAACATGAGGTTCAGACATGGCCTAGCTTCTAATGGCAACAAGTAAAGATAAACTCCATGGAAAGGGATTAAATATAAGCTTGAGACTCTAAAAGGCAGGATCCCTGCCTCCTCTCTTCCATTGCATTTGACCCCTCTCTTCTTCTTGAACGTTTCTTGTTTGTTTTTGTTTAAAATTTTTGTTGGAGTATTCACATTGTCGAGCTAGTTTCAGGTGGACAGCAAAATGAATCAGTTATATACATATACATATACCCACTCTTTTTTTTGAACATTTCTTGAACATATAATCTCTGCATGGCTTTATATCCAACATACAGAAGGATGTAACGAGAAGTTTGATCCATTGATGTGTCAATTTTCAGAAATATTTGCTCATAAAAACCTCCCTCTGGATTTTTTTCTCCCCATCATGGTAAAAAAGCTTGCTTTTTGCTAAAAGCCAAAAGAATGTCCCTTGAAAAGTAAATATTCAAAGATATTTTTTCCTTTTCACAGTCAAGATCAGCAGATCATTGGATTTCATAGGTATTAAAAACATGTCTATGTCTTTAATTTTCAGTAGAAAAAAATATATTGCATTTTTTGGGGAAAATTTGTTGCGGTTGGGAACATAGCAGCACATACAATGTGTATGTGTCAGGGGGTCAGGGTGTGGGTGTATCTGGTTGTTGATTTTCAAAGCAAGTACCCCCTTTGGGAATAAAAGTCAGGCGACAGTGTTAAGGAAACGTCTGCCTACTAGGCAGGCGCTCAGCGCTTGTGGGCATTCAGGCTATTCCGTCACTGCATCAGAGAACTCACTTTTGTTTCACGATGAATCTTTGTGAGTCCTGTACCTCTAGACAGAGCAGCAAAAAGCCAGCCTCCCGCTCTGGCATGTGGCTGAGATTTCAAACAGAGAAACAACCTCCTGTCCCCTAAATGGAGTGGATGAATATTGGAACCGCAGAGAAACTAAGACACTCGAGATCATTATTTGAGGTCAGGAGGTTTCCTGCTAAAAATCTCCCATTTAAACCCAAGGGGACTGGACTCAAAGCGTTTTTTATCAGAAGGCTCTGGAGTCAGGGATATGCTTTGACTGCTGGCGTAAGGCTTTTGACCTGTAAAATTCCAGAGCTGGCGTTTGAACTGGGGTCTTAAGGAGACAGTGATGACGGCATGGGTGAATTTAAATAAGTCTTCTGTGTATTTTTAAGTACATTGTGGAAGGGGCTGCTAGCGCTGATATATCATGCTGCATTTTCAGAGTGGTTGGTATCATTACCCTTCCTTCTCACAAACGTGGAGCTAGGGGGGCACTGCTGTTTTTGTTAAACAGCCAAATAGCTGCCCCACTGAAGTCGGGGGCTGCCTTGAATAATATTGTTTATGAATTGAAAGAATGAGGTGTAGGGGCTTCCCTGGTGGCGCAGTGGTTAAGAATCCACCTGCCAATGCAGGGGACACGAGTTTGAGTCCTGGTCCGGGAAGATCCCACATGCCGCGGAGCAACTGAGTCCGTGCGCCACAACTACTGAGCCCACGAGCCACAACTACTGAAGCCCACACGCCTAGAGCCCGTGCTCCGCAACAAGAGAAGCCACGGTAGTGAGAAGCCCGCGCACCACAAGGAAGAGTAGCCCCCTCTCGCCGCAACGAGAGAAAACCCGTGCGCAGCAACGAAGACCCAACACAGCCAAAAATAAATAAATAAACTTAAAAAAAAAAAGAAAAGAAAAATGACATGTGACCTGAATGTCTTAGGACTTGTAAATGGATTCTAACCCCATTCCAGACGAAGAGTCTCAACCCGGCTTGAGCAGAGGGAACCCCTTTGCAGCAAAGGCTGGCGAGGAAGGAGCTTTCCAAAGGGAAAACCCTTCTTTAGATGTGCCAGCGTTAGTCCATATTAAAAAAATGAAAACCCCGTGATTCTGGAGTCATGCCTCAGACCGTGGGGCTCCTCATAACATAAATAATTACCAAATGGGACTCACTTATTCGTTATTTATTTACAGCTGTGAATTAATAGCATTGCTGCTGTGTTATGAATGGAAGACTATGATTGATTAGACCCCTGATCAAAATCAGATCAATTACTGCTCATTTGCTATTGATCTGGCTGGTCCTAGAGGTTGGGTGTGGGTTTAATTCCCTTTGTCTGCTCTCCAGTAAGTACTGTTTTAGCTTCACCTTGATCATGGCTCGAGTCCCATCCTGTTGTCCCTTCACTAACATGGACAATCCCTGGCACAGAGGAAAATTGTCTCCAAATCGAGGACATGGAATTCCGGCTTATAGGTGCTGAGGCCAGAAGTGATCACACGCAACTTTTGCTAAGCCCCTTCCCCACGCGGCCTCAGAGCGGGTGCTGCCGTGCAGAGCGTGCTATTTAAAACTTGGTTTTAGGAATGAGGCTGGATTCCGGGTGTCCGTCAACACATGTGACTGGTCGTCACAGAGGCTGTTCCATCTGGCTCCTTTCCGGGCTGCCTGCCTGATGCCTATTTTGGACTACTGAACAATTTTACCTTTATTTCATTTTATCTTTTAATCCAGAGCAGTTTTACAAATCAGATGGCCTCTTGTGATATGCATGTGGGCTTAAAGATACGAGATTCTTTTTTCTTCCTTTTTTTTTTTTTTTTTTGCTTTATAAATCATTTCTGCATCTCAGACATTTATAATCATCTTTCTATTTCAGGGTATTTGTATTGGGCAAGGATGGCCCAGGATGGTGGGGCCTCCACTTGACCTCTGATTGTGGGGATATAAACGAACCCTGCCATTAGGGTCTGTGACCACCCGGCGGCCTTCCAGACTCTCCGTTGTTGGGACAGGGAAAGGCGGAGCTGGAATGTGTGAGATCTCAAAGCCAGAAAGGCTGGGACCCTTGGAGAGTAAATTTTGCGATGCTCACCCAAGGCTTTTGTTGGTGTATCTTAACCGTGATTGGATTAGGAGGAATTTATCACGTCTGACAAAGTTCTAAGGTCTCCTGTGCTGGATAGGGGGTGGGTGGGTTATCGGCCCCCTTAGAATTTTCTCTCCAATGTGCTGCAAATGAAGACGATGCTCCCGGCTTCCAGGATTTCACCTTTCTGTCCTCAACCGTTTGATCCACAAAATTACCCATTGTGAGGGCATTTGTCTGTTTACTATAATGAAGACAACCGGGTTTGTAATTGTCTATTAAATGGTCTATTAAATAGTGTCATAGCTAGAGGGACCTCAGCAAAAATAATTCGGCTTTTCAATGCTTCACAGCCTCCCTCTCCTCACACACTCCTCACACTCCCTCTTTCTGCAGCAGTTTTTAGGAAGATCGCTTAAAGCGTTCTTTCTTCTTTTTTCAAATCTCGTAACCTGAAGCTATGCTGGTGATTTTTTTTTTTTTCTGGGATTCAAATCTCAGTTTCCCCAGGATGTCAAGGCGTTCCTCTTGCCTGGCGGCTTCCCCGGAAGCTCCTTTGTCTCTTCGATTTGTTGACATGGTAGTTTCCCCTCCTGGCTGATCGATCACCTTTGCTTTGGTCTTGCTTTCCTGTCTCGGGGGTCCTGTCTTCTCCAGGCTCCCCTGAGTGCTGGGCTCACTTCCCGGCCACATCCCCTGGCCCCATCTCACCTCTTCTGTTTGCCTCTTTGCCACCTTTATCCCTACCCGTGTTTTTAGGTGGACCTTCTGTAGGTGTTGATTTCGTGGGCTCGATTGATTTCTGCTCTGTCACACTCACCACTGTCCCCCACTCTTCCCTGCAAACAGGAACCCAGAGGCATATTTTACACCATCCAGTCCCTAAATACTAGCCTCTGAGGGTCGTCCCCCAAATGTGGCCCTTGTTCCTTTGGTGCCCACAATATGCTTTTTGGCGGATGTACATTCAAAACACTAATAACTAGGAATTTGTTTTGTTGCTTATAAGTAAAACTAGCTCATCACATCCAGGATTTCATAGATGAGGATCAAATAGCGAGAATGAGGCTGGAACAGGTTTTTGATTAATTTTTTTTGTTAAAAAAGCCAGCTTAGGGGAAAATATTTAGTAAATAACATTAAGTGGGCACATTGACAACTGTGAAGGGGACAGACCACCCATCTGCTCTAAGCAGCCCTCATTTTACAATGAAGGAACGTGGAGCCTGGGAGGGAACAGGCTGGTTTGTAAGGAACTGAGCTCTGAGGAATCCAACTGTGGCTCTCAAAGAGATGGGCTTGATGCCTGTGGAGCCCCAGGGGCCAGCCTGTAAGGCGCTTTCCAGTGAGGGGCAGCCTGGAGCCGGGCAAGGTGGGCCCCACAGGGGACGTGTGCTTGCGTTCTGTGGGCTCAAGGGGCTGCTGGGAACGAGACCAGGTCGAGCCTTCCCGGGAGAAGACCCCGGCATCTGTGTGCCCTGGAGAGTAAACTCTAGGAATAAGGAGTAGGTCTGGAGTCCTGTCTCTTTGTTCAAGATTCTGTCACATTAATATCATCCCTGCTTGACACCATTGTTCTCCCTATATTTTCACAATCCTCACTGTTTCTCTTTGAGCATCATTCATTCTACCCATGGTGGCAGGATAGTTTGTGGGGATACTCATTTGTGTTTGGTTTCTAATTTTCCCCTTAAACCCTCCGACCCAGTAAATAAGCCAGGGTGTGCCAGACTTTGTTGGGGACCTAGTACAATAACTTCGCTCCTTCCTTGCTAAGAGATCCCTGAATATGGGGGGGGGGCCCAGTTCCAGAGGGTAAACATGATCTGTGTCAGCCATTCCTGGCAATTTTGTTCTCCTTTGCTAGTGATTGGTGTTTAGGTTGTCATGTGATCCAGCTCTGGCCAATAAGAGCTATAGGAAGTCTTTGAGGAACTTTTGGGCAAGTTTCCACTTTTTAATAAGATACAGGCAAATGAGGAGAGATTCCTTTCTGCTTGGGACAGCGTGGTGTAAGGTGCGATATTCAGCACCACAGCAGCCATTTTGCCACCAAGAGGGAAGACATGGTCAGCTCTCTGAAGATGAATGAGGAAGTGTTGAAGGAGCCTTCATACACTGTTGAGTCATCAAAGGATCCTTGGAAGTTCCTGTCTCTGGAGATCTTGTTAGGTGAGATAATTAATGCTATTATGAATTGCATCCGTTTTTTTTTTTTTTTTTTTTTTTGGCCAAAGTGTCCGGAATGGTACACGGGCACTTTTACTCTCCCATGCCCTTGAGGTTTTGTTCTGCCTAAGGGAAAAGTTGGCAGCAGAGTCTACCCATCCTGGCTTTTGTTTTCCAAAACCTGAGCTCCTAAAGAGTTCACACCCTGGGGGTCAGGGGAGGGAAGAGTTGCCAGGAATTCCTGACAAAAGTCATGATTGCTCAGAGATGCAGGTCTCCACGGTGTACAAGGAAGGCTTGTCCCTGGTAGGGGACTCCCAAGAGTTCCAGGTTTCGTGGCCCAAGCCTGCCTCCAGTGGAACGCTTGGACTCGAATGATGAGGCTACCCATGAAGCCTCTGATGGGCTGGGGATGCAAGGACTTTGCCGATTTTCTGGACACCTCAGAATCCCTGTACTCTTTTATTATTTTTTCATTTTTTGCGCAGGCCTCTCACTGCTGCGGCCTCTCCCGCTGCGGAGCACAGGCTCCGGACGCGCAGGCGCAGCGGCCATGGCTCACGGGCCCAGCCGCTCCGCGGCACGTGGGATCCTCCCGGACCGGGGCACAAACCCCTGTCCCCTGCATCGGCAGGCGGACGCTCAACCACTGCGCCACCAGGGAAGCCCAGAAGCCCTGTACTCTTAATGTGGACTGAAGGAGGAAGAATGGGAGCTCCCAGGAGATGGCTGAGATAGAATTCCTGCCGACCTAGTGGGAGGGATGCTTGGAGTTGAGCTTAACTTGACTCTAGGGAAATCCCGAGTCTGTGGTGCACGATGTACTCCTACGGTACCACATTGTGCCTCTTGCGGCACTCCTTGCCCCACATTTGTCTGGCCGGAAAGCTGAATTCTCCCCAGAACATGCTTAAATGGAGACGAAGGCAAGGAGCACTGGCCAAAGACAATCTAGGATCTGAGTAGATGCAACGTTTGCCAACCTTTGCCTTCCTTCTGCAAAGGACTCCCAAGGAATGCACCATTAGGGACTTCCTACTTCTTAGAGCACCAAGGAGCCAAGGACAGTGCCTTTACAGACCTTTCTTTTTGTATGAAGATCATCCAGAACAAGGCATATTTCGAGATGTACTAGTTCAGCATTTTAAGATGTTACCATCTGGAGTCCTCTGATCGGTGAGCAGTTGGGATAGAATCTCAATAGCTATACTTCCCTAATTCTTCAATGTCTCATATTGTATTTACTATAGTTCATGGTATAAGTTCTCCCCCAAAAGACTTAGGGCCTTTTCCTTGATGAAAGTTTTCAACACTACAACTGAGTTTCCTTTCTTGAGTCACATTAAAAAAAAAATAACCTTTTTTGGTGGGGAATAATTTCAGATTTACAGAAAAATTGCAAAGATAGTACAGAGAGTTCCTGTCCGCCCTTCACCTGTTCCCTTCCTAGTGACATCTTACATAACTGTGCACATTTGTCAAAACTGAGACATTGGGACGTTTGTAACTAAGCTACAAACTGTATTTTCCCAGTGTTTTTCATTTGTTTGTTTGCTTTTTGTTTTGTTTTGTTTCCCACAAATGTCCTTTTTCTGTTCTAGGGTCCAATCCAGGATCCCACACTGCATTTAGACTAAGTCATATTTAATTTTGTGTGCAAGGTTGTTGTTTCTGTTTTCCATTCTGTTTTTAGCACACAGCTTTCAGTCACCTATCATGTTCATCTCGTGGCCTTCTAGACACCAAAATGTCATTCCTGTCACTGAATATAGAATTCATATCAGATAATGTCTCTTTAATAAAGTTCCCAGCTTTTACACAATATCTGTGAAGCTGCTAAAACTTGGACAAAATTTAAAGGCAGTCTGGGCCACAAGCCAGATCGTAGCTTCAAAATATAACTTGGTGAAAACTATTCCCCAGAGAGCACCTTGGAAGGGAACACGTATAAACCCGCACAAGTTAAAATATTTTTTCTTTTCATGCAAATTTGGAAATTTCCATATTCCTCCTTGTTTAGGGGCTGAAAGGTTAGGAGGCAAGTGGATTTGTATTTTTATCCTTTCTGTAAGAAGATTAGCGTGTACTGCCTTTAAAATGCTCGTAATCGTTTTTAATATCCATAGACTCTCATATATGATTGTCTAAGTAATCCAATTGGGAAATTAATTGCTTCATCTTGTAAGTTTCTGAGTACAAGATGTGGAAGAGATATCAGAATGTAATTCTGTTTGATGGTATCTTGAGATAGGCTCACTCTTGGAATTGATTTTTGGGTCCGTAGGCACCAACCGTGATATCCTCTACAGTTGGGGGAGCCCGACCTTGTTGTTTGATGCTATATAGTCACATTTACACTGTGTCTATATTTGGCTTCATAAACTCGTGGAACAAAATTGTAAAGTGAATAAAAAGTCCATAATCAATTATTTTGCCTTCGTGACATGAGAACTGACTTGTCAGATCCTTTTCTCACCAAGTCACCTGTGCTTTCTTGCGGTCATGCATGTATGATTATTTCTTCATCAGCTTATGGAAACCTCACCAGCAACACTCCATACGGGGATCCATGTCAATCTCATCTTGACAGATACAAACAACACAGCACCAGCCACCATATTTGAGCATCCTGCATTATTTTCCCCTGGCTTTGTGCATTTTTTTCTCAACTTACATTCTCTAAAGACGTGGGTACAGTCTTCACGCACTGGACACTTGACTCTAGGGCAGACTAGCTTCATCTTCATGCTTTTGGAGATTAAGCTTCTTTCAAACCCGCTTCCTGTGAACTTCCTCAGCTGTGCCATTTGCATATAATCTCGCCTCTTCAAATCCCCGTAGATCTAAGATCTGACTTGCTTGTTTCTTGGGAATCACAAATTTCTTTGCTGGGTTCTCCAACTTTCTCTAGGTATAAGGGACTTCTGCCCCCGCTCCCCTTTCCACCTCCGCGTACCTAGCTTGCAAGATTGTGACCGAAACTGGTGAAGTTCTGTCCATGCCCAGTAGCCAATGAAGGGCATCATTTCTTGAGCACCTTCTGGGTACCAGACATCGTCCATTCCCTCAGGAAACTCATGGATCCTCCCCACAACTTTGTGAGACGGCTCCTTCTATTTCCCCCATTTTGCCCGAGAGGAAACAGAATTTAAATAGTTTAGTGTGAACTTAAATAGCTTCTCTGGGCCACAAAGCTAGTCCCTGGGCCATAACGCTGGAGCTGGAGCTCACGTGTGCCGGGACCCCAGAGTCGGACTGTGCTCTCTCCCCGGAAGAGACCTGTGATCGGGTGAGCACACAATACATATTTTTAGCTCATCAATCTAATGCCCTTTCTTAAGCGAGGAAGAATTCACTCTCCTAAAGTGCATTGTGACTGCATAATGCAGTCTCCCAGTATATTGTTTAACTGCTCCCTGATCTTTGGATGACTTTATTGTATTACCTACTGTCATTATTACATTCTGAAATTGATTTTGGAACAGTTCAGTCTTTCCTTTGAACTGAATGATAGGATGCTCCGATGTTGCCAAGATCTCCCCATCCCGCGCAGGCATGGAGGGAACTCTCCAAGCTCTTGGGAAGTTTCCTGATCATTTTCACTAGTGACGTCAGGCAACGTGGACCACCACATTTTTTGAACCCTCTCCCTGGGTTGTGGCCCCTTTCCCAGAACGGAGCTGTTGCAGCTGCCTTTGAATGTTTGGATTTCCTTGAGAGCTGGGTGACCACGTCCAAATCTGCCTGAGGGGTGAGATGGTGTGATTTTCCCAGGTTGATGTAGGCATTTCTGGAGGCTCGGGGTGGGGGTGGGGGAGGAGGAAGGTCCGCTGGCTAGGCTGAGGGGCCATGTCCTCTCCAGGCTCTAATTCTTATGTGGGTCTCTCAGGGGGCTTAGTCCAAGCCTCCATCCTTCACAACTTGACCATCCTCGGGTCTCTCTCCGTTTGGACTACGTTGTGTCTCAGTGCTGTGTCTGGCTGGGGGACACTTAGTGGGACTGGGCTCACTGCACCTGGTGGGAGAGTATCAGAGGCCTTTGGATACAGGAGGTGGGGGAGCTGAGTGAGGCACTGGCTGGGTCTCAGGAAGCACGGGCTAGTGGAGGATGAAGACAGGTGTGCGGGTCATCCTAACCTTCTCCTCGTTTCCAAGGTGGAGTCAAAAATGTCTTGTTGGTGGAATTAACCAGATCCCTGTGGGCGTCTCCCTCTCTCTCCATTGGTGTAGTCATGCCTAGTGGGTCCTAATTGTCGTTTTGGAGCAAACTTGGCAATTTGTTGGACCCTGAGCATGGCAGGCAGGGGCGAACCTCTGGGGGTTGTTTTTGTTAGCGATTTCTCTCATGTTCCATTTTCTATGAAACAGATTATTGACTGAAAAGATAATTTATTCCCTCATCCTCTGTCTTAGGACCTCAAGTCAATTTATGCCACGTTAGCCAAACTCGGTGCTGACTGAAAGTGGGATCACACCACACAGGCTGCCCCCAAACATGGGCATGGCGGGGCACCGAGAGTGTCAGCTAATTTAGAAAGAAACGCCTGCCCGTGTGAGGATTTATTTATAAAGTCTATTAGATATTTTACCTTGAGAAACTGCATTTTGGTGAGAAGTGTACCAATGAGAGGAGGTGCCTGGGCAGACCTCACCTGCTCTGGGTTTAGGGCAGGATCTGTGTATTTCTCTGGTGCCGTGTCCGGAGTGAACTCTGTGGTGGGATCATGCCTGTGTCTCCAAGCACTGTGAATGGTTTCAAAGCCTTTCCAGGCCCGTTATTTTGTTTGTTCTCCATAACATCGCCAGACCCTGAGCCCCAGAGAGGTGAACTGACCTGTCTGGGCTCACAGGTGGGAGATGGGGCTAGAATGGGGGTCTCCCCATTGCCGGCCCCGCACTCACGTCTGGAAGGACTGGGTCATGGCCATGCTCATCTGGGGACTCACTATGACACGGTGCGGTTGCCACTGCCGCTGCGCCCAGTGTTAGCGAGAGCCAGGAAGATGGCACCCTGGCAGGCGGCCCGCACTGTTCCCGTGGAGCGCCAGTCACCCTTCCATCGTTTCTGGAGGGCCACCTGCAGATCGCAGGAAGGTTTCTGCAGAGTGAATTGCAGCGGCTCCCTGGGTGGATCCTCAAGGCTCAGGAGGTGAGGAGAAGAGGCCTGTGGGCTCCTGCACTGCCTGCCCCCTTCCTCTGTGTCATGTACCACGCCCACCCTCTTCTGAGCACACGTTGCTTCCCTCCCACAAAGGGCACAGGCTCTCCTTCCCGCGTCTCTGCTCCAGGGCAGGAGGGCTTGTGGCCAAGATCTGGGGCTGCTGAGCTAGCGGGAGTGGGGTGTGGGCGTGGTGAGCAAGTTTGAGAAGAGCTGGTTCAGGGGTGGAGGAGGTACCACTGCTCCGGGCCACGGGCCGTGTTCCAGTGGGAAGGATTGGAGAGCAGGAATGCAGAAGTAAAATACGAATGCAAAATGCAGCACTGGAGAAATTCCCGGGGGCCGCCCTTGCTTAGGATCACGCTAATAGAGGGAGACAAGTGGAGGGACGGCTTCCAAGTATCAGAAATGAGCCCTCAACATCCGGGGCAGTTGAGATCCAGAGGGCGATCCTCAACAGTGGGAAGATGGACCGCGGAACATCATCGCCAAGCTCTCCTTCCAGCCGAAGCTGGCGTCTGCTGCGCGCAGCCCCTTCAAAATGAACAGACCGGGTTCATTCAGGGAGGCAGGCTGCGAAGACAGACTGGCTCCAGGGGCCCGCCACATGGGGGCAGCAGCTCTGAAAAGTCCACACTGCAAGCCACTCTCTGTGGCTGAGACGCTGGCAGACGTAACTTGCCTATTAATAAAGGACGTTTCGAATTTTAAACAATTTAGGGGAGAAATCCTGCTTGAATATTAGTCCAGAGTTTCCGTGTATATTCATATTGAAATTTATCTCTAGAAAATAATCCATAGATAAAGAATAGAAATCACAGCCAGGGTGAAATAACCCTTAGAAGATCACAGTATGTGGTCGATTTTCTGAGTGGATGAAACTGGGTTTCTAGCTTATGCCGGGAGTATTTGAGCTAAATTAAGTCATGAGAGAAGATAATACACTGTACCATCATTTTAAAGTAATTTAATCACAAAAACTAAAAATTTGGAAGAAAACAGATATTTTACTTAATAGAAACCATCTGTACCGTACAGTAGGCAAATTGTATAAAAATGAATAAAACTGTCTCTGGAGGAGAATGGCTCAGACACTGGCTTATATAATGAAGATGTATTTGTGCCTTTTAGCATTTGCATTGTGTATTAGATGAAGTAAATCACACCAGAGTATAAGGGAAACGGTTACAAATTTTATTGCCATCGTATGACAGGTGACAAATGCAGCACTAGAAACAACGCCTATGAGGGGCCCATCCCCAACTCCGAATGGCTCTCCACTTCGGACTGGTCTGCATGGATCAATCGTTACTGAGCGGCGGGTCACTCGGACGTTTTCGTCTAGCTACTGTCGCTTTACTGGCTGGCACCCGCAAGGACCATCTTTTAACTTGTTTAGGCTCCAAGTATGCAATTTGAATTGGCTCCGCCAGGGAAGGAGCT
Organism: Phocoena phocoena; assembly: GCF_963924675.1. Classification (NCBI taxonomy): domain Eukaryota; kingdom Metazoa; phylum Chordata; class Mammalia; order Artiodactyla; family Phocoenidae; genus Phocoena; species Phocoena phocoena. Next base: position 4,224,863 of record NC_089234.1, on the reverse strand, counting down.
AATTTAAACATGTCTGGAGTGGCTTTCGCGCTGGACTTTTTGGCTGGAAGGATGTGGGCGGGTGATCTGAAATCCGTCCCTTTACTCCTGTTGACCTACATCAAAATGCATTTATTTGACAGGAAACTTTTGTTCTCCCGTAACAGGGGCTGGCTCACTCCACTCTGTAGCTGAAGGCACTTGCTCCTAATCTACAAATTAACTAAATAATCACAACTGCTAATTATACAGTATCAGGCCTGGAATACATAGGGCTTGAGTGATAATCAGCTTTTTAAATTAAGTTGGTGACAACCACTATTAGCTGCTGTGATTTAATAATCCCAATAAATGTGCACATTTTAAAAAGGGGCTCTTTGTAATTTTTCCCCAGCATTTGCAACTGAATCTGTTAATGAAAAGAGAACACAACAGTTTTATGTTACAGATGATGCCATAATAGGTAAATAAAGGGGCTCCTCCAGATGCTGTGAACGATGGAGATGCCGTGAACATGAATTGGAGAAGCCGTGAACATGAATTGGAGAAGCCGTGAACATGAATTGGAGATGCCGTGAACGTGAATTGGAGAAGCGGAGCGAAGTCTGAAGTCAGGTTTCTACTTCTGTTTGCTATGATGAATTAAGGCCAGAAAGAGAATCGGATGCCTATCGTATATTCAGCATTTTGGGGCAATAAGGAACAGACCGTTAACAAATACGTAAAGTAAAAACACCTCCCTGAAGATTTAGAATTTGGCAAATTTAGAACAAATGAGATGCAATTTTCTACCTCGTAGGCTCGCCTGGATTTACCTAATGTTATTATAATATATTGGCTCCAATGGGGGACCTGCGTCCCTAGGACTGAGGCACACACCTCAGCGCCAGGTGGGGGGCTCCTTGAGGGGAATTGGCCCTTTTCCCACCCCCCCCCGGGACTCCTGCACCCCAGAGCCCCCTGGGGGGAAGCCACCCCACAGAGCAGCTTCAGTTGCAAGTCCAAAGGGCGTAGGGGGCACTGGAAGTAGAGTGGGTCTGGGGGGGCTCCATCTGGGTCGGCGGGGACCCTCACCCTGCCGGACCCGGGTCCTCCTCCTTCTCTCTCCCCACTGCCGAGAGCACTTTTTTTTCCTAGTGGTCAATTGAAATTTTATGGCTTAGTTATTTAAAAGAGACTATAGAAGAACCAAATGAGGGAAGGATGATGGAAACACTGCCTGTCTTTTAGAATAATTACTCTTGATAGCAATTTGCACTAATTTGCATTAAAAACACCCATTTAACCAATCCGCTGAAAAGGGCGACTTCTTGTGCACCGTTTCCTAAGACCTCGCTGCAAGTCTTCTTTTTCCCTCCAAATATAAATCTAGTTTAGATCGTGGAAGTAGTCCAGGGCAGTGAGGAGATCTCTCAGCGTAGGCCCGGGATCAGGCTTGTTTTAAACTACCTGCGTCAAATTAGAATATTGCATTTCACGGCAAATTGGCCTCATTTCTCGTGAATTGCCCTTTTTATGTGGAGCAACTTTAAAAGCCAGGAGATGAGGGCAAAGGTCAGAGCCAGGATTCCAGGCTCTGTTCTCTCAGCTTGACCCTAGACAAAATCCCTGATCTTCATGTCCTGCGTTGTTTTTCATCAGACAAGAAAATTAGCGAAATATTTTGATCTCTTCACTCTCCAGGGCCTTCACAGTATGTACACATGTATAATGTAAGCGATGTTATTACTAATCCTAAGCTTTGGTGGGGTGTGCCCGCCCCCGTACGATGCCTGCAGACTGACAATGATGGTCTCACTCGTCTCTCAACCCGGGTGGGGGAGGGGGCTCGTGGGCTTGGATGGGTCTGTGTGTCGGTCACGTGACCAAGGAAGCCACGTGGAGACAGTTTCCCCTGCACGTCTCTCTCTCCATACTTGGCTTCCTTCTACTGCACCTGATGTTCTCCTTGTACTTTATTTCAAAAAGAGAGATGAAGGTCCAGTCTGGCTGTAGGTGGCAACCATTTGGACCCTCACTGCCACTCCTTTAGTTTCTTCTTTTCTGCCATTTTTGGGTTCTTATTTTGTTTCGTTCTGTAACTTGAAAACATTTAAATCTAAAACTTGGGAAAAGAGATGAAATTCACAGGAGGTATTATTCTGAGCCTGCTGGCTGCATCTAAGACTTGGTGAGCAGAGGGTTGAGAGCGGTGTCAGGAGGGCACCGGGCTAGAATTCAAGGAGCCGCCAAGTGTCTCATTTTACAGATGGAGAGACTGAGGCCCCAGAGGGGAAGCCAGGTGGAGAGCTTGGGCATTTTTTCCTGTTTTCCTTTATTTGCGTCAGTCCCTAAAGTGCCCATGTTTTCTGCACCCATGATTCAGACACTCTGAATACGGAACAGAGTTTCTGGAATTCGAAGTTATGGCTGAAACCAGCTGAAAGCCAAGTGCAGACTCTTTTGTCCCATCCCTGGCTTTGTTCTTACCCCTCCCTGCTTTCTTCCTTTCCTTCTGCTCTTCCTTCCTTCTTTCCTTTCTTTTTCTCTTTCTTTTCCTCTCACTTTTTCTCTTCCTTTTAAGCTAATGTTCTGATCAGTCTAGTTTCACCTGAAGCTCAGCATGCAGACCTTCCCAGCCTTGAGCCGCGCACAGAGCCATTGCAGGGGTGCCTGGGAACGCAGGCTCTGTGATGAGGGACCGAGGTGGGGTGCATGGCGTGCAGGTGCACAGGGTCGTCCCTGTGCCCTCGCTTCAAGCCAGAGCACCTTCTGGCTGTGAGGCGTCCTGCAGAGGCCAAGAAGGAGGGCTGGGCCAGAGGCAGAAAGAAGGGAAGAAAGGAAGGCTGCTCCTGCCAGAGCCGCTGGAACCGAGCCCTTGCAGTTGCATCTCTCGTGCACTAGATGGCACTCTTAAGCTTTACAAGGAGCCGGGTGCGCGGAGCGTAGATGTGACATCCCAACCTTCCCCGGCGCCTCCTGCCGGAGAGGCTCCTGGAGAGACAGGGAGAGGGGAGGAGAGTTGGAGGCCTCCTGGACATTTCCTGGGGCCCCCAGTGTGTGTGGGGGCCCCCGCTGTCCCCTTGGGCCACCAGGGCTCCCAGAGACCCACAGAGCCGCTGCTGTCAAAGCCAGGAATTGCCAGTGTGGTCCTCGCCGTGGGCTCTCAGGCTTTGTTTCCTGAAAGGGGCAGAAGCGATCAAAAGAGCTGACTCTGAGCCCCAAACACCACCAGACCAGCCAGGAGTAAGGGGCTTCGTTCCGGGATCTGATGGGAGGGTCTGCATTTGCCCACCTGGTGCCGGTTCAACGCTGTGCTGGAGAATGATCCCTCCTAGGGAGGCCTCTGCGTGTCTGGGAAACCTTGCATCCCCTCCAGTGCGTGAGGACGCCTTCCATCTGGAAGGCGTGCCCAGGGCCCTGTGCCCGGGGAGGGGGGAGGGTGCCCTGCTGTACGCAGAGGCTCCCTGGGCCACGATTAGCCACCTGGTTGCCTGTGAGTCCCTGAAGCTGGGCCCAGCCAGGGCCAGGTGGGGATGAGTGACGTACAAGAACTGGGTACGGTGAGCAGACAGCGGGGTCAGATCCTGTGACAACTGTGTGTCTCAGCAACCAAAGCGACGGGAGGAGCCAGGAGAGCTGGGCCAGGGCCACCGCAAGTGGTGTTACGGCTGGGGGGTTAGGGTTAAGGTGAAAGGTCAGGATGCCACGCCTTCATACCAGTCGGCTGCTAGCGAATGGCAATCCACGCAAACTCTTTGGACCTCAGTTCAACCATCTTAAAAGGAGCCTGGGGATCAAATCATGTCTGAGATTTGGGTTGCATGATAAACAATAAATGTCTGAAATTTGGGTCGCACAATAAACGTGAACTAGAACAGATGAGGAAACATCAGAATTCATAGCATGTGACAAGGATAAGCGCTATTTCTGGAAACTTTTTATTTATATATTTTTAATTTTAAAATTTTTATTGATTTTTTTTTTAACTTTTTCCTTTATATTATTATATATCGTTAACAATGCTGTGTTAGTGTCAGGTATGCAGCAAAGTGATGCAGTTATACATATACATATATCCATTCTTTCTCAAATTCTTTTCCCATTTAGGTTGTTACATAGTATTGAAACTTTTATTTAGCGTATCTGTGCACGCACACACACACACACACACACACACACACGAATGTGTGCATATACATAGATGTGTGTAGATCAGACCATGAAGTTAAAGTCTGAGAATCACCAGCCCCGTGCTCTGGAGGCTAACACGGTACAGGGTGCCTGGAACAAGCCAGGGCTTTCCAGTCCCATGCACCTGGCTTCCAAAGTGGTTCTGCCATATATGAGGCACGTGACTCCGCTCCTGTGGCCGCTTCCCGCTCTGAGCCTCGCTGGGCTGAAATCTGTCACTATGCGGAGCCCTGTGTTACTTGGTGCTCTTGAAGTCACGTCCACCTACACACACGGCTTCCTAGGTTGGAACCATTTTAACTTGGTTGGAGACATGCTGGTGGGTCCCGGTGGGGTGCACAGAGGGAGGGGTCTGCCGGATGGAAGGATCCAGAAGGACGGGGGTAACAGTGAAGAGTCCCGGGGTGTCAACAGGCCAGCGAGTTGGCCAAAGAGAAGCCACGGATGGTTGCCAGGCAGGACTGGTCGCGTTCCTTTCTGCTCTGAATGTCAGCTGCGCCCGGACCTGAAAGGTGCAATCGACCCTTTCTGTCGACTCATCACTGATCGGCTTTTGCAAAGGTCTGTGTAATGGTTTGAATAGAGCTGTAGATGTTGTCTCGTGTTTCATAACCTGGCGTCTTAGGACCAGGCTGAGAAGTAGGTAAGGAACCTGCTCAGGCAGAGCTGTGAGTGGAGGTGGCACCTACTTGCCCGTCTGACCGGGCGGCTGAGCCCCTGGGCGCTTATCTGGTGGCTGCAACCTCACCTCTGGCATCCCTGAGCTCGGCCCACCTCCCGAGAGTACCAGCCTTTGCTCCCCGCCTGGGTCACTGTGACAGAGAGACCCACACTGAGGATGCGGAGATCCGTAGTCCAGCTCTGGTCTTTCTACCTGGAATGCCTTGGGCAGATCTGTGCCTCGTGTCTCAGTTTCCTCAACTGAAAAGCAAAGAGGCCATGTGGAATCATCTGTAGGCCCCTTGAGTCTGGCTGGAGCAGAGGTTACTCATCCGTTTTCACATCCCTTGGACTTGGGTCTGAGTGACCCTCCCCCAGATCCAAGTTCCATGGTTCCGAGCTTTACCTTGAATCAGACCCTAATTCCTAACAATTTAATTCATAAAAGCTTTGGTTTGCTGACTAGCATCCTGGCTTGGACTCCCATAGCCCTGTTTCCGATCCAGTGGGAAATTTTTAACCTTCAAGAATGTTTTGCAATTATCTCCCAGGAGTTTTCCTATTAGTTTTATAATCAACTTCACTGGACCAGCTAAGAATTGATATTCAGCCCAAACGCATTCTTGTCAAACTGCATAATTTTACCTCCTGGTTCTATTACTTTGTCCTGTGTTATTATAGGTAATATTTTAACTAGCAGTGCCTTAATTGTGTTTGCAGAACGTTATTTCTACAATATATTGGAAAGAGTTTTACAGGGAAGTGGGAGGAGTGTTCCATAATCCAATATATTTAGGAGGTACAAATCAAATGTATCTGAACTGATTTCATTAGTGCAGACCTTCTCAGAGCCTTATCTATTCAAAGAGTATTGGGTGAGGGGAAGTTCAGAGGCCGGGCTCTGCCAACTCTGCCTCTTCCCTGCTAGGAGTTTGTGGGTCTACAGTCACTGTTGCAACAAGGGGTTGAAGGACATCATCTTTGGGGTCCTTTTCAAGTTCTGCCATTCCTTAATTTTGGTCTGATTCCTTCTTCCTCCTAAACAATCAATTGAGAGGAATTTCTTGGGCTTTTACAATATATAAGATACTCATGGATTATATTTCTTATTTCATATAGCTTATACCCATGTCCTGTGGGAATACCAAATGTATCAGACATGGCCTCTGCCCTAAAAAAAGGCTAAATTCACCTTGGGAAAACAGGAAGTGCCAAAGGTTTCCTGGTGATTCAGGGTCACCTATGTGAAGCTACATGATAGGTAAGAAGTCCAGAGAGAGAAGAACGGTGGTCTGGTCTGGTCAGGGGAGTTGAAAGGGTCAGGTTGGACCTAGGTGGATGTTACAACAAGGCTGTGTTTGGGTAGATGGGGACCACAAGGGAAGAGCCTTGAGTAGAGACCCCCAGGGGCATAGAGACTGGAGCTGTGCATCTGACCTCATTTCATAAGGGAGGGGTGGGGACATTTCTCCCTTACAATGCAAGTGGCATCTCAGTTTTACCTAAGTAGGCTTCCTCTGCCTGGTCCTGGGTTCTCCCTGTCTGCCCACCCTCCCTGCACAGGCTACTCTCTCCTACCTGAGTTGACTTGTTTGTACTTTTCCAAAATAAAAGTAACTCCTATTCGACGGGTGTGTGTAGTGAGATCCTGGTATTTTCCCTTTGCTCTCATGAGTGAGAGGTTTGAGGGGCGTAAGGCAGCCCCAGCATGACTCCTGGTGTGTAAGCTTCTCTCGTCTCCTCCCCTGCTTTGTTCTGAGGTGCCTGCGTGGGGACAGTGGAGCATAGATGTCTGCAGGTGGCTTAGGGAGCCGACGTTAACGGTCGCTCCTCCGTCACATTGCCTTGGAGCTGTCGAAGCCACCTCAGTATAAAGAAAGAATCGGTGACAACTGTCATCTTTGGGACGTAGGTGTTCATGTTGAACAATTCTGTAAATTAATTAACTCATTAATTTTTTCCACAAATACATTTATTTGAGCATCATTCATGTGCTACGCACTAGGGATACAAAGAGAAAAGGCAAAGTCAGAGTCTTTGTTTTTGGGGTGCTCGTGATTAAGGAAGAAAAACACCCAAGATAAACAACCATGACAAACAAATAAATTAAAATACCGTGCAACTGATGTCATACTGAACTGAGCCCCTATGTATTGTGCTCGTGTTCCAAGTACTGAGCTAGGGGCTTTGCATTTTTAATTTTCTTCTTTGATTAAATGCTCACAACAATCCTTTCTGAGCTGGTATAGTTAGTCTGTGGTTTACAGATGCAGAAACTGAGCGACAAGCAGGGTGAAGACCTTGGTCTGTGTGATTCTATGTTGCTTGTTCTCTCAGGCACCAGGATCATGATAGACATGGGAGTGAAGGTCCTGGGCCAGAGAGGAGGGAGAAGTTAACTCTGCCTGGAGACCCAGGGAGGTCTTTAGGGTTAAGGAAACATCTGAGTTGGATTTTGAAGGATGAGTAGGAGTTTTCAAGGCATGAATTTGGAGCAGAGAAGAGAAAAACATTTTTGGAACCCGGGAACAACATGTGCAAAGGTCACAGGTCAGAGAAGAGGGGATTAGGGATCTGTGAGGGGTTAAGTCTATTGGGTGGGATGCTTGGGCGTGGTCACCCTTGTATGTCAGGGGGAGGACTTTGTATAAAATAACAGAAGTTAAGCCAGAAGAGTTAACGTGAATTTCTCTCCTCTTCTCCCCAAATTTACTAAAGCAAAGTGACATAGGTTATGCGGAGGGAGGTGATTTGTTTATCTGGAGGTGCAAGCATGGAGCAAACCATTATTCACTCCGTGAGAGAACTACCTGTGAAACTTTAAATGGTATAAAAGAAGCGCAAGAGTTCCTGCCCCTCCTCACGGCCCACAGCAAACTCCACCATCTGTGGACACATGGCACTTCTTCACTGAGCAGAGCTCTCTCAAAATCCCCATCAGTTCCTCCAAAGTTAAAGATAGAAGTTCCATATGCAGTTCTTTGGGGTCTGTGCCCCAAAGAACTGAAAACAGAAACCAAAACAAGTATCTTTACACAGATTCTTAAAGCAGCACTATTCACAAGACCCAAAAGGTAGAAACAACCCAATGTCCATCCACAGACGAATGGATAAATAACATGTAATATATTGACGCAATGGAATATTATTTGGCCTTAAAAAAGAATGAAGCATTGAAAACATCCCAGACAACAAAAGGCCACATGCTGTGTGATCAGATTTGCATCAGAGATCCAGCACAGGTAAATCCAGGGAGACAGAAAGTAGATTGGTAGCTGCGGGGAGCTAGAGGTGGGGGGAATGGGGAGAGGCTCCTCATGGTACAGTTCTGTTTGGGAATTGGATGGAGGTGATTGTTGTACATCACTGTGAGTGTAATCAATGCCATTGAGTTATGCGTACTTTAAAGTGCTTAATTTTATGTTATGTGAACTTCACAGCAGAAAGAAAAAATCCCGGTCAATGCCGTTCTGGGGTGGGCACTGTTTATCAGCTGGAAAAGGGGGTAGCATGGCCAACAGCCTCCGTGTGGGCCCCGTGGGTGCCTGCATCCCCGAGAGGCCCAGTCCCCCTTCTCACCTCAGAGACCGTTCCCCGGGTCTCCCGGGAGGAAAGGATTCTTCACCATGTAAAGCAGTTATTTCCAAGTGGACCCACTTGACCCTGTAAATCACTTTCTTGAATGAGAGATAGTAAAGGGCAAAAGTTACTCCTTTCCTATTCTTTTAATTGCCTGGATCGATAGGCACAATTGATTTGAATGGAGAAATAGTCTCCAGGTAACATTTAGGAAGAATCACCGAGATGGGCACATCGCGAATGACCCTCTGCTGCTCTCCACGGGGACCGCCTTTGGGGTTCTAGCCAGTGCAGCTGGGCCTACGCTCAGAGTGAGCGAGGCCAGAGATGCACGTCTCCACGTGCTCCTTTGGGCAGGCCCTGGATGCTTCCAGTGGGATGGTGTGGAGTCCGTCAAGAGGGTCGTGCCCTAAAACTTCCCCGGAGGGTGGAGGCTGTGCCCTTCACCTGATGGTCTGGGGCTGGGGAGGAGTCTCTGAGCAGCAGCTGACCCCCTGGAGCCCAGCCGCTGGCCCAGACCTTCTGCTGGGCTTCGTCCCTCAGAAACACCCTTGCGACAGGAGCTGTCTGCTGAGGTCACTTTCTGAGGGACTTTCCTGCCACCGCCCCTGGTGACGCTCCCCTTGGAGGGGACGGCAAACCTCGCCTTTGGGTCTCTGTTGTGGGCATCAGATTGCGGGCTGTGAGGCAGGGACAGTGCACCACGCGCGGACCAGCGCACGGCCGTGACTCCCTGCCTGCCTGAGCCTTTCTGAAACTATTGGGAGGAACAGCTGGCTCAGAAGAGAAGCCAGTTTCCAGCCCAGTTCTTGGGGAGTGATGTTGCAGGGAGAAAGAAATTCTGTGGACACAATATCCTGCGTTCATTGGACAGTTCATCAATAAGATTGGGGGACAGGACTGATCTTTTACTTATAATGCAGAGCATTGAATGGATGGCACAAGTGCTTTTAAAAGGGGCCCACGGAGCACTCTGAAAATATTAATTAGTGTGTTGAAGCATTCTGCATAGCATTTCATAGTGAAACTGCTCCAGGGGGTTGCTTGGGATGAATTATTAATAAGAATCCGTCTCCATCCTGTGCTTCCTTCCCACCCTGATTTTGTGGGTGTGGGTGTGGGTGTCTGTTCTATTCATTTACTGCTCATGTCATGCAAGTGGGAAGATTGGGGTGGCCCATGTTGGGGGCCCACGTGTCTGGAAAAGAAGACATACCCCAAACACCAAGAACACACCATGCAGGAGAAAGGCAGTGCTGTACATGACGGTACTGGCTTTGGTGCTTTATATTCCAACTGGAAACCAAATGGGTATGACTTTTGGGGGTGAGTTTAAGGTTTCCTAAAGATTCAAGGCTCAGAAAGCAGCAGCTTCTCAGAATCAGAGAAAATCCGGGGGCTTCCTTCTGTAGCCCTCTGACCCCCACTTGGCCTACATCACTGGTGGGAGGAACCACCATTCCCTTTTCAACAGACCTTAACTGTGTTTACCGAGCAACCTCAAGGGTTCACGGAAGCTCACCAAAATACAACATCCCCTAAACAGGTTAGCGATCGGATTCCAAGCTGAGAGTGAAGCCTACTTTCTTCCTGTTCTCAGAAGCATAGATTTGGAGAAATATAAACATATTAGCAGGGGCATTTTGCTTTAAAATTTTAAACTAATTCAATCAAGGATCATAGAAATACTTATAGTTCTGCAAAACTGAGCAATGTGGACAGGGGGGTTAATCTAGTTATTCTGAGCGTTCCTTACCTTGGAGGGAAGCCAGAGATGCGTTCGCAGGAATGCCTTAGACGGTCCCCAGTTTGTCTTCTTTTGTTCCTCCTTGCCTGCCCCCCGCCCATTTCACACTTCACACTTTTGGATTCCATATCTTTTTTCTTTCAAAAATATGTGCAGATATCTTCGCTTGCTGGAAAACAGTCCAAAACTACATCTGTAAATCATGGAGATTTTTGACCTGATGGCCATGTTAGACAATGAGATGAAATGGTGAATTTTCCACTTTAATTTTATTAGTGTTCTCTGGTCTCAGGGTATAAAAGACATGGCCCTTGCAGTTTAAAAATGAATTAGTCGACTGGACTTCTTTGTTCAATACGTTTGACAGGGATAACTCTGGTCTGCTGGGCCATACATATGTGTATTCCCCGCCTCCCACGAAAGTTTGAGGTGTCATATTGGACTCCTTTGTTTAACCCTACAGGGAAAACCACCAACCATGGGCTTAACTGGAATTTTCGTGTTGACGACTTCCTGCTATTATGATGGGAGCTGATCATTAGCAGTTGACTGTGCTTTGGCAATGGGGACAGGGAACAGATAGCCGTGTGAGTCTTTGGAGCGGCAACGACAATGCCTCTGCTTTTTATGAAGCGAAGAGGGGACATCATTTCCCAAGGAAACCCTCCTCGCACTGTGGATGTTATGGAGCACGTTCTCTGGAGCGGGTTCTGTAGCCAACTGATTAATATTTTAAACATGTAGATGACCTCCAGGCCTTCTGAGGCCAATTTCTCTCTCGCCATCTTTCTTTGTCCATGTCTTTCCTTCTTGGGGAAAATAAAAAAAAGAGAGAGAGAGAGAGAGAGACTTCCCAACTAAAGATCTCTCTAAAATTTTACATCCCTGGTGCGATATTATTATTTTATTCACTTGGTTTCATCAGAATTAAGCCCAGATTGAAAAGAGAAAAATCAGCTCTGCCAACAAGGAGAGCAATGCCTAACCTCCTCCCTTTGGTGACCCTTGATAAGGGTTCTGCTTTTCGGACAGCGTGACACGGCTGGCCCGTGGGCAGAACCTGCTGTCTGTCTCGGGTGCAAGATGAACGCAGAACCGGAAAGGGAAAGGAAATGAACCCGGAGATTCTGTGGCTGTGTTACCACCTCCAAGGACAAAGAAATTTGCAGTGAGCAGTTTGTGTGTGTGTGTGTGTGTGTGTGTGTGTGTGTGTGTGTCAGAGGGGCCTCCTAGAAATTGCAAAGTTTTATTTTTATTTATTGTTTGGTGATGATTTAAACACCTTATGGTGCCAAAGCATAAGCAGAAAGAAGCCTGTGTTTGGCTTTTATCAGCTAAGAGAATTAAGGTTATTTTTTCCCTTGACTTTTTTTTTTTAGCAGCCCCAGTGCCTTGGCCGGATTCCAGTTCAGGTAATTACATTCTGTCTTTCTAAATTCCCTTGTAACTCCAATTGGGCAAAAGCTGCTCTTCACTCCCCTCCTAAAAGCTGATATGTGGGGTGCCTGGCACCGAACGGGGTGGCGTTCCAATAGTGGGTCCCAAGGTGTTCCGCTGGAAATGCGTTTTGAGAGGCTTCAGCGTGCGGAGCTCGTGTGCAAATGGAAGGAGTATTATTTATGGCTCTTTTCCGTCAGCAGCTGCTAACCCAAAACTCTCTCTGAATGACATTTTAAATATGAAGGCCGGGGTCATTAGGACGATTAGATACAAGGTCCGTTTTGCTCACCTCTAGAATTATTGGGTGACTGAAACCGGGGTGGGAAGTGAAGAAAGGAAAACACGTCTTATCACGGGAAATGCTTTCTGTGTTCCATTTTCCACAAAATGGCTCTTTTTTGTTGTTGTTGTTATTTGCTTTTACTTATTTTTTGCTATCTCCTGATGAAAATTAAGGGGGATTATTGGGCCCTTTTGTTTTTGTTTTTATTTTTTAGGGAGGAATGGAAATGGAGGTGTTTTCCGTTTGTAGGAACAAAATGATATCGCTTTTTAAAAAAAGTCTGAGGTTCAATTCATTTAATTTTTCAAATATTTATCGAGTACCTGCCATGTACCGGGCCCTGCCAAAGGGCTCTTTTGGACACATAAGCACTTACTGTTTTTAACCTTTTCATTAATATTTATCTTAATTATGGACACCAATGTGTTTTTCAAAAACAATGAAAGTAATTCCGTTAAAAGAGCATCTGTAGGGGTGACCAAAGTATGAAATGACCTGCTTGTGTTTATGTGATTGTAATGACGCCCTCTGTAGACAGCTGATTTCGGCGAAGGTATATTTCCCAAGACGGACACAAGTCTTTGCCACAAACCAGAATTTAGAATGTGTCCTGAAAGGTACAAAAGAAAATCTGATGTATGAAAACCATTTTCATTTTAAAGATAAACATAAGAGTAAAGGGATTGTTTTTCTAGTTGACATTAGAGATTCAGGAACCTGCTGCCATGGGCCTTTTGTCAATTCTGTTTGTGTCATAATTCCTACAAAACAAGGATGTGAAGGTTTAACAGACTGCATTTCTGACAGAGGTGGGTTTGATGCTCTGGGCATGCATCTCGGCTGGCCGTCCTAGTCTGGGGTCTTTCCACAAACCTAGAAGTAGACAGATCTCCCCAGTACTTTACATTTTTATTTCTGTTAGCTTTAATTTTCCCAACCCTTCGTCCTTCCGCGACTAAGTGCCATAAATCAATGGCCCCGTGCATTTATGTGGAGCAAGCAAAGCCACTCTGAGGGGCCTGACGAGCACATCTGATGTTAGGTCTTATCACCCTGTGTTTAGATAATAATTCCTTTTTGCCCCTGTAACCCTTTCTTTACAAAGCATTGGGTGCAGGCAGATATTAAACAACTCAGCCCAACCCTGCAATCTCCTCTGGGCTTGTAACTCTAGTGAATTGCGTTTTTTCCTAATTACAGGAAAAACAGCAAATCGGCAAACATCAGGAAGCGGGTACACCCCCTCTGATTTACAAGGAAGAGTGCAGGGTGACTCTATAGCTCAGGAATTCAGTGAAATAAATTTATGGTTAGAAAAATTCATGTTCTTAATGTGATGAAGGTCCTTTAACTTTTAACACGTTTCTCTAGTTAAGCTGAACAGGGTTCTCTCGGAAATGGCTGTCTACAGCTGCTGCAAATTGATTTATCTGCAGATAATAGTCAGAGCTGCAGACCAAATTGTTGGAAAGACCCAGTTCTTTAACTTTGGTGTTTGGGGCTGTCTGTATACTGTTTATGCATATTCCCTTTGTGTACATGAGCAGAGATTTTCGGTGGCCTAACTTTTCTGGGCAATCAGGATAATTTCTCTCCAGCCCAGAGGGTCTGCACTGCTGAGAATCTCTGCACACGGTCGCCCCGCTGGGATTTGCAGCCCACATCAGCCCCTTCCTTGGCAGTTGGGAAATTCCTTGAAGAATCAAGTGATCTATGTGAGAAAGATCCCGTAGACATCACGTACACATCACTGTGTACAGCAATACTAATTTGTCTTTTGAAAATTATATTTTGAGGAGCTGCTGAAATCATTTGCATTGCGGGAGTGATGAAATTTCCTCCATTTAAGATGTTTTCTTGGAAAAACAGATGCATTGCCCCAAGCCTGACATTGTCCTGGCTTTGCTGGGGCCTCCCCTCCATCTCCAGAGGGAGCACAGCCAGACACCTATTACTGGAGAGACCTATGACTTCACTCAGTGAACATTTCCTGAGCACCTACTATGTGCAGAGCCGTGTGTCAGGTCCTGGAGACAGGGGTGCATGAGACAGACACCACCTCACCCCCTTGGGATTTACAATCGATTGAGACATAGAAAATGGAGCGAGCAAAGGGATGCCTGCATAAAGAAATGCCAGTAGTGTAGGCACACCGAAAGGAAAAATACAAGGCGTCATGAGAGAGAATATGGGGTCTCCTGCTGTAGGCGGGCTCTGGGAAGGGGTGACTGGGAAGCAGAGATATTGAGCCCCTGGCCCTCTCTGCTAAGTTCCCAGGTGCATCCCTCGCTTCTCGACAGCAGAAAGGATCGTGGGGAGGCACTATGGACAGGGGGACGGATCACAGGCTGGTCATGGCACAAGGCTCATGGGGTTCAGCCCAACCCTGAAGTCCATTCCCCGTCCCAGGCCACCGTGTGTCAGTGATGTCCCTGGAGGGGACTGGTCACCTCCAGCTGTGTACTGTTTAGGGGGCCCCAGGCTTTGTGCTGGACTGTCCCTGCCCCCAGGGTCCCCAGAGCACGATGTTGTCTCTTCTCTCTGATTTGTACACTTGGGGTCAGGACTGTCCTCTTCCTGTCTGTGTGCACCTGCCGGAGCGCCCACCCCCAACCCAGCTCTGCTCTGAACAAAGGAAGACCTAGCGCTCTAGCCCCTGAAACCCAGATCTGATTTTTCACTTTTCCATAGATGTCTGGGTCTGACCTTTTTGTGGGTAGTTGAGGATGGGGGCACAGAAGACTAAGACATTTTCACCTTTTTCATGGCTTTTCTCCTGGAGAAAATACTCGCTGTATATTCATTTGCTTTGAAAAGATAACTGAATAAAAATAACTGAAAACAATGTATACCTATGTGCAGTACGGATGTTAACTGGACTTACTGTGGTGGTCATTCTGCAGTATATACAGATACGCAGTCAGTATGTTGTACACCTGAAACTAATGTAATGCTACATGTCAATTACATCTCAATAAACAAAAAACAACCCCCTTGAGTTTTATGACATTTTTCTGTTGCTTATGATAAAATTAAGAAGTAAAAAATTAAGATAAACTCAAGAGACAAACAGACATACAAGAATTACAAATACCTTGGAATAAGGCGAAACTATCATGAGTGAGTCTTAAATCCTTACCCCTGCCTCCCCGCCTCCTTTCCTCCCCTCCTTCTCACCAAGCATCTGTTGAGTACCTCCCTGATCCTGCTGAGACGCTGCCAGGCCCTGGTGATGCTGCGATGAAGGAGATGTGGTCCCTCTGTCTTCATGAAGCACAGCCTGGCTCATGAGACAGCTATGCACACATCAGCCTCTGGGAGAAACCTCGCTGACACACACCTGTGCACAGGTGAGCCACTGGTGAAACTTTCTTTGCGAGCAGAGGAAAGGGCGACTGGAAACATCTGGGAAGCCTCCCCAGCAGGGGTAGTATCTGATTTAGGCCTTGAAGACTGAGTGGGGTTTTTCTAGAAGGAGCCCCTGGGGAAGGGCACTCAACAGCAAAGGCAGCGCTATGGATGTACGCAAAGGAAGGACCGTGCCGGGGATGGTGGGAATGGAAAACCATCTGCCTGGGACTCCCAGGGTGACCTGCTGAGCAGCCCATATTGTTGAACCTTTCTGGAACCTTTCCAGAACCTTCAACACTTAGCAGTCCTTTGTACCATCCAAGGGGCCTGCTTCTTCTGTTGTCTTGATGAAAACTCTAGAAGTAAATGCCGGAGCACTTCAGGGTCTTGTTCACAAAGTGACCATGACCCTAGGAGAAGGCATGGATGCCTTGGAGTAAGCGGCCCTGGGGGGATCTGTCACCACCGCCAGGTAAGGGTGGGTGTCCCTGGACCGGGTGCACCTGAGTCAGGCCTGTGGTCGGTAGAGAGTCACTGTGGGGATCAGTCACTCAGTCGACAGAGGTCTGTGTGGCCTCGTATGACAGTCAGGAGGGCACGATCATCCTGTCGTCTTGAGCAAATTTGTGCCTAAAAGAGAAAACACTGAACCCTTCACTAATGTTTGCTCTGCTTTTTATTATTCAGTGTATTTAGCTTGGGCTTTTCAGGGAGAACTGTGAAAGAATTTGCTTGACGTCCAAGAAAAAATTATTTCCACCTTAGTTAACCTTTATACCCAAACTCATGTGAATTCCTGTTTCTTTGAGAAATTGAAATGTTTTTCATTCTTCTTTCTTCCTTCATGTTTAGAGGTTCATTCTTGGATGCAAACCTAATATGCTGGAGACCTATCCATGGTGCCCATCTGAAGCCTCTTATTTGTTGGAAGCATTTATTTCTTTATCCAGAAATTTTTCATTGAGGCTTAGGATGTGCTAAGTAAACAGGGCACCTAGTCCCTGTCTTCATGGAGCTGACAGTCTAGGGGGGAGAGTGAGAAAGTCCCACACATCACTGCAGTAAGACATGATGTAACTAACAAGAATGGTTGAGCCGGAGATAGTTCCGGCTGGGAGCTTGGGGCAGGGGCTCTAAGAGTGATGCTTATGGAATGTATACAGCATCAAGAGGCAGAGAAAGGAGGACAAATAGCATTTCTGGCAGAGGCCATGGGGCAGAGGCAGGGAAAGGTGCAGAGCTGGACTGAATCTAGCATGGCCAAGGTCAGGCTAGGAGGCTGATTTCCAGATAAGGCTCAAAAGATGGCTTTGGCCCGGTTGGGAGGGCCCCAGTGCCATGCTGGGGACATGGCCCTATTTATGTAACCATACTTTATATGTCCCCAGGACTGGAGAAGAAAAGTAAGAGGTAGGAGACAGGGAGCCATCAGGGCTCTGAGAAAAGGGTTACAGGAGGGATCTTTGGTTTAGGGACACGATTGACATAAAAAGAGAAAAGGGACAAAAATGGGCCAAGGAGTCTCTTTACTCACGCACACATTCAGAGAAGCGAAAGGTCCGTGAGCTAGGCTTCCAAACCACAACCAGCTCTGCTCATCGCTGCCTGGTGCTCACACCGTAGGCAGGCAGCCGTCTAGCCACTCCTCCCTAGATGGCTGTAGACCACCTACTGTGCACAGATACAGCGGTTGCAGAGATGCAAGGTCCACTTGCTGCAGCGGGAGCTTGCAGGCCAGTGAAGGAGGTCCACGGTGGTGCGTAGTTCAAGGGCCGGTGGGCCAGGTGCCAGGGCAGCACCGTGATGGCGAGATGCACAGGTGTGTGCAAGATGAGGGTTTGGGCCTTTCTTTCAAGAAAGGGGCAGGACATGGATTGGCTGAGAGAGGACAGGAGGCCCTTTAGGACGGGGGAGCCTCTGACTGTGCTCTTCTCAAATAAGGGTTCATATGGGGGGACAATAAAGACAGGTTTTGGGGGGTAGCCACGTGTGGGGCCTTGAAAACCAGTGCTAGACTCTGGCTAGGAAGTCACCACAGGCATCTGAGCCGCACAGGGGTCTGGGGAAAGGAGACATGGGAAGACATGGGGCCCAGAAGCCTCTCTGCCTGTGGGCGGCTCCCATCCTGGGCTGGGGGGACAGAACCCCTTGGGAACAGTCATGTCCTGCTTTGGGATTTTGCCCTTTGATGACAGGACCTGCTGATGGCACTGGGCTTTTCTGCCCGTTGGCCTGGACAAGCGGGGGGTGGGCTTCTCCTCTCAGGAGCCCACGGAGCAGTGGGAGGCTTGTTTGTGCCTTCTGGTGTGTGCTGGGGTGGCCCGAAGGGGAGCTGGCTGTCTCCCAGGTCTGCTGGCCCCAGAGGGGCCCAGTCTGGTTTGGGTCATTCGTCATTTCCTAGGCATTTGCTCTTGGCTGAGCCCATGCAAGCACTGGGGAGTCAGCAACAAGGAGACCTGCCTGGGACGCAGGGACTCCCAACCTGGCAGGACACAGAGCTGAGCAGAGGTAGCCAGGACCATAGGAGTGGGGATGCTGCACCATGGTGCTTGGCTAGGGGGGCACCTCAGTGTCCCTGCTTTGTCCTGAAGATGAGGGCTGGGCCCCAGGGCCACCCTCTCATGGGTTTGCTAAAGCAGCCCTTGGCACCTAGACTAGGGTTGGCAGACCTGAACAACCATGAGATCGAGTGAATGGGTGTCCCCAATCTTTCTGATGGGCTTCCTGAAAGGAGCTCCGGGCAGGTGACTCCTGAGGGGCACAGACAGCTGCTCGTGTAGCTTGGGCAGGTCACCCAATGTCTCTGGGCCAGGAACAGGGTCCCATGGAGGAGCAAGCACCCGTCCATCTCTAGGAACCAACACGGGGTAACAGCGACCAAGACAGGCATCTGTCCCTTCCTCTTCCGTAGCACTCAGAGGAACCCCTGCCAGGGCAGGGGACAGGATGGTGGCTGTGCAGGGCCGCCAGGGACAGGCAGGGAAGCCTGAGGGACACCAGCCTCCTGGCCGTCCTCTAGAGTTTCTGGGCTGTCTCCTGTTCCAGCGGTTTTGGAGAAGAGACAACAGAGAAGAAAACGTGAAGCCATGGGGAGCGGTGGTCAGAAACCTCAGAGACATCAAAACAGTCAGAATTTACCCAGGAAAAGAGATGGCATTGGACTGACCTTTGAGTCTGGACAAGATAAATAATTACCTAGGAAGGCTTGCAACAAAAGCAGCCTGGAAGAAATAAAAGCAAGAAGGGACAGCTCGACTGGTCAGGATCCCTCTCAAGAGCATGTCCTCCCCAGGCTGAATGACATTCACAGTGTATTTTAAGAGCTGTACGTACTGGGAGAGGTTAAATCAATAGACTCAGCCTACTGTGCTGACTGTGGTCCCCAAGACTGGGAAGTATTTGAAATATTCCCCAACTACAAGAGTGGAGAAAACACGAATAAAGAGAAGACCTTATGGGACAGTCTTCCAAGTGAACGACCCCGTGGTTTGGTCTTGTGAGCTAGTCAGTTTTTCAAAGTATTCTGAATTTGCTGAATCCCTTAAGTTTACTATTATTTATTACCAGGTCGCAGCATAACGAATGTCTACCTCCTGGACACTTGGGGGTCATCAAATCTGTTCGGCAGGATTTTAGGACACCGGTAGCATTGTCCGTCCAAACGCAGACAACGAGGAAGCATCCATCTCTCATTGATCATGATTTCTGAACTAACCGATAGAGAGCTCTAATCTTGGTGTAAGAATTGAATTGGTTTTGAAAATACCAAATATTACCAGGCAACTCCAGCGCGGGTATAACCGCGGTGCGCAGTTTGTAAACATGCTGCTGAAACGATACACTTTTAATGAAAGAAACGTTTGGCACTTAGGGCGTGTGCCGGGTGGCTATTTACGCAGGAAAAAAGGAACGATATTCTTTTTGCATTGGTGTTTTCACTGCTTTGCCAAACTGTGCGCCCCTTCTGGGAAGGGCGAGTTAATTTCCAAGCTCTGCCCACACTTTCCCTCCATCCAGCCACCTCCTCTCCCCTGACCGTGTTTCCTGGAATGTGGGTGACCTGGGGACGCCGTGGCCACAGCGCCCCAGGGTCAGCGGAGGAAATTACAGTTGGAGCGCATCTCAATCAAGGCCTCTTGAGAGCGCTCCGGCCTCCCTTGGTCTTAAGAGGAGGCTGCCTCCTGGGCCGACGCTGGGCTCTCCAGACTTATGCTAAGTAGCTCCCACTCATCCGTGTAAACACGGGCGTCCTGGCGTTTCCGACAGGCCTTATGTAAAGTGATAAATTGCCCCTAGAAAGGCTCGACCAGCACGTGGGCCTTAATTGTCTCCTGGCACCAGGGGTCCGTAGAGCCCCTGAAGATGAGTTTGTGGCTCCTGCGGACCATCCGGGGACCCTCAGCCCTACTTGCCCCCGTCCCACTCCCGCTAAGGCCACGGAGGGTGCACCCCGGGCGCGCCCCTGGGGATGCCCGGCGGCCTAGCAGCCACCCCTACCCCCCAACACCCCACACCCGGAGCCTGCAGCGCGCTCCAGCCCGCCTTTGCCATCGTCGTCGCCATCGCCGTCGGGGGCAGGGAGCGCGCGCTTCCATCGATTAATTAGAAGCCGGAGTCGGTGGAGCCCCCGCCCACCGGCCCGCGCTCCGCCTGCCAGGGGCGCCCTCCCCGCAGCCCGCCGGCCCTTTGATCGCCCGCGGCCCGCAGCCCACGCGGCGGCGGGCAGGTGGCGGCAGCTGGGCGCAGCGCGCCCCAGCGCTTGGGTCCCCGGGCCGCGGCGAGCTCCCTGCCAAGCCGCACATCAAGGCCCGGCCGGCCGGCGGGCGCCTTCATTAGCAGCCTGAAATTATAATATTATGTTAAAGAACAAAGCTGCTCCCCGGAAAAATATGTGCTGCATATCTGACAAAGATAAATTGGATTATTCAAAATATTCTTGATGAAATGTTACATTTTGCAACTAATTATCAATCTGTTTTATCTGCAGACCAGCTGGGCATTTTTGTGTATGCAAGACCTGCCTTTCCAATGATCTTAAGATGTCACTGTAGCGTTTACATCTTTTATTTCAAGATTTAAATAACTAGGAAGTAGCTGATGTAATTCACTGCTGAGAAGAAAGGCCAGCTTCTCCGTTCCTTTCCAGAGTATCTCCTCCTAATGAACTGCTTTGGACTGTGTGTAATGAGGCTTTATTCAAATAATGTTTAAGGAAGCCTCTGTCAGTGTAATTTCTAAAAAAACGGGACGAATGTTTAATACATTTGAAACATCTCTATTCATAGGATATTAGCTCATGCAAGCACACGATAGCACTTGTCAATGAGACATCCGTGTTGCTCTTTTCAGCTGAACTCGGCCTGGCCAAGCCCTCTGATACCCTCCACAAATCCGAGGCCTTGGCCCGCCTGTTTATGTGGCATTTTCTAGAGCTGCGATGTTTAAGATACTCTGGGCTGATATAAATCCTCACCATTAGGAAGATTCAGCGTTCTGCTCTTGTCTACCCATCAAAATCCCTCCCCTGTTCTCATCTGTCTGGGGGATTGTGTCAATGTAGTTTTCTTGTTGTTTTGTGAGCATTTTATGGTTGGAGGCAACTGAAAACCAGAATCTGACAGATTCTAGGCCCTTCACACTTTCCTGGAGGGTAGAGAGTGGCTAGAAGATGCACTTCATCTATATGCTTAGCCCTCTTGCTTGGCTGAATGCACTTTCCATCCAGACTGAGGAGAAAGGCTAGAAGCTGTTGCGTACAAACACTCAGAAGTGCTTTCCAACCTGCTCTGGTCTTTCTTTTGTTACAGCTCAGAGAGAAATATGAGAATATTCTCTTTGTGGAGCAATCTTCACTTCTTCAGTCTCAATACTCTTTTTTTATATGTATAAATTTATTTTTGGCTGCATTGGGTCTTCGTTGCTGCGCGCAGGTTTCCTCTGGTTGCGGCGAGCGGGGCCCCTACTCTTCGTTGTGGTGCGTGGGCTTCTCATTGTGGTGGCTACTCTTTGTTGCAGAGCACGGGCTCTAGGCGCACGGGCTTCAGTAGTTGTGGCACGTGAGCTCAGTAGTTGTGGCGCACGGGCTTAGTTGCTTCGCGGCATGTGGGATCTTCCGGGGCTAGGGCTCGAACCCGTGTCCCCTGCATTGGCAGGCGGATTCCCAACGACTGCGTCACCAGGGAAGTCCCTCAATAGACACTCTTGACAGCCGGAGATGGAGAAGGCAAGGCTGGGCTTCGTTCTCATTGCATAGATGAGAACACAGAGGCACAAGGGAGGGAGGGGATGATGTGATTTGCTCAAAGATACCCTGAGAGCTGCGGTGGAGGCGGGGTTGCCAGCCTTTCCGCGCTCTGTGCTCAAGCTCCAAGCGCTCCACTTAGACGGATGAAAGATGAACTTGTAGCTGTTGGGAGGAACATGTGGGAAGCTTCAGGCTGCGGATTTCCCTTCTCAGTTGAGAGGTCTTCAAAGTGGTTATGAGGGAGCATGCCAAGGAAAATCAAGCAGCCATTTTCCCACTAAAAGTGACAGAACATACATCCTTCTTGCTTTTCTAATTGATTTCATTCTGACCGCCTTTCCATAAAATTATCCCCAGACAGGTTCTCAGAGCTGTCACTAAGTCATTTGAAATTTTGCATGAAGCACAGTTATGTGTGCGTTTCTCTATCTATCTATAGAACTCCTTTACCCCTTATTTGGCTTGGTTAGACAATGTCTTTTGTTCAGATTCCAAAAGAAAATTATACCTGATCTACTTTCTGCCTGATTTGACTCCGGGTCTTTCTATTTCGACATTCCTGTATTAATGGTCAAATTACAGCGCTCAGAGCACAGAGATCTCAAAGAAACACTGACTGGGCCATCCTAAGACTGCTCCTTGGTGAGTCTCATCTTTTCTTTTTCTTTTCTTTTTAAAAGTTTTTTAGCTTCTTTTTTCATGGCAAATTAATTAATTTTTATTGGAGTCTAGTTGATTTACAATGTTGTGTTAGTTTCCGCTGTACAGCAAAGTGAATCAGTTGTACATATACATCCATCCTCTCTCTTTTAGACTCTTTCCCATATAGGTCATTACAGAGTACTGGGTAGAGTTCCCTGTGCTACACAGCAGGTCCTTGTTGCTTATCTATTTTATATACAGTAGTGTGTATATGTCAATCCCAATCTCCCAATTTATCCCTCCCCCACTTGCCCCCTTGGTAACCATTTAATACATGGTTTCTACATCTGTGACTCTATTTCCGTTTTGTAAATAAGTCCATGTGTACCATTTTTTTAGAATCCACATATAAGCGATATCCTATGGTACTTGTCTTTCTCTGTCTGACATACTTCACTCAGTATGACCATCTCTAGGTCCATCCATGTTGCTGCAAATGGCATCATCTTGTTTTTTCAAAACACTTGTTTCCTGCCTAATGCTCCTTTTGTGGGAGTCCACGTTGTGCCAGATGTGAAGGTGAAGGGGTCCCTTCACCCCACTGGCCATTGTCTTTTCCCACATAGCCTCCTGGGTCTTTTGCCCAGAGTGATTTTGGGGCTGTCATCGCATGATATCAAGAAAAAAAACAAATCCCCAAACCCTCTGAATGGAGAGTGAAATCTCTCTGTCACAGAGATAACTATTTATAGGGTACCAAATGTTGGGTGCTGTGTTTTTGGCTAAAATAATTTCTAATTATTATTTATATTTTGGAAGACATAAAACGGTTTTTATTTTCTCTTCTATAGAAGAGTTATTGTGTGTGTGTGCAAATTATTTAACCATCTTCACAGTACATGGTACAAAAACATGTTGGAACTCTCCTGAAAGAGTGTGCTGTGCTTTCTTTGTTCTCATCAGTGGGTGGTGAGTGTGGCTGGGACCACAGTGGTGCTCTGCAGAATTCTTTAACGTGTCTAGAGCAGGGATCGAACCTTTTCAGTAAAGGGCCAGAGGATTAGTGTTCTAGGTCTGCAGGCCATCCTGTTTCTGCCGCTGTGACTCTAAAGCTGCTGTAGGCTACGTAAGTCAACAAGCGTGGCCGTGTTGACTTTTATTTATGGGCACTGAAATTTGAATTTCAGATCATTTTCATATGTCACGAAATATTATTCTTCTTTTGATTTTTTCCAACCGTTTACAAATATAATAACCATTCTTAGTTTGTGGACTGCATAAAAGCAGACAGTGCCCAGATGTGGTCCGCAGGCTTCGGAGTGTAACGTAGACCTTTCCAGCTGCTCTAACTCCCTTGCTGCTCTGGTAGGCGCGCATCATAGGAATGCCTTTTTTACCCATTTGTATCTGCTTACATAATATTAGGCTCTCTATTAGCCCCTCTCCCGGTTTTATTGAGATACATTGTAATTGACATTTAATATTGCATAAATTTGAGGTAATGACGGGATTCCGTATATATTGCAAATCGATCACCACAGTAAGTCTAGCTACCATACTTCACTGCACAGAGTTACAAGCTTTTTTTTCTCGTGGTGAGAACTTTTACCGTCTCTTCTCTCACTCAAAGGGAGGGGATTATATAAGGTCATCTGTTAGGATGATTCCATGTAGAGGTTGAATTTCTATGGTTTCAGCTAGCGGGAAAACTCTAAAAAGTCAGATGGTTAAATGAATTCTGGATCTAAACTAAGGAATGAAAGTGATTTGGGCCAACCTCTCTGCGCATCTGCTGACAAGGACTGCGATTAGACGGGGTGGGGGGGGGTGGGAGGGGAGGGTGAGGCAGAGGAGAGGTGAAAGGGAAGTAGCAGCAGAGGGGAAGTGGGGAGGGTCCTCCTGAAGACTGTCCAGGCCTAGGAGTTAAGGAACAGACTGCGTGCTGCCAGCCCTTCGGAAGCATCTCTTAACCCCAAGTTTTCCTACAAAATCGCACACTCATACTTATCCATTCCACAGATCTGTACTGAACACCTACTATGTGCCAGGTCAGTGCCAGACAGCCTGGTGGGGCAGCTCCCCGTGGCTGCCATCACAGATCAGCAGAAACTCAGATGATCTGTTCCACATCTCTCTCTGAGTGTCTGGTGCTGCTGGCGTTCCTTGGCTTGCAGCTGCATCGCTCCAATCTCTGTCTCCGTCTTTACATGGTACTCTCCCTGCATGTGCCTCTGTGTCCAAATTCTCCTCTTCTTATGAGGAAATCAGTCATTGGATCAGGGCCCAGCCTACTTCTGTATGACCTCATCTTAACCTCATGACATCTGCAAAGACTCCGTTTCCAAAAGAGGTCACATTCACAGGTACCAGGTGACTTGAACATCTTTTTCGGTGACACAGTTCAACCCACACGAGACAGAAAGCTGAGTAAATAGACGTGAGAATTGGGACCCAGGTGCTAGCTGTTCCTTCACCGTGTGGCTGCGGTGGCCTAGGGTTGTCCCTGATGTTTCCTCGCAGCAAAACCCATTTGTGGCATTTACCGCTGCTGCAGGGTCTCCAGAAGGATCCGTCCCCACACAATCCCTAGTGAAATCATACACAGGTTAGTAAAGATCTCTTCGGGGGTTTGCCTTGCTCACTCGGGGAACAGCTTCACAGGCCCCAAGGCCCTTCCTGCCGCACTGTCCATGGGGCTCTTTTCTGGGCCCTCCTCCAGGTAGCTGCCCCTCCTGTTCTTTGGGATTTCTCTTGGGAATTAGGATTCCGCGATCCTTAATCAGCTCAGGCCCGATTCCTGTCCCCAAAGCTTGCAGACACCACCCAGCCTTCAGCAGAAGGAAGGGTCCTCCGGTGCCTGGACCCCATCCTCACGCACAGCTTTGCGTCCCTCTGTTAGGTAAGCTTGCTGTTTTGGGGTCTCACATCTCCGCCCCAAGAGACTCGCCAGCATACTTCTTCTGCACAGGCACACCTCGTTTTACTGTGTTTCACTTTATCGCGCTTCACAGATGTTGAGATTTTGACAGATTGAAGGTTTGTGGCGTCCCTGCGTTGAGCACACATATTGGTGCCATTTTTTCCAATAGCATTTGCTCACTTCACGTCTGGGTCACGTTTCGATAATTCTCACAATATGTCAAACCCTCCACCAGCAAAAAGATTTTGACTCGCTGAAGGCTTAGCGGGTGTTTAGCATTTTTAGCAGTAAAGGAGTTTTCAATTAAGGCGTGTACATTGTTTTTAGACATAATGCTGTTGCACACTTAACAGAGGACAGTACAGGATAAACAGAGCTTTTATACGCACTGGAGAACCAAAAAATTTTTGTATGACTCTCTGTATTGCAATGCTTGCTTTATTGTGATGGTCTGGAACCAAACCTGCAGTATCTCCGAGGTGAGCCTACATGTGTAGAGTGTTGTCTCCGAGAGGAATTTTTGTGAATGAAATGATCCCCAGCCCCTTTCCAACCCCTTTGATATGGAGCAAACACAGGAAGAGTGTCTAGCTCAGGTGTGGAGACCAGAGAAGCTGCCTGAGGGATGGACAGAAGGCCCAGGAGATGACAGCCGGGTGAGGTGGGAGGGGAAGGGTGTCTGCAGAGTGTACCTGTGTGGTGAGGTGCTTCAGGGGTGGAGCAATCCTCCTGCAGGCTCAGAGTGGTCTCCTGGGAGGAGCAGCGCTGGGCAGCTCAGAGCTGCCGTCTCACCCCGGACGCTGAGCCTCAGCCACAGGCTGGGGGTGGGACCGTCCCTAGACATTAGGCCTTAGGGTCTAGGGGGTAAGGACTTCCCAGTTCCAGCCTGGGACTCTGGCCAAGTGCCAATGAGAGGAGGTGATTCCACGCCCTGGGGAATTTCTAACCCCTCCCGTGTTCTGTGCCCCATCCTCAACCCTAAACTGCAGATTTGCTGAATTTCAAAAATTTCACTTTATTTGACCTTTGACCCCCATCCACGCAACCAGTCTCAGAATTTTGGACTCATACTGTTTCTTGAACCACCGCCCCTAAGTTAGACCCTGTGAGTTCAGGTGCTGGAAACATGCAGAGGGCAAACAGGTCCACAGCCAAGCTGAAAGGACCACAGGGTGGCTTCTGAACGGGGCTCAGCCAGGAGTCACCTTTGCTCTTTTTCATTACGACCCCCACAGTCATCAACACATTCACCGTCACCATGACAATCACCACCACCACCACCATCACCTCCACCACCACCATCACCACCACCACCATCACCATCATCACCACCATCACCACTGTCACCATCACCATCACCACCATCATCACCATCACAATCACCATCACCACCACCACCACCACAATCACCACCACCACCACCATCACCACCACCACCACCACAATCACCACCATCACCACCACCACCACCACCACAATCACCACCACCACCACAATCACCACCACCACCACCATCACCACCACCATCACCACCATCACCACCACCACCACCACCATCACCACCACCACCACCACCACAATCACCACCACCACCACAATCACCACCACCACCACAATCACCACCACCACCACCATCACCACCACCATCACCATCACCACCACCATCACCACCATCACCGCCACCACCACCATCACCACCACCATCACCACCACCACCACCACCACCACCACCACCATCACCACCAACACCATCACCACCATCACCACCACCACCACCACCACCATCACCACCACCATCACCACCACCACCACCACCACCACCACCATCACCACCAACACCATCACCACCATCACCACCACCACCACCACCACCATCACCACCACCACCACCACCACAATCACCACCACCACCACCATCACCACCACCACCACCATCACCACCACCATCACCATCACCACCACCATCACCACCATCACCGCCACCACCACCATCACCACCACCACCACCACCACCACCACCATCACCACCAACACCATCACCACCATCACCACCACCACCACCACCATCACCACCAACATCACCAGCACCATCACCACCACCACCACCACCCACCACCATCACCACTGTGCATTTCATGCCCTGTGATCTTATTTAAGGCTCACAACAACCCGGCAAGCAAATACTATTATTATTTAGAAAAACTAGTTTATCCCTATTATTCAGATGAGGAAGTTGAGGCTTAGATAAGAGAAGTACTGGTCTCACTTTGTCTCTGCTGGAGGGGCGCCTTCTCCCAGGATCAGTGCATGTGAGCATGTGTGCTTGTGTGAATGTGTGTTTGTGTGTGCGCACATGTGTGTGCCTGCCTGCCCACATGTATGTTGGTGCAGGTTTATGCATATGTGTGTGCACATGTGGGCCTGTGTGTACGTGTGTGTGCAGGTGTGTGTCGTGAGTCCTCAAGGAACAGCAGAGCATGTTGTCTCTGAGGGCACATCAGGACCACAGGGAGTGAGATACGGGCAGGCCCGCTGGGGGCCGGACCCTGGCTTTGTCCACCAGCCTTGGGGAGTGTGGGAGCCATACTCAGGTCTCCCCTGGTTGCCTGTGTGAGCCAGCCAGGCCCTTTCATTGGCAGCATCAGTGCTGTGCAAGCTTCACTGCCCCTGTGTCCCCTGGCAGGAGGGGCTGGGAACCTGGGGTCTGCAGAGCTCTGCGTGCAGGTGCTCAGGTTGAGGCGGAGAGCCAGAGAGGGGGAGGGAGGGGCGGCCGCCTGCCTCTGATACAGCTCAGAACAGCCCTCCCGACAGGAGCAGTCCAGGCCTGTTCCAGTACAGCATCCATCAGCCACAGGTAGCTGTTTAAACATCATCGATTAGTTGATTAGTTGTCAATCAAGGAAACGAATGAATTAAAATGAAATGTAAATATTCAGATCCATATTTTAAGCGCTCAATAGTCACATGTGACCGGTGGCCACCAGCTCTGGTGGCACAGAAGAAGACAACTTTTGTCATCACAGAAAGCTCTGTTGGACGCCATTGCCCTAAAGGGCAGGTCTCTGAGCATGACCCCATGGCCTGGGTCAGAAGAAGGATGCTGTCCAGACTTCAGGGTCCCCCGGCCCTGCTTTGGTCTATATAGAGCCCATCTATACAGCCACCCACGAGGTGGAGGCTTTCACTGGTCATTGGGTCACTGGAGGATTTTATAGGCAAGTTTGGGGGTTTAGATTCCATCTGACCTATGAGAGGAGATGGGGGAGGGGCAGGGGGACAGGGAACTGTCTTTGTGGCTTTTTTTCCTTTTAAATACACCAGTCATGGTACTGCACACTTCACACATGCTACCAACAGTAAATGATAGTAACTGTCATGTACTGGGTGCTTATG
The DNA here is from genome assembly GCF_963924675.1 of Phocoena phocoena. Lineage (NCBI taxonomy): Eukaryota > Metazoa > Chordata > Mammalia > Artiodactyla > Phocoenidae > Phocoena > Phocoena phocoena. The sequence goes on along the minus strand of NC_089234.1, from coordinate 4,196,452 downwards.
AGTGGGAGGGCTTAAGCCCCTGTGTTCCAGATCCCATGCCTGTCTTCGCTAAGATTCACTTCCCACCAGGAGTGGGTGTCAGCACCACCCCCGTTCTCACACTGAGACACCTCTCGCTGGAACAGCCCCAGCCCCAGCTTGTCCTGTCTGTAACCGTGGGACTGATTCTGCTTGAATTCTGCCTTTAAAGCCGTTTCCCAAGCATTCACCCCAGTCTCATGTTTCCTCTTTTATTGGAATAATTATAACTTTTTAGCCTGACCTTAACATATATACTTTTTCCCCCTATTTAAACTCACCCGGGGACCATTTGCGGTAAAATGGGACGGGGACTCCGTGACTGGGTGTTGACCCCTCCAAGCCCCCTGCCATTTGTTCTTGTTTTTTTTTTTTAATTAAAATGTAGTTGATTTACAATGCTGTGTGTTCTTGCTTTTTTTGTTTCTTTTTTTTTTTTTAACAGACTTGCAGATTCTCTTAATTTTAAATCTCATCGTTTCCATTATAAGCTGTCATCTTTTGGAAAGTTATTTGAGAACTTTTGTCCTCACATGATCACACAGTTTCTTTCTCCTCCGAAGAACTTGAAAAGAGGTTACGTTAAATATTAGAGCATCTTGACCACCACTGGCTAATTTAATTGTAGACTTCAAGATAAGCGTCAAGGATGTTTCTCCGTCACTGGAACTGTCAGTGGTATTTTCTGGTGAGAGGTTTCAGCGGAAAATCCCTGGCCAATCAGTACTTTACTCTCAGGAGGAAATTAAAGAAATCACTTGAAAATAGCTGAGAAATAGAAAAAAAACAAACAAAAAACCCAACCCTCTTGGCTCTAGCAGGCGTCCTGGAAAGGTGGATGGGAGGTCAGCTGAGTGCTAAACGCTGTTCCTGGCTCTCAGGTCCTCCCTTGGTACAGCGGCTCCGATGGCCCAGCGATGAGACAAGATGGAGCTGGCTGCCTTAAAGATGACTTTTGGCGGGCTGCCGTGGTCTGTTAAAATCATAAAATACGTATGGCAAGCGTCAGCGTCGGGGCAGGGAGCAAGACCCTCGCTTCGGCTGGTCTTTAGAAAAAGAAAACAAGCTCAGTATCTACTAGGAGATCAGTTTGCACCCGATTTGGTTTAAATGCTAAACCCTATGAAATGATCTTAAGCAGAAAAATCAATTTCCCACAAGTCTCAGATGTACACTGGAACTCTTACATTTGAACTAAATCTAGGTAGAGTTAAATAATTGAGCTGGCTCTCTTTAAGTGCTACAAATGTATTTCACGCTAGAAATCACTCATGTGAGTCAGGCAACTCCAGAGGGTGCCGGGGCACCCAGGCCCTTCAGAAATGGGCCAGCTTGAGAGGGGTAGGGCCAGGGTGGCACTGAATCCCAGGCATCAGAATAAACTGGGAGAGGCAGGGGCCAAATCCATGATCAGCGCTGGAGACTCTTGAAATTACCTGCATTGACATCAAGGAAAGTGAGCGGCTTTGCCCCTCGAGTGTGGCATTGAGAGGCCAAAGACACAGCCTGGGGACCCCTTGGTCCTACAGAGGAGCAGAAAAAGACAAAGGTCACTGCTCCTGACCTTGCTGCAGTTTGGTCCTCACTCCCATCTCCTGCCTGGGTTGACCTGGGAGCCACAACTTCTCAGAGCCTCAGTTTTCCATTTGTAAAATGGGACTTCATTTGCTCCTTCAATTGTATTTTTTGACTGTCCTGGGCACTGGGATACAGCAGTGAACATGGTGGACAGAGCCTTGCCTCTCTGAGCTTGTGGGTCTCCTGGTAGAGGCACACGGCACAGAGCCAACAGGTTTGCAGAAGCATTTGCTTTGGGGAAGTGCCGGAAAGGAAGAACACGCACATCTTAACAAGCGTATCTGCTTCCTTGGGTCTGTGGGTCGGGGGGAGATTGAATAAATTAATAGAGCAAGTTGCCCAGAGCTGCTCAGTGAACGCTCGCTTTTACTACTGTGGTCCTTCTAATACGATGGCTGCTCTTATTGTTATTACCGTCAGCACCGTCTTCATCACATAAGCGGGGAGGAGAGAGAGAGGAAAATAGGAATTTAGGAAAGGGAATTAAGTAGAAACACAGGGCTAGTGCAGGGAGAAGGGGGTTCTGGGATTGTACCCACCAAGAGGCAGGCACGTGTTTGCTGCCTCGAGCCCAGCCACCAACCCCCAGCCCAGCTCTTCCCAGGAGGTGATAAGGAAGCTCCTTGGGGCCAGGGACGTGGCTTGGACCCCGCTGGCTCTTGAAGTTCCTCCGTTCCCCTGCTTCATCTGCAGAGCCTTTACAAGTGGGAGCAGGCCAGACTCCGGCGTGAGCATCTCCCTGCCGGCGAGGGACCAGCGGGGAGTGAGGGCTGGTCCAGTCGGATCAAGCGAGGCGCAGGAGGCACCCCAAATTCAGGGAGCGCAAGTGTGCATGTTTATCATTGGATTTCGAAGCCGGCCCTTGGGGGGCATCTACGCTGAAGCCGGCAGCTCTCCTGGCCCTCGTTGCCAGGAAGCCATTCTTCTTTGGAGTGTTTTCAACAGCTGGGTGTTTGCCTTGCCAATTAAGAATACACGGGCCCTGTAATAAAGGCATCGATAACCCTTCGTAAGGATGACGTGACGGGCGCAGATTTGGAAGACAGAAAGCAGATGAGGGTTACTTGGAGGTGAAGTGTGGTTTTCGCTGCTTGCAGTTGAGGCTCTGAAATCCAAGCTCCCCCTGGGTTTCAATAGAGCCTATATTTCTTTGCTCATTTCGGCGCCCTCTCTGCTGTCGGAATCCCCTCCCCCTCCCCTGCAGCAGGGCCGAGCCGAGTGACACACGTGTAATCCAAGGCCATGAATCCAAGGTTCTAGGGCCACTGCTGTCACCAACCAGCTGTGTGACCTCGACGGGCTACTCAGTCCCCTGGCAAGATCCCTGCTTTCTGGTCTTCGAGGGAGGGATGCATTTCTGACTGCAGGATCCTGTGGTTCCACGGGAAGTCGCTCTCCTTAGAGAATTTGGTTCACACAAAATGAGATCATGGCAGGGCCATCCAGGGCCTGTGAACCGAGGCAGGCAACAAGTGGCTTCATTTCTTTACACGTTCTATATTTGCAGGAAAGCACACCCGGCATCCTTCCGTTGACTTAGCTGTCAAGTCTGCATTTAATTTGTTTACTTCCTCCGGAAAGTCCTGGTAATACATTGATAAACTTCCATCTTTAAATAAAACCTCTGTGTGAAGAGGACTCCACTCCCCGAAGAAGGCACGACTTTCATCTCACACAGCACCCCAATGTAAGACTGATTAGGGGACATCAGGGTGGTGAGAAGTACTCTCTAGCCTGCAATGCACCGCAGTCTGCTGGGGGACGTCATTTTTGGGCTTTGATCCAGCAGGAATGAATAGTAAATAAACGAAGAAGTATATTAGGCCGAACCGCTGACATTTGTTTGCAGGGCAGTAAATGTTTGTGAATGAAGAGTAGCAGAAGATTTTTTAATAAATGCTTTTGTGGCGGATTTTATACTAAATCATTTCTTGACATTTCGACTCAAACCAACAGCTTAGATAATGGATCATACCATATGCACATACTCTGGTTTGATAAATCCTCTGCTAAGAGGACCTCCATGAAACTGGATTCCCTCTAGACTAGGAGAAGATGGTATGCGGAATAGATTAATTCAGGCAAGCTGGGGAGGACCGGGTCGGTGATCTTGCCTGTGCTCTTGAATCTGAGCTGGGGCTCAGTGAACAGTCTCCTCCTTGGGTATTCAGTTTGGGCTGGACCACGTTAAACAAACTCCATAGTGAAGATGATGGTTCTATTTTCTGATGGGAATGTTTACTCAAGAAAGCAAGACACAGAGGGCCTGAGAGGAACATGAAAGAGTGAGCCAGTCAGCACGGGGACAGGCCCCTGTTCTCCCATGGCTCCCTCTGAGCCGTGCAGGACCTCCCCGGCCATCCTTCCCTTCAGGCCAGCAGACGCCAAACCAGGACACTCGGCTGATTCCTTGGGCTCGCAAGCCCCTGCGGAGGGCAGCTGTTCCTCTTGGTCTGGCCTTAGGGGCCCAAGCCGGCCTCTGCGTCTTCAGATGCTGGAGCATCTTCCCACCTCCCTCTGGGCCGATTCCCCCCTCCTCTCTGCAGGGGGCTCCCCTTTGTCTTGCGAGTCCTCACCACCTTCTGCTCAGCAGAATGGCCCCTTTCCTCTAGCTGGGACCCTTGTGACCTCCTGCTGGAGCCCCTCCCTGTGCTGCCCTCAGAGAGGGCCTTGCCCGAGCCCATGCCTTGTGGGCCCGTGTCAGGAGGGGCTGGGCTCGGAGCCTGGATTTCCTCATCTGTAAAAGGGGGGACATCCTGCTTGTGAGGAGTAGCCCACGTGGTAATATACGGGGCAGATACAGGTAGAACGCTTGCAATGGCGCTGGCCTTTATTAAGGCTACGGGGCGTTAGATATTATTATTATCACAATTCACCCGTGATGTATGCTGGCTGAGTCCCTTCAGCAGCTTCCCTCTGGTCACAACCCTTGCCTTGTATTGGGAGGAAGGTCAAGTTTCTGAGGTCGAGGCCCTGGTGCCCTGGTGCTCCTGGGTAGCTTTGATCACGGAGATGGGATACCAGTCCATGGAGGGCAGAGGCTCCTTACAGGGCGGGAAGCAGTGAGGGGGCAGCAGGGAAGGGGGGGATGTGACCCCACCTCCTGGGCATTTAACCTGGGGACAAGCTGGGCTCCTCGTTTGTTTGGCGTTAAGTCAGCACCAGTTTTTTCTTTGTTTGTTTGTTTGTTTTGGTACGCGGGCCTCTCACTGTTGTGGCCTCTCCCGTTGCACAGCACAGGCTCCGGACGCACAGGCTCAGCGGCCACGGCTCACGGGCCCAGCCGCTCCGCGGCATGTGGGATCTTCCCGGACCGGGGCACGAACCCGTGTCCCCTGCATCGGCAGGCCGACTCTCAACAACTGCGCCACCAGGGAAGCCCAAGTCAGCGTGATTTTAACACAGGATGTTCATGAGCTCAAACATCGCCAAGAACAAGACAGACTTGCCCTTTGGTTGGGGTGTCCCGGCCGGGGTGGATGCTGCTGCAGGCCCCTGAGGCCTGTGGACACGTCTGCACTGGGGCAGCGGTGTCCCCGTAAGCGATGCTGTGTGCTTGTGGCTCCCAGGGGCAGGCACTGTGCTGACGCCTGTGCTGGCTCTCAGGTGCTGATTGTTGAGTGAGAGCGGGGGACACAGCTGCTCTGCAGGCACTTCAGCCAGTGTGTCTCTTCCTGAAAATGGGGGTCCCAGAGGCTCCCCCCACATGTGGCTGCATCAGCCCCATTCTCTCAGAGTCTCCTGGGAGGAGCGTGGGCCTGTGTCACTGTGAACAGAGCGTCACCCACCTGTTTGTACAGCCGCCGTGTGTCACCTACCCCGACTGCACGTGGCGTTTTCTAGCAGCTGTGTTTTTTAAACAGCTGTATTTTGAGGTACAAATTACACACCATGAAACGCACACATTTCCAGTCTACACGTCAACGATTGTTAGTAAATGTCTGGAGCTGTGCAACCACCGCTGCAACCAAGTTTAGGACTTTTCCGTCCCGTCCACCCCAAAGCTCTCTCATGCCCCTTTGCCATCCCTCCCCACACGCCCCAGCCCAGGCAAACACTCACCTACTTTCTGTCTCCATAGATTTGCCTTTTCTGGACATTTCTCGACAGCGGAATCATGTGATATGCAGTCTTTTTCAACAGCCGTATTGATTATTTTCCCTCCCGGTTCCCGGCAGGAAACAATTTGTATCATACTTGGGGGTCGGGAGAGAGCTGCTGTTGCCCACGACGGCTGTAGCCGTCCGCAGCCCCTGCCTCCAGCCCCCTTCTCCCATCGGCTGCCTGTGGGTCCTCCAGGCCCACGTGTCTCTCTAGGCTCCATCTCACCGCTGAGAACGAGAGCAGCTCTCCTGTTGGGTGGTGCTCGGAGCTCCCCGCCCTGCCCCACACTATTAGTGACCCCTGTGACCTTCCCTTGGTGGACAGGCTCCAGCAGGGCCCCTGGGTCCCCGGCCCCAGCCCCTGCAGCGTGGGTGGGTTGTGGCTTGCTTCTGACCCTAGACGACGGTCGAGGCGATGGGAAGTGTGTGCTTCCATGGTTCTGTGACCTAGGATTGTAGCATCGGTCTTGCTGGAATTTCTCTCACCCTGTCAGTTGTGAGGTAGCAGGTGGCCATGTTGGGGACCCTTACATGGCAAGGACCATGGGCATTTCCAGAAGCTGAGACAGACTCCTCAAACCTAAAGCTCTCGGTTTTACAGCCACAAGGAGCTGAATTCTGCCAGCAACCACACAAGCAAGAAAGTGGATCCCTCCTCAGTCAAACCACCAGACGACAACCCTGGTCTATTTGATGCCGTGCCTGCAGCCTTGTGAGACCCAAGCAGCGGACCCAGTGAAGCTATGTCTGGACTCCTGACCCACTGAAACTGTGAGATCATAAATGTGTGTATTTTTAAGTTGCTAATTTTATGGCGATGTGGTATTGGAGCCATAGAAAACTAACGCCTTTCCCCCCGTAAGGCAGCCATCTCAGAGTTATCCTTCCTGATGCTCCAGCCCCCCCTCCCCCAATCTTCTCCTCCAGCCCCACCGCCCTGCCTCACTTCAGGCTTCACATCTTGCCTCTGGACGATCGCAATGGTCTCCCACTCACCTCCCAGCCAGAGGGTCTTTGTGAGAAGCAGGACGGCCCCAGCGGGCCCCCATGGGGTACTACAGCATCTCATCGTCATAATCCAGTCCCCACATCCTCCTCAAACTCTCTTCTGGCCACGCTGAACAACTTGGCCATTCTTAGATATTCTTAGACATTAGATATCCTGGCCATTATTAGAAATCCTTAGATAGTTCCACCGCTGTGATTTTGCATCTGCTGATCTCCCCACCTGGAATGCTTTTCCATCTCTTCTTAGCCTGAAAAACTTTTATTCATTCTTTAAAACCCAGGTCCAATATCAACTCTGTTTGAAACTGTGCTTTCCTGTGTTCACTGACATTCACGTTTGTTATTTTAGTCTGTGTCCCCCAGAACCTCCAACAGAGTATGGACAGGGATTTGGATTTGCTGTCCCCTAACCAACACCTGTGGTGTTTAACGTACTTCTCTAGAACAAACAGCCAATTACCTGCTTGAGTAACTGGCTGTGGCCACTTCAGTATATGTAAGCCAGAGCCTCCAGCTGTGACATCATATCATGGGACGCTTCAGGCTCCTGGATTTCCAGGGAGCTGGGTGTGTAGGTCGGGTGGGATGGGGCAAAGGTGGGGGGCTTCCAAATGTTGAGACTCCACATTCTGGATTGTTCTGTAGATCTGAATGTCATAGGCGTTGCCCTACTGAAGTTCTCTCCCGAGCTGGGTGCCGGTGACACCCGTGGGCCCCGCCGCTCCATCCACGATGGCGCCCTCCTCCATCCCCTGCCCACGGCCCCAACACGTGGAGACCAACCTGATGGAAGTCTCAAACCAACACTAATATGTATAAAATAGATAACTAATGAGAACCTGCTGTGTAGCACAGGGAGCTCCACTTTGCTGTACGGTAGAAACTAACACAACATTGTAAAACAACTATACCCCAATTAAAAAGAAAAGTCTCAAACCATGCATAAAGCATCTGCCATATTAAGGACCTTTCTGCCACTGATCACTACAATTAAAATTGTGCTCTCTTGCCCCAGGTAACTCCTCTCTTCACTGCTGTCTCTTTCTCCCCTGCACCCTTTACCATCAGATGTATGTATCTTTCTTATTTATCTGCTTGTTTTCTGTTTCCCCAGGGAGACCGTAAGCCCTGTGAGAGCTGGGGTCTGTCCGTCTGCTCGTGTCTGCATTCCCAGTACCTGGGACATCGATCCTGAGGACCTGGTACCTCAGGATTGATGGTTGAATGAAGGGGAGAGAGCACAGTCTCCGTGGTCCATCTCTGCCCACGTCAAGGCTGCCTCCCCTCCTTGGTCTTCCTTCCCCTTAGGATAAAGAAAATGATCCTCACCTCCAGAAAAATTTCACTTATCAATTCATCCCAGATTAAGGATTTAAAGAAAGCCCTCTTTTTAGAGATTACATGTAACTCTAACTTAAACTAGAATTCTGGCTCTAACCCTGAAGTCCAAAAGATATAATACAAACTTTTCTTCCCGGAGTATTTTTATTTTAGACAATAATTTCAGTTTCTCTTCATATATAATACAATATTAAACACTTAGACTGCCACTAGGTTCCTCTTTGGTTGATTGCAATTTTAAGGACTTAGAGCTAAAAGCGTGAGGGTAAAGATGGTTTTAGAACCATGTGGTGTTCGAGTGAAATGGTATCACCCTCTGGGGGGGGGACTTGGGTGGTGGTGGGGGTCTGACTATAATCCTTTACGTGCATTTTGGTCTTTTGCCAACTTATTCCTGTGTGATGCTGGATACAGGATGGGGGTGACTGACTTCTTGGGATTGTTTCCATCAGTTTCATGTTCTTGGCAGAGGGAAGAGAAAATTCCCTCCCGTCCACTTCTACTGGGCCTTGTTAAGCCATGGCCTTGGGGGCCAGCTGATCAGCACTGAGCCGCCAGCAACCTCAGCAGTCACTGGGCAAGGACAGCCTTTGGCTACTGGGGCCCAAGGCCAGCTCTGCTTCACGGAGGAGGTCACCTTGCTGGCAATAGAAGAGCCCGTCATGTTAGCATCCCGGAGCCCACTTGAGTCTGCCTGGCTTGGTAGTTGGGGAAGAAATCAATGACATGTAGGTGTTGGGCCCTACAGCTGGGCAGCGGCCAATGTGCACTGCAAGGGTCTCAGGGTCAGTATTTTTCCGGGTGATTATTTTCTATCAGCGAGTCAGTGGAATAGAATGGAAATGGCGTTCCTAGCTATCTGAGGGAGCACAAGTGAATAAGGCAGCCTCTCCTAAGCCAGCCCTACTTGTATCATATGTGGTCCGAAGAAATGAAAATGAATCCCTTTGTGGCCAACTATGTACCCCAAAGAACATTCTCATTTGGGGTTTTGTTCTGTTTTCAACAGTGAACGCTCTCCGCCTCTAGCAGTGATGTGAGGATTTTCTGCAGTGAATCAGAACCAAAGGCTGCTTCACATCAGTCAGCTCAGGAGGGGAGCTGGTAAACAGGCAGTGTGCACTTCAACTCCAGGGGCTGAGGGTGAGCGACAAAACGCGCTTAGGCCCCAATCAGTCGTATTCTCTAGGAGCTGCCGCCTGGGCCGTGAAGGAGGAGATCCCATGCAATTCAGACGTACTCCTGTGTACTCCCAAAACCCTTGGGAAGTGGAGTCCAGAATGTTCAAACGTACTCCTGTGTACTCCCAACCCTTGGGAAGTGGAGTCCAGAATGACCGCCCCGGTACAGCGCTACGGAGCTCTAGAGATGGCGAGGTCCTGCATCTGGTGAGGGAAAGAGACGCCTCCGAGGCAGGGGGCAAATGTCTTCGGAGAGGGATTAGGAGGCTGGCTGGTTCTTCTCTTATAACCGTGACGTCTCCACTCAGCTGGTCTGTCCTCTCCAGGAAGGCAAGTCCAGGTGCAAAACACGAGTGGATTAGAGGTTCCCAAAGGTTCTTCCCACGCTACCTCCCCATCGGCTGCTCTGCCCGGTGGTAGCTGTCCCCCCAGAGCACGCCTTGGGTCCCAGGAGCACCTCGTTCTACCCTGGGAAGTAGGCGGAGTACAGCCCTGAGTGTCCTCCTCATGCCGGCCTCCCTGTGCTGTCCTCTCCAACAATGCATTTGATTTGGTCTCTGGAGGCCATCCGGATGCCCACAGAGCTGAGCTTTCAAAGAGCCGCGGACAGGAGCCACCCTCTCACTGGGACCACCAAGGTTGCCCAGGGGCCCCCGAGACTGCGCTGAACCGATAACTGCGGTCAGGATGTATCTCTCGGATTTCTGCTGAGCCCTTCTGGTCGGCGATGCTCCACGCTAAGTCCCAGCGTCTGTCCTTAACTGCATGATGCCGATTGACGACCTGTTCCTTTTCTTTTCGGCTCCTTGAATTACTCCGCACTCTCTGCGATGATGTTTAGTAATTCTCATCGAGTGTTGAGAAGCCTGCTGGGACGCTGCCAGCCGATCGTAACAAGCCCACTAACTGCAGGATTTCCCACTGCTTTCCTGTGCTGGGAGCTCCTTAACCAAAGGCAGCTCTCCCAGGAGAACCTTGCGAAGGTGCCTCGTCCTGAATATTTTCATGTCGGAAACTTTGGGCGTGCAAGTTGTTTGCAAAGGCGGCCAGTGTGTTTGGAGGAACAGGGTGGGCCTTGGGCAGACTTGGAGCAGGGTGGGATTCCGATTCTGCTGCCTTCACGTTTTATCCTGGCCTGTCTTTCTTCTGGGTCATCCTCTCCCGGCCCCCCCCGCCCCTCAGCTCCAGCCGCTCTGCCACACGCCCACACCGAAGGCTCATGCACTAATTGGTGATTAGGCATTAATGCCTGGTGCGTGTTGGCTTGTTTCCTCTCCTGGATAACGTTTTCTTCCCTTTTGTGTTAGAGGCTTTCATGTCTTAACAAGAGTGGCCAACTTGTATGAGATTTCAGGCATGCTGGGTGGGCGAGTTCGGGACTTTCGGCTCCCTTCCCAAACTACACAGGCTGGGTGCCCATGTGTGCCACACTGGGCCGTGCCTGGCCCTGGGACTGGCTTCCAGGAGGCTCTCAGGACTGTTTGATGGAGATGTGGGTGGAGGTCGGGGAGGGGCGGCGGTGACCTCTCCAGTCCCAGCTGTAGAGTGTAAGAGGGGAGGGTATCTGGGAGTTGTAGGGCTCTGTGGGTGATGAAGGATGAAGCACCCCCGTGTGCAGCTAGGCACCCCAACTGACAGGAACACTACAAGGACAGACTCTGTTGAGCATTAAGTAGGTGGAAGGAGCCTCCCATTAGAAGCACATGCTAGGAAACGAGAATTTGCCGTCAGGCCAGCTGAGGGGCAATCAGTTTATCGCGCTAGGAGTCTTTATCACCCGAGAGCTGGCGAAAGGGTTCAGGAACAAAATCAACCCAATAAGTGGATTGATGTTTACAAATTCACTACGGGGTTTGATTCTGAGAACGGATTCGTTTTCATCTTCCCAGATTCCTCAGATGTGGGAGAGAAGCCACGTGGAGAGAGATCGTGGCTCTTCGGTTCTTTGGATAAATGAATGATGTTCTCTGGGCTTAGAGCAACCCCGTCAATAGAACTTGCCGGTGATATTCCGTACCTGTGTGGCGTGGCAATTCACTAACTCGTGAAGTTGCTATTTATTTTACACACTTATTTTTCAAAAGCATTTCCTGCTCTACATAAAAAAGGCTTGTCATCTGAACTAAGGCCATTCTGCCTGCCTTTATCCTTCTTTATTTATCCTAAAGAAATAGTCATGTACGTGGCCAAAGCTTTAGCCTGGAGGATGTTCCTCATAGTGTTGTTTCTCCAAATACGTGACAATGGTGCATCGGGAAATAAGAGGGTGATAGGGCTCTGCATTCTTTCAAAGATGGAAAGAAAATGTTTAAGGACTTGAAAGTTGTTCGTATTATGTCAATAAGTGAAAAAAAGCAGGTTGTAAAATAACAGATAGAGTATAAGCACATTTCTGTTTTAAAAAGGTATATATGTTCATTGAAAGCAATCAGGATAATATACCGGAAATCGTGGTTACTCTAAGAAGTAGAATTAGAGATGTTTTAAAATTTTCTTTTTTTCCTTGCATTTTTATGAATTTTCCACAAACCCATGTTTTGCTGTGAAATTGGGAAAAAATCATTTCTTTGGTAAAGGACAAGCCAGAGGACAAGGTGCCATGCGGGGCGGGGAGGCAGAGAGATTCTGCCCTGGAATTTGGTTCCGTCTCCCCGAAGCTCACTGTGTTAGATGTTCTGTGGATGTGAAACTGTGGGAAGGCTGTTTCTAGTGAATCCTTGGTCCTCAATCAGAAAAGCATTTTCCTCCTTTGCAAAAAGCAAAGCGCAGGCTCCGTCTGGTCCTCGGTATAGAGCTGGCCTCGTGTGGCGGGCCCGGTGGGGCTGTGCTTCTGTGAGCAGGCAGTGACATTGCCACTCTCGTGCACCCAGCTGAGAAGGCAGCTCGGACCCACGCCTGGCTCAGGAGATGCTGCGTGAGGGTGCTCTGCAGAGCCCCGGGCCCTCCCAGCCACCGCGACAAGCTGAAATGGGACCGCCCACTCAATTAGGTGTCAGCCGGAATCCACAGGAGTGTGGGGAAGGGCGAGTGTCATTAGGACGCAGGATGGGGCAGGGCCTCTCCATAAACGGTCTCCATCAACCAGGCAAACGCTGGGCCACAGAGCTGGGACCGTGCGAGGGGACAATTAAATGGTTTTAACTGGATCTCACTGTCTCTCAGCACGCTCATTTGGTGGTGAGTTGACCTGCGATTGGGAAAAAAAAAAAAAGAATTCTTTAGATGTTTGTGTGTTTCTGGCGAGGTCTGACTCTCAGGTCAAGGCTGAGGGCTGACTGCCGACAGCCAGCCGGGCTCTCCCTCACCTGCAGCCCTCCCCAGGTCCCTTTGGGAGGCCACGTGACCCTATCAAAGTGGAGCATTGCTGAAAAATACGTTTAAACTCGACTTTTGGAACTGCCTGCAAAGCTTGATGGTCGTTCATCCAGTTACTCTTAAAATGGCCAATCTTACTCTTAGAAGAAGGCAGGTTTTCTCTTTGGAAATAGAAAAAAAGTCATTGGAGCTGAGAGCGATGAGGAATCCACGGGCTGAAGGGTGGCTCTGCCCTATTAGAGCACACTGGGCAGGAAAGATCCTCCGCGTCTTGTAGCTGAGGGGGCGGAGGTGTATCCACGTTTATGTGGGCAGAGAACACCTGAGCCCTGATGTTCACTGCCCTGCAGTCTGGCTCTGGCTGGAGTGAAGTGGGGGCCGATTGGATAAGATGGCCTCGTGCTGGTGACGACTTGCAAGGACCCCACCGTGAACGATGATCCTGCCCTCGTGCCCACGGCTGGTTCTGGGCCTTTGGGAATCACTCCGCTCTGGAATGATGCCAGCTGATGTTGGGGAAGATACATTATGTGACGAAGGATGGACATTCCACGTCTCATCTGAAAGTTTTGGTGTCAGCCATGGGCTACTCTCCTCATTTTGTGCTGTGATCACTTATTTTTCTGGGTTGAGAGATTTATGTGCGTCTTCCGATAAAACAGCCTGCCATTTAAAACCATGCCTGTTCGGATGCAATCAGAGCAGAATGCATCCCACACACGCTTCCCCAGGGGTCTGCTCCCCTGCTGGGGGACAGCGGCACCACACCCACTCAGTTAGGCTGGTGTTTTTCTGCCCCTTATGAAATATTTGGACTTTATCTTCAATATATATTCAGATGTTGATCTTTTCATGAATTCAGCAAAGGCTTTTACCTTCCAGACCTCATTCATGAGGTTTTGATGTAGTCAGTATAGTGATTCATGGCAGCAGAGAGGGTCCGGGACCCTTTATGAAATTTTTGTAATTTGGGCTGCCGAGGGTCTTGATTGTTAGTATTTCGTTCTAGTTTTCTACTTCCTTTAGAATTAGAAACTTTTAGAATTTGGGGTTCAGGTTTTGGGGATACTTTTCCTTCTCTTCCTCTTCGTTCGTTCTGTCTCCGTCTCTCTCACTCTCTTTCTCAATCTCTCATTAGCAGGAACTAACGAAGAAAGGACGGAGCAGATGGAATTGATGCTCACTGTTGTGAAGTCATCGTAGGAAGGACAGGGCAGTTGTGGCCCATTTCAAGGAGTTACAAAGTTGTTTGAGGCCAGCTGTTGGCATGACAAGGCGTCAAGGCGTCACCAAGGCCCCTAGAATACCATGGGCAGGGCAGGAGTGAGGCAAAGCCTTTGAAGGCACCAGGTCACAGCAGGACGTTGGGCTCGTGCGGATGGCAGCTCACCATGGCTGGCGCCCAGGCAGCAAGTGCCCAAGGTGTCCTGCCCCAAGGTCTCTCTTGAGTCTGAAGCCGACCCATCACCGGACTCGGCTTACAGCCCCTCCCCCTCCTCTCCTGCCTCCCATCTCCCCCCACCCTGTCTTGCAGAGGCTGTTTCTTTCTTGGCTTAATATTTTTAATAAGAAAGCAGCAGTGTCTTCTAAGATAGGGGTTGTTGACTGATCTACTGATGCCAGGAATCAAACCTGTCTTAAAAAGCTGCCTTCTCTGCATGGTGGGTTTTTGTTACTCAGAGCCACAAAGCTGGCATTGTTTTGAGAGGGTTAACTAAGATTAATGAGGAAAGAAACATGAAGCCATAAAGGATCAGCATTTCCAATCAATGACTGAATAAATTTAATGTGTATCCCATCTGTAGTTTCTTTGGCAGAAGTGTCTAATTCCGAAAGGTTTTGCCTTTTTATGCTTCTAAATAACCTACTAAGACAAGAACAGTGTGTACTTCCAGCGTAATAGTGCTTTATTTAAGGTTTATACTGCAATCGACGTATCGATCAAGAGGAATTTGTAGAATGCACAGGCGTGTTTAATAAGAGCTGGACAGAGCACCGCAAACCTGCTATTCCCAGGACTTTTGACTATTGTGTATTGCAACTTCAGCACTTATTTGGGAGACGAAGGAAAAGGAAACGAGAATTAATTGTAGCTGAGTAACGGATATAGCAAAATGGGAGCTCGCCAATGCGCCGCACACCCAAGTCGTGAAATCAAGGAGAGTCTCCATAGGCGTTCCAGAGTAACTTGAAAAGAGCAGCCCGGTGCATGAGCTTTTTAGAAAACCGTGTATTTAAGCCGAATGTAATCACTGTGTCAGTTGGGGAGTGTTGTGAAGACTCCCTGCACTTTATCTCTGACATCAGGGCTGTACCGGTAAGAGAGCATCTCTCTCTTTAATCACCCCAAGATTAGCCTGCAGTTGGCTCTTTCTATTCAACATTTGAATAACAAGCTTGATGAAGCCACTTAACTCCCTCCAATTACAGGTGCCAAGTGGGGCTACCAAATAGAGAGAGGCCTTTTACATGTGTGAATGGTTTCACAGTCCGGTGTCATAATCAGATTCCAGAAATTGAACTTGCAGAAAGTTTGTGCTAGCCTTGTGGATTTTCATTTCAGATGTTGTCAACTCAAGGGCATTTGGACCAATCAATATCTGTCTGTCTTCTTGCACATAGAAAGTTGGCTATTAGAAAAGAGAGGCTTACAGCAGACTCAGCCAATACCATTAGCCCTAGCCTTAGGGCAGTTCTGTCCATGTGCCCGGGTAGGCACCTGCCCCCTCCCCTCCCCCACCATTAGGGAGGCCTCTTGGGATGTCATTTGGACAGAGCGGGCAAAGAGCACTTCTTTATTCTTTCTCTTTTTTATACGCAGACTCCCCCAAAATCAATGAATCTGTTCTTTGCTTATTTTCAGAACTTTACTTCAATATAAACAAGGGCTTTCCTTCCAGCCACAAACTTGAGTAATACCATGTCAAGCTTGTGTGTGTGTGTTTTCTTTCTCTGTTCCAATTTGAAAAATAATTGGAAATAATATCTGATTGATGTTCTCGCTCTCTCTTTTTTCTTTTTAGCTGAAGATTTCCTACATAAAAGACCTTGATCCACGGCCTTTCCTGATTCAGCACTTGATTTTCTGCTCCATGCATACCCTTCGACTCCTAGCGATTTTGTGAAATTAAGCAAACGCAGTATTGTTTCCTTAATCAGAGAGAACTTTGTACAAATTGTGTTCACTGACTGCTCTTTTGTAGTTTGTCGTTACTGATGCTTTTCTTGTGATTTTTGTTTTGCATCAAACAGCTCCCTGACCAAGAGAAAACCCTGAAGCAGTTAAGACAGCGGGAAAGGGAGAACTGAGAATTGATTAATGAAGGTTTGGAGTATCTCCTGGAAGGTCTTAGAATTTGTTCAGTTTGTTTTGATATTTCTCTGTGTCTGTCTGTCTGTCTGTCTGCTTCTTATCAGAAAGGCACAAAAATGTTGAAATTGGTGCTCACTACTGCAAAGGCGCCTTAGGAAGGATGGGGCAGTTGTGGATCAGTCTGGGAGACACCAAAGCTCTTTGGGGCCAGCTCTTGGCATGTCGAGGCATTACCAAGGCCCCTATAATTCCATGGGCAAGGCAGGAGTGATGCAAAGCCTTTGGATGCATCAGGTAACTGCAGGAGAAAACTCAGGGACCTGGGAGAGACCAGAGACAGAGAAGGTCTGGTGCAAAAGCCACACGGCTGTGTCTCGACAGAGGAAAGACTCGGTGTTGGAAACAGAGAGATGGGATATGAATGTTTAATACAGGGCCCAAGAAGATGGCATTTTCTGTGACTGCAACAATGTAGAATTAATGTGTATCTGCAAGAAATATCATTAAGATTAAGTATTCTTCAGAGAGATGGAAGAATCAGAGAATTCAAGTGGGTTTGTTGGCTAGAGCCAGCCCTCCGATACCTGACCCATCTGCAGGCGGAAAGGGCATCCTCTACAGTAAAGACATCTGTTGGCAGACAAAAGTAAAGATGTGAATTTCCTTTCAATTTCCTGAGCGAGCACAATACTTTCAGTTCTCTCTTTTAATGCGCCGCTGGATTTCTTTCTCCCTGACAGTTGCTGCAGAGATAGTATAGGCTGGGCAGACGTACTCTTTATTTCATTGCAATTAGCAAGGGTAATTTTCTGGCATGGCTCCGGAATGGTCCATGAGGGGTTCTCATATTTGAAAGCAGAGGAGAGCTCAAGGTGAGATCCTGAGCTTCTGTAACGAAGACCAGTTCGAATCTGGATCTAGGATGGCGATGCTGGGACGCAGGCTGGATTACAGTGGTTGCTCAGGCCTCAGGGCAGATGTCCTTACTGGGTTCCTCCTCATGTCTCTCCTGGGGCCCTGGTCAGGGTGGGCTCATGGGATCTGGAATCCCAGTAGCTTTATAAGGTATTTGCCGTCTAGAGGGCTCTGTCAAACTGATTTCCGTTTTGAAGGAGAATATAGATCCTTCATTCAGAGGTTTGCCATTATTACTTTGACCTAAAGCTCATCAGTCATCACTGTGCTCTAATTGCTTGTGTTTATGCCCATCTCCCTTCCCAGACGGCAAGAAACGGCTTATGGGTGTTTTGTTCACCTTTGCATCTTCAGTATCTGTCAGGGGACCTTGCAGAGGCATCACTCAAACATGTGAAGCCAAGTATGTCACTGAAGACACCGTTTAGTCCAACTGACTTTTTTTGTTTGACGGAAGGACTTTCTTAAGAAAGGAAGCAACGTCCTGTAGCTTGCACTGCTGAGATGTATCTTGTCAGGGACCTGTATGATCACACAGCGTGTAGACGTCACTGCTCCTTGGACCAGATTTTGAGTGACACTGGTTTAACAGTGAGCCCTGTTTGCTGGCCTGGATTTAAAGGTGGTGCCGCAAACCACCCCCATCCCGTTTCCCCCACGATGGTGGGTGGGGACAGGACAGCGGCTGAGGCAATCCTAGTGTCCTGTTTTATGATCATGTGATTGGTCTGGACGTGGTCATGTAGCAAAGTCTAATCAGAGCTGAGAAAGTTAACAAAAAAATCTTTTCTTTCTGATTGTGGAACCGGGACAATCTGAGCCTAGCAGCGTCCAGAAACCCTGGTTTTGGCCTCAAGGAAAGCTCAGCTGGGAGACTAAAACCAACTAGAGTAGAAGAGAGCATGAGAGGGACCTGGATCCAGCTATCCCCACCCACCTGTATGCTTCCAGTTGTGGGCATCAAGCATCCTCTTTTCTCCCCAGCTCGTTGCAGTTATGTTTCTGTCATTGCTACCAAAAGAGCCTTGATGAATGAGGAGTCTCAAAATTCCACAGGAGTTTTGAAAGTCTGAATTTTTAAGTGAGCCCTTACTTTTTAGGGTATTATTCCTAAAAAAGGGGACTTCATGGTCCATAAGATAAGGAATTCCTATAGATGCCATGTGGTCTGTCTAAGCAATTTGAATAGGACTGTTTTTCAAAATATTTACACAACTGTTCCTTTGAATTATTCATTTTCCAATGTATATGTGGTTCTTGGCAAACAAGAAACCATTTGCATTAATCAGTGATATTTAAGGAAATTCCCTTGAAATCCTTGATTTCCAGATAAACACGGAGATGCTTAAACTTTAGAGGGGAGTCACACCTGTGTTTTAGTGCGGCTTCCTATTTTATGAATGACATGAAGGGGGTTGGAAGCAAAACTAGTCTCCCCCCTCCCAGTAACTGCAGCAATGAAATCTTTGTTTTCATGGCAGTTGGATCCCGCAGCACGTTCTCATTGCAACAGACAATGAGGTGGAGTTAAAAAAATAATCAAGGTGCTGTCACGTTCAGAACCATCAATCTGAAGCTCAGAGCAGGCAGTTTGGGTCTCACCTACAGTTTCTTTTCTTTTGAAACTGTTTTGCAATTCAATTCTCTGTATTTTTTTCTGTGTAATCTGAATCTAAGCTGCAAAAGTGAATGATTTTAAGTTTAAGAATAGAACTTGAGGGCTTTCCTGGTGGCGCAGTGGTTGAGAGTCCGCCTGCCGATGCAGGGGACACGGGTTCGTGCCCCGGTCTGGGAAGATCCCACATGCCGCAGAGCGGCTGGGCCCGTGAGCCATGGCCGCTGAGCCTGCGTGTCCGGAGCCTGTGCTCCGCAGCGGGAGAGGCCACAGCAGGGAGAGGCCCGTGTACCGCAAAAAAAAAAAAAAAAAAAAGAATAGAACTTGATCTGAAATTGCTACAAAATTCCATTTCCTGACCAACCATAGTAGTTATAAATATGCTTAGTAGACCTATAATTTTCATCTGTTCAAAATCCTTTTCTCTGAAGAATGAGGCCTTTTACATTCCAAAATAGTCTTGCCCAGATTCTGAGGTTAAGCTGGCACCTCTTCTGCCTTCCAGCCTGAGAAGCCCTAGAGTGGACCCCTGGTCCCTGATGCCCAGTCAGAGAACCTCATCTCTGCAGCACTAGTGGCTGTCTTGACAAGTGGCTCAGAGCCCACTTTGGGCCACAGAGAGTCCTTCTCTGGGCTTGTGCTGGAGCTTTCAAGAAGAAAGCTCACTTTCTTTGGGATCAGGAACTTTAAGGATCAGAGTCTGGAGCTGCAGAGAGAATCTGCCTGAGGCTGCAACCAAGCAGAGGGAAGCAGGGGTGGAGGATGGAGCTGTCCACCTGGCTCGGTTGAACCTTGGGCTCCACTCAGGAAGGAAGTGGATCTTGACTTTCCAAGTTATTTGAGGTTTATCTTTTGTGTTTAAGCTAGTTTGAGCTGTGTTTCTGTTAGTTTTGACCCAAACAAATTGGCGACTACAATGTGATGGGGTAGATATTAGGAACCACTTTAGTTTTTATTTAACTTTTGCCAGATTTCCTAGGTATGACATTTATGTGTGCTGGTCTAGGAAACTGTACCTGCTTGTTTGAATCATGGGGCTGAGTCACTCATTTCTTGTTGGGTATAGGATGCACTGCATGCCTTTATTGTTTTTTTTATTGCCCATAAGTAAGTGGCAGACTCAAACAAGAGGGTTAGTTTTGTTCCAGAAGCATCAGTAGTGTTTGGAGACCCTGAAGAGTGTAAGATAAACAAACCATTTAAAACTTTCAGTGGAAATGATAAATGGATGGAGAATTGGAGTCAGGTTAACTAAAGCAGACGTTTAGTGGGTGAAATTCTTAAGTTATAAAAAACTACTGTACAACTGGAAATCACAGTCTTGAGTTGGGCCAGATGTGTCATTTGGCTTATATATCAGTTTCCTTGAGTTCTGGCGATGTGGTATCTCCTACTTTCCGGGTTTGTGAAGCTGGGGGTATAGGTGACCCACACCACCTGCAAATGATAGAAATTCTAAACTTCGACAGTGTTTCAAAGCATTTTCACATTTTTACATCTGTTTTATCCCAACTTCTAGACTTGCTCTTGTCTGTCACAAGCTGGGGGGAAAAATGACTGCCCAGAGAAGGACCTTATTATGGAGGGAAAAGAACGTGGATGGAAGAGAAAGAAGGCTGGTGATCCAAAAAGACACACCTGAGCTCGTTATATTTCTGAGATTAGAAAACAACAACTTTCTTCTGCTCCTGTGATTCTTGATTTTTAAATGTGAAAACATTGGTGTAAGAATCTGTTCATTTCCACGGGGACCGACTTGGCCATTTTGGCTTTGGCTTGCTCACCTGGCTGGCTCTGCAGAGCGGCCAAATCTAATAACCGAGCAGCGTCGTGGGAGGAGACGTCTGGAAAAGTGCAAACTGGACCCAAAGCAGAGAAGAACAGCAAAACAAATCTTTGGCTGTGAAATTTCAAACAGCCAGCTGGTCACTTCTTACCATGGCTTCAGTGCTGTCCAAAACTTAGCCTGGCACGATGGCTAGTTTTTCAGGAAACTATATTTTATTGTGAGATTATTGTAGATTTGCATCAGTTGTAAGTAAAGATGCAGAGAGCTTCTGTGTACCCTTCACTTTGTTTCCCCCAGTGGTACCATCTTGCATAACTATAGTACAACGTCATAATCAGGACATTGACGTTGACACGGGCCATTGAACTTATTAAGATTTCACTAGCCTTACATGCGCCTTTATATGTGTGTATGTGTGCCTGTGTGTGTGTGTGTGTGTGTGTGTGTGTGTGTATTTAATTCTATACAATTTTATAGGTTTGCGTGAGCACACCACATTCAAGATACGGAACAGCTCTACCACTTGAGGATCCACATCTAAAAACTTAAATCTCTAAGTATTTTTGTTGTGGTCTTAAGTGTGATTTTTCACTGTCTGAAGCCCAACTTTTTAATGAAAGATCATGGGAAAATAGGATTTGGGGTGCCAGTTTTTGTTCAGCTCCTCCTGAGGTCCACGTGGGCCATGCACTGCAGGAAACTGGCCCGTGGTTTCCACATTCGGCTCCTGGAGATGGATGCAGAAGGGTGCCATGTCTGAGAGGAGCCACCCCTTCGATTTCTCTCCGTGGATCTTCTTCCTCACTGGTCATTATTCTGCAAGGAGACCACGGGTCCTTCATGTTGAAATGCCAATACCTCTCTCCCCTCAGCCTTGTTCCTTGCCTGTCAGTTCATTCAGCTGCAGTGTTTTCACATGTACTTAACTTGATGTATAGCAATGATGGAATATAAGGAAAATTCTTTGTAAACTATTGATTTTCTTCTGTGCGCACCCAAATGCTCCACAGAATGTACTTGTGTTTAGTCTGTGCCATTCTCTGGCCATATTTTCAGTATAATGTATCATTAGAAAAGATGGTGGGTTTAGTTAGGGATTCTATCAATCAGTGCATCTGTAATAAGGAAGAGCCACCTGGTTTGGTGACAGACCTTTTTCTGGGCCCCTGTCTTAAAGCCTCCTTCTTTGTACTCCGCAGTCACCTGGTCCCCATGGAGCAGCTCTGCCCACCCACACAAAGCGCCTCAGCTTCCTGAGTCCTGGTTCTTTTCATGTAAAAGAATGCATATCTTATATTATTATTATAAAGATGAAATGAGTTAATGTGCATAAAAGAGGTTCTTAATGAATGCTAGTTCTTTTTAGTCATTTGTCAATTATCTAACACCTTCCATGGGCCAGGCATTTGTTGGGTGGTAAGGGTAGAGAGAAAAATAAAAGCTATCCCTGCTTTCAAGAGAATCACTGTCTGGTCGGTTCCAACAATTGTAATAGAGTGTGTTCAGTGCTATGACAGTCATTTCTCTACAGGGAGCCCATGTTTGCTGGAAGCAGGGGAAAGTCTTTCCTGAGTAGGTGGTCCTTGACCTGTTTGCCTCTTGGAACAGATTTTGAAGGACCCAGGCTCTGAAGAGAGGGAAAGCCGTTTGAAGCAGAGAGGAGTGTGTAAGCAAGGTCTAAAAACAGGAGAGAGTTGAGTGTAGGAACAGCAGAGTGCAGAGGGATGAACGGAAAGTGAGGCAGGGACCAGAGCCCCACAGCCACCTTCTAAAACCACATATTGTCCCCCATGGGCTGAGTTCAGGGTGGCAGGGGGTCCGCCTGCAGAGCCGAGATTTGGCATCCAAGCTGATTGGGCTTGATGCCAAGGCCACACAGGTCTCCTTAAGTTGTAAGGCCCTGGGTAGCTCAGAAGCCCTCCTGCCTGTGTCGGGAGGACGCAGCCCCAGACACCAGGGGACTGACTCCAGGCCCACTGGGCCTCCAACCAGCACTGGATCCTTGGGTAAGTCATTTTGTGAACTATAGAGACTGGATCTGCTAGCTTCTAACACTCCTTCAGAGCTAGGATTCTTTGGTTCTCAATGGATTTTACACTAACACAGAATGAAAGATCAGGAATGATATGATTGCAGGTGTGTTCTGTTGCTGTGAACATTTTATCCCATGCCAGAGACCCCCACTCACAATGGAATCCACCAAGGGTCCTGAAATTGAGCTGTCTTCTACACCAAGACAAATCCTATGTGATTACATTGGGTTGACCAAAAAGTTCGTTTGGGTTTTTCCAGAAGATGCGATGAAAAACCCGAATGAACTTTATGGCCAACACAATAGCTGCTTAGGTGAAGTCAGTTCCTAACTAATCTGTCATAGAGGTGGGATTGGGGACTCATATAAATGGGAAATCGGAAGCGAAGCTTACCATTCTCCACAAGAGATGGGGGGTGGGGCGAGTTTGGGAATTCCTGGTCCCTGTGTTACTAGATCCATTTCTTTCCAGTTGAAAAGGGACAGTCTTTATCTGCGAATCTGTTTTTGTTTCGTAGGTATGTTGATTTGTATCGTATTTTTGATTCCACATTTAAGTGATATCATGTGATATTCGTCTTTGTCTGACTTACTTCGCTTACTGTGATAATCTCTAGGTCCATCCATGTTGCTGCAAACGGCATTCTTAGCAGAGGCAAACTATTATATATAGGATGGATAAACAATGAGTTCTACAGTAGAGCACAGGGAACTCTATTCAATATCCTGTGATAAACCATAATGGAAAAGACTATGAAAAAGAGTGTATATATATGTATAACTGAATCACTTTGCTGTACAGAAGAAATTAACACATTATAAATCAACTATACTTCAGTGAAATTTTTTAAAAAAGAAAAGGGACAGTCTTTGGTTATGACGTGAATTCACACTGTGCGTGGGCTGGGGGACTCTCCCTTGCGGTGTCCTCTCTGTCTGTTTTGGGCTCCTCCCAGGGCAACCCTTGGGAAGAGCTTTGTCTGGACTTGGCCTGGGTGTGCTTGGTGGCACTGCAGCAGCCTGTCCTGTGGACTGGTGTCTGGCAGGTCCAGGATGGGGCTTCCTTGGCCAGACTTGGGAAGAAGTAGGACACATGATTTTCTGTTTCTCTTCTCTCACTGTCTTGCTGTGACCTTCTCAGATTCCTATTCCATGACCACGTCTGTTTACCTACCTGCCACTCCTTCAGAGCCTAAGGCTGTTAAGACCAAGCCTGTGGTTTTTTTTGTTTGTTTGTTTGTTTTCGGTACGCGGGCCTCTCACTGTTGTGGCCTCTCCCGTTGCAGAGCACAGGCTCCGGACGTGCAGGCTCAGCGGCTCCGCGGCATGTGGGATCCTCCCGGACCAGGGCACGAACCCGTTGCCCCTGCATCAGCAGGCGGACTCTCAACCACTGCGCCACCAGGGAAGCCCCAAGCCTGTGTTTCGACAGCTGCCCATAGTCAACTGAGCAGTGTCCCAGGCCAGCAATGCATATGTAGGAGCTGGGAGCCAGCACCCCAGTGGAGGCCGGCCAGCACCTGCAGGAGGTGTGTCCACTCTGTCTTGCCAGCCTGGCCTACAGTGGGCATGTGCAGATTGCAGTCGGGGAGGAGCCCCGGGATGTCCGGCTGAGCTGTGATCAGGGCTGCTACCTCTGTGAGACCCAGAACGTGTGCCTTCACCATTGCACCTCCAAGTGTCTCTCACTTTGCAGGGATGGTTTTGCATAGATCACGCCCTCTAGTCACCTTTGTAATGTTCAGAAAGTGATAGCAAGCTGCAAATCCATTGCGGATCCGCCGATGTGCCCTCCAGGGACCCGGGATCCTCCCAGCGTCTCATTTGAGATGAAGTTTCCTCTGCGTGGAGGGGGTTAGTGTAGCCTGTCCTCCCCTGGGAGCTAACAGGTGGACGGAGCCCTGGGTGACTTTGAGCTCTAGCAGATGAAAATCTAATGGCCCCCTGGGGTTTTGTGTCACAGCTGTGAACGCAGGCGGGGCTTGCTCGGCTCCTTGCACCAGAAGGGACACGGAGAGCGCACATTTCCCCGATTCTGGGTCTGACTCTCTGGGCCTCTGGCCTCAATCAGCCTCTTTTTTCCCCCACACTTGTCCTTCAAGTACAGCTTTGGCCCAGCTGGACCTGACCATGCACAGATGGCGCAGCTCTCAGGTATGAATTTGGGTTTCTGATTCTAAGAATAAGGTCTGCTCATTATCAAATACTTGAAAACGAAGAAAAGCACACGTAATAAGGAAGTAACCCATGTGTTTGTCTTTCCATGTTTTAATCCCTCTAACTCTGTGGGTAGGCAGTTCTTGTTAATATATCTGGGAGCATCCCTTATACACCGGCTAGTGTGCTCTGTAAATGCTCCTGCCTCGTTCCTCTGCACCTTCTGCGTCTCCACTTAGGGTGTTTTCCCATCCCGAGCGCCTTCTCCAAGGCTGCTCGGCTCCGGTCCCTGTGCTCCTTGCAGACTTTCTCCTCTGATCATCCAGAACTCAGGGCTCCTCCTCTGAGAAACAGAGCCCCGTCTGGGCCTTGTGTCAGGTTCCTAACCACAGACACAATGGCTTGTATTGTTCTCTGACTTTGTCCAAACCTCCATGGTCAGGACTGCACGCTCCTCTTTCTTTGAACAGCCAATAACATCTAACGCTGTAGGATTCTTTAACAAGATAGATGAGGATGTTATTGAAAAATTTAAAAATTAATGAATATATTCATAAGAAAGTGCCTCTTCATTAATGACTGCAATCTCAGCCGCTATTACCTTTTATGCTCTTTTGGTGGAAGTTAACGCACTCCATGATTTTTATTCCTGGGAAAGTTGACCATAGACATTACCAAACTTGTTGATCTCAGGAGGTGTTTTAGGAGGACTGGAAACAGACATTTCCAACCCACTTGCTGTGTGGAACCGTTCTCTTCTAACAGGCACAGAGAGGGCTCACAGCCCAAGGGGTTTCTCGGGCAGTCAGTCTCAGCCTTCTCTCCTTTCTCTCCCTCTGGCAGATGTGAGAAGAGGGGCTGGAAGCACACAGAATGGATTTGGGGGACATGTGAACTTTCTATGGGGTAACCACTTTTAAAGACCTTCCTTGGGCCACAGAAAAAAAGCGACCAGAAAAAAGTGGTTATCGGTTGTGTTTCATAGATCAAGGTTCCCTGACGTGGCAGGGGCAGACCCACACCCATGTTTCTTAATGATCTGACCCAACGGAAATCTCCTGGTTACAAAGAGGCTGCCTTAGAATTTTAAAAAACCTAATAAATAATTTGTTATAACCGCAGGGTATCACGTTCCCATGTTACTTATGGAACTAGGATAATATTTAAATTGCTTATTTACAGCATTAAAATAAATAGTGGTTTGGGCATTTTGGCAAAGCAGGGGACACACGTGGTGGTTCCCTTCCCCCGCTCCCCAGCTTCAGTACCCCCGTCCTTCCTGCCAGCTCTGGGCTCTCTCCCTAGCTGCAATTACTCCATTATGCTGTTAAAGTTCTCAGAATGTGCAACATGCCCGACCCCTGAAGGCATTTGCCAGCCTTTCTTTTTTATCTTTCCTAATACCTGTAGCTCCCTTTCTGGGCTAACATTTGACTGTGAGCCTTCTATGCGATCTGCCGGTGAGCCGTCCCTTGAAGGCCGCTGGCCTCGGCACCTCTTACGGCCACTCGTCGGGGCCCTCAGATCTCCGAGCGGGGCGGCGGGCAACACAGTGAATTAAATATCAAGCAAATCAGATCAAATGGCAGCCTGGCCCCCCAGGTAAGGAGCTGGTTGGGGGCCTGGGGAATCCCGTCTGAGCCGCCGCTGTCCTTCCCTGGTTCATGCAAGGCGTGGACCCTTGTTACATCGAGTGGCCCTTACTTAAGCCCCTCTAATTGGGTGGGATGGCTGCCATCTGATGAGTCATAATTAGGACGAGGCAGCTCCAGGAGGAGTCGTCTTACCGGGCAAAGGGTCGGGGACTAATGACTAGCAGAAGGAAGGGGTTTGGTTGATGCCGGTACTCTCTGCTGGAAAAGATATCCACTCCTGCTGCATTTCTTCGGGCAGAAGCCACTGAATCTTTCCCCTCATTTGATTCAGTGACCTCTCAAGTGCATCATCGCCCCGAGGGCTCCGGGCCATCCAGCAACTCTTAAGCCCCTTGGGTTGATAATCTTCTCCCACATTTGCCCTTAACACCAGGCGTACCACCATTAGCCGCAGCTGCACTGTTGCTCATTAGAGGCGATCGATACCAAGCAGATAAAGCGCGCTGCCCCTCCCATCTGCAGTCACCGCAGATTCACAGGCCTTCCCACGCAAGGCCTCCCTGTCAGCTACGGAAAACAGGGGGGTCTCTTTAGAAAAGAAGGGAAAGAAATGAAAAAGGATGCGGGGAAAGTACATATTTACCTTCTCGGTCTCAGGATGCTTTTGGGGGTCCAGAGGAAATCTTATTTTCACTGTGATGCGAAAATGCGAAAATGGCACAGCTTCACCTCCCAAGGCTCCGGGTATCAGGCAGGCCCAAAGAAAAATGTTTCCTCACGAAAGAAGGACGGGCTCTGCTCAAAGAGCCATGGGAAGCGGTGTTGACTCTGGACACTGCCGAGTGGATCTCTCCAGAACATGGAGGTCTGGGCCAGCAGCCAGAGAGGTGGCTGGAGTCCTGCTTCTCTCCAGAAGGTGTTGCCAGAGAGCCTGGGAACCCCTGCTCTCCTTTCTGAGGCCAGGAATCTGGCTCCAGTGGGTGTCAGGGGCAGGAGAGGTCTCAGGGTGGCCCAGGCTGCTCTGCCTCTCAGGTCAGCATCCTGTCCAAAGAGCTAGGTCAGGCTGCCCACTGGATCATTCTTGCCCCGTGGTGGGCTGGGAGGGATCCTCGCTCACAACTGGGGGTGGCAGTGGGCAGCCAGGCCCCACCTCCTCATTCTCAGGTGGGTTGGGCACTGGTGCCTTTGGTAACCTCATGGCTGCACATCTCTACCCATGGAAAGGGCTAGAGAAATGTGAAAGTAGGGGAAATCCAAGGTGGAGCCAGAGACTACCATAGCATCCACAGACCAGAAAATTCAAAATATTTTGCCTACATTTGCTGTACGTGGGGTCATAGGGAATGAAGGGCTGATGTGAACCATGTTTTCTCCTAAGGAAGAAGTGCTCCTTTGAGAACTATCTGGAGAAGACCCCAACCAAATTGTACGATTGTTCCCTACAGGGGAAGGGTTGGGCTGGGGATGGAGGAGTCTTGGTGTCAGGAGAGCACATCTGGACACTGCCAGCAACTGTGCCAGGTGGAGAATGGGAACTCTGGGAGTGTGGAGTCCCCAAATAAAATTGGGATAGGCACTCTTCGGACAGAGGCGAGTTCCTGCAGGGAAAGGCAGCCCACTCGGGTTGCTCATCAGTCTCGCTGCTGGGTAGGTCACCCTCAACTTTCCCTGTGTCCTTTAGTCTGTGCCTGAAATGTTCGTTTAGTGAAAGAAGCCATAACAAGTAAACAATGGACAAAAAAGAAATCTTCCTCCATAAGGATAAGCAGAGAACAGCGACTCATGACAAAAAAAAAAAACCTCCCCAGAAGTCCTGAGCAAATATCCTTCCATGAAATGAAGTAACAGCAAGGAACAGAAAATTCCAGAAATTTGCAAGTTTCAGTTTTTAACAAGATGTTGGGTGACATTGCAACTATGAAATCAGAACAGGCATTTTTGAAGGTGACAAAAAACAAGACCATTAAAGGCTATATACAAATAAATAATTGTTGAATTTTAAATGGTAGTTTTGCGACTAATTATGGAAAATTGATTCAGTGAGCTGAAGGTGAACTTGAGAACTTAGGGAAGCTCAGAGAGAAGGTATAGATAAATAAAGTCATAAAGGAGAGAGTAGGAGACCTGGAAAGGTAAGAGAACCAAGATATGTGTAGTGGGAATTTCTGAAGGAGAGGGCAGAGTGAGCAGAGAAGCTAAAATAATCACTGAAGAATCCAAGGAGCTCCCTGAGCACCAGGCACAATGAATGGAACCTGCATTGCAAGGCAAAAGGAAATATATGTCCAGGCTGAAAACGATTTATCTCCAAAGAAGTGAGAATCTCACTGCAATTAGCCTATTTTGCCTACAAGAAGTCCAAATCAATTTCACTTTTATTTGAACACATGGCTCTTATGCAGCTCTGCTTAAGATTTCCAGTGGTTTTGTTTACTTTGTTATTTACCTGAACAAGTTACCTGAAAAAAAAATCAATTCCAATACTCCCCCATCTCCCACCATAATTTGTTCCTTGGGATAAGCTGGGTAAGTTGGTAGACCCTTCTGCAATAATAGAGACAACAATGCATCACTGTTTAAAGAGTTTTTATAGAAAAATATTCTGACCCAATCTTCCCTATCAAATGTGCCATATTTGGGTGCAGCTGGTGAGCCTGGAAGCTCTATAAGGTACAGACAGCAGAGACGTGTGCTGTCTCCTTAACTTCTCTCTCCCCCAGACCTAGCTAGGTGATCACGACATGTATGTTGACTGGAGTTGTCAACAGTGAAAGATGTTGTCAGGTATGGAAAGAACCTGTAAAATATACAGGTGCTCTTCCAGAAAAATGTACTTGAAGCCACACTGAAGCTAACTATGGAAATTGGATATTCATTCCAACCCTCTTGAGTTGGGCCCCAGCAAAGGGTACTCCTGCCTGGTGCCGTTGAAGCCAGTAAACCAGGACCAAGACCAAGTTCAGTTCAGAAGCGAAGGAAAGATTTATTCTTTGATGGAAGAATGCAGAGGTTGGCGCTCGCTCTAGGGTACAGGCTCTCCTGGGACGGCCATGGGTAGGTCTGCTGTACAGGACGGGGTTGGGGGGTCCTGGCTGTGCGGGCACAGCCACAGCTGCTCACACTCCAGATCGTAGCACTCGGGGCAGCATCTCTGCACACGGCCTGCTGCCGCCATCTTGAATCGAGCGTCGTGGGCAGCACTTCTGCACACGGCCCTGGGCTGAGGGGTGGCTGCAGCCATTTGCATCAGGAACTCTGGTCCAACGGGCCGTGTGCCAGGCCTATGCATTCAGCCCCCTGTGAGCAGGTGACACCAGACTAAGCACAAAGGGGAAAAAAAAAGGTGAGACCTTATTTTATTACCCAGACTCTGTTTTTACTTCCCGGGAATTGTTAATGGGCTTTGCGCGTGACAAAATCACAGAGTAAAAGAGGTAAACAACAGATTCAGCAAAACATGTAAAGTTTAAGTAACTCTGGTTGTACGATTAAAAACAACTCATATACAAAAAGTAATCATTGAAAGCAAAAATGCATAAGTTAGGCAAATAATTTAAGATTCATTATCTGGTTTAAAATTTTAGATAATAGCAAAAATTGGGAAATCAGACAGAGCAGAAAAAATAAATGTGTGTTAAATTTCTGTTTTACTTGGTAAGAGAACTTGGATAATATCTCAGTGTTAATGGAAACCAGAGAAAAATATGTGACTTCTTAAAAAGAAATGTGTAAAGAAGCACACGTGGAATAAAAACAAGACTCATACTTTCCAAGTTACTAAAGAAAAAAAATAGAGCTATGAAAAATATCTTTTTAGCAAAAGATGAATAAAAAAAAACAAGAAGGAAATATTAAAAAATGTAAGGCATATCAGAAATAAGTCCAGAGATAACTATGAATAGGACAAATTTCCCAAATGACAGACCCTCAGACCTGATTGAGAGACAGAATCAAATTAAAATCTATTGACAAGAGACACAGCTAAATTTTTTTTAAAAGTATGGAAATATTGAAAAATAATGGCTGGATAAAGATGTATCATGTAAATACAAATAAAAACTGAAAAGTGGTATCAAATTAGATTTTTAAAAGTTTCAAGTGGGATATTTTTATAGTGATAAAAGGTAAATTCACTGTAAAGATATAATGAATAACAAACCCTTATGTGTAAAATATAATTATTAGAATTTATAAACTAAATTAAAATTACAAGAGGAAATTGACAAAGACAACAGTGAGTGACTTTAATATGCAGCAATCAGTATCGGACAAGTTGACAAAAATAAACAAAGAGATAAAGAATTGGACATATATAATAAATAGAGCTTATTCAATATTTAGTAAGCTACAGTGAAACTTATACCATGCAAAGAAAGAGGATAAGGCCCATGATATATTTGCATAGATTGATGACTGAAAAATCTTAATCACACAGAAGAATTTAATGAACCCTCTTAAGGAACAAACTGTACGGACCACCTCCCATAGCTACAACAAAATACGTACACATTTTAATAACAAAAATGTAACACAAACTGCAATACACTTAAAATATTAAAATGATGCTCTCCTGGTGACTATTAGATAAAGGAGAAACTAGGTCTCTAATTCTAGAATACTTAAAAAAACAAGGACAATAAAGAAATTAGGAGCTGAAAACTAAAGTTAAGGTCAAATGCATTAAGTATGTTTGTTATGAAACAAGGCTAAACAATAGTAAAGAACTGGTAAGCATTTAATTTAATGTTTCTAAAAAAGTCCAGGATATTAAGTTCAAGAAATGCTGAAAAAAGACAAGAATAAATATATAAATGTACGTAGTAGAACATAGAAAAACAGTAAAATTAAGAAATTCCATAACTTTAAAAACAAACAGGTACACATTAAAGTAAATTAACTGCTGGTTTCAGAAAAAAAGAAGAATATATTATTTATAATGAAGAATTGGTGAGTATGATTGAGGAAACAAAGTATGAGGAACTCAATGGTAATAAGAAACTCAAGAAATACTGGATATAACCCAGTTTACCACTCAATGGATGGAAGATTTTTCTGAGGAAGATAGAAATCTTCATGTCTGACTGGAAAAGAGCACTTCAATAGGCTAGTAACCTTGGAGAGAAATTTCAAAAGTTGGTTGTGGTTTAGTTATTATAGCTTTGTCGTATTTTTAAATGACTCTCTTTGTCATTTCTTCCTTGTTAGTATTCAGTGTTTGGCCATTGCTTCCCAAATAATTTTAGAATTCTTTAGAGTTTTGGGGGTGAGGGTGTTCAGTCTTGTTAGAACACGTAATTCCCCTGCTATAGGATAGGTTGCAAAGCATTGGGCGAAAGTGTCTCCCGGTGCATTTTACAGAGAGTGCAGAGGCTTGAATCTAAGACCTGAAATGGTTAAGAAAATTCCAGACCCATCTCCCTGGAAGGTGAAACTAGAACAGGGGGCTGGGGCTGAAACCTGGCGAGATGCAGAGCGTAGTCATTGAATCAAAGAACAAAAGGCCAAAATAATATATAGCAAGTTGAAAACAACAGTTTCATATCTCACATAGGTCTATTCCAGGAATGTCATCATGTTTTAATATTCAGAAATCTATTAATAAAGTATATCCCATTGGTAGATTAAAAGAGGAAAAACTTCCAAATATTCCCAGAGGACATTTGATAAAATTCAACATCAATTTCTAATAAAAACTTAATAAGCTGGGAATAGGAAAATGATTCCTTGACATGGAAAAACAGTGTGAAATCAGCAGCGACTTCACCTTTAATGAGGACCCTCGACAGGTCCTTCAAAGTCTGGGACAGGACAAGGAGGCTGCAATCCTACCGTTATGAGCGTCGCTTTCAAAGTTCTCATACATGTCATGAAACAGGAAACAGAAAGAGGAAGATTGACTTTTAGCAAGGAACAGATCTAAATCTGCATGTGGTGTGATTCTATCTCTAGAAACTCTAAGAGAATATTTTAAAGAAAGTAAGCTGACAGAGTTTCTTTTGGTGGTAGCATGCACAAATCAATAACTTTCCTAGATTACATTAATGATTAGCTATAAAGCAAAACGATAGAAGATTTCCAATCCCCAAGATCAGTATAATATTCTAAATCCTAGGAATAAACCTAATGAGATATACAAGGGGCCCATGTGAATAAAAGGACAAGAGGTTTTGAGAGGTGTCAAAGAAATCTTCAATAAACAGAGATAGAGACCTTGGTTCTGAATAGTGCAAAGAGGCCAAATTTCTCCAATTTGCCTTATGCCTTTAGGGTAATTCCTATCGAAATTCACACGTAAGGTTGACTAAATCATTCTAGAAGAAAAGGCAAAATATTGAACACTAGAGAGCAATTAAATAGTGTATTCTACAGCTTTAATGGTTCTACAGTGGGGCGTGGCTGCAGGATTAGACAAGCAGACGAGAGACCACTCATTTAGCATAGGATAAATATGACATTTCCAGTACAAGGGGGGGAGTTTGGATTATTCAGTCAATGATGTTGGAGAGCAGGTTAATTACTTGGAAAAGAATCCCTTTATCACCCTTAGATGAAAATCTGTTTCAGTGGATCGCAGAGGTTAAGTATAAGAAACCCAGATGAACCTGAAGAATGAGGGCTGCCCATTTGTCTGGCTTCCAAGTGGGAGAGGAAAACCAAGGAAAAAAACACACAGGAAGCTGATAAAGTTTTGTCTAATAAAATTGGTAAATTCCCAACATCAAATTACACCCTTACCACACAAATAGGAACATACTGTACCATATAGTTAAATAAAGGATTATTACCTTTAATACATAAAGAACCCTTATAATTCAGTAAAAGTTTTGGGAGAAATGCCTAGAAACTTGAAAAAAGCATTCATTAAATAGCAAATCCAAGCGCTCAGTAAACATTTGAAGAAATGTTCATCACATTAGGAGTGAAGGAAATGCGATTTTAAGTAAAAGATACGTTTTTGGCTAGTTAAACTAGTAAAGATTTTTGAAAGGGGTAGTGCCCAGTGTTGGCAAGGTTAAGAAAAAACAGTAATTATTATATATCGTATATGAGATTTTCTGGAGGAAAAATTAGTAATCTGAATTAAAGCTAAAGCTTTATTCACACCTTGTGATCTAATACCTGGATTTACTTCCAGGTATTTGTCCCATGTAAACAGTTAGAGAATAACAAAGAGCTGTATGTAGAAGGAGGTTGGGTGGGGCTCTCTAGAATAGTGAAAAACGGTAAACAGCATAGGTACCCAGTGAGAGGAAACAGGTTAAACAAACTGTGGTCCCTTAAAAGTAATGGAATACAAGTAGTCATTAAAAACCATATTCTTGGGCTTCCCGGGTGGCGCAGTGGTTGAGAGTCTGCCTGCCGATGCAGGGGACGCGGGTTCGAGCTCCGGTCTGGGAAGATCCCACATGCCGCGGAGCGGCTGGGCCCGTGAGCCATGGCCGCTGAGCCTGTGCGTCCGGAACCTGTGCTCCGCAACGGGAGAGGCCACAACAGTGACAGGACCGCGTACCGCAAAAACAAAACAAAACAAAACAATAAAACCCCCCAAACCCCCCATATTCTCAGAAACTAAGCATGTGCAATAATATTCACAATATATTAAATGATGAAAGTAGGTTACAAAATGTTATATGCTTTATAATTCCAGTGTTATAAAATCAGTATATATGCCTAGATAAATGATGGAAGGAAATACAGCGGTTATCTTCTAATCCTGGGAGTATGAACACTTTTTATTTTCTTCATCTTTTCCTGAAGTTCTCAAAATTTATGCAGTGCCGCTGTGTTACTTAGATACAAATCATAATAAGAATTATAATAAAAGAATTTTAAAAGCTCCATAAGGGAAACAGCACTGGCCCATCTGAACAGTCTTCCTCTGCCCAGTGAAGCCCAAGGATCAAAGACAAGGGCTTAATGTTCAGTCTCTACAACTGCAGTGAGGTCTTCATGCCCCATCGCCAAATGGATGGTCCAGCCAGGACCGCGGTATTTAAGCAAACACAGTCAACCCCTGCTGATCTGTCTGGGCCTGGCTGGTGCGTGGTCATAAACTGACTGTCAGAAAATTAGAGCTTGGCCATTCTTCTCTGTAATCTACAGTTTAACAGCCACTAATTTTCATAAGCAGAGAGAGTAATTGAGAAGTTGATGAATCAGAGGCAGTGCTGCGGTTGTTTTGTGAAGGAGGACGGAATGCTGGCCCCATCACAGAGTACTATTCCTCTGCTGTGAATGGTATTTACTCTGACTCCTTCTGGAAGGACATTCAAATAGTCTCCCTTCTGTACACGCCCTGGAGAGGTAAAAATAGTCTGTGCCAACACTGCTGACACTCCTTCTTCTCCTGAGTGGAAATGATGAAAAAAGAAGAGAATAAAGTGGCTAAGAATAAGGGAAATATAAGTGCAGGAAGAACCATAGGTATCAAAATCCGGCTGGCATCGGTTTTTCCAGTTATCTAAAAAATGATTAGGGACTGGATGCTACAACTTGCTTTAGGATTCAATCTGGAAAATTAAGCTTTGGTTTGCAGCGGCTGCCTCTACCATGACTTGTGCCCCTAAACTTGGTTGGGGTTAGGGCAATCCAGAAACCCAGGGTGCCTTGCCACGCTGGTGCTAACCCCTGGGAAAGACACGGAGCGAGGAACTCCTCGGGAGATGTCCCTGTGTCCCTTCTACTGAGAGCAGCAAAAGCACGTGGTCCAGGCTTTCTCCAGGCATTAGTCATCCCTTCTCTGGGAAGGACCCTGGCCCAGAGCTGGCCTGGGAGCGGACAGTGTTTTATTACCTCTCTGGCTTCTGGTTGCCCGCCAGGAGCTGAACCAGAAGTGCCAAAATGCTATAAGAAATCAGATCACGGAGAGTGGCTGCTTGCACGGTGTTTCCAGCTGTGGGCCCTGCAGCAAATCTCTTTGTACATTTTGTAAGAAAACATGTTCTCGAGAGGTTTCCATTTCAAGCTGGCAGCGTTAAGAAGTCAGGAGAGCCGGAGTCAAACTTTCCAAGGAATGTCTGAGCTTGGATCCCATTCTGCACTTAGTCCGGGCTCCAACTTCTGGGGCCTCAGATGTGGAGCCGCTGTTGCTGGCTGATATAATGGACCGTATTTCACGTGCCCGAGGGAAGGAACAGAAGCGTGCGGCTCCCATAACATCTTCATTGGCTTCAACGGGTGTGTCGCACTTGTGGGGGATGATTTATGGGAGCCTGGTTAGGGAAGAGATGAAGAACATCATTTAGACACAGATTTGTTCTTTCTTCTGGAAAAGTAGCATCTTTTCATGCAGAAAATGGTAGCAGGAGTCCTGTTTAGAGTATCCAAGTTAAGCCATCTCTGTGCTCTCAAGCTGTTCTCCCCAAATTATTGTGATGATCTTTTTTCCTCCTGATGGTTCCAATTCTGACTTTCGGACCGGATGGCCAAAATCCTTCTTATTTTCCTCGTTTCCCTGCGTTTTGCTGATGGTAGATTGACATTGACACTGTACAGGAAAAGGCAGCAAATGGCAGGGAAGGCGGCTTGGCTGAAAGAGAAGTGGAACCCCTCCTTGTCCAATCAACCGTTGAAATGGCCCTTTGGCCAGAATGGTGGTGGAAGCCTACATAGGTTTTTATTATTGCGCTAATGTGAGAACTGCAAGTTTTTTTTAAGTGATTGGATATAGGAAGAACCAAGCTTGCTACATTTAACATTTTTATCAAGAGAATGTCTTCATCCATGAAAGCAAATATTTTCATATGGATGGAGGCTTGTACTGATGAGATCTTTCCATAAGGCAGTGTAGTATACTAGATTATAAACTCCCCCAACATTAAAATATAGCACTGTGGGAGGGACATTAACTCTTTTAGGCCACTTACACATTTTCCAAAGTGCCCATCATACATCCAGGAAATTGCATTGTCATTGTTGCATTCAGGAATAATTTTGCTCCAGTACGTTTCCGCAGCACCCATAATTCTATTTTAGGGAGTAAAGATGTTTAACTTATGTCAGGAGAGTCTGCTGATTGGTTCTGTTTTGCACCAGTGTTATTTTAAATCAATGGCTGCTGCTGGAAAATCAGATAATTTCTCAGAAGACTTGCATGGAAACATATTCTACAGTTGTTTATGTCTGAGGTGAGGGCTTTCAATTTGAATCATTGTTCCAAAATGGATGAATGCCGTGTGCGATATCAGTTAATGTACATCAGGCGTTTGGGGGAACTGAACTGAAGGTGAAAATAAGACTGCCAAAGGAGTTACTTCCAAGGGAAGCTTAATCCCAGGTAATAGTGGGAAGCTGGAATTAAGGGGCAGATATAAATACCCTGAAGAATGACTGACCCATGCATTCTCCCAGTCCCGAAGGCACAAAAGAGGCAGAGCTGCCCAGGATCTGGGCCACGACCAGCACGGGGATGACTGGCTGAGCCTGCGACAGTAAAGGATTTGGGCAACATGTAAGCGGATTCAGGTTTATAAAACGCCCCCGACAGGCAGGTGGAGGGAAGGACGTGTAATCACATACCCTTCCTCAGTGTTCAGACTTCTCCAGAAACTGGAATTCTGAAACATGTCTTCTGAGTTTATAGATCAAAAGCCCATGGATTCCACCTGGAACGTTGCCCCAGAAAACGAGTTATCAGTGAAGAAACAAGCATATGCTGTCTTAAGAGATGACATTCTCTTTTTCCATCACCATCGGCAAGAGTCTTGAGATCCATGCAGTCTGAGACTCGGCCCCCTCGTGATTGGCGTGGAATGTACTTGGTGCAATAGTGACCCTCCCTGATGTGCCAGGATGACTTAATTTGTTTCCAAGAACCAAAGGATAAAAGTATACTACTTTTATCGGAAACATTTCAACTAAAAGGGAGTAGATTTCAAGTCCCAGGAAAGAAATGATTTGAAGATTTTGTCAAACCTGGGTGGAAATTGGTGGTCCTTTCCCCTCAGCCTAACCGGGCAGCACGTCTCATCAGATGTGTGTCTGGGAAGCAGGCAATGGGACAGGACACACCTTTCAACAGGCACGAAACAGAGGAGCAATTAGGTGTGACTGAGCCTCCGCAGGTAATAGCCAGAGGAGGAATAAGATGGGAGCAGACTTGGAGGCAACGTGTGGCTTGAATCAGAGCTGCAAGTAACGAGGAAGCATCCTGTCTCAAGAATTGCCACCACTTCTTATGAAAGGCAGACACTGACAGCTTCACAAAGGCCACTGCGAGGGAATGAGCGTCTAGAATCTGAGCAATGAACATGGAGGCTCCAATCAAATTGTCAGGTCCTGAGCTTCAGACCGCATGAGGAGGGAAGAGAGCCAGGAGTCTGGGTCAGGAGGCCTCCGCTCTCTCCCTCTGCCCCGCCTTGTGGAAGCGCATTCAGCTCCGGCGCAGGGGAAGCAGGACGCCAGAGTCATGCCCCTCCCTTTGACTCTGTGCCATGAACCTCACCCGTTTTTG
The DNA here is from genome assembly GCF_963924675.1 of Phocoena phocoena. Classification (NCBI taxonomy): domain Eukaryota; kingdom Metazoa; phylum Chordata; class Mammalia; order Artiodactyla; family Phocoenidae; genus Phocoena; species Phocoena phocoena. The sequence continues at coordinate 4,159,040 of NC_089234.1, read as the reverse complement.
TCTGTTTCTTATATGAGTTGATTTTTATGAATAAAACGTGATTTTCCCATTATTTTCGTTCCTTCAGGGCAAGGGAATCTCATCAAAAGATTCACAACGAATAAGTATAATAATACGTTAGTAAGGGGGTAGTGAGAGTGATAATCGCTCCAAACTTTTGAGACATACGTAATCCAAAAATGAAAAGCCAGTGCAATTAAATATTTTGTCTGTATCGTAAGTACTGAAAGGAACACACATGTACATGGAATTTGTCATGAATAATTCATAGATTCCTGGGATCACTCTGAAGTCCCTTTGTAATCTTAAGTTAGAACAAAGAATATGTTGACCACTGCTGTTGGTCACAAATTCCGGGTGTTACTAATAGAAAATGCTGTCTAATGGGATAATACTGGTCTCTCTTCCTTGCTGAGATGGAAGATGATGTAAAGTGCGTTACATCATTGCATTGACATCTCTGGTAAGACTGAATGCTGCTTGCTTTGAAAAAACCATCTCTCAGTACATGGAGGAGAGAATGTTTGGGGAGGGAGAAGAAGAAGGTGTCTGGTCTGAGCCTGCCCCTCAGTGCTCCTGAGATTTTAGTGTTCCCATTAGTTGACTTTTACTCTGAATCAGTATGAAGTCTTGAAGCTTTGTCTTGACAATGGAACTTTTTCTCTGCCCTGGACGCCTTCCTGTTTTTTTTCTCTAAAAATTTTTTTTGTTATTTTGCACTTTGGGATTCCCACCCCCACTTCATGCCTGGGGATCCTAAAACCACACCCTCTAGATTTCCGAAAGTGTATTCTTTTGTTTGAGATTTTATAGTGTCAGAGGGTCGGATGCAACGTCAGCCTTAGCTTCTCAGAGATGGATCATCTTGACGTAATGGACTGTGCTTTGTAAAGTCCTTGTTACCTTTCCTACATCTGTTTATGTCAAACTCCTGAGAATGACAGATGCAAGAAAACTCAAAAATCTCTTTGATCACCTATGTCCTAAACTGAAATTCCCTCTGTGGTTATTATGCTGTTGAAAGAATAGACCTGTAGAGAAGGAGAATGAGCTTCCACATCACCAGCGATTTTCAGATTGCCTTCTGTGAGCTATAAGACTCTGTGAAGGGCTTGAGATGGCTGGTATTGGGGTGGTGGTGGGGAGGAAGTTTGCACACAGCCTGGGGAACCCCACCTGCATGCACCTCAGTCACAGCCACTCCACCATCCATGTTATGTGTAAGAATTTCAATATTTTGTTTGGAGAAAATGGGGCGGGGGTGATAGCTAAAGGTACAAGGTTTCTTTTTGACGTGATGAAAATGTTCCAGAATGGACTGTGCTAGTGGTTGCACATATTTGTGACTATACTAAATACCACTGAATTTTACACTTTAAGTGGGTGAATTATGTGGTATGTGAATTGTATCTCAATGAAATTGTTTTTTAAAAATTGAAGTATTAAGTTAGAAAACCCACTTGCTTAGAACCATCTGTTCATTTCAAAGCCTGAACAAAATGAAACATAAAATTCCAGTGTTTTCTCAAAGTGTGGCGTTTCCACCCTCCCCCCCAATTAGCCATGACTCCTGCTCTTCCTCCCGTTGAATCTGAACCTACTCTGCCACTTGCTTTTGACCAAGAGGATGCTGTGGAGGAGATGTTGCATGACCTCCAAACTGAAGCCTTCCAGCTTCCATCTGGGCTTCTTGGATGCTCTTAGGACATGCACCTCTGGGAACCCAGCCATCATGTTGTGAAGTTCAAGCTACATGGACAGGCCGTGTGTGTGCTCTGTTCCACAGCCCCAGGAGAGCTGCTGGCCCATGGCCAGCATTTACTGCCACCAAATAAGTGCACCATTCTGTGGCTTGTGTTTTCACTTTCTTGATAGTGTCTTTTGGAGAAACAATGTTTTTAATATTTGATAAAATTCAATATATCTATGTTTTTCTTTTGTTACTCATGCTTTGAGTGTCATATCTAAGAGACGATTGCATATCCAAGGTCATGCAGATTTACTGCTATGCTTTTCTTGAAGAGTTTTATAGTTTTAGCTCTTACATTTAGGTCTTGTGTCCATTTTGAATTAAATTTTGTATATAGTATGAAGTTGATTCCAACTTGATTTTTTGCCTGTTGATATCTAGTTGTCCCAGCACCATTTGCCAAAAAGACTATTCTTTTCCCATTGAATTGTCTCAGCACCCTTGTCAAAAATCAATTAACCATAAATGTATGGGCTTTCTTATGGACTCTCAATTCATGGTCTATAGTTATGCCAGTACCATACTGTTTTGTAGTAAGTTTTGAAATCAGGAAATGTGAGTCCTCCAACTTTTGTTCTTCCATTTCAAGATACTTTGGCTAATCTGGGTCCTATATGAATTTGAGAATCAGATGATCAATTTCTGCAAAAAATCTCAGCTAGAATTTTGATAGGAATTGCGTTGAATCTGTACATCAATTTGGGGAGTATTGCCATCTTAATAATAGTGTCTCAATCTATGAACATGGGATGTCTTTCATTTATTTATAGCTTATTTAATTTCTTTCAATGATGTTTTATGGCTTCAGTGTACAAGTCTAGCACTACTTTCATTAAATTTATTCCTAAGTAGTTTATTCTTCTGTAATTTTAAAGTTCTTTTTTCATACTATTGTAAATAGGTTTTCTTAATTTCATTTCTGACTTCTTCATTTCATTTTTTACTTCTTCATTGCTAGTGCATAGAAATATAACTGACTTGAATATTGTTGCTGTATTCTGACTGAATTTGCTTATTAGATCTAATAGGCTTTTTTAAAATTCCTGAGGATTTTCTGTATATAAGATCATATATCTGCAAATACAGTCTTACTTTTCTATCTATTTTCTTCTTTAAAATTTATTGAGACTTTCTTATGGTCTTTTCTTTCTTTTTTCTTTGAATTTGTCTATTGTTTTTCAACTCTCTATTTTGTTTATTTCTACTCTAATGTTTATTATTTTACTCCTTATGTTTGCTCTGGGTTTAATTTGCTCTTCTTTTTCTAGTTTCTTAGGTTGGAAAGTTAGGTTATTGATTTGAGAACTTTCTTCTTTTTGAATATAGGTATTCATAGCTATAAATTTCCCTTCAAGCAATCCTTTAGCTGTACCTCAAAAGTTTTAGTATGTTATGTTTTTATTTTTATTCCTTCAAAGTATTTTTAAATCTCTCTAGTCATTTCTTCTTTGATGCATTGGTCATTTAGGAATGTATTGTTTAATTTCTATATATATGTGAAATTCCCCAATTCTCTTCTGTTATCATGAATTTCATTCCATTATATAATTTTAATAATTTAAAATTTATTGAGACTTTCTATATGCTCTAACATATAGTCTGTCCTGAAGAGTGTTATATGTGCACTCAAGAAGAATATGTATTCTGCTGTTGTGTGGCATGTTCTGTAGATGTCTCTTAGGCCTACTTGTTTTACACTGTTGTTCAAGCTTTTTATTTACTTCTGTGTTTGTTTTCTGTCTAGTTGCCTTATTCATTATTGAAAGTGGTATACCAAAGACTCCAACTTTATTGTTGATTTGTCTATTTCTTTCTTCGATTCTGTCACTTTTTGCTTCACATGCTTTTGGTCTCTGTTTAGGTGCATACATGTTTATCATTATATTCTTTGTTTCTAGTAACATTTTCTTTTGTCTTAAAGTCTATTTGCATGGTATTAGTACAGACACTTCAACTCTCTTCACTGTTGTGGCCTCTCCCATTGTGGAGCACAGGCTCCGAATGTGCAGGCTCAGTGGCCATGGCTCACGGGCCCAGCCACTCTGTGGCATGTGGGATCCTCCCGGACCAGAGCACGAACCCGTGTCCCCTGTATCGGCAGGCGGACTGTCAACCACTGCGCCACCAGGGAAGCCCACTTCAACTCTCTTTTGTTTAGTATTTTTGTGGTACATGGTTTTCATCCTTTCCTTTCAGCTTATTTGTGTCTTTGAATGTAAAGTATGTCTCTTGTGGATAGCACATAGTTTGATCATTTTTTTAATCCTTTCTGCCAATATCTGCCTTTTAATTGGAGCTTTTAATCCATTTACATGTAATACGACTGATAAAGTATGATTTATGTCTGCCATTTTGGTATTTGTTTCCTATATGTTTTATGTTTTTATTGTTCCTCTATTCCTCCATTATTGCTTTCTTCTGTATTAAACAGATATTTTCTAGTGTACCATTTAAATTCCTTTATTGTTTCTTTTACCATATTTTCTGAGTTATTTTCTTAATGGTTGTCCTAGGGGTTAAAGCTAACATTTTAATTTACAACAACTAACTTCATATTAATACCAAATAATTTCAATGTTATACATCTGAAATAGTAGAAAATATTTGTAGAAAGACACTTTTGTGAGAATGTTTACCAAAAGCTTATACTTGCAAACTATGGAGTTTTCATATTATTTCATTTGCACTTAAACATATGTATTAAAAGACGATAGTTTGATTATATGTCTCCATGTGTTAAATTATTTGGGGAATTTTTTGCTCATGCATTAATTCAGTTAACATTCATTGAGATTCTAATATGTTCCAGGTATTCTTGATGCTGACTTGAAAAACTGAATTGGATTGATTAAACTGAAATAAAGTTGGGATTAGATGACTTCTTCCCAATTGACTTGAAAGAAAAAAAGATGATGATTTGACAGAAACTTCTAAAAATATCTGTGTTAGTGTTGACTAAACTCATGTACTCTCTGTTTCTTCCTACAACTAGAAAACTATATCATAACAAGATGGGTATCCTAAGTTAATTATTAGAAATAAAATTGGGTAGGAGTCCTTTTCTTGTGCCTTGAAACAATGGGCCAGTTTAACAAAGCAAATACAGCTTTAATTTACACCACCTGTATGTAAATAAAATTTGCATATATAAATGTTCTTTGAAATACAGAAGGAACCACAGGTGTCATATCCTCTTATCCCTTATTTGGGGTGAGGGGAAGTAAGCATGCAGACTCAAGTCAGATGCTCTGCCTACCTACTAGATGTAAGATTTTGAGTAAGCTATTTATCATGTTGCCTCAGTAGCTTGTCAATTTCTACAAAGAAACCAGCTGGCTTTCTTTCAATAGGGATTAACTTGAACTTCTAGATCAACCTGGGAAATATTGCCATTATAACAATAGTAAGTTTTCTGATTTATTAACAAGGGATGTATTCCATTTGTTTAGGATAGAGAAGAACTTCATCAACCTCATAAATGTCATCTACTATACACTCACAACTAACATCATTTTTAAAGATGAAAGTCTGAATGCTTTCCCCTCTGAGATCAGAAATAAGGCAAGAATGTCCACTCTTGCCACTTCTATTTAATATTGTACTAGAGGTTCTGGCCATGGCAATTAGGCAAGAAAAAGAAATAAAAGGCTTCCAGATTGGAAAAGAGTAAGTAAAACTATCTCTACTCACTGGTGATGTGATCTTGCATATACAGTCCTAAGGAATCCACTAAAAAACTATTAGAACTAATAAATTCAGCAAGGTTTTAGGATAAAAGATTTATATATAAAAATCAATTGTATTTCTATACACTTACAATGAACAATCCAAAGGTGAAATTAAGAAAACAATTCCATTTACAACAGCGTCAGAAATAATTTGGAATAAATTTAACTGGAGAAGTGCAAACCTTATATTCTGAAAACTATAAAACTATTGAAAGAAAAGTTTTAATTTTGATGAAGTCCAATTAATCATATTTTGCTTATTATTCAGGATTTTTCCTATTTATTAAATATTTGCCTACCCCAAAGTCACAAAGACTTTCTCCTATTTTTTAAAAACTATTGCTTTTAAAAATTATTTATTTATTATTTTATTTATTTATTTTTTTGGCTGCATTGGGTCTTCATTGCTGCACGTGGGCTTTCTCTAGTTGTGGCGAGCAGGGGCTACTCTTTGTTACGGTGGTGTGTGCTCTAGGGTGTGTGGGCTTCAGTAGTTGTGGCATGTGAGCTCAGTAGTTGTGGCTCGTGGGCTCTAGAGTGCAGGCTCAGTAGTTTTGGTTCATGGGCTTAGTTGCACTGCGGCATGTGGGATCTCCCCAGACCAGGGCTCAAACCCATGTCTCCTGCATTGGCAGGTGGATTCTTAACCACTGCATCACCAGGGAAGTCCGTCTCCTATTTTTTAATAGAAAATTTATAGTTTTAGTTTTACGTATAGATCTGTAATCAATTTTGAGTTAATTTTTCTATACAATGTAATGTAAGGATGGAGGTTCATTTCTCTCATGTGGATATCTATTAAATTGCCTTGATGACCTTTGTCAAATATTCATTGATCAGGTATGTTTAGGACAATTTCTTTTTTTTTTTTTTTTTTTTTTTTTTTTGCGGTAGGCGGGCCTCTCACTGTTGTGGCCTCTCCTGTTGCGGAGCACAAGCTCCGGATGCGCAGGCTCAGCGGCCATGGCTCATGGGCCCAGCCGCTCCGCGGCATGTGGGATCTTCCCAGACCGGGGCACAAACCCGTGTCTCCTGCATCGGCAGGTGGACTCTCAACCACTGCACCACCAGGGAAGCCCCTAGGACAATTTCTAAACTCTGTAATCTTTTTGACTGATCTATGTCTATTCCTACATCAATACCACACTGTCTTGTTTACTGTTGCTAGGTATTAAGTCTTGAAATCAGCAGTGTGAGTTTTTTTTACATTTGATTCTTTTCTAATTTGTTTTGGCTATTCTCAGCTCTTTACATTTCCATTTAGCTTTGAGAATCTGTTTGTTAGTTTCTGCAAACTATTCTACTAAGATTTTGATTGGATTTGTGTTACGTCTATAGATCAATTTGGGGAGAATTAGCGTATTCACTTGTTTTGATATTAGGATAATGTTAAACTCATTACAATTGCTACTGCTTTTCTATTTTCAGAAGAGTATGAACGGAACTGGTATTATTCCTTGCTTAAATATCTGATAGAATTCACCAGTGAAGAGATTTAGGTCTGTAATTGTCTTCATCAAAAGGTTTTTTACTAAAAATCTATCTATTCTTTCTTGAGTGAACATTGGAAGTTTGTTTTTCAAGGAATTTGTCCATTTCATCTTAAGTTGACAAATTTATTGACATAAAGTTTTATATTATTCTTTTAATATCTTTATAGTATGTAATGATGTAACGTCTCATTCCTGTTTCTTCTGTCTGTCTCTTTTTTCTGATCAATCTGGCTAAAGATTAATCAATTTTATTGATCTTCTCAAAGGATCTGCTTTTGGTTTTATGAATTTTCCCCTCTTTTCCCATCTCACTGAGTTCTGTCCTGATCTTTATTATTTCTTTTCTTCTGATTATTTTCATTTAAATTTGTTCTCCTTTTTGTATTTTCTTAAGGTGGAAGTTGAGGTCATTAAGTTAGACATTTCTTCATTCCTAATATAGGCATTTAATGCTATAAATTTCTCCCTAAGTACTGCTTTAGTAGCATCCCACAAAGTTTAATATGTTAGCTCTTTACTTTTACTCAATTCAAAGGAATTTTTAACTTCCATTTTGATTTGTTGTTTCATACCTGGAGCATTTACAGGTGTGTTATTTAGTTTCCAAATAGTTTGTGATTTTACAGATTTATTTCTGTTATTGATTTCTAATTTAATTCTATTGTGCTCTGAGAAAATCCTATGGTTATGACTTTAATACTTTTAAGTTTATTGAGTCTTGTTTGGTGTCACAGTATATGGACTATAATGTTAAGTGTTCCTGTCCACTAGAACAAATGTGTAAACAGCTGTTCCTTGGTGAAGTGTTTTATACATGTCAATTAGGTCAAGTAGGTTGATTTAGTGGCTCAAATCTTCTAGATCTCTACTAATCTTCTGTTTGTTCTATCAATTATTTAAGAGGGATATGGAAATCCATCACTGTTACTTGGATTTTGTTTATTTCTCCTTGAATTTATCAGTGCTTCCTTTATGCATTTTGAAACTCTGTTATTAGGTGCATAAATGTTTAGGGTTATTTCCTCCTGATGAACTGGCTCTTTATCCTTTATGACTATCTTTATCTATGGTACTATTGCTTTTTCTGAAGTCCACTTGGTCTGATTTTCCTACGGATATTCCCACTTTCATTATATTAGCATTAAGCATAATATCTGTTTTTCTATCCTTTTACTTTTAACAAATTTGTGTCATATTTAACTTGGGGTTTTGAAGGCAGAATATGGTTAAGCCTTTTTTAAAAAAAATTATCTTACACCTCTGTCTTTTAACTGGGGTTTTTAGAAGATTTATATTTAATGTTGTTACTATATGATTAGGTTTAAATAGATCATCTTGCCTTTTGTTTCTTTTTGTCCTGTCCTCTTTTCCCTTTTTCTTTTGGGTTTATTAAATCTCTCTGTCTCTCTCTCTCAACATATATATATGTTGATGTATTAGTTACAATTCTTTGCTTTGTTATTTTACTAGTTGCTTTAGTGTACATATTTAATTTACCTCGATTTACCTTCAAATGACACATCACTTCACATAGAGTACAAAAACCTTCCAACAGTATTCTCACATTTCTCCTTTCTTATCCTTTGTGCCACTGTCACACAATTTAGTTTCACATGTGTTATAAACTCCACAATACATTATCATTATTTTTGTTGATGCAATTATCTTTTAAATAACTTTATATAGTGAGAAAAAATCTTGTGTATTTACCTATGTAGTTACTATTTCTGATGTTGTTGATTACTTTCTGAAGATTATTTCTATCCAGCATCATTTCTCTCCTGCCTGAAAGACTTTGTATAACATTTTATTCAGGTTTGTTTTCTGAAAAAAAGTCTCATTTTTACCTTCATTAAAAAATATTTTTGCTTAGTGTAGAATTTTAGGTTGACTTTTTTTTAGAAGTGCTTTAAAGTAGTTGCTCCACTGTATTCTCACTTGCATTGTTTCCAATGAGATCTGCCTCTACTGTGCTTTTGAAAAATCTATTCTCTTTAGAAATTTTTTTTTTGACCAGTTTGATTATAGTGTACCTCAGTGTAGTTTTCCTCACATTTCTTGTGCTTGGAGTTCATTGAGCTACTTGGGTCTATAGGTTTATAGTTTTCATCAAATTTGAATATTTTTTTCAAATATTTTTCTGTGTGACCTCTTCTTTCCTTTCCTTTGGAGACTCCAATTATATGTGTTATACCACCTGAAGTTGTTTCAGAGCTCACTGAAATTCCATTTATTTTTAACATTCTTCCCTTTCCATCCCCATTCTGTATTTAATTTTGGATAATTTCTATTGCTGTGTCAGGTTCACTAATGTTTTCTTCTGTGTTGTTTAATCTGCCATTAATCCCATCCAGTTCATCTCACACATTGTAATTTGCATCTTGATTTGAGTATTTTGAAAAATCTTTTATGTCTCAACTTTTTGAACATATGAAATACAGTTACAATATGTTTTTAATAACTTAGTCTGCTAATTCTAACATCTGTGTCAGTTTTGGGTCAGTATAGATTGATTTTCCTCCCCATCATGGCTTGTATTTTTCTGCTCCTTTGCATGTATGGTTATTTTTAAGTGTATGCCAGACATTGTGAATTTTTACCTAGTTAGGGGCTGGATATTTTTGTATTTCTATAAATATTATTGAGCTTTGTTCAAAGATGCCGGCAAGTTACTTGAAAACATTTTGATCCTTTCGTGTCTTGCTATTAAACTTTTAAAAATAAACCAGAGCAGAATTTCGTGAAGATGTAATTGTTCCTTACCCCTGAGGCAAAACTTTCTGATGACTCTACTCAATGACTTGTGAATTATAAGGTTTTCTAGTCTGACTAAAGGGAGCAGGTATTACCCCTGGCCCTATATGATTACAGGGCATCTTTTCCTCTAATTCTTATAGTGTTTTTTTCTTTCCTTCAGCCTCAAACAGCCTCCTCACTGCACACAATACTCAGTACTCTACTGGACTCTCTCTCTGCACAGTTTTCTCCTCTCTGACACCATGTGTTAAGAAGTTTCCTGTCTTTGTGTCCCTGGACTCTAAGCTTCATCGTCTTAGTGCAGCAAACCTACCAGGCCTCCACCTGAGTTTCCCTTCCTGGAGATTGTCTCAAGATAAAGAGCTGCAGCAACTGCATGGTTCACATCATTTGTCTCCTATCCCTCATGGAACACTGTCCTTTATGGCCTGACATCTAGTCTTGAAAACAATTTTTCATACATTTTGTTTGATTTTTTGTTGTTTCTGCATGAGGGCAAGTCAAGTCCTTGTTATTCCATCTTGGCTGGAAGTGGAAGTCATATCTTTAAAAAATTTTATGGATAACTGATTTCGGGGGTGAGTATTCAGGTATAATTTTATTTTTCATATTTACTAGAATCCAGCTAATTGATTAAACTTTTGTTAATCATAGTATATATTCTAATGGCTTTAAAAAAATTTTGTAAGGGATTTTCATCTACATAATGACTTTATTTCACCACCCCTTTCTGATAGATATACATTTAATTCTTCCCTTTTATTGCATTTGCATGGCCTGGAAGTCCAGAGCAATGATAATTAATAAGGTTGATAATAAGCTTTAGAATTTGGCTGCTAGTGTTAATGAGAAGAACCCTAGCATTTCACAAATAAGCATAATGTTTAATGGTGGTTTGAGGTTACCATTTTCTATCATATTAAGCAAGAATGCTTTTATAATGTGTGATGTTTTTATAAATCAGAATTTTTCATAGATAATATTTTAGGGTATATTGAACTGATGATTTATGATGAACTCTATGAACTCTCCCCCTTACTTTCTTGAAAAAAACTGCCTAAATCATAATATTCTATTCCTTTAATCTATTAGTGAATTTTATTCTCTGGTGTTTTTAAAAAACATTATTAGCATTTGTGGTTATAAGTATACTACTGATTCATAATTAAAAAATTTTTTCTTTTTAATTTCTCTTTCTAATATTCTGAAAATAAGGTAGGAAAAGTGTAAAATAAGTGGTTATTGTTTACTTGTCTTTGCTTTAGCATTAAATTCTTATATATCATATACTTGCTATTATACATCTTCTCGATCTAAATAATTTTGCTTCCTTTAAGTATGAAATAGGAAGTTATGATTTGTTTATGGTATGTTTGTTATTTGAGGTTTCCTAAGTAAAAAAACGACTAATTCAAACAGCTTGTTGGCTATTTTAACTTTTTATGCAAGTCAAGAAAAAAATTGAAGAATAGTCTCTTTGTTTTCTCTAGTAGGCCATTTCACTATCTTTTTTTGAAAAGTTAAAAAAAAAGTGCATTTGTTCATGTCAGTTCTCTGTGGACATCAAATTTACTGAAAATGCAGGGTAGAATTTACTTTAATTATCAGCTATTTTGAAAGCAAATGGATAGTAACTGCTAACTGGCATGTTGGCGGGAACTCAGGTGGTTGTTTCCATGTTGGTTATTTGACCTAATTAAGATGGCTGTGAGCGATAGAGATGGAAATTGCTCTTATTTTATGTGGACTGAGCCCAGAGTGCTGATCAAGATTCCATTGATGGGTTTCCCTGGTGGCGCAGTGGTTGAGAATCCGCCTGCCGATGCAGGGGACGCGGGTTCGTGCCCCGGTCTGGGAAGATCCCACGTGCCGCGGAGCGGCTAGGCCCGTGAGCCATGGCTGCTGAGCCTGTGCGTCCGGAGCCTGTGCTCCGCAACGGGAGAGGTCACAACAGTGAGAGGCCCACGTACCACAAAAAAAAAAAAAAAAAAGATTCCATTGATTCTTAGGGACTCTGCCACTAGCGTATAAAGATATATGTGATGTCATAAAAATCAGCCAGTGAGAGCAATGGAAGTCAATCCAACCCAATAAAATCTGGAGATTTTTCTTTTGTTTTTGTTATTTGCAAATATTATAGAAAAGCATTTTCCGTATTCCTTCTATACTTCCCAAAGTATTTTTATTGGTGAGTTGTAACAAAAGTTGCTATGGATTAAGAAAATAATTCTTTCTTTTTTGCTTTTTTTTTTTGAAATTTGGAGCTGTGGGTTTTGTAGATTATGCTGTGCCATATTGTCTGTAGAATTTCCATAACCTTAAAGTGGAAGTTTTCTGGGCTTCCCTGGTGGTGCAGTGGTTGAGAGTCCGCCTGCCGATGCAGGGGACATGGGTTCATGCCCCGGTCCGAGAGGATCCCACATGCCGCGGAGCGGCTGGGCCCGTGAGCCATGGCCGCTGAGCCTGCGTGTCCGGAGCCTGCGCTCCGCAATGGGAGAGGCCACAATGGTGAGAGGCCCGCGTACCGCAAAAAAAAAAAAAAAAATGGAAGTTTTCTGAGAAACACTGGAAGGGACTTTGGATGCCTCCCCTGCACTTAGACCTTAGGAAGGCAAGCATGAGAACACTGGGAGATCACTCTGCCTACATGGCCTTGTGACTTCCATAAAACAAAAACAGACTTTCTTAAACAATAACGTATGCATACATACATTAAGCTCACCTTCTACTTATAAGTCCCTAAGTTCACTGTAGAAGGCAAAAGTTAAATTAAAAGGGAAAAGCACTCCCACGTACAATTGGAGCAGAATTGTCTGGCTGTTAACAACTTCAGTTGTTATTAGAAGAATTAATAAAATTTCTCTAGTTCACATGTGCACACTGGTTTCCACTGGTTTCCACACAGAGATGCGAATAAAAGGTCAATTGACCAAAGAGCTGTATGCAGCAAACACACCATCACTTCTGTACAGATGTCTCTGTGAGGGTGTGTGAGGCTGACCTCTTCAAGTTGAGAGTTGCATGTTCTGCGATTCATCTGCTTGTGGCCTGTTTGATCGGTAAATGTGATCTGACTGGGGCTCTGAATACGAAGGGCAAGAACATCGTGAGCTTAGGAGGTGCTGTGATGCTGGGAAGGTACTGGTTTTCCTTTCTCCCAATACCAAGGGTAAAATACTGGTGAATGTGTCCAGAACATTATAAAGAGGTGAAATATAGGTGTCAGCTTCAGGACAACTTTTAATATGGAGGAGTCTACTGGTTCCATCAGTTAATGAATACTACTTATAATACTACGCTGACCCAAGCAGAGATTTTTCTCCTGGGCCCCTACTCCAGTCCATGCACTAGGCTATGGGGATACCAAGATGGTGGGCCAGGGGGAGACAGACATGAAGACAAACCAGAACAGCAACTGTGATGGTGGCGCCACGGAGGGCCAGGGGAGGATGGGGCGGAATTACGCCTCCATGGCCCATTCAGCAATGAAGCTCTCTATGGAGACCCTGATTTGCTTCCACTTGGGAGGGTGATTTTTGAGATGTGGTCCCCTGGCTTCCAGTGAATTAGGTCTGACTTTTAACTCATTTCACCTAACTCACAGTGGTTTTATGGGGATTAATTAGGTAAAGGGCTCCTTAGGGGTAGAGCCAATGCAAAAACTTGTTCTTTGCTTTCTCTTAAATAATTCGAAGAAGAACATATGACAGACTGGCTGGTTTATCTCTTCAAATTGTAAAAGGCCAAAGACTAGATAAAATAGTTTCCTTTGTGAAAAAATAAAAAAACACATTTCAGGATCATCCAGTTTTCCATTGCTGTTTACCGTGGCAGTCCTTTATCACCTTTCCACTGGGATTGATGGGTTAATGATGAACAGGGTAGTTAAGCCCATTTCCCAAGCTACAAACTTCAGAAAACAGTTTACAAGGCAATTAACTGTGGAGCCACTGATTTCAGCCAGAAAGTCCATATTCCCGGAGAAGGCTCATTGTCCTGGAAAGTCTGTTGAGTCTGAGACTTGACTGTGAATGAGGGGAGAGACGTTCTTTTGAAAAATTATTTTTTAAAAATTTATTTATTTTTGGCTGCATTGGGTCTTCGTTGTTGCACGCGGGCTTTCTCTAGTTATAGCGAGCAGGGGCTACTCTTCTTTGTGGTGTGCGAGCTTCTCATTGCAGTGGCTTCTCTTGTTGCGGAGCATGGGCTCTAGGCACGCGGGCTTCAGCAGTTGTGGCTTGGGGGCTCTAGAGCACAGGCTCAGTAGTTGTGGCGCACGGGCTTAGTTGTTCCTTGGCATGTGGGATCTTCCCGGACCAGGGCTTGAACCTGTGTCCCTTGCATTGGCAGGTGGATTCTTAACCACTGCACCACCAGGGAACCCCCTGTTTCCTTCTTTTTGATTCAGTTTACAAACACCTCCTGAGCACCTCTCACGTCAGGCATTGTCCAGGCACAGCGTGTTCTGTGGTCGGTGAGCATCACTTCCCACGGTTACGCGGCTTGCAAAATGATGAGTTACTCAGACAGTGAGCAGGCAATTCCAATATGGCGGGTTAGGTCTCGTGTTGGGAGTGAACACTTGGCTCTTCGGAAGCAAAGATTCCCAGGCTACTCTGGAGTCTCAGAGAGTGATTCCCAGAGGAGGTGTTATTTTAGCTGAAACCTCACAGCTAAGGCCCTGCCGCCCCTGAGAAGGTAGTGCCTGTCTGGGGAGCTGACACTGTATACAGTAGGGGAAGGAATAGAATATGAAGAGATGAAGTGGTGAGAGAGAAGTCTGGAGCAGATGGCGGCTGGGCAGGGCACCCTGGACTCTGACGACCCTACAGAGGAGTCTGATCTTCCGTTAGAATCACAGAAGACAGTTTTCAGGGAAGTGACCAGGTCAGATTTATGTTTAGCAAGAGAACCCTGTCTGCAGTGGAGAGGAGGGAGTTGGCCTGGAGGTGAGGAGACCAGAGGGGAAGTTGAACAGTGGCTCAGGCCGGAGGTGATGGGGATCTAACCCAAGGTGGGGCAGCGAAACCGAGAGAGCAAGAGGCATAAAATTCCCTGGCAGCTGCTGTGCGGTGAGGGATGTGGGGATCGGAAATGATGCCCAGGTCTTGGTGGGTGGTGGGTCCTGTTGCGGGGATGGGAAGACAGAAACCGGAGCAGCTACCAGGGAGGGAGTGATGACTTCAGCTCTGGACATGCTGAACTTAAGGGGTTCACGGGACCACTCATCACAGGGAGGTGGATGGTGTCATGTGTTGAATTGTTTCCCCCCAAATGATATGTTCAAATCCTAATCCCTGGTGCCTCTATGATCCTATTTGCAAATAGGGTCTTTGCAGATGCAAGCAAGTTAAAATGAGATCCTACTGGGTTGGGGGTGGGGTAATCTAGTGACGGGTGTCTTTACAAGAGAAAAGAGAGGGGCACCTGGACACAGAGACCCAGAGACACAGGGGGACACCAGGTGATCCCAGAGGCAGAGATTGGAGAGATGTCAAGTGTTGTCAGCAGCAGCCAGAGCTGCGAGAGAAGGAACCAAGCTTTACCAACACCCTGGTTTCTTACTTGAGGCCTTCAGGACTGTGAGACAATTTCATTGTTTTCAGCCATCCAGTTTGCGGTCCTTTGTTACAGCGGCTCCAGGACGCTAATACCGGTGGATACAAGGAATTTGGGAGAGAAATCTGAGGTGGGGATACAGGTCTGAGGATCATCGGCAGAGGTGCTGGTGAGCCCTTGGGGGCTGTGTGGGGAGAACAGTGTAAGACACCCTGATGGCACCTGGCAGAGGGACCACTACTTCCCTCTGCGGAGGGGGAGCTTCTTGCAGGGCCAGGTGATTTCTGCAATTAACTAAGAGTGGAGGCGCTGCTCTAGGACAGCCCTTCATACAATCTAATGTGTGTGCAGGTCACCTGGGGATCCTGCTGAAACGCAGACGGAAGCTTGGTGTGTCCTGGGCGGGGCCTGAGATTCTGCATTTCCTACAGCTCCCAGCTGGTGCCTGGACGGGCTTGGAGAAGCGAGGCCTCAAAGGGCTTGTCCAGTTACGAGGAGACCAAGCTGGAGAAGCCAGAGAAGTCCCACCGGGACAGCCCTGTCTTAAGCCAAAGGAGAAGGCACAGCAAGAATGTGGAGGGGGCGGGAGAGCGAGGGCTCGGAAGTGTCCCTGAGCATAGCAGGCAGCTTGTCGATGCTCAGGGGACGAGAGAGGGGCCAGACTGCACAGGTTGGCTGGGCTCTCTTGCTCTGAAAGAAGCTTGGCTGAGAAGGGCGGAGAGGCATGTTGTACAGCCTAGAAACAGCCAGAGAAGCCGGAGTGAAAGAGCCATGTGGCCACGGGTCCAGGACACCTTAGATGGAGGAACACAATCAGCACCGAGGCATTTGGTGAAGCTCAGGGTGAAGAGCCAGGGAGGAGGGGAGACGGCTTCCCAAGACACCTGGAAGCGCAGATCCGTAGACTGGGTGGCCGCACCTGCGTACGGTGGGGAGGAGGAACCTGGAGACTTGTGGACACACGTGGGGTGACCAATGAGGTGAAGTCTTAGGAGGACACAGAGGAAAATGATGGGTTCCCTCTGCTCCTGGGGAAGCAGGTGGACACAGGGTCAAAGATTCGGGAGCAGAAAAAGATCCCAGGTGAGAGTTGGGGTGAGCTCCACTCTGGTCTTTTCCTCACTTGCAACCTTTTGTGTCTAAAGTAGCAGATAGCTTGGGCTCAGGGGTCAGGCAACCTGGGGCCAGGCCTAATTCTGACCCTGGGGAAGCAATTCAGGGTCAGGAGGAGCGGGCCCTAGCCTCATGCATTGCTCCCCGCTCCTCTCCATCTCCTGTGCCCTCGCCAGCCCGACACCTACAATAATCGCACTGTTCGTGCTGCTGCATTTAGACATTTCAGACGCGGGCTGTGCAGAGAAACGGCAGGCTTCCTGAGGGCAGGGTCCTCAGTCAGGGCTCAGACCAAGTGTCTGATAAATGTCGGCAGGAGGGCGTGAGTAAATCTGCTGGGGTTGTGGGCGTGAGGCGGGAACAGCTCAGGCACGTGTTTTCAGGTGGTTTGTGCTGAAACACGGGAAGGTTGGCCACATCTCAAACACACAGTTTAGATCCAGAGCCAGGGCCCATTTCAAGCCTTTACGGCTGGAATTAACCCACCTGAACTGGGAGACCATGCAGGAAATCAGTGCAGGGTGGGTTTTGTTCCGATCACAAGCTATTCACATTGAGTGTAGCTCCCAGGCGTCCCTGTGCTTTTCCTGCCTGGCCAAGACTGCGCCCAGCTGACAGAAGGAAAGGTATTTTGATAACGCATGTGCCACTGAGCCTTCCAATGACCGTGCTGGGCTGAAACCTGCTCGGGGCCATGGGCGGAGAGGCCCACGGCCGTGAGCTGTGCCGGGGTGGTGGGTGCTCTCCAGTTGGAACTGTGGAATAATATCTCCTGGACAGAAATGGCCCGGGTCCCAAACACATGGTTTATGGCCGAAATGGAAAAGCTCCGGAGCGCCATCAATGACACTCTCACTGCCTATAAAGACATGTGGGTTCTTTTCCAGAAAAAAATAAGGCTGCTGCCATTTCCCCCTCAAGCCATAAATGATTCAAATGTCAAAGTCGCCTGTGCCTTATGCTATGAGGACGTATTAACTTATCAAAGGAGTGGACGCATTATAGGCAGCTTGCCGTCCACCCCAACTCCATATTTATGTTTGAAATCTCAGGATATGTTACCTGCGCCCGCCACCTTCCCTTCCTCCACGGGAGATTTATCAAATGCAGCCAGCCGGCAGAAGAGGGACAAAGAAGTGAGCATAGTAATATGACAGATTTATTTGGATGTGTTTTATGTGCTTGCAATCTTGCACGCTTTATGTGTTTCTCTGTATCTGGGTTCTGTCACTCTTCTGCTTTTTCGCCCCTTTTCAATAGCAAGTTCAGTAAGTTCTCGAGTGGGAGGGCGTGGCAGAGGATGGAAGAAAACCAAGCTGTTCCTAAGCTGTTCGGTCGATTGTGACACTGTTCTTTCTCTCCCTGTCTCTTTATTTTTTTCCGCTTTATTTATCCTGCCATTTGGTAATTTTCTTTGGGGTCGACACCTGGCTCTGGGCAGCATTTCTGCAGCAGTAAGTGAGTCATGTCTTTGTCTCTATGCTCAGCAATTGTTGTCTTCACGATGCAGGAGTCATTATTCCTGGTCTTGATTTGTCCCATTCCTGCGTGCTATTCGCTTTTCTCCTTATTTTCCTAGGAAAAGTGCATGGGTCCGTCTTCTTCACCAATGGCTGAACTGGAGGCCACTCTTGGTGTATGTATCCTTGAAGCAAAGCCATGGGTGGGCGGCACCTGACGCTCACATCAGACAAGCAGGCAGGCGGGGGTGGTGGAGGGCAGTCAGGGGGTCAGCGGGATAGGAGCCCTTGATGTGGAAAGATCGATCTGCAGAGGTAAGGGGCCATAGCCCTGGTGAAATTCTTTGCCCACATGGGAACCAGAGGACAGGAGAAGCGCCAGTGCGGAGAACCGCTTTGGTGACCTGGAGGCTGCCTGTCCCGTGGTCTGAGAAGCAGGCAGCATCCAGCACTTACGGAAAATTATAGCAGGAGATAAGCGGGTGCTGGCTCGTCTCAAGGTGACAGGTGTCAAAGAGCATCATTTGTGACTCACTTTACGTGCCCCAGACACACTGGCTGACAAGATGCTCAGAGAGTCTGCAGCAACGTTGCAAAGTCACTTAGCGTCCAAATCCCAGGAGAGCACCGCATTTTCATTACCTTAAGCAAAATAGGCTTAAAAACAACAAAACAAAATGGCTCCTTTGCGGGGATCCATGAAAATGACTGGAAATCTGGGTTTTATTTTAGTATTTTCCCAGAAGGAGTGGCCTATGGCCCGTTTCGGTAGGATGCAATTCTTTGGAAGACTCCCTACTTGGAAAACTTATGGGTGGAGGGAGGTAGACCACAGAGACCCCCAGGCTGATGCTCAGCCCTGTGCCTGTGATGGGAGGGTGCCAGCTAGGGCCTCAGGTAGGGCCTGACTCCATTGCAGAGACCGAGCCACGGCAAGCTCTCGGGCCTGCTGGGACCCGCTGGTGTGAAGCCAGGTGGCTCTGAAGTCGGTTGCTTTGTCATTTCTCCCCAGCACCTTGAAGGCTCATTTCAAGCTTCACAAAATTACAGAAGATGCCGGCGATGCTAAACACATACCCAGGTGGACAGGTTGCTCCTGAGGGTGTTTTTATGTGCCTGTGATGTGGAATGATAAAAAATGTTGAGGGGACTTTTATGTTGCAACAAATGAAAGGCCGCGTGCTGGCCAGCCCGGTGTGGAGGTAGGGGCTGAGTCTGGAGGGGCAGAGAGAACGGGTGTGAGGGCAGCTATCTGCAGGGACATCCGCGTCACCATCAATCCTCTGCTTCTCTGTGATCAGTATTCCCTCAGCCTGAACATTCGATATTTCCTACTCGATAAAGGAAGAGACTTCTTTAAAAAATGGATTTATCCCCAGATTTCCTACCACTGGCCACTCCGAAGATTATAGGAGTCCCTTCGCTAGCCGATGCTGCTCCGGCACGTTCTTGATGATAATGAACGGGTGTTTGGGGTGTTTCATCTGCTCCAACAACTTCCCAGGTTCCCATGGATCAACAGTGACAGGAAACCCCAGGTAAGGATGACGGAGGAAAACGAAAAGACTTCATTTTGAAAAGCGAGTGCTAGGAAACGTGCCCGCCTCCAGTTCAAAACTGATGATTAGAAAAGAAAATTAAGTATTCTGTTTAGACCAGGGGCGGGGGGGATACCTGCTGAGCACATCCTGCTTGACACAGAACCGCGAGATCAGGACACCGTCACCCCGATGTTGTGGTGCTCTGCCTGTGCCCACACGGCGGCCTCTCTCTGCCGGCCACTGGTGATGCGTGGTGGCCAGAGCCCTCTGGCTTGCAGTCCCCAGTCAAGGACTCCTTGGGCAGACAGCTTTGGAAATCCTCCCATCAGCTGCCTCCGCTCCCCTGGGTCAGGCGCCCTGCTACTTCAGGAAGTTTGGCATTCGTGGAGGTTCCTTAAAAAACTACAAATAGAACTACCATATGACCCAGGAATCCCACTACTGGGCATATACCCTGAGAAAACCATAATTCAAAAAGGGTCATGTACCAAAATGTTCATTGCAGCTCTATTTACCATAGCCCGGAGATGGAAACAACCTAAGTGCCCATCATCGGATGAATGGATAAAGAAGATGTGGCACATATATACAATGGAGTATTACTCAGCCATAAAAAGAAACGAAATTGAGCTATTTGTAATGAGGTGGATAGACCTAGAGTCTGTCATACAGAGTGAAGTAAGTCAGAAAGAGAAAGACAAATACCATATGCTAACACATATATATGGAATTTAAGAAAAAATGTCATGAAGAACCTAGGGGTAAGACGGGAATAAAGACACAGACCTACTAGAGAATGGACTTGAGGATATGGGGAGGGGAAGGGTAAGCTGTGAGAAAGCGAGAGAGTGGCATGGACATATATACACTACCAAACGTAAAATAGATAGCTAGTGGGAAGCAGCCGCATAGCACAGGGAGATCAGCTCGGTGCTTTGTGACCACATAGAGTGGTGGGATAGGGAGGGTGGGAGGGAGGGAGACGCAAGAGGGAAGAGATATGGGAACATATGTATATGTATAACTGATTCACTTTGTTATAAAGCAGAAACTAACACACCACTGTAAAGCAATTATACTCCAATAAAAGTGTTAAAAAAAAAGAGTTGGCTTGGAAGAAACAAAAATGCAAAGTAAAAAGTGATTATTACCCTCTACCTACCTTTGAGGAAGACGTGTTCTGCTTTCTTGGAGAACCACAGCGGTTTATTCTAAATTCTCATGGGCGGTGAATTAGGAGAGTGGCGCAAACGTGCTGGTCTTGCTTTCCAGGTCCTGCTCACTCAGAAGCTGGTGCCGCCGGGAGGGTTATTCCTTCCGCTGCTCAGGCTTCCTCTGTCCAGGGGCTCTTCCGCCTTCTCCTTCCTGGGTCCCACACCGAGACTGTCTCATACGAGGAACTTGCCCTGCAATGTTTACCTCTTGCTTCAAATCTTTTGTTGCTGTTTGTGATCAAGGATTCACAGTTTTTGCTTATGTATGGATTTCAAAGGACGCTTTGCTTCTCTCTAATAGACCCTGTAAAACGCTGAATGTCGGCTCCACCTGTCAACCCGAGAAGGCCACGCAATGGAAATACTATTTGAACAATCCCTTGTGGAAAATAGAAGGATGTTAGGTTCCCCTACTGTGGGCGGCTCTGCTTTCCCCACTGGGCCATGTTTTCTTTCTGGGATCTGCCTTTTCTGTGGGCTTCAGTGATGGCAGGGACATCTTAAACCTCTTCTGAGAGGAGCCATTCTTGCACGTAGGAGGCTTTTTTTTTTTTTTTTTTTTTTAACGTCTAATAATTCCGGTGAGCTGACATCTCAAAAGTGCTTGAGAGAAAAATAAATGGAACATCAAGGGTGAATTTCTGGCCTGGAAAAAAAAAACTTGAAATAATCTGTTTGTTTCTAATGTTGAGGGTTTTTTTAAAGTATATTTTAAAGTAGTTGGCTCCCACACGGATTTGATGTCAGCTCCCATCTTCTCTCCTTCTTGCGGGGCTGGTGGCTGCCTGGTGGGGTTAGGTAGAGCGGATGTGATGAACCTGAGGATAGGGTTTGGTACATAGGAACACTGAGTGCATCCTGCTTGCAAATTACTTGGTGATGGTTTCCGTTTTGTATGTTGTCACTTTTAAAGAAAAAGAATCCTATTGATTTTCCGTTGTGCAAAAGTTCTCTCTCTCTCTCTCTCCCTCTCTCTCTCTCTCTCTCTCTCGCAAGTATGTGAATGTTTTAAACAGAGACGTAAAGAGATAACCTTGCAATTTTCACATAGGGAATCTGAGAACAAATGTTCTTTTGGGCCCCTTGATGATGTGAAAGCTTTAACTTGGACTTGTAAGCTTGGATTTATTGAACATACAAACTGGAGTGGTCCACCAGTTCATGGTGTGAAGTAGGACAGTCTGGAAGAAAAGAAATGCCGCTGTGGGGAGGTAAGCATGTGCACCCAGAGGGGTGCAGAGACTGGGTTCATCTCCCCTCTTCTGAGTCCTGTATGCGGTGAAAGCGGCGAGAGCGGGCAGGGGGCCCGTCATCCTTGGCTGAGCCGGGCACGTCTCCGGAGACGTGGTGTGTGGTGCGGACCCTGTTAGGACCAAGCCAGGGCCTTGGTGTTCACGGTGCTGGCGACAAAGAGTCACTTGACTGCCTGCTTTCAGAGTGTGGTCCAGGAAGGTCCTCCGGCAGAGGCTCTTCCCCGTCTCTGATGTTTATTTCTCTCTCTTCTGCTTCCCAGCGTCAGCAACGGGAGCCAGCCCAATATTCCCTCTGCTTTCCACAAGCACTGTTCCTCCTCCTCATAGCAAACGCTTACAGGGTGCGTCCTACGAGCCAGGCGCTGGGCCAAGGCGAGTGTGCCGGTCTGCAAGCACACGCCCTGCAGGCCCGCGCAGGAGGCAAGATCAAGGGAACAGGTACCACTGGGAGGTGCCCTGAGGTGCAGAGCAGGGTGCTGGGATGGAAAATGTTGACAGCAGGGTCGGGAGGGGGCAGGGACAGTGACCTACCCACTACAGAGGAGTCCATCTCCCCCTCCCCCCCCAAAAGAGGAGACAGGAATTCATGGTTAATGTCAAATCCATTTGGAAGATGCCTAATAAAAACAGTATGAGGGGGGGAAAAAAACCTCTTGATATTAGAACTAAACAATTACCATTTCAGGTTTTTCTTTTTAGGCTGGATAATCCATCCTTAATGTTCCATTGATTTCCTTCAACTGCCTTTGGCCCATCGGTTTGCCAGAACCATTACAATTAACTTGTAACTGGGGTCTTCAGCCGTGGGGGGCTGGGGGGAGGGGAGCCTTGCAGGGAGGGAACAGCCTTGCAAAGGAGACCTGGAGTCGGAGAGGAGCGTGTTCTGCTGGCAGAGCTGAGCTGGGCAGTATTGGAAATACAGTGAGCAAGGAGGATGTCGGTCTGAGAGGATGCTGGAGGGAGGGTGGGACCAGACAGTTCCTGGGCTTGAAGGTTTCCAAGGAGTATGGATTCTTATCCGTTGCAAAGGCAGGTCGTGGAAATAATCTAAGCAAGAGAGGTGCATGATATGATTTCTGCTGTAAGTAGGGTCACCTGATAAAACACAGAAAGCCCAGTGAAATGTGAACGGAAAATAAATTTTCCTTCAGATGAAGGGAAAATAAATTTTTAGTGTAAGTATATGCCAAATGTTGCATGGGACACACTCTTTTTTTTCCAAACAGCTCCGTGGAGATATAATTCCACACGGCATTCAGTTCACCCGTTTCAGGTGCACAGTTCAACGGCTTCTGGTTCATTCCAGACACGCACAGCCATCACCACAGTCAACGTCAGAATAGCTTCTTCACCTAAGACGACTCAAGCAAACCCATACCCTTTCGCTCTCATCTACCTTCCTCTCATTCCTCCCATCCCAACCCCAGCCCTAAGCAACCACTAATCTATTTTCTTTCTCTATAAATTTCTCTATTCTGGGCTTTCATAGGAATGGACTCCTATAATATGTGGTTTTTTGTAACCGGCTTTTTTCACTCAGTGCAGTGTTTTCAAGGTTCCGTCATGTTATTGGATGGATCAGTCACCTCTGTATACTTGGATTAGAGGATGTCTTAACAGATACAAATGTCCATACAAGAAGCGGATAAACCCTTGGCCCCAAGAGTTGGCATGGACTCCACGGGGCTCCTAGTGAATGTCTGTAGTTTGGGTATCATTTTCCCAGGTCATTTTTCCTCATCCAATTCAACCCAAACCATTTAGTAGAGACAGTCTGGACCTATAGAGGAAAAAAAAAAAAAAAAAAAAAAACCTGAGAAGAACTGGAAGCACTGCTGAGCTGGTCCCCTCCCAGCCTGCGAGGAGTGACTGAGGCCAGGCACTGAGGTCACCTCTCTACTTCCAACTCTGACCTTTAGTCCCAAAACTTCGGGGCACATGGGGCCACAAAGACTCATCCTGAAAGACAGGGGACGTGAGGGATGGAGGCTCTTTATTGTTCCTCCTGTTGTCCATGCCTCTCTCCAAACTTCTCAAACAGGGATGTCTGACTGAGAATGGGCGCGGGTGCACCAGGCCATCAAAGGGACACATGGACTGTAATTTCCACGGCCAGCGGCCTCCTGACCTCAAGTCGGGGGATGAAGACCACAGGAAAAAGTGGCTTTACTATGGTACAGGACTGCCTATTTCACGGCATTATTGCGGGTCTATGAGTGACCTTCTAAGCCACAAGCACATCTTCCCCTTGCCCGTTCCCTTGAAGTCATTCTGGAGCCATCGAGAAGGTACATATATATATGTGTATATATATATATATATATATATATACACACACACATATATGTATATATATACACACATATATATACATATGTATATATATACACACATATATACATATATATATACACATACATATATATGTATATATATACACATATATATGTGTATATATATACATATATATACATATACATATATATACGCATATATATATAATACATATGTCTCTCTCTATATTATATATATATATAATATATATATACAGGACACCACCCACTGGGTGCCCAGCAGCCTGTGGGTGAGACAAAGCACATCTTCGGAGCTGTCCTCTGAACGTGTCCTTCCCACAGCACTCCACAGGACACAATCTGCCCACCCATCATTGCCTTGAGGAGGTGGGGCTGGGCAGGCCCCCTCACCCTCACACAGAAAGGGGTACTAGGACCACCTTCTGTGTGCTTATCTCCCTGTACAACCATGCTTTCATATCTCTGAACATAATTATTTCTAATATGAGGCTTGAAACTCTTTCTGATTTTTCCTTCTCCTGCTAGTGATTTATTAATAGATGTGCCTGCAGTCCCTACCGCAGAGGAGTTTTTTTTTGTTTTTTATCTGCCAGTTGTAAATATAAGGTATGCAAATACAGCCAGCCATTCAGGCGATATCTGCAATCCATTTGAAGTGGTCACATAATAAATTAAACACACATTTGTGCTGGGAAGTGGCAGCCCTCACAGGCCCCGTGCGAACACATCACAGCCTTTCAACATCCTCTTAACAGGTGTCTGGATAGGACGGGAGCTCAGCGGCCAATCGGCAGGGTGTAGGGCTTGCTGCTCTCCCTGCAAAACTCCGCAGGCAAGGGGCTCACCCTGCAGAAGAGAGGCTTGGGCAGAAATAGCAGCTTGTAAGTCTGGCTTGTAGAAATAAACAAGTTGTCTTATTTGCTCCCACTCTCCTCCCTCCACCCGATGTTGGTGACAGAAAGAAGGCATAGAGCCTTAATAGAGAGCAATAATTTTTACCTTGTTACTAAACGGGTTTGACCTGGCCTGGTCGCCTTTTTGAAATAGGTCCATGGAGCAGCAGGCGTGCTGAAAAGTGTGTACTCTGGGGAGCTGGTGGACAAGCTAGAAGCAGTGAAAGGGCAAGTTACTAAAATAGACAGTGCTGGCTGGGCTTCAGCCGCTGGACTACGCTCAGACATGCAATGTCAATTATAGCATCTTGGGCCGCCGGTTTGTAGAAGGTGTGCGGCTACGTAGGGCAGGCTGGGGGCTGAGAAGTCTGCCCTTTGGACTCATTTTATCCTTTCTGTCGCCAAGGGGATGAAGCTGACATGGAGCCAGATAGAGCACTGTTTCCACTCTGGGATAATTATGTATAATGTCCAGATACTGGGAGCTGCAACAGCCTGTCACCTGAACACTTCTGATCAAAGCATGCACCCCTGGAGGCAAGCCCATACCTGGTGGCCTAAAATGGTCCCAAATCCCACACATTCTGTCTCAAAATGTTTGCCTGTCAAGTGGGACTGAATCTGCAGAGTGAAGATGGTACCCCAAATCCCACTGGTGGAGGCAAACCCCATCAAAACTTGTGGTGAGAGTCAAGGGGAGGTGAGGGTCCTAGGGATAAGCTTGCTGGCATCTGTTCACTTAAATGAAGGGACTGGGAAAGAAAGGACAAAACTCAAAATGAGCCAGGTGCTTTGTTTGCTTTGAAAATCTTCTTCAAATGAAGTAATTTGATGCAAAGTGGAGACAACAGAGTCTTTTAAGTTTGCATTTATAAGAGAAGAGAATGTATTTGCAGCTTAGGAGGGAGGTGAATTTGACAATGAGGCTTTGTGTTAACTCCAGGGCATTAAAATAAAATATTTGCAAGGCAGTTTTGCAGAAAGCTTTACAAGTATCTGCCAGAAGGATTCACATGATTTAAAAAAGTGTAATAAAATCATAGCTAGCAGAAGAAAGGAAATAGTAAAGATGAGCAGAGATAAAATAGAGAATAAAAAAATAGAGAAATTAGTAAAACGAAACATTGATTCTTTGAAAAGATAATCAAAATTGACAAACCTTTAGTTAGATGGACTAAGAAAAAGTGAGAGAATACTCAAAATATTGAAATCAGAAATGAAAATGGAGGCATTACTACTGATTCTACAGAGATAAAAAGGGTTATAAGACAGTACTATGAAAAACAGGGCACTAACAAATTGGATAACGTAGATGAAATGGACAAATCCTTGGAATCACAAAACCTACCAAGACTAAATCATAAAGGAATAGAAAATTTCAACAGACCTGTAACTAGTAAAGAGATTAAATCAGTAATTGAAAATCTCCAACAAAGAAAAGCCCTGGACCTGGTGCCTTCATTGGTGAAATTTACCAAACATTAAAGAAGAGCTAATACCAGTTCTTCTAAAACTTTCCCAAAAATTAAAGAGAAGGGGACATTTCCAAACTCATTCTTTGAGGCCAGCATCGCTCTGTTACCAAAGCCAGACAGACTCTACAAGAAAAGAAAACTACAGACCAATATCCTTATGAACATTGATGCAAAAACTCTCAACAAAATGGCAAAATGGAACTTGGAAGCATAATAAAAGGATTATACACAGTGACAAAATGATATTTATTTCTAGAATGCAAGGATGGTTCAACATATGGAAATCAATCAATGTGATATGCCACATTAACAGAATGAAGAAAAAAAAACTCTACATGATCATCTCAATCAATGCAGAAAAGGCATTTGATGAAATCCAACACTTTCATGTTAAACATTCTACAAAACAGGAGTAGAAGGCAACTACATCAACATGATAGAAGTCGTATAGGAAAACTGCACGGCACACATCATACTCACTGGTGAGAGATGAGGAAGGCAGAGAAGTCATGCAATCTTTCAGGGACCCTCTGCTCCCATGTCCAAGCACACTTGAAAACCAACTAAAGATGAGGTTTAAGGATTTCATGTAAAAACTTCAATGCCAGAAGACACTAGAAGAAAAAAAGGAAAGTTACTTTTTTTGAATTTTATTTTATTTATTTTTTTATGCAGCAGGTTCTTATTAGTTATCTGTTTTATACATATGAGTGTATATATGTCAATCCCAATCTCCCAATTCATCACCCCCTCCCCCCCCGCCACTTTCCCCCCTTGGTGTCCATACGTTTGTTCTCTACTTCTGTATCTCTATTTCTGCCCTGCAAACTGGTTCACCTGTACCATTTTTCTAGGTTCCACATATATGCATTAATATATGATATTTGTTTTTCTCTTTCTGACTTACTTCAGTTACATAAATATCATTATGTTCATGTTAAAGCAGCTATCCTATTGCCCCGTCGGTGATTCTCAATTCGTGTTCCTGGCAACTTTGGGGGGTTCCCTGGTGAACCCCTTCAGGGACCACAGGAAAGCAGCTACGGGTCTCTCTTCCTGATTTGTTTTTACTGATGTGAAAGGTTTAAATCCACAGCTGTGGAGAGATGATTAGTCGCTGGAACGTTGTCCAGACGCAGTTACGCTTTCGACTGTCGTGAGATTGCATCATTGCACCACCCGTTGTCAGAGCGTCTGCAAGTGCTGCAGTGCAGATCCTTAAACGGACACCTTCCCACTATCCGACCAGGACCAGGACAGGATCCTGCCTCTGGACAAGCCTCCCCCCCGCGTTCTGACACCCCCAGCCCCAGCACACACCCCTAGTGCTGCCGCTGGTGGCCGCACGGCGCGGGGCTCGGAGCCAGGGCTCACAGCCAGGCAGCCTGAGGCTGGAACCCAGCTCCACTGACTGTGTGTGCAACTCAGCAAGCTCCTCTGTGCCTCAGTTTCCTCATCTGTAAATCAGGCTGATAATAGCTGCTGTTTCATGAGGGAGCTGTGAGGATTAAATGAGGGTAAACTCAGCTAAGGTCATAGATATTAACGGTGTGTATGTGTGCGTGTGTGTAATGCTAACTGCTTGTGTATCTATTTGTGTATACTCATTACTATACATTCTAAACATACATGTGTATTTGTTATAGATTTATAATGCTCATTATATACATATTTATATAAACGCATTTAATCGTATGTAGATAGGCTTATACATATACATATATAAATAATAATTACATGTAAGTATACAGATACAGGTTTACAGATTGCATAACAATCTATGATTAGATATATATAAAATACATACAAGATCATGAATATTTTGATGTGTATATTAAATATATTTATTTATGTATGGATATATGTGTGTTTGTGAATATATAGATCAGTGCAATGAGTAAAGTGTGCTGACAGAGCTTATCTCTGGGGAGGATTTCATGAGTTCTTTTAATATATACCTGCTTAATCCTGTACTACAGGACCCGGCACACAGTAAGCACTCTGTATGTTAACTATTACTGTTAGTGTCCCTTTACGTTTTTATGTCAGACTCTGTCCTTCCTCTGCTCAGCCTCCTGTTGTGCTTTCCCGTCTCCCTCAGAATAGAGGCAGCCCCCTCCCACAGCCCCGGAGGTGCTCTGTGATCTGTCCCTGCGGCCTCTCAGACCCCACCTCCTGCCACTTTCCTATGTTGCTCACTGTGCTCTGGACCCTCTGGTTCCGACTTATCCTCCAACCTCCTGGTGTGTCCCGCCTCAGGCCCTTTGCACGTGCTGCTTTGGCTGAACCTTGCTTGTCACCTCAGTTCTCTGCTCAGTGTCACCTTGTCAGAGACACCTTCCCCAAGCCCCAGCCTAAGAGTGCTACCTTCATCTCTCTCTCGACTCTCTAGGTCTGCAGCAAATTTGGAGGATACTGTGGTTAGATCCAGAGTCTGTGACCATCCAGTTCCCACCCTGGCATGTGAGCTCCCTGAGACATGGCATGGCTGCTTTACGGTGTCCCTGCAGCATGTGTGGTGACAGCACCCAGAGCGGTCTCAGGAAGGATTCATGCAGTGAATGCAATGTGCCAGCAGTGCTTATCTCTTGGTAGAAAGATTGTGTTAAGTTATTTTCATTTTTTTGGTATATATTTTATTTATTTTTTACAATGAACATGAGAAAGTGAAAGTTGCTTTTAAAAATAAATTGAAGAATGGGGTCAATCTGAGAGCCAGTGGGAGAGGGATGTGAACGTGGCCTCTTTCTAACTTCAGAACCAGGTAATTCTCCCAAGTCTACGTTATCATGGGCTTGGGCTATAAAATGTGTCTTATATTGAAGCTATTTCTGCCCCCTCGGGTGGACATTTTATGAGAGACAAAATTTTATGTTTTTGCTGTATACTTAACTAACAGGATCTTCTCTTCCCTTCCACATGGAAATTCTGGTCCAAAAATAGAGATAACTGAGAAATAAAGAGAGGGGTAAATCTACTTCATCTATTTTTGTATTGTCTAGTTGTCTACACCTTGAGACCCAGGGGCTGTGTAAGAAGACAGAAAACAATGAGGACCAGTGGAAAGGTAACGTTCAAGAGCTGATGAAATTGTAGTTTCCTAGAGCTCAGTTAGTTTTGGAAAATGTCAGAAATCTTGGCAAGAGCTCTACATAATTTGCTGGGTCCTTGTTAAATAATTATTAACAATTTCAAGACAGTGACAGGAGAGCATCAGATTAAGGTCGGGGCTTTTCTAAGTGACAGGATCCTGAACAACGACCCTCATTTCTGGTGAGGGGATTGGAGGTCAAAGGGCATCCATCCCTTAGCTGAGAGCGCAGGGGCGAGAGCTGGATGCTGCGTGTCGTGGGATTCAGAGTGTGCCTGGTAAGGAATTGCCACCGGTGGTGGGATAGGATCTATTCATTATCCTGACTTATGGGAAGGGAGGGAGCTGAAAGCTGCTTGATGGAGAAGTGGCCCCTCCTGGCTGGCAACAAAGTGGAGGTTGTGCTGGTCAAGGCTGGATGGCTTGTCAGGGCCAGAGCCACAGCTCCTGGGGGTGGGTGGGTGGGGCCTGTGCTCACTGCCACGCCCACTTAAGGGAAGGAAGGAGACAGAGCAAGGTATCGTGTGCACCTGGCAATCCAAACACCAGGGAGGCAAGAAAGGATAGGAAAGTGCAGGGAGTACAGGAAAGTGGTGCAAACCCATCTGCAGGGGGGGATTCATGGCTCCTGGGAGAGGAAAAAAATCAAGTCAAAGAAAATTGCAGAGAGCTCATTTGGAGTGGGCATGGCCTTTAACCCTTTTAGCCGTCCTAAGCATGTTCTCCATCTTTCAGGAATTTGGCCACACCGTTTTCTGGTTCTCTCTCTCCCTCCATCTCCCATTTTCCTCTGTTCTCGTTAATTACCGTGTTTTGGCCTCTTCTGGTTTAATTGCACGATGTCTGCCACAGGGCGGCATCTCATTAATAGGACGCTTTCTTCGGTTCTTATTTAGCAAAAGATGATCCATGACCCACTCCCAGCGTGAGCCTTTGCAGCGCTGGTTTCTGTTCCAGATGACTTGCTGAGTTAGCAGTCTTGGCTGGGCTGGTGAGCGGTCCTCCCCGAGTTCCATATGCACACGGATGCTAATTAGTGAGGAACACCTCCACAGGTTCACACAGGGAGCCATCAAAGTTTCAGTGCTTCTCTCCAAAGGACAGCTTCTCTTTCCAAGGCCTCTTTCATTTCTTCTTTTCCTGTGCCTTACTGAGAGATTGCCTTTTCTTCCCACCTGGTTCACTAACTCACTCACCTTCTAACCACATCACGGCCAAGGTTTCCATCTGTCACCAAGTCATTACTCACTCTTTGGACACCAAGTCATCTATAGAAAATGCCCACTCTAGTGCCTGACCCAAAGACGTGGTGGGGAGAGTAATAGTGTTATTGAGGGTGCTGTGTGGGTTACACTCTCACTAGACCAATGGAACTCACCTATGGGAATCTTATACATATGAAAGAACTTTTTGGATTTTAAAAAGAAGTTTGACCATAATGATATACCACCTCACATTACGATGGCTGCTATCAACAAAAGAAAAGAGGAAGTGTTAACTGGAACACTTGTGCACTGTTGATGGGAATATGAGATGGTGTAGCTGCTGTAGAAAATTGTGTGGTAGCTCCTTAAAAAATTAGAAATAGAATTACCATATTGAATCAGCAGTTGAACTTCTGGGTATGTACCCGAAAGAACTGAAAGCAGGAACTTGAATAGATAGCTGTACAACTATTTCCACAATAGCATTGCTCACAGTAGCCAGAAGATGGAAGCAACCCAAGTGTCCAAAAGAGGATGAATGAATAGATAGCGTAGTCTATACATACAATGGGATGTTATTCAGACTGAAAAAAGAAAGAAATTCTACCAATGCTGCAATGTGGATGAAACTTGAAGACATTATGCTAAGTGAAGTAAGCCAGTTATAAAAGGATAAATACTGTGTGATCCCACTGATAGGCGGTCCTTAGAGTAATCAGACTCATAGAGACAGAAAGGAGAAGGGTGGTTGCTGAGGGCCACGGAGGAGTAGACCAGGGAGTTATTGTTCACCAGTCACAGACTTTCAGTCTTGCCAAATGAAAAGAGTTTTGGAGATGGAGGAGGTGATGGTTGCCCTATAATGTACTCGATGCCACTGAACTGTGCACTTAAAAAGGGTTAAGGGAAAATTTTATGTTATTGTGTTTTGCCACAATTAAAACGAAAAGACACCTGAGTGCCTGGAAGAAATCCTCACAAGAAATATTTTAAATGGATATGAATTAGGATGAACTTGAGAATGGCAGACCGTCACTGCATCTGGATGAAAATTTGTCTCCTATGTCGGTTATTAATGAAATCTCCCAGAGAGTCTGTTCATGACGGAGAGAGAACAAAGGAGGTCTTGGTGGGGGTCATGGGATGTCTGGATTTGTCAGGACAGTGTGTCCCGGGCCTCACCCAGGAAGGTGCTCTGTGCTGGCTTGTGGCCTCACTGCTGCTCACAGAGGACGCCTGGCCGCCCAGCTTCTGTCTTGCCAGGAGCCCAGGCGGTCACGGAGATTCATCTTCATTCTGGCATCTGCTGTGATGTGCCCGGCCAGCCCTGCACTTGGTCAGCCCTGGTCGGGGATCCAACCTGGTTCCGTTTTCAATTTTGGAAGTGCTGTTGCAGATTGAAAACTGATGGGAAAGAGTCATAGTGAACAGCTGCTCTGTACCCGCCATCCTGCCAAGGCCTAAATGAGCCTTCAGGAAGCCTCAGAGTGATGAGGGTTGGCTCCCAGCAGGAATGGTGCACGGCCCCAGGAACAGCAGCGTGCTGGGAGGGCGTGCGTTGTGCAGCGTGGGGAGGCCCCGTCCACACAGAGCTGGCTCACTCCTATAGCCCACGGATACACATGGAAACCTGATTGATCAAGTTCCCGATCAAACTTTAAGGACTTAACAATAAAGACAAATGACAACCTTGACTCTTCCTAATTAGCTGGTTAACCTACTTAGCTCTTTGTAAAAAGATCCTCAGTGACAACACATAAAAAATCTAGTTATCGTCTCTTGCGTGTGTGTTGATACGTTTTCTTCACTTCCTTTGTGTCCAGCTCTTATCCACCAAAATCTTCTTCATGTGAACAGCTTGAAGAACCACTGAACTCTTTGGTATGTAGGTCAGACATGAAACGTCATGTCTTCTCCTGGCCCACTTTGGGGGGGGGTTCAATTGATAGGTTAGGTGGATAGCAAAAAAAGAACTGTTCTTGGTTGTTAAACATGGGGTCAGCCTCAGAGACAAAGCCAAGGGTCGGCATCTCTGCTTCAGAGGGACTAGCCAGCACACCTCGACCTCAGCTGGGGCCCTGGGGAGTCTGGCCGGAGGATGCAGCCAGAGCTCTCTTTCCAGGCATCCTCAAAAGACCTCTGTAAAACTCTCTCTGTGCAAGCTGCGTGGAGTCTAATGTGGGTCTCTGATGGCGGGGGTGGGGGGGGGGGCATTGGCTCAGGCAGGCCTTACAGCAGGGGAAAGAAGCCCTCCTCTACTTCCTAGGATGAAGTATGTAAAGGGTCGCATCAGTGCCCGCCCCCCTCCTGAAGCAGGGCTTCTGTCTGCTGGAGCGGGAGGGTGGATGGTGGGCGTGGAAGGAGCTGGGCGAAGAAGGGAGACCCTGAGGGGCAGGTGGAGGGGGCTGAACTGGGGGCTGTTGTTGTCTGTAACCATTAATGATAAATGCCGTTGGATACTGAGATTCAGGTAGAATGGTCATTGTAGTTCAAGCTTATTTATTTTCACAATAACACTCAGGGATAATTAAAAAAACATATTCTTCTGTTCTTTTACACAAAGATGTTAATTTGGGGTGTTTCCTTCTATTCTTTTTTTTTTTTTTTTTTTTATGCGTTACGCGGGCCTCTCGCTGTTGCGGCCTCTCCCGTTGCGGAGGACAGGCTCCGGACGCGCAGGCTCAGCGGCCATGGCTCACGGGCCCAGCCGCTCCGCGGCATGTGGGATCCCCCCAGACCGGGGCACGAACCCGTGTCCCCTGCATCGGCAGGCGGACTCTCAACCACTGCGCCACCAGGGAAGCCCCTCCTTCTATTCTTTATCTCTTTGCATGGTAGCGTAAATGTTTTGTAGACAATGTTATATTTTCTTATTGAACATGAGACAATGATAAAATAATTGTTATGATGATAATATACATATATAATTTCAGACAGCTGCAAAAATTCTGCAAAAATCCATTTGACATGCTATATTTAACGGTTCCCTCTTTGGAGTATATTTTGGGTTATGTCTAATCTTTATTTATTATGAAAATGTGGGGAATGCATATCTTTGTAAAAGTAGTTTTGCACACTTTGATTTATTTCCTGGTGCCAAATAATTGTTACTGGCTGAGATGTGTTCTGCTGCTTTCGGCCAATAGTGATAGATGAACTTCTCTTTTCCTACAGCCTCACCAGCATTGGATTTTAGGATTAAAACTTACTTTCTACTTGAGTTTTATGCCTATCATTTCAATGAGCACTTCCTTGCTAGGTAGCTGACTGGTGGGCTAACCCATATGTTTGGAATCCCTCCTGTATAACCCCCCTGGTCCCTATACTACCTGTTTCTGGTAGTATTCCAGTGATCTCACGGATGTACTTAGGTGGGAAAAATAGATGAGGTTCTTTCCTTCCTGGGTCCAGTCTGAAAGAAGAGTCAGAGAGTGGAAAGGTAAGGACGTAAATAATTACACAACCATGAGTTATGTTGGGCTCCACAAAGAAAAATCCAATGTACATGAGGGAATACCAAGGCGGACGCGTTCTGGATGGGATTTCAGAGATGGGTCCTCTGAGGAAAGAAGGGTTAGGCTGAGGCCTGATGGCGAGGAGGCACCTGCAGACGTAGAGGAAGTGCTTTCCTGCAGAGGGGGAGGGAGACGTTTGGGCCAGGAGGTGGGGAAGGGCCCCTGTGGAGTATGGAGGGCAGGGGGAGAGGGACCAGGAGAGGCTGGAGCAGGTAGCAGGGGCAGAGCATGACTGTGAGGTTGGGTTGTGCTTGGAGTGTGGTGGAAAGCACCATTCTCACCAGAGCACAGGTTCTTGTGGTTTATATCTTGACCCAAAATGAGTTCCCTCAACCCACTCGGGAGGTGCTAGGGTGGCCCTCTGGGGGAGAAGCTTGAGCAGCTCGGAGGCCCCGGACCTCGAGGATGGTTTTCCACTTGGGATCCTGGCGTTGCCTTGCTAGGGCACCGTCAGCTTCAAACCCTTCACACCACATTGTAGGCAAACTCAAAATGCCTCTCAACTGACCCCGGCAATCTCTTGCTTTAGGTGTGACAGTGCAAAGCCTTTTCGAGTGCTTCTGTAGAAGCAGAAATCACGTAACTTTGCCTGCATCACCTCTTTGTCAAAATAACATAGTTGGACCAAAGATACCTGGAGAAACTTTCTGCAGACTTAAAAACATTCCTTCTCCCAGGAAAGCTCACTTAATGTGATCTCTTACTGTTTTTTAACTCAAATCTGTGTATCCACATCTAAACTAAGCTTCTTTAATTAAAGAAGACCATTGTACCTTTCTGTTAATTGTGCCATATCACTTCTGCCCAGGGGTCTGCAAAAATGACTCATTTCCCCATGAGTTGTATTTATAATTCTGTACAGTTATAGGAGTTACCCTGAGAAAGAACCAGGCTAGAAATTAAAATGTAGCAAATGAATTGCAAGTTATTACAACCATCTCACTGAGCCTTCCTTTGTTACCTGCCACCTGCCAATGCTTCTTCTGTGAAGAAATACTACGTATTTATTATTTTGGTTTTAGATAAACACATTGATAAACAGCCATATTTAGAATCACTCAGACATCTGATTTCAGTAAACATTTATATTTACTATTACTATCATCCTCAAATCTCATTTTGAATTTTTATTTTTATAGAGGTATAACATATATGCAACAGAATGTATAAGATGTACTACTAAGATATACTACTAATCTTTAAAATACAGTCTGATGAACTTTTACATATGTCGACACATATCAAGATATAAGACATTTCCAGCCCACAGAGACTTTCTTCATTCCCATTCCTACTCAATACATCCCTCAAAGGAATGTATTGAGTAGAAATTCAAAAGAATCACTATTCTGAAATCTTTCACTATCAATTAGCCTTTCTTGTTCTTGACATTTATATAAATAGAATCATGCAATGTATACTTTTTTGTGCTTGGCTTTTCCCCCTCTAAATATAGTAACTGAGATTCGCCCTTGTTGTTGCAAGCTGTTCTTTGTTAAGTCCCACTATTTGTTTATTTATAGGTCTGTTGCTGGACATTTGGATTGCTCTCAGTTTGGGGATATTATATGCAGAACTGCTCTGGATACTCTTGTACATGTCACTTCTGGACGTATGCACTCATTTCTCTTGGACATACCTAGGAGCAGAATTGCCATGTCATAGGGTAGATGTATTTTAGTTTGACTAGATCCTGCCAAACCCTTTTCTAAAAGAGGCTGCACTGATTTTCACTCCCATGAGTGGTGTATTGATATCAGCTGTTCTGCATCTTTGCCAACACTTGGCTTTATCTCATATTTAATTTAATTCTGGTATGTGTGTGTGTGTGTGTGTGTGTGTGTGTGTGTATTTCCAGGGCAACCGGGGGAATAAGACAGTAAGCGTTGAGACTGTAGTTGGTGCCCTGACTCTTTGGACCTGTGTCTCAGGAAAAACAATCAGAGTTGAGGGCTGAGATCATTCTGGAAGGCAGAGTTGGCTGAGTGCTCACAGCTCATCTGGAGAGTAAGACCAAGGGTATGAGGCAATCCCAGAGGATAATGAAGCAAGGAATTTTCATGCACCATTTTGGAAACCTTCAGAAGATAACCAAATATGCACAGAAGATATCTGAAGAAATTTGGGCTAAACTGGGTTTACCGGTCAGGATCCTGGTAGAAAATAGATTGCACATTCAAATTGAGTAATTTAAGGAAAACATAATAAAGCGATTATTTGCAGAGATGTGAGGAAATTATAGGGAAATCATAGAGGCTAATGTATTACCACTCTGGGTCTGAAAGCACTTGACTTGGAAGAAGACAATTGTGTGGCAAGTACCTCGTAACAGAAAGTGTGGTCTTCAGCGGAGGTCAGCCAACGTCAGACCTGGCAGGAGGGAGGTGGGGCGAAACAGGTCCCAACTTCCCTCTCTTTATGCAGTTCCTCTGATCTCCCTCCAGTGATCTCATGGATGAACTCAACTAGAAGCCAAAGGGTAAGGATGGCCATTTATGCCAGCTAATCTAATTCCGTCTCCTAGGGCAGAGCTCAGGTGGAGGAGGCTGGAGAGCGGACAGCATCTGGAAAGGCAAAAGGATTCTCAGCACACTGGGTTTACACAGTTACCCATTTTTCATTAGAGCATGTTGTAAAACACTGTGACCAACCAACACTGTTAAGTCATGTCCCTGTATCATAGCGTATTTTTGTTTCTATTTGCCTTTCTAAAAATTATTAGTTGATTTCTGCCCACTCACAGAGTGTCATTTAGGATTGCAAACGACAAACAGGTGTTCCCCCATGTCTCAAATCATCTAGCAGCTGACAAGGAACTCCTGCACCACAGCAAGACTTCCTTGAAATTCGGTGCTGGTTCTTCCTCCTTTCTGGATCCCCTGGTCTTAGCACAGTGCCTGGTATGTAGCAGGTGCAAAGGGAATGTCTGCTGAATGGAGATGGGAGAATGATGACTGGAGGACCCAGGTCTTGAACGATAAACACCTAATCAGGAAATACATGCAGGACTAATATGCCTTTGGAGATGACAGACTGTAACAAAAATGTCAAGATAGTTCACGTAGTTCTTCAGAAATTTATAAAATGAATCTATTAGAAATGATCTGTGAAGCATGCAAGGCTTTGCAAGTTTAGCTTTGATGCCTCTGTGGAGAAGAGAAAGGCCGCTGGCGTGATGACTGCTCAGACAGTGGCTTATTTATTTTATGATGGCTCTTCACAGCCAGCAACCCCAGCCTTATGGCTGCCCGATGCCTCCAGAGTGCCTCCTAAATTGGCCGTGTGAGGCACAACACAAATTTCTGGTGATCTTGGTTTCGTGCAACACACATGCTCACCATTGTCTCTGTGTGTGAAAGTGAAGGCATGGCCATGGCTTGTCATGATTTGTTATTGTTATCATTTGAATTCCTGCTTTAGCTTCAGCTCTGTGTGACTGGTAATCACAAACACACTTGGCTCGCCCTGTCACTTTTGCCTCCCAGCAAACCTTTATCCTCTCTCTAGTCGCCGCACCTCAAACTCTCCTCTGGGTGTCTACACCCACCAAAATGCTCAGCCAATGCATTTGAGTGAAATGTCTGCTTTAGGCTAAGCCAGGCAGCACATCTCATCTCCCTGGATGCAGGAATCAGTTTAGGAATAGTCTTATGACACAATCAGGTTGGCAAGGACCAGCAGGACTTACTCCTGGGACCTGGGTTGAGGTATTGATAGACACCAGGGTGTCCTGTGGTCTGAGGATGTGGTCCTGGAGCTGACAGGGAGCTGTGGGGAAGCTGAAAATCAAGCCAACCCAGGGAAGCAGGACTGAGTGAGGCATCCTGGTGGCATCAACTAAGCCCTAGGCCAGCAAAATGGACCTCTGCGCCCTCTGCTACATGACACAATTATTCCTCTGTTTAGCTTAAGCCAATTCTAATTTTGTGTTCTATTGTTTGCAATCAGAAGTGTTGTCATTAAGACAGATATAGTTGGAAGCTGGATGGTCAGTGGTTGATCATTGTAGCTTCCATTTCTCATGTTTCATGACCTTAATTAAACACTGGGTACAAAAGTTATACTCCTCACATCCTACCAGAGGGTGGGGTTGCCCTGGTGATGGAGGATAGCACTTTGTGTCCATACCCACTCCTCCACTCATAGGTCAGTGGTGATACACTCGCGAAAGAGCTTGGCTGTGGTCACAGAGGAGAATAAAGACCACTCAAGGGAAACCAAGGCTTCAGTCACATGACATCCTAACCACCCAGAACCACAGAACTCTCGTAATGGAGGCTGGCTTTGAATAATACAACTTACACTGAACATGAGGTCAGATAGAGCCAGAGCAGCATGTGAGAGGTGAAGGTCAAACATACAAGGAGGCAGGGTATGCTCCAGTTAAATGAGTCTACGTATTTAAATCAGAAAGTGAAAGGCTCGGATTCTTCCCAGTCCCGTGAGCTCCTCAGACCTCACTCACTTCTTTCAACAGAAAATGAACAATTATGACCTTCTCTTAAGGGTTTGAGAATTGTGAGAATTCAAGTTAAATATGATCTATGTAAACCATGGGCACAAAACAGGTAAAGGGAAAGAAGGAATTCCTCCCATCCCACAGAACAGTTTGCAAGGGGACCCTCTTGTACCACCTCTCTGCTGTGTGTGCCTGTTTTATTTTGTTTGTATTTTTATTATTGTTCTGAATTTCTCTCTCTCTCTCCTATTTGCTGGAGGGGCTAATACAGTTTCATCCCCCCTCCACTTCTTATATCCTTAAGAATTTTCTGGGGATAAGGATATCTCCATGGGGAGGCATGGGCTTTCTGGGTGAGAGAAAAGGCTTTTTCCAGTTTTATTGAGAATCTACTGGCATCCATCACTGTATAAGTTTAAGGTGTATAGCATGATGGCTTGATTTACATATTCTGGGAAATTATGACCACAATAGGTTCGGCTCACATCCATCTTCTCACATAGATAAAAGAAAAAGAAAAAGGAAAAGAATAAAGGAAAATATTTTCTCCTTGAAATGCGAACACTTAGGATTTACCCTCTTAATAGTTTTCCTATGTATCACACGGCAGCATTAACTATAGTCATCCTTGCACATTATTATATCCCTATTCCTTATTTACCTTTTAACTAGAAATTTGTACCTTTGGACCACCTTCCTCCAATTCCCCCTCACCCTCATGCCCTGCCTCTAGTAACCATAAGTACGATCTCTTTTTCTATGAGTTTTTTCTAAGACTCCACTTATAAGTAGGATCATAAAGTATTTGTCTTTCTCTATCCGACTTATTTCACTGAGCATAATGCCTTCGAGGTCCATCATGTTGTTGCAAATGGAACGATTTCCTCATATTTTTTATGGCTGAATGATGTTCTTTTGCATATAGATACCATAACTTCTTTATCCATTCCCTCACTGATGGACACTTAGGTATTTTCCATGTCTTGGCTCTTGTAAATAATGCTACAGTGAGAGTGGGGATGCAGATATCTTTCCAAGTTTGTGTTTTCGTTACATTTGGATATATTCCCAGAACTGAAGATGTTGGATCATATTGTAGCTCTACTTTTAATTTTTTGAGGAGCCTCTATACTGTTCTCCATAGTGGCTGCACCAATTTACATTCCCACCAACAGTGCACCCAAGGGTTCCCTTTACTCCACACCCTTGACAGCACTTATCTCTTACTTTTTTGATAGTAGCCATCCTGAAATGTGTGAAGTGACATCTCATTTTGATTTTCATTTCCCTAATGACTAGTGATGCTGAGCACCTTTTCATGTACATGTTGGTCCTTAGTGCATCCTCTGTGGAGAAATGTCTATTCAGGTCCTTTGTCCAATTTTTAATTTTCTTTTTTTGCTTTTGAGTTATATGAGTTCTTTAAATGTTGTGGATTAGATATATCTAATATCTTATTAGATATATAGTATTAGATATATAGTCTAAAAATATTTTTTCCCATTCTCTATGTTGTCTTTTCATTTTGTTGATGGTTTCTTTTGCTGTGCAGAAGCTTTTTAGTTTGATTTAGTCCCTCTTGTTCATTTTTGATTTTGTTGCTTGTGTTTCAGGTGTCATATCCAGAAAGTCATTACCAAAGTCATTACCAAAACCTATGTCAAGGAGTTTTGTTCATATGTTTTCTTCTAGGAGTTTCATGGTTTGGGGTCTTACATTTAAGTCTTTAATCCAATACAAGTTAATTTTTGTGAGTGATGTACAATACAGGTCCAGTTTCATTCTTTTACATGTGAATATCCAGTTATCCCAGCACCATTTATTGAAGAGACTGTCTTTTCTCCATTGAGTATTCTTGGCTCCCTTGTCTAATATTGGTTGACCATGTATGCTTAGCTTTATTTTGGGGCTCTCCATTGGTCTATTTGTCTGTTTTATGCCAATTCCATACTGTTTTGGTGACTGTAGCTTCATAATATAGTCTGAAATCAGGTAGTGTGATGTCTTCTGCTTTGTTCTTCTTTCTCAGGATTTCTTTGGCTATTCAGGGTCTTTTGTGGTTCCACACAAATTATAGGGGTGTTTTTTCTAGTTCTATAAAAAATGCCATTGGGGTCTTGATAGGGATTGCATCAAATCTATAGATGGCTTTTGATGGTATTGAGATTTTAACAACATTAATTCTTCCAGTTCATGAATACATGATACCTTTCCATTTATTTGTGTCTTCTTTGATTTCTTTCATCAATGTCTTGTAGTTTTCAGTGGAGAGAACTTTCACCTTCTTACTTAAACTTATTCCTAAGTATTTCATTGTTTTTGATGCTACTGCAAATGGGATCAGTTTATTTCTTTTTCAGAAATTTTGTCATTAGAAATGTCTTAACAATATGAGTAATGGTGGGACAGGCTGGGACTGTAGGTGTACACTCGTTATTGCTATTCAATCAGCATTGTCCAGGTGTAGGTGGTCTGGCATGCTAGCTAGAAGAGCCTATTCATCTTCTTGCTTCAGTGTATAATGTTTATCTGACTTTCAACTCAGCTGGGCTGCAGACAATGTGCCATTTGCCTATTAATCCTCATTGTGGTGGCGAAATGCAAATGAAGTCGTCTTTGATGTATTAGAGGCCTAAGAGCAATTTCTGACTTTCTTTCCTGGAGCCAAAGTCTTCCCAAACCTCAGCACCAGGGAGATGACGTTAACAGTGGTGTGGATCATGCAGGAGGCTGGCTGGTGAGCGCGATGCCTTTTCTATGAGGGTGCATTCATTACCAAATTAGACTGTCAGTGAGTATACTTGAAACTCCAGAACAGAAGAGGAAGAATGTTTTTTAAGCAGAGAGAAAGTTAGAAAGCAATTAGTATGCACTAATTAAGAATAATAATAATACCATTTTGAATTGGTGCCTAGAACGAGAGTTGATTTGGGCCCCTTGCCAAACTTGATATCTACGGCTGCTGTCTTTCAAGTTGTCACACATCTATTTTGAGATATGACTGTGGTGCTCTGTTTTGAAACATTAATTGTCGACATTTATTGAGGAGATTTTATAGCCTCACTTAGGCATCTAATTTCACACAGCATCTGAGATTGATGTCACTGATTTAAGTGTTTAGAAAAGAGCAAGGGAAGTAAGTGGAGAAAATAAAAATATGTGTACCTCATTGCTATGGAGGGACAAAAAACTTTCACTTGGACATCCAACACCCTAGAAGCCATCGTACTGGTAATCAAATGTGCGACACACATTGCCAAGTATCCTGGGCCGTCACATCTGCCGTCACCACCTGTGACCATTTTCTTCCTCTTTTGCACTAAATAATCAATTACAAGATTCTGGGTTTTTCTCCCCTCACTCATTTATTACTGGCTCAAGACCTTGCTTCCAGTAGCGCCAGAGTGAGAGCACGAGAGCTTTCTGCTTTGGAGGACAGGGGAACGATTTGTGAATCATTATTAGCTGGGCCATTGCCAAAGTATGTGCATATCTGTGTTGAAGATGGTCTTAAAATGTAAAACCTCATAAAACTCAATGCTTCTGAAGGCTTGGGCTTGAGCCGGGATCTCTCTGAGCTTCTGTTAAATTGTCACAAACTTTCCGGAGAGCAGTTTTGTAAATGCATCTCCTTACTGTTGAATGCAGTATTTCCTTTTCCTAAGAAAATGATCAGCACCTAACATCTACTAGAAGCTCAAACTTGGTAAACTGAATGAAAAT
This sequence comes from Phocoena phocoena, assembly GCF_963924675.1. Classification (NCBI taxonomy): domain Eukaryota; kingdom Metazoa; phylum Chordata; class Mammalia; order Artiodactyla; family Phocoenidae; genus Phocoena; species Phocoena phocoena. The sequence goes on along the minus strand of NC_089234.1, from coordinate 4,116,496 downwards.
GTAAAGAATTATATTATATATATATAAATTCTATAATGATTATATATATAATATAGTGTGTGTGTATACATATATATACACTATATATATATCAGCATTAACCCCTGCCAAAGGAAGTAACCTAAATGTTCAGCAAAAGGGAAATCATTATGTAATAATGGAATATTATGCAACCATTAAAAATAAGGTGTACTGAGTTTTTAATGGGGTTTACAGATTTTCCAATGATACTGATAAAATGTTAAGCTAAAAAAGGAGGATGATATAAAACTATATATACTATAAGCTCAAAATATACATGCATGGAAAAGAGAAGGATGATTTTTAATTTGTTATTTATACCACTCTGTATTTTTAAAAATTTCCACAATGAACACACAGTATATAGGTTTGTGTTTGTGTGTGTATGTGTTATAACACAACATTTAAAATGTGCATGCAGAAATTAAAATACTCTTCAAAAAGATCTTATTAGCCTAGGCAGTATAAAAAATACCAAGTCCTCTATTATTTTCAGGTCTACCCTTATTAGCAGATGCTAGATTTTTCTTTAGAGTCTTTCTTAGACAGAAGTAGGCACCGTACCTGAGGGTCCGTGTGGTGTACACTCAGTCCTAGGTACCTGTAAGGCAAATATGAACTAGGATCAAAACCTTGTCCAGTTGTGCTGGGTATCTTAATGGTACAGCATGGGGTCACCTTCATGCCCTGGTTAGGTTGGCGCAGCAAATCTATTCAAAGAAGACTGTGGCATAAGATAAACTTGGGATTGAGGGTATCTCTGACTTAGGGTGAGGTGTGCTGTACACCTTAGATGTTGAACATTGCCTGGAAGCTTCTTAGAAACGCTAAGTATCAGTTCCCACCCTGACCTACTGCATCCGAAGCTGCCATCAGTAAGATCATCTTTGTATTTTTTTCTAAAGAAAGACATTGACAAAATGTGTCCAATGTGAGTTTTGTGTGCCCATTGATCGGTAGTTAGTGGAGGCCTCATCCCCTTAGCTTGAAGTTTCTCCCTAGAAAGCCCCTATCAGTTGTCCCTGTGTCTCTGGCCACATGCAGCAAACCCACCTATGAATCCAAAGGTAAGCCGGGAGGTAGCAGACACCTGTCCTCAGACCTGTACTGGTTCCAATAGAAGAAAGCCAGAAAACCCAGAAAAGAACTTTCTGCGAGTCTTTTACAAAGGACGAATGGGCTCCATCTAAAGGGCAGACCTTTAACTGATACTAAGATCGTTTCGCTTTTGACCTTTTTATCTTTTATGATGATGACTTTTTTCTTTTAATGTTCCTGGCCAAAGAAAGTATGAGTTAGGTACCCAGCCTCATTGCCTTGGTACCCAGCCTCGTTGCCTTTTCTTCTCAAGTCTGTCTGAGGGGCCCTCACATTTTAGAGAAATTGATGTTTCATCCTGTTGGCGATCTGATCCAGGCTCTGGGCACAAACCCACTAACGCACGGGGAACAATCCATTCACATACCTGGAAGGTTAACTTCTGTTAATAGTGTGTTAACTCATCCCCCACCAGATACACCTACCACCTCCACCGGATTTCATCAGCCAGAGACTTCTCCACTGAAGAGTGAGCTGAAACTGGACCCATTTCTACCTGACTTAAATGATAGAAGTGACACAATGTCTTCCAACATTAACTATTGGGATCCAGAATCAGCAGGAGGATGGCTGGAGCCCAAAGGGGTATCAGCATTACTGGCTGAAACACACGTCCACGCCCGGTGGAAGGCTGAATCCTCCGGGAGGACAGTGGATTCCAGGCTGGTGCTCGGAGTTCCGGCTCTGCTGGCCATCTCTCCCACTTCTCTCTTCTGCTTTCCCTGAGTCGTTCCGGTTTGGACCGTGCTACGGTCCTGCACACAGCTGTCTCCCATCTGCACCCTCATCTCTGCTCTCTCTCTCTCCATCCAGCCTCCCCTGAGCCCCCAACTCCTGCCCTGAGGGGGTCTCACCTTTCCCACAAGAACTCTCCGACACCTCCTAGTGCCCGTGATGGTACAGATCTCACCCTGGCACACTCCTATTAGCAAGGAATTAGCTGTGACACCTCACCCCTGACCCAAAAGAAAAAAAAAAAGTGTGAATTAGCAGTTGTCACCTGGGCATTGCAGGGGTCTGGGACTTGAAGCCTTGAGTCCTGTGGAACCAGCCGTGACCCCGTGGAGCTCAGCAAAGCAAGCAGTGGCACAAACTCAATTTTGCCTGCGGCTGCCCGGGGTAGGCACCGGGCTGAGTCTGGGCCCCAGATCTTGTTAGACCTCCCGGGGCACGGATGGGTGGATGCACTGTCCACGCTGGCTGCGCGTGGTTCCCGCAGGGCTGGAAGGAGACCTGGATCCTGCACACACGTGGCTTCTGCATTTAGGCTGCGGTTTTGTGAGGACAGGGCTGCAGTCTCACTGGCACCTTTACCCGATGCTCACAGCTGCTCATAACTTTTTCCACTCACACAGGCATCCATGCGGGAGACGTTCCTCCTCCCTCAGTGTCCCTGTCACAGGCAATAATGTCACGCCACAGCACACTGCGCGGGGCAAGTGCTTGGCGCCGAGACGGACCCAAGGAGCCCACATGCAGCTGCGGTGGCGGTAGGAGGGCGTGTGCTGGCTCAGGCTCTTCACTGAGCGCTTTAAAGCCTGGCTCTCACCCTTCCCATCCCTTCCCTCCAGGTAGGATGTTATTTTCCCCGGGTCCCCATTTTCCGTTGTGCTCATGGCACAGACAGAAGCACGGAAGACCCATAACTTGAATCACAGACACCTTGACATTTTGTTCCAGAATGAGAATGTCCCCGAGCCTTACGCCAGGGAGCGAGACAGCCCGTTCGGATGTGTGTTAACAGGTGGCCTCTGCTGCGCTGGAGGGCCCACTACGTCTGGGAATTGAGATGGATTCAGCAAGTGCCTATCACATCTCATCCTCAGTACCAGGGCCTGGGGACAAAAAGATGCATAAAAGCAAGGGAGACAAACAAATAAATATTTAGTGTGCAATTTGTAAGTGTATGTAAAGATGCTCTGGAAATAGACAGGGAAGCAAATTGACTCCGGATGGGCTGTTCAGAGTCGGGGTAAATGGTCTCTGAAGGGGAGGAGCTGGGCTCGGAGGGGCCAGGTTGTGCTGCAGAAACAGCCACCCCCAAACCTCAGAGGCTCGACTGTAAAGGTTATTTGTGCATCTGATGGAAAACGGAAGGAGGCTTGCCCTGCTGAGGTACGTTGGATCCAAGAGAACAGTTATTTAGGAATGATGGATGCGTTTGCTTGTAACATGATGTCTTACCGGAACCTCTCTGCCTGAGTGCCTGCAGGGCACTAGATACTGAGAGCAGATACGTAAGAAAATAATGAGTGGGCAGGAAAAATAACCCCCGATCACAATGCACTTTCAAATGGGGGGGTCCTCGAGGGTCTGAGCTGGCCTCACGTGAGCTCGACAGCCCCCAGTCCTGTTAGACTTTCGGGAGGTTCGCAGACCCCATGGCTAGCGTGAGCTCACAGAGCTCTGTGGGTGAGAGAGCAGGCTGCCAGGACAGAGGGCTGACCGTGAAGACCTGCCCCCACCCAAAGACAGGGTCGATTGAATTATCTGAGCTTCTGAATCTCAGCCTCGAGTGAAAGAAGCTGCATTGCTTCCAGTGGGCTAGTCTGGAGTGACCAAGAGCGAAAATTTAGCTTGTGACAGCAGAAGTTGATTTCTTGCCTGTGGAACAGACACAAAGAGGGCACAGGTCAGCCGGCTGCGGTCTCTGGGTGACGGCTGTGTCCAGGCTGCTCCATGGCCAGGCAGGGCTGTCACAGTCCCCACCAGAAGGAACCAAGCACAGAAGAACACGGGTTTATGCGCCAAGCCCAGCTGTCGCCCACTGGGTTCATGTTCCACGGCAGAGACGTAGTCATGTGGCTGCACCTGGGCGTCAGAGAGGCTGAGAAATGCCGTCTAGAATGTGTCCCAAGCAGGGGCAATACTTGGAGCCTTTGGAAGAGAGGAACACTCGGACTGAAAGGGCTTAACCAAAGTCACAGGCTATTCTGAAACCCATTTCTCTCTTCCCTGCTTGTCTAGGAAAACAGTGAGCTGGACCATTTACTGCAGAGGAGTAGAGCATAAACTCATTGGGAATGCGGCCTGAATGAGGGGCAGCCTGGTTCCCCGTAGAGCCGAACCATGTGCTGGCTCCTGAAGGCCATGTTCCTCAGAGAGAGCTCGTCACTTCCGGAGAGCAGATCCACCCCTTGAGGCTTAGAAAGTCCCTGCCATCTGGGGTGACTTACCTCTGTCTGGGCAAGTGGGGGGCAGGCCTCCTCCATTTTGTGGCCATCCCTGCCGATTGAGTATGCAGGGCTGGTGCAGCGCTCCTGGGATCCATGGGGACTCAGCACCACATAGCCAACGATGGCCATCCCTGTGGTCCACACCAGAGTCCATCTGGCCTCTCAGAGGAGCTGCTTGACCATAAATCCACTTCATCCAGTACAAATCCCTGACCACACTAGCTGAGAGTCAGCGCTTAACTTTCTATCTAGGGATTCAGTGAGCAGGTATCTTTACAGAGCAACAGGAGCCACTGTATTGGTTGAATTTACTTGGGTTTATTTAAAAGTACTTGTTGTATATGTGGAAATGCAACGGGGCTTGGGGTTTTGCTGCTGTGGCTTGCCACTGGAGTTCTGCCGTACGGCCACGTGTGTGACACATCCCAGCCATCTAATTATGGGGGAGATGGTACGTGTGATAGCATGACTTGATTTTATCTACATTCTCACTTGTCTAACATCATCAGAATTTCATCGAATATAATCACGTTAAGGTAAAATGCGTTTAAACTGCTAATGGACTGGGTCATTGACTTTAACAATGTTGTCAACACTACATTTAATTACTGTACAAGCTCTTCTTCCGGATCACGTTTCCTGGGATCTGCTGGAGTTATGTTAAAGATACTTGGGCAGATAATAATGAACGAAACAACTCTTATAATCCAGGAGAAGTACACGGCGCTTGTACGGCAAACAGGAGGAGGCTGCTGGCCCTGCGGGCACACACAGGCACCCGGCCACGCTCACAGCCGCCCCGTGACACTGGGAAGCGTGCTCTGGAGAAGACGCAGTGGCCCTGGGGGCAGGTGACACCAAGTCGTGCCACACCGTGGCTGGGCGGCTCCGGGAGAGCACAGCGGAGGGAAGGGCTCCAGTGGAAGGGGCTGCTGCTCCCCTGGGCAGATACTGAGGAACCCAGGCCACCCTTCTAGGCAAGAGGGGGTCCCAGGCTCAGCCCAGCAGGGACCCTGCAGTAGGCTTGGTGGAAAGAGGGGGTACGTTCAATTTGGGGCAGGATTGGGGAAAACTTAAGAGAGAAGAGGGCTATCCCTGAGCCGGTCCCCAGGAGCACTGCCAGCCCTAGGCCGGGGTGCCAGGGAGAGTGGTCAACTCTACTGGAGAAAGAGTGGCACGGAGAAGGCTGCCTGACAGAAGCTGTGGCTGAATGTGGAGGGAGGCCTCTCCCCATCTGGCAAGGAGGAGGCTGGAGGCCCTCACTCCCCCTGCGCCCTCTGGGTCTCCTGCAGTACCACTTGTGGGTTAATGCTGAAGAAACCCATGATGCGTCCGAGGCTGGTGTGCCACCCGGCACAGAGCAGGGGGGAGGGTGGATGTGAAGGTAGAGAGCAGGGGTGCAGTACAGCTGCGGCCTCTGACCTCTCAGGACAGAGGGATTCTCACTGCAGGGATCACCTGCAGGCCCTGAACCGGGAAGAGAGAACAGAATTGTCCTCAGGGAAGGGAGAGCTGAATGAGAGGAGGATCGGGCTGATACACGGGAGGGTTGCTCACCAGCAGGGAGCCTGGGCAATTCTCCTGACCCCTATTTTCTCACGTGTAAAATGGAAATCACTCCCCAAGTTTTCTGTGGGGCTCAGGCCAGATCAGAAACGTGAGGAGTATGGAGGGCAGTGCCGAGAGGACGAAGCAGAGGCAGAGCTGGGGGCGTGAGGCAGTGTGTGGTGTGGTGGAGGAGCAGGGCAGGTGGACAGGAGAGGGAAGAAGAGGGTCGGCTCTCCTGACCAGGGGCAGCAGGTGCCGTGCCTCAGAGCTCACACGCTGCCTTGTAGCAACAAGAGATGGGGGCTCGGCCTCTGCCAGTGGTAAGAAGAACAGAGTGACGGGGCTTGAAGTGGTTACAGGGGTCAATTGTTTCATGTGTCAATGCAGAGAGGTTAGGAGTGGATGGGTCTTGTTTTAGTTACCTAGTGCTGGGTGACATGTTAGCATAGTCTCGACAGCTCAAAATGACCTACGATTAAGTCTCACAGTTTCTGTCCATCAAAAGTAAGGGGCTTCCCTGGTGGTGCAGTGGTTGAGAGTCCGCCTGCCGATGCAGGGGACACGGTTTCGTGTCCCGGTCCGGGAAGACCCCACATGCCGTGGAGCAGCTGGGCCCGTGAGCCATGGCCGCTGAGCCTGTGCGTCCGGAGCCTGTGCTCCGCAACGGGAGAGGCCACAGCAGTGAGAGGCCTGCGTACTGCAAAAAAATAAAAAAGTAAGGACACAGCTTAGCTGGGCTTTAATCAAGGTGTTTGTGGCAGGACTCTGTTCTCAGCTGAAGGCTCAGCTGGGGGCGGTTCTGCTTCTAAAACTGTGTGTTTGTTGGTAGAATCCATACTCTTGCAGTGGAGGGACTTGGAGCCTACGTTTCTTGCTGGCTGTTGGCTGGAGACAACTCCCAGGGCCTGGCCATGTGGGCCTCTCCATAGGCCATCTCACAAAGCCAGCCAAGGGGTGTGTGTCCTAGCAAGGCCAATGTTACGTTGGTGTGCCGTGTGATCTGTGATTGTGTGTATGTAATCCACGCATCCCGTCATTTCACCATATTCTGTTGGCTAGAAGTAAGTCACAGGTTTCCCCACATTCCAAGGCTGGGGAGGGGCGCTACACAAGGGTGTTAACACCAAGAAAGGCACCACTGGCCCCCTTGGAGTCTGTCCACTGCAGGTCCCACGACACACATGTCAAGTGTTTTCATTTTAAAAAATCAGATAATTACCCAATATAATCTTTTATGTGTATGTCTGTAAATGTTCTCTCTTTTTTCTTAAAAAAAAAAAAGAGGCTAATAAGGATTCACTTGCATGCAGGGCCTGTTGATTTGAAGTATATTATTTCCTTAAGTTGTGGCATCAGAATCCAATTACGATTCTCTAAGAAAAAGAGCCCTGGGAAAATCCCCAAAGTATATTTGAGACACCCCTGGGGATTCCACTGGCCTCAGTAAGAGAAACAGTCACTTCAGAAACTGAAATTTTATTCTATAGACATGGCTTTTCATGGGAAATTATGGTAAAAGAGAGGTTTTTATATTAAAAAAGTAATTTTGTTTTTAGGTTTTCAGCCCAATGACAACAGAAAAAAGAAACAAAAATTCTCAAGTAACTTACAAAACTCCCTGAAATATATCTGTGGACCTTTGGCCTTGGACAATATTATGAGAAATATTATTTCAAACCATTAATCTCATTGTACACAATTGTAATAATGTCAGATTTATAGAGATCATAGCATTCATGTTTTAGGATACGTAAAAAGAATCACAACAAGTTGAGTTTTGGCTTATAACACGGTCCAGATTGAACATGATATATCAGAAATACTACAATTGTTACTGCAAGAAGACTATGGGAAAAATTTTAGATAGTAACTAGATATTTTGCTAGTTATTTTAAAACTGAATTTAAAGCATCTGTCTATATGCTTTTATGTAACTAGATACTAGGGTAATTAATTGACCTTCTAATTTTTTCCAACTTCATCTGAACTTTTTAATAAAACATATTCATTATTTTCTCAGTTATTTGTTTCATGCATCTTACAGATGCGTGAGTTAAACCTATTATTTATAATAAATAAATAATATTTATTATTATAATATTTATATAATAAAAGGTAGGAGAAGCAGCAGGTATTCCCTTCCATGATCCACAAATAATTCAATTCTTTAACTTGCTTCAGTTTTTTGGTTCCTGCTGGGCCAGTCACTGGGCTCCGCACACGGAGCCTTCCTGGGTGTTGTCTCTAAAAGCTCCCCCCAGTACGTGGTGATTTGTCCCAGGAAGTTTAGGGAGGTAGGGGTGTCCCTGCTACTCTGTGGGCAGCTGGTACCCAGACAAATTTTCAGGCAACTTTGAACTCGAGGGAAAGGGACATATTTGGGAAGAGAGTTTGCTTGTCTGGAGGAGACAAGTTACCCTGCCGGTCCAGCCCAGGGAGGAGGGGCCGCAGGAGGCTGGGCTGAAGTCCCTGCGCCCAAGGCACCACCTCTGCTCCACTGGGAGCTTGCGGTAGAGGTGGAGGACCCTAAACGTCCTTCCTTCTCAGCTAACAATCCCACATTCTCTGACTTCAGAGCGTCTGATCCCTTCCCTTCCCAAAACTTTGCATTTAGACTTAAAAGAACCAATGTAAACAAAACTGAGGGAGCTGCTAAGCAAAGAGCATCTTAAATACTTGTTTGCCTTTAGAGCCTCCCGGAAAGCCCGTTCTGAGGGCCTGTTGGAGGGAAAGCCTCTGTGTGGTGCCTTTGAAGACCTTGTGGAGCCTCTGGGAAACCAAGCTGGGGAAGTTCATGGAACTCCAGCTGAGAACGGGAAGCTCTCCCCATGGACTGTGTTTGGGTCACCTGGTCCAGCCTGTGTGCTGCCCAGCTCAGGGGCTCCCAGGTGCAGACCGCGCTGTGCATGGTACTTTCTGGAGGGGAGCGCTGTGACGCCCTGCAGGGGCCTAGGAAGGAAGATGGAAACCGAACCAGGACCCATTCACCGCCTGAGCTTTGGCTGTGGGTGAAGGGAAAGAGAAGAGGACGGGTGGGGAAGGAAGGCAGGCTCACGGCTCAGGGTCAGAGTCAAAACTCTCTAGAGGTGGCCAGGGTGTGTTGACCTGGACACTGGTGGCCGCCCAGGTGCCCAGGTCCCCCTTCGGGACGGAGGCTCTCATTCCTCAGCTGGGGGAATTGTTGGCTCCTGGTGAAGACCCGTGACAGAAGCCCTCCCCAGAAATTGCCCTTGGAGAGAGGATGCTGCCTGGCCCAAGGTCGAGCCCCTCGTGAGGGCAGCCCATATCTGGCAGCTGGTCACTGCAGGGCTGCAAGGGCCTGACCCCTGGCCTGGATCCCACCACCCTGGTGGGCCATCCTAGCCCCAAGTGCCTCGTGGGGTCTTCTGCAGCCTCATCTCAGCACACCTCCCACTTCTGGGCTCCACAGGGGCTGTTTCCCAGGCTCTGTCTGGTCACCTCTGCCTGCCACGCTCAGGGCTCCAGGGCAGAGCCTAACACGCCTGCCTCCATAGCCCCAACCCAAACCCCAGCTTCTTCTCCATCTTTAAACCTTTGCAAGTGATTCCTTTGTTTCTTCTCAGCCTCTTCCTCTCGCCAGCATCCCTTTCACCAGCACAGCCTCGAGACTGGATTCGTGGCTTCCCTGCTTCCTTAAGATTCCCGGAGCTCGGAAGGAGGACAGGAGAGAAAGAGATGTGTCCTCTTGGAAACAGCTGAGATATTGCTTAGAGTAAGGCTGTGTCTAAGAACCTGCAAATCCTAGAATTCCAGGGAGGAAGGGCAAGCTTTATGAAGTTCATGTCCTCTGATGTATTTGAGTTTAAATCTACCACTTTCTTCTGTGCTTTTCCTTTTTCCCACCGATCCTATCTTTTTATCTTCTTGCTTGCCTTGCCTTGGATTGGATTGGATTTTTAAAAAGTCACTTCATTGCTTTTCCTCTTTCAAGTTAGAAATTTTCTCAGATTCTATTTTTTAGGGGTTACTCTGGAAATCACAACGTGCAGACAATTTATTTGAGTTTAAAGTTATCCGAAATCTTTTTCCTTCTCCCGGATAATACAAACAATCTAGTATATTTTAACTATTTACTAGCTCCTGGTTGGAATTTTCATTCTCTCTTTCTTTATTAACCCCACTAGATATAATTATTGTTACTACGTCATTTGTATTTGACCAGAAACTCATTCTTGTGCTGAAGGCCTTTCAAAGGGGAAAGTCATCTTTCCTTAGTTTCTTTTAAAATATTTTCATTGTCTTTGGTTTTCTACGGTCTCAGTTGGCTTTTCTAGATATTTCTTTGTATTTTTCCTGTTTGGGATTATCTTGACCTCTTGAATCTGTGGATTAGGGTATTCCACTGGTTTGGGGAAATCCTCAGCTCACGATCTTGTCAAGTATTTCCTGTTCTGCATTTTCCCCTGTCCTTCTGGGCCTCTGGTCATACATGCATGTGCCTGTCTAACTACGTTCCCCATGCTCCCGGCCCTCCCTCCTGAGGTGTGGGCCATTTTTTGGTCTGTGCTGTATTCTGGATTATTTTGTTTTTCCACTTGCTCACTAATTCTCTTTGCCCATCATCCATTCTGCTGTCAAGTGTATCTCTCGGTTTTGTTAAATGTTCAGCCACTGTGTCTTTCATTTCCAGAAGCTCTTTGGTCCTTTTTCACATCTGCCATGTCGCCTTTTATTGTTTTTGATTCCCAGATTGTCCTTTATTTATTTTTTTAATTTTATTTTTAATTTATTTTTGGCTGCGTTGGATCTTCGTTGCTGAGTGCTGGCTTTCTCTAGCTGCGGCGAGCGGGGGCTCCTTTTCGTGCGGTGCGCGGGCTTCTCATTGCGGTGGCTTCTCTTGTTGCAGAGCACGGGCTCTAGGCACACGGGCTTCAGTAGTTGTGGCTCGCGGGCTCTAGAGCGCAGGCTCAGTAGCTGTGGAGCATGGGCTTAGTTGCTCTGTGGCATGTGGGATCTTCCCGGACCAGGGCTCAAACCCGTGTCCCCTGCATTGGCAGGCGGATTCCCAACCACTGTGCCACCAGGGAAGCCCTTGTCCTTTGTTTCTTTAACCACAGGAAGCACATGAAAGTTGTGGTGCCTCTGCCCCAAAATTCCAGCACCGAAGTTTGTAAGCATCTGTCCTGCCCTCAGCGATTTCTGTTCTTTCTTGCTCATCTTGCTTATTTCCTTGTGTGGCCCTGTGAACATTTACTCTGCACTTTGTGTGACTGTGCCCTCCTCCGAGAGGGGCCAGCTGGGGCCTGCGTCCTCGTCTGAGCTTCCTTGTCCCACCTAGGCCTGGGACACAGCTACGTACCATGGCTGCTCTGGGATCACACCCTCCGAGGGACAGGATGCTTTCCCTGTCCCCATAGGGTCTCTCCTCTGGTCCTCCAAGATGGGGAGGGAAGGGCATGTTGGTGTTTACCTCACACCCTCAAAGCATCCCACCCCCAAAAGGGTGGGTTCCACAAAGGTCCTCAGGGTTTGTGATTCCGACCTCTCTGAGTAATTCCAGAACATGGCCTGGGGCTCCCTATTACCATTTCAGTTCTTTTCTGCTTTTAAGGGGATGTCTGTTTTGTGAAGTGTTTGTTTATTTTTTCAATGAGAGTTACTCCCAATAATCCAGCCACCATTACCGGTAACAGAATCTTCCCTGCTGATCTCCAGGAGAAATCTGAAGCCATCCTGACTTACCTTTTTGGAAGCAACTTCTTTTCATTTTTGCTTTTGTTTCCTGCATGGATACTTGTCATATTTTTTATTTATCCTTAAAACTCGAGGCTTTTATCAATGTATGTCTATGAGGTTTTATTTAGTGCAAATCCGGTTTTTGCTAGTGAGAAACCATTTGAGACTTTAGATTCAAGCTTTTCTTCCCTCATCTTTAGGAAGATTTATTTTGCTTCTGTTCCATTTATCCTGGGCTCTTCTTCATGAAGAGTAACCGTCTACACACCCCATCTCCATCCTTTGCCCTTCTCATCTGTCATATTCTCTCTTACGATGTTAATTGTTTTATTCTTCTTCTCTCACTCCTTGGAAGGTCATAAATCCTTTCTTGATCTGATGTTTTATTGCAGGATCACTTGCCTCATTTAGAGCCTCCGGTCCTATTTTATTCTGTGTCAACATCATTTCTTTTCTTTAATTTGTTCTGTATTGACTCCCTTTGAATTATTCACTGCCTTTCATCCTGTTGGTTATTTGTTCATCCTTCATCTCTTGTTTCTGAAAATGTTTCTATTTTTTAAAGATATTTTTGAGAGCTCCAATAGATGCTATTCAACTTTACTGAAGTTCATTTGTGTAAGTTTTTATGTTTTTACGTATTTTTCAAAAGTGCTCTTTTCCTATATGGTGAGTTTTGCTACTTTTTGAATGTCACGGAATCTCCAGGTTTTGTCTTACTCTTCACTTATTATTGAATGCAGAAGGGTCTCTCCAGGTCTGGTGAATGGCCATAACGAGATGGGGTGGATTCCACCTCCACTGCTCTACTCTAATGCTCACCTCAATGGGCCGGAACATCAGCAGACACAACTGTGTCCTAAGAGATCAGGAGCCCCACCCTGAGGGGTGGCGAGGGAGCCCTGGGCAGCCGCAGCAGACAGCTCCTTCCTTGCAGATTTCTCACTCGACTCATGCATTTATCTGGTCCCTCATCTAGCACTAATCCTGCACCTTCTCTGGATGGCGTACCCCACTTGGTGCTGCGCTTGGAAATAAGACAGTTACAGCGCCTGCCTGTGTGGAGCTTATATTACAGTAGAAGAAACAAATAAAAACGAACTAATTACATAATTCAGGTTTATAGTTCAATAGTTCATGACAGCTACTATAGCACAGGGTAGCCTTTAATACCTGCGTCTCTGCTTCTGCTCCTAGACAATGTGTGAAATCTTAATGGAAACAGAATTCCTTCAGTAACATCTTGGTGCCACTTATATTTTACCTGCTGCTTCAGGTAGAAGTCCTGTCCTCTGTTGAATTTTGCTTGGTGAAGTAGTTGAATAAACAGTGGGTCCTTTCAGTGGAGGGCATTTTCTAAATTTTGACCTGCAGGGGAGAGATGCCTCCCAGATGGGATGCTCCCTGTGTGTGCCCATGCCACGCACAGCTCCGCTGGCTCCTGGCCAAAATGCAAGTGGTATGAAAGGGTGAAAGTATAACACACACACCCAGGGTTTTATTTATTATTTTTAGTCTCCTTTTGTACTTCTGACTGTTTCGGTGAGATGAGTGGCTGGACATCTGTGCTGAGATCACCACTTTACTCAAAAGCTTTGCTAATTTTTTAGGGCTTCCCTGGTGGCGCAGTGGTTGAGAGTCCGCCTGCCGATGCAGGGAATGTGGGTTCGTGCCCCGGTCCGGGAGGATCCCACGTGCCGCGGAGCGGCTGGGCCCGTGAGCCATGGCCGCTGAGACTGCGCGTCCGGAGCCTGTGCTCCGCAACGGGAGAGGCCGCAACAGTGAGAGGCCCGCGTACCGGAAAAAAAAAAAAAAAAAAAAAAGGTTTTCTAATTTTTTAAAACTTGGGGCATGCAGCCACTTTCTCCACTGTTACTAAAGGACAGTGACTCTTTACTTGGAAGGTTTCTAGGCATTGTATAGAGGAGATCTGTCTGGACTGTGGTTCCGCCTTCCTTTCCTCAACCAGCCCCTTCCCCCTTCTCCCTGGGTCTCAGTTTTCTCATTCATACCATGAGGAGAGTTGATCTGGGTATTAAAGCGAGAAAGGGTCTTGGACATTCTGTAACTTACATGAGAATTAGCCTCTATCAGAATGAAGGTGCTATGTTGGGAGAGCCAGAGAGAAAGAGATCAGAAAAGGCAGAAATGTGAGAGGAGACAGAGCGAAGGAGAGTGGGAGTCCAAGGCAACACCAGGAAGGAGAGAGTGGTGACCTGTGGTCCAGGGTCAGCACCACACAGAAGGGCTCCCAAAGGAAGTAGCAGCCCTTCAACTCACACATCTGTGCTGGTTCCACACGGAACGTAGAGCAAAGACCCCCAAGTCTATGGTTCTAAAGATGGATTGCTTTGGACCCTCAGTTCTTGTTTCTGGCGCGATTTCCAGATGCATGATTAACAATGCCAATGTAAGTGTATGTTTTTTCCTCCCTTGCTCAATTCTTTTGCAGTGTTTTGTGCTGGGATGGGGAGGATATAGTTTTCATTTGGTTGTCTCACTCTTGTCAGTTCTATGAGCATTTGTCCTGGCTCTCACAGATGTTGATATTTATTCTGCAGAAATTATAAATTTTGAACCAACCTTCCTTTTAACCTAATGAGCTCCACTTCCAGTGTGATAATTATTCATTGTGCTCTAATAGGAAATCTTTTGGTTTGCTAAGAATGTTTGGAAAAAAGACTTGTTCTAGAGTCTATGTGATATTTTTCTTGTACGTCGGTTTGACCTCTCTTTGGGGGCTGCTGGGTGTAGTTTTGCAATGATTATCCAGATAGAGTGTATGGCCTTGGTGGTCTCTCCAGCCATGTCTGACTGCTCAGGGTCTCATGACCCAGACTGGGGAGCAGTGAGCAGATGTATCATGTTCATGGGCTCTTGGAAGAGCCCTGGACCCCTGTGGTCAGTGGGTTTTGCTCTGGTCCCGGAGGGGGGCAGTGCCTTCCTCTGTGGCTGACTGCTTTCTTGAAGTGTGTGCTGTGGCCTGGTCCCCGATGTGTGTGGACTAGTGAAACCCATCCTCCCCAGGCTTTTCCCCCAAATAGGTCTAGATAGAGAGTCAGAAGGTGCAGGAACTCATGTAGACCCTGACACCCTCCTCTACTGCTCAGCCTTGGGGGAGGGCCTTACCTCCCCTGGCCTCCGTTTCTTCATCTATGAGAATAAAGCAAGTGGTAGAAATCACATTTCTAAAAATGTGATTTGCCTTCCCTCCGTGTTTTGGCCCAGAAGGGAGTCAGGAGAAGTATTAAATTTATATCACTGTTTCTTCATGACAAAGGAGGCTTAGGAAAATTTTGGTCTGTTTGGCAAGGCTGGTTGTAGGGCCGACCTGTAGACAAAGCCCGCTTTCCACTTTGAGTCACCGCTTAGCCAGGCACCTGTAGTCCATACACAACAAGCGCGCTGTAAGGAGATTTGAGCAGTAAAGAAAGCCCGAGAGACAGAAATTAAAACTGTGGAAAACAGAAAAGGCTGCTGAGAGGGAAAAATCAATTAAAGTCCAACCAGAGTTGTACACAACTTACCTGTTCCCTAGATGAGGGGCTTTCTCAGTTTTAGGGAATTTTGTATGCAACCAACTCACACTGGAAGCTTTAAAAAGCCATTCATTTTGGCATTATTTTTCTGTTTCAAAACCAAAGTGAGGATTATAAACACTTTAAAGCTCTTTAAAATGCCGGCACCATCCATCAGAGACCCCAGTGAATACCCGGAAGAATATGAAAATGGACAAGGTTCCGTTTCATTCCCGAAAACTCCCTGAACCTTCTACAGTTTTTCCTGCCTTGATGTTTGGTGTCTATGAAAGGCGACTGTCTCCTGAGGTTTCTGTAAGGGGTTCATTGGAAGCAAAGCAGATTGGGTGAAGGAACTGACTTGAGTTCTTTCTGTGTGTGTGATGGTAGGGAACTGACTTCTAGATTATCTCACAAACACATAGAAAACATAAAAAGAGGCAAAATTATGCAGAAGCACATAAATTATGTAGATGATGGAAAACCTATGCAAAACATGATATGTGCACATAATAGCATATTTCCCCAGGGGCTAATTGCATCCTTTGGGTACCTTTTGAAGCATCTGAATATTCAGAAGAAAGCAAATTTATTATAATTTGAAAAATACCACAATAAATAAGGCTGAAAGAATAATGCGTGTTCTATTGGAAACTGGAAACTCACAACCTGGCCATTTCCCCCAGTTTGACCAAAGCCTAGAGCTACCGAATGCAATCAGACCTCAGGAATACATTTCCTGTGTGGTGTTTCATATTCTTCAATAATTTTCTTTCCTCCCAGATATCAAGTTGGGCAAACCCATTCACTCATTCAACAAATACTTATTTGTTATTATGACAATGTACATTTTTTTACCATTCAGAAATTATTTTCTAAGACCTATAATGTTCTTCCCCCCTTTCGGAACACGTGACATAATATGGGAGTCAGGCTGCAGAAAGAAATGAAGACCACCCAAAAGAGAACAAATAGAGGCTGTTTGTTCAGAGGTGGCTCTAGCAAGGGGCTCGGCCACTGTCCCTTGTGTTTGGCAGAGCCTCAAAGGAGGCAGAGGAGTGGGCGAGCTTTACGGTGGAGAAAGGCGGGTGGCTGCACGTGAGCCCCGACTGGAGGCTGTCGGCCGGGGGAAGCCAGAGGCCGCTCCCTGGAAGCTGAGCATCGCATGGGATGTGTTCGCGGAGCGTATTTGACTTTCTCTGGTTGGTCCTGCATTGGAAGCGGGAGCAACGATGAGAGAAGTTGGCAGTTACTGACCCATCCTGGCCTTTCTGGGCTGATTATGGCAGAGGCTGTGGTTTGGCTTCCTGGGCTGCTCACTGCTGGGGTCGTGGGTCAGAATTCCACTGTCATCTGGCCATTGTCTGTATATTCAGTCTCCCAAGACCAGTCACCTAATAATTACCCCACAGAAGTTCAGGGGCCTTGAGGACCCAGGAAAAGGGGTCCCTACACACAGGACAACGTAATCTGCCGAAGGCATAGCTGTGACAATGGGTAGACCATTCAAACACCTTTTGTGAGTCAGCTCAGCTGCCGTAACAAATACCACAGGCACAGCAGAAATGTGTCATCTCACAGTCTGGAAGGCAGAAGTCTGAGATCCAGGTGTGGGCGGGGTGGGCTCCTTCCGAGGCTGTGAGGGAGAGCCTGCCCCAGGCCTCTCCCTGGCTTCTGGTGGCTCAGGCGCTCCCCGGCCTGGAGACAACCGTCTTCTCCCTGTGGCTTCACGTCGTCTTCCTCCTGGCATGTCTGCCTCTGTGTCCAAATCTCCCCTTTTCATAAGGACATGAGTCACATTGGATTAGGGGCCCCGTGTGACCTCATCTTCATTTGGTCATCCTCACAGACCCTGTTCCCAAATGAGGAGCTGGGACTGGGGGTTAGGGCTTCAGCATCTTTGAAGGGACACAGTTCACCCATAACACACCTGAAGGAACTTCTGTCTAGTTGGAGCCTGGCATTTTTTTTGAAATGTCTGTTCTTGTGCTTAGTATTATAAAATAAATTTTGTATCTACAAATGATACTCAGTTTTAAGCCAGTAGACGTCATTGGAACAATTTGCAACTTTTCACCAATAAGAGCTAGGTGGGGGTCATCCCTCCCTCCATTTGGAGAGATTTGTGAGTGACTGTGAGAACTGGTCACAGTCGTGAATCGTGAAGACCACTGAGCAATAGGAGGCATGGAGGTCTTCAGGGTCTTTACAAAGAGCCACAGGCACAGGGTGGCTGCTTTCAGTGTGGCCTCAAGTTCCAGGAAACTGGTCTCTGTAACCCAGTAACACACAGCCCTAGACTTACAGCCATCCCTGTATTTCGTCCAAGGGATGGTGGAAACCTGCCTTGCTAGTTGATTTTAGAGGAGATTTGAAAAAGAAGCAGAGACCTCAGAAATGAGCCACCTGCTATCAGAGCACTGCATCTTCCCCTCCCTCCCTCCAGGTGGTGGGAGTCCAGGCAAAGGTCCCAGTCCAGTTAAAACTGTCTTCAGCCACCTCCTCCCTGCTGGAATATGTGCACACAAAGGCGCATGTACGCGCACACGTGCAGGCATGCGTGCGGGCACACACACAGTCACACACACACTGTCTTCGCTGATCTAAACTTGAATCAGGAGCCTAAGTGAAGCTGTAAGAATGTCTTGGCAAGCCACGTTTGCTATTGTGCCAGCGTATCTGGCCTCTGTTGACAGTGCTTTCTTAGCAAGGGGGAGTGATGTCTCCCTGTCCCACTTAGAGGGACTGGCTGTTCCAGGCAGGGGCTCCCTGATATTTTTCACTAGGCATAGAGCCCTCTGATAGCCTCACCAACGGGCAATGCCTTCTCACGGCCGATGCTCCCTGAAGATGGTGGGGTTTATTTTGGCAGGGATGGTAAACAGACCTTCACCATTTGAAGAAGAGACTGTTCTCCTCTAAGCCAGGAGCCATCAGCTAATATAGTTTGGTTCTACTCATCTTGGAGAAAACTTCTACTCGCTGGAGCCAAGACGTCCACTTCTGAGGTCCGGATGTTCATGCCCTTGGCCGCTGGCTGGCCTTTCCACTCCTGAGCAGGGTCCAGGGTGCCCAGTGCCGTGGGCTATGGGAGTGCAGGGGTCTCCATTCCACTGCTTCTCTGAGAGGGACTAGGGCACATGGCGTCTGCCCAGAATTACTGATGACACACTTAAAAAAAATAGGCTGAAGCCATCTCTTTCCTCCCTCTGAGGAGTTCAGATGTCCCCAAAGTAAAAAGCTTGACTACTTCTTCCTCTCCAGCTGTGATGAAAATAGGGATTAGTGAGATGTTGGAGGCAAAGCCTCATCTATGAAGTTCTGAATGAATAATTCTAATTTCTTTCTGAGTTGTGAGAAATCAGTTTGTTTTACATAGAAATGCAATACGTTCTTGATCTCTATGATGCGATTAGAATTTTTCCCTCTGCTTGGTATTTGTTTCATTACGGAATGAAATTTTGAGCTTGTATTTTCAGATACATCTCACCTCATGCATTTCTATTTCTATTTTCTCCAAATCTCTGCCTCTACGGAACATATCTTCCCTAATTTTTTTTTTTTTTTTTTTTTTTTTTTTTGCGTATGAGCTTTAAGATGTGGAAAAGGAGGTGGAGATGCTTTCCTTAAGATTCGGACTCTCATTGGAGTAGACATCCAAACTTCTCACGAATGTGTTTGGAAGAATGTGCCAATTTTTAAGATAAATGATGATGGCTGAACGCTGCTAAGAAAAATGGAATTGCCATGCCAGCCTCGGCATCACTGCATAGATGAGGCTAGTAGAATGGCAGCGTGATGATGTGGAAAATATCCCCTCCAAGAAGGATGATCAAGGTCACAAGTCCAAAACGCCTGCGGGTTTCAGAAAGGCGTGGAATGTTGGTTTATGAAGAGGAATCAGACTTCTCTGGGCTTGGAAGAGACCAGGCCAAGCGGACAGTGTGACGGGAGGGGATGGAAGCAGGTGGTCAGCACAGGCCCTGCAAGCTCTCCAGTGGGGCAGGGGCAGGGGTTGTGGTGCTGGGACCCCCGGGCAGACCCGCCCAGATGCAGGGTATCCGCAGAGCTGGGGCCCAGAAGCAGACAAACTCCGGCCCTGATGAGCTCATGCATCATTTTAGAGTTACGAAACGTGGAAGCTTTTTAATTTCAGCACACTTTTCAGTTCTACTTTTTCTTTTTTAAACATACAGGGTATCTGAAATTGGAGGAACACTATCTCGTTTTCAAGGGGTAATGGCTGGGGGTGTGCATGGGGGTGAGCACGGAGGAATGAAGCAAAGGCCCTGCAGAAGGAGAAGCCGGGATACCCTGGCTGAGTGGAATCAGAGGGGCCTGTCAGGCAGATGAGTTTTGCATAGACAGCGTCACGATACACTTCGCCGCTGTCCAGAGGTAGACTATCCAATTTGTGGCTTTCCCAAATCTATTTCTTCTCCCATTGCTCTCTTTGGCCACTGCCCTGTTCATTAGCACTTCTGCTAGCGGAGTGGGTAATTGGGAGAAGACAGTTGATTTATATTTCAGTAGCCAGTTGGCTCAGGGGGTAAAAGCGCTGTGCTAATGAAGCCCAGGTCAAAGGTAGGAGCCCCAGGCGGGCCAGTTAGCTGGGTGGCAGTGGCTGGCCTCAGACAAGAGCCCCAGCCTGGCTGACTGATCTACATGTGAGTTTCTGCTGGGTGAGAATAGTGGGAAGGCATTGGCATACATCTGTTTGTGCTGTCGGAAAAATGACCCGACGCTGGTGGCGGGTGCCTCAGTTGGTCAGGTAGGTGTGGTAACGTGTGATTTGTAGAAATCAGGTATTTTCGGTCACCACAGATGATTTGGATTCTGTGGTCAGTAGACCTTTCTAAAGGGTTTCAATATTTAATAAGCTGTGTGCAGCGTGTATCAACAGGACAGCCTGATTGCTTTCTCTCTCTGCCATTAACTTATTTCAAAATGACCCTGCCCTTTGCACTGGGGTGCAGGAGATTTTACTTGGGGAACGGAGTCCACATTTTCATATTTAGGCAGCTTTTTCCTGACGAATATATTTCTTTGTTTTTTTTTTTTTTTTTTTTTTGCGGTACGCGGGCCTCTCACTGTTGTGGCCTCTCCCGTTGCAGAGCACAGGCTCCGGACGCGCAGGCTCAGCGGCCATGGCTCACGGGCCCAGCCGCTCTGCGGCATGTGGGATCTTCCCGGACCGGGGCACGAACCCGCGTCCCCTGCATCGGCAGGTAGACTCTCAACCACTGCGCCACCAGGGAAGCCCTTTCCTGACGAATATATTTCTTAAGCAGTTACTATGCAGCAGGCATTTGATGTGAATGAAGACCTCACCGCTGAGAACTGGCACACTCTGAACAGTAGCTACTTTGGCTTCCTTTCCAGTGTTTTATGTGGGTTGCGTTTTATCAGAAAAAAATATAGGTTCAGTTGATAATCATGGGCTTGTGATGAGTCCATGGAAGACACAATATTTCTGAGTTTGGGCGATAGAGAGCTGTTTGGCAGGTTTTTTATTTTTTTTGCGGTACGCGGGCCTCTCACCGTTGTGGCCTCTCCCGTGGCGGAGCACAGGCTCCGGACGCGCAGGCTCAGCGGCCATGGCTTACGGGCCCACCCGCTCCCCGACATGTGGGATCTTCCCGGACCGGGGCACGAACCCGTGTCCCCTGCATCGGCAGGCGGACTCTCAACCACTGTGCCACCAGGGAAGCCCTGTTTGGCAGTTTTAGTCCAGGTTTACTGTATCAAAGCCCAGTGGCCAAGTCTCTGATGGCCAGGTGGTGTTTGCACACACAGAGAGCCTTGGCAGGAAAACAGCACAAGGCAGGTGACATAATCAAACCCTGGGTGTTTAAAAACTGATCAGTAACTCTCTTGCCCCAACACATTTTGTGTGGAGAGACACTTCTAAGGTGAGCTGCTTTCTGAAAAATGTTTCCCAATTGAATAATGCTATGATTATGTCTTGCTCTCTCTAGCTGCAAATAAACCAGATGTGTTTCTTAATCCGAAGCCACGTATACGAGTAGACTAGCGTCTTTAGGGGTAGTAGGTATTAATGGGACATCTAAGGATCGGGTAGGCCTGGCTCAGAGCTTATGCAAAGTTCTCAGATCCTAGAACAGACTATGTAGACTTTTCACACTGAGGTGAAGAGATGAACCAGAACTGAGCAGAAGAGACATCGTGTTCTCTGGCACAGGGAGAGGAGCTTGTCACGTTTTTACTACATCATGGCTCACTATTGGGCGGTGTCGGGGGGTGAGGCCCCTTGTTTGGAGCTGTGGGATGAGACGTAGGAGGAGGGAAGAGTGAGGAGATGGAAGGATAAAGGACAGCACTGCTTTAGACAGTGTCTGAGTAAGTGTGGCCTATGGACCATAAGTGCACTTTAAAAACTGAGGGCAGCTAGTAACGAAGTGAGGCACGTGCTACATTGCAGGCTACGTGGTCCACAAAGTTCTTCCCTTCAGCAGTCTTCAGGTCGGCTGGCTGGCAGCTCTCCCCACCCAAGCCCCCTTTGTGTCTGTGCCAAAGACAGCCTTGGTCGAACTGAGGTCGAACCAAGGACCTCAAATCTCGAGCACATGGCGGGAGGTCACCTCTAAAGCTCACCAAGGAGAAGTGCCCAGTGGTCCAGCTCCAGAGACAGAACGAAGCTCCAGTTTTCTTCCAGAAAATCTGGAAGTAACTGGGGACCAGACAGTAATATGTATAAAATTAGCTCTTACCCCATCCACCTCTGTGAATTTTGGATTAGAGGTCAAGTCTGCAGCGATCTGAACATCGGATGAGGGACAGGGATGTTGTCTTTCTTCCGGGATGGTTACCGCTCAAAGACTCACAAAGGAGCACGTTGCACAGACCATGCCGAGAAAGGGAAGGGAGACAGGTCATTTTTCCTTCCTGAAGGGGGAGAATGCAACGAAACCTCCAACAGCATTTTCATTTTTCTTTCATAGACATTTTGTTTTTTCATTAATGTTTTCCTCCAGGGAGGCAGCAAGAGTGGGCAAAGGGAAATATGTAGGGAAATGGCCTTGCTGAGATTAAACAAATCTCTGTCGCCGTGTGTCCATCTGCCCGTCCATCTGTGAATAACCTGTAATTATTAATAATATGAGTGATGTCATGAACATTCTGGCAGGAACGAGGAACCCCAGAGACCACTCTGGAGCCAGTCAGCACAGGACAGAGCTGGAGGCTGCTCAGCCGTGTTTGCACTGGAGCTGTGGGTAAATCTGGCTCGCTGGCTCGCGCCCCCGGCAGTAGGACCGGAGCATATTGGGTTTTCTCATAAACTTCCGATGAGATCAGGTTGGCAGCATCTCAAAGGAACACCTCTGATATAAAAAAAGGTTGCGTACACAATCCAGCACATGTCATTAAAAGGACACATGGTGCTGAGTGGGACAACCTTAAATTTACTGAAAACTGAGAGTGTGAAAGAACACGGGAGAGAGGCGTCCAAGTAGATGACAAAGGAGGGGGCAAAAATATTACAGACGTCACCCTAGGCCCAGTTTCTGTTTCCCATTAAAATACTCATGAAATCATGTTGGGGTGGAAGAGAAAAAGAAAAGAAATTCTCAATAAGAGCCACCTCCTACAGAAGCCAGGATTCCAGAATATTCTAGAAAGTCTTTCTAGGATATTCCACACCAGTGACGGAGCTGAAGAAATGACACCAGTGCAAGCCAGCAGTCCAGGCGGTGGTTTGGGAAGTCTCTGATGGAACAGGCGTCCTGGGTAGGGGCAAGTGGCCGGCTGTGGGCTTTGGGCCAGCGGTAGGGCCCAAGACACTGGATCCCAATGTGGTTTCAACATGGGGCTCCAGCCCTTTAGAGGGAGCTGTGCAACAGCAGGGGGCTCTGCGGGTGCTGTTTACTGAGGACACCCCCGCTCCTAGAATGGGAGCACAATAGTAGGTGCTCAATAAAAATTTACTAAATGAATTACTCCAAGAGGGATCTGAGAGCATATTTGTACCTGACCCAGGGGTCCAGCCCAACTCTGGGGGCTGCTGGGTCAGGGGCTGGGTGGCTGGTGTGGCAGCATTAGGGAAAGATAGGCACTGCTCTCAGGGGACATGAACATCACACGTGGCCCTTTCCTCGGGCCATACAATTCCCTGGAACTGTTCCTTCAACACTGTCCCTGCCTTATCGCACCGTGGGGCCTCCCTTGGCAGTTCCTCATATTGTTGACTGAGCACAGGAGGCATCACAGCCGCCTCCTAGACAACCTGCTTCCCGACCTGCTGGGAAGAACAGCTGATCCCTTGCAACACTTCCCTTGTTTCAACGAAAAAAGGAAAAGCACAAAGGCTAGTCTTACTCTGGAATTGATCTCCCCTGGGAAGATTTTGGCAAAAGGCTCTGCCCCATTCTCTGGGAGATAGAGGAGAACATAGCAGCAGCTCTGAAACAGGCACAGAGCAGGTGGCGTTGGGCCAGTGCTGTCCAGTTCTTGGGAACACGCAAGTTAGGATGGATACTGTCAAACAGCAGCCATTCCAAGAATATTCTCCTAATCCTGACGGTAATGAGCATGTAACAGAAATAAAACTGAACATGAGGATGGCTAGGTTTACTTAAGCAGCTCCTGTTTGCCAGGCATTTTACGTACACGATTGTATTTCATTTTCACAGCAGTCCTACAAGGTAAATGCCATCATTATCCCAATTTTATAGATGAGTAAACTGAGATTTAGGGAGATTAAGTAACTTGCCAGTATCCCAAGGCTGGGGGGTGGCGGGGCTGGGATTGAAAGCAGGCCATTCTGAAATTTAAAGCCAGAGACGCTGCCTATAGAATATAGAAGAAATTTAAAGAGACTAAAGTGTGAGAAAATAGACACATGGAGAATAGAACTCTGAGGTCCTTAGAGAGCAGAAAGAAAAGGATTTTTCACCGGGGGAACCAATTAAATTCTAGAACTTAATAAAATAATATAGATACTGGGTAGCTTAATAAAAGAAGAAAATTTTGAAAATGAAAGAGAATAATCCAGGTAGATTTAATAGGAAACACCACCAAGGCCCTGAAACCTGCTCTAAACCCCGCTGATTCTGGCGCGGGGGGGCGTCTTTCACATCCTCAAGTCTGGTGTCGGTCCTTCTTCAAATGTTGCTGATGCTACCCCGGCCCTTTGACCTTCCTGTCCTCCTCCTTCTCAAAGGGACCCTCCTTCTGTGCAGGTAGGCGTCCTCAGCTCTCACCGAAGCTGCCTCGGCACAGCCCCCCAGGGCCACCTGGACGACTGCAGAGAGAAGGTATACTCTACCTCCGGCCGCAGTCACGGTCAAGGCTGGGCCCAGAGCAAGGAGCTCTCCAGGTAAGCCTCAGGCCCGGAGCTCCGCCCCTAACCATGAGGCCCGGCCCAGGGAGGCTGGGACCAAGACAGTCCCAGGGCAGAGGTGGAGGAGGTAGGTTGGGAGGAGGGGCTGGGCTCCTGGCCCTACCAGAACCAGCACCTCTCTTTCCGGGCAGAGCCAGATGAGTTTGCCTGCTGATCTGCGAAAGGACATGGCCTCGCTGGTCCACTCTCCTCTCTGCAGCCGTTGCTTTTCAGTACAGAGTGTTTCCGTGTCTGAAACGCAGATCTGATCACCGTCTACCCCAGCTTCCAACGTGGTCTAGCCCCCCAGCTAGGCCCGTGGCCCACCACGTTCCTCGAGCCCGGCTATGCCAAGCCTCTCTGTGTCTTGTTTTCTTTTACAACTTGAGCTTTTGCGAAAGTTTCCTGTTCTTAGGCACCCTCTCTATCCTTACCCCACGCTCTCCACGATGTGCCAGGTCATCCTTTCTTTTATGTCCAGACAAAGATGAAGAGCTCTTTCTGGGGTCTCACCTCCCTAAGCTGGATGCCCAGTTCCTTCTTGCACCGCTGGGTACCTGCACCTTCCCTGCTGCAGGGACCTTCCCTTTCTGCTATGTGGTCATCATGCTCCACTAAGTTTCCACACCCGAGCCCTGCCGGGCCAGGGGCTTCTCACAACAGGGCCATGTGTTTCCCTTTACAACCGTAACACTTTGCAGAAAGCCTGGGATAGGGAAAAAGGGCTTACTAGCTATATTTTGGATTATCTTGAATTATGGTAACATTGTTCAATTACCAGGAAAAAAAAAAAGAATCTTCCAAGTCCTCCAAAAGAAAAATGGAACATGTTCAGTGGAACTAAAATCAAGATACCTTCAAACTTCTCAACTGTAACCAAGCAAGAAGAGTGTGGAGTAATGGTTTCATAATTCTTAAAGAAGATGGATGTAGGATGTGGTGGTTTGCTAGGGTCCCATCACAGAACAGCACAGCCAGGGTGGCAGAATAACAGATGTTGATTCTGGGGCAGTTCTGGAGGCCGGAAGTCCAAGATAAAGGTGTTGCGGGATTGGTTTCTCCTGGGGCGTCTCTCCTTAACTTGCCGGTGGCCTTCTTCTCCCCATGTCCTCACATGGCCTTTCCTCTGTGTGAGCTCACCCCTGGTGTCTCTCTCTGTGTTTAGATTTTCTCTTCTTACAAGGATACCAGTCACATTGGATTAAGGTCCACCTAACGGCTTCATTTTAACTTCATCATCTCTTTAAAGGTCTCCTCTCCAAATAGTCACATTTTGGCACACTGGGAGTTAGGGCTTCAACATATGAATTGGGGGGACAAAATTCAGCCCATAACATAAGCCACACCAGCATTCTCATGTGAAGGCAGCAGAAAGACGCTGTAAGACTTGCCCTTCCTAGAACTGCAACTACCTTCTCTTCTGAGATCACAGGGAGGCTTAGGTATGTCTGAAACGAAGAAATCTTGAATAAATATACAATTGTGGGAAAACCCTTTTGCTGACCTGTGAAGCTACCGATTTAAGAGAAAAATAATACCTAGGAATGGGAGATAGACAGTTATTGATAGAGCAAAAGTAAACGAAAACACTGAAGGGGGTGGTTGGATTATTGGTCTGTTTAACCTGCTGGTCATCTTTAGAACAACTGAAGAGAACCCAAGTACCTAAGCTTTCCTCTTTCTCTCGTCTCACACCCAGCACATCAGCAAATTGTTAGCACTGCTGCGGGACACTGCCAGGCCTGCCAATGCCTCCCCGCCTGTGGCCAACACTGGACTCCGTGGCGCCTGGACGGGCCACAGCCTCTTGCCCGCTCCTTGCAGCCCGGTTTCCACTCAGTGGCCAGAGGAATCCTTTAAAATTTAATCAGATCTCTTAAATTTAAATCAGTTTTCTGCTCAAAACCTTCTCAAAACTTCTTAAAACTTCCTTTTCTCTTCCAGTCCTTCTCTCCCACCTTTACCGCTGAGCACCACTTGTTTCACGAACTCTCACCTCTCCCTTCTCCAGCCCTACTCACTTGATCTTTACAAGCCACACCGGCCCCGGGGCCTTTGCACTGTCTGTAGTCTCTGCCTGACTCTCCCTGCCAGCTCTTCATGTGACTTATTTCCTCTCTTCATTCAGGGTTTGCTTCAAATGCCAGCTTAGCTCTTCAGCGTCCCCGACCACCACAGAAAACAGCTCTCTGCTGGCATGTCTCCTGCCCTCTGCTCCCGCTTTATTTTTCTCCGTGGTGTTCATTACCATCTCTCACACTCCTTTAGTGCCTGTCTTCCCCTGCTGGAACACTCAGGCTCAGACTGGAGGCTGCTGACGTTCTGCCCTGTGCTGTATCCACCGTGCCTAGAGCAGTGTTTGCTGAGTGTGAGCCGCATACATGTTTACTCCATGAAAAAAACGGAGTCAAGATGCCAAAGAACCAAACTTTGGAAAAGAAATCCCGGAATCTGAGACTAAAGTAATGGAAAAATAGGACGTCTAGAGGAGAACACCAACCTTGTCTTCCATGAAGAAGTCAAAGGATGCTGTTCATGGGATGCTAATAAATACTGCGGATGTTAACTGGCTTAAAATGTATGTATGTTGTCTTAAGATTACAACAGTATTAAGAATGGAATGTTTACCTTCCAAGTAATTTAAAATGTCAGATCTAGGTAGATTATGGTTAATGCATCAAAACCCAGATGTGATGGAACTTCTGTAAATGATGGTAGTAACAGACTGTTCATGGTTATATCAGTAACCACAACGGTTTAAATTCATCCATCAAAAAAGTCAAGGGGCTTCCCTGGTGGCGCAGTGGTTGGGAGTCTGCCTGCCGATGCAGGGGACATGGGTTCGTGACCCGGTCCGGGAAGATCCCACATGCCGCGGAGCGGCTGGGCCCGTGGGCCATGGCCGCTGAGCCTGCGCGTCCGGAGCCTGTGCTCCGCAACGGGAGAGGCCACAAACGAGAGGCCCGTGTAACGCAAAAAAAAAAAAAAAAAAAAAAAAAAAGTCAAGTCCCTGGTGGATTAAAAACTAAACTCTAAGAAGATGTTGCTTATTAGACATCCCTCTACACAAAAAGAAAGAATTAAAAATAGAGAAGGAAAACAGATAAAGCACACTTAATTTAAAAGATTAGATAAAAGATCAACTTATTTTGATAAAAGTATTAAAAACAATAAATACATGACATTAATTAAACTTCTTGAATAGGGTCAGATAATATAGCATCAGGCTATTCTAAATAAAATCTATTAAAAAATAACAGTGGAGCTGATTGGGTAATAAAAAAACCACAATTAAAAGGAGAGCCATTCATTCACTATTAGCAGGAAACAAATAAAATGAGGGCAGAGGGAAAGCTGTTAATATAAATAGGAAGAGCAAACAGACATATGCAGGACTCTTTTGCCAAAGTAGGACTTACTCATCTCCATGGAAAAATTTCTGTAACAAGGGAGGTTATAGACAAAAATGGTAAAATCATCCAATTAAGAGATTACCCTTTGATCCAGATACAAAAGCAAATGGACCCTCAACAAAGACCCAAAGATAATCTAAATGAACTTCAAAGAACAGAAGCTTTCAGAGACTTTATTCTTTAGCAGACAGAGGGAAAAAAAACTCAGAAATTATAGAAATGATAAATACATCCAAGAGCTATAGCTCTTTGAAAGTAAGAGTGAAAGCAGTAACACTGACACACCACTGGCAAAGCTAACTAACGTCAAAAGGGAAAGTAAACATATACCGGATTAGAAATGAAAAGGGCGAATAAATAATAATGAACGAGTTTTTGGAGGTTTCTCTGCTCTGTTGTATCTTCCGACACTTGGACTGGTCTCACAATCAGGGACAAAGGCACCCGTGCAGATGTAGCTGGGGAGGGTGAGCT
The DNA here is from genome assembly GCF_963924675.1 of Phocoena phocoena. Lineage (NCBI taxonomy): Eukaryota > Metazoa > Chordata > Mammalia > Artiodactyla > Phocoenidae > Phocoena > Phocoena phocoena. The sequence continues at coordinate 4,088,211 of NC_089234.1, read as the reverse complement.
CTAGCTTTTGCTGGGTTCACAGTTTTGGAGGATATTTCCAAGTTGGATGTGGGCTGGTTGCTGGTCCTTGTGCTGGTGCACAGGTTCCTTTTGGGGCCAGCACCATCCCTGGCTCCGGAATGAAAGGAAGGTGTGTGTCTGGACAACTGTTTTCCTGCCGCATGTGGGGATTGCTGAGTTGACAGAAGGGAATATTCGGTATTTCCTATCATGGAGTGGAAGATCACCCTCCTTACGTCAGCCTGTAATCTTTTCTTGAATTTTACAAAAGGCCAATTCTAGTTTTCATCCTCGAGGGTATAGTATTAGCATGGGCTGCCACAGCAAAATACCACAGGCCGGGCGGCTTAAACAATAGACATTTATTCCTCACAGTCTGGAGGCTGGAAGTCTGAGATCGAGGTGCCAGCATGGTTGGTTCTGGTGAAGGCTCTCTTCCCCAGCCCATGGAGCACTGCCTCTCCACTGTGTCCTCATGGGGAGAGAGATTGGACCAGCTGCCTGGTACCTCTCCTTGTAAGGGCAATGATCCCATTAGGAGGACCCCCATCCTCATGACCTCATCTAAATCCACTTACCTCCCAAGGCTACCATCTCCAAATAACATCACATTGGGAGTTAGGGCTTCAATATCCGAATTTGAGGCCACTTTATTTGGTCAATGACAGGTATGCTCTGCCAATCTGGCTACCACACACACCCTAAATCATATACCTTAACACAGTTATGACAGTTCAGCCTAGTTTTATAAGACATAAAAAAGTAAGAAATAGTGAAAACAGAAAAAACAAACAAAAAGAGATTATTTGTAGGTGACAGAAATATTTAACTAGAAAATCCAAAGTAATCGTATTTTAAAAGTGATAAAAGTAATGAAATAGTTAAGTACAACCACCAAAAAATGGAATGAATTCCTTTCCTGTTGCAACAACTAGATGAAATCCCCCTCCCCAAAAGCCATCCACAAAGCAGTAGGAAGAATGCCGGAAACACACAGCGGAGACCCTAACCGGTGTTATTGGGATCTAGACGCGAGATGGGATTAAAGGCGGTGAGATGGACTCATCCCTGATTTTTCCGATGAGGAAGAGCAAGGTTGAGGGGGATCCAGGGAACCCCTCTAGTGCAGAGCTGGGCTTGGGCAGCCTTGCTTGGCCTCTGCAGACAGAGGGTATGACGGTGCAAGTGTGTGTGTGTGTGTGTGTGTGTGTGTGTGTATGTGAGTGTGTGCACACACGTGTGTACATCCGTGCATGCAAGAGCTGCTTGTCTTCACCACCACCAGCAGCAGGGACCACTGGCACGGAGGGGCCTCGGGGGATCCCAACTCGCTTCTCAGGCAGGTGAGTGGCCACGGCTCCCTCGTGGAGCCCCAGGCTGGGCTCCCATCCCCACCAGGGAAGGTGGTTCCTGGTCCCTAGGGTCCTGTTGCTAGGAAACCACCTGCTTTGATCACGTATGTTGAGCATGCCGGTGTTTGTCTCGGGCTCTCAGAAGGACAAGATCCAGCATGTGGTGAAAGAGAAATAACATTGAAAACCACTTAAAAATGGAAGAAGTGCCACGTGGCATTCTGGATGGCACGTGCCCCCCAGCTGCCGGCCCTCGCCACGTGCAAAGGAACCGGGCATGCGGGACATGGGTCTCAGGCTGCATCTGGGGGTGCCCTCCTGCCTCTGTCTGCAACCTGCAGAGCCCGCCTTATCTCTCGTTGTCCGGGTTGGTCTGTGTAGCAGGGGCTTGTGTGGGCTGTCTGTCCTTGCTCGCCCTGTCTTTGCTGACACAGGTGTCAGGGCAGAAGGGCAGGTGGGCTTCAAGCTCCGCGAGCCATGTTTTTCTTGAGAAATAATTGACATACACCGAACCGCCTTTAAGTACCTGGAGAGGCAGGTGCTTGCACGGCTTCCTGCCCTGCTGCCCGCAACCTGCACCCCGTTCAGCTGCTCTGCTCCCACTCGCAGGGCAGGAGGCCTGGGGTCCTGCTGCCCGCGCAGGTGAGAAGCCGGGCATTCTCGCCACGCGGCAAGGAGCAGCCTTCTCCCCGGCGCCTGGACGCCTCCCTCTCTTTCACCTCCTCCCCTCGCCTCCTGGCTGCTCACATGTCCGCCCCATCCATTTATGTCGGGGCTCCCAGTCCCTGGCGCCCACATCCACGGAGGTTGATGTATGACTTTGAACTCCCCACCCCGGGGCCCTTGTTACCAGTTGACAGCTCACTCGACTGACCTTCTTTTAAGTCTCCCGGCTTTAGCACGGCTCCACGTGCAGGCTTGATCATTTTTCTCCTGCATCCCTTGTCTGCCACTGTAGCTTCTGGGGCATTTCCAGCCAGCCACTCTGCAGACCTGCTGTAATCTGAGGGGCAGCAAGGCTGGCTGTGGGCTGAGCCGATGTTTAAGTGCCATTTGGCTGACGAGCATCCCCAGAGGTGATGTACAAGCAAGGGCAAGGGGGTGCACCGGGGCATCTGGGCTCTGCTGGCACACTTGCATCTTGTCTCGCCACCCGTGTGGGCCCAAACCTGCCCGCCAGCCTCCCCCGGCAGGTGGTGGTGTGAGTGTTGAGGGCCACCGAACACTGGGATGCGTCCTAATGCATCACAATTACAGAAACACCTGTGCTGAAGACCTTTGTGTGGGTCGCTTGTGTGGATTCACCGGGTGTTCAACTGCCTCCGAATTTCTCAGCTCTGCACCGTCAACAAGCTGCAGGCGTGCACGGAGGGGGCCGGCGAGGCCGGGGTTCGGAGGTCTGTGCTGACAGATCTGCATCCAGGTCGCATTTGTCCTCCCCAGCCTGTGCCCCCCTTATATACCCCAGCGTTTACACAGGGCCCAGAGGAGATTTGTCACACCAGACGGCCTCTTGGCTCTCGGCATCCTGGGCGGGCACAAGGCAGCGGTGTTGAGAGAATGGAGCCCGTTGAGCGCTCAGCCGGGCCTGGTGCTGGTGGAGGACTCATCTGGTGGGAAATGGGGAGCCGGGCCAGCTCCAGGAGCAGCACCTGGTCAAGAGGACAGACAGCCAGGGAGAGACAGGCCTCTGGCCACATCTGGCCCGTGGACATACTTTGTGCTAGTTTAAGAAACTTTTGCGTTCGTTGCTAACTTGAGATGGTCTGAATGTTCCCCTATGAAATCTAGATTTCTGGCTTCTTTTGAACAATCGACAGTTTGCTCCATGGGTCTGAATTCCCTGGTTAGAGCATGAATGTCGGTCGCCTTTGGAAGGTGAACACCCACTTTGGCCTGTTTCGGGTGCTCCGTCCCTGTGGGCACCTGTGACGATGAGTTGGTGGTAAACAGCTGAGAACGCTGTTCTTTCCACGTGCACACACATTTAACTGGGTGTCCTATATTTTTGCCGTGTTCGTTGTTGTTAAATCTGGCAAACCTGTTTGTATTTCTAAGGATTATGCCCAAGCTCTCTAGGTTTCTCTGTGTGTCCTAATTTATTGGGTGGCAGTTCAACTTTGCACACCGGGGTCAGGCCCCAGGCATTCAGAAGGGGCTGTCCTGGGGGTCTGGGGTGGAATCCCCTCCTCTAACCGGCTGTCAGTGTTTCTTCCGTGTGCCCCTGAGCTCCATGTAGCTGCTCTGAGGGGAGCTGGCTTCCTGAATAAATAAACCCTGTCCTTAACAAGTCTAGATTTGGCCCCTTTGGTAAAAGAGGAGGTTCTTGAAGGTATAAGGCTTCTGGAAGGTATGATGCAGTCAGAGCACCATTAGCCTGTCTTGACCATTCAGATATTTAACCAGTTTATGTTTACATAGTTCTAGGTGTATGAGGTATTACGAAGGATAGAATACACTTTCATTTATTGAGTGCCTACTGTGTGTCAAGGACCCTACTAGACCTGGAAGCACAGCAGTGAGCAAGTCAGGCATAGATGCCACCCTTGGGGGTATTTCAATCTCATCGGGGAAACCCAAGCAGCTACGGAACGGGGGCCAAGGGCTCTCGACAGCAGGGATGTTTGACTGAGGCTGTCAGGAAGTGCTTCCTGGCCGTGGTGGTATCTGAGGCTTAGCAGGATGGAGGAAGACCATTCCAGGCAGAGGGAATGATGGCAGCTTGAGTAGTTGGAGACCAGAGGCTTCTCAGGAGGTTGGCCTGGAGTGGGGCAGGGTGGTGTGAGTCCCACGCCCAAAGGAAGCATGGTGGACACCTTGCCTGTGTGTCTCCCTCCTTTGCTCACCTCTCTTGTGAGGGCCTGGTCTCCAGTGGATCGTTCGGTGACGATTCTGCTTTGCATGTGGCCAATTCCCTTGTACCCTCTCTCTATCTACAAGCAAGGCAAAGCTGCAGGTCTGGCTCAGCCCAACTCCCCTCTAATTCGGGCTGCAGCCGCCGAGTTGGATGTTGCTGGAGAGATCCACGCTCAGGCGATGAGGGCAGTTAACCTGATATCAGGACCCCCGATTCGAAGGGCATCCAGCCATGCAGCCCAGCCAACCTGCCCCTGTCTGGTGTGTTTTGTCCCATCTTCAGTACACTGAGCCCACACCACCTCCTCTCTTCTGTCTTCTCCCCCCACCCCCATAGCTTCCCCCGTGATCTCTCAGCAGATGTTTTGCTCATACTTTACTGAGCGAGTAGACCCACGGTCTTCTCACCACCATATCTACCCACCCTCTGAATGCATCCTCCTCCTTGTCCCAGGGAATGGGGGCTCTGCCCTTCTCAGATCAGCTTAAGATGTCAGCTGAATTGTCACTTCCCTGGAGAAGTTGCTCTCCTGGCCTACCTGGACAATCAAATCCCTCCCACCACAGGCTCCTTTAGCACCTCTGCAGAACCTGCTGTGAAAGTTTTATATTTGGGTGAGTTTTGGTTCATACATCTCTCCCACCAGCGACCCTGGGGGCAGGGTCCATGTGCATTTTCATGCACAGTCATAGTCCCGGTGCCTGGCACGGGGCTTGGTGCAGAAGAGACCTTCACTACCTGCTATTCATGAAGAGATGAACACAATGAATGAATGAATGAGTGAGTGAATGAATGAATGAATGTCCTCGAAGGTTATTATCTTCATGAGACGCTTGAGGGTCCATATAAAAATAACAAATAATTATTTAATGTTGTAAGCGCTTTATTTTTTACACTTTATTGGAGTCTAGTTGATTTACGATGTTATGTTAGTTTCAGGTGTATAGCAAAGTGATTCAGCCATACATATACATATATTCATTCTCTTATAGATTCTTTTCTCGTATAGGTTATCACAGAATATTTTTTGTTTAATTTTTCTTGCAGTATAGTTGATTTACAATGTTATGGTAGTTTCTTATCAAAGAATATTGACTAGAGTTCCCTGAGCTGTATAGTAGGTCCTTGTTGGTTATCTATCTTATATATGGTGGTGGGGGTATGTTCACCCCAAGCTCCTGACTTATCCCTCCCAAGCACTTTACATTATTACATAATTTAAACCTAAGAGCACACCTATGAAGTTGATACCATCTCTTTCCATTAATGAAGAAAGAGGTAAATTAGCCCAAGATCATTTGCTAGTAAGTGACAGACATGAAACTGAAACCCAGGGGCAGTTTCAAGTAAATTCACTAAGGATTTGACATTCCTACCATCAGGATATGGGGTCTCTGCCCCCCTTTTAAGTCTTGGCAGATTGTGACTAGGACCAGGTTGACTAAAATAGCAAATGGAAAAAGTGAGGTTCCGTGACTACTGAAGTTGGGTGACAAGGGGCCATGGAGCTGCTGCGCGGTTCTTTGGGGCTGCTTTCCCTGGGCTATTTGGGGGCACTGGACATAGTCCCCACTAAGCCTAGCCTTCCATCCATCCCTGCCTAAAAGCCAGACGTGTGAATGAGACCCTCCGACTGAATACCATTGGGCAACATTATTCAACACCATAGGACAGAAGAATCAACCAGCCAATCCCTGCCCAAATTCCTACCCACAAAACCATGATGGATAATAGAATAGTTGTTATTTCATGCCACTATTACTTTATAGCCATAAAGAACCACAACAGTTCCTGAGCTGGTCAAATCCATCCTCTGCAGGCTCCTAGGCACCTCTGGAGACCCATCACCATTACAGGTTTAGATTTTGGTGGCTTGTCTTTTTTTTTTTAACTTTTTATTTTATATTGGAGTATAGTTGATTAACAATGTTGTGTTAGTTTCAGGTTTACAGCAAAGTGATTCACTTATACATAGATATGTATCTATTCTTTTTCAAATTCTTTTCCCATTTAGGTTGTTACATAATATTGAGCAGAGTTCCCCGTGCTCTACAGTAAGTCCTTGTTGGTTATCCATTCTAAATATAGCAGTGTGTACTTGTCAATCCCAAACTCCCTAAGTATCCTGCCCCCTCTGGTAACCATAAGTTCATTCTCTAAGTCTGTGAGTCTGTTTCTGTTTTGTAAATAAGTTCCTTTGTATCATTTTTTTTTTTAGATTCCACATATAAGTGATATCATACGACATTTGTCTTTCTCTGTTTGACTTACTTCACTTCGTACAATAATCTCTAGGTCCATCCATGTTGCCGCAAACGGCATTATTTCATTCTTTTTAATGGCTGAGTGATATTTCATTGTGTATATGTACCACATCTTCTTTATCCATTCCTCTGTCGATGGACATTTGAGTGGTTTGCCTTTTGAAACAAAGATCCTGCTGGAAGTTAGAAGACTTGCTCATGACCTCATCACTCTTCTGTGGTAAAGCCTGACCCAAGTCACCCAATGGGCTCTGCACTGACCGCATCTCGCTCCCTTCTGGTCTATACTCCCTGGACTGCTGGCTGCATGGGCTAGAGCCACTGGGCAGGTTCACCTAGAGCACATGGATGGATGGACTCCAGCCAGTCGGGAGAAGGTCTCTGGGGACCTCTGATTCCCCATCAGCTTCATGAACCGTCAGTTTGTTTGCCATTAAAGAAAGTGAGGAGGGAAAAAAGAGAAGGAGAGAGAGAGGAGTGGCACATGAAGACAGGCAGATATTGGAATAGTGCCCGGGAACGTCATGGATTCCAGCAAGTACTAGAAGCTAGGAGAGAGGCTTGGAACGGTTCCCCCCTCTGAGCCCCAGAAGGAACTGTCACTGCTGACACCTTGATTTTTGGACTTCTGGTCTCCAGACCATGAGAGAATACATTTCTCCTGTTTCAAGCCACTCCCACTGTGGTAAGGTGTTACTGTAGCCCTAGGAAACTAATGAAATGACCAGAAAATCAGGGGATTTGGTAACAGGGAATTCATTAGCATAAAATAAATAGGCAGAAAATGTAACTCTTTAAAATTTTATTGTCTTTGGACACATTGGCTGATCAGTTGTACTGTTGAATAATTGAAGAAATACATGAAGACTACTTTTAGAAAACAAAGGAGAAGGAGGTTGTAATGCAGATTTCAGGACAAGCCGAGGGAGGTCGGGTGGGCTCTGGCTGGCTGAATGCAATTGAGCATTTCCAAGCGTTCCAACTTCTGCTGTCACTGGAGGCTGGAGCACCACTGTTTTGCAAATTTTGTTCCTGAATGATCTTCACAAACTCTGTTTTGGGTAAAAGACAGAAATCTATCAAACACCACACAGATTAACTTATCACAGCGCTAAATGGGCTGTCAGTGTGGGGAGGTGTGCTTGGCCCAGTGAATTCAAATGCATGTAAATTTCCCTGGTGGTAGTTGAGGACGGTGGAACTGTCAGGCAGTGACACGTGGAAATATATTAACAGTGTTTAGAATATATTTGAAGGGGCCGCCTCCTGTTTTGGTAACGCACTCACCAACAAATGATCTGTGGAAGATGGGAAATTCTGACCTCATCACCTGTTCCACAGGACTCTTCGTAATGAGCCCCCTCCCAGCATGTTGGGTGCTTTAGAGAAGTTCTAAAGCAGTGAACTTGCCGGCCTGCCCTGGGAAAGTTCCCCGGTGCCACTGATGTATGGAGTCGGAGTTCTGAAGGTTCTGCTTGTCAATGCCATGCCAGCTCACTTAAAAAGAATCAATTACATTGTGCTGTACACCAGGGCTGTAACTCGCCAATAACAGCAAAAAGCCACTAGATCCTCAATTCTGCACCTAATGGGGCTTAGTGTTTTTAGTCTTGTGTATTCATTCGGAAACTAGATATCTTTGACTTAATGTAATGATTCTCAGTGTTTAAGGAAAAGAGCATTACTAGGAGCTGTACTGTGTGTATTTAAGGGAATGGGGACACGTCTGTTTGTGATGTGAGTTGGTTTTAGTTATGACAGACTTGCTGGACGTCTCCCAAATTTCCAAGCAAGGCCACAAAGACACGTGATTCTTGAACCATAAATGTAGGCTCCCTATAACCCCCAGCTTCCCTGAATCAATGGGCAAGTCCTTCTACAAAGACAGCTGACTGTCTCTTGTTTTGTCCTGGGTCTCTTCATCCTCCACTAGCCACAGAGAGTCCTTATTTCATCCCATATCCCAACTCGCCAGTTCCCCCTTCACATGCCAGGCTGTCTTCAAAATTGGCACTCAAGGAGCAGCCTTCCCTGACAAAATGGAGGTGTGATGTAGCCCTGCCTTGAGCTAAAAGTAAGTACACGAATATCCACGAGGTAAACAAACAGAAACCGTAGATTTTTTCTTGATATATTCTTTTTTTTTTTTTTTTTGCGGTACACGGGCCTCTCACTGTTGTGGCCTCTCCCGTTGCGAAGCACAGGCTGCGGACGCACAGCCTCAGTGGCCATGGCTCACGGGCCCAGCCGCTCCGCGTCACGTGGGATCCTCCCGGACCGGGGCACGACCCCGTGTCCCCTGCATCGGCGGGCGGACCCTCAACCACTGCGCCACCAGGGAAGCCCCGAAAATAAGTGAAAGTTTTAACACACATTTCTCAGTAAATAATTGGATAAGCAGACAAAAAGTGTTTGGAGGGTTTACTAACATAATTTGCAAATTTGATCTAATTGATATATATCCAAATACAAAACTCGAAATAGTTACCTATGAAGATGTAGAGAGACACGCAGACAGAGAGTTAGATAGATAGATAGCACTGCACCAAACAACTACAAAATACATAGTTTTTTCAAGCAATCAAGGAACATTTAAAATTTATATACTGGGTAATAAAGTAAGTCAGTAAATTTCAGCTGATTAAATTCAGAGAATGTTCTCTGACTGGAGGAAACCCCAAGGGTTGGCAAATTAAGCAATACACTTTTAAATAGCTGATATGTCAAAGAAAATAAAAATCACAGTAGAAATTCGGAAATATTTCAAACTAAACAATAAGGAAAAATCTACATATGAAAGCTTGTGGGATACATCTAAAGCCATGATTGGAAGGAAATTCACAGCCTTAACTTGAGAAAAGAAGATATAACCTGAACATGAGCTATCAAGTATCCTAATAAAGAAACAGAATATAGAAGGAAGTAAATAATAAATTTAAGGACAAAAATTAAGGAATAGGAAACAAGGGTATAACTGACAGAAACAGCAAAGCCATAAGCTGGCTCTTTGAAAAATTTATAAAATTTATCACTCCCTGGCAGAAAATGAGAAGGCACAAAATACCAATATTTGGAGTGAGCTATGATCACACAGATACAAAAATTAACCCCAAAGGGCTCGTAAGCCTAAAGCTGTGAAACTTCTAGAAGATGACATAGCAAAACATCTTTGCGACTTTGGTTTAGGGAAAGATTTCTTAGATACATGTTTCATAAAACAAAACAAACCGAAACAAAACTAGTAAGTTGGACTTAATCATTATTAAGAACATCAGCTCTTCAAAATAGAGTGGAAAGGTGGGTCACAGATTGGGAAAAGATACTTGCAAGTCATATACTTTATGAAGGGCTTGCATCCAGAATATATTAAGAACTGTCAACACTCAATGATAAGAAAAACAATCCAAGTTTTCAAATGAGCAAAAGATTTAGACAGACACTTCACGAAATTTTATATACAGATGTCAAATAAGCACTTGAAAAAATGTTCAGCACCGTTAGTCATTAGAGAAAGGCAAATTAAAGCCACAGTGAGGTACTACTACATATCTGTTAGAATGTCTAAGATTAAAAAGACTGTCCCGCTCTGTACTGGTGAAAATTTGGAGCAACTGGAGCTCTCACACTGCTGGTGTGAAAAAATAGTTTAATTGCTTGGAAAACGTTTTGATAGTTCTTAAAAATTAAACATGTACCTCCCTCCTACGTAATTCCTTGGTGTTTACCTAACAGAAATGAAAGCACATACCCACACAAGGATCTGTGCATGAATGTTCGTGGAAACTTTGCTGCGATAGCCAAAAACTGGAAACAACTAAAATGCTCGTGAGCAGGTGAATGGATAAAAACAGAGCGATACATCCATGCCATGGAGTACTACTTGGCAAAAAAAACGCGAGAGAATTATTGGTACATGCAACAACCTGGATGAAGGATCTTAAAATTTTGATGCAGAGTAAAAAAGGCCAGACAACAAGTGTACTTACTGTACGATTCCATTTGTATAAAGTTCTAGAAGATGGAGCTACTCTACAGTGACAGAAAGTAGACCAAGGTTCCCTGAGGATGGAGCAAGGGAAGGCCAGGAGGGAGGAAATATGAAGGGACACAAGGAACTTTTTAGGCATGATGAAAAAATACATTATCTTGACTGTGGTGATGGCTTCACTGGTATATATGTATGTTAAAACTTATTAGCAGTACGTTCTAAATATGTCCAGATTATTCTATGTCAGTGACATACCAATAAAGCTTTTTAAAAAAGGTTAGAGAAAGAATAACCAAATAAATCCAAAAATAATATAAGAAAAGAAACAATAAAGTAAGGAATAGAAACTTCGGAGAGAGAAAAAAACAGAGAATCTCAGTAAAAACCCAAGTTGTGCCTTTGAAAAGACAAGCAAAATAGAGAAAATTCTGATGACTAACTGAAAGAAAAGCACAAAAAATATCAAGAAGAAAGATAAATATTATTAAATAACTTCATGATAATACATTTGAAAACCTTGACAAAAAAGGCAATTTTCTAGAGAACATTATAACAATCTTGACTTAAAATAAAATAACTTAATAGACCTATGGTTATTCAATAATTTGAAGTATTAGTTTAACATAGATCTGCAAAATATCTACTTGGTTGATTTTACAGGCATAAACATTTTTGTCTGCTAGTTATCTCTGCTTCCGTTTTTCTGATTTCTTATCTGCCTATGAGTCACTTTTTCTGCTTCTTCCCATGTCTGGTGATTTTTTATTTGCAGTTGCTCACTGTAAATTTTCTGTCGTGGCATGCTAGGTTTTGTCGCCTTCCTTCAAAGAATGTTGGGATTTATTTTCTTGCAAGAAGTTAAGTTACTTAAGAATCAGTTGGATTATTACAAGGCTTGTCCTTAAACTTAATTAGAGTTGTTTCAGAGTTTGTTCTTGTTTATCTCTGCTACCCGGTTGTGACACTTCTGGAGTCTTCTCTGCATACTCTGAGTGTTCAGAGAGGATTCTCCAATCTGGATCCTTAGAACACTAACATCTTCCAGGCAAGTGTGATTTGGGGGCATAGTTCAGCTTATGGCTTCTCAATCTTTGACTGGCATTGAGGAGTCTATCTATCTATCTATCTATCTATCTATCTATCTATCTCTACGTATCTATCCATCTATTTATCTTATGAAGCAACACATGCAAAGACCCTGAAGTACAGAGTTTTAGAATCTTTCTTGGCTTCTTTGTCTCTGGTTCTGTGCCCACATTTTCCAGCTGTCTCAGCCTCATGAAAATCTGACTTGTCTCCTCGACTTATAAGACCACTGTGCTCTGTTTAGCATCCCCCTTTCTGTATCAAACTAAAAAAGGCCTCGAGGTACAAATTCAAGGTGATGGTTGGGGGTCACCTGTTTCCTTTCTCCCGGGGTTCACAGTTCTGAGATGCCTGTTGTCCATTGCCTGAAAACAGTTGTTTCATCTATTTTGTCCAGTCTTCTACTAATGTCTTTGGAGAGGTGTGTGGTGGTGGTGTACGGGGTTTCTGTGGTTGCTTTAATGTGTGATTTCTAAGCAATGTTTCTGAGATTAAATAAAAGAAATAATTATGAACATATTTTATAAAATTATATATTTTAGAGTTTTCTTCTCTATTATCTGAATTGAGTCTCATCTTCCAGATGCCTAGTTATAAAGTTTTTCTGTTTTTGGACTCTTTTCTGTTCTAACTTTCTTAAATATAAAAGAATTGACCCTGAGGTGCAATCTGATTAAACTGATATAGTCATTTCCAAGAATGAAATCTGAGTCTTCTAGTTCTGATATACTGAAATGATATATATCATCCAGGTTACTCCATCATATCCTTATAAAATTGTTTTGACAGTAAGAAACTTATTTGTGTATTTCCCTATATTAACAGATTAAAAAGAAAGAAAACAGCTTCAACAAACTCAGAGTAAAAATTTGATAAAAACTAATGATAAAGATATCTTATCAAACAGGTAATGAAAGAAGTATTTAACTAGAAAATGGCATCTATCAAAATTATATAGCAAATATCATATTTAATAGTGGTTATCAGAAGCATCCTTTTAATGCCATGAACAAGATAAATATGCCATCATTATAATTTCCATTACATCTTGCAACTAACACAATGAAACAAAAACGTATGAGGCGAGAAGGTATAAGAACTGGAAAGGAAGAAATAAAACTGTCATTATTTGCAGATGATATGATTGTATACATAGAAAACCCAAGAATCTCTACAGACAAACAATTAAAATGAATAAAGAGCTTGGCAAGTTTACTAGATATAGGATCAATATACATAAATCAGTTCTTTCCTATATACCAGCAATAAGCCACCAAGAATGTAATTTTCAAGATACCATTTATTAATGGCACAAAAACTATAGTGAAGTCAACAGAACAAAAAGTTTTTACTTTTTAGTTAAATGTGTATTCCTGCTAAAATGAACTAGCCTTTGAAAAATTGCCAATTCTAAGTCTGAGAAATAGATGGTTAGCAAAAGTACAAGAAGAGCCTAGAAGAGTATGTTGTTGTCAGAAATCACAGAGATGCTCCAAAATTATTTGGACAGACCAGAAGGATGTGGGAGGGAGCTTAGATATAAAACTGTCCAAATCTGGGTCAACTTGAAGGTCACAAAAAGTATCATTTTTTTACTTTACAAAAAGTACCATCTTTAATTACTTTTTGTAAAGTAACGATGGTAATGGATTATAACACTTGGATGAAAAAGGAAACTCATGTGTCCATAGTGATAAGAAAGAAACACATTTGTCGATAGTGGGGAGGCTCTTCTATACAGATGATGGCCAGCTAATAAATGCAGAAAGAAGCTTAAAATGAAACATAATATTCTGCAACCACCCCATGCAATTGATTCAGCCAAGGATCGTGAACAGATGCCAAAATGACTGGATAGAACCGTACAGTCCTGTGGTTCCAAAGCACCACCCCACAGATTGCTCCTTAATGAAAGAGAGGACAAAGCCGCTTTCCAAGAAAGAAAACTAGCAAAACTAACTTAAGCAAGTGATCGAACTTGGCATCACTAATAATGGGCCAGGTTGCCTTTCTGTGTCTCTGTCTGTATGGGTCATTTTCCTGCCAACAAAGTTTATTAATCTTGAGGAAATAATCGTAGATTATGGGACATTCAGGGATACAGCTGGAGTGGACCTGGACACTTGAAAATTGTTAGTTCCATGAAGGAATGTTGTAGCTTGAAATGGGTTAATTGCTATGTTACCCCCAAACTCAACAAATAATACTTGATTGGATCCAAGATGGAGGAAGACTGCTACTGAGAACATATTTTAGACATCAGAGAAATTTAAATGTGAACCATGTATCAGGCAATATTTAATCAGTTTCAACGTCTCGGTTATGATAATAGTACGGCGATGTAAAAGAAGTTCCTCTTTTATAGGAAATAGATGCAAATCATTTGGGGATGATGTGTCATGATTTCTGCAGCTTGCTTTCTGATCATTAAAAGTGATTATGTGGGCTTCCCTGGTGGTGCAGTGGTTGAGGGTCCGCCTGCCAATGCAGGGGAGGTAGGTTCATGCCCCGGTCCCGGAGGATCCCACATGCCACAGAGCGGCTGGGCCCGTGAGCCATGGCCGCTGAGCCTGCGTGTCCAGAGCCTGTGCTCCGCAATGGGAGAGGCCACAACAGTGAGAGGCCCGCGTACCGCAAAAAAAAAAAAAAAAAAAAAGTGATTATGTGGTAAACCATTGATAACGCATGAATTTGGGTGGAGACTACCTGAGTACACATAGTACTAATTTTCTTTTCAATTTTTCTGTAGTTTTAGAAAAATCTGAAATAAAAGACTTAGAGAAAAAGAGAGAAACTGGTGGAAAAAGGAAACACAACCTTGATGAAGAAAATAATAAAACTTACTGGAAGACATAAAAATAGAACTAAATATTCCATGTTCATAGATGGAAAAACCCAGTATCTTAAAGGTAGCAAGTCTACCCAAAATACTTCTAGTGTGAGTTTGTGGAATCCACTAAGCTGTTTATAAAGAGAAATGGCAGGATAATATTGAAGAAGGACAAGGTAGGAGAACTCCCTCTGCCTGCTTTTGAGACTGTTGACAAAGGTCTGGTAATTAGGATAGGGAGGCATCGTACATAGGGTCAGGGCAGAAAGCCCAGCGCTTACCTGGGGACTTTGTATGTGCGAGTAGGATGCTGTAAGTTAGTAAAAGAGACCGTTACATACACAGAGCTGTGTCAATTTGTTATTCTGAGGGAAAACCAAAGTCAAATTAGATCCCAACCTTAGACACATAGAAAAGTAAATTCTACCAGAATTAAAGACTCACATATAAAAATCAAAACTTTATAACTTTTAGAAGAAACTTTTGGAACATATTCTCATGGCTTTGGAGTAGGGAAGGGTTTCTTAAGGTATGAAAACTGCAGGTCAGAAAGAAAACTGTTGATACATTTGACAGATTTTTATCAAGGGAGAGGGTGTTGATAGTAAAGAAAATAAAAGCTAAGCTAGGAGAAAACACTTGTAATATGTATTACCAGAACTTTTAAAGAATACTTAAAAATCAATTACAAAAAATAGGAACAACCCAGGAGTAAAATGGGCAAGTGGTCTGAAGAGATAATTCATAGCAAGGAAATATAAATCATGAATAAACCTGTGAAAAATGTTCAACTAGGAAGTGGGGTGATGCAAACGGAAACAGTGAGATACCACTCTTCCCATCCATCAGACTGTCAACACTAAGTCATGATACCGAGTGCTGGTGAGGGATGGAGTGCAGGACGCTTTCATACACTGCTTGGGGCGGTAGAAACGATCGCAACCACGTTGAAGAAAAACGTGGCCCCAGGCAGCACAGTTGAAGATACACACGGTGAGACCAGGAAGACCCACTTCTCTGTAGGGCCCCGGAGGAGCTCTTCTCACAGCCCGTGTTGGAAACCGTACACACTTGAAAACCAGAATCCAGCAAATGGAAAAGGAAAACACGGTTAACATGCAGTTCGTAAAAGTTACATGTTATACATCAACATAGAACTATAAGGAGGCAGCTCATGCAGTTACAGAGACTGAAGAGTCACAGGATCTGCAGCTGGAAAGCTGTAGACCCCAGAGGGTTGATGGTGCGGTGCCACTCTGAGCATAAAGGTCTGAGAGCTAGCACAGACCTGGATGTCTACGTCCCAGTGCAAGTCCAAGTCCAAAGGCAAGAGAAGACCAAGTCCCAGCTGCAAGCCGGTCAGGCAGAGAGCAAATGTGCTCTTACTCTGCCTTTTTGTTCTATTCAGACCTTCAGTGGGTGGGATGAATCTCACCTACAAGGAGGAAGACTTTAGCCAATCTACCAGTTCAAATGTTAGTCTCATCTGGAAATACTTCATAGACACACCCAGAGTAATATTTAACCAAATGTCTGGGCACCAGGCAAGTTCACGTACAAAATTCATGATCGCTCTGTGTGTCTGTCTGTATCTATCTATCTATCTATCTATCTATCTATCTATCTATCTATCACCTACCAAAAATTAACCACCACTCTGGGTGTCTAACTCTCTACCTATCTACCTACCAAACTACCAATCTACCATCATGGAGGTGAGTACTGTACAACCAGATAACGCCTTGGCCTGTAATAGAGGACGTTGGCCTGGTTTGGCTCAGGAAAGGCCTCTCTGGGGAGGGACATCTCTGGGGAGAGTGGAGAGAAGGGAGCAACCACACGACTACGTCAATATAATATTTTTCTCCTTCACTTATCCAAATTTTTTTTTAATCCAAAGCAACTGCTAGATTAACAACAGACGGTTTGCCAGGATATTATCAGGTGAGAGCTTAGGAAATTCAAATTGCTCAAATGGTGGTGTATTTGGAGAGCCCTGACTCACCTGACTTTCCTCCCAGAATACGCCAAGGAGAGTTTAATGCCCTCAAGGACTCAGAAAGCTTTTATGGATAACGTAAGGCCTTTTCCACAGTGGCATTCATGGTCCCACTTCTGTGTCTTTCTCTTCCTAACGTAAGATTTGTTTGCCGTGGCCACTGTGAGTCACATCTGTCACCTTATCTGACATCCCGAGTGGAGGAAATGGGAAATCCTTTTAAAAAGCTGGTGCTAAAATCCTCTGGCAGCCCTCACCCACTCCAGTCTAGCACCAGCCCTCATGAGTCTCTCCCTCTCCTGGTCCCTCGAAGGCTTTGAGATCAACAGCTAAATCACAGACTGCCATGGAAATAAAATATAGTTCTAATTTTCCTATTTATTTGTAAAGATTTAAACATGTTTTCCTGCAGCCCCACAGCAAGCTCAGCTCCATTCTCTAAACACTATTGTAAAGTGACAATTTAATTTTTTTTGAAAAGCTGGATTATGGATAACAAAACATGCAGCAAAAGGAGTCATTAAAATGCATACTGTAAAATTGAAACTTAAGTGTCAAGTTTTTATAGCAGTCTGTCAAATGCTTGACTATTAAAATAGCTGTTATTAAAATTTTAATGAGACACAAAAAGGGTGAAATGTGCATGGAGATTGCACATTTTCAAGTCTGCACATTTTGAGCATAGCACGTCCATTCTATATCATTACGGTAACGCTCCATTTGTAAAATTCACCATCTATTTTTAATTAAATTAGTGTATGTCATTTATTATGGGCATTATGTTTATTAATCTTTAATATTGAATTTAAGATGACTTATCTGAGTAAAAGAGAACTTGGCACAAACAAGTAGACACGCCGAGAAGTAATGGCTTTGTGGTTCTGAAGGCAGTAAATATGTTTCATCCTTACTTTTTTTTTTTTTGGCGTTACGTGGGCCTCTCACTGCTGTGGCCCCTCCCGTTGCGGAGCACAGGCTCCGGACGCGCAGGCTCAGCGGCCATGGCTCACGGGCCCAGCCGCTCCGTGGCATGTGGGATGATCTTCCCGGACCGGGGCACGAACCCGTGTCCCCTGCATCGGCAGGCAGACTCTCAACCACTGCGCCACCAGGGAAACCCTTACTTCTTACAGCTAAAGCTTGAGTAAGTTTAGATGTGTCTTTCTTCTCCTATCACAGAAGAGGAGAGAAATGTATATATTATAATATTGCAGACAAGCGTGCTTCATGACGTCAGCTTCTTGTTGTTTTGAGCCCTGCTATTTGCGTTTGTTTGAAATAACCATAATGCCTCATTCTCAAACCATTTACTAATTTCCTAAATTCTTCCATGAACAACATCGCAGCTGATGTCAGGAAATACACGTTCTCTATCCTCTCTTATACCAAAATAACGGTTTAGCTTATGATGGTCAGAGGGTGGTTTGTTGAAGACGTCATGTGACAGCACATTAGATGCACCGTTTTGGTTGTGTCCTGGCTTCAGTGATTCTTGTCCAAGCAGCTCAGAGAAGGAGGCCCGTTAACTGGCCCTTCTTGCACACGGGAGTACTGGGGGGAGCATCCTTCATCACTAGTAACATTTCTCTTCTTCAAAGAGCTTAGACTCTGTCTTGTTACTTAGAAATCTATTTAGAATCGTGACTTGGTTTCACTGAGGTGATAATGATAAGAAAATCCAGTGGTGGCTAGTAGGATGGTATGAGGAAGGATGTTCGATTAAGATTTGCCTCTGCTTCTTTATCCCTTCATCTGGTGAACTAAGGAGGACTCTTGTATGTGTGCATGAAAGTGTGTGTGTGTGTGTGTGTGTGGATGTGCCTATGTGACCTAAAAGAAATGCAGATATTGGGGACCTCATAGGGTCATCTGGACTGTGCTCCAACCCCCAGGGGTGTGCTGTAGAGTCCCTGGGGCAGCCCTGGAGCTGTACCCTCTTCTCTGCCTATGGTCACAGCAGTACTTGAGACCAACTTCAGAGTAAAGACCTCAAGGGAACCCTCCTACACTGTTGGTGAGAATGTAAATTGGTGCAGCCATTATGGAGAACAGTATGGAGGTTCCTTAAAAAACTCAAAATAGAGCTACCATGTGATCCTGCGATTCCACTCCTGGGCACATATCCGGAGAAAACCATAATTTATAAAGATACACACACCTCAATACTCATTGCAGCACTGCTCACAATAGCCAAGACATGGAAACAACCTAAATGCCCATCGACAGAGAAATGGATAAAGAAGATGTGGTACGTATATACAGTGGAATATTACTCAACCATTAAAAAGAATGAAATGATGCCATTTGCGGTGACATGGATGGACCTAGAGATCATCATTCTAAGTGAAGTAAGTCAAACAAAGACAAATATCATATGACATCACTTATATCTGGAATCTAGAAAAATGGTACAAATGAACTTAATTACAAAAGAGAAACAAACTCACAGACTTAGAGAAGAAGCTTATGGTCACCAGTGGGGAAGGATGGGGGGTAGGGATAAATTAGGAGTTTGGGATTGACATGTCCACACGGCTATATTTAAAGTAGATAACCAACAAGGACCTGCTGTATAGCACAGGGTACTCTGCTCAATATTCTATAATAACCTAAATGGGAAAAGAATTTGGAAAAGAATAGATGCATGCATGTGTATAACAGGATCACCTTTCTGTACACCTGAAACTAAGACAACATTGTTAATCAACTATACTCCGATATAAAATACAAATTAAAAAATAAATTTAAAGAAGAATAAATTAATTTTCACATTAAAAAAAAAAAAAAAGACCTCGGTACCTTCTCCTCAGCACAGCTTCTGCTCCTAGAAGAGATGCCTCTCAATAATTAGAGGCATACAGGCCAAGGAATCTGAAGAAGCCAAGACCTAATTTTCCTGTAGATGTCAGCAGGATACCAGAGTGAAAGCGTGGCGGCAACCCAGGAGCACCCAAGGACCAGTATCCATTTCCCATCACCTGTTTCCAACGTCAGATCAAATTTGAGTCTCAAACTTTGCTGATTTCACTTGGGGACCTAAAAGCACGTCATAATTATTTCAAAATAAAGGCAACTTATTTTGTAAATATGACCATTAGAGTGATTTGCATTTACTGTTTTTAACTCAGCACATTAATGGATAGTTACATATTCATTTGCTTCGAGGGAAAATTGTGCACTTGCAATTGTTATTGTTTTATGAATCTACGAATAGCTTATAATTCGTAGAAGTCAAGATTCCATGTGTATCTTCAATTTTATTTCCTCACAGATAACAAGAATCGTAAAGGTGGAAATCACTCACAACTTGTAACCTCTCTTTGGTATAAGTTGGAAAGCTAACTACCTTCCGTAGCATAACTGGGACACTCCAGACAATTTCTCACGGACAAGCAGTTGGTAATAACAAATAATGGCCTGGCTGGTGCCTTTGCCCAAACTCTTCATCTCTGGTTCTGATTACTGTTGGGTCAAATCCACAGAGAGACAGTCCATGTCGGCAGCAACAACAGCTCCACGTGGGGCCTCCGAGATCTGATGGGCCCTCATATACGCAGACTCAAATCCTGGACCAATCTCAGACACCTGGAAGACAGCTTTGACCATGGAGACCAGCAAATGGGGCCTCCGCACAGGACTTTGGCATGGATCCCAAGCATTTTCCCTTGAAGGAGAGACCTGGAAGCCCTGGGCTGATCAACAGTAAGGAAACAAAGTGATAAACCAAGTATGATCAGGACCCAGTGATGGCATCAAGAAGTCTTAGCCATTTGTGGAGGAGGAAAGCACCAGACAAATTAAAAAAAAAAAAAAAAGCCAGTAGGAAAACAAAACAAATGGGGCCATTTTGTGCGGGGACAAATGGCCCTACACACGTCAGCACCTCCTGAGGGCACCCTGTAAACCAGAGCTCAACACCATAATTGATGGCGCTAATTATGGCTTTGTCATTAGGGGAAGTTAAATGATGTTCAGACTCTGCTTAATTATGTTGTTCTTTGTAGGGGCGCATATGCTACCTTTTATAAAGTTTTCCTTACAAATGGCTATAATTTTTTAAGTTCCTGATGTTACCCGGAAACCTCAGTTACGCAGAAAAACAATTTCTCCATCCCGCCTCATTCCCCAAAGAAGACACACGAACGAGACATCTTTGGAGCTCAATTCATTGGCCCATTACAATGCACCAGATAGATGAGAAGAATCCAGCAAAGGGTATAGATGGCTTCAAGGGAAGCCCTCACTTGGGCGGGCTGGAGGGCAGGGAATAGACCATCCACATCCCTGGTTCCAGAGCAGCCAGACCTCGAAGACTCACGAGGGTGTTTCGGGCCCTCTGGTCTCAATGCAAGACCCACCCTCCTCCTCAGAAAGATCAGAAGATGGCAGCTTTCCAGAAAGCTGAGCAGTGGTGCAGGAAGAGGCTGCCCTTCAGGAACTGCGCCACTGGGAGAGCTCCCGGTCTTCTTCCTCCAGGGTCCGGAGGCTACTAAACCTCCTGAGCCCAGTTTTCTCACGCGCAAATGGGAGCAGTAACTCTGCCCTGAGGGTTGAAGGTTTGTCTGGAGGCCTCTTGTAATGACAGGTGAAAATGCCTGGCCTGTGCCAGCCTTTGTGGGCTCAAGACAAGTCAGGGTACTTTCCTCCTCTTTTCCTGGTGTCACAGGCTGTGAGGAGGGGGTGGGGTGCTTGGCAGGTGGACAGTTATGCCCTGGGCTGTGCTAGCAGAGCTGGGTCAGCTTCTTCCATGGAACATGGCAATGGGGTGACTGAGGGCCTGGCACACAGAAGTCACCAACTTCGCCTTTGGAGTCAGATGAACTTGGGTTGACTGTATTATTATATATTCACGTATTAGGTGTGATCTTGGGCAAATGTTGCAGAGGTCGCTAAATGCCACCCAACGTGAATTCGCCCCTCTTTCTTAGCGGTAGAACCCAGATTTTATTTAGAGTAGCAATGTGCCCAGGTAAAAGGAGATTTTCTCAACTTTTTTTTTTTGTGCCAGCTAATGAAATACAAGCGGAAGTATTGGGAGGGAAGGCTGTTAAAGATTGTTGACCTAGTTGAGAGATGAGTCTGTGTCTTCCCTTTCTCTTTTCCCTCTCTTTGCTCATTGGAATATAGACATAAAGGTTGGCACCCTGGCAGCTATCTGGGGCTATGAGGTGAATTTGAAGATGGAAGCTGGGCGCTTAGGATGACAGCTGAAAGATAAAAGGAACTTAGGTCCCTCACCGCTTCATGAAGCTGTCAAACCAGGCTTGAACTGCTTTCCTTTGAATTTAAATGAGAGACTAAGAACTCATGTGTTACAGCCACCAATACTAGGATTCCCTTTTCACTGAGCTGAATCCAGTCCTAGCTAATACAATAAGTCACTGGGTTTGTGGTCTTTCTGCTTCTGGGAGCAGGTAGAGAGGGGAGGGCCAGGGGGCACTGCTGGATGCTGGTGGTCTCTGCAAGCCTGCCCAGCCAGTGGCAAGGATGAGGGCCTGACAGTTGTGCAAGAGAGCTCAGGAGCACAGATAAAGAGGCCAGAGAACGGAAACCTGGGCAGAAGATGCTGGACAGTAGGGCCAGAAAAAAAAATTAAAAGGGGTGTCAGGGAGAGCTTGTGGCAGCTTTCTCTCTGGGTGGGTTAGGGGCTCCCTGGGGACGTATGTCCAGGACTCTGGGGTATCCACCCATGGGGGAGCAGACCCAAAGAAGGAAGCCTGCCAAATATTTGCATTCATGTTGAATAGAGAGGTATTTTTCTTTCCCTTTCCATTTATTCAAAGCAGTCCCACATACATGAGTTCATTTAAGCTCACATCCACCCCGTTAGAGTGGGACTCAGAGGGGTCAAGTGTTTGGTTCAAGGTCACGGAGCGAGTGAGTAAAGACACGCGCCTTCTGCTCTAGGCCCAGTGCTCTTTCCTCTCTGTCGCCGCTGCCTCATTAATTCACGAGCGCTCAGCTCTGCAGGGACTTTGCACCGGGAGAGCCAGCAAGAGCCCGCCAGAAATGATTTCTTGATGAAGTAAAAGGGGCGGGCTCTTCTCACCCGACTTTAGACCTGAAAAAAGCACAGCTTTCCAGAATCTGCAAGAACTTCCACCAGGAAGCAGAAAAGGACACTGCTGTGCTTGGGGCCCCCCTGGCACAGGGGAGGGCTTATCTCCCTGCTCTTCTCGTATTCCTGGGCTGACATCCTGGGCCACCTGCAGGGGCCGTGGTGACGTGGCAGAGAGGGCGTGGGACGTTGGCACCAACCTCACCCTAGCTGGGGAACCTGGTGGCAGGTGGGGAGTGACAGGAGACTCCCGTGGAAATAGAAGGGCCCTGCGTTTGTGACCCAGCGTTTAGGAAGATGACCCAGCGGCCATGGTGGTATTTCAGGGCACGGGTTTGGAATTCGGTATGCAGCTGGGGTCCCTCTTAGGAGGAGAACATGAGGAAAGAAGCATTTGCTAACAAATTGATACGTGAGTTTATTTATCCATTCATCACCTCACTTAATGAGCGCCCATCATAATCAAGGCGTCGGGGGCACAGGGGAGAGAATTCTGTCCTGTCACCTACTCACCAGGCAACCCTGGATGCGCCCCTCCTGCGGGCCTCAGTCTGCCATTCTTCCAGCCTTAATTTTCGGCAAACCCCATGGCATAGCCCCTCTCCTTCCAAATAAAGTTAAGTGCGTTGGACATCCTGTCACCGGGGCTCTATAATTGGCCGCAGGGACTCTGGGCCTCAGCTTGACTCCCCCGGGGACCCACCCCCCCGCCACCTCGCCACACTGAGAAGGAAGAGGAGTCGGTGGAGACACCGTCCACCCTCTGCTCTCCCTGACCTGCCCCTGAGAGCTCTTGGAGAGGAGGGGGGCCTTGTAGAGACGCCATGGCTCTGACCTTGTCTTTTCCAGACCCAGGTGTATGGAAAGGACGACACTGGGCTGATTTAGGGGAGCTCCCTCCTCCCAGCTGCCGGGGAGATGAAGCCGGTGCAGGGCGCCCGTGGCACAGCCTCGGTCCACGGTGCACCACCACCTTCAGGGCGGGGCCCGTAGTACTTGTGGGCTCAGGGGGTTCTGACATTGACACCCTTTAATGGATTAAGAAATGAAAACCAGGGGCTTCCCCGGTGGCACAGTGGTTGAGAGTCCGCCTGCCGATGCAGGGGACACGGGTTCGTGCCCCGGTCTGGGAAGATCCCACATCCGCAGAGCAACTAAGCCCGTGAGCCATGGCTGCTGAGCCTGCGCGTCCGGAGCCTGTGCTCCGCAACAGGAGAGGCCACAGCAGTGAGAGGCCCGCGTACCGTGATGAAGAGTGGCCCCCGCTCGCCGCAACTAGAGAAAGTCCTCGCGCAGAAACAAAGACCCAACGCAGCCAAAAATAAATAAATTAATTAATTAAATAAAATAAATTTATTAAAAAAAAGTGTAATCGGTGTAAAGAGTTTGGGGCACGGCCCCAGCACAGGCGTCAACGTGAACCGACTATTGTCATCCTCACCCTCATTGCCATCATCATCTACATCACAGTCTTTGGTGGGGCAGCTCTGGGCATAAGCGGATCCTTGGATTCTGAAAAAAAAAAACGTCAAGCCTTGCCTTGGTGTGGAATTCAGACTCAGACCCTTGCTTCAGTTTCAGGTGCTTCTGGAACTCCTGGGCTGGGACCCTGGCGCCAGGGTCTGTTGGCCCCAGGCTGTTGTCCCCATGAACTGGTTTCCTCTCTGAGGTCTGCTGCTCCTGGTTTCTCTCTCTGGGCATGTGGCCCTCTCCTGCACTCACCTCCCTCCTCCAGCCTGCCCCTCACCCACACTGTGCTGTGTCCAGGGGCACCCGGGGTAGAGATTGCCCCACACGAGCAGGTGGAACTGAGAATCCGGGTGACTCCCTCCCAGGTGCCCGGGCTGCCCTGCGGGGCCCTGGCCACACTAGCCCTGCCTTAGCCCAGAAGCTGCCGTCTCACATCCACACCCCAGCTAGCCAGGCAGATGGAGCAGAGAGGATGAATAATTAGCCTCCACGCCACTAGGTTCAAGCTAATACTCAGAACCAGGTATGACATCAAATCATTTCCAGGGGGACAGCAAATGTCATGAAGATGGGGATGCAGCCGAGAGGCCACTGTCAGAAGCAAACAAGAGAAAGGTATTAACCCTTCCAGGGGTGTGCGGCCCTAAAGGTTGTTTTCCTTAGCTACAGGCTGGAGACCACTTCTCTGTGCGGCTGCCACCCTCAAAACCAGTCCCTGGGGGGCTCAGGAGCCTACCTCGGGCCTAAAGACTTGTTGTTTTTCTTTTCTACAAAATCTGCGATTTCAGGGTCTATTTGTGTCTATTATGCAGAAAGACATCCCTGCAAGCTGCAAAAGCCTGGGACTGTGGGCTTAGAAGTGGAAATTTCCCCTCCTTATCCGGCAGCCACCAGCCCAAGTGATCCCTGAGGGGGCTGTCGGAGCACGAGGCCCAAGACAGAAAGGCTTGCAAAGCACAGAGAAGCATGTTCTTGGGGTCTTGATTACGTAACAGAACCAGAAACGCTGCTGGCACGGTTTGGAGTGTGCTGATGGCTGTGGGGGGAAGCGCCCCAGCCCGTCTGGCCAGAGCACGCGGTGGGAAGGGGCACGGCCGGTCCCTGCCCCCTGCTCCCAGCACCCAGCTTGACCCCCAGAGGAGCTGCCCCGCCCCTCGCTCCCTGGCAGCCCCTTCCCGTCCCAGGGAGCAGTGGGGGCGTGGGCCGCCGGCCTGCGTGTGCATCCTGGCCTTTATCCCCCTCAGCACACTTCCCCTTCCCGGGTCCTACCAATCCTTCAGGTCGATTATGCTACACATGTGTGGTGCGTGTGCGTGTGTGGTGTGTGGCGTGTGCGTACGTGTGCACGTGCGCGTGCAAGAGACAGGTATCGACCAAAAGAAAAAAAAAACCCTGGTGCTGGGTCTGCCGATCACAATGTGGTCCCGGTTCCGCATTTGGTGATCTTGCTTCTTTCCCTGCTGGGTCCTGCCCCCGTGCTTCTGTGTCAGATTTTCCTGGCGATTTGGCGGAGCTATTAATGCATTAATTGAGACGAACACCCTGCCGTGCTGACACATTGGGGAGGCTTATTAAGAGCTGGAAAGTGTGTGTTGCCGCACGAGTCTTTCCAAAATGAGCCGAGGCCTTCTTCCTTATGGAGAGGATGGCGGAACCTTGATTAAATTATCCAAAACCCTCATCAAAGAACCAGAAGCTTTCAGTCAGAGGCAGGATGCTGGGCCGGCAGGTGCTTAAAAGCAACACGAAACAGGAGGACATCAGCGGATTCAAAGTGGTGTAGACTTTGGCAGCTTTTAAGGACTGGAATGGCCCAGAGCCCCCATTGCTCAATTGGACAAAGTGACCAATTAACTATGTAGAGCCTGGAGATGGGGCCATCCGCCCAGCTGCCTTTACTCTTATTTGGATAAAGTAACCAAATATTGTAATATATAGCTATATGTCCATTTGAGGTTTGTTGTGTGATAAAACAATATTTGATGCTTTCGGAGGCTGGGAAAATATTAACAGCAGGAGCTCTGTGATTTTAAAATTTCATTATAGAGGTTTCGGCTTTCTTTTCTCTTCCCCGAATCTCTCCTTCTGCTGTGAGAAGCTGCACAAAACAATAATTAGGCAGGATGTGGGAGCGTGGCTCCACGGGAGGGCGGGGGGCCTGGGAACCGGGGAGCAGAGGCGCAGCCAGCAGGGTGCGGAGGGGAGCCTGGCCCCATCAGAGGCAGACTGCAGGGCTTCCTGCGAGCAGGGCCTGGGCTTGGCTGGGGTCAGTGACCTAACCAGCCTCCTGACCTCATCCTGCAGTCATGGGCGAGCCGGGCAGGAAGGGCTGCCCCTTGTGGAAGCTCAGCCTGCCCATGCAGGACAGGGGCCAGGCAGCTGGGCAGCGGGGGGGGGTCCCTGTGCTCCCGCTGGGTTCAGCCACCAGGACTGTGGACCGGACTCCCGTTCTCTGTGCTCATGAAGTCAGGACCCCGGAACTCTGGATCCAGGATGTCAAGGTCTCTGAAGGCAAACAAGTGAACCCACAGTGGCCAAGGTCTCCGTGTCCGGCCCTTGTCCTGTCACAGGGAGACCGCGGCTACAAGACAATTTCTAGTTCATTCCCTGAGGCCACGACAGAACCGCTCAGCTGTTCACCGCAGCTCAGCTGTCTGGGCGTTTGGCGGGGAGCAGAGGGAGGTTATCTTTCCATGGGGCAGACGCGCCCCTCTCCCATCTCTCTGTGGGCCTCCCGCCTTTCCCGTCCTCTCCCGGCCTCATTAGAACCTGTGTCCTGACTGGACATCACCTAATTGGTACCTACTGGAAGACTCCAGTCAGAGCTGGATGAAATTAACCCTTCTCCTGCAGTGATGCATTTGTGATTTGAAAAAGGGTCCTTTCCCATTAATTAACAAAGAACGCGTAGTTATGTGGCCCTGGAGAGGAAGGATGGAGGAGAGTTGGGGTTGGGGTTGATGGGAACGGCAATCAAGAGCAGCTGTGGTGGTTTCTGGGCCCAGAGAATCCCGCCTGGGAGGGCTCTGCCTATTCTGTGCAGTAAATCTCATTAACACGGGGGCGTGTCTCCTTCCTTCTCTGGGGGCACTTACCGCTAAGTGGGCGACACTCCATTATATTCGCACTTGCAACCGCGTTGATACAACGGGCCCTTTTGAGGCTGAGATCCCAGATGGCTGTGGAAGTGTTATCTGAGGTCCAAGCACAGTCCCTGGTTCATAGACGGAAGACCCGCCCTAGCTGGTCCTTGGCCATGGCGGGGGGCAGCTGTGGCTGTCTTAAAGCTCACTTGGCTTGTCTTAAAGCACAGATTCTTCTCAATCTCTGATAAATAAAACCCATTGTGTCAACGCAGAGAGTAGGGTTGAAAAAGGACTTGCATAACTGAGAGATGGTGAGAGATATTCGGCGAGTAACCCCGCTCCTGGACCTCTGCCTCCCAGACTGGGCTGTGGAGTGACCAGGATCGAGCTTCACATGCAGCCAAGGCTGATGGAAGTTCTCCCCCCGGGCAACTTAGCTTGGTCAGGACACATGCTCACTGCTCAGAGAGCAGTGGATCTGACACTGTGGATCTGACAGCCGGCTCCAGAGACTCCTTTGCAAGGCTTTTCAAGAGTGCAAGGACCAGAGGACAGACACTGTCTTTCTTCTCCACATACACCCAGCGCCAAGAACAGTGCCATTCACGTGGCCAACAAAGGAGGACCAAATGTGGGCCGTCGGTCGGACGGTCGGAGGGAGAACCTGTGGATTGAGTTCTCAAGGTCATTCATGTATCAGACAGGAGGGCAAAGTCCAGTCAAGAGTATGAGTGAAAATTATGCACGTGTTTATTTTAATCAGATTGGAAAATGACTATCTGTAGGTTGATTCAGCACATTTCAACAGTCACTGTGGATTACAAAGACGGTGGCGCTAGCAGTAATGAACGTTTCCGTGACACTCTCATGTCAGTGGCCTTCACGACAGTCCTGCAGGGTCACTCATGGTATCAGACCTGTTCTGCAGATGAGGACAGGCAAGAAATTAAGTGCCTTTTGCCCAAAGCTGCAAAGCCAACACACGGTGGGGCTAGTCCTGCCACAGTCTGCATCTGTTCGAACTCCAGTTCTCCACGAGGCGCTGAGCTAAGCACCAGCGAGACATGGATGTAGTGATGGCATCCATCGGCTTGCTGCCTTTCTGCCTCCTTCTCAGAGAGTCTTCTGTAGGCTCCACGAGTGAACAAGTGCCCCCCTGACCAGGCACGTCACCCCTCCACAAGGCATGGGTTTCTTCATTGGCCCCTCTGATCCCTGGGGCACCCCCTGAGTACTGGAGGTCCTGGTCCAGCTGCTGCATCCAATCTCCCAAGGGGTCCATGCAGCGGGCATGGTCATGGGCTGATTCCTCACGTCCTCCAAGGGGGCCTCCTTGGGGCCGGAGTTGCCCGGGTCCAGGTCCAGCTCTGGCGGCACCGCTGATGTAAGTGTGGTGGAAATCTCTCCCTGCAGCCTATACTGCAAACGCTATTTTATAAGAAATCCTTTTGTTCTTCACAATATTTATTATTTAGTCATCCTCGTGGACAATGGCAGCTCTCGGCTCTAATTTACTTTCCTTTCTGACTCCTTTAGAGAGAGTAAGCTAACTAGAGAAATGCCCTCCTGCCTACCAAGCTAACAAAACTGTCATTTTCAGTTTGCAATTGCATGTTCTATCTGCTCATGTGTCAGACCTCTAGCTTCTCAAGGGGAGGGTCCTATTCGTCATCTTTGTCCCTGTCTGTCCCTGGTGCCCGCACAGCAGGGACACTGTGGGTGAGCTTGGTGCCCTCCACGCCGAACCAAACAGCCAGGGCTGCGTCGCTAGCCTGTTTTCAGAGGGGCCGCCCAAGGGCTGTGTTGGGGTCCAGGCCATTCCAGCATTAGAGGAGGACTCCAGGGCCAGAGTCCGCACTTGCAATGGTCTTCTTACCGCCAGGCGATAACTTGTCCCAGCTCCAGTGCAGCGGTTGAGGCTGCAGGCTCGAGAACTAGACCGGCATGAATTAAAACCCCAACTCTGCCGGTAAGGACCCCTGACTTTGGGAAACCCACTCGGCCTCTGAACTCAGCATCCCCTGCTGTAAAATGGGGTGACTGTGCTGAGCCCACAAGGTGGTTGTGAAGATGAACGGGCAGTGCCTGGGCTGCCCACAGTTGTGGTGAGAGGTACTGCCATGCACGGAGCAGGGCAGGAAGAGGGGAGGGTGGGAAGCCGGTTAACTTCTAAAGAGAGGTCCCCTCCTGAGGCCTCCCTGGTGGCGCAGTGGTTGGGAGTCCGCCTGCCGATGCAGGGGACACGGGTTCGTGCCCCAGTCCGGGAAGATCCCGCATGCCGCGGAGCGGCTGAGTCCGTGAGCCATGGCCGCTGGGCCTGCGCATCCGGAGCCTGTGCTCTGCAAGGGCAGAGGCCACAGCAGTGAGAGGCCCGCGTACCGCAAAAAAAAAAAAAAAAAAAGAGAGGCCCCTCCTGCGGCTCCCACCTCCAACAGACTGGAGGTGGGAGTGCGTGTGGGCCACAGGGACCTCTCCCTCCGCCTGCATGTTTATGTCACTGCTTCTAGCCCCTTGACCCCTGAATATGAGGATGAACATGGCTGAGCTGAGGGCTGACTAACCCTTGCTGCAGGGGTGACCCCCTTTCTAGGCTGAGCACTGGAGCTGGAAGGGGTCACACCCACAGGCTCAGACCAGAGGGGGCCCCCGCTGGGAGATGGGCTTCTGCTGCCCCCTTGCACTTGGGCTGGAAGATCCCAACAGACGGAGAGTCAGGGATGACACAAGCCAGGGTGGGGACAGGAAGCCCTGTGGATCTGACAGCCGGCTCCAGAGACAGCCTGGCCGGGTGCTCGTGGTTGAGTCTATGTGCAGTTGTATATAATTATACACTTGCTTTTTTGGTAACCATAACGCTATATTTCTTCTATGGAAAAGGCCATAAAACAACAACAGTAATAATAACTCTGCTTGCTTGGCAAATAGAGGAGGACAGGTGTATTTTTCTCTTTGGAGTTTTGTAGTTTAAGCACCGCCATCTTTATTTCTCCTGTCACCTAACTTTTTCTGTAATAACACTGTTCCCTTAGAGATGCTCCATAAACCGCCCCCTCGCTTCCCGGGCCAGTCCTAGAGCTCCCAGTGTAGAACAGCGAGACCCCAGGCTAGAGGGAGAGGGGGCTATTTTATGACCAGTGTGAAAATGTTGTTGCTGCAGCTTTAAATTAAGAAGTGAAAGTGCTCCCATATTGGGTTTGATACCTTTTGCACGGCAGAAGCATTCATCTGAAATGCATTCCTTGGCAGGTGGAATGGTGCCAGGCCTGAGGACCACGGTGGAGGGATGGTCAGATGGAGAGAGCTGGGGCTGAGGGCAGCCCTCGACTTGGAGCCTGAAGAAGATGGGAAGTGGGCAGGAAAGGGATGTGAGTGTTGTCTTCAGAGGGTAGAGTTTCTGGTCACCTGGATTCTCAGAGCCTTGTGGATGTCCCAG
This sequence comes from Phocoena phocoena, assembly GCF_963924675.1. NCBI lineage: Eukaryota > Metazoa > Chordata > Mammalia > Artiodactyla > Phocoenidae > Phocoena > Phocoena phocoena. The sequence goes on along the minus strand of NC_089234.1, from coordinate 4,057,788 downwards.
GGTGGGAAGTGTCTCTCCGGCTGGGGTGCTCTGGGTGTGCTGCTCAGTACAGCAGCTTGGCCCCCAGGGGGCCTGGGCCAGGGTGGCTCGGACACCTGAACTCATTTCCAGCCCACTGTCCACTTCTGAGCTGCCTGATTGCTTTCCTGGATGACCTGCAACAGGCTTTAAGTCTTACTTTTCCTGAGTCTCCGACCTGCCCATCAACATCTCTGTGATTTAGAAACAGGAATTGTATGTAACAGGAATCTAGAGAGTGAATCCCTTTTGGAAAATCAACTATTATCTCCAAGGGCACATGCCTAGCCGGCAACCTAGTGAGAGCTTCCACCCAGGAGAGCGGTTTCTAAGTCAGGTCGAATTCCCGTGCACCCGGTTGCAGGGTTGGTTATTCACGTAATTCACCCAACTCTGGGTAAACCAGCATCGGATTCTGCAGAGAGGTTTGACTGCAGCTTCCTGCTCCCTCACAAGGCAGCTTCAGATGAAATAATAATGAACTAGGGGTGCTTGGACCCCCCCTTGCTCAGCCTCCTGGGCTGGGGACCAAGTGGCACTGAGAGTGGGAATGGGTCTGTTTGGTTTGGGCTATGGTGAGAGGCCCCTCCACTGCGTGGCTCATCCCTTTGGAGGCCCCAGCGTGCTGGACGTTCCAGGCTTGGCTGAGGTCTCCATGAGGCTGCATCCTTGCCTCCTCTCGGAGTGAGCGCAGCTGGTCCCCGCAGACACCCTCCCGGAGACCCTCCTCTGTGAAGCCCTTCAGGACCTCCTGAGGCTCTGTCTTCTGCTCCTGCCGCCACGCCTGCCTCTCTTGGAGCCCTGAGCACCTGATTGGCTACGTGACTACCTCCATCCCTAGAAAGGGGTTTCTGGAAGAGGATGCCCTGCCTGTCTTGTTCCCTACTGTATCCCCACGGCCTGACCCCCAGCAGCATGGTGCAAATTCCAGGCGTTTCTCACGTTAGCACCATATTGGCATCTATCAATCATTGAAGTGCCAGGCGCTGGGCTAAGAATCTAACATCTGACGCGTCGTTTATCTCTGCGCCGCCACAAGAACTTCATCGTCCTGAAGTCCCCGTGATCCCTCCTCTGACAGTGCGGAAGCAGAGGCACAGAGAGCTCCGGAACAACAGTACCCGGGGCGCAGAGCGAGGCAGGGATGGAGCTGGAGTTTGAACCCTGGAATCTGACTGCCAGCCAGGTGTGTCCTAAATCAATGGGAGAGCATCCAGTGGGTGTGGGGGGAGCCCCCAGCACAGAAACGAGTGGACAGGAATGCAGCAAAGAGCCGGCAGCTGGCCACGTGTCCTTTGGTGTTATTAAAGAGGGAGTCGTGTCACTGTAGCCCTGGTGAGTCTAGAAGGGACTCGGAGGCAAGCATCCTGCTTCCTCTGTGAGAGCCCAAACCCCATAGCCCTGGGCACGAGGACCCCAGGGACAGCCAGCCCAGAGCCCGAAGGACCCCAGCATCCCTGCGCCCCCTGTGAGGGCTGCCTGCTCGCCCCGAGTCAGGCCACCACCGTGTGCCATTCCAAATGGGCTGGCTAATGGGCCCGCATCCATTATCATTAGCGCCTCTCCGCACACAGGTACACGAGGGGCTGTCAGGCGCCGGCTGCGGCTCGCTGAGCCGGGGCCACGCTCCGCTGCAGATGAGGGAGAGGGACACCTGCTCCAGGGCTGGCGGCTGCCGCCGTCATCCTTCACGTCTCATGCAACACTTGCTCCATCGGAGCACGGGGCCGGCGCGGGTGGGAGCAGCCTTCTGCCAGCTCTGCCCAGGCCCCGCCTTCCCCGTGGCCCTCTGCTCAAGTTCGGCTTTGAATGGCTTTTCAAAGAAGCCTCTTAAAAATGTATCCGTTGTAGATTAACCATTCAGTCATTATGTTAAGGGTTTAAAAAGGAAGATGAAAACAAAAACTCTGCCTCGAAAATCAAATTTTTTGGCAATTAAGATGGGGCCCCGCAATATTCACTGTCTGCGAGTGGCATCCAACCTCCGCCACACCGTGCTGGCAGGTGTTTTCTCGGGATCTGTGGGCGGAGAACGGGGATTGGAGGACCAGCTTCTGGTTGGGGGCAGCCAGGAACCTTTCCTCTTCCGGGGCACACATGAGGCCCCTAGATCTTAGAGGGGGCTCACATTTTCTAGACAAAGGCCAGCATCCTGAGACAGTGCCTGGCCCCGTCCCAGCCCCGGGCCTGGCTCTCAGGAGTCGGGAGGCCTCGGCGGGCGCTGACCTCACACACCATCAGTACCGTCGCCAGGGAGCCCTTTGGGCTTCCCTGGCCTGTTTCTGCCCATGTGTGTGGAAACCTCAAAACCACACACACACACACACACACACACACACACACACGTCTACTTTTTTCTTCTAGTTGAAGAGTCTTTGTGTCTTTGTACCTGCGAGCTTGAAACCCCCAAAGGTCCTGTGGAGTTTATTGTGGCTTACCTGGTTTCTGACCTTGGCCCTGGCTGGCGTCTGGGGACTGGGACCCTTTCTGACAGCTCTGGAAGTTTCCCAAAAAAACCTGTGGAAGGAAGGAGGCCAGCTCTCCTCTGGCTGGGCGTGGAGAGACTTTTGGGATCCAGAAAGAAAGAATGTTCAGGTCAAGGGGAACTTAGCTGCCTGAGGCTGAAGCCACTGCTTGCCCTTCCTGCCTCTTCCAGACAATGCCTCTGGGGAGGGTTACCCACCCCACCTTCCTGGCCAGGCCCTGCGATGACCCTTTCCTGCCGGGCTGGCTTCCAGCAGGCAGAGCGCCCTGGGCTGTAGTTTGCCTCTTGGGCACTTCTGTCTGCTCCCTCTTACTCCCCAAACACACCTCCCCCCCTTGGAGATCTGGACCATGTCTGGCAACCTGGGCTTCCCAGCCCCTTTCACAGACACACTCAGGGGCTTGGTGGTGGTAAATGCAGTTTTGACATGGAGGCTTCAGACCAGGCAGGGCACCAAGCCCGGGTTTGGGTATCAGCAGACCTCAGCTAAGTTGCAGTTTTGACTGTATTTTCCTGGCTGTGTGTCTTCAGGTGACTTACTACACCTCTCTGGGCTTGGGTTTCTCCACTCGTAAGTGGAGGCACTGATAACCTTCCTCTTAAGGACATTGTGAGGATTGAACAGGTCATGGAAATGCTCAATGAACAGGCACTCCTCTCTTCTATTCCTTTAAAGGTGAGCTGCCTCTGCTCATTAGGGCTGTTCTCAGGAAACAATCTGATATCAGTCATTTACACTTTAGCATAAATTTAAGAGGGGGCATATCCTGAACGGGAGTTTGAAGTTTGAGATTGCATAGCTGAGAATACAAGATTGTTCTGTCTGTGACCTTGTAGGCATTTGCCTTCTGGGGTGGAGGCCACTGGCTTAATGTTTCAATGAATTTCAAAGGGTGCCTGAGGCTTAAAGGGAAACTTACAGAAGTCTGGGGATGATGACTGGGGAACTTGCAGGAAGGGTCTCAGAGGAGACGGGTCCTTAAGGAAGCAGCTTCCAGGGTCCTTCTCCAGGCTTCCTGCTGAGCACCCCATGCACACTTCCCTGTGGGGTCCCCTCCCCTCTGTCCCCAGTGTTGTCTGTCCCAGTTAGTTCCATCATTTAGTTCCCATTTCCTGTTTGGACCCGGAAAAGATCAGATTCATTCTAAGAGTAAAACTTTATAACCTTTTGAAAACCAGCAGTTAAATATTAAATGAGGCATGGCATGACCGCAATGGTCCCGACTGCGAGTGTGCAAGTGTGTGTGTGTGTGTGTGTGTGCGTGTGTGCGTGCACTAGAAAGACGTGCCAAGACTCCAGTGAGGTTTTCCACCAATGACTAAAGCCTTTCTTTGACTTTTCAGGCATACTGTCAAGTATTTAAAGAAAGACTGTGTTCCTTTCATTGTTCTTTAGCCATTTTGCTTGGGGAGCAGGTCATTTCCTTTCCTCTGTTCTAGCCACCCAATTAGGTACTGGGTGCTTGGGTTGGGGAAGAGACGCTTTCGTCCTAAGGTAAAGAGTGTGACGTCAGTGTGTTTTCCATGAGATGGAGTCTCACAGTCAGCCCTAAGCTCAGTGTGGAGACGAGGAAGGTGAAATGCAAAGAGAACTTTGATTCACCATCAACCTTTGGATGTTTAGACGTGTGGCTGGTTCCTGGACGTCTTGACTTGGTAAGGAAGAGCCCGACTCCTCCTGATGTCTGGAGCGAGAGTCGTACACAAACCCTCCCTTGCTGATGTACCTCAGGAGCACGTCCTTACCTATGCCCTGCCCAGGTCCTCTAGCAAAAGCTGGGGAGCTTCCCCTGCACTGAGCACAGGGCCCAGTTTCCAGAGACAGTCAAGGAAGCTGGGAAAATGTAGCACCATCCTCCCAGGCCTGTGCTTTTCAAGTCCAAACTTGAACATACCTTATGTGGGCAATAGCCCCCCAGACCTCTGTGCAGGGCCCACCTGGGTATGGGGATTTGACTGGCTTTCCCAGGCTGTTTTCACAGGAAAAGGCCACTTGCATCGCCGGGTCCCGTTAATAGGTGTGTGATGATGGAAACTCCACTCTATTGGTTATATAAAGAAGGCAGTGAAGTTTTGTTTAGACTCAGGATTTTGTCTTTTAGTATTTGCTGTACTATTAGCTGTTTTCCTGCTGTACCATCTTGTTGTCGGGGTGTGTGTGTGTGTGTGTGTGTGTGTGTGTATTCATGTGTGTAGTGAAGACTCCTAAAGTGGTAGTAAGATATACACACTACTATACTCGAAACAGATAACCAGCAAGGACCTGCTGTATAGCGCAGGGGACTCTGCTCAATATTCTGTAATAACCTCAGTGGGAAAAGAATTTGAAAAAGAATTGATACACGTATATGTATAACTGAATCACTTTGCTGTCCACCTGAGACTAACATAACATTGTACGTCAACTGTAGTTCAATATAAAATAAAAAGTTAAAAAATTCATATAGAAAAATAAATGAATGAATGAATGCATAAAGAAATAAATAAAAGACAGTAACAAAAGAAAAGAAAGAAAATGCAGCCATGCATCTGTAAAGAGGAGGTAGGGAAAGAAGCGCCCCTGGGCCCACAGCCGGCCTCCTTTCCTGCCTCTGCCTTGCGCGTGTCCGGCCCGTGCTCTGCTCTCTGCCTGGACCTGCATGTTCTCATGTCCACGATGGCACACAGGTGGGGAAGGGGTCACGGTCAGTTCCACCTTGTAGATGACAAGCTAGAGCTTCAGAGGCAGGGTCAAGACCCAGGCCCAGGTCTCTCTACTTTTCACCGAGTTTCCTACTGGACAGTATTGCAGCCGGTTCACCCCCAGCAAAAGCGGCCTTGGGGGCTTCTCACTGGCTGCCACCCAGGCTGAAGCCAGCCTGGAGATGAGCTGCTGGACCAGTCTGGCCGTGGAGCCCCCTTCCTCTGCCCCAACAGGTCTCCCCCTGGGTGGGCAGCCGAGGTTCTGTGAGAGGCCCGGACACTTCTCTGAGAAGGACACAGCTGCAATAGTGACAACAACTGCTTATTCACTGCGGTACCAAGCGTTGCACACCACTGTCTCTTGTTATCCCCGCCGGAGTCGTGCAAGGCGTCTCCGCGTTCACTCCCATTTGCTAGATCAGCAAACTGAGGCACTTGAGCCGGACCTTGCCTGAGGTGGCACAGCTGTGTATCACAGAGCTGGGACTGGAACGCCGCGGGATGGGCTTCGGGCCCCACCCTCATCATTCGGCAGGGCTGTCGCAGAAGGAGGGAGAGCAGGGTCCCAGCGATTACCTCCTAGGCTGCGCTGTTTCAGATGCATTTTCATTTAATTTGGCATCTCCCCTCCTTTAGAAAAAAGTGTGTTTCCAAAGCCATGGTTTGGGAACCACGAGAACGCCTCTGCTCTCTGGAAGCCAAAATCCGGCAGCTGAGCAAATTGCCTGGTGAGTAGCTCAGAGCCCTGGAAGGCGGGCCGCGGGGCAGGTGGCCCGAGCTTAGACAGGGCCGGGGCACCGTTGTCACATGGCCCCCGTGATGTCACGCCAGCCCGCGAGCTCACCTTGGAAATCTGCCTTCCTGTCACAATCCCTGCCAGCCCCCTTCCTCCAGCCTGGCATTTCTTACAATGCCAGAATCTAAGATGAAAAGGAAGACACCACAGTAGTTGCAAACAGGCTTGCCCCTCACTCCGCTAAGCGTTTTCACAGGGGGGACCTGGAAGGCAGTCTGGCGGACCAGCCCATGGTACACCCTGGACTTTCGGAGGATTTTTTTTTAAAGGGAGGGAGGAGATTGCAGTGATGGGTTCAAACTGCAGCTTGTTCTGACCTGTTCCTAAGGAAGGGGGCCAGGTGGGGCTCCAGCATCATCTGTCTGCACTTGAACTCAGGCGTTCCTCCACCTGTCTGGGAGCTGAGGGCACGTGGCCCCTTTGTGCAACTGGCCACTTCGTCCCAGAATTCCATGAGAGCCTGCTGACTGGTTCGGGGGAGGGGGGGGGCGGACAGCCCAGGTTCACATTTCTTAGTCCCAGACTCTCAGCAGTCTCCCCCGAGTAGCCGAGTCGCTGGTGAGCCGTCTGTGCTGCGTGTGTGGGGATTAATGTCCCCGGCGTGGAGGGTCAGTGCAGCGTGCAAAGGCCAGTATTAATGGACAAATGAAAGCCAACGCCAACCTGGGCAGGTGAGAGGAAGGCTCTGAGCTTGATCAAAAACATATTTCTGTTGCAGGTCTAAATAATGGGCTATAGGAGATACATCTGTAAATTATACAGGAAGCCTTCTTCAACAACTGATTCACCCTGACAGTTTTACTGGAGTATATGAAAATGAGTATTAAAGATGTGATCTGTAGGCTTCCTTCCAGGAATTCCAATCTGGTTTCAATAAAATGGGAACACTGATTGGAAGTGAAGTTGCCTTCCGGTTTTGCCTTTGGCTATTACGTGCTCATTCGTGAAATGACTGAATTCCACAACTACTTTTAATATTCACCTTTTGAGTTCATCTCCAGCACTGGACACATTGGAATGATTAAAATAGCACTGGCTCCCCATGCCGGGTGCTTTCTAATTTAAAACAGCCCAGGTGCTGAAGACAAATGAGTCCTCCTGGAAAGTCCATTCTTTCTTTGCGTGATGTTGCTCGGTGGGAACACCGAGGGTGGAATATTCATAGTAAAAAAAAATTAAATAAAATAATGCTCCTTGAGTAGATGCCTGAGGGAAAAGATTAAAGTTTGGTGCAAGGCAGGATGTGTACTCGGTGTGGGATTATTCTGGTTGCACTGGTTTCTGGGCTTTTGGCTTGCAGCTTGTGTCTGTAACTGCAGCCACTGTGGGGCTCTGGGTTCCGCTTCCTTCCTCCCCAGGGAGGTCCTCCTCTAGGTCAGCCATATGCTGCGAGCTGGCCTTGAGCTGGGCTTCCCCGGCAGCGCGTAGGGTTGTGCCCAGGCAGCTGTAGCTCCCCAGCTCTCCCTGCCCTCCAGGCCCTCAGGGCGCGGTCTTAAGAGGGCTCTCCAAGATTAAGAGCTCAGAGTGCCACCAAAAAGAGGAAGGTTAATTGGTTGATTCTTCCAACACACCCTCCACAAAGCCCCCTCACCCCCTTGCTCTATAACCACTGGGCTAATGGGCCACAGGTGCTTTTTCCATCTGACTTTCCTGAGATTTACTGCACAAGGTGGATGAGCCCCTTTCCTTCCATTTCTGCTCCAGAGTTCTCCCAGCTTTCGATGGCAGGGAGAAAAAAATTGGACAGGGAGGTGGTCTCACCTTGCCTCCCCCAGTGTTTTTTTATCCAAAGCTATTATGGGATTTTCAGTGGGGGAGAATGGACCTAAACTCTCGGGACACTGGGCACCGCTGGGAGGCGTGAATTCATTTGGAAAGGTTTTTGTGGGATGGCGAATGTTGCCTTTTTTATATGCGAAATTCACATTTAATTTCCTCCGATCTTGTTGAAAATTATGAAAAGAGTTTTCATGCATTTAACTTGGAATGAAATTTTGTGGTGTCTGCTGCCTTTCCTCTGAGGAAGACTCGACGGCCTGTGTTTTGGTGTCAAACGTCTAAGGATGTGGAATGCACATCGTTGAGTTCGTCTAAGAGAAATGCCATTTCTTGACGTGACGGACAAGGCACGCTCACGCGTTGGAGATAAAGACGTTTTCCTGGTCGTCAGCTGTCTGCTCTTGAGCCCACCAAAAAGAAGTCATGTGAGTGGACAGTAGCAGTAATGTCTGACTTTGTAGGAAGTTACCTATGATGGTGACCACCCAGCTAGGTGGAGGCTGGGACTTCACTGACAGCCCTGACCCTCCACACGCCCTTTAGAATTTAAGACTCTCTGGTCACCATTCCTGATGTGAATTATGGTGGTATTAGTGCAATACCATAGCCACATGCAGCCCTTTACATTTAAATTCATAAAAAGTAAATGAAATTAAAAATCCAATTCCTCGGTCACACCAGACACATTTCAAGTGCTCCGTGGATGGCGAGTGACGACCGTACTGAGGGCTCAGATAGAACCCATTTCCGTCTTTGCGGAAGGTTCTGTTAGAGTTGGAGTTTATCAGGATCCCAAGAAAATCACGAGGAAGACGAGCTCTGCTTCCACGCCACATTTAATTGAAAACCTGCCATGTGAGTGGGAGCCTATGAGCTGTGGACAAACTTTGATGAAAGTGGAAATTTCCCATGTGGCACCAAAGAGTACATCCGACCCAGAGTATTTTGAAGATGAACTTGGTTAACGATGGTTCCGCCAAAATACGGGTGATGGATGGGAACGGGATGGAATTCTGAGCAGTTGCAATATCCCAGGTCCTCAAGTGCTCAAGTCGCTGACGTTAATGACACTGGAGAAATGCTTCTCATCTTCTGCAACATTATTTTTTATTTAGTAACTCTTAGATGTCTGGGCGACTGTCCCTCTGCAGGTTCTGAGCACCCTGGCATCGAGGCAGGGAGATGGTCCCCCGAGCTCACCCCCGACAGCACTCAATCCTTGCTCTCAGCTGGAGAAGGCTGTATTTCCAGTGGCCAACACTTTCAAGGCACGGGCTCCTGCTGAGACGTTATATTTTACACACTGCAAATGGCACCGAGAGGCAACGCCAACCTCCCTGCTCTTTCTTCAAAGGCCAACAAGCGTGATGAGGGTTTGTTATAAGGCAGATCCAGTGTCCAAATTGGCCCTGGGCAATGGCTTTCTCTGTGGCTCAAGCACCTGGGGACCTGTCTTCTCTGGTCACCTGCCTGGAGCAGGTTACACTGTCAGTACACGTCCAGCCCAGCTGAGCCAAGTGACTGGCAAAGCAATAGGAGTGTGGGTGCCGTTTCCTGAGATGTGCCAACCTAGTGGTCCATGGTACTGTCTAGAACAGCGGGGTTCTGAGGAGGCCGAGTCTTGAAGGGAGGGTGGGAACCATCAGGGAAGCGCTGAGTTGAGCCTTGACCATCAATTATTTTGTTAGCTGGGAGTGAACGCTTGCCACGTTCCTGAAGTTGTCCTAGGAACTTCCTTATGCTTGTTTCTTGCAACTGTTGCAAGAAACCTTGGCTTTAGTACTGCCGTCTCCAACTGTAGATGAAGACATTCACACTGCAGGTTAAATAACTAGTCCCAGGTCATGTAGCTCAAGACCTGCTAAACTCAGCCCTGAAGCCAAGTCTCCCTGACACCAAAGCCAAGTTCCACGCAGTGGTGGCATGCCATCTCCAATCATGGGTATGGTGGCCTGGGGAATCCCGGGAGGACCGGGCTTTCCCAGACCTGGAATGAGTGACGGACATCATCTAAGCTGTGAGCCTGGGGCCCCAGGTTAGTCATAGGATTCCACTGAGCGTTCTCTGGAAATGGAGCCACCAGCCCTGGGCCCACTTTAGTACATAAAAGGGGACTGCTTCTCCCTGGGTTGAAGAGCCTGTCTTCATAGCCAAAGCCCGTGAGACAGCCTCTGTGACCCTCCCATCCAATCCCCTTGACAGAAGGCCTGCCTGAGACCAGCCAGAGCACACGTGTCTGGAATCACACAAGAGCTAGAAGTAAAACCCAGGTTTCCTGCCATTATTCCACCCAAGAGCCCACGGAGGCCCAGCCCCAGGACCAAGACACTGCGCTTCTCTTTGTCTGCAGTCAGCACTTCAGGTTTTGCTGGGGTTTCCCTGGGAGCCATTACCTTCCAGCCCAGACATGCCAGCCCCTTCAGGTGGACTTTTCACTGTAGAGCAGGAGTCTGAGTGCCTGCCTCATCCTGGAGGCGACACTCAGGGGAGAGGGAATGGCGGGAACCAGGCAGGGTTATACCTGCAGGCGTGAGGGGTAGGGCCTTTGGCCCGTAGTCCTCCAGAATCTGGTGAGATTTCAGTGCCCCGAGCCCTGGGTCACCCAATGGCAAGCTCTGCACATGCTCGGAAGGCTTTGCTTTTACCCTCAGGAAACCGCACCGACAAGGCCCCCGGGGGGCAGCATGGGTGAGCTTGGTCTGTACTTTCCCTGTAGCTGCGTCTGAACTGCAGGTGGAGAGGAGTCCACTGAGCAGTCTGCTAGGCCTCTGGGGTTCTTAATCCAGCCCTAGCGACTGGAGGATACTGAAAGCAAGCTGCTGTTGGCAATCTGTAGAAGTTGTGGTTATAAAGTGAGCGCTCCTTGTACTTCCTCCCAGTGAGTTTGCTGCCGGCCCTCCCAAGTCAGGGCAGACCCACAAATATGCATCCACGTGACCAGACCTTGTTCTCCTCTTATCACAGCCTGATGGCCCTCTCTTGTCATTGTTAAGTTGTCTGCTTCCTCTGCTGGGCCATCAGTGCCGTCAGGCCTGGGTCTGGCTTGTTCTCCTCTCTGCTGTCGGTGTCTGGATGGAGCCCTGTGCGTGGGGGCTCCCGCGGGGCGAGGGCACTGTGTGAATCTGTGCCCCCGGCCCCGTGTGTCCTGGGCTCATCTGACCGGCTCCTCGCGTGGCTCTCAGGTTGGACGAGGGTCCCACAGCCACCCCGGGGACCCAGTTCCCCAGCTGGTCCTTTCTCTCCTTGCGTAAATCTTACAGACGTCACGGGCAAGCCTGCAGGTGTCCTAAGAGCCCACTGCAGCATCCCCAAGGCTCTGAAAGGCACCCAGGCACCCAAAGTGCAGTCACTCCGGGCTGACTCGGGTGGAGGATGTGGTCACAGAGGCCCCCAGTTACTTCGAAAGAGCCTCCTCTTTTCCTTCCAAATCACTCCAGTGCTTCTTCGAGGAACCAGTGCAGGACGAGAGCAAGAAACGCTAGACGTGGCTGCCACCTGCCTCCACGCAGAGGCCCCATCCTCCCAGCTGCTCGGCTCTCCGGATGCTGGGGGTGGGTTTCGGGGGGTGACAGTATCTTCTCCAAAATCTTCATCCACAGTAAACGTTGCTAACTACCAACTCATAAAACATATCAGCTGGGTTTATTACTTTTAACCATCTTTCCAATTGTGCTATAAAATAAAGGCAGATGCCATTTTAAGATCTTATTATTGTCAAGGGTCAGCTTCTCCAGCAGCACCTGCTTAGCAGCCGTCTGCTTGTTTATGGCCCCTTTTTTTTATAGGTGACAGTTTAAGGTGGCTCTTCTCTGGTTAAAAAGAGTTCTTCCTAACGGAGCAGAAGTGGCACGCGCGGTAGGGGGGCTCTGGCTCCCGCCCGATGCGGAGGCCGGGTCGCAGCTTCACCTGGGTTTTCGGGTGACAGCCTCAGCAGACACGTCAGACTTTGCCAAATGCTCTGCCATTAATTTATGATTTAAAGTAATTAACTTTTGCTGATTAAAGTAATTATTTCAAGTGCATTGCAGTCGGGCCCAAATGATGCGCTCAGCCCCTCTCCAGTTTGAGCAAGCAGCATGCCAAGTGCTTAAAAGCTGCACCGGGGATGGGAGAGAGGCTTCTGCCCGGCTCACGGGTCTGCCACGTTTATGACTGACTTGTACTAACTGCTCATTTTAATGCCGGGTTCTGGCAGAACGTTGACACAGCGTGAAACCTTCATCCAGTAAACAAGACAAGCTTCAGCCTGGTGACACCGATGACAGTGGAAGCTGTTTAAATGAATCTGGCCTCCAGCCTTCCAGAGGTATCAGGTTTTTCGCGCTCTCTCGCTCACCCAGATTGGCCCTTAAACAGCGTACATCTTCATCTGGCCTCAGCCGGGAGTGCGGGATGCATGCACCTCGGGAACCTGGCCCCGCGCCCTGAAAATCAGCGGCAGCCCATCACTGACCTCATCCCCCCCGCCCATGGCCCTCAGGGCCCGGACAGGGCAGGGCGGCCCGGCCGCAGTGCAGGAGGTGCCAGCTCGGTCTGGGGAAGCTCCTAGGAGGTGATGGAGAGACACAGGGAGCAAGGTCTGAGGACAGGAGGGCTTGCCCGCTGTTTCACATCAAGCACGTTCCCTCCCTCGCCATGGCATCGCCTGCCAGTGAGGCAGGGAATCGACTGCTTGGTGCTTTCCTGGAAGGGGGACTGCTGCAGGCAGGACCAGAGGCGCCCTGACCTGGAGTCTCAAGGCTGGGAAACCCTCCCAGGCCCCAACCTCCCTCCCATTTCACGGAAGGAGGCGGGAGCCAAAGCCCAGCATCCCTGCACAGAGCAGGCGGGGGATTTGGGTGCTGGGCTGTCCATCGAAACACGAGCATCTGGGCCCCCAGGCTGCAGGCCTTCCCAGGAGTCCTTCCCTCTGGGAAAATCCTGCAAAAACAGTCGTCACAGCAGTTCCCATTTCCCGTGCATCTGCTGTGTGCCAGACACCGAGCCCGCATGGCCGAGCTGGTCCACAGGACGCCTCAGCGATGTGAGGAGGCGTGTCACGTTATCCATCTTCCAGCTGAGGCACCTGGGAGTCAGAGTGGTGAGTGCCACGCCCAGGGTCACTTAGCCAGGGGAACCATGGTTCAGAGCCAGGTCCTTCCAAAGTTCCAGGCCTCTGCTTAATCCCCTTTTACCCATTAAAAAATATGCCAGGAGCTGCAGTGGCCTCTTTGAGACCAACCCCACCCCCGGCCCTGGCAAGCCACCATGCTGGCTTTTGAGAAGAGCCATAGCTCCTTGGGGCACGGGAGCCTTCTCACCTGGGAGAACCAAGGTGAAGGGCCAACCACCAAGCGCCCTGACTTTAGAAACGATGGGCATTTCGGGGAGCTCAGTTCACGCTCCTACCCTTTGCTATTTGGGGGGGGCAGTTTGGGGGATTAACTTGCATTTTTATCTTTTCTCTTAGTAATTATCCCAACACCCTGGGCTTTCAGTGAAACCACAGGAAATCTAATTTCGTATGTAATTAAGTGCCTGACGGGCAGCGATCCCCAGCAAACGATATTTCAGCTTAATGCTGTTGAACAAACATCACCGACAAACGACGATGCCAGAACAATCATCTATGCGTTGGCACCCTTGCCACCACGCGACGGCGGGGTTCATAAATAACCCACTTCACTTTCGGGGTGAATTAAAAGGTTTGAGTGAAAGACCATGAGAGGGAAACTCCTCTTTCATCCAGGAGTCGGGGCCACGCCAGGCTGGTTGGGCAGATGCTCTGTTCTGCTTGGCAGGAGCCTGCAAGGGCGCCACTCCACGCACTGCCCTCGCGAGCATCGGCACAGGTGCCAAATGGCAGAGTCTGGAACGGGACCAGCCAGGAGTGGGCCCGGCGGATGGGGCCGCTGCAGCGGAGGCCGGGGGAGGTCTGGGAAGGAGGTTCCCACTGCCCTGCCTGTGCAGCGAGCAGACACTGGTGCTGTCTCTGCCCCGACCGGGATTCTCAGAGCCCAGAGGATGGCTGGAACCGAGGACCTGGCATCCAGTTAAATAAAGAAGCTTAAAGTAAATCCAGAAGCATTTGAAGGAGGACAGTAAGAGGATGGGCAGCCCTGCCGTGGGGTGGGTGCTGCCGACATGGCTGGAAGTTTGTCAGCTGAACATCTGGAGAAGCCAACATCCAGCAGAGCCAAGGAAAGAGTCTGCAGTTCAGAACCATAATTTCCCCCTTTCCCTTGTTTGATGGTTATATCAGTAGATAAAAAGAATGAACACAGCACTCTAAGAAAATGTGGTTCACAGCCCAATTTGGTCAGCCTTCTCAGGCTATTCCTCTTGTCCTGGTTTTCTGGAAAAATCCAGGTTTCGAAACTGCACAGGCCCAGGTTCAAATCCCAGCCGGGCCACTTATCTGTGGTGTGACCTTGAGCCAGTCACTTAATTCTCCAAGCCTCAATTTCCTCCACTGCAAAAGGGGCATAATAAAACCCGATGCGAGGGCTTCCCTGGTGGCGCAGTGGTTTGGGGTCCACCTGCCGATGCAGGGGACGCGGGTTCGTGCCCCGGTCCGGGAGGATCCCACAAGCCACGGAGCGTCTGGGCCCGTGAGCCATGGCCGCTGAGCCTGTGCGTCCGGAGCCTGTGCTCCGCGACGGGAGAGGCCGCAACACTGAGAGGTCCGCGTACCGCAAAAACAACAAAACAAAACTGAAGCGAGCTTTGGAAACGTGGTGATGTGAGCTCACGTGCGACAAGCAGCAGCTGCCGCTAAGGGTGTGGCTTTGCTGCGATTATCGTTATTCCTACAAATCCCAGGGGTACCCTGGGTGCCTGAGCTGCAGTGGCTGAGCTCTGGACCTGACTCAGCGCAGCACCTCCCTTAAAGGGGCCTGGGAACAGGAAAAAGTGGTGCAGAACGAAGCAACGGAACCCAAACCCACCAGATGCTGCCGAGGGGGCTGAACAAGTGGGTCAGCATGCAGCAGGGAGGCCGGGGCCACACAGCAAGACACACACATGTTCTGGTTACTTTTTACAGCACTTCATTCCTTCCTGATCATAAAGATGCATTCCGTCGGCACACAGGTAGGGCATCTGCTCTGGGCCAGTCCCTGGCATGGGTGCTGGATACACAGCGACCAGACCACAGCAAACAGGAAGACATGCCCTCTCTGAGTGGGCATTTGGAAAACAGAAAAAGAACACACAGGAAAATAAAGGTATGTGTTATCCTAGCACCCAGAGGCAGTCCCGATTCAGGTATGCGTAAATTTATCTGGACTCAGAGAGTCATCTCCTGCTAGCTTCCCTGAACCTTAAGGACCAGGAAAACACACATAATGTAATCTTCAAAAGCATCATACCTGGTAGGTGCATCTTATCCCGTCATATGTAGCACAATGAACTGACCCTACAGTAGCGGGTGTAGTGGACTGAATAATGGCGCCCAAAGACACCTTCTTAATTTCTGGGATCCGTGCATTACCTTACACAGCAAAGAGTTTGTAGATGTGACTTAATTAACGATCTCCAGGAGGGGAGATCATTCTGGATTATCCGGTGGGACCTAAATGCCATCACAAGTGTCCTTATAAGAGGGAGGCAGAGGGAGATTTGACAGTTACAGAGGAGGAGGCCATGTGAGGACAGAGGCAGAGACGGGAGGTGTGCGGCCACAAGCCAGGGAACGTCGGCCGCCACCAGAAGCCGGGAGGGCGAAGGAGCAGAGCTCGCCTCCAGCCTCCCAGAAAGCAAGGCCCTGCCGACACTTTGACTTGAGTCCAGTGAAACCGATTTCACACTTGTGCCCTCCACTGGGAGAGGATGCATTGCGGATGTGTTAAGCCAACACAGCCACAGGAAACTGATACAGTAGGTGAATGGATTTATCAGTCCACTCTCAGCAGAGGTGCAGAATGGGGCATTTGCTAAGTTGGCGACATGAGAGGCAAATGAATGAATGAATCAATGCACTGTGGTTAAGTTAGACATAAGGAAGCCTCCGTTTTTATTTTAATTCACACGATACAAAAACAGTCACCCTTGGCAACTATATTACAGATCCTCAGTGTGTTTATTTATTTTACAGCAGGTGAACTGGAGCAATCAGGTACACATCCTTTCAGCCCCCCCTCACAAGGAAGTCAGTGATGGTTCGGCTCTTCCCTGGCGTGGCCAGCTAATGAGGGTCGTCCACTTCCAGTGCTTGCCGGGTGGGGGGCAGAGCTGCGGGATGTGCGTCCTCCAGCCACGCCTTGCCACACCTGCCCACAAACAGGTGCCTCCCGCTCACCATGGAGACGAGTGTAATTGCCATTGCTCACTAGAAGATGAAAGATGCTGACCTGAGCTTCCAACAGGGAGATATGGGCATCTTTTATGTGACTTTGTTCGGAATATCCTTTTCTGGATCAAGGAGAAGAGTCTGGGCAGGCGTTCCTTGGAGCACATTTGCAAGAATGGCCTGACCACACTGTCCCAGCTCGCATGATGAGGGTCAGAGTGACCGGTGGAAAGATCGCTCTGTCTTTGGGCTCACTTCAAGTCCTGTTCGGCTAGGCTGCATCATTTTCCTTAAAGAATACTTTTGGTTTGGGGTATGCCATTCTTCTCTGTGGCTCACTGCCCCGTTTCTGAACTCGCCCCAGGGTGGAGGTGGGAAAACATATCCCAGGACCCCACCCACCCACCAGGCGGACAGATATGCACA
Organism: Phocoena phocoena; assembly: GCF_963924675.1. Taxonomy (NCBI): domain Eukaryota; kingdom Metazoa; phylum Chordata; class Mammalia; order Artiodactyla; family Phocoenidae; genus Phocoena; species Phocoena phocoena. The sequence continues at coordinate 4,041,333 of NC_089234.1, read as the reverse complement.
GCGACAAAAGGCATAGGGATTAGAGTTGGACTGTCCAAGTTCAGATCTGGGCTCTGCTGTCTTCTCCGTCTATGTGACCTTGGAACCTTTCTGCATCCAAGTCCCTGAAGGCAAAATGGGGTTTTAAAAAGTACCACCTGCCCCACAGGTGCACGGCCTAATTGGATGCCCCCAGCACACCCAGGCGAGGCTGACACTTGGAACCTGACATGGTAATAGGTGTTATAACTGTGGCTGCTTGCCCAGTGCTGGGTCCCTTATTACCCCTACCCATCACTTAAAGGCCACGCAAGGGCAGGCCCTGAGAACCAGCAGGGAGTGGGCAGGGGATTCCTCTTCTTAGGGGCATGTTGCCTCCCTTGGACCAGCCTGACAGCTTGTTCTCTCTGACTGGGGCCTGCAGGCGGCAAAAGCCATTAGGAGCAATTTGTTGTCCCCAGGCAGGCCTGCTCCCCCTAAACTGTTATCAATGAGCTTGTCAACCCAAGGCCTAACCTCCTTTGTTCTTTTCATCTGTTCTCCCCTCCGAGGCCTCTCCGAGCCCCCGGCCTCCTCCGAGGGGCTGCGACAGGCTGCCGTACACCTGTTTGGCTGGAGGCCGGGCCTGGGGGTCCGGGCGTGGTGGGGAGACAGCAGGAGCTGCCCGGGCCGCCTGGCTCCCGGCTCTGGTCCACATCAGGATGTCAGATGACAGTTGTCATGGCTGCAGCTGGCACGGCAGCTCGTGCCAGGGGCAGGGCGCGTGGCCGCATGCCTGGATGCACTCGGCCCTTCCCCGGGGCACACGACTCACCTCCACGGGGCTGCAGCTGAGGGAGGCCAGCCTGGCCGGCCGTGTCGAGGGCCTGCAGTGGGAAGCAGGGGTCTTGGAGCCATCACCCCACAGGGGCGCCTCCTGTGAATCCAGGGTGGAGAGCGATGCCTGCATGTGCCTGGGGAGGGCCGACCCACCAGAGCTGCCCAGGCTTGAATAAGCCGCGACTGCCAAAGGACTCGGGAGCAGAGCCGGCTTCTGACTGCTCTCAGGGCCAGGCTGGCTGGCTCACAGACAGGGAGGGAGATGCCGTGTATTGGGTAGTTGGGTGGCAGGCGTTCGGGTAACAGCCTGGCCTTAGCGAGCTAAGGCACCATAGCCAAGTACCACGGACTGGGGGGCTTCACCCGCAGACTTGTATATCTCACTCTTCTGGAGGCTGGAAGTCCAAGGTCAAGGTGCTGCCAAAGCAGGTGTCACTCTGAGGCCCCTTCTCTTGGCCTGTAGTGGCCACACTTCTCCACGTCCTTACCTGGGGTCGGAGGGGGGGGTGGTGGAGAGAGAGTGCTAGTGTCTCTTACGAGGGCACCAATCCCATCATATCATGGCCCCACCCTCATGACCTCATCTAACCCTAATCACCTCCCAAAGGTCCCACCTTCAAATACCAACACCTTGAGGGTTAGGGCTTCAACATATGAATGTGGAGGGCAGGGCACAGGCCCCCAGAATGGGTCTGTGGCCCAAGAGGGAAGTGAGGGTTTCCCAAGCTGCCTCCACTTTGGAAGATACGCTAGGGAGTCGAATTTGTTCTGGATTTAAGAGAGAGTGGAAGAGCCGCCAGGAGGAAGCCAACTTTCTACTGCTTTTTATTAAATCTCTGTTTAAGCAAACATGGTGCCAGCGGTCTCGGGAAACAAAGGAAGGACGTGGGGTTCACTGGATGAAGAATCCGTCACAGGAGGTCTGTCCAAAGTTGCAGTGCAGGGCAAAGCGCAGGTGCAGGACCTGCAGGCCTAGGAAGAAGCTAAACGTCCAACTCCCGTGCGTCCCAGAGGCAGGTCTGGCAGGGGGAACGGTGGGGATATTTCCAGGGCACTTTCCTATAACAGAGCGCTGTCTGTCCCTGACAGCTCCCAGGTGGCTGTTACCACGTCCAGGTGGGCCCCTGAGGCTCAGCGGAGGGAGGAGAGCTGTCCTGACCTCCCAGCAGGAAGGCTCGGTCTTGTGTCCTCTCAGCAGGAGCCTACCTTTGGCCTCGGTGATTCCTGGGTCCAAATCCCGTGCTCTCTGCTCCAGCAGCTGAGCCAGCTGTCATGGTCCACTCGGGCTGCAGTCACAAATACCACAGACTGGGGGCTGCAACAACATGTATTTCTCACAGCTGGGGAGGTTGGAATGTCCAGATCGGGGTGAGGGCCCCTTCCTGGCTGGAGACACTGTCTTTGGGCTGCGTGCCCACCTGCTGAGCACAGGGGGAGGAAGCAGCTCTCCGGCTCTTCTCATAAGGCCACTAATGCCATCCTGATGGCTCCTCTCCATGGCTTCATCACCTCCCAGAGGTCTCGCCTCCACTTACCATTACATTAGGGCTTTGATTTCAATACATGAATTTCGGGCGGGGGACAAAGATATACGGTCCATAATACCAGATTTTAAAACGTATCATATGTTTACGAAGCCTGAAGCAGAGACTGTCTCTGAGCACAGCTGGGGGGTCCCGCCCTGAGACCACGAGCCTGGGCTGGGCTGATGCTCAGGGCCCTGGTGGAAGAGGCTCGGGTGAGGCTCGGTCCTGCCCTCCACGAGTGCCCCCGAGGGCCCAGGGGTGACTGGCCCATGGCAGGGCACTGAGCTCAAGCCAGCCCTCTAGGGAGTTGACTGGGACCAGTGTGATGCCTGGGATGGAAAGAGGGGGACAAGCAGGGATACTGTCTAGAGTTCACCTCCTTCTCGCTGCTCGGGACATCATCTCTCATCACAGACCTTGTCCCTGCCCCTGTGTCCCTCGTGCTCCCAACTTCCCCGATGCCCTGTGACTGGAGGGGCTTCTGCAGAGCCTGCTCAGGACCACACGGGAGCTGGGGGGGGCGATGCTGGTACTCTCAGGAGGTGGGGGCGGGCAGGGTGGCCTCCCCCAAGGAAATCCTCCTCTGCTCCATATTTGTGCTCATATTCCAAGTCGTAGACTCCTCCATCAAGGCCCGAGCTCCTTGGAGGCAGACGGCCTCCCCTCTGGAGATCGGCACAGGGAGACCCCATCAAATGGTCGGCTCTCAGGCTGGCGATTAAGCAAAATTAAGGCACCTTCTGCGTCCAACAAGGCAGCCTGTGGTCACACTCTAAAGAGAAGTGGGCCCTTCTGGCATCTTCCAGGTGAGCCAGCACCTGAGGACAGCCTCAGACCCTTCCAGCCTCCACACACATGGCAAGAAATCTCAACAACCGGAGGTGGTGACCTCCCAGAGTCCGCTCTGAAAGGGAACTTGCCTCCTGACGCCCATCTCTCTCCTGATTTCTGGAGCCCCTGGTCCCCTTGGAATAGTGGCCAGCCCCTTACGACGGACGGCGTCAGGCTCCCTGGAGGGCAGGCTGGGTAGGAGCGTAGTGGCTGGTCTTTTCCCCTTTCCTCTCCCCTTCTGGACACAGACCATTATGCTAACTCGGGCCGCCCGGATCACCTCTGCAAAATAACTGTGAGCGACGTCCGGCCCCTGAACCCTGTACAGGTCCCTGGATCCTCCACAAGCACTGTGTGCCAGCCTCAGGCAGCTGCAGGGCACGGAGCCTCTGAGGGTCCACCTGGAGGGCAGGTGGTGAGCCAGGTGCCTGGTGCAAGTGGGTGGAGCTGCTCTGAAGGACCGTGCCTGTCTCTGCAGCCTTGTCTGCTGGCCTGTCACATCAAGGACAGGATGGGGGGTTGACGTGGAGGAAAGAGATGGGCAACTGGTTTCCCGGCCACTGGGTCCTCTGGGTGATGCCACGGGTGACCTGCACGTGCACCCCCCCACACACACACACGTGCACACACGTGACCGTCCAGTCTGTGCTCCTGGACAATGTCCCCTTTCTTGGTCCTAGAGGAGGCACAGTGCCAAGCACCCCACGTCACTTTCCTGCAGCTGCCGTAGCAAAGCTATCACAAACTGCGTGGCTGAAAACAACGCAAGTTTATTCTCTGACGATTCTAGAGGCCGGAAGTCTGAAATTAAGGCGTTGGAAGGGCTGTGATGTGACTTGGGAGGCTCGGGGCATCCTTCCTTGCCCCCTCCAGGTCCTGGTGGCCCCAGGTGCACCTTGCTGTCCTTGGCTGGTAGGTGTATCACTCCCATCTCTGTCTCTGCCCTCGGATTGCAGGCTCCTTCTGTGTTTGTGTCTCTGAGTCCAAGTTTCCCTTTTCTTTTCTTTTTTTTTGCACTACGCGGGTCTCTCACCGTTGTGGCCTCTCCCGTTGCGGAGCAGAGGCTCCGGACGCGCAGGCTCAGCGGCCATGGCTCACGGGCCCAGCCGCTCCGCGGCATGTGGGATCTTCCCGGACCGGGGCACGAACCCGTGTCCCCCTGCATCGACAGGCGGACTCTCAACCACCACGCCACCGGGGAAGCCCTCCCTCTTCTTATAAGGACACTGGTCATTGGATTTAGGACCCACCTTAACCTTCAGGTATGACCTTAAGGTGTGACCTTATCTGAACTCGATTACATCTGCAAAGACCCTATATCCAAATAAGGTCACATATACATGAATTTGGGGGGGGACACTGGTCAAGCCAGTACAGATTCTGATGGCACTATGTCTCCTGGGGCTCCTCAGCTTTGTCTTGGTGACTCATGGAGTGACTGAACCCCCTCTCCAAGGCCTGAGAAATTCAGGTGACACCCTGCCTCCCTGGCTGAACCCTTTCCAGCTCCCCAGGCTGGGACCCGGAAAAATCAAGGCCAGGCTTCTGGTGGAGAGGCAGACAGCAGGGAGGCTGGGAGATGCCAAAGAGCTGGGGATGGCAAAGGGGAGAGAGAGCGAGACACTTGTTCCGAAGACTCTGGGGAGGACGTGTCCATTGCCTTCACCCCAAGCCAAAACATTGCGTGTGGTTCTCAAAGCACGGAAGCCCCCGTGACTATTATTTCACCTGACATTGTTTCTCTTCAGGTGACTCAACTTGAACTTTAAAGGCACCTTTCCTCCTCTCTGGTAATTTTCGCAGTGGAGGTGCCCAGCCTTCTGCCAGCAAAGTCACTCTTGGCTTGAGGACGATGGTTAGAATTAGAAGCTCTTTGTCCTAAAAGGGGCCATTCACCCATCCTGCTGGGTCGAACCTCGCTCAGTGTGTCCAGCCTCCCAGAGCTGTGCCTGGAAGTAATGCCCCTCACCCAGCAGCCAGGCGACCAGGGGAGCTCAAGCCCGGAGCCCCAGGGCTCCCTGTGCCAGCCTCTCTCAGCCATGAGCTGGGTCTTCGAGACACGATTCTCCAGCAAGACTCAGGGGCTGCAAGAGTGGTCCCAGTGGCTTGGGGCCTTCACTGGGGGGATGGGGGACTGACCCCGCACCAGTGGGAGTGGGGTGGTGCAGGTTGCCTGGAGGGCAGTCCCAGGCCAGGACACCTGGTCAATCGGGCAACTGCTCTTTGTCCCAGTGTCCTTACCTTTTCAACCTCCGACAGGTGTGCCGGGAGGGTCACACCTAGACAGAGCTACAGAAGAGCTTCAGAATGATAGAAAGTTCAGCGGCCGGCCGGTGTGATGTTCACTCACCCAGAGGGGGCTGCAACGTGATAGAGCACCTTCCTGGGGGAAAACACCCAAGATGTGCACTGGCACAGCGGATGTAGCTGTTGGTGGGACCCAGAGCCAACAAGTGTGCGAGGACAGCCTTTTAGCAGGTGCTGTTCACACAAAGGCAGTGTGGGATCGCCGGCCCGGTCCCTCTGGCTTCGGCGGGATGAGGCAGGGTGAGTGCCAGGAAGCCTGGCCCGTGTCCTCTGTGGACTGGGAGGCAGGATGCTGGGGACAAGCCCGTCAAGGGCACGGCAGCAAGTGACTTCGAAAGCCCTGACATTTACACAATTTAGGCCTGTTATGTTTATTTCAGGGCTTTTCTGTAAAGGGTGCAGGGCCCTTAGTGGCCGGATCTGTTAATGCCTTGTGCTTTTTGTGTTTCCATGTGCCACTTCCAATGACTGTCAATGTTGACCTAAGTGGGAAACATCCAGACATGTTTATAGAGGAGACCATGGGACCTCTCGCCACACGACTTTTGTTCTGTGGAGAAAAAGGAAGAAAGATAACACCAGAATTGGCTGTTTTTATAAGTTGGGGCCTCTTTGACATGGCTTGCCGTGCATATGGCTGTCACCTCCCTGAGAGCCTCTTCAGGTTTCCCGCTTAGAAAATATCGAAGGAAAGGCCTTCGGACAGATGATTAAGTGGGAGCTGTTGGCATCTGCGCATGGAATTAATGGTTTTAATTTGAATATTTAATCACTGGTTGAAGAAATACCAGTGTTTTCTCCGAGCTGACACCATGTCACAGGCCGGAGAGAGAGGCTTCTGCCCTCATGGAGCTTAACATCAGCTGAGGAAGCCGCTGAGCAGACAAGGACCCGCATCGTAAGTCGTGTGAAGAGGGACACACCATGCGAGGTGATGAGAGAACAGAACCCAGGCTGCAGGGCGGGGTGAAGGAGGCCCGTGAGGAGGGGATCTTTAAGGGACAGTGGGAGTTGGCCACGCAAAGAAAGTGGCAAAGGGACTGGCAGGTTCTGAGGTGAGGGGGTGGGGACATCGTAAAGAACCAAAAGGAGGTCAGGCATCTGATTAACTCTTCCACACACTCCGGACATCACACGTGGACTAAAATGGTAGCTGGAGGAAGACGGTGTCACACCAGAAGGCGGACAGGACACGGGCAATGAGGGATTCACACATGGAAAGCAGGTATTTGGATGAGTGAAAAATCAACCTTCTCCGGCAAAGTAGGTCTTTACGTTGCCCCAAGACAGGGCATTGCCTGTGACGTCAGGAGAAGCCACTGCTTTCCACCTGTTTTGTGGCCTTGGTTTGTGTCTCCAGGACATTAAGTCAGCTGATAAGTTGGGGAGACGTGTCTTCAGGGACCCACATAATCCATCTCTCTGTAGTGGGGTTCTCTGGTCCCATCAGACTAACAGTCACACATCAGGAGGATTTTATCAGCTCTCATTTTGTTTCTAGATGGCTTGCCAAGCCACTAACTGAAATGGGGTTTGGTGTATGACACCTTTTTCAGTTGTCTGGATCAAGTGACACAAAGAATTTGGGACTGTCAGGCAGAGGGGTTGAAGTAGAGGCTGTCTTTGTTGAGTAACTGACAACGCAAGGAGGGGATCAGTGAATCAGTCATCATCGGGCTCCACTTTGTGCCAAGCTCCACTCGTTACCACGGGAGAGTCCCAGGTGCATCAGGCAGGGGTTTCAACTTACGCCTGCAGGATGGAAATACCTGGGTGGCCTTCCAGCAAGGACGGCAGCCTGAACAAGGGCCTGGAGGCTGGGGAGCCAGGAGGTAAGAGCCTGACTAAGAAGACAAACAGCTTCGGGGCTAGAAGGGAAGATAACAGAGATGCAGAGGGAAGGGAAGGCCATTTCCAGAAGTCTGGAAAGTAGGAGGAGCAGCTGCAACATTGGAACTGGCGCAGGGAGCGTCCCTGCGGATTCCTGGGAGCATGTCTGCCGCGGTCTGAATGTTTGTGTCCCCCTAAATTCCTACATGAAATCCTAACTCCCAGGGTGATGGAACTGTAGGTGAGGCCTTGGGAGGTGCTTAGGTCACTGAGGGTGGAGCCCCCATGAACGGGCTTGGCTGCTTGTCCCTCTGTGGCTGGGGCAATGACGTTCTCTGAACAAGAAGGAAGGGCCCAGCTTCACACCCAGCCTGGAACCCAAACCCGCTGCAGCGCCAACCGCTGGAGAGAGCAGAGATTTGCCTCTTCTGCAAGCCAAGGGCCAGCGGTTGTTCCAGCTACCGGGGACCAGCCTGTGTGTGAAGGGGTCACAGGCTGGAGGAGAAGTAAGGGTGTCACCGCCTGAAGGGCCGGCGTGGAGTCGCTCCCTCGTGCTGGAGGTCACTGGGGAGGCAGCCCTGAGCAGGCCGCCGCTCGTCTGGGATGCACCTCCCTCCTCCTCCGCTACGTGAAGCGAAGCCAGAGCAGGAACGCTGGGGCAGGTTGAAAAAGTCGGGTTTGGATCTGAAGTTCGAGGGTTCCAGACTCCTGACTTCACGGCGGTCTCATCACCCCTGCGGGTTCCCAGCCATGGAAGCAGGTCCCGGACGCGTTTTAGGTTGATGGAAGCCCCTTCCTGAATGTGGGCTCGGGCCTGAGAGTTCTACCTCTGTGATTCTTTACTTCTGGAAAATCCCGGCCTGTGGCTGCTGCAGAGATGCTCTTGTGCTTCTGTTACCTTTGCCCCGAGCCACGGTGGCTCCCTCTCTGCTGCCTCTTGTCTAAACGCTTCCTCTGTTTGTATTGACAGCCAGAGCTCTTCCCGCGTCCCTGACTTAATTAGGGCCCTCAAAGACTGCCAAGCGCCGTGTCAGTAAGTAAATCTTCCCTGTTAGTCTGCGCGTTTATCATAGTTGCCTTCGTAAATCGACAGTGACTGGCAAAGTCTAAAGTAACTCTCCAGTTGAAAAGCGGAAGGTAAAATTCAGATAAGTGAACCATTAATGCCTGATCACGTGAAAGAATCGTTACAGAATGGTCAGCGCCGGGCAGGGCAGAGCTGGCACTCCTGGAGGTGAGGCCATGTCCGGCTGCATCTGGACACCCGAATGCAGGTCTCTCCACTCCTCTCGGCCTGTCTGTTCCGCGTGTCCTTCTGCAGTGAGCTGGGCCTCCTGTCTCCTTGACTGAGATGTATTTATTTTTTTGTAGCACTTAACGTTACCTGACATATATTTGTTTATTTAGTTTCTGTCGGTCCCCCCGCTTCCCCGTCATGGTTAGCTCAGGCTGCCGTAGCAAATACCCAAGACTGGGTGGTTTAAACAACAGAAATTAATTTTCTCACAGCTCTGGGCGCTTAAGTCCACGACCAAGTTTGCAGCAAGATTCAGTCTCTGGGAAAGGGCTCTTCTCCTGGCTTATACGTGGGCTGCTTTCTGGTCAGGTCGTCACGTGGTGGAGAGAGATTCCTGGGTTGCTTCTTTTCTGATAAGGACACAGTTTCTATGGGCTCCACCCTTATGACATCATGCAACCATAATCACTTCCTTAAAGGCCCCCTTTCCAGAAGAGTCACATGTGGGGTTAGGCCTTCAACATACGGATTTAGGGGGGATACAATTCAGTCCATAGTAACCTCCGTTAAAACACAGACTCCTCGGGGGTAGGACTGTGTCTGTTTTGTCCATTCTTGTATTCTCATCGCTTAGAACATGTTCAGGTATATTATAGGTGCCCCACAGATGTACATTAGATGAACGAACGAAGAAAAAGTAAATTTGGCTTGGAGAACAGCCCTGTATCATACCAAGGGCCATGCCAGGCGGTGGTGTCAAAGTGTGTACAGACATCTCATCCTATAGCTAGCAGTGGAGGGTTTTGGTGACCCTGATGCCAGGGCTTTCCCGCCCACCTGCCAGCCAGGTACAAGCTCTCTGTCACCCATGAAGACTGGGGGTGGGACGTGCTGAGAGATCCACCTGTTCCTTCCTGTCGACTTTGGGTTAGCGCCGTCTACCTCTCGGCGCACAGGGCTTTACCACTTGTGTTTGCTTTCATGTCTTTGATCCTATTTAATCTTTACAACAGCCCCTGAGGTCAGCCTCTTGATCAGCCCTGGGTAATAGGGATGCAGGAGAGGTCTGGAGGAGGGTGCTGAGTTGGATGTAATCCAGGGGAAGGGCAGAGCCACGGTTCAGATGAGGCTCAGCCTTCAGATGAGGCTCCCGGGGTGGGCAGCTGTTACAGAGGATGTCCCGGGCTGGGAGACAGGGGACAGGGCTGGGGGTGGATTTTTCCCACCTAGAGCTCCCTCTGCCTCTCCATCCCAGGCCCCTGTGGCTCTTTTCACCTGGAGCGGGGTGAATGAGCTCAAGCCCCAAGCAGCGCGGGCCGGTGTGGATTAGCTGTGCCCGCCAGCCCACCGGCATCTTTGCCTGTCCTGAGCCATCCAGGGAGGGAGCGGTACCCTCCAACACATCCCCAAGGACCCGGCTGGGTGCTTCGCGTCCTGGCTCAGGACTTCTAGAGGCAAAATGAAGAAGCGATGAAACCTGAATGGAGAGAGACTGGATAGCCACGGCAGGCCACTCGGGGGAGCCCAGAGCCCCTAAACACAGGGAACTTCCAGAAGGAACCGAAGTGAGGGCCCAGCCTAGCTCCTGAGGCCCGGCACCTGGGGTCTGCAGGAACCCCAGGCCTGACTGTACTATTGTTCCGGGCCTGGCTGCCCGGCTGAGCTGGTCCCATCTTGGGACTGCGAGTCCATCTCCTTCCTGCTGCATTCAGTGGACAGTTTCTCCTGTGTGTGCACCAGGAGTTCCTGCTTCATTATTTAGAAAGTCTTTAAGCTGATGCTCAGCGTAGTTTTAGCCACGTTAACATATTTAAATCACAATTAATTGGAAAATTACAGTCAGGTGTAAAGTGGGAATCATTGCTTTCAAATGGGTATCTATACTTGTTGATGAAACCCAGTCGTTCGTTTCTTTCCAGGAAGTTTTCAGACCCCCAGCTGGGCTCTCGTGGACCTGGCACGTGGGAGCTGCATTACCAGAAGTACTGCTCTGCACTGCCACCCCCGCTTTGCCAGAAGGCGTGTGCGGCAGACCTGAAGGCCCCAGGCTGGCTGGCAGGAGGGCAGGTGCGGGAGGGAGCCCCCAGGAAGGGAACTGAAGCCCTCTCTGGACAAGGGTCGGTTCAATGGCAGTGGGCACCCCTGCTTTATTCCAGGAGAGGTGGGGTCCTGGGGTCTGAGCTATGTTCTCCAGGGTCTCGTCTCCATCATGTATGTGGTGACAAGATATGAGACACTGGCCCCAGCGCTCCCCAGGGCAGGGTCCCAACTTTCCTGTTTCCACTGGGACTCCAGGTCAGAGTAGATGAACATGCCGGCAATAATAACAACAACGGGGAACGTTTGTGGAGGTCATCTCATCCCCTTAGTGGGTAGAGAGCTCACACTTGACCTTGTTGACTCCTTCCGTTGACCTCCATCAAAGAGTCACTGAACTGAGGCTTGGAGGGGTCACTCGGCTAGTAAACTCAGATTGGTGGGGTGTGAATCCATGCAGGCTGGCTCCCAAATCAGGGCAACCGACCCCTGCACCCTCCTGCTTCCTGCAAAGGTGGTCCCCTCTCTCTCCCGACCAGGTGAGGTCCTGTGTGAGTGACGTGCACCCCGCGCCTCGCTACCTGGTCCAGCGACATATGAGGAGAGAGGATGCCGTGAGCACATACGGATGAGCCCCAAGGATACAGTCTTGCAACAACCAACATGATAGGCAGCCGGACTCTGGTCCCAGTGCCCTGGGGACCCACTGTGCAATATCCCTTGGGCAACCCGAGAACAAGAAACTTCCTTCAGTGTGGGAGTGGCCTGGGACGTCACAGCGGTGTTTCTCCTCTTGTGAGGCACCTGAGCCAGGGGGCTGGAGCGGCTAAGACGCAGCCAGCCTTGGCCTTGGTTCCCCAGACTCTTTGTGAACTGGCTTCACACGCTGCAGGCACTAAATCAAGGTTGTAAGATGCCCGGAGGTTCCGACTGAAAGCTGAGGAGGAAGAAGACCGTGGCCTCTGCTGTGGCGCGAGGCAGGCGGGGTCTGGCATGCAAGGCTGAGTGAGATGGGGTCTTGGCTCCAAGCAGCCCCACCTTTCCACCAGGACCTCGCCAGTCTGAGGCCCCCAACTTCCCACCTGCTCCGCAGGCATGCATCCCCTGAGGGGTTGGGGTGAGGGCATCCAGACCTTCCCTATAACTGATGGGGCTGCGTGGCCCTGCCTGTGATGGGGCAGCAGATACCCGGATAAGCGGTGATCGGAGCGCAGTGCTGGGGGATGCTTCTGTACGGGAGCGTGGGGATTCATTTCCCTTCCTGCAAACCGGAGGGATAAGAGGCAGGCATTTGCCTTTCCAGATTCCCTGAGTCGTCTCACGGGTTTGCTTCCGTCTGAGGCAGCCGTGCTCATTGCATAGCTGAAGGTCCACTGGCGTTTCTAGATATTTAACGCCTGCACAATTAACCAGTCGTGTTACGTAATGTGTTCTTTAATGCTCCATTTATCTTGTAATTGAACATTTGTGCTTTCTGTTAGAGCGCATCGATTTTCACTTTAAAAAATTCCATTTGGAAGGGCAAGCAGCGGTTTAGGTTTGAAGCAGGGAGCAGGGGGTGGGAGGTGATTTGGAAAGGGTCGGGCCCACTGGAGGGCAGCCTCAGCGGCCTTCCCTGTCTTTCCTCTGGCCTCCTGGGCTGTGCATGCATGAGCTCCAGTCACTTTCCTGCAACCCTACTGCTACCTCCTTTTTGGAGGGGAGGGTGGGCAGCCTGAGGAAAGACACTGCTGCCCTGAGTGGGAAAGTGGGTCGGGATTCAAACCAGGCAGCGGGAGGCTGGAGACCAGCCCGTGATCATGGCAGGATGCTGCCTCGGATATGAGGCTCAGGCCCAGAGGCTTCCGCCACCCCCGGCCGCGCGCAGTCCCCTCCTCCTCCCACATTCGGGGCTGGATTCTGGCTGGAGGGATGTCTGCTCCAGCAGCCGCTTGTCCGGAGAAGGCTCTGCTCTCTCCCCCACCGTCAGCTCCGGGCTTCCCGCGTGCAGGACCGCCCCCAGAGCGCACAGGCTCCCTCTCTGATGAGCCCGTCCTGATGCTGCGAGAAAGGCAGAAATCAATAGTGACATCGGGGCTCCCTGTGCCCACAAGGCCCAGAAGCCGCCTTCTCGGCCAACTGTCTTCCAGGCAGAGCCCCCTGTGGGGAGAGGCAAAAGACACACGAGCTAATGAAATCTCCTGCAGTTTCGACCTGCCCGTGTGTGCGCCTGCGTGTGTGCGTGTACACGTCCTCTCTGGATGTCTGTGCCGTTTGTTTCTTCATCTGTGCGTCAGCCCACTCATACAGGAGCAGACAGATGGCTGTGTGCCGCGGTACATATACGTTTCTATCTCCTGAGAGAGCTGTGCGCAGAACTGGAGGTTTGAGTGTGTGTGCCTGTGTGTGAAATGAAGGTCTACAGCAACAGAGGTGTGTGTGTGTGTGTGTAGGAGTGCACGTGTGTGCAGTGTGGACCCATGCGTCTGAGTTTGTCCTGGGTCTGAGCGTAGATGGGACGTATGTGCCTGAGCGCTTGTGTAGACTGTGTGTGTGTTGCCGTGCGTGGTGTGCATATCTACACACATGGGTGTGCATGTAGATGCACCTGCTGGCTCGGGGAAGTGCGATTTACTACAGGAGAAGTAAGCTGAGGTGTGGGCTGTTTCTAACCCTGCATCTGCATTAGCCATAGACCTATGGGTGGGACTGCCTGCCCTTGCGACCTTCTGCAGCAGACCCTGCCTGTCACCCTCGCCCCTCCAAGCAGCTGTGACCATGCCGTGGGGGCCCATCACACTGCTCATCGCGGCTTTTCTTGGGATAGACACTTGACCCAGAGATATCCAGGTTTCCTGCCCATCCGAGTCCTCTGGTTCAACAAGATGAATTGAGATAAAGGGATTGTTCTCTGGGAAATCATCACTTAGCTGTCCTCCACGGGGCTAGGTCACTGGCCTTTTTCTCTCATTGTCTGTGCACCAGGTTAGCAATGGAGACCAAAACAAGGAGCTGCAACTCCTGCTGTGGGGACTTAGGAATCCCCAGAGACCCAGGAGCCTGGTGGGCTTCAGCCCGTCAGCCTCTGCCTGTCCTTGGATGTCCATGGGATTCCCTTACTGCCTCTTCTTGTGTACCCACTATGTTTGGGCTAGCTGGAGAGAGCTGGAACATTCCCCAGGTGCAGAACACCTGGGCTTAGTCCTCCCTGATCTTCCTGGCCGTGAGGATTAGAGGAGCTCGGGCATCCAAGTAAGTGTCAGCTGCTCACCATGCCACGCCTCTGACCCCTGCCACCTAGTCCTCAAAGTGTTTCAGTGGTCAAGAAGTCTCTGCCAAGTGCATCCATCATGGTGGGTTTGGCTGATGGTGGAGAAACTGTTGGGTACATGCGAGCTCCCCAAAGTATAGCACACAGACCGCAGCCTGGGGGATTTACAACCAGGTCTGGTCTAACCGTCACCTCCACCTTTAGTCTATCCTGTTTAGTCATTTCTTTCATACAATTTATTTCTTAAAAAATAGTACATGGTCGGGCTTCCCTGATGGCGCAGTGGTTGAGAGTCCGCCTGCTGATACAGGGGACACGGGTTCGTGCCCCGGTCCGGGAAGATCCCACGTGCCACAGAGTGGCTGGGCCCGTGAGCCATGGCCACTGAGCCTGCGCGTCTGGAGCCTGTGCTCCGCAACGGGAGAGGCCACAACGGTGAGAGGCCCGCGTACCGCAAAAAAAAAAAAAAAAAAAAAAAATAATACATGGTCTCCCTTCAAATACCTAAGAGGACAAAGGTGCGTACACACACACACACACACACACACACACACACACAGTAAATGCAATACCCAGACCCAAGACAACCAGCCAACAAGATCATCGTCTTGGGAGAAATTTCATTCCCTATGACTATGGCAGGTGGATTAAGAAAAGCATTTGGTGGCCCAACCATGCTTGGCCACTTTTCACGTGATCAGGCCCACCTGCCTAAGGCATATTTGTATGTTTCCCTCACTGTACACCCTGACTCACAGCAAATGGGCAGCAGGGCTTCTTTTGTACAAGTGCTAATTTTGCACTTATTAGGGTACGTTACTGACCCTATCTTGCTAAACCTGGAATTATTCTGCAGGTTGTATTAGTTTTCTAAGGCTGCCATAACAAACTACCACAAACAGGATGGCTTAAAGCAATAGGAGTTATTCTCTCACCTTCCCAGAGGCCAAAAGTCTGAAAACGAAGTGTTGGCGGGCGTGCTCTCTCTGATGGCTCTAGGGGAGGGTCTTTCCTTGCCTCGCGCTAGTGTCTGGTGACTGCTAGCAGCCCTGGGCATCCCTTCATTTTCAGATGTATTATTTCTGGCTCTGCCTCCATCTTCATGTGGTATCATTCCTGTATGTGTCTCTGTGTCCACACCACCCTCTCCTTACAGGAACTCCAGTCATACTGGATCAGGGCCCACCCTATTCTAGGATGACCTCATCTTAACTTGATCACATCAGCAAAGACTCTGTTTCCAAATACGGTCACATCGGCAGGTTCCCGGTGGATGCATGTTTAGGGGACACTATTCAACCCAGTGCCTGGGCAGAGAATAAGGTTTGAAAAGTGAGATGCTATGCAAGCAGTCAGAAGACAGGGCAGGATTCCATGGGGACTCAAGATCCCCCTCGTGACTGACAGACTGTATGAAAAGCAAGGGCTGAGAAGTGTCCAAAGTAGGGTGGCTTCCAACAGTGAGGTGGTGGCTCGTCTCCAGGCAGCTGTGCCCAGGCCACCTCCTGCTTCGTCCACAGTGGGAGGGGCAACTGTGGCAGTCTGCGCTCTTGGGCTCCTTTCCTGAGGGTGCACGGGGGCCGTTGCCCTCCTGGGGATTCCTGCCCAGTAGCTGGAATGCTTCAGCCTCATGGATTTGCTCTTGGAAGAAGCAGCAAGTCTTAGTCTAGATGAGCAGTGAGTGAGAAGTGCCAACACCAGTGAGGAGACTCTCTCAGGCCAGTCAGGTGAGGAGGTCCTGCTGAGGAAAGGCAACAGGAAACCAGGTAGGATGGCAGAAAGCTCCAGGGGTCAGAAAAGTGCCTGATGACATCCCATACAAGAGCTGATCAAAGAAACACGCTCTCTTGTTCATTCTGAGCTTGGCCATTTCTCTCTTGAGCACATCTCTCCAGGGAGGGTTTGAGGCCATCGTTTGGACATATGTTTTCTTACACTGTTGTAATGAGTATGGGTTGCCTAGTGTTAGCTGAGAAATGCCAAATATTTTAAACTCTACTTTCTCGCTCTGTATGGCACTAAATTTTCTTGTTCCTCTCAATTACATCTGACAAGGATAGTAATTCACTCCAGATGTCCACATCAGAACAGGTGACCATAATCTCAAAGAAATCCACCGTTGTGTTATAGACGTTCTGTTAACTTATCCAACCCTTACTTACACAGTCTTTGGAAATAATGTTTAATAATGAATAAGCATGATTTGTCCATATGAAGTTGAAAGAGTAAAAAACTGTGTGAAAGGAATTTCCACAAAATCATGCTATTTCTAGTACCGTGCTTCTCAAACATTTTAAGGCCAACCCAGAGTAAGAAATACATTTTCCATCATAATCCAGCCCTCATGCTTATGTAGTTGAAGCTAAAATTTGGGAAGACAATGCTTATATGAAATGCATTTTGATTCTCATCTATTCTATTCTCTCCTTTTTTTTTTAATGCTTGTCATGACCCTTTAAATTGATTTCATAGCCCACTAGTAGTTCATATACTTGAAAAACATTGTTCTAGAGTCATCAAAACATTCACCATTTTGACAAGTTTCTCCTTGCAAGTATTTCTCAAAGCTCACCATCGAGACTAAAGGGATACAAAAGAGGAAGTTTCCAGTATGCTTTGTATAAGTTAAATGTATAATTGAATACATCCTGAGTACTATGGTTCTCCAGTGGATATTCGTAAGGCAAATTGAAACTGATTAAATGGTAACCTTTGATGTGTTTCTTTTTTCCCAGACTAACAAAGGCTGAGCACCCAAAGGAACTTGGGTGCGTGATGCCGTGCTGAGCCCTCCAGCACTGCAACATCGGCACTGTTTGAACTCTCTGAGAAGGAGGAAGCTCTCACCTGCACCATGACCAGTACGGTATGCCTTGGCAATGGGGTCGTTTGTGTGTGACTTGATACAATATTTTGGTAAATATAGGCAATAACCCTGATGGACAAGGTGGGCACATGAAATGTAGGGTGTAACCCAACCCTGTTCCATCCATTCATTCATCCATCCATCACAACAGCATCATTTTTTATTGAAAAAAATTTCAAACATACCTGTTACCAGGTCCTAGCTTGTACTGCTCATCACACAACAGACCAATAAATCAAGAGACAAGTTTTTGGGGCAAGGAATAGTGACTTTATTTGGAAGTCAGGAGACTGAGAAGATGGTGGACTTGTGTCCCAAAGAACCATCTTCCCTGAGTTAGAAGTCAAACTTCTTTTATACTAAAAGCCGGCGGGGCGGGTAATAAAGCCAAACATTTCCTGGGGTTCCAGTCAGCTTCTGGAGGGGATGTGTTAATTTCTCCCTTCCTGTAGCCATTCACAGGAGGGCCTGGTCAGGATGTTTTCTGTGAGCTAAACAAAGGTATTTTAGCTTAAAGCTCATTACCTGGTAGGTAGGGTTCCCAGAGATGTATATTTTAAGCTTTTAGGCAACATCCCTTTAGTAATTAGCTTGTAATAGAATACAAAAGGTTCTTCCCTATTACATACCTGCAAATGGAGAAAATTGTATCAATATAATGAACTCCCAACTACCCATCAGCAAGACTCAAAAGTTATCAGGATTCTGCCTTCCTTGGATTTGTTTTTTGCCTGAAATATTTAAAAGCAAATTCCAGATACAATCTCATTTTGCTTCTACATATCTCATTGTGAAACTCTAAAAAACATAAACACTTTCTTATATCAGCACAATGCCATTATCATAAAACAAAGAGGAATATGCACGTGGAATCATCCAATACCCAACCCCGAGTCAAATGTCCTCAGTACTCTCAGGTCTGATGAAAGCATTTACATAAATCCAGATTCCAACAAGGTCCACACTTTATGTTTCGTCTCTAACTTTAAAGGACCCCCCTTTTGTTTCATTTGGGCCTATGATGTGCTGGGGAAGCCAGCTCAGCTGTCCTTTAGAGTGAACATCTCTGTTGTTTCCTTGCTGTGTTGTTTAGCACCTTAGACTGCCCCGTATTTCCTGTGAACTGGAAGCCACTTCTAAAGACTTGATTATTGTTTCGGTTCATTGTTTTGGACAAAGTTCCTTCAAGTACTGCACCGAGTAGCACATCATGAGGCCCGTACTGTCTGGTTGTCCACTTTTAATGATAACTGAAATTGATTGGTGAGTTCATAGGACTGCATGACACCCACATTGCAAAGTTCCTCGTCAACCTTTCGTTCAAAGGTTTCATGGACGGATCATTTCCTGAATAAGCTATTTCCTTGCGGTTTGCAAAATGGTGATCATGAATTCTACCATCCTTTCCATTTCATCAGCCAGAATTCTTCTGTAAAGGAGACTTTACCTCATCAACTAGGTTTATTTGTCTTCGGAAAAATATAGTTCATATAGGAGCCATTATACACTATGTGATTTCAATTATTTGGATTTTTTCTGCTCAGTGAACAGAGATAAGTAGTGGTATATTTATTATAGAGATATTCATATTATAAACCTGGAATGATTCACCCCAAGGAGATTGCCATCTATGTGTCTCGCTGCATCTTTAGGGTCAAAAGGAAGAGCCAGGGACTTGTTGGCTGACTTAAGACTAACAGAGTTGCTTCCTCTCCCAAGAGGTTAGAGTGTCAGCAGCGCTGCTAACTTGTGTGGTTTTCTCCAGGCAGGTCCGGGAAACTTTGGCATTTCTGAACCCAGTCTTGGTAACAGTCCATGGCCACCCCCTCTCCTACAGAAAATCCCACTGCAGGATTTGGTATTTCTAGTAGGGAGAACTTGCCAGGTAAGTTCTCTAACCATGTTAGATTTGCACAATGGAGGGAGGAGAGAGGAATTCATGGTCGGACACAGATGCGGGAGGGAACAGCTACAGAGGTGGAGATTCTCACCGTGAGCTCTTCAGTGATTCTTGGAAGGAGGCTTTGATCCATTCAATGGAGGGGCACTTCCTGCTTCCACTTGTCATTCGTCTGACTGTATGAGGGATTCTTTTCATCCTAGTCAACCCACTTCCACACAAAACCATGGTTTAGATGGCATGCCAATCTTTCCATGATTTCCTTATAAGACATAGCATCTGAAGACCGACCACGTAGCTGTGGAAAGTGAGATGTTGGCTGCAAAAGAGAAAACGTCTTGACAATCAGTTGGTCCCAAACTCTTGGTACTCGCATATACATGGAATTAGGCTGAGAAAAGAAGGGAACGATATAGCAATTTGTAGTAAAAGTCACCCCTCCAACATGGCCCTCTGCTCCAGAAAGGTGGTAACACAGAGACACCAGTGACTGAGCCCAACCAGATTTTAACCCAGGGATACAAGCAAATGATCTGGCTTACCCCATGAGGGCTCAACTGGTTAAAACTGAATAAAGGGTACAGGTTGCAGGCTTTGCCCTCAAAACACCACAGGCTGTTATGTGAGAAACGGTCTGAGCATCCAATCAATAACTCATGTATTTACCAGTCAATTGTTTGACAAATCCAACCCACCACTGACAACATCACAGGTGGCTTGACTGAATGCATCCCTCCTTTCCCATCCTCTTCTGTGTGTGCATACCGCCGAAGGGTCTGGGAGTATATCTCCAAGCATTTTTCTCCTGGGATCGACAGGTTCCAGACTTCGGACCAAGTACACAGGTCAAGGCAGACACCCCAGAACACATAATGGTTGTGGGAAAGCCGGCTGTGCCTGGTTATTACAGATCACACGTAACAGTGTGTAAAATCTCCCGCTGTTCGGAGATTCTTGGGCTAAGCAGGTTCCTTAAACCTTAGTTTGACTCGCCCAGCTTCTATGGGTCTGGCCTTGAAATTATCCCACCTGATTCTCTGTCTGTGTGTGCATTAGTGGAGGGGGTGGGGGACGGGCAAGGTAAGGCATTTTATATGCCTGAGTCATTACATTGGCTTAATCTAATTAGTAGGTTGTGAAACAGTTGACGGGGTTTGATGGACACACCACCTTAGGAAAGCCAGTATATTTTAAAACATTATTTTTCTTCGCAAAACACCAACTGTAATGTTTTTGGTATGATAACAATTCACGGGCAGATTAAATTAGCCGGCGTTACCTAGGCATCCCAGGCAGACGCGTTTGTCTCAGGCACCTAAGGACCCCAACTTCTGGAGCCACCGCAGTCTGGCTTTGGGGCAGTCAGCTCGTTTTATGACTCACAACATCCGGATATTTGTAAACTTCCAAATGCTTGGAGAAAACAGCCACGATCTTCATCCCCAGCCCCACTGTCGCCTGTGACACACGCCCTGCCGCATACACACTCACACCATCCCCAAGGCTCCTGGTGCTGGACCCGGATGGGGATGTCTAACCTCCTTTTCACCTTTACGATTGCAAACATAAATCAATCTGTTGTCACTGATGAGCCCTCGGGGAAATTCCCTGCCTCAGCTCAGGACACTAAAAGATGTTTGTGAGAATTTTCCAAACCCAACCACAAATTTGTCCTCTGTCGATCGCTAGCCATCAGGCCACAAGGACTGCTTTCCTAATAGGGAAAAGCAAGTACATTTCCTCTGGTTCCGGATCACTGTTTTTTAACAGGTAAGAGTCCACCCTGTATGTTCGGAGCACTAAACTCCCACCGTCTGTCGCCTGGGCACCTCTGCCCACTGTATAAAGGCATCAACAAACAAACTGATGCATGTACTCTGTTCCTGACTGGAAGCATCGGTAGAAAGAAATAAAATAAAGATAAGAACATCCTGTAAGTCTTGTAACGCAGAAGTGTTTTGGTGGTTGAAGTTGAGAAAAGGGTGCGTGTACTAGTGCAACTCCATTCTCAACTCACTACAGGAGGCTGTGTGAGAAAATGGGCTAAAAACAGACAATCGATACTTTGTATCGCAAACACAGTGTGCTCTTAAATGGTCCAGTCTTCAGAGGTCTTTGAAGAGAAGGGGAAGGGGTAAGGACACCTAGCTGGAAGTAACCAGCTGAAATACTTATCTCTATGAACAAAGGTCTCTGAAGGAAGTTACAGGATGTTTGCTGCCTGGTTGACAGCCTGCGGAGATAAACGCAAGGGAATCTCATTTAGAAGGAGATGTGCCAGCTTCAGTCAAGGGTCCTCCTGCTCCAAGGAGCTTTGGGCAGAACCAAGCTCAGGACCACAACAGAGAATCTCAGATGCCAGGCGTAGACAGGGAGGGGGGGGGCACCTGACAAAATCCTCTCACGCCCCCCGTGAGGACCCAAGCCCTCAGATGGGTGGGACTGATGCCCAGATGTTGCCTTGGGACAACAGTCTAGGTGCCGTGGAGAGGAGGAAGGCCATCCTGCCTGTGAGAACACAGAACCTGGGAAAGCAAGTTGCCCGGCTGCCTCTTGCCAGATGGTAGAGCGTCTGGGCTGGTGTCACAATTAATGGTGGGGGGACTTTGAAGTCAGGTTCCCTGGGTTTGAATCCAGATTGCTGCATACTAGCTGTGTGGCCTGGGACAGGCCACCTCTCCTCTTGGTACCTCTGTGTTCTCATGGGTAAATCAGGGATGATCGTAGTTCCAACTTCACCAGGGCTAACTAAATTGTGAATGGGAAAGGCCAAAAATGCGCCTACGCAGAGAGGACGTCGTGAGCATGAACCATGATGTTTTAGAAGGTTTGCTGCAGCCAGACCAGGCAGGACACTAATTGGTGTCCTCGTGACTTCCCGGCTGGCTCGTGGGGTTTTCCTTGGATCCTGTCCACTCGGTCACGTTGGCGGAGGTACTGGCGCCACTGCTGCTGACATCTTCCGTGACTGGCGGCTGGCCACGTGGCGAGCCAGAGGCAGCCAGGCGTTTGTTAGGGGAGCCGTCGGTGTGGTTTCAGAGATTCCACGGCCACCCTGGCGGGCCACCACCCCTTTCACCAGCCAGGAAGTCGGGTCTCTGCCTCCTGCTGGGTGAGTGCCAGCCTCTGATGCCAGGTCTCCTTCGGCTCTCCTCCTGCGTGGGCTCTTTCAGCCTCCACGTGTCTATGCCTTGGACATATTTACAACAGCTCAGGATGACCGTGCAGGCGGCCTCTGTGTTTAAAGTACTGGTCCTCTTGCCGGCCTGCACACCCTGGGGTAAGCGCGGAGCAGTGACATGCCCACTGCTCCCTTTGTAGGAAGGCAGGTGGATATATGTGAAACGGGAAACTGAGTGTTATTCAACTTCTCTGGATACTGGAGAGGAGAGTGGTTATCATCTTTTTATTTCCTTTTGTTGCGTTTTTTGGGGCCGATCCAGTAAAACATTCCATGCTCTTTTCTGAACAACTTGCAAAGCTCACTCCTCTTCCATCTCAAGGCCCCATGACGCCTCTCTGGGAGAAGACAACAGGTCCTCGGCTGGAAAATTAAAGACTTGGAATTAGGTAGAGGTACCGACCTCTTCCCATGAACCAGGGCTTCTCAACCTTAAAACTATTGATACTGGGGGCCGGGCGGGGCTCTGTGGTGGGGCGGGCTGGGCACTGGGGGATACTTAACAGCATCCGTGGCCTCGACCCACTAGATGCCAGCAGGACCCCACCAAAAGTTGTGCTACCGAAAAACCACGCATCTTCTGACGTCAGGAGGGGTTTATGTCCTGACTGCAGACGCTGAGATGGAAAGAGCCAGCTTTACCTGCAGCATCCTTGCAAATCCGGCTCTCACAGCAGGTGCCCAGCCTGCCTCCTGGGACCCACCTGGGTGTGGGAAGTGGTTTGCTGCACTGAGAGGAGAGGGTCCGGAGGAGGTGTAGGCGTCGGGCGGGAGCCAGGTGCAGGAGGCGGAGGCGAGGATGGTGCAGTGTCCTGCCCCCAAATGGCCTGCCTTTCACCAGAGGGAGTAGGAAAAACTCTTGCGTTGATGGGGAACCAGGCCATGTGTACACGTGGGACCAGGGGGATGCTGGGCTCCAGGAAGCAGTGCATCACCTGGGGCAGCCACCGCAGCAGGACGGTTGGTAATCCCGGGACTGAATCATAGGTTACCTGGCAGGAAACCAAAGGGAGGAACTTTTCATTCTTCAAGTGAGGCCAGTGCCATGTCATCATCCCGAGGGAGGACTTGAGAGGAAATGGGTGTCTCTCGACCTCCTTTGGGGTTGCCTGACTGCGGTCCACCCTGGGGTGCAAAGACACCCGGCATGCATTTCCCTCCAAGCCACAATCTCCCTCAAAGCCCCTCTGCACCAAGCACGCTGTAGTTCTGAAGGTCAAGGACATGGGCCAAGGACATGCTGGACTTGGAGGCCACGCTCAGCACGGACGTGCTTGATGGACTCTCATAACATTTGCTTTTATGTAAATTGAGAGATTCGAATGCCATTAAATTCAACTCTGTCCCCGCTGGTGCCGGGCTGGGTGTGTAGCAGTCGATATAGAGTTTGCTTCTCAACAGAGCTCTGGCTGGTGCGGCCGCACAGGGGCTCTGAGGGGCCAGGAGGTGCCAGTGGGGGAGCGGCTGGAGGTGAGTGGGGTGCCCCTAGGCAGCGGCCAGGCCCCTTCGAGCTCCTTCTGGACCTTCTCCTCTGCTTGTCCGATCCTGGGCCCCGTGCTGGTTCTGGCTCTGATGAGGACACCTGCCTGCTTCTCCTGCAGGTCATGCCCAGCTGCAAGGTTGGGGACTGAGAGGTGGGGGGGAAGCACCCGGGTTCCAGTCCATCCTGGGGGTCCAGCTCAGCTGTACAGGGGCCGCAAGGCCTGACCCCCCTGTGACGACCATCCTCCCTCCTTGACTGCGGGTCCCAGGGGCTTCTGGCTCCAGCATCGGAAGTGTCAGGCCTGCCTAGATGGAGTATCTAGCCCCACATCCACTTAAGGAAGGACAGATGCCTTTAGTAAATTCTTTGTTATTTATACCCCTACATCAGAGCTTGAGTCATATGGGCAAGAACACACGTTGGCAGACATCCTTTTTAGGCCAGGAAACATTCTGATTCAGGCTTCTGAGCAGAATGGAATACCTCTCCCCCTGGCTGCTCCAGCCTGGGGGCGGCAGGGCAGGGCCATCAGCTATTTCAAGAACACCCACCATTTCCGGTCCAGCTCTGTCTGGTCCTTTGTCTCTGCAGATACTGCAGAGTCAAGGTTTGTGGTGTTTTGACATTCCCAGGTCACTTGTCAAGTGACTGTGAGTATATACGTCTGTTTAGTTTTCTACTCTTTGATGAATTCTTATGATGTCCCAGAAACTGTGCTAGTAGCATTGTATGGTACCATTTGATTGAGCGTCATAAAACTTGGGAAGTAGGTTCTGCCCCTTTTTAGAGACAGGAAAGTCGAGGCAAAAGGAGGATAACCAGCCGGCCACACACCATCTGCTCAGTGACAGGGAGAGCTCGGACCTGCCACCTTCCTTGTGTGCAAATCAGACTGGCTTGCTTGCCTGTTTCTTTCTCTTTTTTTTCTGGCCTTCATGGTTTTTTTAGTTTAGATGCCATGACCTCATTGAGAATAGAGAAAGAGAATGAAAGTAAATGTGTTTGATTAAAAATAGCACAGCGAGAGGGATTGGCTGGTACTCAAAACACTCGTTTCAGGTGTCAAGATATCATGGGAGGCTTGCTGGCTTAGCATCTCCTGGTTTGAACTTTTCCAGGGGATGTAAAGTGCAGTTATTTGCAAAAATTAGTAAAGTGGCAGACTGTCATGTTTTTCGAGTCACTGTCCCAGTTAATTGAGGCATGTAAAGATTCCATGGAGAGAGGCCGAGGGCGTCACCCAGGAAATCTGACTCTCCAGGCTGGCGTGGCACAAGCAGCCTGGGCTTGATTTGGGAGGAAGGAGCCAAGTGGGTCTCGTGCAGAGCAGCATCAACGTGGGTCTCCAAGGACAGGCCTGCGGGGCCCACCTCCCGGCTCAAAGGAAATCTGCTCCCCTAGCCGGGGGGAGTGGAGCGCAGAGGTGGGCCCGGGAGAAGCGACAGACGACCTGTGGCCATCCCCACCTAGAGAGGCACCGCCTGCCAGTTCCTGTGTGAAGAGCTGGAGGGGAGCTCGCCAGAAAACCAGACGAAGTTTTCAAAGAAGTGTTTTCAAACTCGATAATGAATTCCAACTAAGTTAAATGTTCGCTTCTTCTGGTTAAAAACCTGATGGACGTATTATCGCGATTAGCTCGTGCTTGCCACTTCGAAACCAGAATTAATGGCTCCAAAGTGTGTCTGCTTAGGGGATTTACTTGGAGCCTTAATGGGTAAACTATATCTATTTTTCTTTATCAAAAACAAACCCCAGATAACCCGGTAACTCGTGTATCTGCGCACCTACCTCCAATTGCATTTACTCCTTTTGGCCTGAAATCTAAACAGTTCATAAGAAAATCAGCTCTTTGAGAAAGTGTCGCGGGTCATTGAAGTTGTTTTTAAGTCTAACATCAAAATTGTAGGGAGGGGGGCTTCCCTGGTGGTGCAGTGGTTGAGAGTCCGCCTGCCGATGCAGGGGACACAGGTTCGTGCCCCGGTCTGGGAAGATCCCACATGCCGCGGAGCGGCTGGGCCCGTGAGCCATGGCCGCTGAGCCTGCGCGTCCGGAGCCTGTGCTCCGCAACGGGAGAGGCCACAACAGTGAGAGGCCCGTGTACCGCAAAAAAAAAAAATAAATAAATAAATAAAAAATTGTAGGGAGGGGACTTGCCTGGTGGTCCAGTGGTCAGTACTCCGCGCTTCCAACACAGGTGGCACGGGTTCAATCCCTGGTCGGACAGCTAAGATCCCACATGCTGTGTGGCACGGCCAGAAAACAAAAACAAAAACAAAAACAAAATGGTGGGGATGTGGGGAGGATGAAACGTATATCTAAAATGGAGCTATGGATTTGTTCTCAGAGACCAAATGGTGGAGAACGGAAAAGCTCAAACAGGGTAAATCACTTTGGGCGGGGGAAGTCCCCCAAGGGCTGGGAGGGCTGGCCGGCCTCACTCTGCCTGGCTTTATTAACTCATCCTTAATTAGCCCATAGCTCCGCTACAATTTAGCTTGTGCCATATGGGCTAATATAGCGCTGAACGGTACCCCCTGCGCAGGTGACAGTCTGTCACACTGAAGGCAGATTAGCATAAACCCACAACAGCACATCCTTAACGGCCCTGGTGCCATTTGCCACGCCAGAGTTATGGTTGTGGAAGCACTTCCATTAGAAACTCTTATTTTCAAAGATTTTATAAATTAGTCATTTAAAAAAAATCACTCTGGGCTGGAATAAAACCCAACCAATCAGCTCGCCGCCAGGAAGGTTTATGTTCAATGACACTCAGAAAAAACATGTGGCCAGCGCCCCAAGTTTTGGCTGTTCACTCCCTTTCCTCGGATTTCCTGAATCAAGCACAAGCGCAATTTTATGTTGAGTGACAGATAAATGTTCGTGGTCTGGAGAGAAGGAAGTGTTCTCCAGGACTAGACTTACCTGGCCGGGCAGGTATCACTCATCGTTGCTTAGACTCCTGAGTTTGAGCTGCATGTTTGTGTCGATTGGAGGAGGGGGTCCCCCGCAACTACTGGGTGTGGACCCTGTGTTCACCCAAGGAAGGTGGATGCTGGGCCCCGTTCCAGGAGGGTGGTTATAGAGCGAGAAGAAACTTACTCAGACATATGTGAGTTTTCTCTTTGACGTGAATTCTGAGAACAAAACAGCAGTGAGGGATCTGACGGTATTTGTATTTTTCCATCATTCAGGGGCCAAAACTGTGAAATTGTTGAGATTCTTACACGTGTTGCCTCGAGCTCTGGACCAGTTGACTGGGTCTTGCCGGACCTGCTTGAGCCTCGGTCCCAATGGCCCTGACGTCTTGGATTCTCACTGTCACCGTGAGGGTCACGCACCACACTTGTAAGATCCCACTGGGCCAAGGCCCTTCCATGGGTCAAATCAATCCAAAGCCACTCGGTCTCCGAGTAGCCTTTTCCTGTGATTTTTAGCAGATAATTCACTTCCTTTTTCCAAAGCTAAGCTCCTTTCCTTCGGGATTTTGGTTCTGACATCTTTCTACTCTGCTCAGTGTGTCACAGGTGCCCCAGGAGAACCCAAAGCCTTGAAGCACCCCAGAGCCTTGAAGCCGTGCTGCTGAGTGGTTCCACACGGCCCCCTTCCAGATGCAAGAAGAGGGGAAGGAGCGGAGGCAGAGCAGACCGAAGGGCCCTGTGAGTCTTGTTCTAATCTGTTGCCTCCAATGCATAAGCAGCTGGAGTTCAAGCAATTTTGAGCTTGGATAACCTAAATAATCACATCTCTCTGTTTTTCCTTAAGAAATGGACAGAATCCATGTTAACTTCGGCAGTGGGCTCTCCACCACACGACTGAGTGAGAGAGCTTCAGCTGGCCGAGAGGTCCCACACGGGAGTTGGGACTGTCGTCTGCAAGGGGACAGTAAACAAAACATTGCTTTTGTGGGGTTTGGACATTTCCATTCAGCTCACATGTGATCCGTCCCATAGGGAAGGAAGGACAAGGCATGGGAGAGAGGCTTAGGTATGTCTCCTCTAAGCACTGACCTTGCAGAAGGATGCCAAATCTTAAAGAAGGAAACCACCAGCTGGGGTCAGCAGTCCGACTGCATGTGTCCCTTCCTAAGGGTCCGGATGGGAGATGAGAACTCTTTGGGCTATGGGGATGCCCAAATCCTCGGTGGCTTTTGATGCAAACATGGCTGTGCCTTGTGGGTCCCTTCTTGCTACTGCCCCTCTGTCCTGCTTCCCCGTCGAGGGTCTGCGTGTCGGCTGTGCTGGGGAGAAGGCATTTCCTCCGGGGCTGGTCCAGCCTTACTCTGCTTGGGGATGTATAGCTACCCACTTCTAATAACGTTCGAGTCATGACACAGCACTGGATGGGAAATAGCATTTCTTTATTAAAACTGCTTTATTAAGTCTGTTTTTCACCAATGTGTAGTGGCGCTCCGTGTGTGTGTGTGTGTGTGTGTGTGTGTGTTTCCTCTACGGCTACAGAGAGTCTGGCAAGTTTCACAGACTTTTCTTTTGAAAGGCAGCTCTGCCGCTTTGCATCCCTGGAATAAAATGACTTGTGCCGTGCAGACAGGAGCTAAATTTCCCCACCTCTCATTGGCCATTATGTGACCCCACGGTTTTCAAATGGTGTGAGGCGAGAGGATGCCAAATGTCCTGCCATTTCATAACGAGCAGCAGACAGAGTTCTTTTCAAAATGCCACCGCTCAGAGCATCTGTCGTTATTAAGTAAGACGCTCAAATGCTGGAGAGGACTTCAATTTTGTTTTCCCCATCACTTATCGAGCTAGAATAATACACAGTTTGTGGACGAAACTAACGTGTTAGGGCCATTGTGCCAATGGCTGCATTTTTGTGTTCCTTTTTATTACCAACTGTAAAATAAACTTTGGCCTTTTAAAATAAGTATTATAAAAATGCACTGTGAATCAGGAGGGTGTCACACATTAAGTCCTTTTAACATCATCATAATGAAAAATGCAACACGGTCACACATTCAGGACTGCCGTTCGTAAAAAGCCACATCATCAAGCTGAGAAATTGCACTGCTACCTGACAGCCCTGCACTAGAAGGGGAGCAATACAGGACCCCACACGGGTGTGTACACACACAGACAGACAGACAGACACACACACACACACACACACACACACACACACACACACGGCCCTCTTCTGCCCCCGGGTCTCTGGAACTCCCTGGCTGATTCGATAGCATCTCCAAAGGAATGCTTTTAGCCGCTTCACACTTCCCTCTCAAGGAGCATTTGAACCCTAACAAAATGCAGACAGAGGCAGCCCTAGACAAGATGATTTCGTTTTGGTGAAAAGTCACAACGGGGAGAACTGTAGTGGCTGGAGCCATCTGGGGAGTGTCGGCGAGGCAGAAGGCTTTCTCCCTGCTCCATGTAAGCTCGTGGCCGCTTTTGATATTTGAAAATGATGCAAACCAGAGGGCCAGAGCGTGGGCGAGCTGGGGGATCCGTCTTGGGTGAGGGGTTGGCTGGCCTCTGTTCAAACCTTTCAGGGTCTGTCTTCGGAATCTGTGTCTCCACTTTCTCCAGGAGGCTTCCTGTGTTGTCTACTCCCAACATGAGGGCCTGGGTTGCCTCCGCCTGGGAGATGCCGGCTCAGATTAACCGGGTGCCAGAGTGTCCCGCTGTGCGGCTCCCATCGGTTTAAGATACAGATGTGATTCAAGAAGGATCAGCCCGTCGGCGTGTCAGGAGCTACTCCAGAGATGCTGGGCTGGGAGGGTGGGTTTTTGTCTGGCATTTGAAGTCTGTGCAGGCAGAATCCAGAATACTGACCTTTACAGGAAAGGAAAGAAAGAAGAGGAATCCACACCATCAAATTTCATGCTTTATTTTCAAGGAATTTGCACAATCGCTTTCACGGAGGCTTCATTTAAGGGTTGAATGAAAATTCGTTATTTCTTGAATGGTTATTTGACCAAGAAAAACGTTCTAAAAAGAGGGCAGGAGTAACAGTAGTGGACTTTCTTCTCTGCCGTGGGAGATGGAAGTGAAGGATGGGCACCAGTCGCACAAAGTTGTTCGTTGACATGTAGGAACGTGACCAAACGCACTGAGCGGTGTGCTGTTTATAAGTGCTAACACCGGAGTCCATGGTCGCTAGATTACAGAAACAACTGCTCTTTCTTGAAATTTCTCGAGCTTGAACACAATCCCTCTCCCCTGTGCTTGGCCTTCTTTCATTTGATTTTCGTTTCTCAGCCACCCAGAGGGCCGACCCTCACAGCACGTTCACCTGCCCCGGTCACCTCTTCCCCCACTACCCCCGTCCACTTTGACCTCCATCCAGCCAAATAATGTGGATTCAGGAAGCCAGGGTGTGAGGCTTTCCTCTTCCCAGCTACCCGGAGAAACTTTAAGCCCCATCACAGCAAATAGAAAGGACCACTGCCATATAGTGATGCTTTTAAGTCACAGCTCAAAGACAACCCAAGTGTGCAGTGCCCGGTGGCCCCATCCCAGGAGGGCCAGTTGCCTAAGACACCTGAGCCATCTCTGAGCATCGGCCAATGATTCATTCACTGTCTGGCTGAACTACTGTGGGCGCCAGCCTTCTCCGGACTCTTTTCCACTGTAAACTGATTTTTGTCCAGCAGGCTCTCAGCAGCATCAGTGTCACCAACCCAGAGGCATTTCTGCAACTGCAGCAACGGCGCGCCGCCCTTCCCCCCGCCTCCCCGCCCCATGCCAGGGGCTCCGCGGCAGCTGGTAGCAATGCCCCACCGGACCCTGCAGAGGGGGATGTCCCACCGCCATGCCTTTCCCTGAAGGGCTGGCCCTTCCACATGGATTGGCCCACTGCTCAGGTGACACACATTCTGTTAAAACCACACACAGACCCTGCAGCCTCTACTTTCTCTCTCTGCTTCCTGTGGAGAAATAACCTCCATCACAGCATGGGGGCTGAGAAGGACATTGCAGAACACTTTGTCCTTTTAATTTGAGGATGGAGAAACTGAGGTTCAGAAAAGGGAAAATTTCCTAAATTGGGGAGCCAGGTGTGGCCAAGGTTGATCACAGCCCACCTGTGGTTGGGGTCTGGTCCCTGGAATTGAGGCATTTCATGGGGGAGGGGCAGCTTCCTTCTGGGGCCTCCTTGGCTGTGACATCATCCAACAGGGCAATTCTTTCTTTCGAAGGCCGTGGTACAACAATCTTGTCTTCCTGCCTTCATTCCATCATTGAGGTGGGCTCCGTATGTGTGACCTACCTGCGTGGACACGTGCTGCGGCTTCCCCATGTCAGAATTAAGTTCCAAACCCAGGCTCTGTACACTGTGGCCTGTCCCACCCGCCTTTGCTCGTGTCCCTGTTGTACCCTCGCTGCTCTACTCACCGACACTTGAGGTCCACTCTTGTCTGCCACAACCTTCCATGCAGGGTTTTTTTTCCATTAGGAAAACAAGCATAAACATTTTATTCATGTCAGAGTGATTACACCAATTTCTAAGGAAAAAATGCAGCAAGGAAATGTGCAGGTAATGAGACTTAATCAGAAAAGGAACAAATATTAGTAAACACAGTACTGGTCAGAACACACTGGATTTTACCGCTGTAGCGAGCCCCAAGTCTCAGTGTCTTCATGCAGGAAAAGATTTTCTCCTGCTCTCCTATAGGTCCAGCTCAGGTTGGTGTGCGTGGGTGGGTGGGGAGGGGCGTCTCCACTCACTGAAGTTATCGGAGACACACGATAGCTGGGACTTTACACAGCTTGTGCTTCCAACATTTCCAGAGCTTCAGGGAAGGGAAATGGCAGCTCACATCTGGTTCTTAAAGTTTCATTAGGAGTGAAAGGGAGGCCTTCCATCCCCACTTCACTGGCCAAAGCAAGTTATGTGGCCACACCCAGTTTGAAGACGGAGGGGAGTTCTCCCGAGAGAAGGAAGGCTGGGTAACCCTTGCTGAGGACCTCCGCTTATGGCCACAAGCATGAGTTATGAGGCAGGCGCTCCGCCAGGCTCCATGCAGTTTTATATAGTGGGTCTTCACTCTCAAAGCCCCTCTCCTGCACCTGGAGCGTTAGTTCCTCACTTATGTGTTGATCATCCCCTAGGCTTCCCGGCTGCATAAGCCGTGCTAGGGTGGCCCTCACCCACACGCCCCACATCCTGCTTTCTTCCCCATCACTGTCCCTAGACCCTGGGCTGTAACCTCCTGTTGCTGGCCAGCCTTTCAGTGAACTTCATGCGGTAGGGCTGCCTCTGCCTTGGGCAGCTTCCTAACCACCGGTACTCAGCAGGCGCTGGCACTCCACAAATATCTCCTCGATGAGAAAGCGATGGATGGAGACCATCTCCGAGGAGATTTTTCCCATTATCCCAGGCAGCCACCCTCACTTGGTCCTCACAGAAACTGTTGGGCTTCATCGGTCCCCCTGTGTAGCTCTTATCAACAGCATCCTTGTGCCATAACAGTCATAGCAGTGCCTGTGCCGTTGTGATATTCACAAAATGGAATGCGGCATCCAAGCATTACAAGGCATCCTGCTCCCCATCCTTCCATGAGCTCCTCAGGGTGCCGGGCACTGTGTCAGCACGGGCTTCACACCAGAGTGGACACCTGCTTCACGAGGCATCTTACAGCCCACGAGGGGCTGCAGCCTAGTGGGAATGTCGTCTATTATGGTTTGCATGCAGGGGGATATGGGCGTGGGAGAGGGGAAAACTGGGTGCTCCAAGAGGTGAGTTTGAGAAAAGGTAGGATAAGTGAGTAACCGAGTGAATGCACCCATGAAGGAATAAATGAAGGGGAGGGTGAATGAATGAAGAACGAGGATGAGGCCAAGCCCACAGCACCTCCTTCTCCCCTTCACCACCTGCTCCGATGTGACCTTTCCTCCACCTGAGGACACTCAGGGAAGTGCAGGGTTGCCTCCGCGTTTCCTCCTCTTGCCACTAACTGAGAATGGTGACTCGTTGTCCTGGTTGAAGAAAAGTGCGCCAACTCTCCAACTTGGGTCCTTTCTATTTCTGCAGACTAGACGTGACACTTTCATTTTTTTGTTGTTGTTTTGTTTTTTTTTAAATTTTATTATTTATTTTATACAGCAGGTTCTTATTAATTATCTATTTTATACATGTCAGTGTATATATGTCAATCCCAATCTCCCAATTCATCCCACCCCCACACCCTGCCCCTGTAGAAGTGACACTTCCATTTTAAATAATTTTAAATGATTACTTTAACTGTCTTCCATCACTCCCAAGAACATAGTTTTTGTTTTTTCATCCAAAAGCCATCTCCAGATAGAGCACTGGGGCCCTTTGTCCGTCTCTCCTTCTGGGTTTCTTCCCTGATCCCAGCACTCAGACACACCTCGTGTGTCTTTCTCCTTCAAGAGATTCTCCTCCCCACACCAGGTCATCACCTGCAGACACAGAGTGAGATTCCCACAGCTGGCTTGAGATGCCTTCCTGCCAGTGTCATACGGCCAAAGTGGGATTTGTCACAAAACCCTCAGCACAGTCAGTGTGTATTCTGTTTCTCGCATGAAGTCAAAAATATAGCTGAATGGACTTGAGGACATGGGGAGGTGAAGGCTAAGCTGGGATGAAGTGAGAGAGTGGCATGGACATATATACACTACCAAATGTAAAATAGATAGCAAGTGGGAAGCAGCTGCATAGCACAGGGAGATCAGTTCGGTGCTTTGTGACCACCTAGAGGGGTGGGATAGGGAGGGTGGGAGGGAGACACAAGAGGGAGGGGATCTGGGGACATATGTATATGTATAGCTGATTCGCTTTGTTATAAAGCAGAAACTAACACGCCATTGTAAAGCAATTATACTCCAATAAATATGTTAAAAAAAACAACTATAATTCAAAGAGATACACGCACCCCTGTGTTCCTAGCAGCACTATTCACAATAGCCAATACATGGAAACAACCTAATGTCAATTGACAGAGGAATGGATAAAGAAAAAAATGGGGTACATATACACAATGGAATACTACTCAGCCATATAAAAGAATGTAATAATATCATTTGCAACAACATGGATGAACCTAGAGATTATCACACTAAGTGAAGTAAGTCAGAAAGAGAAAGACAAATACCATATGATATTACTTACATGTGAAATCTAAAATATGACACAAAAGAACTTATCTACAAAAACAGAAACAGACTCACAGACATAGAGAACAGACTTGAGATTGCCAAGAGGGAGGGTGGGTGAGGGAGGGATGGATTGGGAGTTTGGGATTCACAGATGCAAACCATTATATAGAGAATGGATAAACAACAAGGTCCTACTGTAGAGCACAGGGAACTATATTCAGTATCCTGTGATAAACTATAATGGAAAAGAATATGAAAAAGAATTAATGTATGTATATGTATGAATGTGTATATATATGTATGTGAAAAGAATGTATATATATATGTATGTGTGTGTATATATATGTATGTGAAAAGAATGTATGTATATATATATGTATGTATGTGTATATATATGTATGTGAAAAGAATGTATGTATATATATGTGTATGTGTATATATATGTATGTAAAAAGAATGTATGCATATATATGTATGTATGTGTATATGTATGTAAAAAGAATGTATATATATGTATGTGTATATATGCATGTAAAATGTATGTATGTGTATGTATGTATGTATGTAAAAAGAATGTATGTATATATATGTATGTGTGTATGCATATAAAAAGAATGTATGTATATATGTGTGTGTATATGTATGTATGTAAAAAGAATGTATGTGTATATATATGTATGTAAAAAGAATGTATGTGTATGTATGCATGTAAAAAGAATGTACATATGTGTATGTATGTGTGTATATATGTATGTAAAAAGAATGTGTATATATGTATGTATGTGTATATATGTATGTGTGTATATATGTATGTAAAAAGAAAGTATATATATTTATATGTATGTGTAGATATATGCATGTATAAAGAATGTATGTATATATATGTATGTATGTGTATATATATATATATATATATATATATATATATATAACCGAATCACTTTGCTGTACAGCAGAAATTAACACAACATTGTAAATCAACTATATTTCAATAAAAACATATATAGCTGCTTGCAATTCTGGTCTCCTGTTTGAGTTTTATGTTTGACTTTGTTATTTACAGACCAAGAATTTATAAAGAAGTCTTGAAGCAGCCTTGGGGTGACTGCCGGGGGCCCCCTTGTCTCAGTAAGAGAGCTCAGAACCGGCCATTTTTGTGTTGTGCCTGATGGTTCCTAAGCCTGGTGCTGCTTCTCTCCATGTGTGCAAAGACGTCCCTGTCACTGCCACGTGGGGGTCAGCAAGGGCCACTGCTTGGGGACTGGGACTGGAAGTAAGGGAGCTGTCAGAATATGAAAAAGAAATAACTATCTTCTGCTCACCCCAGGACTCCCTTAATTTATGGGCCCTGAGCTGGGAGAGGTAGCCATCCTAGGCTCTGCCCCCATCAGCTCCTCTCCAAGGAAACTGGGCCAGAGCACAGGGTCCCCCCTGTGGATAACGCCAAGATCCAGGTCTCCCCCGCCCCCCACCCCCAGCTGCAGCAAAGCCCAGCCCAGGTAAACATGGCTCCCAGTCACTGGAGAGACCAAAGAGGCCTTTGATGGGAAGTGGGAGATCCCAGGACAAGCATTTTTCACACAAAGTCCACCAAATCCGGGGTGTGCGGGAGCTTGCCCCCAGGTGCAAGTCTTAGGGTTCCAGAAGTTTCCTGCGTTACAGTTTATGAGTAGGAGACTCACTGAACGGTGGCTTACAATCAGTAAGACAACTAGTTTTGAAAGTGGAAGGAGAGACAAACCAAGGCAAACAGAGCTCAGGAAGGAAACTGGAAAGATAAAGGCTGATTCACCTGCATGGTTGTAAAGCCCTCCAAGAAGAGGCTCAGGGCTTGACAAACCACTGGGATTCCCAACCATGTGATTTGCCTTGGCAGCGACCACAGAGCCTGGAAGCCCTGAGACTCTTGTCCCTCACTTATCCTCTCTAGACAAAGAGGCCTCTAGTCACCAAGACCTGCCATGCTGTCAGCACCCTTTCAGATTCACCCTTTCCCTTCACACTGGTCCCTGCTGTGTCAGCCATACTAGGGAGCTCTAGGTTCAAATCTCAGTCCTTTCATTCAGCATTCACCAAATACCTACTGAGATCTACAATGTGTCAAGGACTGTACTAGCTGTGGGGCACTGGGCGAGTTCCCAATCTTTCCCATGCCTCTGTTTCCTTATAAGTAAAGGATAAAAATAAAAGCATCATAGAGTAAGTGAGAGGATAAAATACGATAATGAACATAAAGCACAGGGCATGATACATGACACAAAGGAAGGAACAAATAAAAACATTAGTGATTATTATAGAGGAGTTGACTTCCTGAGCTAAATTTTGAAGGTCAGGTAGACTTGGGAGCTGAGGTGGGGAGGAACAGTGCTGGAGGTGACACTTAATGACCCTCCAATCACGGCCAGGGTACTGCCCATCTCCTTGACTAAAATCAAGGCTTTTTGAAGACATGTAACAATTTACCTGCCTCCTGAGGGTCCTCCCGGGACCCAGAACTCTGAGCACTGCTGTTAAATTCTTGCTCCTTGATCTGATGGACCAGTGGCCAGGGTGGAATGGTGGTCCCACTTCCTCTGATGAGAAAGATGCAGTAAGATCCAACGAGGAGTCTTTGTGCCACTGAGAAGAAGAGCCCTATGAAAACTTAACACCTGATGAAAATGTTCATTGGTGCTGTCATTACTATTATTGTTAGCGTTACGATTTTAATGATCTCTTATGCTCAGCCTTACTCAACTTGTCAAATACCTTGGTAACAAGTAGAAAAAAAAATGCTCAAGTAGGTGGGGTATTCACCCAACCTGGATACACAGGGGGTCTCAAATCCACCATGCTGTCTTTGGGTCCAACTGGTCAACCAGATGGCAACAAACCCGGAGTAGCATCATCTAGCCCGTGCATCTTCAGACCATTATAGTCCTGTCATGGGGTCAGAAAGTTTAAAACAAGGAAAAAATATACATACAAACATTTCAACTATTAGGTAATTGAAATGTATGAAAAGATGTTAGAGATCACCAATAGGTCGGTGGAATGCTTTCTTTTCTGCTCTTTTTTTCTTTTCTTGGAATGTTCTATCACAGTGGAAGAAAATAACAGGTCACCTCTAGGCCTTTGGCAACTGGAAACTTTCCAAGGTGAACTAAAAATAAGTGATGGATGAGAAGGTGTTCTTCTGATACCAGTGAGAGAACTGGATTGGGTCAGAATGGCCCCAGTCTCTTTGAAGGAAAGAGGCATGCAGAGTGGCCAGGGAGGCGGCAGGTGGTCAGGGAAACCAGGTTTTGGTTTTGTCTCCATCAGTCATGAGTCAGGGTCTGCAGGGGCTTTATTCTCACCTGTAAACCTGAATGCTAAGAGCTCTCCTCTCTCTGAAGCGCCCCCCTTTCCTGTAGCTAAAAAGAGCGGCCGGTACTCTGTGGACCTCTCAGGATCCTGCCTGCCTGGGCACGGTGGTCCTCGGGGCACCTGGTGGCAGAGCCAAAGACACAACCATTAGCAACTTAGTAGCACACGATCCCCAGGTGTGGGACCAGTAATGACAGTGAGGAACAGAGATGGGAGAAGATCTGGAGGTGGTACCACACCTGCCGGGCTCTGACTGTACTAAAGTGAGGCGGTGCCCCCGCCAACGAGGGGTGGGGAATTCTCCTGGCAACTCACTTTTAACAAACTACTTCCAAAGCTGCTTTAAATCATTTACCTGCTTCAATATCCCAACTGCCCGTGTATTTTTCAGCTGTTCCCATCCCTACAGGCTATCTCTCCAATTTAGTAAATCCAATTTGTCATCACTCAGATATGTTTTCAGGCTCTGAACAACCATTTTTTATACAAACCCAGCGGGATTAACTTCCATCAATTGTTTAACTGCAATCAAGGCATGTTCATAAACATGTAAATATATCTACTCTATTCCTTTACGAGACCAGTGAGTGTACAACCGGCCAAGAAAGCAGGATCAAAGGGAACCCTTCTCGGTGCTTTACGGGACTATTCATGAGTATGGATTGCTATGTCTCTTTAATTTTCCCTTGGCTTGAGGAAGCCTTATTTTCCTAGGGATTTAGGTTAGCTCCCAGGTGGTAAAAATCAGGATCAATCTTCTTTTCAAGTTAAAAACTCACTCTCACATCCATTCTTGCCATTCTTCCTCTAGGCCCTCATTTCCCACTACCTCGCTAAGAATAACTGCCAGTCGTTTGCGGAATTTGTTTGCTAATTCCCTCAGTACCAAAACGTTCTTGCTGGTGACTTGCAAGGAAGTCGACCAGCTCAAATTTCCTAAGTTATCTTGAGTCATCTTTGGTTGTTTCCGGGTGGCTTTAAGCATTTCTGAGCTCTCTCAAGTTTAAGCGTTCTGTTTTTCTTGTGAAACAAAAGCAGTGCAGCGTTTTCCAGGGTTAGGAGGACCTTGTGTTTTACTTCTTTCGTCTGTTACTTGAGCATTTCATGGTTATATTTAAGGAGCATCTCCCATTTATCAAACACCGCTCTGGTCACTAGGGATCCATCAGTGAACAGAGAGACATGGTTCCTGCCCTCATGAGGCTTCCCTTCTAGAGGAGTGAGACAGACCAAACAGAGTAAATAGGAGAAGTAGGTGAAGTAGGTGTTTTGGTAGAAGATAGTAAGCCGGAACGGGAGCACGAATGAAAAGATGGGTGGTGGCCTCTGGGTGGGTCCCCTGCTGTTTTTCTGAGGTGGGCCTGGCTGACATTCTGTCTGCTCTCCTCCGGTTCTAACCTGCCTACCTCCTGCTTCTGTGCTCTGCACATCACTTTCCCCTCCCTCTGAGCCCTTCCTGGTGCCCCCTCTGCCCTGGTTCTGCTCTTTTATTCTCTGGTCTCTGGACACTCACTGAGGTCCCTTCTGTGATCGTCCTTTGCTCCTTGGCCTCTTGGATTTTAGTCTCTTTTTTTGTCCAACAAGCAGAAAGAATTCAGACATGTTCTAAATAAGGCCAACAGTGAAGCGCTGCTGTACTTCTGTTATGAGAAAAGTCTCTTTTCAGTGAAGCAGGGGAGTGGAAATTGGAATAAAACATTGGAAAAGATCAGAAATAATTGGTTTTAGAAATATATTTAGATATCTTTATGTAAACCAGAAATTTGAGCAGTTTTTGTTAAAACACATTCCATAGAATTTGTGTTAAGAATCTCCATTTTTGGTCAATGTAGTCAGTCATGCCTTAATGTATAGGTCTTCACAGACCAAGTGTGAAAATGAGAGACATACTTGCCGTTTTGCAGAGAAAGATGCATTTTCCTCAGGAGCCAGCCAGCATTTTGCAATTTATTATTTAATGTGTGTTGCTAGATTTTTGTAGACACTTTAAAGCCAGATTGGAAAGCGTATTTCAATGGGGAATCCATTCCATCTGACCTGTCTTTCTGGGCCACTGTCTGGGGCGCATCTCAGTTTTCTCCGTGTTTCTCCAGCCTCGTTGCTGCCTCTCCACAATCCTTCGCTGGCCGCCCGCGCCCCCCCGCCCCCGCCTCCCCATCGTTATGCCCCATGAATCCCGGGCATCCTGCCATCCCATTACAGCCTCCTTCCTCACGCCCCCCCTCCCCCTGACCTCTCAGGCAGTTGCTGGCACCCCTCCAGGACCCCCTACCTCTGGCTGTTAGAGTTTCAGAGCACAGCAGCTGTGACCCGCTTCTCTGCTGGGCCCTGACACTGGGCTGAATGGAAACCTCGGGTGCTCCAGCTTGCGCAGCCCTGGGGAACGCCCCCATGCGCGCTGCAGGCTGGGTGAGCTCTCGGGCCAGAACCAGGGCTCTGGCACCCAGCTGCCCCCCCATCGGGTGGGAACTTGTCCTTAAAAGGGACACGGGAAGCCTACCTCAGTGCCCACTCACCAAAGTTACCACTGCCCTCGAAGACCAAGGTCCGAGCAACTGAAGCTGAAGGTTAAGTGTATCTCAGTTTGCGTTTTTTCCCTCTGATGAACGTTTCCAAGTTGTAACCTTCAAGGTGCTGCAGACTCACTGCTCTGGGATGTGCACTGGCCACGACTGGTCCCATCATTGTACCCAGAGGAGGGAAGGGTGGAGGAGGAAGTGGGGGAAGGACCATTGCTCCCTTGCTCTGGCTCCATTTAAAAAAAAAAAAAGAGCCTTGGGCTTCCCTGGTGGCGCAGTGGTTGAGAGTCCGCCTGCCGATGCAGGGGACACGGGTTCGTTCGTACACTGGTCCGGGAAGATCCCACAGGCCGCAGAGCGGCTGGGCCCGTGAGCCACGGCCACTGAGCCTGCGCGTCCGGAGGCTGTGCTCCGCAACGGGAGACGCCACAGCGGTGAGAAGCCCGCGTACCGCCAAAATAAATAAATAAATAAAATAAAATAAAAGAGCCTAAATCAAATACCTGTCTGCCCTTTGTAACAAACAAGTGATCACGGGAGTGCTGTGAGGAAAATTAGGTGAGCTCAAAACATCTTTACACGGAAACTGGGGGGAACGGCTCCACACCCCAACCTGGTGGGTTCTCGGGGCATTTATGGGTCAGGGACCCGCAGCCTCAGCAGCCCCGGAATTAAATCCTCTGGGCCCTCTCACTCCTGCAAAGTATTGTTAGGGGGCTTCAAACTTTTCTTTCTGGTTTCCACTCTTTAATTCTTCTCTTTTCAGCTTTTAAAAAATGAAGCAAAGGAAGAGTGAGGCGTTGGGCAACACGATCTTCCCAAGGTAGGAAGCAGGGATACAAGGGCTCTTTGTTTCCATCCCTGAAGCCCTCGGACTGATGTCAATGCCAGAAGGCCGCGCTGACAGCGATGCAGTCATCCTTCTGCCTCATTTACATTTCAGCCCGTCTGCGTTCTGACCTGTGTAGAGGAATGCATCTCATGTAGAAAATGTGAGAGCAGAAAAATAGACAAACACGAGATGCCGTCAGAGAACAGATGCCATCTGCAGAGCCCGACGACACGCTCCATCCAATGTTCATGATTTCCAGCTACGTTCGAATAACTTCTGAGCCTCTCTTCATTGTCTCTGCAGTTTGAGTCACTGCCTGTGTTGTGTTTCTTTCTCTTCTCCCATTTAGTAGGTCAACGTACACACTGAAAAAAAATTCTTTCATCTGGTGCAGGAAACGGGATCTGAGAAGCTTCGACCTGGGTATCAAGTCCTGCTGTAGATGTTGGAGAGCTGCCTGGCACCATCTCGGTGGTTTCTGAGTCAGGTATCTTGTTAAGACCATTACAAGATCATTCTTCATAAGGCTGGAAGTACCCTCCATGATGGAACCGATAAAGACACTTCACAAACAAAGACACTGACTTTTCCAGTACCTTCCAGCTAGTTAATCGCCAGGTGCAGAAGTGTCAACTGTTCTCACTTCTGGGCTACTTACTCCTAAACTTCAGTTTATATCTTTAAGAACTAATGCTTTGCGAGAGATCTTTTGCAGAAAAGTCTGGAAGATTTTTTTTTCTTATTTTCATTGTTTTTATGGTAAAATTATCTTGTTACTTTAAATATTATTTTAGCTATGTTTTATAAATTTTCTTTTTTTGTAGCATCCTATTTGTTTTTGTTTTGTTTCCCCCCTTGAGAATATGGCATATAATTTTGTATTCAACACAGGGAAGGCAGGCCACCTTTTATAGAAATCCAAGTTACGTAAAATATCAGAAATGAATGCGCGTCTAACCATCCTGATACCTGACCCCAGATATACTCATAGGTGAAGATAAAATTTAAAACCGTTTTTCTGAAAGACTTTCCTAAGGGCCTATTAGAGATGTTGGCTTCCACGCACAGAGCTGCTACCTACCAGGACACGGTGAAATGCTCCAGGCTGCTGGGCGAGCCCAGCCTGGGCTATCATCTCCTGGGAGGGTGGCTTACATCCCAGAAGTGATGCCAACGCTTCCCAAAGAGGGGATGTGATGAACGCCCAGCTTGGCCACAGTGGGAGACAGAGCAAAAAAATTACTCTATACGACTTATTTAAGTGTGACCTAGCAGACACCCAGAGCACCTGAGCTGGTAAAAACACTCGATCGAATTAAAAACCGAACAATGAAATGAGTGGGTGGGAGAATGGGACAGTCCCGGCCAGGCAGGGAGCACAGAGAGCTCTCCGCTGCATCTCTTTTACCAGGAATACTCCTCCTTCACTTCATCCCCCGTGGGAAGGGCTGGGTCTTGAACTCTTTGTGAAATCTTCAAACACATCGTAAGAATTAATCACAATTAGTTCTCTATTTTAACAGCTGCCTGCTACCTCTGAAGCCCGCTGCAGCTGTGCCCCCCTCCCTCTGCTGACATCATAATCCCATTACAGCTGGAAACTTGCACACATAAAATGCAGATTTAAGCTGATTTTGAAACAACTTATACTTGTTAATTGCTCCAATCTATATCACAAGCATAAAATTGCAGCTTTCACTTGGCAGCCGGCTCCTCCTGGCCAGGGGAAGTGGCCCTTTCAGTCTTTCTCTTGGTGAAGAGTGGACCCCAGTGCACAGCCCTATCTGGCCGCTTTCAATCCAATGACATACCTGTGGACAGAATTAGTCCAGAAGTGGCATCTGTCCATCTGCTCTTTGCTCATATCTCTCCCCAGATGGACTTGGCTGGCGGCGGAGAAAACGTCTTGGAACCAGGTGAGCCTTGGGCAGCAGGGCCTCCGCTGCTGCCACAGCCCAGGACGCTTCTCTCCGGTTTCCACGAGGAGATCCGAGGCTGCTTTTGCTTGACTTGCTGAGTCAAGTGGGAGAACTCGATTTCCTGGTTTGGTTGGTGCTATTTTCCAACAGGGCACTTGACCGGTTCCACTCTAGCCTCTGTATCTTTGCCTCGTTTTCACATTTCACGTTTGTGAATGGCCTGCAGCTTGACACATGAATTTCTTCCGCCGGTGGTGGCACAGGCTACGAAATCTAATGAAAAATGAGTATTTAAAGAATTTGCATGTGTGAATGCGTGCCCGCCTGCGGTATGCGTGAACATACAAATACATGTTTTACCCCGGTTCTGAGATATTGGGGGGTGCTGGCGTGGCTGTGATTAAATTAATTATAGATAATTATTTTGTCTTCTAGCAAATTGCATTGTAACAGGATGAAGGGAAGCCGGGAGGAAGAGTTCAAAATCTACCACGTTAAAAAAGTAAGTTAATTGTAACGCATGAGGCTATCTGGGCCGCTCTGCGAAAGTTCCAGCGTGAAGCAGACTCACTGACATTTTAAATCACAAAGAAGAGCCCTTTGTATATTTTGACATGGTTCTGAGTGAATTGTTTTTTAGGTTAAAAGGTTCTTTTTCCCCCCATGTCTTTAATCGGGTGACTTTTGTAGCCCCATCTGCTGTTCATCAGTGGAATTGTTGAGGATTATGAAAAGCCTGACATTTTTTCTTCCTTTATTCCAGTAGCATTTTGGATTTATTCCGCAGAAATTCAGACCTAGAGAAATCAGTGACTATGTGTTTTGATGACTATTCAAAAATATGCAACTAGGATGGCAAATAGGATGAGAGAACTGCTTTTAAGAAGGAGGAACTTCGAAGTCACCCAAGCCTGCCAAATATTTGGTATCACTCAACAAGAATTAGAGCCCTTCTTGGTTTCAGGCGATGGATCCAGGGGCAGACAATTCTTTTTCCCAGAGGCTATGACATCAGAATGAATCCAGAGCCCACGAAGATGTCCTGATTCTAGGTTAATCTTAGAGTTCATTTGGATAGAAAACGATGCTTGCCTCCCCCATGCAAAGGTAGGCTTTGGCAGGCTTGCCTCAGTGGCCCTCCCAGAGGGAATCAGGCTCTCAGTTGAGTATTTGGACCCTCCTCCTGGGTGGGGAGCTCCCAAGGGGAACCCCAGAATGCCTCAGAGCTCCATCCCCTGGCACCCTTTCATCACCACCTGCTGTTGTCGTGTAGGAGTTCTTCCAAGAGCGTCATGAATTGCCCGGCCCGTCAGGCCTCTGATCAAAGAATGCAGTGGCCCAGTTTGGCCAACACCTGAGTCAAGATTATTCAGCCTGAATTGCCAAGTGTCTCTTCCTCTGGCAATATTTTAATAGACTGAGGTTTAGGTCGACATCCTTTGGACAGCCTTCCTCTGGCCCTCACGTTACCAACCCATCTTGTGCTGTTCTCACCACTGAGTTGCCGTTTACCGAGCAGGTGACCTTCCTTGGACATCATAAAACTTGGTCATTTTGTGTCCATATTGCAGAGCTGTGACCCCCGCTTTTTAAAATCAATTGGAGCGTAATAGCAAGTCCTGAGCTGGAAGGCAGTTGATATATCCTTCAATATATACATAAACATTGGGTCTCTGTCATGAAGAGAAAACCCAGCACTCAGTTTGCTCTTTTCTTGTCCAATATGCACCACTATTGTAAGGAGTAATGCCAGTTCAGAAAAAAGCCTTAGCTGAAACTCTGCCTGCCCTGAGTCTCATGTCTTAAGAAGGATTCTTAAAGCCATACTCTAGGCTTGGAGTGGAGGTCTCTTTTGGAGAGGGGGTCCAGGACTAGAAATGCTCATTGCCAAAACACAGCTCTGGGAGGAATTATTTCATTTCATCTGTGTCAACTGATTGTTAAAGAACGATACACTTAAACTTCACACACAGATAAAAATGTATATTTATTAAGGCTTCCTAGATACGCCCTAAATGAACCAACTGTGTAACTCCCGATCCTTCCTGCACTGTTTGGACAGTAATGAAACCTAATAATGAATCTGTTTTCTTAAGTAAATGTCATCTTGCATATCCAGACCGACATTCCATTTGAAATTCAGGTTTGTTTCTAAGTTTGGGGCCAAGGAACACTTCTCCCTCATCTTGTCTAGGGTGGGGCGGACCGGGAGAGTGCAGGGGTAGGTGTTGCTGGTGGGTCTGCTGGGGACTCCCTCTGGCCGGAGCCAAGAGCAACTCTGGATAAAGACCCAAGGCAGCCAGGCTGTGTCTTTATCCTGCGTCTCTGCAGTTCTCTTGAGATGGCAGAAAAACTTTTGGGTAATTGGATACTCAGAATTCATGTGCCTGGACCATTTGCAG
This sequence comes from Phocoena phocoena, assembly GCF_963924675.1. Taxonomy (NCBI): domain Eukaryota; kingdom Metazoa; phylum Chordata; class Mammalia; order Artiodactyla; family Phocoenidae; genus Phocoena; species Phocoena phocoena. The sequence continues at coordinate 3,996,994 of NC_089234.1, read as the reverse complement.
TGGTTTGTATTTTACTCGTGTCCATCAGATTTCCCAGGTCTCTTTCGGTCCTGTGTTCCTAACCCTGCAGCATTTTCTTTCATCCAGTCGGTAAACAAGCAGTCCCTCCGGCTCCTGCACAAATGCCAGTGCATGGATTGGCCATTAAGAGAGCCTGTTATGGGAGCTGTCACTGGTCCTTCCGGGAAGGGAGCACATCCCCAGGATGTTGTCCCCTGCTCCCCTACCCCAGAGTTGGGACTCTCCTGTCCCTGAGAAGCAGGTCTTTTGATTTTAGTGGTGTGTGTTATAGCTTCATCCATTGTGTTCAGTGATTTGTTCTTTCAGTCTCCATTAATGCCTCTGATTCCATTTCACACTTAAGCAAATCGGAATCCTTGGTGGATCCACAAAAAGAAGGGGGTACACTTTGTGACTGTCACACTTTGATAACTGGAGCGGCCTTGAAGGCAAGGCCAGGCTGGTGATGGGCAGGTCCTGTCTGCCTGGAGCTATTGTCCTAGTGGGTCTGCGAGCAGGGGACCCATGGCCTCCTGGGCCTCTCATGGGGGGAGATGGACAACTCAGCAGCCTCCGTGACGCGTGGACTGTCTGGCCCTGCGTGACCCTGGTTGACCACAAACTTGACACGAAAGTTTCCAGAAAACAGTTGTCTGGCCCTGTATTTTCCAAACTGTGTTTTCCGAGAAGAATGAAGTCAGATAGAAGGAAAGCTAGATCTACCTCACAGCTGGCTTTGAGAATTAGAAAGGAAGGAAAGGTGGAAAGAAGGAGGGAAAGAAAGAGAGAAAGAAGGAAGGAAGGGAGGAAAAAAGGAAGAGAGGGAGGAGGAAAGAAAGTGGGAAATAGGGAGACGAAATGAACTAAAAGAACTCACTAGAGCTAATTAATAATTTTATATACAATACAGTATAACTTATATATAAATATTGTATATATTATATATAATAAATGTGCACACCATTTTTAGTAATAGCCACTATGTTTTAGATTTGTGCCTTAATTAAATTTGCAATTAAGTTAATAAGAACAGGCTGGGGTGAACCTGACATGACTTCCATTGTCTAAATTACACAGTCCTCATGTGTGAGGGTATCTAAATACACTTGATGCAAAGGGGGCAGCTACATATATTTCTCAAATCGTAATACTCAATGGTTTCTGTATTGGGGGACCCAGATAGTCAGTACCAAACGCGTGCTATCAGCACTCTTCCAGGTGAAGGCCCCTAGTACCTGGACCACCTCCAGCATCCTTTGAGAGGTTACTTAGCAGGTCCCTTGTGCTCTGACAACCTCTTGATTTTGCCTCTTCTGAGCATCCTCTAGATGAGGATTTGCCTTGGGTAAGTCACTGAACTCTCTAGACTTCAGTTTTTTTTAATCTGCAAATGATATCGTACAAAACTGCTCAATAAATATAATCTATTTGGCTGGCCATCCACGTGTACTGATGATCTGCTCTTAAATATTACCCTGGTTTGTTCACAGGTGGTTTTCACTTAGTTTTTTTCACTTTTTTTTTTTTTAATTTATTTTTGGCTGTGTTGGGTCTTCCTTACTGCGCGTGGGCTTTCTCTAGTTGTGGCGAGCGGGGGCTACTCTTCGTTGCAGGGCACGGGCTTCTCATTGCGGTGGCTTCTCTTGTTGCAGAGCACGGGCTCTAAGGTGAGCGGGCCTCAGTAGTTGTGGCTCACGGGCTTATTTGCTCCATGGCATGTGGAATCTTCTTGGATCAGGGCTCCAACCCATGTCCCCTGCATTGACAGGTGGATTCTTAACCACTACGCCACCAGGGAAGTCCCTTCACTTAGTTTTAATTGGTTTTCTTTTTGTATGAGATGCTGTTAAGAACCTTAAAATAATGTGGCATTCCTAATAATTTCCAAACAAACTGAAGTGCAGTGAGATTCTAGAAAAGTCCCAGATTATTAAAATAATTTTAATGATTTTTTTTTTCTATGCGACTGATTCAAGAGCATATAAATAAATGCATGAATTCATTTTGGCATAATTTTTTATGAAACAATGAATTTAATTAAAAGTATCACTGGTCAAAAATTTAATTAACATTTCGAGGTTTCTCCAACAAGGTAGAATGAATCAACAGCAAGGACCAAAATCTCTAACATAGCAAGAGAAAAAAAATTTGTTTACAGCAAGAGAAATCTGTGGTATTAGTTATAATTCATATTTTTAGGTAAATTTATTGCCAATCCTCATAAACGTCTTGATGATGAAACACCCAGCAGACAGTATCAGAAATGAAGACTGAATTTCCACTGGCTGGTTTACGAACCAATGACACCTGAGTGGTTAAGGGCTATAAAGACCAGTTCTAGGGGCTTCCCTGGGGGTCCAGTGGTTAACACTCTGTGCTTCCACTGCAGGGGGCGTGGGTTTGATCCCTGGTGGAGGAACTAAAATCCTGCCTGCTGTGCAGTGTGGCCAAAAAAATAAAATGATGTAAAAAAAAAACCCAAAACGGTTCTAATCCCATGATACCTCAAACACGTGGCTTTTTGCAATTTTCTTTTTCTTTTGTATTGAGATGTGATTGACATATACGTTACGTAAGGTGTACAATGTGTTGATTTCATACATTTGTGGATTTCAATCAATACGATTAGCACCTTACCGTTGGCAACCCTTTTACCGCCTCACATAATTATATTTGTCTGTGTGTGTGTGTGCCAGGGTGGCGAGACAGTTTAAGATGTATCTTCACAACTTTGGGGTGTACAGTACTGTCGACTGTAATCACTGCGCTGTGCGTTAGATCTCTGGGACTTATTCATCTTCTAATTCCGCAGTTTTATCTTGGCAGGGGCACTTTAGTACTTTGCAGAAAAATGCATTTCCATTTTATGTTAGAAAAGCTCCAAGGAGACAACACCAATCAAGGTGTGGATGGGATCTGAGGTGACACTGAGGCTCCCCGCACACAGAGGAGGCTTCATCCCTGGCATCCTTCACTCCCCCAGCATTTGCTCTCCACCTGCCGTGGACTGGCACAATGCCAGGTGCTGGGAATCCCAAAGTGAGCACGAAAACACCTAACCCGCCCTCGTGGAGCTTCAGGTTGAAAATTTCTTCACCTGAATGTTAAAGAAGTATGAAAATTGTGCACTTTATACAAACCCCCCTTATTCCTTCTAAAAATACAATAGAGAAATGATTGATAATAAAGTTGTGTAAAGTACAGAAATCACATCCCATCATCAAGGATTCAATCTCCCCAACAAGGCTTCTCTTTAAGGGTTTCCACTAGGTATTGAAAGCTGGTGTAAAGATCGGTGGATGGGAAGGAATGTATCAATGAGTAAAATTCAATGCAAATTCAGAGTAACCGGACTGCACCTGCCTTATTAGAAAATAGGTCTTTCTCATAGAGTTTGTATAAAAGTTGGCCAAAGGTCTGACCTTGCATTCTTCATACTCTATTTTGTTTCTGGAAGAAATGAAAATATAGATGCTATTCGGGGCTCAACAGAGGTTATCAGCATGCCAGGTTTCGTCGTTTTGTTCTGGAGGTTAATTTAAAAAAGGAACTGCTGGGGCTATCTCAGCTCCACACGCAGACAGGCTTCACGTCATGAGTATTACCCGGATTTTCAGTCGCTGTGTCGGGTCTATGGTCACCCATGAATGTCCATCAGGCACTTATCAAATAAGGTCCCAGACTCCCATGGGCACCCAGGAGTCCTCCCAAAATAGGTGTGAAACCTGGTCTTGGCCACCCTCTTTCTAAGAGGGTACACTCAAGACTTTTTGGATTTTGTCATGTCTTACGTGCCGTGTCACTCTTTTCTTGTTTACTGAGTTGAAAGGGACCATCATTTGGAGCTTGGAAACTCGGGGATCTGAGCGGAAGTCTTTGAGTAAACAACGCTGACGGCCAGCATGATAATATGTTCAGAAATCTATTTCTCATTTATCACTGGTGACTTAAAATAGTAGCACCGCGCAAAGTTGCTGCTGTGTTTTGGACACCAGAGGATAATCAGGTGACAATCGACTGAGTCTCTTATTCAGCAGTGACTTTTAATATTTATCTGTTGATCAAATCCACATTTTGGGGGGGTATCTTCTCTTGCCTTTTCCCAAACTGAGGTGTTTAAGAATTTCTGTCATCGATTCTCTTCAGAGGACAAACAACTGCATTTTCTTCCCAATGGTCCTTATCACCGCAAGAGAAATATTTCCCGAGCAGACATACCTTATGCCTACATCTGTATATCCGTATATCTCTCTGTATATAGATATATGTGGGTACAAACACATATATGTGTGCACACACACATATAAATAAATAAATAAGTAATACACATAGATGACACTTGGAGAGCCCATCGAAAGGGACTGACTTTCTTTTTAACATTTTTGAAGACTGCTTCGTGGTCCTGTTGACCTGCTATTAGTGAAAGCTTAGCTTTCAGCAAAGGTAATTAAATTATAAAATCACTGCTGCAATCATCAAACTACTCATAAAATAAGAAATGAAAAAAAGAAACCCGAAATAAAAATCTTGTAGGCTTCTCTTCCTGTAATATTGCTCCCTGATGTTAATTACATTTAAATGGGCGAGTACTATTTTGGTATCATTCATCCGCCTCCAAAAGAACTTTCCAGTTTATCATACCTGTCAACCTCGGTGCATCACAGGCTAACACTTTATTAAGAAAAAAATCATTAGGGAGCCGCTGATCCCATTTAAGTACATTGGGCAGAATGTAAGACTAATTAAAAAGCATATTTTTACATTATTAATTTCTGAGTTTCACACTTAATGAATGTGAAATGACAGGGCTACTATTTTTACATTCAGGCACTCTGGGCTTTCCAGTCAGGGGAATTAAATTCTGGGGATTTTTGCAAAGATGTTGCTTGAGAGAGCTATGTTTTCAAGGAAAGCTAAGCTTTTTAGCTCTGCCTTTTCCTGGGAAATTATCCTAGAGCACATAACAGCCGCTTAAAAAGAGTAGTTAAATAGATGTTATTTTTTTCATCCTACTGCTCTAAAAGTATTTTAGATAAGGTATAAAATATGGTTTTTAAATGATATTATGATTTGCAAACACTAAAAAATAATTGCAGTGCAGTTGAGAGAGAGAAAACATCTAATCTTTATTGTGTAAGACAATGTGATAAAATAGTTTACAGCCAAAAGCTCATTTGCATCTGGAAAATTGTGTAAACTGATGGGGAAAATCTCATTAAAACAAAAGGTTAGTTTTTTAATATTCTCAGAACAAAGCAACACATTACCACTGCGTTTTTCTTTTTTCCTCTTTATTAAATCAGTCATGCAAGTGTCTAACGTTCGATATAAGTAAAGGCATAAAATGACAAGACCATCCATGTAGATGGACGAAGATGAATTACGTCAGGATGCAAAAGATCCATGTTAAGAAAGATGGTGGGTGTTCTGTAGGAGCTCATTAGCTGTAGGGAGACGATTAGTACTAGGTGTTATGTTACTTAAAACTGCGCTGGCTGAACGCTGGCTTCCCTTTCTAGGCATCTGTGCACACAGCCCATTTTTATAGGGCTACGGGAGGAGGAGGGAAAAAATCCTTTCTTTTCTTTCCCCTTTCTTTTTCAAATGTGCTTACAATTACCTCTCTGTATTTTTATTGTCTTTTTACAAACCACAAAAGTCACACTGGAGGCAGAGCTTAACTGCTGAGGCTTTCCTCATGTAAATATTAGGAAATTACATTTGTACAAACTGCGGGGCTTTGTCAATGGGGGCTGGAGAACCTCCAACACAAATTAATCAGGATAAAGTTGCTCTGGGTTGAACATGACCAGAGTTTATTTTCTTAAAGTATTAATTTGTCAACAGCTTTCCTGCTTCGGCTTGACTCGTTTGGAGGGCAGAGAAGGAAGGCACATTTGCAGTCTTCCCGGCTCTTGCAACGCATGGTTTGAGAAACCGACTGCAGTCAGTCAAACCAAGGGCGGGCTTAATTTTTCAGTATTAATTTTCATATAAACACCTGATATCACGGGACAGAGATGTGAATAGACGTGTAGGTGCTTCAAGAAGGCTTGTTTTCAGGGGGGAGAAATGAAAACGATTTAGTTTGATGCTGAAAAATTGACATGATGTTGTGTGTTTGAAAGGATTTCCAAAAGAAATGCTTTCAGTCTTCATCTCTAATTTTCCGTTCCTTGTGAAATCCACTCCGTGGGCCCCCGGATCACACCGCAGCGTCAGAGTTACATTCACTGCCTCCTGCCTCCTCGGTTCCGAAGACATGGTGGTATTTTTAATTATATCTCGATTTTCTTAAAATATTTGTTCCTTGTTATGTCTCTGGCATGGAGGAGTGTGGGTAATGACCTCTATTTCTCAGAGTTGCCAAAACAAATTAAGGACAATGTTCCGCTCTCCCCTTGCCAAATGTTTTAATGCTCTTCCATGAAAGCAAGTCTTATTCGTAATGTATATTAAACCTGAAGTAAACAATGCGTCCTGTCAGAGGCAAATGCGATTGTGTCACAGTTACCAATTTTGCCTTTGATGAAAATAGATCGGATGAAGGATTGTGTCATTTAAAGAACACATACATCTGTGTAGTCTGTGCAGGAATCCAGCGCGCCTATAAAATGTTCCACCCAGGTACAGTGAATTAATAACATCTCTTTGAACTACCTACTCATCAGCTATTTCTTAAAAAAAAAAAAAAGCCTCAAGTATTATGTTGACCAGGTGTCAGAGCTAATGCAAATGAACTCTCAAAAATCCCACTCTAATTTTCCCCACCTAGGATTAAGGTAGTATAACGATGGACTAGTTTCACGGTGATCCTACCCTTTCTTCCCCACCCTCTGCTCCACGCGCAAGTGCAGAAGCAACAGGCCCAAGTTCAGAGCTGCCCAGACTGGGATGAGGGGCAGAGGTCTCCTCCCCGGAACTCAAGAGAGGACCTGGCAGGACCAAACGGCTTCTTTTCCACGGGTCACCACAGGTATTTTGAAGGAAGATCGCCCTTAAGAACAGTTAATAAGAGACGATCCTGTACATGAGGATTAACTGGCTTCCACGGCCCCCCCCTTAGGTCTTCCTGGGTTGTTTATGTTAACAAACATCTTCAAATATTATTGACAATCCCCGTGTTTTATGAGTTTGCATTTACCTTGTTCACCGTTTTATTATTCAAGGTTTCCGTCATCGTTGCCAGGCACTAATCAGTGTTTTATGCCGCTCCGACGGGCTAGCCGTACAGAACAGGGTGCCTCTAGGGTTAACACAGTCAAGAACGAGAAAAGTGTTTTAGACATGGATACAACATGTGGTTTACTATTGTCATGAAATGAGGTGAACTGAGACTCTATACATATGGATTTTGAATTGCATAAATTTTGATTGATATCATTTGAAGACCGAGGCTCTGAAAGCCTAGATTTTGTGAAAGACGATACACAGACCAGCTATTACCACATACAATCATACCAGGAAAAGCATCTGAAATGAGCAAGACAGCTGGCTTTTAAATAGCTAAAACATAACATCAATACTTATTTTGAATAATGGAAAAAAGAGGTAAAAGACGTTGACCCCTGCCTGACAGAAACATGTTCCCAAAGTAGAACTGGCCCCCTGGGGGCAGCCCCTGCTCCACGGTAGCTGCCAAGCCTCCTCTCTCTTTCTTTCTTCCTCTTTCTCAGTCCCCTGCCCCACCTCCATCCTCTTTTCTTTCTCTCCCTCAAAAAAGAAAAAAAAAAAAAAAAAGGTAAATATTTTTTGGAGCAGGAAGTCACTATGGACAAGCGGCTAGAAACAGAATTTTCACAAATTCAGGAAACACTTGAGAGGTAAAACCAACATCCTGAGACAGAAGACAGGCCAGCTTCTGACACCAGGTTGGACCTGTGAGGCCTGAAACCTCCAGCCAGGAAGTGCTTGCCACTGGGTCAGGGCTCCAGAGGCCCTGGCCAAGGCAGGGGGACGGGAGCAGAACTTTCCATGCACCATCGAAACCAACAGGCCTCTTCATGGGAAATTGGCTGAAAATGTGCTGACCGGCATAAAACTTTTATTAGAATCCGAGGACAGGCAGGCTGAATTTCCAGGGAATGATGGTTTGGCGAGGGCGCAGCCAGGACGGGGTGCTCCACGGCCCCTGCCCACTCTTTCGGGGTTCCTCCCGCCCCCCACCCCCCGCACGTCCCTGGCGGCCCCTGCGACCCCGGCGCAGCACACCGGGCCGGGATCGATCGGGGCGCTGGGCCCCGACCCCAAAATCCTGCGCCCTGGGGGTCGGGGGCGCGCGAACCCTCCTGGCAGCCGAGCTGCCCGACCAGGGGGTGGTGCAGACTTTCTGGAGGGGGAAAGGGACATAAATCAGAGAATAAAAAAAAAAAGTTTCTGCACATTTTCAAAACCCACGTTGCGCTCTCTGAGGTCCTTTTCATTTTAACCAAATCAGGGGGAACTTGTCCTCACAGCGGCGAGGCAGATGGAACAATAAATCACAGGCGCCGTTGCCGGCCTGCAGTGCCCTCTCCACAGCTGTCACTTTTTTGTCTCTTTGGTTTTAGCTGACACGGTTTGAGGTCCACGGTGAACCAATCTGGACCTTTTTTTTACAGTCATATCCATCAAAACGACCAGTGGCCATCAGCCCGCTGCGTACATCGATCCGGCGGCCCCTGCCTCTCCGACCGCCCCGCGCCACCGGGCTCCTAGGTGAGACTGGGAAGCAGCACCTCGTTTTGGCGGCTTTTCCTCTTTTTTTTTTTTTCCCCCCTTTGCCTCCAGCTACAGCTGTGATTTTGTGAGCAGCCTTGGCTAACGTTATTAAAGTTGCATCACGATAGATACAGAGCAAAGCAGATCCGGGCTTCCGCGCTGGAGCAAGGAAGACCGGCTGCCTCGGTTGCAGTTGTTTTTTAAGTGCGCGGAGGCGCCGGCGATGCTCGGAGTTTCCAACTCGTTGCTTATTTTGCAAAGTAAACAAGCAAATGTTATGTGCATAACCTTAGCTGTCTCGCTAAAGGTCAGCGCGCCCCTGATCATTTCCCGGGCCGCCTTTGGGGGGCACTCTGATGCCGAGGATTTCCTCGGGTGCTGGGGAAACAAGACGTGCTCGCCTAACAAAGACTCAATCTACAAAGGCTGCAAAAACAAAACAGTGATTACATATGAACTGGAGCGCGGAAGTTTACTTCGGTGTATGAAATATCAGCCCCGTGAGCGCTAAATAGCGAGCAGGCTGGGCTGGGGGCCAGGGTGTCCGGTGTTCCCCCGGGCGCATTCCGTAGACTTTTCTTGGAAAGGGAGATGCCCCGTGGCAGGCTCCTACAATAGTTGCCCAGGACAGGATGCCACCGAAAATTCAGGAGATTGGAGGCTAGGTTAAAATAGTCCGTTACAAGTTTCTTTTAGAATTGCGTTTTCTTCCAAAATGGCATCTCCCCTTAAAATCTTTCAAAGCACTTTCATGTAAGCAGAGCTAATGTCACAAAAGTACACAAGTTTGAACTCAAGAAAGAACGAGCCAAAAAAAAGACCGTTTATATGTGGGCATAGGGAGCTCACAGATACACAATTAAAAGAAATGGCTGCTTAAAAATCCCCAGTTAGGTCAGGTTAAATTTATTATATTCTTTTATAGCTGAACTCTATGGTTTTGACTTGAGGTGACAGCTGAAATGCACCAGAAACCTTTGGAATTTCAGTACTATATATTACTATGAGGAAGAAAATAAAGTTCTACCATTAGAAGGTAGGGGCTTGCCTTAAAATGTTCAAGGGAAAAAAAAGATGTTAATTTTTTCCTGCAATTCTTTTTTTTCAAGTATGGAGTGAGTTACGTGAGCAGAACAGCCAACCAAGCATAATATAAACAACTATGAAACACTGCCTTTGCTCTGGATTAGAAATATTCAGGTGGCTATAATGCAAAAGGGAAGGATTGCTCCTATTTTTAAGTGAAAACACCTAATTGGGTTAATGTGTATATTTGTCCTTATGAAAAACATCTTCTGGGCAGGACCCTCAGCAGCTGTTCTTGTGCTCTGAGCACCACTGACCAAAGATATCGTCCAGATATCGTCCAAGAGGACAAAACATGAATCTTTTTATATGAAGCTGCCAATGGCTGTCCACAGTTCAATTCCAAATGAAATACAGAAAACTCTCTACATTTTAAGAGGAATCTATTCATACAGTTTCTTTTTTTTTTTTATTTTAGCTTTCCTGTTAAAATCACTTCTGACTTCAGAAAAGAGATTAAATATGGAATCCATTCTTGAAATAATATCTGTGTCCGGTGGCAAATGCCTTGCCCTATGTCAGGTGTCTGCAGTGGATTTTGTAACTCTCCATACCCTCCAGGCAATTGCAATAAAGAGAACCTCTTAAAGTACCAGGAAGGCCAGGAGCAGATGCCAGGAAGAAGTTATCCGACTATTCTCTTATGGCTGGAAGTAAGAAGCTGCAAACTGAACAGTCCTAATGACGCTGAGCTAGACAATGTTGCTGCAGTCCGGCTGAAGGTCATAGGTACTGTTTTCCGTACCGTTTGTCAGGGGTTTTGTCTTCCAAGGGTACAGCCAACCTCCGGCCAAACTGTGTAGCTGTAGCATAAAGCAGTTTTATCTGGGCAACAGTGGAGGAAAAGAAAGGCAAAACTAAAAAAAAAAAACAACATCAAGAACAAAAAAAAACTGAATGCAAGTCCTAATAAACTAAGGTCATATTTCCTTGTACTTTCTGATTTGTATTTGATGGAAATCTGGCAGAAATGGCCAGTTTTCAAAATCCAGAGGCAGGACCTTGAAGGGCCAGTGCCCAGAACTGCAATCTGTGTGTGTATAAATGCAAGAAATTAATGTCTTATTCCTGGGAAAGGCATGAGAGCAGGGTCTGTATTTTTCACTCTCGGAGTGCATTTGGCACAAAGAGTGGAAGAAATTCTCGAATTCTACCCTAACCGCAGAGTCACAGAGCTTTCCAGCTGCATTCCCAGCAGACAGGGGTGTGCTTGGTGGCAATTAAGGAATCTTCTTGGTTTGCACAACATATTTTTCAAATCATACAAACCATTAAAAATAAACAAAACACCTTTGCCGCCAGTGCTGTCTGGTGCTCTGCTTTCGCCTGCATCCTTAAATCTGCATTCTAAGAGCTAAATAACCAGGTTGTCAGCTCAAGATGAGATTGTATTTTTCACTGTGGCCTGAAACACTCCCAGATGATATGGCTGAGGGACAAAGCCTCCCTGTGGTTGTGCTATTGTTTGATTTCTAGTTTTCACTTGACTCCAACCTCTACTGCAAAAGTACTGGGAAACCAGAGAGTCACTGGGGCTTGATGTTTCTTGCATTTGTCATCCCGAGGAGAGGATTTTACTTGCTTCTTTAACCAAACAGTTTAGTGCCTTCTAGGGCTGCGGAGAGACTCCTCGAAGGGAATTCTGTTTATCGACAACACCACTTTTAGATATTCAAATGAATTTTGCAGTATCCCTTTTTTAGCTGGCTTTTTTTTTTTTTTTTTTTTTTTTTTGCATTTCTTTCTTGTGCTAAATGCACAACAGAAAAAAAGACATTATTTAAATCTCTGCACCTCCGTCTGTCAAGACCTAAGACTTGATAAGGACATATTTTTCTTGTTTTAGGTCTTCAAAGGAGCAAAACGAAAAAAAATAACATGGATACTATATTTCCTCAAGCTTTTTTCTCATGTCACCTAAATCACTCACTAGTTATTAAGTATAAATCCTGCCGTGGGCTTCTAAGAAAAATACCCAGGAATGGAAAAAAAAAAAAAAGGAATTTACAAATAAGTATTATCCAGGATGGGAGATTAAAGTTAACGGCCAAGATTATACTGATGTGCTGTAGGGTGATGTGCCTGGGTGACCAGCTGACCTGAGCAATCTGTCCCCTTTCAGGAATCACAGCCGGGCTTGGCCAACCCTACGGGTGGTTGGTGGTGGTATTTTTAAGTTATTCACATTTTATTCTCTATTTCTTTTAAAAGAGTATGACCAGCAGTGCTCAGTGATTGCCTATCTTTGTTCTAGAGGTTTTCTAAAGAGCACATGAATAGGTAGACATGTATTTGCAGAATCATCCCACCTCAACAAGGGAGTGGCTCCATGGGCTGAGTTCTCTCCCCTGCAGACCTCACTGCTGTAGGAAGTGGAGGGTCTGTAATGGCGAAGAGGACTGACCTGAGCACAGAGCTGGCCTTTCTCCCCACACCATTTGAATATCTTAAGTACAGAGCAGCTGTGAGCAAAACAAAACATGTCATGTGCCCAGGTGACATTTTGTAGCAAACAAGCAAATCACAATCCAGGAAGGGTTGTATTTTATGCCAACAACAACCTGACAGTTTTCTCTGTAAAGAAAACATGACACTTTTCCAAATATCAGAGGAGGCGTCCTCTGCTCAAGGGATTCCTGTCCTGTCACTGAGCTGGAAGGTCGCAGGCTGGCCTCGTGATTTCTGTGGCTTCACGAGGCGATGGTGGAGGGTTTGCACGCTAAATGCTGTAGGCTAAGGGAAATCTTTCCCTTCATCTCTGAAAGCAGTGACAGGAGGAAGAAGGTCCTTGGTTGACAGCAAGTAACCTCTAGGTGTAGGGGCTTTGCCCTAAGCAAGGGGAAGTAAAATCGCCCATGTTAATGTGTGGCCAGAGATGCCCCACATATGCAAGGGACAGGGATGCCATGCATACTCCTCCCCGACCCAGGTGCTGCTGTGGACCTTGGCGGGAGGAATTCCTATTATGTGCAAAAAAACAAGAAAAATACCCCCAAACATGTTTTCATAAAAGCCTGGGACTCCCAGTCCTTGCAACCTCCACTCTGTGCTTGAGTTGATCACACGGACTCCCTCTGCCCTGTGTCCTGCACACAGCGGGGTGGGGAGCTCCCTGGACGGGGCCCCACACTGAAGTCCAAGGGAACTTGCTTCTAGGACACCTTCTCTGTTGAACTGCTTTGAGGTGTCTTCAAGTGCTTGTGGTTACTCTGTCATTTCCAAAAGGTGTGCACCAGGAGAGAGCCTCTGCGGGCGCGGGTACCGGGCAGGTGAGCGTGATGTAACAGGAACCAGCGAGCATCCTAGGAGGCCCAGGAGACCAGGGGAAAGCAGCATTAACAAGAATACAAGGCTGACAATGAAGACACACTTTGGTCCCTTTCAGAGTCAGGAGACTCAACTTTGAACCCTGATAAACATTGATGCCCTGTTTTTATCTGGTCTCAGCTGTGTCGAGGAAATAAAAAATTCTTTCAACCTATTTCTTTTAAGAGTGGGGTTCCATTCTCATCAGTAGAAAGGCAAAATGTCGCTTGCCATGTCAATACATAATTCTTTGAGTTAAAGTCAAACAGGCTCTGCCCACAAAGGGGAAGAAAGGGGAAGAAATCCAATCCAATCCTAGGCTTGAAAGCAGAAAGCAGAATGGAACCCAGTGTGCTCCCTGACCCCCACTGGCACACCACCCCTGCCCCCTGCCCTACCCACACCTTCCACTGCTACTTATATACTTCCTGTTGCCTCTTTTATAAGCAATAAGAATTTAATAACTGAGGGCAACTCTATAGCAATATTTATATGGGTCAAATGGCTTAAAAGTATGCAATAAATGTAAAGTAATGAACCACATTGCCCCTTTTTAAATAATGCAGTGAGCATGGAGATATTATGTTTCATATTCTGGAAAAAGGTGTTTCGGGCTAAGCTCCTGGCGTACAGCAGACATGAAAAGTTACGCGGAGCCCATAACAAAGTCACTGCCTCCTTAATAAGGCGTGTTATGTCAGTTCCTCAACCTAATCTCAGCCCACAGCAAGAAGGTCCCAGATGGTATCAACAAAACCTCAGCTCTTCTCATTAGCAATCAGCAAATTCTCCCGGTGTCCGAAAGTTTCAAATCAAGGCAAGTGCCTCTACCCCTAGTGTGAAGCCCAGTAGGATAATAGAAATAATGTTGCCTGATCAGTGGGGTCCCACATTCATAACGGGCTGGAGTGAATTTGGTGAATTTGCATCGAGCAGCTTTCACAAGTTCCAGGGGCCCCAGGAGCCCACGGGGTGCCGGGGGCAGGGGCAAAGCTGAGCACACACAGCCCCTGCTGTGGGACCTGGACGGCCCAGCCACTGTGACACCGTCCCGGGCAGTGGTGGGAGGGCAGCTTCATTGTTCAGAAGTTTGCGGAAGTTAGATTTCCTGAGATTCCCTCTCTAAACTGGAGTGAAGCAAGTTGCCTGGGCTCGGGTCTGTGGATGGAGGAGATGATGACTTTGTAGTTGGCTCTCCCTGGGGCTGGAATTCTGCCCTGATGCCTGGGTCTGACTGGTTCTGCCCTGGCTCCGTGAGGAACTTGACAGAAGCCAGCCAAGCAGGTTCTGGGCATAGTGATCTCCTCGCTCGGGTCGGGAGAATCCCTGTGCTTTACCCTGAGGTCTGCGCCCCTGCACTCGGGTCTGCACAGCTGCCCTCGGCTCCAGGAAAGCAGTGCCTGCAGTGGTGAGACCTTTTCTTTTAGTGAAAAACAAAACGTCAAATCAAATCACAGTCTTCACCAGGACAGGCCTCATGCGGACAGGCTTCAGGAGGGATAGACTTTTCCAGAGCTGGACAGGCAGGCCTCCCCGCCAGCAACCTGCACGCTCCCAGTACCCACCCAAGATCTATGGACACCAGGTCAGGAAGCAGATCAGAGAAGCAGCTCAGGAGATGGGCAAAGCTCTCCAAGGAGGGCCCCTCCCCCCGCCCCACCCCCTGGGGCCAGTGGGCAGGTCAGTGTAGAGCAGGTGAGGTGCTCAGCTGTACCTCAGTTTGGTGGGATGGGGTGTTGGAGCTCTGCTTGTTCGCCACCCTCCCAGTCCTTGCTGCCAAGGTGACAGCCCAGGGTCCCTGCCTTCTGTTTTGAGAATGGGCATCTGTGTGTCTGCACCGTTGGGCGCCTTCTCCGCGGTCGACACGAAGATGCTCTGTACACGGATTAAACACGTGGTAGATTATCAGCGAAAACACTCTTCTTTCCCAACCAGCTCCTTTGCTAATTCAGCCCTCAGCACCCCACACTCTGTGTTAACAGAAAGAGAGCTCATTTGACAGAGTCTGAGCCGGGCAAAGCTAGGAAGGTGGTGATGGTGACAAAAAAGCCATGGACTCGAGGTCCAAGCCTACCATGCATGCCACGTTGGTTTTCATTGTGCCTGGATTATGGGGTCGGGGTCGGGGGGACAAAGCTTCTCTCATGCAAATAGACTGCCTCCACTCTCTCTGTGTATCACAGACATTTTATTACTCTTAACTTCCTCATAGCCTGAAAAAGGAAGGAGTTGGACGGACAGAGCAAAGAGGGAGGGAGGGAAGGGCAGGGAAACTACATTAGCTGCTTACAATGTGACTCCGTACCAGTATTTTCTTTCTTCGTGTGGTTTGAAATCATTTCTATTCGTTCCAATGCAGCAGCTCTGTCCCAGCCTACTTGTTTTTTCTTTTAAACAATAAGAGTTTGCCATACAGAATACATATCTACAGTTTTTGTTGTTTATTTTAAGTCCCACATTTTCTTTCAGTAGGCAAAGGTAGGCAATGCCATGGGAGAGCTCTGGGCCCGCAGTACCTCTCCCCTCCCATTTCCTCCCCGGCAAATTAAGGTCACTGAACTTCTGAGAGCATCTGCAATGGGATGAAGACTGAACTTCTAGAAACACCTACATCCTTCAAAGAGAAAGGCTTAGCTCGAGTCCAGCTCATGACCCAGCATCTTTGCCATGTTATGAGGCATTTTTAGACCTCCTGAGCGTGAATCAGTGGAGACCAAAGACACAATCCTTACTCTATGGACATAGATTTTTCAGGGCATCAGGAATGATACTTTTGGCTCTGCTTTTATATCCTGGAAACCCTAAGAGTTTATTTCCTCCACGAAATTATTGACCGTGACGCTCAGGAATTGAATTTAATTCTGAAGGGCAGCTCGATGGAGGTGAGTTGGAAGTAGCAGAAGAGGTTTCCACCCTGCAGATGCAACTGAGATGAGGGAGGACCCTCCAAGAGGGAGCAGTGCGTGCTCTCAGCGCTCACAACGGAACTGGACCCAGGGTGCTCACAGAGGGCATTAGATGCACGTGGCCTGGGTCCAGTCCTATCTGATGGTAACTCACCTTTGGAAACTTGAACGGGTCACCACCTTCTGTAGAACCTCAGCTTCTTCTCCTGGAAGTTGTAGACACTAGTAATCCTACATTAAGGGTTAGTAGAGCAAAGGTTTGCAGAGCACTCAGTATAATTCCTGCATGTATAATTATAACATGTATAATTCTATACATGTTCATTCTTTCTTTATTCAGTACCAGGGCCATACATTTTTTCTGTAAAGCGCCAGAGAGTAAGCATTTTCAGCTTCCTGAGATATGATCTCTGTTGCAGCTATTCAACTCTGCCACTGCAGTGTGAAAGAAGCCGCAGACAATAGGTCAATGAATGGTGTGATTGTGTTTCAATAACACTTTATTTACAGAAACAGAGAGAGGGCGGGATTTGCCTGCAGGCTGTACTTTGCGGACTCCTGATTTATATATTGTTACTTCTATCACCACCACTGCCCCCTTGATAGAAACTTGTATGCTGTTTTCCAGTGGTCCCAGGCTGCTCTTGGCCAGCCCAAATCCTGCTGTGGGGGGAATTTCATTGTCCCTGGAAATCAGTGTCCCATTGATCTTAAACACTTTCATTTTGTGTCTTACTCAACTCAGCTTTAAAAGCACAATTGTGAAAGGAAAAGAGTTTTGTTACCACTAAAGATAGTGGTACTGATACAGTAATGTCACTACTGCTTAGGCTGATGGGCCAAGCTCTCTGTCTGCATGACCTCATTGAAGTTTAAATTGAACCCTTGGTTGTCATGCACACGATGAAGGAAAAATTCACATTTCCTATTTGGAGGAAGAATTTTTTTTAGTATCTATTTATTTTGTTAAACACCTTTATTGGAGTATAATTGCTTTACAATGGTGTGTTAGTTTCTGCTTATTAGCAAAGTGAATCAGCTATACATATACATATATCCTCATATCTCTTCCCTGTTGCATCTCCCTCCCTCCCACCCTCCCTATCCCACCCCTCTAGGTGGTCACAAAGCACGGAGCTGATCTCCCTGTGCTATGTGGCTGCTTCCCACTAGTTATCTATTTTACGTTTGGTAGTGTATATATGTCCATGCCACTCTCTCACTTCGTCCCAGCTTACCCTTCCCCCTCCCCGTGTCCTCAAGTCCATTCTCTACGTCTGTGTCTTTATTCCTGTCCTGCCCCTAGGTTCTTCAGAACCATTTTTTTTTAATATTCTATATATATGTGTTATGATACAGTATTTGTTTTTCTCTTTCTGACTTACTTCACTCTGTATGACAGACTCTAGGTCTATCCACCTCATTACAAATAGCTCAATTTCGTTTCTTTTGAGTTTCTTTCGTTTCTTTCGTTTCTTTGAGTAATATTCCATTGTATATATGTGCCACATCTTCTTTATCCATTCATCTGTTGATGGATACTTAGGTTGCTTCCATGTCCTGCCTATTGTAAATAGAGCTTCAGTGAACATTGTGGTACATGCCTCTTTTTGAATTATGGTTTTCTCAGGGTATGCCCAGCAGTGGGATTGCTGGGTTGTATGGTAGTTCTATTTTTAGTTTTTTAAGGAACCTCCATAGTGGCTGTATCAATTGACATTCCCACCAACAGTGCAAGGGGGTTCCCTTTTCTCCACACCCTCTCCAGCATTTATTGTTTGTAGATATTTTGATGATGGTCATTCTGTCCTGTGTGAGGTGATGCCTCATTGTAGTTTTGATTTGCATTTCTCTAATGATTAATGATGTTGAGCATCCTTTCATGTGTTTGTTGGCAATCTGTATCTCTTCTTTGGAGAAATGTCTATTTAGGTCTTCTGCCCATTTCTGGATTGGGTTGTTTGCTTTTTTGATATTGAGCAGCATGAGTTGCTTGTAAATTTTGGAGATTAATCCTTTTTCAGTTGCTTTGTTTACAAATATTTTCTCCCATTCTGAGGGTTGTCTTTTTGTCTTGTTTATGGTTTCCATTGCTGTGCAAAAGCTTTTAAGTTTCATTAGGTCTCATTTGTTTATTTTTGTTTTTATTTCCATTTCTCTAGGAGGTGGGTCAAAAGGATCTTTCTGTGATTTATGTCATAGAATGTTCTGCCTATGTTGTCCTCTAAGAGTTTTATAGTGTCTGGCCTTACCATTAGGTCTTTAATCCATTTTGAGTTTATTTTTGTGTGTGTGTATGGTGTTAGGGAATGTTCTAACTTCATTCTTTTACATGTAGCTGTCCAGTTTTCCCAGCACCAATTATTGAAGAGGCTGTGTTTTCTCCACTGTATATTCTTGCCTCCTTTATCAAAAATAAGGTGACCAATTGTGAATGGGTTTTTCTGGGCTTTCTATCCTGTTCCATTGATCTATATTTCTGTTTTTGTGCCAGTCCCATACTGTCTTGGTTACTGTAGCTTTGTACTATAGTCTGAAGTCCAGAAGCCTGATTCCACCAGCTCTGCTTTTCTTTCTCAAGATTGCTTTGGCTATTCGGGGTCTTTTGTGTTTCCATACAGATTGTGAAATTTTTTGTTCTAGTTCTGTGAAAAATGCCATTGGTAGTTTGATAGGGATTGCATAGAATCTGAAGATTGCTTTGGGTAATATGGTCATTTTCACAATGTTGATTCTTCCAATCCAAGAACATGGTATATCTCTCCATCTGTTTGTATCATCTTTAATTTCTTTCAGCAGTGTCTTATAGTTTTCTGCATACAGGTCTTTTGTCTCCTTAGGTAGGTTTATTCCTAGATATTTCATTCTTTCTGTTGCAGTAGTAAATGGGAGTGTTTTCTTAATTTCTCTTTCAGATATTTTATCATTAGTATATAGGAATGCAAGAGATGTCTGTGCATTAATTTTGTATCCTGCTACTTTACCAAATTCACTGATTAGCTCTAGCAGTTTTCTGGTAGCATCTTTAGGATTCTCTATGTATAGTATCATGTCATCGGCAAACAGTGACAGCTTTACTTCATCTTTTCCAATTTGGATTCCTTTTTTCTTTTTCTTCTCTGATTGCTGTGGCTAAAACTTCCAAAACTATGTTGTATAATAGTGGTGAGTGGACAACCTTGTCTTGTTCCTGATCTTAGAGGAAATGGTTTCAGTTTTTCACCATTGAGAATGATGTTGGCTGTGGGTTTGTCATATATGGCCTTTATTATGTTGAGGTAAGTTCCCTCTATGCCTACTTTCTGGAGAGTTTTTTTTTATCATAAATGGATGTTGAATTTTTTTGAAAGCTTTTTCTGCATCTATTGAGATGACCATGTGCTTTTTCTCCTTCAATTCGTTAATATGGTTTATCACATTGATTGATTTGTGTATATTGAAGAATCCTTGCATTCCTGGAATAAACCCCACTTGATCATGGTGTATGATCCTCTTAATGTGCTGTTGGATTCTCTTTGCTAGTATTTTGTTGAGAGTTTTTGCATCTATGTTCATCAGTGATATTGGCCTGTAGTTTTCTTTCTTTGTGACATCTTTGTCTGGTTTTGGTATCAGGTTGATTGTGGCCTCGTGGAATGAGTTTGGGAGTGTTCCTCCCTCTGCTATATTTTGGAAGAGTTTGAGAAGGATAGGTGTTAGCTCTTCTCTAAATGTTTGATAGAATTTGCCTGTGAAGCCATCTGGTCCTGGGCTTCTGTTTGTTAGAAGGTTTTTAATCACAGTCTCAATTTCAGTGTTTGTGATTGGTCTTTTATAGTTTCTATTTCTTCCTGGTTCAGTCTCAAAAGCTTTTGCTTTTCTAAGAATTTGTCCATTTCTTCCAGATTGTCCATTTTATTGGCCTATAGTTGCTTGTAGTAATCTGTCATAATCCTTTATATTTCTGTAATGTCAGTTGTTGTTACTTCTCCTTCTTATTTCTAATTCTATTGATTTGAGTCTTCTCCCTTTTTTTCTTCATGAGTCTGGCTAATGGTTTATCAATTTTGTTTATCTTCTCAAAGAACCAGCTTTTAGTTTTATTGATCTTTGCTATTGTTTCCATCATTTCTTTTTCGTTTATTTCTGATCTGATCTTTATGATTTCTTTCCTTCTGCTAACTTTGGGGGTTTTTTGTTCTTCTTTCTCTAATTGCTTTAGGTGTAAGGTTAAGTTGTTTATTTGAGATCTTTCTTGTTTCTTGAGGTAGGATTGTATTGCTATAAACTTCCCTCTTTGAACTGCTTTTGCTGCATCCCATAGGTTTTGGGTCATCGTATTTTCATTGTCATTTGTTTCTAGGTATTTTTTTAAATTTTCTCTTTGATTTCTTCACTGATATCTTGGTAATTTAGTAGTGTATTGTTTAGCCTCCATGTGTTTGTATTTTTTACAGAGTTTTTCCTGTAATTGATATCTAGTCTCATAGTGTTGTGGTTGGAAAAGATACTTGATATGATTTCAATTTTCTTAAATTTACCAAGGCCTGATTTGTGACCCAAGATATGATCTATCCTGGAGAATTTTCCACGAGCACTTTAGAAGAAAGTGTTCGTTTTGGATGGGAAGTCCTATAAAGATAAATTAAGTCCATCTTGTTTAATGTATCATTTAATGTTTGTGCTTCCTTATATATTTTCATTTTGGATCACCTGTCCATTGGTGAAAGTGGGGTGTTAAAGTCCCTTAGTATGAATGTGTTATTGTTGATTTCCCCTTTTATGGCTGTTGGCATTTGCCTTATATATTGAGGTGCTCCTACGTTGGGTGCCTAAATATTTACAATTGTTATAGCTTCTTCTTGGATTGATCCCTTGATTGTTATGTAGTGTCCTTCTTTGTCTCTTGCAACAGTCTTTATTTTAAAGTCAATTTTGTCTGATATGAGAATTGCTACTCCAGCTTTCTTTTGATTTCCACTTGCATGGAATATCTTTTTCCATCCCCTCACTTTCAGTCTGTATGTGTCCCTAGGTCTGAAGTGGATCTCTTGTAGACAGCATATACATGGGTCTTGTTTTCATATCCATTCAGCCAGTCTGTGTCTTTTGGTGGGAGCATTTAATCCATTTTCATTTAAAGTAATGATCAATATGTATGTTCCTATTACCATTTTCTTAATTGTTTTGGATTTGTTATTGTAGGTCTTTTCCTTCTCTTGTGTTTCCTGCCAAGAGAAGTTCCTTTAGCATTTGTTGTAAAGCTGGTTTTGTGGTGCTGAATTCTCTTAGCTTTTGCTTGTATCTAAAGGTTTTAATTTCTCCGTAAAATCTGAATGAGATCCTTGCTGGGTAGAGTAATCTTGGTTGTAGGTTTTCCCCTTTCACCACTTTAAATATGTCCTGCCACTCCCTTCTGCCTTGCAGAGTTTCTGCTGAAAGGTCAGCTGTTAACCTTATGGGAATTTCCTTGTATGTTATTTTTTCCTTGCTGCTTTTACTATTTTTTCTTTGTATTTAATTTTTGATGGTTTGATTAATAAGTGTCTTAGTGTGTTTCTCCTTGGATTTATCCTGTATGAGACTCTCTGCACTTCCTGGACTTGATTGACTATTTCCTTTCCCATATTAGGGAAGTTTTCAACTATAATCTCTTCAAATATTTTCTCAGTCTCTTTTATTTCTCTTCTTCCTCTGGGACCTCTATAATTTGAATGTTGGTGTGTTTAATGTTGTCCCAGAGGTCTCTGAGACTGTCCTTAATTCTTTTCATTCTTTTTTCTTTATTCTGCTCTGTGGTAGTTATTTCCACTATTTTATCTTCCAGGTCACTTATCTGTTCTTCTGCTTCAGTTATTCTGCTCTTGATTCCTTCTAGAGAATTTTAAATTTCATTTATTGTGTTTTTCATCATTGTTTGTTTGCTCTTTTGTTCTTCTAGGTCCTTGTTAAATGTTTCTTGTATTTTTCCATTCTATTTCCAAGATTTTGGATCATCTTTACTATCATTACTCTGAATTCTTTTTCAGGTAGACTGTCTATTTCCTCTTCATTTGTTTAGTCTGGTGGGCTTTTACCTTGCCCCTTCATCTGCTTCACCCTTCTCTGTCTTCTCATTTTGTTTCACTACTCTGTTTGGGGTCTCCTTTTTGCAGGCTCAGGTTCATAGTTCCTGTTGTTTCTGGTGTCTTGCCCCAGTGGGTAAGGTTGGTTCAGTGGGGTGTGTAGGCTTTCTGGTGGAGGGGACTGGTGCCTGTGTTCTGGTGGATGAGGCTGGTTCTTGTCTTTCTGGTGGGCAGGACTACATCTGGTGGTGTGTTTTGGGGTGTTTGTGACCTAATTATGATTTTAGGCGACCTCTCTGTTAATGGGTGGGGTTTTGTTCCAGTCTTGCTAATTGTTTGGCGTATGGTGTCCAGCACTGGAGCTTGCTGGTCATTGAGTGGAGCTGGATCTTAGCGTTGAGATGGAGATCTCTGGGAGAGCTTTCGCCATTTGATATTGTGTGGTGCCAGGAGAGCTCTGGTGGACCAATGCCCTGAACTCAGCTCTCCCACCTCAGAGGCTCAGGCCTGATACCTGGCCAGAGCACCAAGACCCTGTCATGCACACGGCTCAGAAGAAAAGGGAGAAAGAATAAAATAAAATTATTAAAATAAAAAATTATCAAAATATTAAAAAGTAATAAAAAGAAAAGAAAAAGAAAGAAGAGAGCAACCAAACAAAAAAACCAAATCCACCAATCATAACAAGTGCTAAAATATATACAGAAAAAAAAAAAAAAACCCAAAACAGACAGACAGAACCCTAGGAGAAATGGTAGAAGCAAAGCTATACAGACAAAATCACACAAAGAAGCATACACACACAGACTCACAAAAAGAGAAAAAGGTAAAAAATATATATCTATATATATCTATATATATATAACAAAAAGGAAGAGAGCCACCAAATCAATAAGCAAATGTATCAATGATAGTAAACTCTAAATAGTAAACTAAGATAAACATAAAACCAGAAGCAAATTAGATCCAGAAAGCACACCCCAAGTCTACAGTTGCTCCCAAAGTCCACTGCCTCAATTTTGGGATGATTCATTGTCTGTTCAGGTATTCCTGAGATGCAGTGCACATCAAGTTGATTGTGGAGACTTAATCCGCTGCCCCTGAGGCTTCTGGGAGAGATTTCCCTTTCTCTTCTTTGTTTGCAGAGCTCCCGGGGTTCAGGTTTGGATTTGGACCCGCCTCTGCATGTAGGTCGCCTTAGGGTGTCTGTTCCCTGCCCAGACAGGGTGGTGTTAAAGGAGCAGCTGATTAGGGGGCTCTGGCTCACTCAGGCCGTGGGGAGGGAGGGCATCTGTTCCCTGCCCAGACAGGACGGGGTTAAAGCAGCAGCTGATTAGGGGTCTCTGGCTCACTCAGACTGTGGGGAGGGAGGAGGACAGAGTGCGGGGCGAGCCTGCGGCAGCAGAGGCCAATATGACATTGCAACAGCCTGAGGTGCGCCGTGTGTTCTCCCAGCGAAGTTGTCCCTGGATCACAGGACCCTGGCAATGGCGGGCTGCACAGGCTCCTGGGAGGGGAGGTGTGGACAGTGACCTGTGCTTGCACACAGGCTTCTTGGTGGCTGCAGCAGCAGCCTTAGCATCTCATGCCCATCTCTCACGTCTGCACTGATAGCTGCGGCTCACACCCATCTCTGGAGCTCATTTAGGTGGTGCTCTGCTACCCTCTCCTCGCACACTCGGAAATAACAGTCTCTTGCCTCTTCGGCAGGTCCAGACTTTTTCCCAGTCTCCCTCCCGGCTAGCTGTGGCGCTCTGGCCCCCTTCAGGCTGTGTTCATGCAGCCAACCCCAGTCCTCTCCCTGGGATCTGACCTCCGAAGCCCGAGCCTCAGCTCCCAGCCCCCGCCCACCCCGGCGGGTGAGCAGACAAGCCTTTCAGGCTGGTGAGTGCTGGTCGGCACCGATCCTTTGTGCAGGGATCTCTCCACTTTGCCCTCTGCATCCCCGTTGCTGTGCTCTCCTCTGTGTCTCTGAAGCTTCCCCCCTGCCCATCCCCTGTCTCCGCCCGCGGAGGGACTTCCTAGTGTGTGGAAACTTTTCCTCCTTCACAGCTCCCTCCCACTGGTGCAGGTCCCGTCCCTATCCTTTTGTCTCTGGTTTTTTCTTTTTCTTTTGCCCTATCCAGGTACATGCGGAGTTTCTTGCCTTTTGGGAAGTCTGAGGTCTTCTGCCAGCTTTCAGCAGGTGTTCTGTAGGAGTTGTTCCACATGTCGATGTATTCCTGATGTATTTGTGGGGAGGAGGGTGATCTCCACGTCTTACTCCTCCGCCGTCTTGAAGGTCTCTCCGGTTTTTGTATTTAGAGTCTACCAGACTTTTTAAGACTAAGGAAGCTTCATTGTTCTTGAGGTGAAACCTTCACCTGACACCTTGGTCCTATTCCATTTCCTTGCCTTGGTCATCTGACTCTTCAGAACAGTCCCTTGGAGATATCTGAGAGGCTGTGTCCTGGGCTCAAGTTCTCAGCAAGTGTGCTGAATGAAACATAATTCTCAACTTCCAGGTTGTGCTTTTTTTTTCAGTCCATATCCTCTAAACAAGAAATGCGAAGGCCAAAAACTCATCCAAAGCCAGCAAGGAGCAAACCACAGAATCGTATTTATCTGGCGTCTGACGCTAGATGCTTTTTGGAGGAAGAATTGATATAGCTCATAATTTTCAGGTCTCTCTAGGAATATATTCTGCCTAAAAGAGTCATCAGTTTTTTGTTTTTTATTTGTTTAATATACTCTTAAACAAGTAATCTGTGTGCCTTCACAAATCAAATCAAGAGGCTCTGAGCCAATGTAAATTCTTCAACTGAATTGAAGTGTTATTGTACAGATATTTCCCATGGAGTTTTCCAATGAACTAACTTGTGGTTGTTTTATTTTGAGGCAAACGCAACCATCTGCCCCAACCCCACTGCTGGATGGTGGATGGACTTAAGAAGTTCCATGTTCAGGTCAACAGCAATCGTTGAGGCCACTGGTCTGCAGTCCTGAATGTAAAAGATGACAAAAACATGGTGCTGTCGTCGAGGGAAGGACCAGTGTCGGAAGATGTTCAGTAAGACAGGACCAGGACAGGGGCAGCTCTCAGTTCCCTAGTAGAGGAACCAGTCAGAAGGTTCCAGATTTCCCCAAACTAAGGGCACTGAGGCCCTTGGTTCTGGTCTGTCATCTCCTCCTCCTCCTCCTCCGTCAAAGCTTTGCACATTGAAGCAACATTCATCCATCAACTTAAGAAGATCGAGCAGCTGCCATGCTCAGGGCAGCCCCCAGACTTTTTCTTCCTCCTGCAGAGGAAGGGATGATCTTCCACAAAGATGGAAAGTAGATTTCCTGCCTGTGTCAACTCAGATGAGGGAGTCTGGTGTTGGAGAGAATGGGAGTCTCTTTCTACTTTTCTGCTGTGAGGTGCTGTGGGGTTGAGGACATCCTTGTAGCCACCCATGTGCTTCCAGGTTGCCATCCCTGTGCTGGAGTGTGAGAGCCTCAAGGGCAGGGCAGGCTTAGCTCCATCTTTGTATCTGCTGTGCAGGCAGAGTACCTGGAGTGTTGGGGATGGTCCCTGTGTTATTCATGCAACCACACTGAACATCCTTGTGCACCAGGCAATGGATGTACAGAGGGAAACCCAAAAGCCAGGCACTACCCCAGGAAGCCACCGCACAGGAAACCTGCATCGACAGGATGGATGGCCTCGTAACTGAGAGGCTTTGGATACAGGTGACTGCATTCTTGAGTCACCCAACCCTCTCTCCAGGCCCGATTCCATGCAGCAGGAGCTGGTATAATCCTGACCCCCCACTTCCAGATGTGGGAACTGGGGCAGAGGAAGGTTAGGTACTCTCTCCAGGGTCACATGTAGCTGACTTGGGGTTTAAACCCAGCATCCTGACTTCAGAACTCACTCTACCTACCGCGATGAGCACATTGCCTGAAGTCATGGAAAGATTTCTGGTTTTGCTCACAATACCAACCTCACTTATGGGAAGACTTAACTTCTCTTGAAAGCTTCCTTTCCATAAGTTGGGTGTGGTGTGTTCTGGAGCTGTGGCCAGACTTCTTCACTCAGGTGGGTCGGCTCCACCTGGGGAGCCCCCCACCTCTCTGACTATCCATCCAGGCCAGAAATGGTACAGAATGGGGTGATTCAAAGTTCTCCATCCAGGACTGGCCAGAGTTGTGCAGGAGAGGAGGATGTGGTAACTGGTAAAGATGCAGGAGATGCTGCTAGAGAAAGGGACGACAGGTGTGCATTCATTGCATTTCCCTTGCCTCTTCTTCAGTCCATGACCACCTTGAACAACCACCTAAGGGATCTCCTTATGGACCAAGGGCTGGACACCCTTTTTGTGGTCGCGTTGGTGGAGCTCAGCCCAGAAAGAACGAGGAGTCTTTCTTTTTCTTGAAGAACTCACCATTTTTTCAAAATCAAGTAGAGCAGTCTTTGGTGGACACAAACATCTCTGAGGAGGACCAGACACGTGTGCTTTGAAGTAGTTGTCATCCTAATATCATGATAACATGCAAATTTAAATGTTAATTAAGTCACCTGTTTGCTCTTCATTTGTTCCTTCCCTACACATCTATAGTTACTAGATTTTTTTTTTTTTTTTTTTGGAGCATAGTGATAGACCATACAATTGGTTTATATTCACAAAAAAAAAAAAAAAAAAAATAAGTCTGGCTCTGGGATGTGCTTGGAACCTGAACTTGTGTGGGCTCACTCAGACCTTTCTTTACAAGGTGACAAAGAGGTGGAAGGTGCATAAAGCAATGAGACTTGGTTTTAGTCCGTGCTCTGCCATCACCAGCCAAGCCACCTTGGGCACAACACTGAAGGAATTTACTTATCCCAATTCACCTCTCTGGGCCTTGGTTCTATCTCCTGGAAGATAGAAAATCCAACCTGTGTGAGGTTAAGAGATGGGACCAGAAGATCCTCAGACACTTTTCCAGCACATGATTCCATGAACAGATGCATGTACACTATCTCGGCGGACCTTCCCTTAATTAAATCTAGGGAACCCTTTTAACTTTCTCCCTTCAAAAGTAGGGTTATCATTTTGACACAAAACAGACATGGAAGAAAAATGGTATATTCAGTCCCTTATACAGAACTCCATTGATGCCAGAGAAAGTTGAGAGCAAATCTTAAAGAAGAGAATTTGGTTTGTTGAGGATTTGTGCCCGGGAGAGATGGGGAGAGATTAATGACCAAAAGTTAAAGTGCTCATTTTGACAAAAGAGGGAAGCTATTGTAAGCGTGGCCCGTGGGGCTGACGTGTATGACACAGCAGTGCCGCAAAGAGCCGCAGATCGACTGACCCGCCAAGTGGTTTAGTTTGAAGTACAGTGTCAACCGCTGAGAGGAGACCATTGGAGAGAGTGGAGCTCTGAAGCTGAGGTGACCCTCAGCCATGTGGGGGGAGATGAAAAACTGGTCCTTGAATGGAAGGCAAGGAGCAGAATGTTGGAGAGAAACACTCATCACCAACGGGGTGGCAGGGGGGCGGGCGGTGAGGAAGGCCTTTGCTGTTCAAGAACCTGAGAGGCATTTGGGGAAAATAACAACAGGTTTACAATTGGGAAAAGATCTAGCTCAGAACCTGTTGATGGTTCAAGTTTGCCAATTTCTCAGCTCCTTAATCGTTTAAGGACAATTTAACAAAATAGCACATGCAACTCTGAGCTTTCAAGAAATCAAAGCTGTGTTCTTACAGCATGGGATTCTGTCTGAAAAAGGCACTTCCAACAGCTGAGCCTGAGACGCCTGGGCCGGGCGCAGAGCACTCAGCACGTTCCACACGAAGACACAGCCTTTGAGGCTGAAAACCTTCTGAGCTTCTCCTTTATTTTATTGTTTTTTCTCATCAAGCCTAAAATGTTATCACTAGTAACAGACTGATGTGTCCCTAAATTTGTTTCACTTCACAAGATTCCTTCCCAACTAATTTGGAACAAAATGTGTCCAACATTTGCTCTTTCCTTGATTTCACAAAATGTCATTTTTGTCCACAGGAGCCTGCAAAACACTGAAAAGAGAGATTGAAGCAAACTCAATTTACATAAATGTTTTTCCACTTAATCAACAGCCATCTTGCAGACCAGGGCTAATGGAGAGTTGAGTCCAAGACCCACGGACAGCCAACAAAGCCAAGGGGAGAATGGCTCTGACCCCGTTCAAGGCTGCTGGGGGCCTTGTCCCGTCCTAGGTCCTTGGGTGTGGACCTCAGTTGGAGGAGACAGTGGAGGCATCGGGAATCTCAAGGAAACAGATCTAGCAAAAGCCACCGCAGGTAACTGGCTCGGGCTGCTGTCTCCACCGATGTGAAATAGCTACAGTGAAGACAGAGAAAGTCCCACACATCACACAGACGTTTGAAGGATGCTCGTCGTTGGTTCTGATGGGGGGGATTGTCACAGCATTTATTGAAGGAAAAGGGAGAGCCAGGGGGATGTGTACATCCCAGTAACTTCAGTGGGCACCACTACACCCATGCCTTTGAAGCCCATGGACTATAACATTTTAATCCTTAGCAAGCCCCGGAGAGCTGGAAGCAGAGCTGTGAGACCCTCTCCTGCAGGAGCCGTAGGGCAGCAGTGGTCTGGCAGGGATGCTCCTGTCCTGCACGGTGTGCATTGGGGTGAACAGAGAGCGGGCCGGCGGGAACGCTCCCGACTAGACACACGTCCCTGGAGAAGGAAGCCATCAGGCTGGGGACACCTAACCTGGGATGGGGTTCCTTCACCCAGAACCTCTCCTTCCCGATGCGAAGTCAGCAACTGAACTAATTAATGATGTTTGGGCAATTCGAGTTCTGAAGGAGGCAGAGCAAAGTCTTCGGGGTAATAATATGATTACAAAGGTTCCCCAATAAGCCTGCTCAGGCCTCTCATTACGTGGGCCCATAAGTGCCAGCTGTCACTCTCCACCCAGCCTGCCGTCTGTAAACTAACCTTTCTGTCACCTCCTCTTGTCTCCCTCGTTTGTCCTATTATGCAGAATGGCGCTGAGTCATTGTTTCAAGCAGGGGGTGACATGGTAATAGCTTAATAATAGTATAATCTCACAAATCATAACATGCTGTCACCCTGTCTGAAGCGCAGTGTTTACAGGGGATGTGGTAATGTATGATGACAGTAATTTGAATAAAAATGAATTTACTGCTCTTGTCTCATTTGCAGTAAATTTTCGCATCTTTCATGCTCCCTGACCTCGCTCGTCACTGTGTTGGCGGCTGGCTTGCAAGTGAGAGGGGGTCGCAAGAAACAGAAGCCTGCAGCTCACAACGGGCTTCCTGAAAGGAGCTCACACTGGCTTCCAGAAAAATCTTCCTTCGCTTGTTTCCCAAGATGAGGTGGTGCTGGCCAGATGGTTTCATTAATCCAAAGCTGATGGCGGAGCGGACATGGATGGATGTGATTTCGGGTCGACAGTGTACGGAATTATTGAAGGGGGTTGCGTGGAAGATGGGGGAGCCCTTGGTGATGGCTCAGACTTGGCCAGTTTGCAGGAAAGGCCCCCTTCGGTCCGATCACTCTACAGCCCCTCCCTGGGAACCCCACGTCAGCTGCTGCAACTTCATATACACGCTCTCCAGGAGCGTGATGGCAAACCGGACAGTTGAGTCTGAAAAGACACGCACCAGTCCGTGGTCACCTAGATGTGCCCTCCTGGACACCATTTGCAAAACTCGCCACGGGCGGTCCCTGGCCACCTGGGGTTACCGCCTTCTCAGCGGAGGAAAATTAGTGTGTGAATAACTGGTCTCCAGTGAAGCTGTGAGTAAGTGATGCTGAGTGTAGACAGAAGAATGTTTTGCCATCAAGCTCACGGGCTTGTGCTAGACGCGATTGGATTGAATGAGGGCAACAAACGGAAATTTGCTGGGACTTAAAGAGTGACAAGAAAGCGTTTCCAGAAATGTTCCAAGCTTTAGGCATGGCAGACGTGTCGACAGCAAGAAGAGATTGAAGGCTGGGGGTAATCGTGGGATGGTGGGAGCCCCCTGGGGCAGCTACCTAGCAATCCTCCCCCCAGGGAAGGTCCTCCTGGAGCACATGAAGGTGCTTCTAAACTGGAGGCCACCGAAGAAGAATTTACCTACATGCCAGAGAAGGTGTCAAAGGTTCGTGCTCCATAAGGGAGGAGGATCTGGAGTGGCCTGCGGAGTTAATTTGTGAGTCCTGGGATGGCATTTTGACCCAAGCACGGTGCCATTTAAGGCCTTTAGAACATGCTACCAGAAAACGCTGCGTCCTTTTGTAACTGGGTGAAAAGAAGCTTGCACTTAAAGTGGGGTGAGTGGAGAGACAATTCGTTAACAAATTAACCTTAAAGGAGATGGGAGGCCTTTCACAAGTTGCCTCAACATGCACCTTGGCCATATTCTACTCCTGGAATTACTGTAAAATCAGGTAACCCAGCCAGCAGTGATTCTCCCAGAGTGCCCTCCTTGGAGAATCTTGCTGTCACCATGCCCCCACCTGCCCCAAATCACGCCATTTCTTTTTTGAACATCTTTACTGGAGTATAATTGCTTTACAGTGTTGTGTTAGTTTCTGCTGTATAACAAAGTGAATCAGCTATACGTATACATATATCCCCATATCCCCTCCCTCTTGCCTCTCCCTCCCACCCTCCCTATCCCAGCCCTCTAGGTGGTCACAAGCACCGAGCTGATCTCCCTGTGCTATGCGGCTGCTTCCCACTAGCCATCCATTTTACATTTGGTAGTGTATATACGTCCATGCCACTCTCTCACTTTGTCCCAGCTTACCCTTCCCCCTCCTTGTGTCCTCAGGTCTATTCTCTACATCTGCGTCTTTATTCCTGTCCTGCCCCTAGTTTCATTAGAACCATTTTTTTCTTTTTTTAGATGCCATATATATGTATTTACATTATATAGCGTGTACCAAATACATGGTATTTGTTTTTCTCTTTCTGACTTACTTCACTCTTTAAGACAGACTCTAGGTCCATCCACCTCACTACAAATAACTCAATTTCGTTTCTTTTTATGGCTGAGTAATATTCCATTGTATATATGTGCCACATCTTCTTTATGCATTCATCTGTCGATGGACACTTAGGTTGCTTCCGTGTCCTGGCTATTGTAAATAGTCATGCTATTTCTTTAAACACAAATGATGTAACTGACTGTCAGATACACAGGAATGTAATTTCTAGTATAAATAGCAGGACTTGTGCTGGTGTTTTGCCCTGTGTGATAACAGTTGCTGCGTTTACATGGACAGGGGAGTATCTACAACAAACTTTCACTTTAAGTTTTGCTGAACATGTCACATTAATGTCACTTAGTCACATGTATCCATGACACTGCCATTATCAGTAGTTTCCAGTTCTTTATTTTCCGTTATCTGTTTCTACTAGGAAATTTCATAGATGCTACTGACTTTTCACTCACTATAATAAGTCAGCTGATCGTCATGTCAATACTCACTCATAAAAATGAGAAAACAGGTAACTATCTGATTAAGAGTGATGTCTGTCCCCTGAATGCAGTAGGCAAAGCTGAGGTTCCCATCCCATCATTTTATTCGCCCCAGGCTGAAGTAAACCTTGCGATCTGATTTCCGAAATGATTCCCTTGAAGACCAAATGCCTAGGAAAATGCCAGATGCGTGGGCCCCTGTCTTCCCTCAGGTGGGAGGCTCTTGGAGACTTCTCAGAGCTCCGCTCCTCCTCCGCTTTGCCCGTCCCTGTCCTCTTGCTCCCCGGGGACCTATCTCCCTGACACCCTTTGCTGCCTTACCCCCGCCCCCCGCTCACCCTGGGTTCCTAGCTCTGCCGCCTCCCTCAGTGCCTCCGGCCCCGCATCCCTGCCCCACCCCCACCCCCAGGACTTTCACTTCTCCCCCTGCCCATCCCGAGGGGGATTGTCAGGTTAATCACCCCAATGATCGCATTCACCCCTTTTCATCTGCCAGGCAAGTGGGAGCCTTTGCAGATTTTGGAGAAGACTTCAGGGCTTCAAGGACTGCCAGAGGCTTCCCTGCAGACTGGAGTTTCTTCTCTTCTCTCTTCATATTGACCTCCTGTCTTTGCTGACTGTCTTCCACCCAAATACACACCACTCTTCCGGGAAAATGCACCATGCTTTCATGCTGCCTCATACGGCCTCAGTGGATAGTCTCACCCCTAACACCCCGTTCCCTCAAACTGAAACCCTCATTTAGTTTTCGTCCTCTCTGAAGCTACCTCTATTTGCCTTTTTTTTTGGGTATTTCCCGGCATTTAAAACGTTTAATACCTCAATTCCTTAACAACAACAGCAAAAATCATGTTATTTTCCAGTTATAAAGGTAAAATGTAAATATGATCTAGATTTTGGAAAGTGCAGAAAATTGAAAGAAGAGGGAAAAAAATCAGTGATATTTTCACCCACAGATGAGCCCTTGTTATTTTTTTTTCTAGTCTTTAAAGGTTAGAGTAAAAAAAATACAATTTTTTTTAATATTTATGCTGTGAGTTTTAAGTTCTATGTCAGTGCTTGTACTGTTTTTTATTGTTGTTGTTATTTTAACATCTTTATTGGAGTATAATTGCTTTACAATGGTGTGTTAGTTTCTGTTATACAACAAAGTGAATCAGCTATATGTATACATATATCCCCATATCTCCTCCCTCTTGCATCTCCCTCCCCCTCACCCCCCACCCCCTCACCGCCCCCCCCCCCGTCCCTATCCCACCCCTCTAGGTGGTCACAAAGCACTGAGCTGATCTCCCTGTGCTATGCGGCTGCTTCCCACTAGCTATCTATTTTACATTTGGTAGTGTATATATGTCCATGCCACTCTCTCACTTCATCCCAGCTTACCCTTCCCCCTCCCCATGTCCTCAAGTCCATTGTCTATGTCTGCATCTTTATTCCCATCTTACCCCTAGGTTCTTCAGAACTTTTTTTTTTTTTTTAGATTCCATATATATGTGTTAGCATACAGTAATTTTTTTTCTCTTTCTGACTTCACTCTGTAACAAATTTTTATATACAGTATGATTTCAATCATTTTCTATCAAAGGCTGTGTTTCTTTTCCTCTTTAACAATTATTAGAATTTCCCCACATCATTAACTCCTTATAAATCTTGCTTTTAGTGGCTTCATATCATTCCACTGGGTAGATACTCTAAATTTATGAACCCATTCCCCCATGCTTGAACAGTTAGGCTGATTCCAAACTTTTGCTTTTATAAATAACTCTGCAGTAAGTGTGAACACAAACCTTTTGCTGAATTTCAGATTATTTCTGTAGGACAGAGTCAAAGAAATGGAATTGTAAAGGATAAAGGAAAAAATATTCAAAGTCTACAGACATATATTGCCAAAATGCTTTTGGAAAAAATAATATATATACCAGCTTTGCAATAATGAAAATGACTTAATATCTTTTTGTATCTGAAATGTTTACTTTCCCTAACTCTCTGTGCCCTGGTAGTTAGGAATGTTCGTTTTTCACTGCCACACCATTTTGAGACGTTACCAATGGTTTATTTTCAACATTTAGATGCCAAAGAACTTTATTTTGAGAGATATATATGTGCGTGTGTATATATGTATGTGTGTGTGCATACATATACACACACATACATATATACACATTTTTTTTACTTTTTATTTTAAGACGTTTTCAGACACAGAAAGGTTGCATGAACAGCACAAATAACTCTCTCATATCCTCCCCCCCCTACTCACCTTTCTCCTTGAATTGGGTCTCTTAGGGCCAAACGGTCCAGGCTGCATCCTGGTGTCCTGCCTGTGTAGCCTCCTTCAATCTTGAACGGTCACTTCATCTTTGACCTTTATGGCCTTAACACTTCAGCTGATTACGGGCCAGTCATTTTGCAGAGTATCCTTCAATGTGTGTTTATTTAATGCTTTCTCATGCTTAGACTCATGTTTGGTTTTGTTTTGTTTGGCCAGAATATCACAGTAGCCCTGCTGTTGCCTTGTCAGCCTGGTGCACAGTGTTGATTTGTGTCATTTCTAATCATGGTCACGATGGTGACCTGACTGAGGTGGTGTCTGCCAGGTCTGTCCTCTGTACAGTTGCTCTCCCCCTTTCTCACGGATAAGTGCTATGGGAGGAGATGTTTGAGGTTTTGTGAAACACATTCCTTATCCCACTTTTACTTAACCTCCATGCGTGTTTCTGGCCTGTGTGAATTATTGCTACGATGTTTTCCAATTGATGGCTTTCTACCTCCACCTTTCCTTCTACGTTTAGCAGTTGTCTTTCAAAGGAGAAGAACTGTTTTCTTTTCTCCCAAGTTATTTGCTTGTTTCTTTATGTAACTGTGGGTTCATTGATCTGCATTTTATGCCGTGGGTTATAATTTCTTATTATTTATTTTGCTACTCAAACTGTCCCAGATTTGGCCATTAGGAGCCCTTGAAGTTGCACCTTTGACCTTTAGATATGTCCTCCTCATTCTGCAAGCTCTTCTTTACTTTCTGGCACTTTTAAATGATATTCTATGATAACCTAGTTCTTTTCCCAATCTAGCCATTTCTCCAAGAAGAAAGAAGGCCAGGATATTTTAAAGCAAAGAATGGTATCTAGAAACCAAGATCTGGCACTAGGTGTGCTCATTGTTAGTGGGACGTTGCTGCTTCCAGCCCTCTCAGCGGACAGAGCTAGGAAACATGTGTGTACGTACATACAGGTGCATTTTCATCTATATTTATTTTTATACCTATCCATGAAAACCGTGTGTTTACACCAATACCTCCAAGTCCAATCCAGCCTCAGGGTACACTCTAGCTTCCCTACTTTTTTTATAATTGTCTCTTTCTTTTTTGACAGTGAAAACCTGACCCCCATTACCCTTAATATATTTTCTTATTTGCTCAATTCTCTCTACTGAAGCTAATTTATTTACCTAGCCAGGCTGCTGCCCCACTTGGATTCCCTCCTAGAATGTCCCCTGGGTGGCACTGGTTGCCATCTCCTCCCTCCCACCTCACCTGGGTTGCTGTTCTCCCTCCTCCCAGCCCTCCTACCTGCTGCTCCAGGACCTGGTGAGCTACACTGCAGCTGCCTGGACAGCAAGGTGGGCACCTAAATTCCTGCCCAGACCACAGTTTTAAAATCCCACCTCACTTCTCCCCACCCCATCACAACAGGAAAAGGGTTCGTTGAACTGTGAGTGGCTACTGGGGCTGTGTCCTGCAAGACATGTGCTTATAAAGGCTTGCCGGCCCAGATAAGAACAACTGATTTTTGACAGAGACATTTGGAGTTGGGGACCTTCTGGGCATCTTTCAAATTATAGGATATAGGAGACAAAGCCAAAGATTGGGGTGCCCTGAGATCCTAGAGTTGCCGCCTGTTATAGACTGAATTGTGTCTCCCGCCAAGTCACATGTTGAAACCCTAACCCCCAGTACCACAGAATGTGGCCGTATTTGGAGATAGGGTCTTTGAAGGCCTTTGAAGGAGTAGCTAAGGCTAAATGAGGTCTTTAGGATGAGCCCTAATCTGTATCACTGGTGTCTTTACAGAAAGAGGAGACGAGGACACAGACACACACAGAAGAAAGACCACGTGAGGACACAGGGAGAAGGTGGCTGTCTACAAGGCAAGGAGAGAGGTGTCACAAGAAACCAACCCTGTCCACATCTTGATCTCAGACTTCTGGTCTCTAGAACAGTGAGGAAATAAATTTCTTTTATTTAAGCTGCCCAGTCTGTGGTACTTTGTTAAGGCAGCTCAAACAAACCCATATACCTACCAACTCCTCTGTGACCTTGGGTGACTCATCCAGCATCTCTGAGGATCGGAAACGCTCTGTGTGCAAGGAGGAATTTATATCCCTCTGGCTCTCATATCCTACACTTCTGAGGCTCTACTCCACATAGCGTGTAACTACTTTTTTAATAGGAATCCCAGGAAAATCACGTAAAGGAACTAGATCATAGTGTCTTGACTGGTCCCGTGCTGTCTATATTGAGCTGCTCAGTGACTCTGTGGAACAGTGGAAGAAGTTAGCAGCCACTACATGAGGATGAATTTTTATTAACTTATTTCTTAATTTGTAGTTCTAATACCCTGACACGTTCACAATCATTATCTCTCCTTTTGTTTATTTTTAAGCAGTAATTGCGATGTGTATGTTACACTTGTGTTTAGCAGCCAGTTTTCACAGCACAGACTTGTTAGCACAGAAATGTCATATGGGGGTGCTGTTTCAGAGGCTGGGGGTGATTGGGTATTTCGGGTGCTAGTTAGTGCTAATTGTAATCCCCTTGTTCTCTAAAGGAAATAGATACTAAACAGGAACCATCTGGTAATGCATTCTGTACCTCTTAATTACAATGTTTTGAGTGGCACCTAAATAAATTTCATTTACAAGCACATGACTGCTTGTCAAAACTCTGTTGATAATTTTATTATTGTAATATACTTTCTTCCTTAATTATTTAGTTCCGGTAAAGTCAGGAATATTAATTCTTATGGAAATTACCTGCACAAACCAACCTGAGCCACAAGCCTGCTTTTATTCACATCTCTAGATTTAGAAATGCATTTTAATACATGTATCCATAACCCATCACAATGGATTCCTCTGGGCCATTCGAAATTTGTGCTCATCTTGACTTTTTAGATGAAAAATAGAATGGCGTCAAGCAACTCCTAGTGATTTGGGAGTTTGCCAGAAAGTCTTTGGAGGTAGAACCTTGCTCCACTGCCCTGTTGTTACAGACCACCCCTGGAGTCAGCTAGCCCATTCAGACCAGGCCCCCTAAACACGTTTTCCTTGGTGACCTTGAGGTTTTCACATGACCCTCTTTGAGGGATGGAATAACTGTGCCAGTATAGACTCGTGTCCGATGTTTAGTGTCCGTGTGATTTTGTTGCAGCAGGAAAGGAAGGCATCATTGAACATGGGCTTGTGTGATGGATGAGGCATTTCCGTCCAGTGGTTTGGTGTTTGGATCTCTGTGTCAGCTCTTCCCCTTGACAGCTCCTGTTTATCCATTCCGATCATAAACAAATGTGATCACTATGGTTGGAGTCTGGTCTTCGGGGAGGATGCATTTATGCTATAAAACGCCACAAAATTAATAGCACTTTTCTCCCCGGGGCGGTGCCCTGGGCAGCCTGGAATAGTAGCTGCCTCTCCCACACCTGTGGCATCTATCTGAGACCAAGTGAATTCAAAGTGAATCCCGGCGCCGTCACTCACCAGAGAGGTTTCTTACCCCCTTGGCGGCAGCTTTTTGCTACAGAAGCCTGATGGAGTGGGGCTTATATGTATGCAAAGTAGAGCGTATCTTTAGGGCCCCGTCAGAAACCAGGGCTTGGAGCACGTGCGGGTGAACGCGCGTGCACGCACACACACACACTCACACAGGAGGCACACACGCTCCTACAGTTCTCGTACCCTGGCAGGCACCCCTACGAGGTCCTAGAACCTGCAGTTGCTCTCCTGTCTGTGAGCTCCACCCTTGCATGGTTCTGGGGCCCTCCAGCACCTTGAGGAGGAAGCAGAGGAAATGAGGGAGGGAAAGTGAGGAGTGATCCTGGGAGAAGAAGGAGATGCAAAGGAAGTCAGCTCTGCAGGTCAGACCTTGCCCATCGCCTGGCAATGTGTGAGCTGTGCCGTCTCCTCTGGGCCTCTGGACAAAAGCCACCTCCACCCCCTTGGGTCTTGCCTGCTTCTCAGCACTGCAGCTTCAAGGATGGTGGCCCCAACTTACTCCCAGGGCGGCTGGAGGGACTCGGGGAATGGGGGCAGCTCCAGGATGTACGACAGGTGAGGGCTTTCACTGGATTGTGCCCAGATGCTGGGCGGCTACTGGAGGTCCTGAGGTCGCTGCCCCATCCCAGTGGCCCCCAGCCGCCCTCTGGGTGGCAGGCCGAGGGTCCAGGGACCTCAGGTATGAGATGACAAAGCCACTTGGAGCTGTGCCCTTGCAGCTGAGACTCACTCAGGGCCTCGGAGATGAAAGGCAAATTCCTACTTTAAAAACAAAGCCACGCTGTGTTTCGCACCTTTTGACACTTATTAACTTCGGTCATTAAAAAGGAGGCTAATTAAAAATGGAGTAAAACAGAAGAGTCATTTGTCGAGTGTGAAGCCGGTTATTCCTGTGCCCCCAGCCCTGGGGACAGGGCAATAGCTTCCTCCCTCCCTGCCCTGCCTGGGGAGCTGGACCCTGCCGAGGCCATGGGCTGCCTCATCACGCACCTCATAAAGGACAGAAAGCACTGTCCCCACCATTAGCCGAGGCTGAAATTACCACTCCCTGGAAATTTCGGTTTCCTCACTGTCCTTGGAGACCTCTACCAGCTGCCGATAGAGGAAGCGAAGTCCGCTAAATGCTTAGGACTTCACGGAGGTGGTGCTGAGCAAACTCCGTCCCCACTAAGCGACGTGTGACAGTCACGCCAGAGGGCGGCTCCATCCTGGGAGTGCAGCCCTGTCCCGCTGAAGGGCCACAGGGCAGCTTGCCTTTTAAGATCACAAAACACAAACTGAACAGTGAAAAATGTTGCTGTGTCCCGCCGTTCCTCTCCTCCAGGGAAAGGACGATCTTGCTGAGGTACCTTGAACACGGTGCCCCGACCCGGCCTTGGCAGTGGGGTATTTCCGGAGACGGGGAGAGATGACGTTTCTGGGGACCCTTGGAAATCCCAAAAGCCCCTGTTTGCCGTCTTGTCCATAACTGCGTCCCGGTGGTTCCCACGGTCATTCTCTCTGTCTCCCGGGCTTGGAGGGTGACCCTGCCCTGAGCGGACACTGCTGTCCCCGCTCTGGCCTCTCTCTAGCACTTCTGGTATCTCCTTAGCAAGCATGGCCGGAGTTTGGGAGGGTTCCAACATCTGGGGGTCTCTCCCCGACGCCCCAATTTGGAGGTGTGTCTGGTATCAATTTGGAGGCTCTGGGGAAGACACCTATCTGCCGGGGGAGGAGAGCCACGCCTGGCACTTTGTTGCTTGTACCCAGGATCGCAAAAGGGGGAGGAAGGACTGTGGGCAATAACTGAGAAAAACTCTCTGGGAAATAAAATATTCAGATGCCGTTATGAAACCCACTGGAAGCACGTGTGTTCACATTAAAAATAAACCAGCGGCATCCTAGTAGGACCAGGGAGGGACTCTGCAGGTGGGTGAGCGGCCGGGGTGCACCCGGCCCGGGAAGGAGCTGCCCCACGGCGGGGGGCTGGGGGGCCTTTGCAGCAACATCGGTGGCTCCGGGCTCCTGGAAGCGAGAGTAGGACAGAGCCGCCAAGCCGGGTCCAGACCCCGGGAGCAGGAGAGCATGGCGAGCTTTGGACAAAGGAGTTTTCATCTTGGCTACAAACAAAGCAACTGTTGCTGTGACTTTCATTTTGTGCTGGCTCTGACGGCCACTACTGTGTCCTGCAGGAAGCAGCCACTTCCAACAAATCCTTTCTAGGTTCGGGGATGTAATGAACACATCAGGTCAGGCTGCGTGCGTCCTGCCAGGGGCGTGTTTCTCACATCCGCTCTTCCCAGAAGGTTCCGGCCCGTCCAGGAGGCCAGTGCCTGTGGCTCCTCTGTCAAAGAAGCCCCTGGAAGCAGCGGCACTTGATATCTGTTTGTGAATATTCACGTCGACGGAAAATAATCACTACTGTAAGACTGCTGTTGACATCTTCACGGACCGGAGCTGCCAGGGAGCCAGGATTTAGAGAAGACTCCCCATCTCCCTTACTTCCCGAAACCTCTGAGACCCACAGAGACGGGGGCCAGGTTTTGTTTTTCCTGCCTGTGTGTTTGCTCTAAAGCCATAAATGCGCAACAATGAAATCTTACTCGAAGAGACCCCGTGATGCCTCGGTGCCCTTAAGCTGCCGAGATGACACCACCTCTTACAGGTGGCAGAGAGAGTGCCGCAAACCCCCAAAGTCTCGCGTCACAGCCGTCAGTTTCAACTCCCAAATTGTCCTGGAAGGAGAATGGCATCGGATTTGTCTTTGGCTGTTTGGCCAAACTGGGGCACAGATGGGATAATGACTTTTACAAACAGCATTTTGATGAGAGGAGGGGAGAAGGAATCATACGTAAAATGCACAAAGGCTGCATAAACACACTGATGCCTGCAGCTGGAACAAACTAAAAAGATGTTTAATAATTTAGAACCAAGCAGGCAGGGCGTGTGCAGCTGTTGTGTGCAAGGGACCATGAAAGTCTTCCATTTGACAGCTGGCCCCATCTTTCCCCAGTTGCTACGTGGAGAAGAGAATGCAGATCTGGGATTAGCCAATCCCTGTTACCCTTGCCCATCTGCCACCAAGACCCCCAGCTCTGTCTCCCCTCGCAGAGAGGGGTGCACATAAAGAAGGCCAGCCTTCCCGAGCATATGCAGGCGTCGCTATTAGCCGTCAGGGCCGCCAGTTCCCAGGATCTGTTGACATGCCGCCAGTACATGGCTGCTGTCGTTTTTGCTGGAGGGCACATTTTGCATTTCACACATTTGCAGAAATACAAAATGCTGTTGGATGCAAACAATTCAGGGCCTAATTGGCTGAATTACTTCAATGTTACCTTGTGTCCCCCACCTGATTAACATAGCTCAGCGGGGAGGGCGGAGAGGGGGAAGGAGGAGAGAGGGATCTGGAGGGCAGGTGAAGCTGTGTTTGCCCAGGAAAGCGAGATCCTTAGTGAAGTCCCAGCTGAGCGTGGCCGGTACCAAGCAGAGAGCTGAGCGCGGGAGGGGCCGAGCTGCCTGCATTCTTCCACACGAAGCCGGGAGGATGGGGCTCTGGTGAGGACCACCCATGTGTCGGGACACAGAGGAGACGGGCTGTCGGGGAGCAGCTGGGGTGGGCGGGGGTGGCGGTCAGTGTCCCTTTGGCGAGCCGTCCAGGGTGGTGCCGCCTTGCCGTCCCCCGGGTGGGCACTGCGCAAGGCAGCCAGCAGGGCCTGCCAGAGCCGGTGCCAGAGGCCTGTCGCAGACACAAAGACGGGCCCCCAAAGCCGGCCCGCTTTGCTGCCCACCTCCTCTCCCGGCCCAGTTCCCTGTGTCGCCTCTGCAATGGTGAATAGGCTCCCTCAGATGAAAATAAATTTTTTTCTTCAAATTTGTTTGGCTTACTTAAAAATGGAAAGCCCGGCTAATCCCAATCTCACATTAATATCAGAGTGACAAAAACCACAGAGGAGCTAATGATCATTATTAGAGAATATTCTGAGATTGCAGCCTATCATTATTAATGAGACAGATTAGCATTTTTTTTGTATTTAAAAGAACTCGGGGAGCTGGGGAAGGCTGTAAAAATGATGAAACCGAAATAGATATTTTTTCTTCCCAAAGACAAACATGCTACTTGAATAATAGTATTTGTGCTCTTTTCAATAAGTTATTTTATATCGAGGAATTTTCCCATCCCAGCACTTGCAGAGATATACCGACATTATCAAACTCTCCACTAATTGCTCGTTTTCGGGGAAGAAGCCTCTTATTTTAGAGGGGAGGGAAATCGTTTTCAATCTGTCTTTTAAGGCCTCCTTTCACTCAATATAAACATTTCCGACAAAATCTGATCTACAGTCTAAACTGCTGCTGCCCTGGGAAGTGGCTGAGTTGTGGCTGCATTTTGCCCTTGTCACTGGCAGCATGGGCTGTTCCCCCTGCACGTGCCCCTCTCCCAGTCCGGCACCCACCAGGATGCCTCTGAGCAGCTTGGGGAGGGCGGGGTTGTGTGCCCTTAGCCACAAGTCTAGACAAACCCCATGAATTTGTCACCGGCAAAAGACCCCGTAACGAACCATGCTCTGGACGCCTTCTTCTGTCTTTATGGAGGAATTCCTTCTTCACAGCTACAGCCTCATACCATCTGGAGGCAAACGGCCCAAAGCAGAACAGAGCTGCAGCCTCCAGGAGAAGCCTGCACCATTGAGAGGACAGGCTGTTTGCTGTCCTCCCAGGAAAGGCCCCCTCCTGACGGCAGATGCATGCGGTCTCAGGACATGGGTGCGCGTGACGCCCAGGCTGTGGTCCTGCCCCTGTCTCTGAGGAGCAGAGTTTGCTGAGTCATGTGCTGCATACCTGGTGTGCAGGGGTGGGAGATGGGGGGATGCTCCAAAGGTGTCAGAGAGAGTCCTCTCCCATCTCTGGCACCCAGAGTGCCCGGAGCCAAGAAAACAGGAGTGCACGCCGACTTACCGACGGCGGGGGGGGGAACCTGTGGTAAGATGTGCTTCCAAACACGGATCTCAGAGCTGGGGTATCAGACCTGCTGGAATAAACAACACAGAATGCTCCAGAAGGTTGGCACGAGGCTGTCTTTCCTGGGCACACTGGAGCACAGGCAGCATTTCTTCTAGATGGCTCTGATTCTGATTTTGCCCACATACTGACCTCTGTCTCCATCGCAACTCCTGGCCACGTCCACGGAAAACTAAGTCTTAGCATCTTCACGTAAGATTCGTGGCTTTCACGCAATCTGAGAACGGCATGACGGGCACGACCAGGAAGGGCTGGGGGGCCTTGGGCACCTCCTCCCGTGGGACAGTGCGGTGGGCTCCCCTTTTCTCTCTGGAGCAGGACTGCTGTGAGTCAGTCTTTTGCCCAGTCTTGGGGAGCACCCACTTCCAGCAGCGTAAGGGACACTTCCACCACTGGGGGGAATTCTGCTTGAAGGATGGAAGTATTCTGCTACAGCTATGAAGATCCTCTGGGCTGAGTCTAAACTGTGCAGTGATGGCTCTTAGGGGCTGGGCAGCTAATGCCGGAGGAGAGGACCCTGGTATCCCTTCATTTATGTTTCAGACAAGCCACTTTCTTTAGAATACCTCTGACCTCCGGATTGCTGATCTGGCTCTGACTTTT
Source organism: Phocoena phocoena (assembly GCF_963924675.1). Taxonomy (NCBI): domain Eukaryota; kingdom Metazoa; phylum Chordata; class Mammalia; order Artiodactyla; family Phocoenidae; genus Phocoena; species Phocoena phocoena. The sequence goes on along the minus strand of NC_089234.1, from coordinate 3,954,136 downwards.
AGTCCATCCTCGGCTTGCCCCTCCCTGGATCCACAGGTAAGTTTCAGAAGCAGCGCCGAGGTTTTGACTCAGATAAAGTCCAGGGTGTCTGAAGTGGAGCGTGGGTGCTCCTCCTCTGTGTTGCTGCCTTTCCCGGACGAAGGGCCAGCTGCAGCTGGCCACCAGGGAGGCAAGCTCCCTCCTGGGCCTCCACAGCCCAACGGGCAGAGCCTTGCTTTGGGAAGAACATGGCCTGGCCCTGCCTTCGTTCCGTGAAACTGTCATGAACGTATAAAACAAAACACCTCAGTGAGCTCCAAGGAGGCTTTCAGGAGAACAGAGGAGAAGAAGGAACAAATGACTATTTGCGTTTGCCACGCAAGTAGGGAAATTAACATGAAGTAGTGAAGCCGTGGCATCAAATCCAGCCTGACGGCTTTATAAGCAGATGTTCATTCCCTCTTTTGTTCATTCATTCAGGAATTATTTAGTTAGCATTTAGCGTGTGCCATATATATATATATATATACACATATACCTACATATATACTCGTACGTATTTAATACATACAATGGCAATTCTTGCCTGCACTGTGGTTCTTTGAGTTTTGCCAATTAGCGTATGTCAAGTTCAGGTGCAGATGTAGCTCATTTCCCCAAATCTATCATTTCTGTTCATGAGCAAAGCCGTGTTTAAGATATTGAGCGTTCGGGATCATTGTTATAGTTCCACCTTTCTTTTAGAAAGTCCCAGATGTCTCACCCCCAGCAGTGATCTGTCACTTGACTCCTCTGATTGCTTCAGACCTTGGCACCTGGCTTCCTAAATCTGTTTGCTTCTCTCCCAGGTGCCAGGTCGCAGGCGCACCCGCCCTTCCTTTGGCTGTGTCTGTGGAGGCCCATCAGGGCCGTGTGGGAGTTGCTTGCAGGAGGGCTTGGGATGTTCTAGGAGGTAAGTCAGGCACCCCGCAGCCCCAGGAGTGGGTCCCGGCTCCAGCAGTGTCGGTCGCCTCGGAGGGGCGGGTGTCCGGGGGGCCCGGCGGCTCTGGGATGGGGTTAGGGCGTCAGCACAGCGGTCTCTGCAGGGTGGGAGTGGGTGCGAGTCCCGGCAGTTCCTCTTTGCAGTCGAGGTGATCGTGCTGCTCTGCCCCGTCCCCAGGCCTGGCCGAGGGTCCCACGAAGCGCCACATCTTCCCCATTTTAGGGTCTGTGCTGCTTGATTCTGGAAGGGGCAGAGTACACATGTCAGCACGGAATGGGTTTCCAGAGGGCGGGCCACTGCCCCAGGTGGGACAATCCCGGGGCCCGGCCGGTGCCTCTAGGCGCCCTCCTCCCGGGGCCCCCCGCTCCGGTCTAGCGCCTCTTCTTCTCTCTGAGTGTTGACCCAGTGTCTCCACCGAGAGCCAGGCGGGCACAGGAGTGGTCTCTGCTCTTGGGGAGCTGTCTCGAAGGATGTCACTGGGATCGCCATCTGTCTCTCTAATAGGGCAGGGAGTGGAGGCTCGGAGGGGCTCCCACAGCCGAAGCGATGGCCCCGGGGTGGATGCCCACCTTCCCGTGCAGCTGCTGGGCCCGTGCTGTCGGCTGCCAGCGCTCTGCTGGGGTCCCTCCTCGCCCCCGCCTGCCCCTCTCGGCCAGAGGAGACCACGTGCTGAAGGAAGGGTAGGGGCGGCAGTGTAGGGGTGGCCAGGCCTCTCACCTCCCAGGAAGGCCAGCTCCGGGGTCCTGGCTCCCCTGCACCTCTGGGTTCTGGGGTCCCATGGGCCCTCCGAGGATGGTACACGTGATAAGGCAAACAGGTATTTCAGGCCGGGGTGCGAGAGAGACAGAGGAGAAGAGAGACCTTTTGAGGAAGTATGAAATGGGATGGGGAGTTAATGAGGGGAGGCACGGGAAGACGGTTCCAGATGTCAGGAGAGGCATCTGTGCCGCGGAGGTGAGGGCTCGGGGCCGGGGGCTGGCAGGACATTGCTGGGGTGCTGCCTGGAGCCTTGTTTACTGTGTTTCAACCCAGAGGGAAAACCCTCCAGCCGGGCAGTGCAAACACCCTGCAGACTCCGGCACGGTGTGGTGCCCGGCGTTGTTGGAGTCTCGCCCTTGACGTTCCAGGGAAGGGCTGCAAGTCTAAGAAGAAGCTGACATTGACCCTGTCCTCCTCCAGCACCGTATTCACAGCTGGGCACACAGCATGGCTGCCGCGTAGATGGGAGTGGCGTTTAGGGACGCCTCCCGACCCTGCGTTGAAGGGGACGATGTCCCTACCTGGCTGGGTCACTTTCTCCCTGTCTAGGCTCGCTTTAAAAATATTAAAATGCAAACTGTAGCCGCAGATTTCCGAGTGCAGGCGATGGAGCTCCCAGATCTCAGCCGGGCTGGGTCCCTCTGAGGCCACCTGCAGTGTGGCCCGAGGTGGGGGGACCTCCAGAGGCCCCTCCGTATTCAGGGAGGAGAAGGCAGGCTTCGCATCCATCCCTGTGGTTCTGATCACATTCCTGAGTTCAGCTGGAGCTCCGGCTGTGTCGGTGAACTCCCTTCTGGGGAAATGTTTTCTAAAATTGGGAAGCGGGCATTTAATAAAGACTAGGGGAACTGCCTTTCCCTGTGGAACGTTGATTTCAGAATTTCTCCCATTTGCCCACCACGAGGAGTGTGGAAGACGCCCATGACACAGGATAGCTTCCATCAAACTCACCTTCCCCGCTACTATCTTAATTGTTTATTGATGCTAATCATTTTCTCAACCATAGGAATTCCCCTGATCTCCATGAATCTGAATAAAATGCATAAAGAGAAGCCAGTGTGAGAGAAACAGTCCATGTTTTAGTTATCCAAGTGAGTTGAGCGATGCATTTTTTTTCTTGCGCTACAGAAGATTTAAAAAAAGAGGGAAAAAAAGAGAAGAAACAGTCCTCTCAGTTTTCACGAGTTTCTTCCTCCTGTGCACTTTCGTTTACTTATAAATGAAATAACAGGATTCTGAGTCTGTGTGTATTTATATACTACATGCAAACAGATTTTCTATGCATGGGTGTAAATATACATAAAGAGTGAGAGAATGAGTGAGTGCTAGGGGTGTATTAAAAAAATTCCCAAATGCTTCCTGCATCTCATATACAATAGTTACATTTTTTTCCAGGGTTGGGAGGGGGGAAAAAAAAGCGAGAGAGAAAATGAAATCCAGATTTGTAATTCCTAACAGGAGAAATGTGATCCTTTTCAATGTTTAAGTAATATTTCCTGTAAAACCTATGAGGCCATCTGCAAAGCTGTTTCCAGACACACCCTGAAGTGGCAAGGGCAGCTGAAGGAGACAGTCGGCCGCTGATTGCCTCAGGAAGGGAAGGTAGCCGGCAAGGGCTTCGGAAGCTGGCGCTCCAATTTGGCAAAGTGTTTCGACTCCTGCCTAGTTCATAATCGGTTTAATTTACCTCCATTTTACAGACTGGGAGGGGGCCTGAGACAGCCAGTATAAAAGCCAAGACAGTTATGAAAGGGCAAGGACCTTATCTCCTCTATCGAGAATGCCACGCAATTTCAGGCGACCCGACGGCATCTCATCGTAACGGGGCCTGGAACTGAGGCCATCCAGGGAGCCATCCCTGGAACGGCGGAACCGAGGGGAAGCTCTTTGGCTAGAGGACATGGATGCTGAAACTTTCCGCCTATTTCAGCCCATTATAAAATTGTGTTTTATTGTTGATCTCTGGGGTCACCTTATGAATTCGTGTCAGTAAAATGTGACGGCCCCGGTATAATAATCACTTTGTGAAAGGTCCTATTTTTTCCAAAAATCTCATCGCGTCTGAAGAGTCAGGAAATAAACATCTCTCCTCTAGGAATTTCTGTTTAGTTTTGATTATTTTTGAGAGTATTAATCTATATCTCCTACACGGAATTCTAATTTTAATACCAGCATTTGATTGATTCCCTTCCGAGAGAGTTAAATTTTCATGTTGGTACAGATGGCTTTAAGGGAATGTTATATATTCTACAGATCGTATCAGTGCATGAGGAAGTTGTGTTTTTTTTTTTTCCCGAGGTCTCATGTAAAGTTTTGCCAGACCTGATATGGGTACAGATCAACAGCTGGCTGTGATTTATTTTTTAATGAACAGCAGGGTGTGATTTGGATTATACGTTCACATTTTTAAAATAGAACCTTAGACATAGAGCTATTGAAAATATTCTCCCAAGTGGACACAGCAAGAAAAAATCTTTGATTCCTAGACTGGGCTCCTTATTTGAAAATGGTAGTATAAGTAACATTACTTTTACTTAAAAAGCTTTTCTTCAAGAAAGCACAGAGCTCTTTTCCTGGGCATCCAACTTCCCTTGTTGATGTATTTTTTCATTTATTGCTCACCCCTCCTTTTGGCCTCTTCTCTGAATTCTGATGATGTCTTCTCCTCTGCTCACATAGTTAGTATGAGGGTGAGTCACTAAGTTGAATATAAGCACCGCTTTGGAGTAATTTATTCCAGGATCATGAAGACACGCTTCTTGGCAACAGAATCTCTTCTTAACCCACCACACAGATGAACACAGGAAGCTTTATCAGCTGCTGATATCCCATTTTGGAGCATCCATATCATGTTTTAACTTCTGCTCCAGAGCACATCTTTAATAGCTGAGAAGTGTGAAAATGAGAAGGCTCAGAGCCGGTAGAAACCAAGTGCAAATTTACCGGCGGCCTCACTCACTACAGAGACAGTTGTCTAACACTTTCTGGCGATAAAAATGGTGACACGTTACTGCTCAGAGAGGTGCCCTCTGACACGCTTGCAGCAGCGGACTCCCTGATTTCAGATGCAAGGAAGCAAAGGCTTCTCACCGAGGGTCCACGCAATTTGGGGTGCGGTCTGAGGACGTCCTCCTGGTAGGTGCTCACCCAGCTCTCTCTCCAAGATGGACAGGGCACGTGGGTGCCGGGGAACCCTGAGAAGTCCTAGGGAAGAGACTGGTAGCTTTTTCCAAATTCATGGGCCAACGGGTCCTCTCTTTGGAAAGGGGAACGTGCAGGTCAGCTTCCCTCGAGTAAGAAAATCCAGCTCAAGGAGGCTCCTGACATCATACCACTACCTCATATTGTCAGCGTGGATGGTAGATGGTCGTTTTCAGAGCAAGACATGTTATAATTATGAAAAATGAAAATTCACCCGTGATGGGCTCGTCTTTACCCGAGAGGATGGGGGCTTGTATTCTGCCGCCAACATCCAGGGAAACTCCGTTACGCCTGGGCCACTCCTTTGGCTGTGCCTCAGGGCTGGGTGGCCTCCTATTTTTCCTCTTCAGAATGAGGTTCAAAACATTATCCTTCAGATTCGAATGAAAGATATTCCTAAAATGACTAATAAAAGTAGCTTTCTTTAGACCAGAACTATGAAGTCCGGAAGTCATTTTGTTTTCCTTTCATCATTCAAGGAACGCTCCATTCAAGACACGAGGGAAATGTCATTGATGCTGGTGGGCAGGTTTACCTCCACTGGCAGGCAGTGTGCTTGGGAGCTGCCCCCATCCCCCAAGGCCCGGCCTGCAGAGGCACCCAGTGGGTCTCTCCTGGCAGAGTGAATCGACGAACAAAGCAAATTGCTATCAGCGTTGTCAAGTTGTCACCGGTGTCCCTTTCTCTCCTTCCAAGGCAATCCTGCTGTGTTCTCACATATGAAGGGTTGTCTTCAGAAAAGCCATCCCAGAGAATTAAAACTCAAGAGGTATTTTCCCCCCTTTTCAGAATGTGTATGGAGAAGTCTGGCGTGCTTATGCTTATTTGCTTTTCTTAAGTCTCCGGCTTCGGGGTTGCTGTTCGAAACATGCAGCAACCATCTGGCTTTGGCCCGTGGACTTCATTCCATCCGTCCTTGGGGAAGGAGCAAAACGCAGCAGTGGGCTTGAGGTTTGCTAGGAGAGTCCATTCTTGCTTCCCCAGTCAGACTGGGGGGTTGTCTCAGGGGTGGGAGTGGGGACGGTTGGCTGGCGTCCTGGGCGTCACTAAGTAAACCGCACCCATCTCAGCTCATGACAAACAAGGTCAACCAACAGTTTTAAGTCAGGTGCCGAGTAAACAAACGTAACTGTTAAATACGGTGATTTATGACTGACTCTCATTAAGTTCTTCCTTAGGAGGCCAGCATTTTATGGGGCACTGGGGACCCTTAGAATGGGTCAGATGTAGTTCTAAAATAAGACGTATTATAGCCATTTTCTCACACATCCAGCTTCACGATGCGGAGCCCAACAGAAAAGTCTACTTTGCTTGGAAAGTGTCACCTAATTACATGGGTGGCACTTCCCCGGGCAGGAAGGGGTCAGGTGCTTCTAAAGCTGAGAGAGGTCACGCAGGTGCTGACAAGACATGGACCCAGGTGGCCTTCGGTGCTTGCCTGCCCAGATTCTAAATGTGAACTTAATGGAAATTAATTCATTTATTCCATCTTTATTTGGAAATTTTCCTCATTTGCTTTCAGAACCTCTAGTCTCCTAAGCAGAGTTAAACTGAATCTCCATGACACCCGCTGAAGGATTCGGCCCAGAGAACTGTTGCCAGATACCCAGAAAACGTTTCCTCCAGCCAGGAGCTGGAAGTCTGGCATGGGACAGACCTTGCTGTGGGCGGCCTCTGGCCTTCTCCAGACTTGACCATCTCACCTGCCAGGTGATTGCAGCCCAATGGCTCAGCCTGGATGCTTGGGTGAGATGCATTACTGAAAGTTTTCACTTCTGTGGTCCTAAAGAGATGGACATACCTGAGACGTGCCTCTTCCTTTATCCCTTTAGACCCCTAGCCAGGTCCTTACTAGCTTGGCCTTGAGGCTGGAATTTTGTCCATCTTTTTGCCCCGTGTTGGCCCTGGGCAGCCCCTTCCTCCAGTGGCCTCAGTGCTCCTGGATCCTCGGTATTCCTCCCTCCATCCTTCTTCTCTACTGGCCCCCAGCCCTGCCTCCTCCATGACGGGCACCTTCTCAGCTACCTTCCCTCCCTGTCTTTGCCAGGAACATTCTGGAAGAGGAAACTTGAGCCATGTAAAGTATGAGCCCAGAATTCATAGAGCAGAAAGTAGATTGGAGGCTGCGAGGGGCTGGGAGCTGTGGGTGGCGGAATCTGGAGTTATTCCTTAATTGTCACAATTTCTGTTTGGGGCGATGGGAAAGTTTTGGAAATAGAGAGTGGTGATGGTTGCATAACATTGTGGATGTAATTAATGCCATGCATTGTACATTTAAAATGGTTAATTTGTCCAATTTGATGTTATGTATATTTTTACTAAATAAAAAAAAAAAGTTCTGCCCAGGATGATCTCTGAGGTCCTGGCCCACAAAGCTCCCGATTTTGTGAAGCTGCCTCAAGCCTGTGTGAGCCTCTCCTGGTGGGGAAGCCTCTCCTGGGATTACGGCCAGTCTCCCTCTGGCCTCAGAGAAGCCAGGCCTCTCCTGAGTCAGACAGAGGACGCACTTCCGAGTCTACGTCAGGCCACTGGCCAGCCAAAGGGGCGGGTCCGTTTGGGGCCTGCAAACCCCATCTTAGGGAAGACAGGCGTCTGCCCTACGTGCTGGCCCAGCAAGTGGGTGGACCTTAGGCTGCTGGAGGTGCTGTCCATGATGGTACCAGTGGATGCCAGCCTCGAAACTGATATCAGAGGAGCAAGTCTTGCCCAGATGGGGAACTTAGTACTTCTGTGAGGTTGGGTTCAGCAAACAACAGGTGCTTGAAAGCACATTTGTGTTACCACTGTGTTTACTTAGATTTTGATCTCATTACATTTTTTTTTTTACCTGTTATTTAGCTGTTACTCATTATTATTTTATCTATTAGGTAAAAGGATGAAAATAAGGCAGCCCTGGAAAGGCTTTTATCTGAACGGCCTCACCTGGAGTCCCAGTGAAATATTCATTTGCAATATGATGGGTCAGACACTGAGTGAGGGTGAGACCCTGATCGCGGTGCTCTTGTCACACTAGGTTTTGTTCACTCATTTTTTCTGGCCGAGTGGCTTGCTTCCTGCTTACCTGGCTGCACACTTACTAAAGACCTCCAGGGTGAGGCTCTGGGCTGACCCAGCCCCAGGTAGGCTTATAGCAGCAGATGCAAAACCCTAAGAAATGCAAATTTCCCTTCAATTTCTCATCATGGAGTAAAATAGGAAAAGAAAAAAAAAGAGGTTACGGTATACTTGAATAAAGCAATCTGGACTTACCCAGTAACCAAGCAGTCAGAACTGCAGCATGAGATAAGGTCTCCCTAATTAAAATGAATCATAGGTACCCAAAAGAGTGAAAATTTTGCAATACCTATTTTTTTTTTTTTTTTTAATAATTTGCCTTCCAGATTCCTGGTCCAGGAGCTTGTTTTAGGAATTGGTTTTGGTCCCGCAAGTCAGCTAACCTCTCAAATGAGATTAAAATCTTCAGGTTTGATAAAGTTTGCATAAATATTTTACATGGATCCATCTTTAATTAGGTTATAACATTATAAAGTGCCACGAAGTGTTCTCTTTCCTCAAATTAGACCTGAGCCTCACAAACAAATTAATTTCTGTCTCAGGGTTTTGACTGGGCCTCTTGGCTACACTCCCTTTCTCACAAGGACTCCTGACCCTCTGGATTTCAAATGCCTGAGGGTAAAAAGCAATTATAAAAGCATGACTCTCCCAGATCAGCTTTCGCCTCTGCCTTGTCTGTGTTTTATTGATGGGAGATTGAAGGAAGATTCAAATCAGCCATCCTTCAATTCCCCACCAGCAGCAAAATGCAGAAATCATTAGCTTTTCCCATGTAAAAGACTTTGTCCTGCCTTATTATTCAAAACTGCTTGCTTGTATGACTCAAAAAGGGCATGTTGAATATTTATTTCTAATTTTCAGCACTGGTAAATATTATATCGCTTTGTTCCCAATGTTCTTTTTATTTTGCAAATTATATAGCAATTAATTAATGCCGCGGTGTTATTAGCAATATCGCCCCAGTTTTCACTGCCTGCATTTAAGGTGATATCGTTCATGAGGACTTTGCTGGCGAGATTTCACAGCCAGAGTGTGTTTGAATTATAAGATCAGTTCTAGGTGAATAGAAACTTGTTCTCAATGGAGAAATCTTTTATTGCCACTGGAACGCTGTATTGCAAAGCTTGCCTTGTACCATCACAGCTAATTTTCTTTAATTATAGCTCCCCCCTCCCTCCTCCTCTCCACCCCCGCAAAAAAGAAAAGAGACTTGGTATAAAAATAGCCAGTTGTCTAATTTCAAACAAAGAGTGAGGAGTAAGGATGTGGAGGCTGACAGATGTAAAGGAAGGCTGATGGTGTCACTCCCTGTCACCAGGGCCACCCAAAGGAGAGCAGAAGAGCAAAAACAATTTTCATTATTTGGCAACATGTTTCCATTTATTCACAAGGCTAATTTTAAATGCTGCTATTCCGATTATATTGGCGAAGCGGTTTTCTGTCTCACAGAAACCTGAATTCTGTTGATCGATAAAAAATAATGAATATGTTGTTGCAATAGGAGAAATATAATTTTCATTTGGCCCGTGAGTTGGATCAATATCTATAGCTAAACTCTGTACTTGAGGCAAAATATATCTTTTATTAAAAAATGCATCTTAAAATGGTCTTCATTTTCCTTTATTAATTCAGTGGGAAAAGGATAAACTCAGAGACTTCTGAGAGCGGGGGTATGCGGAGGGGAGTCCAGGCCATCTGGAGGTGGTGGGCTGTGCGGATGCCTGGGGCGAAGGGCCTGCCAGGGCTTTGGTGTTGAAGGAAAGTCCAGAGCCCAGATGGGAGCCCCAGTTCACTTGGGGAAGGTGTTTGAGCTGGGAGAGTTGCGCATCAGAAGAGGAAAAGGAGAGAGGAGAGGGAGAAGCAGACAACAGACAAGGCAGGCAGTACACTGGGACAATTGATGGAGTGCAGGAAGCTTTCGAGATGCAGGAGGAAAGAAGGAGCCAGGGAGCTCCCCGGAACCCCGCAGCGCTTGCCCTTCTTTGTGCGTGATAGCCTTCCTCTCCCGACGCCTACGGCAGTTTATGGTCATCATGGGACCCATCTGTGGTTCCCTTATCCTGGGCCGAGCACGTGCACTGAGCGGTCAGCTCATAGGGATTCTGGGAGGTATGGAATGCTCGAAGGACCACTCACTGGTGAGGGTGGGAGGGCTCAGTAATGGCAGCAGCCTGCAGTTATGCCTGCCTCTGGAGCCCACACTGACCCACACCCCAGGGTGCTGATCCCCAAGAGGCAGTGTGGGCCACACTGGAAGGGCGCCCCACTCACTGGTTCCTCGGCACGGTCCTGAGGCATCCCAGGGAGGGCAAGGGGAACCGGCCAGCCCCAGCGAGGATGAACCTGCACAGCCCCTGCTGCTGCCACCTATTTCCCCAGGGTGGGGAGGAGGAAGGAGCTTTCCGGTTCCACTAGAGCCCAGCAGAGGGGAGGGGACAGCCCTGCATGCGCCTCGCCCCGGTCTCCAGGGCTTGATTCCGGGCAGTTTCGTCAAGCTGCAAGTTTAAATAGCCGGTGCTGTATTTTTGGAATCCCAGAATGTGAGCCGGGTTTAATGAACCTAAAGCTATAATGTTTTACTTCTCCTTTGATAAAAATTTGTATTTCCTATTTTAAAAATTGCACTCATTCTGCCAGTTGGTGTTACCAGCCAAGCATGACCCATCCGTGCGGCTTTCACAAACTGTACATTTTCTTGGTCACGATGTCTTTGGAATAGTTTCGCCATATGCTGAATAATCAGAGGGAGGTTGGATTAATGGCCAGGTGGCACTCCCGTGAATTAGAGGGTAGGTCACTCTGGATTTCCTGAGTACACCCACGATCTTTCCTGCTCCTTGTAAATTCACCCACGTGTTCAGAATGATGAATGCAAAAGGAGGCGATACTCACCAAAGACCCCACTCCGCAGTTAGGTGGGAGAAGGGCGGCCGGGATGCTTTCTTTACACCTCAGAGCTGTTTTTGTTAACATTGTTGAGGTTTGGACCCTTACAACCACTGTATGGAGAAAACATTTGGTGCTCACTGAAGCAAGATACACTTCTATTGTGTTTTTCCATGCAAATGTACTTTGTGATTTTAAAAAAGGAGATACATGACGTAACTGCCTTGTGACACTTGTCTCGTAATATACTGTGAAGCTCTCTCTCAGTGTCATTGTTGAAGCAGTCCCTATGCTATTGATGGTCTAGGCTTTTCCTTAACCAGTACTTTTTTGTTCTTATAAATATCCCTTTGAAGAACATCACTTTAGCTAACTCTGTGTGCCCATGATCATTTTCTTGGGGAAAACTGACAGGAGTGAAATTGCTTTTTATTTCTCTTGCCAAAATGTCTTCCAGAAAAATTGTATCAATTCACCCTGCTGGTGGCAGTGCCTGAGATGCTCTGTCCCTGCACCTTTATCCTCACCAGGAAGCATCTGTCCTTCTAACTACCTTGAATATTTTCTACTCTATGGGTGACAGGGGTGGATGTGTTATTACTGGGCTAAATTTTGCATCTTTGAATATTACGGGTTTGTTAGGAATTTGTGACTCATCTTGGTGAATGCCCTGTTCCTTTGCTCATTTCTCCATTGAGGCTTTAATTTCTTTGGTATCAATTTGTAAAAGCTCTGCTTTTCTATTTTAGCATCCACATTTTCTCAACTTACTGTTAGCACTTTAGTTTTTCTATGTTATTTTCTGACCACCGGTAGTGTAACATTTTTATACAGTTAAATGTACCAATATTTTCCCCTATAGTTTTGCCTTTGGTGTTATCCTCAGATGGGTGTCCTGATTCTCATATGGTACAGATTTTTTTAACATGTATTTTCTGTTATTTTGTGATTTTTATGACAAATTTAAATCCCTTTGGAATTTATCTGAGGCCTGAATCTAATTTTTTTTTTCCTAAATGAATAGTCATTTCCTCCAATACCATTTATTTCGTCTTGATTTGAAATGTCACTATCATATTCTTGGGTCTGTTTCAAGATGTTCCATTCTGATTTATGTATCTGTCTGTCTCTGCAGCAGTAAAACACTGTTTTTTAATGTTCACTGATGTTTTCTTAGGCAGGTCCCCCTCATTCATCTTTTAACTCTAACATGATCATTTTTTCAAATGAACTTTAGGATTATTTTATTATTAAAAAAAATTCCTGTTGGTAATTTTATTGAAATTACCTCAAATCTGTAGATTAATTTGGAGGAAGGATTTACTTCTTTAGCATTCTGGGTCTCTTATACAGAAACATAGTTTGTGCAGGTTTTACAGATTTCATACTGATTCCTAGTTATTTTATATCTTCTGTTGTTAACAGCAAATTTGACGTTTCTCCCCAGCCCATGGGATAAAAAAATCACCACACTTTCATTCCCTCCTTTTTTTCTACCCACCTCTCAGTTTTTGTTAAAACAATTGGATTTTTCATGCAGATAATTATTTCTATTGTTGTTATTACGTTACTTTACATTGTTTTTCTACCAGTCAGAATTTTTTGACATTTGCAATTAGTTTTATTATCATATTAAAACTGTTTAGACATTAACTTTTGAATTTTTGTAGGTTTTTTCCCCTATCTTCCATTTTTTACACTATGAATTCCTTTTCCCTGAAATAATTATTTTGACTTATTTTTCAGCCTCCTGAAGTTCATCTTCAAGTGATTTTCCTTTAGCATAGTTATGGGTATACAAGTTATAAATCATAAAAATGATGGTTTGGGTGCCCATATAATTTCCATCTAAACTTTGTAGATGATGTTCCTTTGTGTTGCAGCGTTTAGGATATTTGAAGACACGACTGGTTTATTATTAGAAGTTATAAGAGTATAAGTAATTTTCTTTTTCCCCCTGCCTATACACAGAAATATTTAAAATTTTTACAGGAGTATGTCTCTGTAGAGCATGTATTATTATCACAATTATTATTTTGATGCTGGGGTGTTCATTATCTATAAAAACTTACATTTAAGGAAAAGAAGAGTTTCTTCAGCAAAAAAAAAAAAATTGTCTTTTTACTAATAGTTTTCCTCTGCATGCTTCTTATGGGATTCCTAATATATACATGTTGAATTTCCTGAAACTTCTTCCATGTGTGTCTACTTTCCTTTTACCACATTCCACTCTATTATTTAGCTTTCAAATCGAGAAAATGAAAACAATGAATAAATCCTAGATAGCTTTTTGGATTTTCCAGTATGTTTTTTGCTAGTTTCTTAAACACACACACACACACACACACACACACACACACACAAGCACACAGATCTCATTTCTTTTTATTCCCTTTTCGTAGATGCATGCTCTCTTTAGTGTAGAGAGAGGAAATTAGACACTCCGTGGTGGACAGACCCTACAGAGGACCCATGTTCATGCCCCATGTAATCCCCACCCCTTGAGTATGGGCAGAAACTAAGACTTACTTTTAACTATATTATAGGGTAAAGGCGAGGGGATGCCATTCCTGAGACTGTGTATATGTGTCTGTGAGGCTGCGTGTGTGTCTGTGTTAGTTGCGTGTACGTAGTTGTCTTCTTGGCACGCACTTGAGTGATTCTCACTTCTGGTGCTCGAAGGAGCAGGCAGTCACGTTGTGAACAGCTTCTGGAGGGGCCTGCAGAGCCATGAACTGCGGGCAGCCCCTAGGACCCGAGGGTGGCCTTGGACCAATAACTAGAAACTGAAGCCCTCAATTCAGACACAAGGACATGATTTCTGTCAATATCATGAGTGAGCTTGGAAGCAGATTCTGTACCAGTCAGACCTCCAGATGACAGTACATCCTGGCCAGCCCCTTGTCTTCAGCCTTCTGAGACCACGAGCAGAGGATCCAGCCATGCTGTGATCAAACTCCTGACCCACAGAAATGGTGATATAATAAATGTGCACTTTTTTAAGCCACTAAATTTTTGCTCATTTTTACACAGCAACACAAAAGTAATACACTCTCTAAACGTCCCTGCTGTATCCTCATCATCTTGGTTTTCCAGGCAAACATTTGCTATGAATTTTCAGATTGGTCTCTCCCTTTTGAAATTCTTAATCTTTTCATAAACCCAGTGATTATTCACTGCATATTAGCCGATGCTAATATAGAGCATTCTGGGAGGGTTGGCCTCTATTAAGGTATTCTAGGCTCAGATAAACAATAATGAGAACCTCTTAGATTTACTGTAGTTCAACTTTGTCAAATTGAAGGACCAAATCATTGATCAACTGGAGGCTTTCAGTCCAGAATCACTCCCCTTCACTATTCCCAAGGCACTCTTTCACGTTTCTTGGGTAGCCTGGAGTTAGAAAAGAGGGTTATTGCTCAGCTAACAAGCACCGTTTCCGTCATGGGGAATGTGCCAGCAGTGCCCTACGCTGGAAGTTAGAGCCTCCCCAGATTCTGACTCTGGTATCATCCTGAGACTCTGTGGATTCTGCGAGTCTGGAGGCCACCCATATCTCAAGTCTCCAGGGCCCTGGAACCCTGAGGAAGCCCAGAGCATGGTGGAGGGTCTGGTTGGAGGAGTGGTACCCACCACTCTCTCCCCAGATGCTCAGCCACGCCTCGCAGAAATCCCTCCAAGTCTCTAGGGTTCTGACAGTGCCCTTCCATATTTTCTATCTTTTCCTCCCATGTTTATATTCCTTTCCACATCTGAACATTAGATGCATGGGGACAGTTCAATCACTCAGGAAATAGTCTTTAAACCCTAGTATGTGAAAAGAACCTAGATAACAATCTTGCATTTTAATTACCTACAACTTTTGACAGGCTATCACAAATGGAAATAGCTTCTCTTTCATGGTCTGAAACGAATGTGTGAGTATGAAATGCACTAACATCTTAGTTTTGGCACATTAATTTTTTTCTTAATCTAAATACTAAGTCCCGCTTAAATCTCAACTATGATATTAGCGGATAATCTGGTCATTGTTTTAACACCCCCTTTGACCATGTTGGGTTGGAACAGTCCAGAAAAAGCAGGGAGGAACCACTCGTTTATGCTGGTCAGTCTGATGTCCTCCCCAGAGTCCTCACCACTCTTGAACTTGAAGTCTCTCCTATTACTGGGCTCTGTGGTCCCAGTGGGCAGCAGCAATGCCCTCAGTGGAAGTCTTTCTGATATACAGAGGCTTTCCCCCTTTTCACCCTTTCCCTTTGCTTTTTCCTGGGTTATTCTTCCTTCAGGCAAGGTCCTGGTGTGCAAAAATTCCAGTTCCCGCTCTTCAATTTGCAGCTCTAGAAAGCCAATTTAGGGTGGAGCCTTTCATATGCATCCAGAAAAAAAGAAAGAAAAAAAAAAAAGAAAGAAAGAGAGAGAGAGACAGACAGAATGCAGCCCTCATCTTTTCCCTTTAGATTTATCTCTGATTATTTCCACCAATGGACTTGGTTTGGATGAGGGCTGTCTTCAGTGCAGTTCTGAGATACAGAAAAGCTTCTGGTCATCACCTTCTAGGGAGCCCAGCCTTCTAGAACTGTGCCTGAGAACAGGGGGAAACTCATGAAATGTTCATCTCTGGTCCATAAAGAGGGAAGTGTAAAGACTTAGAAGCAGTGCTTGGAAAACTTTATGACTTTTTGACTGAGTAATACAGGCCTGTTGACTTTAATAATTAAAACTGCCTTTTTTATATGTTTGGTTTTTAATTTTTTTTCTAGTAATTCATTTTTATTTTACTCTACAGAGCTCCTTCACCACAGAGAGTTTGAGAACAGTGTCCAGAAAACAAAACCTGTCTGCTCTCCCTGAAGATTTGGGGGTCAAGGATGGGGGAAACCAAGTTGCCTTTAGCTCTTTCTGAGTCTAAAGCATGAAAAAAGGAATCACAACCTAAAAACATCAGCATCTTGTGATTAAAGCATCCTATTAGCCAACCAGCCACTGTCGGAATTGAAAAGGAACAACTGTTGGGAAAGCTACCAGAACCAAAGGGATCTCAACACGACTATTTCCACTTCTGCAAGGGTAAGCAAATGATACATTTTATAACCGATGTCTTCTTCTAAAATATGTCCTCCTCTGAACAGTATGAATCATATTTCCATAGCACTTTTTTTGCACCTTTGCATGATATGAAACAGAGTCAATAAATATATGTCTTGGTAATGTATAGGTTGTGGCTAAATCAGGTTTTTCTTACAGCTTTAATTTCCAAAAACTAAGACCATTCTCTATTAGGAGACAAGTTATAAAAATAGTTTCTTAAGTTGTCAATCAAGAAAAAATTAATAAAAATTCCAATCATCATTACTATTTAGACTGTATTATTGGCAACACTCAAGAGAGCCACTTGATCTCTTTATCTTCAAAATCTAACTATTCATATTTTTAAAATTGTGTTTTTGGTATTCCAGCTTGAGGCATAAACATTAGGATAATTTTAAATATATTAAAATTTTTAAAAATATTCAAAAAAAGAAAACTAGTGGATATAAATAATATATATTGTATAAATGGTAGTGGTATAAATGGTGATTAAAGATACAAAATTATTTAGGTGGATCTTAAATGTTTTCATATTTGGCAACCAATAGTTGATGATTTGAAAATGATCTATGCCCTAATTTTAGGGGAAAAAAATCCTACTTTGTACTTCTTTCTCTAATTTTACCCTTTTTGCTCACATGGCCCCTGGTTTGCCCATGTTGATACCAAAGGGGTGCCGTGATTCCAGGTGACGTCATTGTAGCCACAGCACCTTCCTACTAGACGGAGGGCGTGTTCGAGTTTCTTCTTAAAGAATGGTCTTGCCTAAGGTCAGCCTTGACCACATGGAGTTACGGGGAGGCTGCTTTTCTCCCCCAGCACAGTCGTAGTTTAATGAAAGTAAGTTCTTCAGAGGACAGGCCACATCACCTCAAAGCCCCCCCACCCCGGCCCCCATCAGAGATGCCTCTGAGTCTCCTTTTGGCTCCACTGCCCAACACTTTCAATCATGAATAAATCAGCAAGGCTATCTGGTCACAATGCTTTGGAGAAAACAAAAGAAAGACAACTGACACTAGGCTTCAGTTAAGTACTTCGAAATCAGTGCAAATCTAGTATTTCAATTTGGAGCTTCACCTGGGAGGTACAAAGCTTAACTTGTCATCACAAGACAGCATGGATAATTCTCAAGTGCTTTGCTAAACTTTCAAGACCATCAGGATCTACTTTCCTCGCTCCTGTTCATCAGGAACAGATTTCTGAGTTCTTACTAGACTTGTCATTGAATCCCAAGGAGAAAAGCTCAGCTAGCGCCTTTGTTACTTACCTGGCAGCCCTTGGAGGTGTCGGTCATGGTGGGTTCATGCTGGTGATACCCTCCCATGTAACAAAAATGGAGAATATATAGACATGTATAGGTGTTTCTTTAATCTGGGAAGTTTTCTTTTTTGTCTGACAATATCCAGTAATTCCAACAGTAATAGGTGTACTTGCCTTTCATACAAACAGATGCAGGGCAAATGCCTGCTGCCTGGCCTTAGGTACATAGACTTCTACACCACGGACCCAACACCAGATGGACTCTGCCTAGATACAAGCTTTGAAGTCACATTGCAGGGGTTAATAGTGGGTGACAACTGAAAGGGTCTCTGTGCCAATGTATTTATCAGGATAAGGGATTTAACCTTTGGCCAGATAAGATGACGTTTTTATAGCATGGAAGTCCTGACACATTTACAATGTTCTGTTGTTTTCAAATCCACTGAAATTTGTTTCTCCTTTCATGTCTGCCCAAGCAGAAGAAACACGTGGTAGAAAGAAATCTTATCAGACTTCAAGTTAGTTACTTTCAGTTCCAATAATTGTAGATTTCAGAGTATCAATTTCTGGTGCTCTAAAGCATGTCCACCTTTTTGCTCCTACAAATTGATTAAGCTTTTTATTTGATATCACAGGAGCCTCTGGAGAGTTCTAACCTATATTTCAACCTTCGAAGAAATTCATACCCACAAGACAGTTCTGCTGGACAATCTTCAAGGTCATTAATATAATGCTTAGAAATTTTCAGCTGAAAGTGGATTTAATCAGATTCTTTCTCTATGAGTCTCCTTACAGCATGATTCAAAAAGTGTTTTGCCTTTTAATTTCCTTAGAAAGTCAGCATTTATTTTATTTTCTTTGCACCTTTAAATGCAGACAGTCAAAGGGATTTTATGACAAAGTATGATAAAATCGATACAGTAAAAGCATAACATAAACGAACTCAAAAGGGTAAAAATTGTAAATGTTGGTGGAAAAAAGTTGAAGAAACATTTCTAAAGTGCTTTAAGTGGTTCTGTATACAAATATATCCCAGAAATTTTGATGGGAATTTATATATATAATATATATGTATATATATTATATATATATATACATACATATATCTGTGTTTATATGTTTAATATACATATGCATACATATATATTTATATATATATATTTGCACGTAGAAGCCATTTGAGGATGACAATGGTAAAGATAAGCATTTGGAAATGTCTGGGTCACCTGTGTTATACTCTTTCATAGCACAGGATACAGTAATAAATAAGGTTGCCTACAATTTCGGGGTCAGTTTATCAGTTCAAAATGACCTGAGAAACAATGAAAGGTAACGAATTAAATGTGAGTCTGGAAAGCTAGAGGCCATATTTTAATTACTATGACCATTCATATTTCAGAGAATAAAACCTTACAAAACAGCCCCATCACCAACTGCTGGGTAAGGTTATGGGGGGGAGAATATTGAGAAGGGTGGAGCTGCTTTGAGAAATGTCATCTTTCTGTCACATAAAGTAATGCAAGGCACTTCATTTATCATGGAAACGTCTCACCCACCCTTCTTTAGACATATCCAGATGAAGACAAACAATGCTTAGAGGAAAATTAGCATCAAAAGCCACATTGTTAATAATAGACCTTAGATTTTAAGTTCATCCAACCTACTGAAATGACAGGTTCTTCAAGTGATGTAACTGTTATAAGATAGTATCTTTTTTTTTTTTTTGCGGTACGCGGGCCTCTCACTGTTGTGGTCTCTCCCTTTGTAGAGCACAGGCTCCGGACGCGCAGGCTCAGCAGCCATGGCTCACGGGCCCAGGGCCCAGCCGCTCCACGGCATGTGGGATCTTCCCGGACCGGGGCACGAACCCGTGTCCCTTGCATCGGCAGGCGGACTCTCAACCACTGCGCCACCAGGGAAGCCCCTTACTTCACACTTTTATCTTTCCATTAAACACCTCACACTTCCCGCTCCCTGCTACAAACTTCATAGCTTACAGTTTAAAAATGTAACAACCACACAATACTACAATTCTATTCTATCCTCATACTTTGTGAAATTGCTGGCATACCTTTTATTTATACACACATTGTAAACTTCATCTTACAATGTTTTTATTTTGGCTTTAAATGTTTAGTTTTCTCTTAAGTAAATTTCAAGAAGTAAGAAAGCTCAATTCTTAAACGTTTACTCATTTGTTTACCATTTTTGGTCTTCTTGTTTCTTTCCTACAGATGCAACTTCCCATATGGTTCCTTTAGCCTCATGAAGATCCTTTAGCATTTGTTGTAGGAAAGATTGCTGATAAGGAGATCTCTCAGCTTTTGTTTATCGGAAAACATCTCCATTTTATTTACAGTTTTGAAATATATTTTCAATGGACAAAGTTGAGGTTTTCCTCTCAGTTCTTGAAACCATTTTATCTCATTGTCTTTTGGCCTCTATTGTTTCTTGTGAGAAATCAGCAATTTTTATTATCCCTGTTCTCCTGTATATAATCTATCTTTTTTCCTCTGGCTGCTTTCAACACTTTTTGTTTGTTTGTTTTTATTTTCAGCAGTATAACTATAATTTGTCTAGTTGTATTTTTCTCTATATTTTGATGCTTGAGGTTCCCTTAACTTCTTAAATCTGTAAATCAATGTTTTTTCATAAAATTTCTCACACTTCTAGTCATTATTTCTCCAAATAACTTTTTCTGCCCCAATCTTACTCTTTCTTTTTCTAGTTTACCAGGAACATCTGATATTGTCCTACAGATCTCCAAGAGTCTTATTATTTTTCTTTAATGAATTTTCTCTTTCTGTTCTTCATATTGGATAATTTCTATTGATTTGACTATACACTCACTGATTCTGTCTTCCCCTGCTATCCCTAATATGCTGTGAGGTCCAGCCAGTGAGTTTTTAATTTTAATGTTTACTCTTCAGGTCTAGAATTTCCTTTTGGATCCTTTTTGTAGTTTCTACTAATCTTCTTAGAGTTCTTATCTGTTCCATCATGAAGACCATATTTTTCTTTAATTATTTGACTTTTCTTTTCATTTGATTCTTTGAACATACTTATACTAGCTGCTTTAAAGACTTTGTCCCCTAAAATTAACATCTAGGCCATCTCAAGTTTAGTTTCTGTAGACTGGATTCAAAATTTCCTATTTATTTATATATCTATTGCTTTCTGATTGAACACTGGGCATTGGAAATTATTTGTTATAGCAACTCTGGATTTCCTTATCTATCCCTGAAGAGAATTGACTCTTGTTCTAGCAGGCAGTTCAATTACATGTTGATCATGTTGACTTGTGTATGTTTGGTTTTATGCTTGACTTGTGCAGGGCTGTGGAAAACCTAAAGTGTGTGCTGAGCTGGTCCAACTTGTTAGAATTCAATATCCAAATACTGTCTTCCTGCAGATGATGGCTGAGTTTGGTTTTACACTTTGTTGGAGTGATCTAGAGTAGCTCTCACTCTAGGGTGTAGTCTTTACTCCCAAGGAGAGGTCTTTGTAATGGCTCAGTTGCATGCTTGTGGCATCAAATAGGTGTCTATGAGGTCTCTCCACTCTGGCAGGACCAAAGCTCCAATGTTCCTGGTACTGACTTTCTCCCCTCACTGCTTGACCTCTCATATCTCTGTGCTATGTTCAGTCCTGTTTCATTTGCTACCTGGTAAGCTTCAGGTAGTCTCTCCCTACAAATGTACAGCCCAGCCCTCAGCCTCAGACTTGCAAGGGTTTCCAACATAGATTCTGGAGTTCTATCTTTGCAGCCCTTCTTCCTGTCTTCTACCATCCTCTGCTGTACAGATTTGAGCCATTTTACCTGCACTCTGATGTCTGTCTCTAAGCTCATTGGGATTGCTACCCTCTGCACCATGGTTGACAACTGTGCCTTGGAAGCATACCAGGGAAGCTGTGGAGATCATTTCATGAATTTCGCATCTCTCAGAGATCCTGGTCTGGTGCGGTCACTTGTTCAATGCCTCAAAACAATTGCCTCATATATTTTTTGTCCAGGCTTATGGCTGTTTATGGCTGCAAGATTTGTTTGGTACCAGTCACTCCGATATGGCTGGCAGTAAATTGGCTTCAAGATCTTTTAATAAGTTTCTTAAGTTATTTTATGCACACTAAAGTTTGACAAATCTAATTATAGATAAATCATGAATGGCAATTATAGTTATAGGACAGAGTGTAATTACTGAAAATATTGACAATGTGTACAAAATAATTTAACAAAATTCAGAGGTTAGGATAAAGAGAAAGAGAAAAAAGTGATTATATTCTAATTTCCTGATTTTCCTGGCAATAGAGTTCGATAGATAGTATCTAAAGTTAAGCTTTCAAGATTTAGATATATTATTAAAGTTACAAATGTATCCACTAAAAGAGCCAGTGGAAGGTAGAAAGGAAGGGAAGGTGGAAATAATGGAAGTAAGTTCAATTTATAGTTTTACATAAAGTGAAGTCAGTAGATACTATATGATAATAGGTAAATCTGGAAACAAGAGTACAACTACATTGTATAAAGATAGTGGTAACTTCCAGAAGAACCAAAACCACTGAAACTATTAAAAGTGGCTACTTCTGGAGAATGGGGGTAAGGTAGGGGAAGAAAGAATTCTTTTAATTTTGAGTTTTTCTATCATTTGAAACTATACCAATGTAAAATATTTATTTACTTCCTTATTTATTTTACTACTGTAATATTTATTCACTTCCTTCTCTATTTTACTATATACAACATCATAGGTGCATGTGTGTATATTTTAATTCAAAAACAAAAGAATAAAGTTGAATATGGGCTGTGTTCAATTCTCAGTGTAAGTGAGACATGTTCTATGAATTTGAACACCCCATTCAGAGACTGGCTCACTGCACATCTCCTCAGGTACGTCACTGTGCTTCAAATTGTTGTGTTGTCAACACAGCTTCAAAGATCCGAAGGAAACAAATCCTCTAAGCACCCAGACATCTTTTACTACAGGATGTCAAACATTTAGATTTTGAGAAATATAAAAAATTTTAACGGAGTTCATCACTTTTCAACTGCATATTTGAAGACTCAGACAGAGTGTGAATACATAATTGTGTCTTCATAGCTGCTTCCCTTTCTTGTCTCTTACACATCACCTGATTCCTTGCTCTTCCTGGAGCCTCTGAAATAATAATAAAAACAGGAATGAAGAATCAATTAAAAATGCCTTTTAGTGTGTGTCTGTCCTTGACAGGGGCAACACAGCATTCTGTCCTTAAACTGAAACTTTAGGAAGGCTGTTCAGGTCTAGAGGTCAAATTAAATGTTGTGAATGGTTTATTCTCTGGTGATGTGGTTAAGCGACTTTGTATTTAAGATGGCATCCATTGTTTATGGCTTGAAACTTGGGTTGGAAGTAGAGGTTGTCATTGAAATAAAATAAGAGTCTTCCCGGGCTTTGTCAGGGAGTTTTTTTAGGGTTTGCCATTCTTTTCACCTTGACATTTATGCTAACATTTAGAATGCTCGATCTTTCCCACTCTACGTCCTTTTTTTGTACTAAGTGAGGGAAGATGATAAAATCCTTGCAATAGTTGTGAAGAGGAAAAAAAGAAAAATGCAGCTTTGGAGCTACTTCCCCATTGCTCAGCACAGAGAAAATGCAATGTTTGGCAACTGCAAAGTCCTTGTGGGATAGGTAAGAATGACACTGGAGAACTCAAGTCCCATAGTTTTGATAATGATGTTAAAAATAATTATTCTGTATGCATTTCGAATTAAACCCATGTCTATATTTACCTTTATTCTAATAAAGAAGATGTGCAAAGATTCTGTTGGTTTTGTGGGGAAAAATAATTATAATCATAAATAGTCAGAAATCCATCAACACTTTATTATCTGGAGAGTAACTTTTATTTCCAATGTCTATCAATGTGCTATTACCTGAATGTAATTAGTGATGGGATTCTTGGATAGTGAGCTCTGCATTATTTGTGTGTTCATAACCACATGTAAATGTCCTGAAGATGAAGCGAGACAAACTGCTCATGGAGGAAGCTGCAGAATCACTTTGCAGAAGAGTCAGAATGAAAATTGACTTTGGGGTGTACTTTTCAGAAGGACTTCATAACAGACAGAAACATGCAGGAGCAAATGGTCTTCCTAGGTGACAACCTCTTCTACATTGTGGCCAAGCCTGATGAAAACCACTGATGCTCAATTTTGAGAAGATCAGGATACAAAATTCAAAATGAAAACAATAGTATAAAACATAGTATAAAGCATAAAACACAAGCTTATATGTATGCTGACCTAAACTTAGTGTCTTTCTAGATTTTCTAATTGAGAGTTCTTGGGTAAATTCATTCAAGGGCTCTGTTTCTGTCTCTCTGTCTGTCTTTCTGTCTGCACATATTTGTCTGAGTTTGGGGTAAGCCAGCACCAGTTGTGGGTTAATGTCAATAAACTGAGGGCAGCAATGGTAAGGTGAGACCAGACATTTCCCAGAGACAGTGCATATCTGGAAACACTGATAAGCTCATGAAGGCAAGGAGGCTGGAGGGCAGAGCCATGGTTTACCGTCCTGGCTGAGGCCTCCTTGCCTGGCCGCTTTCAGTTCTGTGGATGGGGTCTCTATCTCAAGAGAATCAGGAAATGGAATATAATCTATTGCAGGGTGCTCAGAAGGAAGCATGCAGAATGTCCACTTCAAGGTACAGAGAGATAAAGAAAGACATTTGAAAATAAGAATCAGAGCTGAACAGGAAACGCTAAAGGGTTAGGAACAGAAGTATGCTTTTAATTAGAGACATGGCATCCCCAAGATCATTTTCTCTTCAATGCTTTTATAAATCTATCTTTTTAAATGCTGTCTTCTAGTTTTAGAATTGCTTCATTACTATTTTATGTGGTAAAAGTAATACATGGACCTGGTTAAAAGTCAACCTGAACCAAAAAAAAAAAAAAAAAAAAAAATTAAAAAAGAAAGACTCTTTCTGTCTTGATAGCTCCAGTCCCCCTCTGTACATTTAACCACTGTTCATTATTTTGTTTCGTGAGTAAACTCCCAGAAACTTTATTTTCTTACCCATGCACACTCATACTCTTACACACACACACACACACACACACACACACACAGATTGTTTTTGGAGAAATAAAAGCATATGATCAAACCACAATATCACTAGAAACTTGAATTTTTATCTGACACGGGTATCTTTGCATGCCAGCTAACCCAGCTTTTTAAAGGCACCATAGAAGAGAGTAGATAATTTACCATAAAGCATTCAGCATTCAGGATTTTCTAATTTTGTTGCCTTGAACCTCCATGTCTATATGTCTTTGTGAACTTTATCTGTAGAATAACTTCCCTGAAATGGAACTGATGGGTTAATTTCATTTGAGAATAATAATAATATGATCCCATATCCTTATAACCCTATCAGTGAGGCCACTGGAGAGAGTCTAGTTCTCAGCCCCTGGGCTCGATAGGTAACAATTGTTCTCTAAATACAGTTTCAATTGCATTTCCTAATTATAAATTGAGTGTTGTCAGATTTCGCTGGCCATGTGTATTTATTTACCTTTCTATTTGTAGCCTATGCTCGTTTTTCTAATGAATTATCCTCCCTTTTTTCTGATAATTTATATAGAACTTTACCATTCACGTTACAAAATATTTCTTAATTAAATATCTTTTCTTCAGATTTTTTTTTTACTTGCTTTATGATACAATGTTTGAACATTTATATTATTAAACATGTGGTTAACTGGGTTGAACTTGTCCTTTTTGGCTTCTGGATCTTGTGTTTTGCGAAGAAGACTTTGCCCACCTCAAGATAACAATATGAAATGCTCCCAATTTTTTTCTTCTAATAGGTTTATACTTTCATTACTACATTTAAATCTGTGATTTATCTGGAAATAATTTTGGTGAAAAAGGAGAGGTAGGAATTCCAAATGTCTGATCTTTGATCTTTTCCTTATGGATTTGAAATGCCACCTTTATCACATTTAAAATTCCCAGATGTAGTTTGTTTACACTTGGCCTTTTAAAATCTCTCCTCCTAATTTCACTGCCTATTTCTCAGTCAGTACCTGCTTTAATGTTTTGCAGTTTTCAAATGCACATTACTATCTGTGAAGGTTAGCATGCAGCAATTTTTTTTGGAGAACTTCTCATACTCTTCTTGTATTTTGGTGTTTTTAAATGAACGTTGGGATAATTCACCAACTTTCCCTCAAAAATCTCATCGGTGTCTTGACTGGGATTGCAATGCATTTATAGATTAAGTTGGAGAGAACTGATATCCTTGCGATATTGAATTGTTCTAGCAAAGTACAAAGTATATGTTTGAATTTATTCATGACCTTTTTCATGTCTCTCAGTTGAAGTTTCCTTTTGTTGTTGTTAACTTTCTTGCTAATATTAAGGAGTATGATTTCCCCCTCATTTGATTTCCTATCTAATCATTCTCCACATATAGGGAAGATACTGTTTTCACCTGTCAATTTCCACTAGTTCTGAACTAAATTCTCTTACTGCTTCTACTGGTTTTAACAGTTGCTTTTCTTTGCTCTTTCAGGAATACAATCATAATTTGCAAATGACCTCTTACCTCTTCCTTTCTGCCTTTCATCTCTCTATTGCATTCATATTTTTAGAACAATATGATATGGCTCTTATTTGTTTTAGTAGCGGTAGAAAGTTTATGAAGAACTAAAGTGTCCCAGTGCCTGGTGCATTGTCTAGCCCAGAGGGGGCACTCCATCAGTGCACAATGAACAAATTAATATCACCAGTCTCACCATCGATGGAAGGAACTAAAGTCTCCAGCCACATGTTTGAACTTAGCACCTGCTCTGTACCTGGCACTGCTCTCAGTACCAGAACCCAGCGGTGGCAAGACAGAATCTGTGTCCTGCCCGTGGTAATGTGGACCTTATCCATGCAAACTGCAGGAGGAGGAAATTACAGTTCTTTCTATTTTATTGATAAAGAAACTGGACAAACCACTTAACCTCTTTTAGGGTGTTGAATTGGAACTACAAAAGACACATTCTCTACCAAGTCAATGCCAAGACAAGACTGCAGAGTAGCATGTCAGGGTCAGGTATTAATTTTGCTATAGGATTTTGGTTGACTATTTGGTATTCAGTTCTTAATTTAGTACATCTGTATTTTTGAATCTGGAATGGCTGTGGAATTTTATTGAATTTTATATTCTGTTCCTAGTGAGATGAATATATATATACATATACCCACACACATATATATTCTTCTGTAATTTGTTTGTGAGGTGAATAACATCAATAGTTTTGATCAAATTAAATCATCCTCATATTTCTGGGATAAACCTTACTTTGTCAAGACATGTTTTTTTAATACAATATAATATTCACTGGTTAATACTATACTTAGGATCTCGAGTCTGTGTTAATAAAAGGCAGTTCAATTTTCTCCTTTTCAAGTGTTGCTTGCTAATGTGGTTCCAAGGTTATTCTAAACTCATGAATGAGTTGGAGAGCTTTCTTTCTATTTCTATTTCCCAGAATAGTTTGCATAAGATATGAATTACCTGTTCTTAAAAAATCTAAGAACTGTAGAAGTAAAACCGTCTGGACCTTTGTCATTTTTTGAGTGATGTGAGGAATATTTGTGGCTACTGTTTTTTTTTTTTTTAATAGTTATTGACAAACTCTTTTATGACATCTGGATAGAAAAGTATTTCATAAAAAGATACAAAAAGCCCTAACAATGAACAAAAATAGATAAATATGGGTGCATTAAAATTAAATATTTCCATTTGACGAAAGATTTCATTAACAAATGTAAAAGATAAGCTGTAATTTGGTAGAAGACATTTACAGTGTCTTGTGTTAAATTATGTCACCTCCAAGAAAGATCTGTTGAAGTCCTGACCCCTGGTACATCAGAAAGTGACTTTATTTGGAGACGGGTAGTTGCAGATATAATTAATTTAATTAAATTGTTGTCATGCTAGAGAAGGGTGGGGCTCTAATCCAAAATGACTGGTGTCCTTCAAGAAGAAAGAAAAGTGAGCACAGACACAGATACACAGGGAGAAGGCTGTGAGAAGACAGAGGCAGAGATTGGAGTGATGCTGCCACAAGCCGAGGAATACCTGGAGCCCCCAGGAGCTGGAAGAGGCAGGAAGGATGCTCCCGCCGGAAGCACTGAAAGAGCACGGCCCTGCAGGCACCCTGATTTCAGACTCTATCCCGCAGAACTGTTAGTATCATTGTCCGTTTTTCTAAGCCATCCAGGTTGTGTTGCTTTATTAAGGCAGCCCTAGGAAACTAATACAACAATTTATATAATTTCTAAAGGATCAGCTTCCAGAATATTTTAAGAAATCCTACAAATAAATAGGAAAAAGACAAACCATCCAATAGAAAAATGGGCAAAGTACATAAACTGGGAAATTGCGGAAAAGGCAATAGTAATTATTAATATCCTAGGAGAACAGCTCAATCGCTTAGTCTCTGGAGGAATACAAAGTAAAACCACAGTGAGATAATTTCCTACCCATTAAATAGAAGCATATTGGTAAGTTGGGTATCACTTAGTGTTTGTAAGGATGTGGGGAAACAAGGATGCAAACATTGCTGATGGAAGTGTGTGTTAGTTTCCTACGGCTGCTGTAATCAGTCATCACAAACTTAGGGGCTTAAAGCAGAACAAATTTATTACCTGATAGTTCTGGGGATCAGAAGCCTGAAATGGGTCTCACAGGGCTAAATCAAAGTGTTAGCAGGGTTGTGTTGCTTCTAGAAGCTCTAGGAGAGAATCTGCTTCCTTGCCTTTTCCAGCCTCTGCATGCTGCCCACATCCCTCAGCTCCTGGTACATTCCTCCATCTTCAAAGCCAGCATCACTTTACCACTGACCGACCTGCCGCTGTCTACCATAGTTAAGGGACCCTTGTGACTACACTGGGCCCACCTGGGTAATCCAGCAGCACCTCCTTATTTTAAAATCAGCAGTTTGGCAAACTTAATTCCTTCTGCAAACTTAGTTCCCCCTTGTAACATAACATTGTCACAGGTTTGGGGGATTAAACACGGACATCTTTGGGGTGTCATTATTCTGCCGACCACAGACGGTAAATTGTTGCATACCCTTTAGAGGGTAATTTTGTAAAACCTGGGGAAATTGAAGGCATTCACACCCTCCATCCCAGCCATTCTGCTTCCAGGCATCTTTCTAAAGAAATCTCATCTCATGTCCAAAGGGACATCTAAAAAGGTGTGCTTTCTAGCACCGTCTATATCAGCAAAAAAAGTACTGAATTACAGTCTGGCTCTCCAACAACAGAGGATCAAATAAGCAAATCAGAGTTTGTTCATACAAAGGAGTACCTCATACACGAGTTAAAAATTAATGAACCAGATCCACGCGCCTCTGCGTGGACAAAAAAATCACAAAGTCAAGTTAAAAATTTTTAATGATTTTTAAAATCACAAACGATAATGTTTATGTAAATTTTTAAAAGACTCATCCGGAGTACACATCATTTATGGGAAAATAAATATGTAGTAGAAGAAAAACACGTGTGAGAATGACTCCCACTTCAGAGTAATGATTGTGCTGGGGCGTGGCTGCAGTCGGAGCTGTAACAAGTTATTTCAAAAATGTCTCAATACAAATATGTTAAATGTGCTAAATATGGTTAAATATGATAATCCAAGTTAAACTTGAGAGATGAAGATGTCGACATATTTATTTTCTGTTTTCTTTTCTGTTTGAAATATTTCATAATTTAAACAAAAATTCTAAAAAAGTCATGGTACTTTGAAAAATAAATTATTCTTCATAAACAATACATGATTATCATAGAAATTTGAGAAACATACAAAGATTGTGATGAAGAAAACACACATGCACATAAACAAACAACTTTGTTATCTACCTACATAACAAAATTGGGACTACGCTACACACACAGTAAGTACATTTTAATCTCACTGCTATATTATAAACACAATTGTATTAAAAACACTAAAATGTTTTTGAAAGCATAGCTGTTAATGGCTGTATAGTGTTCCATTTAATAGATATAACAAAAGTCTCTCGGATTATAGACTGTAAGTTATTTCTAACTTTTCACTATTATAAATGATGCTGTTATAAACATCTGTAACTTACAGCTGTAGTAACTTACAGTATTAACTAGAAGACTTAATAGTCTTAACTTTCCCTTATTCACTAATGCTGGAAGCTAGTCAATACATACAACTTTTGTATGTATCATTTATTTTTTTATTCTAAACTATACTCCATGAAACCAGGAAAAGACAAGTTACATGTCGGTAATAATAATAACAATGATGACGATGATGATTTGCATCCGAATGTGTGAGTGTTCAGTTCACATCCTTTGTTGTGTTCTGGGATCCATGGTAGCTGGTGGGCACTGACGGATTGAGAGTTTGGAGACTTTGCCTCCAGCCTCTGCTCTGCTTCCTTTATCCCCCAACAAATTAGGAATTGGACTCACCATATAGAAGTTCCCCTGCACATCTGCATGCATATCAGGAATTTTCAACACATCAGCCAGAATTTCTGACTTGGGTCAATAACTTGGCTTGTTGGGTGGGGAACGGGTGAGGGGGACAGGAGGCGAGGGGGGACTCATGTCACAGTTCTGGCTTCTTCCCAGGATCAACCACTGCCCCTCGGGTCACAAAGCTGCATGTCTCCCTGCTGTTTGCCCTGCGTTTTAGTCCACTGTATCTGGCCACAGACAGCCAAGCAGAACCCACGCCAGTTGTCCCCCATCTCCAGTGGCAAAGAGGGAAAAACCAGAGGCGAACATCTTATGCAAATTAATCCACAATTTCTGTACATTTTCAATCCGGCCTCTTGATCCCAGCTCCCTCTCCTTCAGAGAAGCTGCCAGGCCAACTCTGCTTCCTGCTTCCAAGCCTCTCACCTCACCCGCAGACCGCCCCAGACTCACCCCAAGGGCACAAACACCTTTCTGGAGAGGCACTGCTGCCTGGAGGGCTGTGCAAAGCCACTGCAGGAAATCGGAGGAACAGAAGCCAATTTCCTTGCGCTTTTCTCATTGCGCTGCTGTCTGTGCAGGTACCTCTGTCCTAGAGAAGGAATTAACTGCCAGGAGATGGGCGGCTGGGGAGCGGCCATCAGTCCATAATCAATTTCATGTAAATTTGCTGGAGCTGCAGGTGAGGCGAGTCCACCTCCAAGGGGCTCCCCTTCCATCCATTCACACGGGTGCGGCTTCCACCGACAGCTGGAAACAGAGTCGGGATGCAGAGGAGAAAATATCCTCCGTCTGTTTGGAGATGAGCCCTGGATACCCAGAGGACCTGGTGGGAGGTTCAGCGCTGCATCTCTATCTTATGTTCACAAAACACCCCTTCCTCTCATCTGTGCGAGACCGGCCTTGCCTCTCACTAAGTGCACAATTTCATGATTAAGTGTGTAAAGTCTAGAGGGGCGAGGACCCAGCCTGCACTCCACCCATCCCGGTCTTGGGTAATTTCCCACTCTTCCGTGGCATTCCACATTCTCTTTGAAGCTTCTAATGGACCAATGTTCAAAGGATATTTTGATAATTTATGTCTAGCTTTCAGGCCATAGTGACAAGGCTGGAATCAAGATGATTCTCATTGAGACGTTTTCTCTTGGTGAAGGCAGTCGTGACGTGGATTCCATATGGACCTTTCCTCATTTCCTGCTCTGCAATGGAGACCTGCCTTCCGAGAAGGAGAAAAAAACAAAGGCCACGTTTTCATTTGTCTCCCCTTCACTTTGAATCTTAGCGGTCATTCTCCTCAGAAAGAAAACTCTCCTCGAACACTTAAGTTTTCCAACTCCTAAATTGTCCGCTCTCATCTTCCATTTGATTTTTGTCAGTTAAATTCATACCTCAAGTGTAGATTTTTTACCTTGGGCAACTCGTTTGATTCTTCTAGTTGCGAATTTAGCAAACTACGGTGCGCACATCTCTTCCTGGTAATTACGGGGTTATATATTCCTTCCTCTTCCCTTCAGGACATTGCTGGCATGTTTCCTGCTCTCCTGGGTTTCAAGGAAGTGAGAATTAAACTCCATTCTGTGTTGAGCTGTTGGGTAAAGCAATGTCCTCAGGGCTGTGGGGTTTGTTAACCGTCTCAGGTCCTTCTCTGTTTGGTCGGGCATGGGTGTAGCTTCGACTCCTGTCCCGTCCTGCGTGGAGCTTCACTCCAAGATTACGCGTGGGCCAGGCTCCCGGCTTCTGGTTCTCCCTGTGCATCTTCTGTGCAGGACACAGAGCACAGGGGGGGCCTGCTTCTCGCCCTGCCCTGTAAACGATGGGCAGAGATGGTGCCAGCCTGATGTGGGCGGCACTGTCGGTTTCTCGCCCTCTCTGGATGCTGGGTGTCCCTGCGGGTGGGGTGGCAGCTGTGTGGGCATTTGGGCGCTGGCTCCCACCCAGGTGCTCTTGACTGTCAGTGATGTTTCTTCCTGCTTCTCTCCACGGTTGCCCAAGAAGTGTCATCAAGTTTCATACGCATCATGTCTTTGAGATTATGATTTGGAAGCAGAGAGTGAGATAAATCTAGGGGTAGAAAATGCTCCTAGAGAAGGGGCAAAAGACTGCTCTGGTGTAAATCACAGGAGGTGGCCATCTCTGGGACCATGAACTGCTGGGTCTTTCCTCCACGAACCATGAACCCCAGTCCCCTCCACACGGAGACTAGAGGCCCCCCTCCATCCCTTCCCCTGGAGGAAACTCTGCATTGGGCCCCCCGCCTGCCTTCCATGGAAGGCTGGGTCCCTCTCATTGTTCTGTCTGAGCCCCGTGTGTGTGGCACCCTGAGGACCAAGGTGCTTGTGACCTGACGGGTCCACACGCCCCTTCACAGGGGCTAGTCCTGGGTGGAGAGGGGCCTCCTACTAGGATCTCTTTTTCTTTTCTTCAAAGGGAACTTGCCAGTGGCCGGCGGGTTTCCTAATAGCACAGTGGCTTTGGAGGTCGCTGCTGGGCTGGAAACACAGAATGGATGGACCACTGAGGAAACACTTGGCCTGCATGGACATGGCTGCGGTCTCCAGGGGCATCTGAGGGCAAAGAGGGGGCCGGGGGTGGGGTGACGCTCCCCTGACATAGTGCACGAGCCAGCACGTGAATGCACACATGCAAACACACAGAAACACACACCTGTCACAGGGACACTTTCACACATACACACACGCAAGGTGCACGTATGTACACTCACAAGCACACATGTAGACACATGGACCTTGGTGTGTTCAACACATGGGCCTGGTGCTCACGTGCGTGCACACACACACACACTCACGCACACACTGAGGCATGGTCTCCAGTCCCACTCTCCGTCTTTTCCTACCAAACACTCGGAGCTGTGTTCCAGGAGGCGAGGGGGCTCCTTTCAGATGACCAGCTGAGAAGGCAGACCATGATCTACATGATCCCATACATCCCCGGCTTTGGCCAGACCCTCTCAGAGGGCGAAACGGGGCTGCCTTTAAATCCAAATATTTGGCTGTCGCTATAGAAACCCAGGCCTTTGCTCAACTCAGCAAGATGAAGGGCCTGCTGTTCTCTGCACGTCTCCTCATTCCGCCTCTAGAGCCAAGTCCTTCCCAGCCCAGACCCCTCATTCCACAAAGGAGAGAGGCCCAGACAGGGGAGAAGTCTCACCTGCACGCCTGAGTGGAGGAGGGCCCCCGCTAGGGTTAGGGCCGCTCCTGTCCCCTCGGCGGTCAGCCACGACCACCCTTCCTGCCCTCCCCGCCTGTGCCGAAGGCACTTCCTCTTGCTGTGTTCGCTGGGATCAATTTGTTCCCCAGTTATGGAAAAATCTGTCTATGCCGTTTTACCATCCAAACAGTGGCTCCAAACGAGATTTCCCGGTTACATCTGAAAATGTAATAAAATAATTCTTCGTGCTGACAGCCTCTGTGGAGGCCCTTTGGAAAACATCAAAGGATGGATGGTGAATGTTCCTTCCTCATGCCCGGCGTGCAGAGCGGGCCCCATGATACTCGGCCCAGCCTCCTAAAAATCTTGCTCTCAGCGTCGTCGAAGCTGATGGAGAGGAATTGACATCATTGCCGAAGGAGCCTCTGTGACGCATGTGCAGAGCAAACGGCCGATCTGCACAGTCACTGCTCTGTGCCCCTGGACAGCCCACTGGCGGCTCCAGGCTGAGGCTCGTGGCTGCGGCCTTCCTGCATCCCTGGAGAGCTGCGGGTGTCTGAGCTGCGGACCCTAAAGGTGGTTACATCCAGGCTCTCCTTCCCAAGGTAATTTCCAAGATGTGACCGTCCTTTCCTGACTCTTGGTCGATTTGGGGCAGGAGAATGAGTACTTCCTGTGGCCGTGATTTGACTCTGAGTATGAACTGGGACAGACTGGAGGCAAAACAGGCCCCTTTCATTTCCAGTGCCATCACCCCTCTGTACCCCAAGCTCCCCTGGGGGCCTCCTGCTTGCTCGGCATCTCCCATCCTTCCTTGTTCACTGGATGCTGTCCTGTGGACCTGGGCTTCCCGACCAGACTACCTGAAGCCCAGGCATGAAGCCATCCTGCCATCACTCTCTAGCGGGAGGCTAAATCCACGCTGGTGGCTGAACTTCAGACAGAACACGGAGGTGCCCGGCAATTAGAGGTGCACCCACTAGAAAAGCAGCGGAGAGAACAGGTGTATTGGAGGCAGACACCAGGAAACAGTTAAGAGGCTTGGGGGAGAAAAGAGAAGCCACAGTAGAATATAGAAATGCGGGGTCGTTCAAGGTGTCTGGGGATTGCTCTAACTAGGCAGAGCAACTGTATGTGTGCTGGGTGTTGGAAGCAACCAGAAGCCCGTCCTCACCCTCTTCCCACCCCTCCGCTTTCAGCTCTCAGTTGGGAAATGCTGCCTAGTGGACAGAGTCGGCCTGGCTGTTCCTTCCTGTGTGCAGATCCCAACCGACAGGCACCCCGCTCGCATCTTATAACCGCGAGAAGGCCGCCCCTGCAGGGTGACAGCCGTGAACGGGCCCCTCCTTTCTGCTCTCCTGGCAGGGACGGGGTCTCCTCTGGAAACATGAGCAGACAGCTGCTCAAGAGCTGGTTTAGCCCTGGTTGTGGGGACGCCCACCCTGCTCCGAGGTTCCCTTTGGAAACGCCTCAAAGATGTGAATTGTCCATGGAACCCGGGCAGTCCCACCCTGGGGTCTGCCCATTTGGACGTTTCTGGGACCAGGACCTGCCTCTGACCTTGCGGGCTGTGCCACTTCCAAGCCGGAGCAGGATGGAGAGAGGACGGGTGGACTGCACCTGCTGCAGCCAGGGTGCTGATGGCAGAAGCCGTGAAGGAGTGAGGGGGCCCTGCCCGTGCTGCTGGAGCAGAGCTGCAGCCGTCCCGCTTCCCTGACATAGAACCCCATCCCCATCTGTGTGCTCTGGTTTTTCTAACTGGGTTCCGGCTTCTCTCACTGTGTCTCTTGCCGAGTCAGTCTCTTATTCGCACGTCTAAGTCTTCTTTCTCCAAGCCAAGATGGGAAGTTCCCTGGGGGCAGCAGTGATTCCAGAACTTTCTTTTATACCTTCTACAGGCTTAAAGCAGCACACATTTACCATCTTACTGTTCTGAAGATCAGAACTTTGCAGTCAGTTTCACGGGGCTGAAGTCCACGTGTGGGCAGGAGTCGTTTGGAAGCTTTAGGGGAGAGTCTGCTCCCTTGCCTTTTTCAGCTTCTAGAAGCTGCCCGCCTTCCTTGGCCGGTGGCCCCATGCCACTCCATCCCCTGCTTCAGCCCTCACATCTCTCACTCTCTCCTTCTGGCCTCTTTCACTGGGAAGGACCCTTGCAATTACATCGGGTCCACCCGGGTCATCCAGAATGAACCCCCATCTCAATATCGATCACTTAGTCACACCTGCAATGCCCCTTCCCCTGTGCCCGGTAAGGTGGCAGGTTTAAGGTATAGGATGTTGACACCTTGGGCCGGGGTCTTTATTCTGCTCACCAAAAAGGCACAGAAAATATGAAGGCAAAGCCAAGGGAGGGGCGGTGCACAGAGGAAGCAGAGGAGAAGCCCCTTCCTGGAGAATCCACTGGCTGAACATGGTTAAATGTCAGCGTTTAGGGAAACCCTTCCTGGCCTCTTTCTTCATAGGTGCTTTCTGTCCCTCTGCCTTGTTAATGCCTTTTGGTTTTCATTCAGAAGTTTGAATTCTCTCTCTCTGTCTCTCTCTCTCTCACATACACAGTGAACAACATGCTATTTCTTTCTTCCTCTTTTTTTTCTTTCTTTTAAATCTGGCGTTTATCGAAGCTGATGGAGTGAACTGGATAAGCGTACCCCAGAGAAACTGATGTGCCACTTAAAATATTGAACATCCATTAGAAAAAAAATGTATGGAACATTTGGTCCCATCACAACACGTGCGGCTCTGCCCCCTGTATGTACTCTGGGGTCTCGGCCAGAGAGCAAATTCCCCCAACTCCAGCCTCAAAGAGCTAGGCCTGTTTCTCTGCTGGAGAAATGGTAAGTCCCGGAGAACAAGGTCATTAAGCAAAGTTAGTGACAACAAGAGCAAAGGGAAAGTGACAGCAGCCATTGGGTCCCAGGGACAGGGTTGCCTCAAAGGCCTCTTAGGAAACAGAGGCCCAGGGTGAGGCCATGGGTGCACCTGGCGTCAGGGCTCCGAATTATGGGAAATTCTGCAACTGTTCCTGCCTCGTTTTCCATTAAAATCTTATGATATTTTAAGTGTGTTGTGTAACTTTGTGATGGCAGAGAAGGTTACACAAGTCTTTTCTTTTTTAATTTAGAGATTCGGCATCTCAGGAGAAATGAAAGACCGTTTCTCAGTCATCAATGTGATGCACGCCTTCCTAAGATCGTGCTTTTATGCCTCTATTCTCGGTATGTTGTAATAAAGAGTAAAACCAGTACCTGTGACTCAGTGGAAATGCCTGGTGAATGCAGCTGTTTGGGGGCAAGTCTGCGTCAGGATTTCAGGACCGCCCTGGAGTTTACTAAATGTCCGTGACTTTGATGCTACTGAGGCGTGCATCTAATTCTTGGAGGTCCGACTCTTGACTTGAATTTCATAGTGCATGAAAATAGGCTTCTAGTGAAAAACCCTGTATATCTCCCTCTGGACAGGCTGGGAGCATATCAGAGGCAGACTTCCAGCTGCTGGTAGTTTGCTCACGTTCCCAGTTCTAACCTAGAAATGCAGACCCACACCAGCGAGTCCGGCCAGCAAGAACAGGAAGATGTGGTCAGGCCTCGGAAGGATGAGGCCAGGGCTGGACCGTGGGTGGAAAATCAGGCCAGTGGCTCTCATATCCCTGGAATGAGTTTTCCTGTTGCTGTGGCAGATGAAGGAACACAGGTTGATGACGAGGAGTCTCAGAAACTGGTTTCCAAAGACAGCTTCTAGGATGGCGCATGGGGGTAGCTGGGAGGACGGGAGGGTAGCAGACCCGGGCACCGGGAGGCCACGTGTTCTGGCCAGGAGGCCTCTGGGCCTGTGGACTCAGGCCTGCAGAGTGCAGAAGAGTCAGACCTCACCGCATCTGATAGAGGCTCTCGGGCCACCGCTTCTGACCCTCTGTCTTGGTTGGGGGTTGACAATGTCTTTGGTTCTTAAGGAAACCAGGCCTCAGGATTCAGACTCTCTGTTTGGACCTGTTGTAGGGTCATCAGGTTATTAGGACTTTATGCTTCAATATTCAGTCAGACCTCAGGAGTTTCTCGTCATTTCTTTGCCTAAGAGCTGTCTATATACAGTGTAACCAGGTCGTTTTAGCAGATTTTAATCTTCATTACTAAAATATGAATGCACGGGTTTATTTGGAAGCTCAACCAATGACATCTTTCGTCTTGGAGACTGTGCTAAATGAGTTCAGAAATTAAACTCTTGAGGGAGTAACATGAGTGACTCGTGGAAAGTTCCAGAAGGTTTAAGCCAATTCTGTCAAACCTGTCCCTATGCCCGCCTGAGGCTGTCGAAAAGACGACTCTTTTACATCTGGTTTCCATGTCTTCACCGGCACCTCCTCCATGTTTTTGCTGTGCTCACAGCTAAATCCTATTTCTACCTTGTGCTCTCTGACACAGGTTACACCTTACTGATCATTTTAATTCAGTGTTTTAAAATGGTCAGCCAACTGCATTCCACTCACCAGTTCTTCCTTCCTTTCCTCAAAGTCCTCTTGTCTGCTTTCCCGATCTGAGTTGTACGTCGGTCCATGGTCTGTGGTTTCTGCACAGTCAAATCACCAATGCTGGATACTCCCCTAGGCCAGTTTTGTCAAAATTCCAGGCTGGGGTTCAGGCAGGGCATTTAAAACAATCTCTCCAGGTAGTTCTAAGATGATGCTAACCTGTAGCCTCTGCTCTCTACTGTCCTGCAGTTTTTCTACTTTTCTTAAAACTAGATTCAGTAAATCTACACTCAGAAATGCATAAGACGTTTTGGTTAGGTCAGTAGATACGTGGAAATGCAAACAACTGTCACAGTCGTAACTTACCTGTGCTCTTACTGTCTGACTGTGTGTAGGGGGACAGGGCTGGTCACACACAAGACACATCCAACTGACCCTTGGGGAAATTTACTAACATATCCAGGAGTTTTATTTAGGAATTTCTTTAATTGCAGGATTCTGTGACCTCAACACCACTCCGGCCCTTTGGGAACATTTCTAGGCATCAGATAAAATCGATTTGCAAAGTTATTTGTTTATATGCAATTAGGAGCCACGCAGGGGCTTCATCAGGACACCCCTTTCACCAGAGCTGAATTTTTACGTGCCCTGGCTTGGCCACCACTCTTCACCCTCCACAGCCCATGGATGGCTGAAGGCAAACTCCAAACCACCCTGGAAATTAGCCCAACCCCAAGAGCATGAGTCCAGGGGAGTCTGCACAGTAGCTCCTGGACTTTCATTTCCTGATGGTCTCGGGCGTGGAGCAACACAGGGCTTAGTGCTGGTACCTGGGCAGCCAGCCTGTCTTTCTCAAGCCGGGGGGCTGTGGTCTTAGACAATGATTTCCCCTGTCCAAGCTCAGCTTCCTCATCTCTAACCTGGAGTGGATTACAGGACTTTTTAAGTTTCTTGTGAGGATAAAACGTGATGCCGTCCACATGAAACGTGATGCCCTTTAATAGGCGTCCTCAGTTCCCTGCCCCCGCATCTCCTCCATCAACTCAGGTGACCTGAAGTTATTCCACCCCTCTCCCTCTTAGAACTTGGAAAGTCGGGTCCAGCCGGTCGGATGTCCATGCTGAGATAATAACCACCGAGAACCTTTCCCCAGCTGCTTTGTTGTCCAGCCCTGCGCTGATCTCACTGTGTAAATCTGCGCAGCAAGCCCCAGCCAAGCTTTAGAACCTGCACTGCCCGGGGAGCTGGCTGGGGCGGGGTCGCTCTTTGCCGATGTCACCTGCACAAGGGTCCCTGGTATTTGACTCCAGTTCTTCCAGGGTCTGGGGTACTCAGTGTGTTAGTTTCCTGTGGCTGCCGTAAAAAATTACAAAGAACTTGGTGGCTTAAGACAATAGAAATGTATTCTCTTGTAGTTCTAGAGGCTAGAAGTCTGAGATCAGGGTTGGTTCCTTCAGAGGGAGAATCATTTCCATGCTTCGCTTTTGATGGCTTCCGGTCATCCTTGGTGTTCCTTGGTTCGTAGCTGTATAACTCTAATCTTTGCTTCCATCCTGTGTCTCTGGGTCCCGAATCCCCATCTCCTTTCTCTCATAAGGACACTTGTCATTGTATTCAGGGTCCACTCTAGATCCAGGATGACTTCCAGACCCTTATTTAATCATATCTACAAAGACCCTGCCTCCAAATAAAGTGGCATTCATAGGTCCTGGGGCACCCAAACCCCTCTGTCTTTCCTGGTTACTTGTGTGATACAGACTTTAGGAGGCAAAACCCACCCTAAGGAAGAGCCCTCTGGAGGCGGGAAGGAGCAATGGCAGACGGGGCCTCACCTGGGTTCTGCCTCACCTGCAGGGCCACAGGGCAGGTGAAAGGAGGTGGCGCCACACCTGCTCCCTACTTTGTCAGGTCCTTCTGCTCTGGGGGGGGACCACACACCTTGGCTTCTGCCTAAGCTGCCCCCTTGACTGTGTCTCCCATCACCCAGTGCCACGCACCTGTTGGCTCCTAGGTGTCATCTGTACTCGGAGCTTTAACAAAGGATGCATTTCAGGAGAAATCTTCCAAATGCTCGTGAAGGCAGAACTGCACTTCTTTTTGTAACAAACACAAATGATCTCATTTTGAATGGTAACTTCTTCCTCCTTTAACCTTTATTATGACCTTGAACTGGGGAAGGTCCTATATCAAATGTGGCATTGCTTTATTTTGATGATAGCTGTAGTACTTCATCACTGCAATACCTTCCACACTGGGAGGAAACTTCAGGGGACTCCTGTTCATGTCATTTTTTCTTCGAGATTTTTAACTGGCCAGGTAGACTTTTCATCGTGTTTTCTGTTTCAAAAGCAGTTTTGGAATGCATCTAATACTTGAAGGACCGTTCTTTAAAGCTGTGAGCACCTATTCACCATGGAGCAAATAGGCTTTATTCTTACATTTTCCTCTGGGACACTTGGAGGTATGAGATCGGACTTGGGTTTTTAATCCATGCCCAGACTCAGCCAGTCCTTGAAAAGGCGAAATGAACAACAGAGACTATTCAGGGGGAAATGGATCTTATATTATTTTAACAAAAATATAAGGTGGGATTAGCAATTCTACTTGAGGGAAAATTTTAAGAGCACTGTTTGTTTAGATAATCAGCTCAAATCCTTAAAAAACAATGAATAAGAAAAGGGTGCGATTTCCCACTCAGCCAGCTAATTAATAAATAAATACAGAAGAGAGGGCTGCTGCAGCCCATGCCCCCAAGAGAACTTCTGTAAGATAATAAGCTCTTTGAGGAGACGGAGAACTACATCAATGAAAGGGGCAGGGGTGTCTCTGTGTGTGTGTGTGTGGCGTGTCAAAACTAGGAGGCTGAAAATCATGTGTTTGTAGCAAGAAATGGAAGTTAGATTTTGCAACCAGAGCTCAGAACTGATTTTTAAAAATCAATGGCAAATACAGTGCAAAACACAACTGTAGAGCTTAGAAACCAGAGGGCCCAGGGTGACATGCTGCCTGTTACTCTGTCCTCAGAGTGTCTCCGGGTGTCCCCAGGGTGCCTTCATAGTCTGTCTGCCTCTGGACCTTGCAGAGCTGTTGGACTTGTATCCTTGATGACTGTTCATAGATAGGGGCCCAAGGTCAGAGCAGCTAAGTGACTCACCCCAGGCCCCCCAGATGGGTGACATCTCCTAAGTTTCTGTCCTGTGCCCCTTCTGCCACAAAACTCACATCTTATCAGAGATGAACCAGGTCACTGTAAATTTCTCAATGGCAATTAGAGTCAACCATATATCGAGTCAAAACAAAAGACGTAAAGACTGAAATTAGACAATAAAAATTAACCAACTACTGACACGTGACAATGTGTGCTTGAATCTCAAAAATGCGATGTTGAGGGAAGGGAGCTGGAAACAAAATGATACATACAGCATAACTGCATTTATATGAAACCTAAACTCAGGTAAACGAATCGATGCTGTTGGAAGTCAGAATAGTGGTTCCTCGGTGTGTAGGCATCTAC
This sequence comes from Phocoena phocoena, assembly GCF_963924675.1. Taxonomy (NCBI): domain Eukaryota; kingdom Metazoa; phylum Chordata; class Mammalia; order Artiodactyla; family Phocoenidae; genus Phocoena; species Phocoena phocoena. The sequence goes on along the minus strand of NC_089234.1, from coordinate 3,913,274 downwards.
TGGAAGGGGCGGGAACTTCCTTGGGTGCTAGAACGTTCTGTGTCTTGATCGGGGTCGCGGTTATGCACGTGTAGCCACAGAGAAAAGTCCGTTGCACTGCATTTAGGCCTTGCTTGCTTTCTGTCAATTATACCTCAGCAACATAAAAATGACTACATTCTGCTATCTGACCAATCAAAGCACAACAAAGTTACAGAACCTAAACTGTCATTTCTCACAGTTTTGCAAAATGCTCTATGAATTGGCGCGGTGGCGGAGGTATTTTTTAAAGTAAGCTTTAACAAAAACATAAAATAATGAGATTTTGAACTGTTAGTTTTGAGTTGCACATTCTAAGAAGGATACAGCTGTATTTTTTTTTTTAATGGAGTCGGTGAAGTTTCACAGAGAATGGATACTCACTGTAAATAAATCATTCTTCAATTCCTTCAAGGAAATTAATTTCACATTCCGATTATTGCCTGCAATTCGATAACCGCTAATGCTATAGTCCAGCAAATATCATTTCACTAATGAACACAATCATTAGTCTTGTTTTCATTTTACAGTAAAGCCATTATTATTACCTACTTTCATCTGAATGTACACAAAGTTGCAATAGCTTGGTTTCTCTCCCTATGGAATCCAGCCATCCAATCAGCTTCTGACGTTCAACTTACCCAGCCCAGATATGGTCATCCCCAGAGAGAAACATCTGGTCAAAGTTATTCAGAAAAGCTCTTTTATTCTTCCCAAGCTGATCCCTTAGCAGAAAACTTTGGGAGTAATGCATCAACAACACACTGCATTAAAATGATTATGAGGTGATTTCTAAATGTCCAACGCCTTGATTCTTTCTTGCTGTGGGATTCCAGAAATAACCTTTACCCAGCTCCGACAATTCAGGGGAGAAAAGAAATCTGTGTTTTCCTTTTGTTGGAAACAAACCCCAGCTAGCTGGCCACTTGCTCTTGGCTTTCGTTGTAGCGGCGGGGCTGCCCACTGTCCTGCGGCCCTGGCACCTCGTCGGGATACGTGTTGAGGAGATGGCCATCTCTCTCACCAAACTTCCTGCAGCCATTGAAACATGTGTGTCCACAAAGCACCTTTCAGCAAAGCGGCACATAGCTCAGATGGGGCCTCTTGCAGGCAGGCGGGCACCGCGTGGCCTTGCTTGGATCAGGCTTGAAAACTTCCCTGGGATGAAGGGGTGCCATGGGACCACACAGGGAGAGTCCCCCCAAAGCTGCCCACAGAGCCAGGCTTCAGCTTCTCCTTCCCGCAGCCTGACCTCTGCATAGTATTTCCTGACATCTGCGGGGCCCCAGTCCTGGCTGACATGGCGGTGGCTCCTCCGTAGGGCAGAGGGCCCCTCGGGCTCCCTCGTGGGTTGCACGATTGAGCAGAACCAGGGACCAGGTCACTCGCCCAGGGATGCCCCCAATACCAAGACCGGCGTTTGTAACAAAGGTGGCTAACCAACCTCGCAGTGGGCGCCTCTTTTGGAAACGTTCTACAGAACAAAGCGGGCGATGGCCTATAGGTCAGAATTGTCCTCATCAAAGACGACTAGAAAGTTCATCTCCAGGATGGAGAGGCGGTGCTTTTGAAGGGAACATGAAGGGCCATGGGAGCGAGGCAGCCAGCAGAAACATGAGTCACGTTGCCCAGAGCCCTCTGGAAAGGTTTCTGTCATTCGGGGACTCCAGATCAGAAGACCTCTGATTTTTCCAGTTGCGGTCTCATAAGAAGAAAACACATAAACTAAACCTGCAATACGGGGTTGGCGTTTTGCCACTAATCGGTGGACTGATTAATTAGGCTTCCCGGGCAGAAATGGCTCTGCTGCTGACAGCGCCTCTGCCCCACGCAGAGATCCCAAGGAAGGGGGAGGAAAGAGAGGGGTGCAAGGGGGGGGGACAAAAGATTTAATGGGACTGAAGGCTTGTGACAGTGGATCGCCCACGTGACCCTGCAGCCAGGGCAGTGAGCGTCTCTGGTGCCAGGATTAGGTAGGACACATGCTCTGACCCCAATCAGGGGGGACCCAGAGTCACAGAGTGGCTCTCCCAGGACTAGGGGAAGGGTGGGTGGGAGCTGGGAGGCAGAACCAACACGTGACCATGGTAGCAACGTCTCAAGGGCCTGCTTAACACGGAAGAAACTTCCAGAAGGGGAGGAGATGGCAGAGAAGAGCGTGGAGGGGCCACAAATCAGCAGGGCTGGTCCCCGCCAGCATCCATCCGGCCCAAGATCCTGGGACTTCACTGCACCAGGAGGAAGTTCCCACGGCCTGGCGCCCTGAAGGTACAGCTTTCCCTTGGGAATGGGAATGGCAGCAGGGAAGGGGTCACGAGTAGGAAGGGAGCAGTGGGGACAAACAGGGCCGCCACACCAAGGTCCCCACAGGTCCCAGTCCACACCCCAGCTGGCTGGCTCCACATCCACCCTGTTCACAGACGGCTGGTTTTGTCACCCAGGAGTTCACTTACCATCAGACCAGGCTGGCGAAAGCTGCAGAACCAAGTACACCAGAAATGTCTTCTCCTTATCGAGGAACTCCCAAGAAAACCACCCAGAGCATAACAAAAAAAGAAAAAAGGCAGAAAGAGCCCACCATTGGATATGTAGCAGACGAAGAATGTTTTTCGTTTCAGCTCTCTAAATTCCAAGAATCAAAGAAACTGGCTGACCGTGCTTCTCTGTGACGATGCGCTGCTGGCAGCGAAGCAGAGGCCCTACAGGGAGGCTGCAAATGACATTTGCAGACCTCCTGGGCTTTTGTTTTGTTGAAAGGGACTATAGCAGTTTTGCCCAGTTTAACCCCTTCTGGCTTAGGACTTTGCAAACGCCAAATCCTTTCTGGAAGACACTGCATTTCCACCAATGCAGTGCCACCAGGCATTGGTAATCTTTTACAGAAATAAAAAACCCTCAGAGAAGGCAGAGCTGCTACACGTCACTGTAAAATGATATTCTGGGGACCCAACGCCATCAAAATACCTTTATCACCAAAGTCAATCCATCGCAAAGTTTCCTATTACATGTGAAACTGCTGAAAAAAATCACGTAACTTCATTTATTTTGAAGAAAATCAACGATCTCAGGAGCAATTACATTATTCCACAGTCTTTAGGTATAAACACCAAAAATCATTTAAATAACAAATAATAAATGAAGCAAAATGTCAAATGCTCCTTGCTATTTCCCAGTGTTCTATACTCAAGGGCTTCAAGTATGTGTGTGTTTAAAAAAATACAGTTCTTGGTCTTATAAACCCAGAAGAGTTTCCACTTTTTTCTTTTCCTCTTAACATTTAATGTTCTCAATGGACTTCTAATGCTGAAAAGTTCTGTTTCCCTGAGCCTCTTGAATGATAATCTTGCCCGGTCCGTGCTCATCCTTCCGTGAGGAGAAGCTCATGTCAGAAGTGTCAGCCGTCAGCACCTGAGCTCTGTCCATGCAGCAGGGCTGGCAGGACACTCGTGCTGCCCTCGTGGACCTAAACACACCGGGATGGTCTTCTCCAAGCTAACTTTGCAGAGGCAGAGAACTAGGGTGGAAACCTTTTGATGCTGTTGGCTAGATCCAGAAACCACAGCCTAGGTGCTTTTTTGTAGTTCTAGATATTTCTGGGCATTGAGGAGACTTCTCTCTCTCTCTCTCTCTCTCACTCATCCCCACCCCTTCTCTGGTTAATCTTTGCCACGAGCTCCCCGTTTGCTGGGTTGTGGTCCCAGATGTCAGTATAGACAAAGGGCACAGAGCAACCTCAGGGATAAAAGCATCTTAACACTTTGCCTGACTCAATAGACAATGCCGGACACAACTCCTCAGTACCCTCACCTCATAACGGGGATAATATTTTTAAAAATATGTTCAGATGTATTTTCATAACCTATAAATCTTGTTGTTCTCAGGCTCCTCGCCTATTGAAGCAGTGGGTTTTGGGCTCCACGGGAAGGGCAGGCATATACCAGCTAGGAAAACAAAGTCGTTTTTCAGCCTTGACTGGCAAAGAAGATTTGTGAGTCCCCAGCAAGCAACGGATTTAAAAGCCATGCATTGCTGGGAGAGAGAAGGATTTACTAAATTCCTGGAGTTGCCATACACAGGGTCAGCGTGCTGGGTTAGATCACAGAGCATTACTATAGCTCTGGGGTCGAGTCGTCTTGGGATGTGGAGTCCAGGAAGTTGCTATCACCCAGCAAGAAAAGGAAATGCCACCTTTTCTGGGTTGGAGGTGTATGGGAGGAGAAGGCAGATCCAGGTGGGTGAGGGCGTCAGGTGCCTGGGCCCTGGCTTTCTTCGCTTACATGGGGTTAGCGGGTGTGAAGCCGCTCTAGGACACGGGGACAGGAGTGCACCTTGCTGGCCATCCCTGGGGAAACCCCTACAGAAGCTTGACAACCTGACCCAGAGCCTCACACGACGTGGTACACGGAGGCTTCCTGGCAGGGTGGGAGAAGGCGGCTGGGGGAGGGATTCAGAGGCAGGACCCCTGGGTCTCCTCTGCCCGTGTGGTGCACAGGGAACCCCAAAGTCCTCAAAGCCCTAGTGGGATAATGCCCTGGAGATACCTCGAGCAGGCCCACAGGTCAACTGGGAACTGGGGGTGAGGGTGGCATAAAGGAGCCTGGGTCCTAGACTTTAGCAAAATAAAGACTTCCATTGACTTTAAGACTTAAAAAAATCTGCTTTGCACAGATGACTTCAGTCCTAAGTGGAGCGACTGCTCTGTGGGACATTCCAGAGTTCTTTGAGGGTCTTCCCATCTTGAGCCAACGAGAGAATACCCATTGTGGGTCACTTCTGATGCAGACTCTCTCCCCCGAGCCAGAATGACCATCCACAATTTTACAAGAAACTTTACATTCCTCAGCTGCAGATGAACTTTTACGATGATATGGAAGAGCACATAGGTCTCCACTCGGCGCCCAGGCGCCAGCTGCAGAACTTTGGGTGGCCTTGGGGGCCAGTGGCCACACAGGAATCCCAGTCTCCTTTCTTCTGACTCGGGATCATTCAGGATCAAGGGCCTACAACTGGGGCTTTAATTTCACTTTCCTAGCTGCTGAAAGATCTAGAAATGAAATTATTACTTTTCTTATTCAAAGTCTGAGTTTCATATGTGGTGATGACCCCCGGTAGCCCATGTAGGCCCGGACATGGGGCCTGGGGGGGACCTGCTGGATATGGGAGAGCAATTTCCACCCACTTCCATGCTAGGATGCCCACTGCTCTCCTGTGGGCCTGGGGGTGGGTGACTCTTCCCAGCACTTACTTACTTGAGCTAGTGTTTGAGTTTTAGCTGGGGGGAGAAGAATTCTATTTATATTTTCGTGTGCAGTGGCCTTAAAGGAGAAAATGAAAGTGAGAAGGCATGCGACCCAGTAGGGCTCGGCCACTCTGAGGGCTGGACCCTGCTGAGTATGGGGTGGGGCAGCCTTGGCAAAGACAGGTGACCCAGCATATATGACGTGGAGCCCCAGTGAGGAGCCAGGCGGTCACCTGTTTCAGAAGACCCGTGGGACATGCCCTGTGACCTGCAGAAGCTACTGGACAGAGGTAGAGGGAGGCCAGGACAAGGGAGGGGATACAGAGTGATTCAGATCTCCCCTCTCCCGTTAAGGCCCAGCTTCCAGTGGTGGCCTGAAATCTTTTGTGTCCCTTGGCTTATAGACGCATCACCCCAATCTCTGCCTCTGTCTTCACATGGTGTCTTATAAAGAACACCAGTCACAGGATTGGACCCACCTAATTCAGGATGATCTCACCTTTACTATTTCCATCTGCAAAGACCCTATCTCCAAATAAAGTCATATTCTAAGTTTCCACGTGGACATGAATTTGAGGGTTCACTATTCAACCTAGAGCACTGTCCACGTGCATCACTGCTCAGCAGGGGTCAAGAGGCCTGGAAGCAGAATCTACGTATGCTTGCGGGCGTGGGAGCTTAGTCATGACTCAGAAGCAGCGTTCGGACTTGAGCTGTGGAAGTGGAGCCTCTAGGGTTGGGGGTGCACAAGGTTCATGGTGTGATTTAGGGTCTCCCACTAGTCTCCATTTCTGCGATGTGGAGTTCATGCTTTCCTCCGACCTGGGATTCCAACACTTCTGGCACCTACCGATGACGTCCTGTTCACCTCTATGTTCTCTGGCCCCTGCTAAAGCTGGACGGGGACCAGAGGAAATCTAGAAGGGTGAACACATCCCTCAGAGACTCTGAGCTTTAGTCTGCATTAAGGCAGATCCAAAATTTGGGCTACCAAATCCTTTTCTTTTCTTTTTTTTTTTTGAGAAATGATCCTCTCTGAGACCTCTCCACATTCAAGTAAAATTGAACAACTACTGCTCGGCAGATCTTCCCATGTCAACCACCCAAGCACAAATTCAAAAGAAAATACAAGAGCGAGAGCTCACATCCATAACAGTCACCTTCCCTTCTGCCATCTTCCGCCACGCACTTGGCCCTTGTCTTTCTACCTATGTGTCCAGGTAAAATGATTTTGCTGTGTCTGTGTCCTGCAGATTCGTTATGGAATTGGGCACTCTTTACTATTAAAAAAAAACCCCACTATTCATAACCTTATTATTTCATTGTATACAATGGTGCACTATCCTTTCTGAAAAGTTCAGAAAATAATAAATTTCCAAGTAGAAAGAATGGACACGTTTCTGTCCCAGCAGGAACCTGAGGTTTCTCTAAGGGGTTTGCTGTCACAGTCCTAACATTGAGACGTGCCTCCTGACTCCTGCTTCCCCATCTCCCCAGACATGGCCCTGTGGTGGCTATGGGAGAAGTGGCCTTCCTAGTGTAGAAAACAGAAGTCTGATTCTATGGGGTCTAATTTGGAAGGACACAACCAAGATTACCGTAGAATTCTCATACCATTTTAAGGCAGAAACAGGCCACCTGCAGCATGGGGGGAAGGTGCACCCCTCTCCCTGGCCCTAGGGTGGCAGTGAGTAATAGAAACAGGGTTGAGAGGCTAGAGTTGATGGTCTGTGAAGGATGGATTAAAACTGTAGGTAGGTGAATAGGAAGGATGCCAAGGAATATTGGTAAGAACACAACCAAATAAAACACTCTTATTCAAAGATGAACATATAGCAACAAAATAACACAAGGCCCTTATAAAAATTCTGCAATGAAAAAGAAGGCAAAGATGTAACGTAAACTGGAAAGATAAAGAATACACTTTGAAATACGGTGTAGTTCAATAAATAGAGGAAAATTTAAGATATTTACAGCTTCACGTTCTCAAGGCTGTTGGTGAAACATTGACTTTATGAACAGAGATGAAAATAAGACAAGAAAAGATAATGGGCAGCTGTTTGAGCCAGTAAGTAAACTTAAGAAAAATTAAATATTATGGCATAAATTGGAAGCTTAATATAAGCATCACTGAGCAGAATCAACAATGCAGAAAGGCAAATTAATAAAGCAAAGGAAATACTAAGAAATGTCATGCCATTGAAGTAAGAGAATGGCACTGATTTAGAGGAAGTGTAAATATGGAGGATGACAAAGATGCAGATGATGAATAATTGGTATATCTGAACAAAGAGAGCAAATAAAATGAATTTGATAATTAAAAATTCTCACTTGGGCGTAATAGGAGAAATTGGAAAAAAGCGATTGACTCAGAGACACCATCAAGTTAACAAACTTGAAGTTCAGAAGAAACACTAAACACCTAGAGAGAGAGAAAAAAATCACGTCACCTACAAAAGAGACAACAGGGGGGGAAAAAAGCCCTCAAATAAGCACGAAAAAGAGCAGGCTGGCCTTAGGATTCTCATCCTAATTAAATGCCAGTGGACAATGGAGGACATACTCAGTGTTTCCAGAAAGAATAGCCTGCGGGTCCCAAACTTAAAACCCAGTCATACAGTTGTTTGTGTATGAAAGAAAGAGAAAAACCCTTAAATATGTATGAACTCGTGAGGTAGATAAATTAATTATTGATTCAATACATATTTACAGAGTCAATGGTTCAGAAAATGTGACCAGAAGAGCTAATCTTTTTCAATGAATAAAGTCAAAAACTCCTAAATGGAGTTAGCCATAGTGTGAAGGGACCAGTAAGAGTAACTGAGTCTCTAAAAATACAAAATCAAATGTTACTCATTCTTGTTACTAGGATTATCATTCAAATTTAAATATTGTGATTCTTGAGGGGAAAACTACATAATAATACACACATGATGATGCAACTACAAAAGTTAGACACAAAAAACCTAGAGTTTCTCAACGCACCTGAAATGTGAATTGGGCAGATGGGGGATAAAGTGTGAATGTGCAGTGGCCACCCCTCAACACTGCAGAGATGATAGATGTTTCATTAATGACCTCAAAAAATTGAGAAATATAGGTTTTAGCAAGTTATTTCAGTTATAAAAGTCATCGCTACTAAAATTAAAGCTATGGCATATCTCACAGGTATCTAGAGTAAGCAAAACAAAAAACGAAAAGGGCCTAGACCTTATACCAACAGTAACAAAACAAAACAAAATCAAGGAAGCAGGAGAAAGACCACTAATAAAGGTGAAAAATAAATGTAAATACACCTATGCAAAGAAAAATACTCTTGGATTGGAACAAGACAACAACTATATGCATACTAAAAACATTTCTCAAATAAATTTACCTGTTCTTTAGTTTTGAATCCTTCTGAGCCGAGCGTATATAACAGGTAAGTATGAGCAAAAAAATATGCAGTGAAATTGAATTCAAAGCTACAGGCATTAACAGTTGTCTTGCTGAGCAAAGAGAGCAGGAGAAAAAGAATTAAACATGACAATTAATAAAGATATGTATCAATAAATACATATATCAAACTCTACTCTGAATGAGAATTCATTGCCATGGAACACTTGCAAAAATGATCTTCAATCGTTGCCCGAAGTGGAAAATCTTCAATCATTTTTCTCTGTCCACAGTGAAAAGTACCAACCAGAAAATTAAAAAAAAAAAAAAAAAAAAAGAAAGAAAGAAAAAAGAATATCTCTAAAACATCTCATTGGTCAATAAAATTGTGGACTGTATAAAACATGATTATAGTGAGGGTGCCACTGCCTAAGAAATATCAGATATGTCCAAAGCTACACTTAGAGAGGACAAATTATGCCTTCTTTCCTATTAGAACTAGACAAAAGTTTCTTAAGAATTAATTAATTAGGAATAAGAATTCAATAAGCTGTTATCTGAGGAAAGTAGAAGGATATAATAAATAGTGATAAAAGGAGCTGATAAGGAATTAGAAAATTAGAGAAATTAAGGAACTGGAAGAAAGTAACAAAATTGAAATATATATCTAGCCAATTTTTTAAAAGAAAAATTGAAGAACCTAGATAAATCATTCACTAAAGTAATTGATAAGGCCAAAATATAAATTTATATACCTGAAACTAACACAATATTGTAAATCAACTATACTTCAATTTAAAAAAAAAGAATTGATAAGTTAGATATAATCAGATTTAAGGAACAATGAAAAAAATATGAGAGAATACTTTGTGTAACTCTATCCTAATTATCCAACAATATGATAAAGCAAATTATTAACAGATAAGTACAGAAAATGTATTTGATGTAAGACACTTTTATTATGTTGAGAAAGTACCCTGCATCATGTAAATTTTGTGTGCTCACCTAATACATTATACTATTACATTTTTGGATAATATACATGTATACTACCCCCTTTGTTTATTTTTATTTCACTGTTACTGGTATTTGGGGGGAGGGAGCCAGAGTTCTCCATCCTCTGCCTACAGCTTGATTGACACCCCCTTCCAGGGGCCCGTCACAGGGGACTTTCCTGGCTCCGTTCCAGGCACTCTATCAGTGTTCAGAAGAAGGGCCTACACAGGGCTCCCTATCTTCCCTCAGGAGCTGGGACAGGGCTTGGAATGTCTCCCAGGCTTATAAGTTCTATTCCCATGCTGAGCACTTCCTCTGCTCTCCTCCAGCCAGACCTTTATCACTGCTTTTCTATATCTGACTCTTTGGTGACTATGCCTGCTTTAGTTCATAGCAGCAGCTCTACAAATGCCAATTCTTTCATTAGCTTGCACTAGGGGTTGTTTGAAAACCAGAAATGGATCCTTGGCTTTGTCAAGGATTTTTCACAGGGAGGTAAAGTCAAGCATTACATGGCATGAAGAGGAAAAAGCACCTTGCCATGCATTCTCATGTTTAAGCAGGGCTGCCTGCTCAGGCTACCCCTGGGCCCACGAATGTCTTCATGACTCTGGGGCTCCAGAGCTAATTTCAACTATGGACACCCTGAGAGTGGCAGAAAGTGGTTGGAAACCCACCTTTGTTTATTATGTCTAGAAAGTCTAGTGGAAGACATATCCAGTAGGAGCAAGTATGTTGTCCTGCAGACAATACCGATTTTCATACTCAGTTAACTTGTGTTTATTGAGAATTTGCAGATTGTACAACATTGTGCTAAATCCTGGGTGGAAATTGGTGGGAGCTGCCACACAATCCCTTCCTTCTAAATGTTTATAGTCTAGTGGAGGAAATAAACCCTCTTACTTGCCGTGGAGTTTTGACTGCTTTCCCATGCACTGATGTCAAAAGAGCAGTGTAGACAGTAAGTATTAGAGGGGGTAAGAGGTGGAGCCGTCCCTGGGAGAGATGCTATTCCACTTGGGTTGGGAAGTAGAGAAAAAGATCTAGAGGGATGCACGTGAGGATGAGAACTGTTTCAGGTAAGTAAAGCAGTGAGAAGAAAGGAGAGATGGAAGACGTACTTGGAGGTCCACAGAGTGACCACAACCTGGAGAGTAACCCGCACAGTGGAGAAGAGGAAATGCAGAGAAGCAGTGTTGGGCTTGTCAGTGGATGGATGTGAGGACAATGGTGGAATGGCAGGCCGTGGGCAGCCCAGAGTGTCCTGGAAAGGGTGCTATTGAAGGCAATAATCCTTGGCGCAGGGAGAGATGACCTGCAGGTAGGAGCTCCACGGGCCACAGCGAGTGGATGTGTATCATCTGGGGAAAGAAATGCAGGTGCCAGAAACGTGGCCAAAGGAGGCAACTGTGCTTGCTGACTGGCTCAGAAAAGGGGTGGAGCCGGGAGGAGGCTGAGAGGAGGTGGAGGATGGAGGGTGGTGAAATTGTCTTTAAATATGAAAACCCAGAACTGTTTCTGAGAAAGGATGCCCATGAGCCAGGGCCGCACGGCAGTGGACCCCAGTGGGGAAGGAGAGCAGGATAACACAGCGTCCGCATCTGCAAAACGAGCGAGCAAACAAGACCAAGGCAGCCTGGCATTTCCACTGCAGACTCTTCCCTTCCTGGATGTCCTGGGAGGACCCTTTTCATCCTCATAGGGAGTGACTAAAATGTGAACTGTTTCATTTACTGGGAGGACCTACAATGACCACTGGGCCTAATGGCCAAATAGAAAAACATGCTAAAAGGATTTCCAAAAGCATAATGTACCCTACACTTTAGGATGGGATTGAGCTAAACTGGCCTTTACCAATCAGAAAGGCACCTCTCAGTGCTTTTCACGGCACTTCATAAACTATGATGCGAGATTGGAGATGCCCTGAATAGTGGCCAATAAATGATTTTATAGCCATAATTGTGTTCTCCAGGAAAAGGGAATATTTCATAGATAACCAGATAAACCTTACCCAGACAAATTGTATAGAATCTGGTCACTTTGGTTCAACTGATCTGGTGTGTATGTTTCACGTGATTTTTGTTGCCATTTCCCTCTTCTGTAAGTCTCAGAATGCCAGGGGAATTCTACTTCATTTGTTTCAGACTGCATTTTTAGTAGCCGATTTTAAATTGGTAATACTTGTATATCTATCTTTGGGGGTAAGGTAGAAGGGGATGGTGATGCTTAATAACTAAGAAAATCTAAGAAAATACTTAGCCTAAAATATCCCTGGGCTTGTAAGTGCGTGCCTGTCCCAGCACGTCTAAGAGGATGCAGACAGCTATGTTTTCTCCAGGGAGGCGTGTTTATTCCAAATGCACATCCTGCTGGTTTGGGGAGGAGACCCCTTTAAGTCCCCACCTCTACAGGACATAGGGTCACAACCTCTTCCAGTGTTTGGACTGGTGGCGTTGCTTTCACAAGAACTTTACCTCCTTTAAACTGGAGACACTTTAAGATGTTTCTAGGCTTGGAAGTGGGACCAGCAAAAAGGCAAAAGTTAAGGCCAAGAAAGATGGGGTCTGAATGAGTGACGAGGTCCTTTTTTCAGCTCTTTGTCATACACTTTGCCATGTCTATCACCCTTGCATTTTAAAAAATATCTTATTCGGTAAAATATAGACATAACATAAAATTTCCCATTTTAACCATGTTAAGTATACAATCCAGTGGCATTAAGTGTATTCACAATGTCGCATGACCATCACCACTATCTATTTTCAGGACTTTTTCCTCATCCCCCCCACTGAAACTCTGTCCTCATCAAACACGAAGTCCCCACTTTTCCACCCCCACCCAGTCCCTGGGAACAGCATTCTCCTTTCTGTTTCTGTGAATTTGCTTATTCTAGGGAACTCACACAAGTGGAATCACATAATATCAGTACTTTCAATTCTGGCTCGTCCCATCTTTGCACAATGTTTTCCAGGTCCTTCTATGGTTTAACATGCATCATAATTTCACTCCTTTTTATGGCCGAATACTATTCCATTGCATGCATACACCACATGTATTTATCCATTCATCAGTTGAGGGACACGTAGGTTGTTTCCTCTTCTGATTGTTGGGAATTAGGCTGCTCTGGACCTCGAGTGCACACCTGGAAGTGGGACTCCTGGATCGTGTGGTCATTCTCTGTTTAACGTTCCAAGGAACCAGCATCCAGTTTCTTGCAGTGGCTGCACCACCTTACGTTCCCGCTGGCAATGTGCCAGGGGTCCAATTTCTTTCCATCCTGGTCAAACCTGTGATTTTCAATTTTTGAGTTTTTACTCTTTTGATAATAGTCATTCTGTGTGAAGGGTGTGAAGTGGTAGCCACTGTAGTTTTTTTGTTTTTCTCTGAAAATGGTAAGGGTTTTTTTTTCTTTGCTAATACCCACTTGCTTTATTATTTTTTAAATTAATTTATTGGAGTATAGTTGATTTACAACATTTTGTTAGTTTCTTTTTTTTAATTTCTTTTATTGAAGTATAGTTGATTTACGATGTTGTGTTAGTTTCTGCTGTCAACAAATGATTCAGTTATACATGTATATATATATTCTTTTTCATACTCTTTTCCATTGTGGTTTATTACAGGATATTGAATATAGTTCTCTGTGCTACACAGTAGGACCTTGTTGTTTATTCATCCACTACAGTTTTTTTAGATTAATTAATTTATTTTTGACTGCACTGGGTCTTTGTTGCTGTGCATGGGCTTTCTCTAGTTGTGGTGAGCGGGGCCTATTCTTCCCTGCAGTGTGTGGGCGTCTCATTGCAGTGGATTTTCTTGTTGAGGAACACGGGCTCTAGGTGCTCGGGCTTCAGTAGTTGTGGCACGTGGGCTCAGTAGCTGTGGCGCATGGGCTTAGCGGCTCCTCAGCATGTGGGATCTTCCTGGACCAGGGCTTGAACCCGTGTCTCCTGCATTGGCAGGCGGATTCTTAACCACTGCGCCACCAGGGAAGTCCCTCCACTACAGTTTTGACTTGCATTTCCCTAATGACACGTGATGTTGATCATCTTTTCATGTGCCCATTGCACATATCTTGCGGTACTATTTGCATTACAAATGAATGGGAAGCTGCAACTCAAGCCGTGATCTTCGCCCAGGTTGAATCCCCCATTCCACTTTGTCCAGTGTGAGACGGGAGGTGACAGCATGTCCCCTGGTACCTGGTCGAGACAGAAGGGTGAGGCCCAGCAGGAAGCCCAGAGGAGTGTGTCTGCCTCTCGGCTGCCCTAGAACGAACAGGACTCTGGCTCTCGGCTCTTTTTGCTCCAGAATCGTCCCTCCAGTTCTGGCCGGGAGGGCATGAGCCTTGGCCAGTTGGCTGGGCTCCTGGGACCCTGGATACTGTGAGATGGCAAATGCTCTGGGACTTCAGGCTCACATGGCTCCTGCCCCCTCTGCACGACTCTCACCGGATGTCACTGCAGAGGTTTCACTTCCTTATGCAGGTGTGGTCCAGTTACCAGCATTCACAGCCCATGTCTGTCCAGGACCCAGGGCCTGGCACAGGCCTGAGAGGCAGTGACTGATTTCTTGTTTTCCTTCAATGAAATCAGCTCAGCTTCACCGCCCCCCTTGTCTACATGGGCCTGGGGTGGGATGGGGGAAGGACATTTAGAGACATCCCTAAATTAACCACCAAGTGTTGACATTTAGCTATGAAATGTTGACATTTAATGTAGAATAACTTAACGATGAATGTAATTGAGGACTCACTTCTACTGAGCGTAGAATTTATAAAGCCTCTCTCTGGAGATGAAAATGTCTACGTAGCCAAACGGACAAAATATTTTTACCTGTCCTGAGTGCTCACAAGACCTATGAGTCCTGTGTTTTTAATTATCAAAATGTGTTGTCATGTGGCACAAGTCACGTTCCTAGACTCTTCTGTGTGTCAAGGCCGTTGCTGAGTCGAAGGAACCACCTTCCTCATGCTCCCCTGAAGGAGGAGACGGGTCCGGATGGTCCTCGGCCTGTGCTCAGAGCTGCTGCTGTCCCACGCGGGGCCCCTACGCAATATTTAGTCCTAATTTGGGTAGGATCTCGGTATATGGCATCATCCTTCAGACTGATTCACCCAGAAGAAAAAGGAAGCCGTAATTTTTTAAGCTGAGGAGTCCATGTGTTTATGTATTTAGCACCTCCAGACAGCAGGAAATAATTAGCAGTTTGAGAACACATTAACAAAAACCAAGAGCTTTTTCAACTTTCGGACTCATAATATATATATCTGCAAAGCAACCAGCCTTCCAGAAGGGACGATGCTCTTTTGTGATCAGGAGGTTCCCCTGCACCCACCTTTTAACTCCCTGGGGTGACCACAGGCTGGACCTCCTGCCCCCCACCCCGGGCCATCACGGGACAGTTCATTTCAAGTCCCCAAGACAAACGTGGAACACGGTGCATTTCTCCTAGCGCGGCAGCTGGGAGGGATTCCCGTAAAACACCACTTTATTTAATTTGAAGTCATTTTCTGGCAGGCTCGCCTTCTAATTTGGAACCAAATATTTAAACAACCATTGCTTGCCAGTCCTAAAATACAAGCTGGTGTAAGAATTTTCAGGTGATGCCAAGGGCAGAGTGGGCTCAAAAAGACAAGAAGTTTAGTTCTGGGTTGCAGCCAGTCGATGGCTCACTTCTAGTTATTTATCGATTATGTGTTTGTCCCCAAGGTCAATGAGGGCTGTGGCGACAACTGATTTTTATATGGCACCTCGTGTTCTTTCATTCCTCATCGTCAAGTCGGGAGGAATCAAATATTTCCCTATTAAAAGTCCTTCCTTTTGCCCAGTGAATTTATGAGCAGAAGAATAAAAATGTACAGCATAATTTTCATCTCTTTGCAAAAAAAGCCCCTGTAGCGTTGCTGTTGAACTTGGCATTGTGGCCTAGGGGACTGGGACCGGGAGGGGCGTAATAATGCTTGCGGCATTATTCATTTCCCAGGGAGAGGAGTGGCTGGGGGCTGTGATGAAGAGGCTTTGTTTTTGAGAAGTCAAATGAAAATACTCTGGATGGTCTTGATAGATGAGCAAATATTTTGCAGGACATTTGTCTGTTTACTTTGCATTACCCACGAAACGCCTGTAGGGGGAGTTTTCTTATTACTCTTTTTGAGTAACTAAACACAAAATAACGTCAGGATTTTGTTTCCTGACTAACGTGCTTTTGCTCTGTTTTGCATTGAGGTTCAAATACTTTTGCACTGACAATCATTGCCTCCCAATCTAAAGGCTGGCCTCAGTGAATCTAAGACTGTGAAGAATGACAAAATAGTAATAATAACAATAACATTTGAGGACTTTAAAAGACACAGGACATAAATGAAGAGCGATTTAAAAAGAATGTCCTGGACATCAGCCAGGTCGGGACTAGAGTGGGAGCGAGTGCCTGCTGACATTTCGTATTCTCTGTCCTCTCTCACCTTCCCACAGCCTCCCCAGTCCCAGCCCTGAGAACCAGGGATCCAAACCGGGGCGCTTGAGTCCAGCTGCAGGTCCCAGGGAGGCTGCAGACAAGAGGACAGAAAGCTGATGGGAGGGGTGGTTTCTGCTGGGTCCTGAAGCTCTGTACCCCCTCCCCCATGGGGCTTGGAGGAAGGGAAGGGGTGAGAAAAAGAGAACAGAGAGGTCTGGAGCTGAACCCCTGTTTCCATATAAAGAACTATGACCTATGACCTCATGGCCATCTCCACTGTTGGGGGCCAGAGGAATTTCTCTGCCTGATATCAGACTGAGAAGCAGAGAGAGGTGGGCTGCAGGGTAAGGCTGTTCAAGTAGACGGATAAGGACAGGGGGTGAAGTCTGCTTTTAAACAAGGTATCTGTGAAAAAGCAGAATTGCCCCAGGGGCCTTGGGACTCTGCTTAAAAGAGGGGTCACCAACCGCAGACATGGCAGCTGCTAGCAGGAAGCCTCCGGAGGATTCAGAGGCTCTCCCTGACCTTCACTGTGTCAACGCAGCTCTTCAGGAACATGTGCAGGGGTCTGGAGGAATCTCACCTGGAAGGACAGCCCTGGAAAGGAGCTCAGTGCTGTTAAGTCTTGATCCAATGCGACAGAGCATGTCCACGGCCAAACCCGAAGTCTGCAGTGGAGAACACCTCCCCTCCTCAGTGGGAGGGGCTGCAAAGTCACGTGACAAAGGGCACACAGGGTCCAGGGAAGGTAAAGAATCAAGGCCGTTGATGTAGTTGATCACATACGTGCTGACAAGAATGTGGAAAAACAGTACTCTCATACCCTATAGGTGAGAGTATAAACTGAAGATATGGTTTTGGAGGCCATTTGGCAACATCTGTCAGAATTTTAAAATGTGTATCCATTGTGAAGAATTTATGCTATAGCTATATTTACTAAAATACCAAGAGATATGGAAAAGGAAGTTAAATGCAGGATGGTTTTTAGAAGGAAAAAAGCCCAGATCAAGAAGCAACCTGAAGTTGATAAGGGACTTTTTTTTTTTTTTTTTTTTGCGGTACGCGGGCCTCTCACAGCTGTGGCCTCTCCCGTTGCGGAGCACAGGCTCTGGACACGCAGGCTCAGCGGCCATGGCTCACGGGCCCAGCCGCTCCGCAGCACGTGGGATCTTCCCAGACCGGGGCATGAACCCGCGTCCCCTGCATTGGCAGGCGGACTCTCAAGCACTGCACCACCAGGGAAGCCCGATAAGGGACTTTTTAAATAAAAATATGATATACAAATAAAATAGAACATGAGTGACCACTGGAAAAAATGAGACAGATCTTCTGATGATAACATGGGGTGAAATTCAGGATATTTTATTAAGTGAAAACTAGCTAAAGAACAGTGTGTTTACTATTATTTTATTTGTATAAAAATAGAGAATATGCTTATAGGTATAAAATAAACTGTTGACAGTGGTTGCCTCTGGAAAATGAGACTCAAGTTGGAGGGTGGATTATGTTTTCACTTTATATCTTTCTATGTTTCTTGATTTTTAAAATCACATGCATGTAATACTTTTCCAATTAAAAATTAATTTTGAAATGGTTCTGTATTTGCTTTCAGGTCTCAGAAATTCAGGAGACAACATTTCTTGGAAGCTTGGAATTTTTAATTTAGAAATTCACACATCTTAGGCTATAATGACTCTGTGACTTGGGGTGCTGAATTCAGTCCATCTATGCTGAAAAGAATTGCTTGATGATTAGTAAGCGAAGAAATGGCCCCAAATTCTTTAAACCCTTCATTTGTAGGTGTTCCATTTATCCATTTAGCAGGTATAGAATCTTCTCTCAAGCTATGGAACCAAGAATGCATTAAAGAGAAGAAACAGAGGGTCAAGCAGTTCCTTGTTTTCAGGTTTTCTTGCAATTTCTTATTGTGCATCTGTGTTACACACACACGGGGGTGCCTGCACAGTGGACCATGATACAAAAGATGGCTGTGCTCACTTCCCCACTTCCTTCTCCCCATCTTCTCCTCAGCCACTCCAGACATGCAGCCCTGCCATCAACTCACTGCAATGGCTATTTCATGGTCAACTTGCTCAAGTCAGTGGCGTTTTTTTCTCCCAATTAGACCAGTCTGCAGCAGGCTATGTGGTTATCACTTATTCGTTCTTGAAACATTTTCTTTTTGTTTTCTGGACACCAATGCTCTGTTTTTCTCCTACTTTGTTAGTTTCTCATTCTTGTTCTCCTGTGCTGCCTCTTTCTTGTTGACCAGACGTCCACCTGGTCATTGTTTCTCTTCTGCGTCTGTCCTTTTTCTCTGGTTGATCTCATCCAGTCTAATGGCCTTAAGCCTCACACATAGGATGATGTTTTTCAAGGTCGTTTTTGTTTTCTCTGACCTAGACCCATCCTCTGAGATCAGACGTCTTTCTTCAGTTTGCTATCCATCATCTCAAACTTAGTATTGTCAAAACATACTACAGATTTCCTCAATCTACTTCCCCTCCTCATATTTTCCGTTTCTCGGTGAATGACAATACTGTTCAACCAATTTCTCAGGTCAAAACCCCAGAAAATATCCCTGATTTCTCGTTCTTCTTAACACCCATGGATACACTTGAGCAGTCTTATTTGATTGATTTTCAAGATGTGTCCCAATTCTGGTGGTAGCTAAGACTCTGCTCTGATATCCTTAGTCTTGGTCGCCTGTTAACGGCAGCAGTGTCCCAACTGTCCTACCAGCTTCAGCTTTTGCTGCCCTGCCTCATGCTCCTTACAAAAAAAGGAACTATATATATATATGTTTCGTGCATGTGTGTATATGTACAACTCTGTATATAATAGTTTCATGCATGTGTGTACATGTACAAGTATGTATATAATAGTTTCATGCATGTATATATATGTACAACTATGCATATAATGGCTTCAAGACTTGGTTAAGGTAAGCACACTTTGGCAGAATGGGCGATTACCACACCTACCACACCTTTTCCAAGTCACCTTTCCCCACGCTCCCCACGCTCCTCACACTGCCTATGCCTCAGATGGCCCTGCTGCATTATTCTTTATCCCATAAATACCGCGGCCCCTTGTCTTCTGGGAGCCAGATTTGAGATTTGTCCTCCTGTCTTCTCCTTGGCAGCCTTGTGAATAAGCCCTGTCTTCGCTGCAAACCTCGGATGTCTCAGTGTTTTGGCTTGCTGTGTTTCTGACAGAGGGAACCTGGCTGGGATAAATCGCCCAGTAGAGAAAAATCCAAGACACCACTGAGAGTTTTACCACATTTGTCTACAGCGTGTGGCCGACAGGGTCTTGATGCTCCGGCCAGGTGTCAGACCTGAGCCTCTGAGGTGGGAGAGCCGAATTCAGGACATTGGACCACAAGAGAGCTCCTGGTCCCACATAGTATCAATTGGCGAGAGCTCTCCCAGAGATCTCCAGCTCAACGCTAAGACCCAGCTCCACTCCATGACCAGCAAGCTCCAGTGCTGGACACCCCATGCCAACCAACTAGCAAGACAGGAACACAACCCATCCATTTGCAGAGAGGCTGCCTAAAATCATACTTGATTCACAGACACCCCAATACACACTGCCAGACATGGTCCTGCCCACTAGAAAGACAAGATCCAGCCTCATCCACCAGAACACAGGCACCAGTCCCCTCCACCAGGAAGCCTACACAAGCCACTGAACCAACCTTACCCACTGGGGGCAGACACCGAAAACACTTGAAATTACGAACCTTCAGCCAGCAAA
Organism: Phocoena phocoena; assembly: GCF_963924675.1. Classification (NCBI taxonomy): domain Eukaryota; kingdom Metazoa; phylum Chordata; class Mammalia; order Artiodactyla; family Phocoenidae; genus Phocoena; species Phocoena phocoena. The sequence continues at coordinate 3,893,428 of NC_089234.1, read as the reverse complement.
AAGGAGGAGACCCCAAAGACAGTAAGTTAACTAAAATGGGAAGACAGAGAAATATGCAGCAGATGAAGGAGCAAGGAAAACACCCATCAGACCAAACAAATGAAGAGGACATAGGTGTCTACCTGAAAAAGAATTCAGAATAATGATAGTAAAGATGAGCCAAAATCTTGGAAATAGAATGGAGAAAATATAAGAAACTTTTAACAAGGATCTAGAAGAACAAAAGAGCAAACAAACAATGATGAACAACACAATAAATGAAATTAAAAATTCTCTAGAAGGAATCAATAGCAGAGTAACTGAGGCAGAAGAATGATTAAGTGACCTGGAAGATAAAATAGTGGAAATAACTACCAAAGAGCAAAATAAAGAAAAAAGAATGAAAACAATTTAGGACAGTCTCAGAGACCTCTGAGACAACATTAAATGCACCAACATTTGAATTACAGGGGTCCCAGAAGAAGAAGAGAAAAAGAAAAAGAAAGGGACTGGGAAACTATTTGAAGAGATTATAGTTGAAAACTTCCTTAGTATGGGAAAGGAAATAGTTAATCAAGTCCAGGAAGCACAGAGTCCCATACAGGCTAAATCCAAGGAGAAACACGCCAAGACACATATTAATCAAACTATCACAAATTAAATACAAAGAAAAAATATTAAAAGCAGCAAGGGAAAAGCAACAAAAATATCCAAGGGAATCCCCATAAGGTTAACAGCTGATCTTTCAGCAGAAACTCTGCAAGCCAGAAGGGAGTGGCAGGACATATTTAAAGTGATGAAAGGGAAAAACCTACAACCAAGATTACTCTACCCAGCAAGGATCTCATTCAGACTCAACGGAGAAATTAAAAGCTTTAAAAAGCTCTACAGACAAGCAAAAGCTAAGAGAATTCCATATCACCAAACCAGCTTTACAACAAAGGCTAAAGGAACTTCTCTAGGCATGAAACACAAGAGAAGGAAAAGACCTACAATAATAAACCCAAAACAATTAAGAAAATGGTAATAGGAACATACATATTGATCATTACCTTAAATGTAAATGGATTAAATGCTCCAACTAAAAGCCATAGACTGGCTGAATGGATAAAAAAACAAGACCCATATATATGCTGTCTATAAGAGACTAACTTCAGGTCTAAGGACACATACAGACTGAAAGTGAGGGAATGGCAAAAGATATTCCATGCAAATGGAAATCAAAAGGAAGCTGAAGTAGCAATTCTCATATCAGACAAAATAGACTTTAAGATAAAGACTATTACGAGAGACAAAGAAGGACACTACATAATGATCAAGGAATCAATCCAAGAAGAAGATATAACAATTGAAATATTTATGTACCCAACATAGGAGCACCTCAATACATAAGGCCAATAGCCATACAAGGGGAAATCAACAGTAACACAATAATAGTAGGGGACTTTAACACCCCACTTTCACCAATGGACAAATCATCCAAAATGAAAATAAATAAGGAAACACAAGCTTTAAATGGTATATCAAACAAGATGGACTTAATTGATATTTATAGGACATTCCATCCAAAAACAACAGAATATATTTTCTTCTCAAGTGCTCATGGAACATTCTCCAGGATAGATCATATCTTGGGTCACAAATCAAGCTTAGTAAATTTAAGAAAATTGAAATCATATCAAGTATCTTTTCCTACCACAAAACTATGAGACTTATGAGACCACAAAACTATGAGATATCAAATACAGGGAAAACAACTGTAAAAATATACAAACACATGGAGGCTAAACATTACACTACTAAATAACCAAGAGATCATTGAAGAAATCAAAGAGAACATAAAAAAATACCCAGGAACAAATGATAATGAAAACACAACGACCCAAAACCTATGGGATGCAGAAAAGCAGTTCAAAGAGGGAAGTTTATAGCAATGCAATCTTACCTCAAGAAACAAGAAAGATCTCAAATAAACAACTTAAACTTACACCTAAAGCAATTAGAGAAAGAAGAACAAAAAAACCCAAAGTTAGCAGAAGAAAAGAAATCATAAAGATCAGATCAGAAATAATTGAAAAAGAAATGAAGCAAATGATAGCAAAGATCAATAAAACTAAAAGCTGGTTCTTGGAGAAGATAAACAAAATTGATAAACCAGACTCATCAAGAAAAAAAGGGAGAAGAGGCAAATCAACAGAATTAGAAATGAAAAAAGAGAAGTAACAACTGACACTGCAGAAATGCAAAGGATCATGAAAGATTACTACAAGCATCTATATGCCAATAAAATGGACAAACCTGGAGGAAATGGACAAATTCTTAGAAAAGCAAAACCTTTCGAGACTGAACGAGGAAGAAATAGAAAATATAAACAGACCAATCACAAACACTGAAATTGACACTGTGATTAAAAATCTTCCAACAAACAAAAGCCCAGGACAAGATGGCTTCGCAGGCGAATTCTATCAAGCATTTAGAGAAGAGCTAACACCTATCCTTCTCAAACTCTTCCAAAATATAGCAGAGGGAGGAACACTCCCAAACTCATTCTACAAGACCACCATCAACCTGATACCAAAACCAGACAAAGATGTCACAAAAAAAGTAAGCTACAGGCCAATATAACTGATGAACTCAGATGCAAAAATACTCAACAAAATACTAGCAAACAGAATCCAGCAGCACATTAAAGGATCATACACCATGATCAAGTGGGGTTTATCTCAGGAATGCAAGGATTCTTCAATATATGCAAATCAATCAACGTGATAAACCATATTAACAAATTGAAAGAGAAAAACCATATGATCATCTCAATAGATGCAGAAAAAATTATTGACAAAATTCAACACCCAGTTATGATTAAAAAACCCTTCAGAAAGTAGATATAGTGGGAACTTACCTCAACATAATAAAGGCCATATATGACAAACACACAACCAACATCATTCTCAATGGTGAAAAACTGAAACCGTTTCCACGAAGATGAGGAACAAGACAAGGTTGCCCACTCTCACCACTATTACTCAACATAGTTTTGGAAGTCCTAGCCATGGCAATCAGAGAAGAAAAAGAAATAAAAGGAATCAAAATTGGAAAAGAAGGAGTAAAACTGTCACTGTTTGCAGATGACATGATACTATACATAGAGAATCCTAAAGATGCTACCAGAAAACTACTAGAGCTAATCAATGAATTTAGTAAAGTAGCAGTGTGCAAAATTAATGCACAGAAATCTCTTGCATTCCTATATAGTAACAATGAAAAATCTGAAAGAGAAATTAAGGAAACACTTCCATTTACCACTGCAACAAAAAGAAAAAAAACCTAGGAATAAACCTACCTAAGGAGACAAAAGACCTGTATGCAGAAAACTATAAGACATTGATGAAAGAAATTAAAGATGATACAAACAGATGGAGAAATATACCATGTTCTTAGATTGAAAGAATCAACATTGTGAAAATGACTATACTACCCAAAGGGATCTACAGATTCAAAGCAATCCCTACTAAACTACCAATGGCATTTTTCACAGAACTAGAACAAAAAATTTCACAATTTGTATGGAAACACAAAAGACCCTGAATACCCAAGCAATCTTGAGAAAGACAAACAGAACTGGAAGAATCAGGCTCCCAGACTTCAGACTATACTACAAAGGTACAGTACTCAAGACAGTATGGTACTGGCACAAAAATAAAAATATAGATCAATGGAACAGGATAGAAAGCCCAGAGATAAACCCACGCACATATGGTCACCTTATCTTTGATAAAGGAGGCAAGAATATACAATGGAGAAAAGACAGCCTCTTCAATAAGTGGTGCTGGGAAAACTGGACAGCTACATGTAAAAGAATGAAATTAGAACACTCCCTAACACCATACACAAAAATAAACTCAAAATGGGGACAACATAGGCAGAACACTCTATAACATAAATCATAGCAAGATCCTTTTGACCCACCTCCTAGAGAAAAGGAAATAAAAACAAAAATAAACAAATGAGACCTAATGAAACTTAAAAGCTTTTGCACAGCAAAGGAAACCATAAACAAGACCAAAAGACTACCCTCAGGATGGGAGAAAATATTTGCAAATGAAGCAACTGACAAAGGATTAATCTCCAAAATATACAAGCAGCTCATGCAGCTCAATATCAAAAAAGCAAACAACCCAATCCAAAAATGAGCAGAAGACCTAAATAGACATTTCTCCAAAGAAGATATACAGATTGCCAACAAACACATGAAAGGATGCTCAACATCACTAATCATTAGAGAAATGCAAATCAAAACTACCATGAAGCATCACCTCACACAGGACAGAATGACCATCATCAAAATATCTACAAACAATAAATGCTGGAGAGGTTGTGGAGAAGAGGGAAGCTTCTTGCACTGTTGGTGGGAATGTAAATTGATACAGCCACTATGGAGAACAGTATGGAAGTTCCTTAAAAAACTAAAAATAGAACTACCATACAACCCAGCAATTCCACTATGGGGCATATACCATGAGAAAACCATAATTCAACAAGAGTCATGTACCACAATGTTCATTGCAGCTCTATTTACAATAGCCAGGACATGGAAGCAACCTAAGTGTCCATCGACAGATGAACAGATAAAGAAGATGTGGCACATATATACAGTGGAATATTACTCAGCCATAAAAAGAAATAAAATTGAGTTATTTGTAGTGAGGTGGATGGACCTAGAGTCTGTCATACAGAGTGAAGTAAGTCATAAAGAGAAAAAACAAATACCGTATGCTAACACATATATGTAGAATCTAAAATAAAGTTTCTGAAGAATCCAGGGGCAGGACAGGAATAAAGACGCAGATGTGGAGAATGGACTTGAGAACCGGGGGTGGGGGAAGTGTAAGCTGGGACGAAGTGAGAGAGTGGCATTGACATATACACACTACCAAATGTAAAGTAGATAGCTAGTGGGAAGCAGCTGCATAGAACAGGGAGATCAGCTTGGTCCTCTGTGACCACTTAGAGAGGTGGGATAGGGAGGGTGGGAGGGAGATGCAAGAGGGAGGGGATATGGGGATATATGTATACATATAGCTGATTCACTCTGTTATACAGCAGCAGCTAACACAACAATGTAAAGCAATTATACCTCAGTAAAGACATCAAAAAATAAATAAATAAAAGATAAACACACTTTGCTCTATCCCTCACGTTGATTACAACTGAAAACTATAAAGAATATGAATAAAGCAACTATCTTAGGAATGTAAAACATTTTTTTAAAAAATAGCAGGCAGAATCAGGAGGGAAATCAATGAGTTGAACTTGCAATGACTAATTGATAATGAGCTCCCTGTTTTGTTGTTTTAATTATTCTCAACTATATTTTGTCCATAAGAAATTTACTTTAACTGTAATTCCATAGATACGTTAAAAATCAAATGATGGAAAAATATATACCTGGCAAATACAGATCATAGGCCAGTTGGAGTGGTTTTTATTAATATCACACAAAATATTTTCTAGAAAAACAGAAATTACTAGAAATAAAAAGGGACATTACATAATTATAAAAGGGTCAATTTCCAAATGAGATGCAATAATCCTAGAAGTGCATGTACCTAACATGAACCAAAACTGATATAAATTGTAAGATAAAGATCCACAATTATAGTGGGAGAGGTCAATGCTCTCTTCTCAGTAATCAGTAGAAAAAGTAGGTAGTAAATCTGCAAGGATAGAGAAGACTTCCACAGCACTGTCAATCAACTTGACCAAATTAAAATTTATAACACACTCCACCCAGCAAGAGCAACATATACATTCTTTTCAAGGGCATATGAAACATTCTCCAAGAAAGACCATATTCTGGTCACAAAACAAATGATAACAAATGTAAAAGAATTGAAATCATACAAAATATGTTCTCTGACCACAATGGAATCATACTAGAAATTAATAACACAAAAATATTTAGAAAATGATCAGATATTTGGAAATTAGACAACACATTACTAAAATTCCATGGTCAAAGAAGTCTCAAGGATAATTTGAAAAAACTTTTAACTGAATAAAATAAAAATACATTGTATCAGAATTTGTGGCATGCAGCTAAAGCAGTGCTTAGAGGAATGTATGTAACAGTAAGAAATTATATTAGAGAATAAGAAAGGTCTCAAATCAGTAATCCAATTTTCCACCTTAAAAACTTGAAAACAACAACAAACTAAGCCCAGAGTAAGCAGAAGGAAAGAAATAATAAAAGAAAAAAGCAGAGGGAACATTTGTTAAAACTGACCCCATGTCATACCATAATTCTAGCCTCAGAAAATTTCAAGGGGTTGTAATCAGATGGCATTCTGTAAACACAATTAAATTACACTAGAAACTGGAAACAAATAGCCACCTAGAAAATTCCTTATATTTGAAATATTTTTTAAAGCCATTTCAAAACAATTCATGATCAAAGAAAAAATTTAAAAGGAAATTAGAAAATGTTTAGAATAAAGTATAGCAAATATACTACTTATATAAAAACATGAGATGTATCAAGAGAAATTTAAATCCTTTGATGCATATATTAGTTGATGCATATATTAAAAATAATGAAAGACAAAATTAATGAGCTATATTCTTAAAATCATAGAAAAACAATAGCAGAATTAATAAAGATTAATAAAAAGTAAGGAGGCACCATAAAAAATTAGGAATGAAAATGGGACATAGCTCTGGATACTGCAGAAATTATACAAGTAATAAAAATAATATTATTAAAATTTTGTTTAAAAATGGAAAAATTAGACAAAAGGAATGCACTTCTAGAAAAACATAACTTATTGAAACACACACACACAACTTATTAAAACACACACACACGCACACACACACACACACACACACACAAACCTAAATAGTCCTATGATCATTAAGGAAATTAAACCAGTGCTTTAAAATTTTCCCAAATGGAAAATGCCAAGCCCAGATACCTATCCAAATAAGTTTTACCAAGTGAAGGGAAAAGAAAATTTCATTTTATCCCCAAAACTCCATAGAAGAAGAAGTGGGAGAAGGAAGAGGAGGAGGAAAAGGAGAAGGGGAAAAAAAACAATTCTCCTCGGCTTATCTTTATGACATCTTAATATAAAGGCAGACAAACCTAATAATAGAAAGGAAAATTAAATGTTCAATCTCTTTCATGAACACAGAAAAAAATCTTAAACAAAAATATAAGCAAATAGGATCCAGCATTATAATAAAAGATAATATATTATAAACAACTTGGATGTGTATGGGAAATGCAATTTTGCTTTAATAGGAGAAAATCAAATGACATCCTCAAATGTATAGATTCTCAGTGAAGGAAGAGCTTTTAATAATGCTTTAATGGAATATCAATGTATTATAAAATCTGTTATTAAACTAAGTAGAAAGGTTTTTTTAATCTTTGCCTTATAAAAGGCATACACAATTTAGGGCTTCCCTGGTGGTGCAGTGGTTGAGAGTCTGCCTGCTGATGCAGGGGACACGGGTTCGTGCCCTGGTACAGGAAGATCCTACATGTCGTGGAGTGGCTGGGCCCATGAGCCATGGCCGCTGAGCCTGCGCGTCCGGAGCCTGTGCTCCGCAATGGGAGAGGCCACAACAGTGAGAGGCCCACGTACCGCAAAAAAAAAAAAAAATGTATAGTAAACGTAATAGAAATCCAAAGCTATTGTCTTTAATACTAGGAACAAGAGAAAGATGCTTGCTGCTCAATGTCTACACCACTGTAGGTCCTAGCTATTACACCAAGACCAATGAAGGAAAGAAAAGGTGACAGTACTGGAAAGAGAGAAGTGATATTGTTATGAGCTGCCAATGATATGATTATCTATATAGAAAATCCAAATATATATATATTTGTGTGGATATATATATAACATAAAAGTTTGTTGTATATAACACACTTTTATATGACAAAAACAATTAAGAAATATAATTTTTTAAATAGTATTTTCATTAGCAAAAATTATATAAAGCTTCTTCTTTTATGGGAATAACTATACACCTTCATACATGACATCAAAAAACTTAAATGGAGAAGTATAGCAGATGCCTTTATGGAAAGACTAAATAAGATAAATACATGAACTGTTCTTCAAAGCAATTCCAACAAAATGGCAGTAGGTTGTTTTATCTTATTTTTTTTATAGAACTTGACAAGTATAAATATACGAAAAAAAATCCAAGAATAGCCATGAAACTTCTGCAGAAGGACAAGATGAGTAAGAGGTGTTGAGAATTGTCCTTTCAGATTTCTATCTTAAAAGAAAGTGTCAGAAAGTAAGATGATGTGGTACTGTCACGAACCTAAACAAATAACCAAAACAGACAAAAGAGAATAGAAACGGACACCCAGAAATATGGAGACTAGACTCATGACAGGGTGGGCATCTTAGATCAGTGAAGAAAGGAGGGACCATTTAGTAAAAAAAAAAAAAATCATAGGCTAATTTTTGTTTTCATAGAAAAGAATGAAACTTGATCCCTGCCTCACGGCCTACTCAAAAATCAATTCCATGTGGCTTTAAGACTTCATGATAGCCCCCTTGTCTTCTAAAAGTTGTTTTCGTTTTCTTTTTTACATTTATGACCTAGAGGTAGAAAACGATTTAAGAAATATAAGAGCCACAAAATACATATGCCATAAAGGAAAAAAATACATCTGACTATATTTCATTAGGAACTTTAATTCACCAAAACACACAGAAATAATGTGAAAGTTCAAGCCATAAACTAGGAAAAGATACAACACCTATAACTGAATAAGGATTTATATCTACAGAAGGATTCCTGCAAATCAATAAGGAAAAGACAGCCGGCACAATAGCAAAGTGTGGAAAAGACATGAGATGACATTTTCCTGAAATGGAAACACACATGGAAATCAAAGATGTGAAATAAAAGTCAACTTCATTAGAAATCAGAAAAATGCAGATGCAAACATCTCAATGAGGTATTTTCCATCCACTAGTCGGGCAAAAATTTGGAAGTTTGATAACACCTAATGTTGGTAGCCACTCCATCGGAAAATGATTTGACATAATTTTATGAAAGTGAATATTTGCTAAAATAATTGCATACTTAGATATACAACAGAACCTTTTGCACATATATGCTGGGAGGCATGTATGTGAATATTCATAGAAGCCTTGTTCACACAAGCAAAACCAGCAATCACCCTAAGTTCATCAGTGAGAAAATACATGAAAAAATTGTCTTAAATTGGACAACTGTCTTAAGATGGACAATTATAAAGCGGTGGAAAAGCAGCTACATGCAACAGTATGAGTAAGTCCTAGAAATATAATAAGTAAAAAATAATTCTAAAACAATACATAGAATATAATGTGATTTTATAAAGCTCAGAAACAAAAATCTTAAACAGTATATTGTAGAGGCATACATACATCTATGGTATAACTAACTAAACCAGAAGAAAGGAAAAGGAGTAATAGATACGAGGAGGATGTAATTTCTGGGTTTAAGGGAATTGGGACAGAGAAGGTATACAGCAGGAGCAAAGATTTTGGTTTAATTTTGGTGTGCTTTCATAAATTATGATTATGCTTCATGTTTTACAAATAGTCTATTTGTCAAGTATTGCATATGAAAATTTAAAAAGAGATGCAGACTATGTCATTCTGGATTATTATTAAAATGTGCTCTACATTCAGTGCTGAGCTTCCTGTCGGCCAAAGCAAAGAAGTAAGTAAGCTCAGTTCAGGAGTTACTTTGTGAAGCTGAAATTATACCAGTTGTTCAGGAGAAAGAGTGTCTGCCAGTCAGTAACGACTGAGTAATTGTTGAATGAATGTATTTCCTCTCAAATGAAAACATAGCTTAATAGGAAAAGTTTAACACAGATTTTTTTCAGCTTCTCCCTAACACATGAATTTCACAGCAAGTCCTCATGTTCTTTCCCCAGACGCTCTATTTCACTTTATCCAAAGTCACAAATGGTGGATAGTGAATCCAGAATGGACCCTGTCCTAGAACGTGGTCGTGAACACTGGACGCATCTGGCCACCTCCCTTTACTTTCACAGCTGTCAGTCACTGAATGCCATCTCCCAATTATTGTCTGGTTTCTGCTAATATTTGCCACAAAAATGTTTGTTTGAATGTATCTTTTCAAAGTAGTGTTTGTATTCTGGATTAGTCATTGCTTGGGTAAAGATTTGTATAATCAGCTTATTTTAAGATTAATTCATAAAAAAAACCCTCTGCAAATTCCTGTTATCGCTTAATTTGTATAAAGATATTTACTATATATTTTAACAGTGCAATTAAGATTAATATGGGCTCTAAAACCATAAGGTCAAGTAAACATGGGTTGGTTGACACTCTAAACACTCATTTCTGATCCTCAGATATTATTATGCAGCCCAGACCTTGTGGGTTTGCAGAATAGCAAAAAGGTCAGAAGTGAAATGAAATGAATATTCTTGACTCTCCGGGGCAGACGGGAGTGTCTGCTCATTCATCACTCTGGCTGTGAGAGCTGGTGGAGTTTCCACAGCTGGAGGAGGATGGATGGGGCCCTGGAGGGAAGCCTCCCTCAGGCAGACATCGGAACCCACTCAGAAAGACCTGGCATCTCTGTGGCCCAGGCTCCCCCCTTTTGGTACATTTTTCTCCAGATCTCCTATTCTGAGGCCCTGTTAGTGATACAACATTACCCTCAGAGACACTCCAGGCTGCCACCAGGCGTACTCTCTGTGGTCATTCTTTCTGACTCAGTAATACCTGGCATGGGCTTTCCCAATATTTTGATGGAACTGAGCAGTGTTTTCACTTCTCAGATGAACCACATAGTAAAACTGTCCCCCATAACGGGTTGAATGGTGGTCCCCCCCAAGTAGATGACCATGTCCAAATCCCTGGCACCTGTGAATGTGACCTTATGTGAAAAATGGGTCTTTGAAGATGTGATTAAATTAAGGATCTTGAGATGAGATTATCCTGGATTATTCTAAAGGTCTCTGAAGCCAATGACAGGTATCTTTGTAAGAGACAGAAGAAGAGGAGGCCATGCGAAGACAGAAACAGAAATTAGAGGGATGTGGCCATAAGCCAACGAACACCTGGAGCCTCCAGAAGCTGGGAGAGGCAGGAAGGATGCTCCCCCAGAGCCTCCAGAGGGAGCTCAGCCCTGCAGACACCTTGATTTCAGACTTCTGGTGTCTAGGACTGTGAGAGAATACATTTCTGTTGTTGTAAGCTGCCCAGCTTGTGCTAATTTGCTAAAGTAAGCAGTAGAAAACTAATACAACCCCCCACTAGTTTAAAAACAATTTTAATTATAAATAAATTTTTAATAAAAATCATATAATCCACATGTCTGGGTTTTAAATCTCACGTGATGGATCTAACTATTTCTAGCTCCTTCTCTGACTGTGCAGGTAACCTTAACTCACCCAAGTTCCTCAGGCAGGCTGGTCAAGTGGCTTGGTGCTAAATCAAAACCTTTAAAAAAAGTGAGTAAATTTCATCTAGCTTATATAAGTTCCCATTTGACCTAATTCTCACTATAACTGTTTTTTCCTTTTGACTACATTCTATTGGGTGTCACATCAGAATCCGCCCCCTCTGGTTTCTACTGACTGATGTTGCTGTACAATCATAGGAAAGAGAGAGCTGGTTTAACCTCTGTTTTTTTTTCAGTCTGGAGGGGACACAGACAGACATTTGGACATCTCACATAGCGATGTTTAGAGCTACAATAAAGGGGTAGGGACAAAACATCATGCTGGTGTGTGGACAGAGAAATGTCTCAGGTCTAGGGCCACACTGTAAACAGACCTTCCACACTGATGGAAAGCCCTCCACCTGTGCTGTCCAAGGCCCACCACTCCCAAGTCCTCTCCACGTGTGGCTGTTGAACTCTTGAAGTGTGGCTGGTGCAATAAGGAACCGTATTTTTGCTTTATTTAATTTCCATTCATTTAAATTTAGACATCCATATCTGGAGAGGATTCTTGGAAGTGTGAATCTGTACTCATCCTTGAGCTGGGCACTTCAGTAACCCAGGAGTTGTCTGGGACATTTCTGGGTCACAGATCTAATGTTACTTATTGGAAATGAAGAGGCCACATTCAAAATCCATCCATGAGTCTCAGGGAATGAGGAAAATTAATGATAATCTTTAATCGAGAGGCCATGTGATCATCTCAAGGTCACGGGAATACATGTGCTAGGAAGTTCCAGTTAAATCACCTTTTCTGTAGTTTCCAGAGTTATGTCTTTTCATGTGAACCAGAGGTGTGGATTGCCAGGCCACCATGCCCCGGTAGGACACTGGCCTCCCACGTACCTGAGCCAAGAGCAGAAGGGGTCCACAGCCATCTGAAGGGGACAGAGAGCTGGCTCTGAGGACTCCTGCAACCCAGCACACGTCAAACAAGTAGTGTGAGGCATCTCTTTACATTTCTTCATAAGAAACATGACTCCAGGACATCCAAGACCCAAGGCCAGGTGGGAGATCAGGCAAAAGTATGCGAAAGTGGCCAACAACATCCAAAACCTGTGTCGGACACAGGTGCTTCCAAAGGGAAGGCAAACTGAAGAACAAAGTGTAACACAATTGATAAGGCCTTAGCAGTGTTTTATATAATGAAATCATAGTGAATAGAAAATCCCTATTCTCAGGTAATTTATATGAGCTGTTTTTAAGTCACAAGAGGGTCAGTTCAATTTAGAAATTACACATGGATTCGTGGAGTTAGAACCTTGAATAGGACTTTCTGTCTCTCCACTCAACTCCAGGCTGCCTGGCTTCCCGAGGTGCATGTGACCTAGGGCCCAAGGGCAGCTGTGGGATTTCTGGTTGGTGAAGCAATGTGGGGCTTTCTCTTTTGAGGTTGGCAAGAGTCTGGATTGTCTTGTTAGAGGGAGAATTGGAGCAAGAAAACCCTGGAAAGGGCTTGGCCGGTGGTGTCATGTGATCCGTGGAGGAATGTCACATCAGCTCTGATTCACTCATTCATTGCACACATTAGTGTAGGGAGATGCTCAAAGATGGGTAGGCTGGGCTTGCTCTGCCCCTGAGTATGGGAGAGTAAGGAGAGATGTGAGAGTGAGGGTCTTCCTCCTCCATCTCTCCGAGGATGAGCCTTGGAGACCTGCCTTGTTGTCTCAGAAGGGTAAAAAGACTTCCATTTCACCACTGAGATACCGTAGCCCATAAAGTGTGCCAACAACCTGAGTGCCAAAGACAAAAGGCAACCCCACCCAGGAGAGAGGGATTCAATGGACACTAGTCCTAGAGCTCAGCTTGGCTCACACCCTAGCAAATCACACCAGTACTCTGTCTGGAACCCTGAGGGCCCCCTTCCTGTCCTGTATTCCCATTTCAGTGTTATTCTAGGCCTCCTCTATCCCTTGATCCTCTTGTCCTCCAAAGAACTATCCCCTCTGCCCTTGGAAACCCCCTTCTATGGTAGACAAGTTGTCCCACATGCTCAGCCTCCCCACTTTCTGCCTTGACTGAAATACATTCAATCTCTCCTGAGGACATCACTTCTCACTTGCTATTCTTAAAAGGGTTCTTTGTGATGCTTAATTTCCTGCCCTGCAAGTATCTATGTCCAGGGGATAAAATTGTTGTTCCCTTCTCTCTCAACATTGTTGACAGGAGACATTTTAAATAATAAGACATAGAAATGCTGGAAGTAAAATAATAAAAAAAGATATACCATAGAAATACTAGCCAGTATAGCTTGTGCACCTATATTAATATCAGATAGTTAGACTTCAAGGTAAGAAATATTATGAGAGCAAAAAAGGGATAGTTAATATAAATAAAAGGGTCAGTTCAACAGGAAGATATAATAGTCCTAAATGCAAATTTACCTATTAAAAATAGCTTCAAAATATATAAACCAAAACTTATCAGACCTGAGAAGAAAGATAGAGAAAAAAAACCCACCATGATGATACCTGAATAAATTTTAACACTTCTCTCATTGAGTAAAAGAATATTAGACAAAAAACAGTAAGGATATAGAAAATTTGAAAACACAATTAACAACTTAGGCTGGATAAAAAGATAGAACACTACATCTCACATATTTTTGTTCCTATTTAGTAAAATAGACCATAACCTGGGCCATAGAGCCAGTTTCAACAAATTGCAAAAGACTGAAATTTTAGAGTGTATATTCTCTGGCTACTGGGCAGTTATATTAAACTCAGTGACAGAATAAAGGAAGAAAATCTTCAAATGTATAGAAAAATTTTAAAGCATACTTATAAATAATCTATGACTCTAAGAAGAAATTAAAACAGAAACCAGGAAATGAAAGTATATTCATGCATATTTGTACATTATATACACACGTATGTATATATATGTGTATATATGTGTGTGTGTGTGTCTACCTCTATCTTTATCTATCTACATATCTATATGAGTTAGAAGTCAGTGCTCTAAGATTCCAATTCAAGAACTTAGAAAAAGTACAGCAAATGAAATCTAAGGTAGGAGAAATGAACAATAAGCAGAAATCAGTAACATATAAAACAAGTATATAACAGACAAATGAGTAAAACTAAAATGTTGGTTCTTTGAAAAAAGTGATGAATTGATAAACCTCTAGGAAGACATAAATTAAAAAAGAGAGAGAAAGAAACATAATTCACCAATATCAGAAATGAAAAAGAAAATGAATACTACAGAAGTTAAAAGACCAGACACTATAAAACTCTTAGAGGAAAACATAAGAAAAACACTCTTGACATAAACCACAGCAAGATCTTTTTTGACCCAACTCCTAGGGTAATGAAAATAAAAACAAAAAATAAACAAATGGGACCTAATGAAACTTAAAAGATTTCGCACTGCATAGGAAACCATAAACAAGACAAAAGACAACCTCAGGATGGGAGAAAATATTTGCAAAGAAAGCAACAGACAGAGGATTAACCCCCAAAATATACAAACAGCTCATGCAGCTCAATATCAAAAAAACAAACAATCCAATTAAAAAATGCATGGAAGACCTAAATAGACATTTCACCAAAGAAGACCTACAGATGGCCAAGAGACACATGAAAAGATGCTCAACAAAACTAATTATTAGAGAAATGCAAATCAAAACTACAATGAGGTATCACCTCACACCAGTCAGAATGGCCATCATCAAAAAATCTACAAACAATAAATGCTACAGAGGGCGTGGAGAAAAGAGAACCCTCTTGCACTGTTGGTGGGAATGTACATTGATACAGCCACTGTGGAGAACAGTCTGGAGGTTTATTAAAAGACTAAAAATAGAACTACCATATAACCCAGCAATCCCACTACTGGGCATATTCCCTGAGAAAACCATAATTCAAAAGGACACGTGTACCCCAATGTTCATTGCAGCACTATTTACTATAGCCAGGACATGGAAACAACCTAAATGTCCAATGACAGATGAATGGATAAAGAAGATGTGGTACATATACACAATGGAATATTACTCAGCCATATAAAGGAAAGAAATTGAGTCATTTGTAGGATGTGGATGGAATTAGTGCCTGTGAAACAGAGTGAAGTAAGCCAGAAAGAGAAAAACAAATATCATTAATGCATACATGTGGAATCTATAAAAATCTATAAAAATGGTACAGATGAACCTATTTGTAGGGCAGGAATAGAGACGCAGTTGTAGAGAACAGATGTGTGGACACAGGGGGGAAGGGGGGGTGGGACGAATTGGGAGATTAGGATTGACAAATATACACTACCATGCGTAAAATAGATAGCTAGTGGGAACATGCTACAAAGAACAGGAAGCTCAGCTCGGTGCTCTGTGACGACCTAAATGGGTGGGATGGGGGATGGGGTGGGAGGGAGGTCCAAGAGAGAGGGGATATAGGTATACATATAGCTGATTCACTTCATTGTACAGCAGAAACTAACACAACATTGTAAAGCAATTATACTCTAATAAAAAAATTAAATGGATTAAAAACTTTATGACATGAAACTTGAAAATTTAGATCAAATAGATAAGTTCTTTAAAAGACTCAATTTATAGAAAGTGACACAAAAAAGTAGGAAGTCTCAATAGTGCTATATCTGTTAAAGAGACTGTATCAGCAATGAAAATTTTTCCCACAAAGAGAATTTCAAGCCCACATGGATTTACTGTTGAAGTCTACCAAATATTTAAGAAAGAAATCGGTTGTATCTTAAATGAAATCTTACAGACAGTTGTTTGATGAGGTCAGTATAACCTTGACACCAACCCTGACAAGAACATTGCATGCAAAGAAAATTACAAGATGATATCACACATGAACAAATATAAAAAATCCTAAACAAATATTAGCAAGTCAAATTCAACAATATATAAAAGGATAATGCAACCAAGTGGGATTTTCCAATGCATTCATCAAATATAAAATAAAATTGCTTTAGCCATCAGTAATCAATGTAATTTACTACATTAACAGAATAAAAGGGAAAACTCTATGATAATATCAATAATGCAGAAAGAGAATTTTATAAAATTAAACATCTATTCATGATAAAATATATAAGCAACTTAAAAATAGAAGAAAACATTTTTAATGTGATAAACAGCCCAAACAAAACAAAACAGAACACCCACAGCTAACGTTATACTTACTGATAAAATATTAAATGCTTTCCCCTGAGGTCAAGAATAAGACAAGGATGTACAATGTCACCACTTCTTTTCAATATCGTACTAAACAAAGAACCTGGTTCAATGAGGCAAGAAAAAAATTTTTTTAAATCCTAATTAAATGATAAAAGAAAAAAATCTTAAATTAAATTAATGTACAGTTATTATGATTATGTGTATATAACTTTCAAAAGAATCTGCCAAGAAATTATTAGCAACAATAAGTGAGTTTATTAAAGTTATTGGATACAAGGTCAATATACAAAATTAATGGTGTCTATGTACTAGAAACAAATGAAAAATAAAAATTTGAAAAATACCATTCAAAACTGTATTAAAAATATAAAATACCTAAGAATAATTTTTGATAGATATGCAAGTCTTAAAGATATGCAACACAGAAAACTATAAAACATTACTGAAATAAATTAAATAAAACTTCAGTGGAGAGATACGCTGTGTTCCTAGATTAAATGACTTTATATTGTTATTATGTTCATTTTCCCCCCAAATGATTTTTAGTTTCCATGAACATTTAATCAAAATGCCAGAGGGTTTTCTTTCACAAGTTTGAAAATTGGTAAATGAAAACTTATATAAAGACAAACATTAAAAATATATATATATAAGTGAAAACTTATAGAACCACAGAGGACCATAGAAAATCAAGGCAACACTAAAGACGAGGAAGCTGATGGGTTTACACTATAAAATATCAAGACTTTCTATAAAGCTGCAGTGATGACAACAGTGTGGTATTTGTACAAGGACAGACAAGTGGATCAATTTATCACCTGATTTATGACATAGTCCTTATTGCAATTCACTGGGGGAAAGGAAGATCTTTTTCAATATATGTGCTGGCTAAAAATAACCTTGACCACTATCTTACATGATTCACAAAAATTAATTTGCAAAGGATAATAGATTAAATGCTAAAGGTAAAATGATCAAGATTTCAGAAGAAAACATAAAATAATATTTCCAAGATTTGGGGGCAAAGATAAAAAAGGATACAAAAAGCATTAACTATTATGGGTTGAGCTGCATCCCCCAAAAGAGATATGTTGAAATCCTAATCCCCAGTACTTCAAAGTGTGACCTTTCTTGGAAATAGGTTCTGTATAGAGATAATCAAGTTAAAATAATGTGATTCGAGTTAGTCCAAATCCAATATGACTGTTGTCTCTATAGAAAGGGGAAATGTGGACACAGAGACAGACATGCATAGAAGAAAGAGGGTGTGAAGAGACACAGGGAAAATACCAAGTGAAGATGGAGACAGAGATTGGAATTATGCTGCTACAAGCCAAGGGACATCTGGGTCTACCAGGATTTGGAATAGGAAAGGGAAGATCTTCTCCTACAGGTTTTAGAGGGAGCATGGTCCTTCTGACACCTTGATTTGGGATTTCTAACCTCCAAAATGGCAAGACAGAAAATTTCTGTTTTTCTATGTCACTCTGTTTGTGATACTTTGTTATAGCAGCTCTTGGAAGCTAATACACAGTAAAAATACAGAGTGATACATTGAACTTTATTAAAGTAAGAACTGTGCATGGAAAAATACCATCGGGAGTTAAAAGACACGTGGCAGAATAGAAGCTGATATTTGCAATAAGGATGTCTTACAAAGGACTCCGTTCCAAAATATTTAAAGAACTCTTACATCTCAATTAAAAAAAAAACAAACTTGAAAATAGGCAAAATACTTGAATAGAACCTTCTTAAACGTGGACATTAAAATGGCCAATCAACGTGTAGAATATGCATCACACCATTTGTCATTAGAGAATTTTAAAGTGAAACAACTACGCACTCGTTAGAACAGCTGAAATTAAAAAGACTCGTTAATATTTGTTGCTGGTGAGACTGGAGAACAACAAGATTTGTTACGTTTCTGGTGGGAGGGTAACTTGTACCTTTTTGGAAACAGTGTGGTTGAATCCACTAAAGTATATACGTAGACCCCCTGACCCAGTGATTCTTCTAGGTACCTACCCAACTGAAATGAGTATGTTCACCAAAAGACACGCAGAGGAAGGTTCAAAGCAGCTTTCTCTGTAAAAGTCCCAAATTGGAAAGAGCACAAATGTCCATCTAAAGAAGAATGGGTGATAAAGTTGCAGAACTTTCATACAATGGAATGAAAAAGAACTACATAGAAATGAATCTCACAGACTCGACGTTGTATAAAGGAAGTCTGACACAAAAGACTACATACGTAATTCTGTTAACAGGAAGTTTTGGAGCAGACCACACTAATCCGTGGTGGTGGAAGTCATCACAGTGGTTACTTCTGAGGATGGCATTCAGCTGGGAGGGGGTCTGTGGGAACCCTCTGGAATCATGAAGTTGTTCTCTAACCTGATCTGGGGCTGGTTATACGGCTGAATACAAATGTCAACATTTATCAGTGTTATAGTTTAAATTAAGATGCTGTATCAAATGTAAGTTAAACCTTCAACAATGTTGAAAAGGGGAAAAAAAAGAATACATTATCAGATTATAGCCAAGAAAAATTTGAAAAAGGAAAATTGTGAGGAGGAAATACTTCCCTTAACAGATAATCAGAAGGTATTATAAACTGGCTCTATTTGAATCACTTTGGGAGGGCATGGGAGGAACAGAAAATTAAAAAGTGGCTCTCATTAGAGAATCTAATAATAAAGTGCTTATGAGGGACTTCCCTGGTGGTCCAGGGGTTAAGAATCTGCCTTCCAATGCAGGGGATGCGGGTTAGATCACTGGTTGGGGAACTAAGATCCTACATGCGGCCAGGCAAATAAACCCACGTGCCGCAACTAGAGAGAAGCCTGCGATGAAGAGCCCTGCGCGCCATAAGGAAGACCCAGAGCAACCAAAAAAAGAAAAAGGAGAACGAATAAATATCCTTAAAAAAAATAAAGTGCCTATGAGGTTTAAACAATAGATAAGTTAATATTTTTTAAGTACTTAGAAGAGTGCCTACATTGACAAAGCACTAGGAAAGTGCTAATTAATCAATTCAATAAGTAAATAAGACTAGATTCCTGTATACGATGATTTAATATAGTATAAAACTTGTGTTTCAATTTGGGAGAAATAAATGCATTATTTAATAAGTGGAGCTGCCTCAGCTGCCTATGTTTTGAAATAAATTGATATACAATTAATATATATTGAATACGTAATGAATTTATAATATACTATATAATGTATTTATTGTTTATATTATATATGTATTATTATGAGTTTATATCAGTGTAATAAATATTAACCTTATTCACTATCCTCTTTAGCAAAATTTTACCAAATCTGCTTTTTCTTTGACTATTTTGTTATATTTCATTATAAAGATGTCTACAATTTTTATATAGTGAAATGAGTCTATATTTTAAAATTGCTGAGCTTCTTGTTTAATTACGACTTCTTTGCTCCTAAAATACTTGTGATTTCTTAGATTTTGGGGGGGAAGGGTTTTCTTGTTTTGGTTTTACATATCATGGAAATAGATGACCAGTTTAATATGTATGTATATATTATAATATATAATATTATTTATATAATATATAATATAATAACGTATATATAATATCTCACATGTATAAAGAGTTCTTAACATTTAACCAGAAAAAGACAAACAGCCCAACAGAAATGTGGTCAAAAAGTGTTCAAACTCACTAGAAGCCAGGGAAATGCAAATTACAGCAATAAAGGATATGATTTTTTACCTCTATGATTGGCAAAGGGAAAGAGCTATATTAACCGTTGCTGGTAGAAATATGGAGAAAGGACTCTTGAATTAGAACAGTCTTCCTTTTTGTACAGTAGCTGGGCCACATTTTTAAAAATTAAGAAGGGGCATATTCCCTTCAGCCAAAGAGACAGTTCATTCCTGGGACCCCTCGGTAGTGCAGCAGTGGGTGCCAGGACTTCATGAGGACTTTGCACAAGAATGCTCTCCTCCATGCTCTCCTCCATGGCTCACGAGGGCAGAGCCCTGGCAGCAGTGCTGGTGGGGAGCATATGAGAATAAGAGCAGACATGAGAAGCATGAGTCAGTTGTATAAAAGATCTCTGAGCTGAGCTGAGGGACAAAAGAGTGTGACAGAAAGTACACAGTTCTATGATTGGGGTTTGTAAAAAATAAACCAAGACTACAAAACCTTGTGTATTAATACATGAGAACATTGATGTCTGTATATCGATCTATGAGCTCAGAGAAAAACACAGATGGTTGTGTACTGTCTCGTTAATGTGTTGGGGATGACATGGGGGGAGGAGGGGAGGGAGAAAAAGTCAAGTAAAAATTTAAGAAATATATATATATATATATGTATGTGTTTTCTATCGCTTCATGTGTGCACTTATGCAAACGTATATAAGTATGTGAATGCGGCTGCTGTTAAAAGGCCCTGGGTGTCAAGTTCATCTTGCCCTGCGCAGTCATGAGAGCTGGGGGATCCTGACGTTCCGGTTCCCAGCCCCCGGGGGGTGTACACCGAGACCCCCCTGCAGTCCTGCTAGAAGCACAGAAACAGAGGGGGCGTGAGCCGTCCTGAGCTGGTCCTAAGCTGATCGGAGTTGTCCCCAGTGGAAATCACCCAAGGACAGGTCAGGGATGGCTTAGTGTGGAGAATGATGGAGGGCTCCTTCTCTGCCTTGTCCCAGCTGGAGACCCACCTGGAATAGCTCACAGCTGACTGCCCCAAACTCCTCCCAGTGACTTTCCCCTCAGAGACCAGGTGTCGGAGCAAAAGGCAAATCATAAAAAATAAGCAAATAAATAATAAGCCAGAATAACAACAGCCACAAAAGCAAAAATGGCCTCAAGAATTCAGCTTTTTCATATTCATCCAATAAAAGAACACATGCTCCTTGCAGAGTAATTTATTTATTTATTTTTTGGTTGTAAATTAAAAAAAAATTGAAGTATAGTTGATTGACAAGCAGAGTAATTTAACAGCACAAAACTGTACAAATGAAATGCAAATCAAAGCTACAATGAGATATCATCTCACACCAGTCAGAATGGCCATCATCAAAAAATCTAGAAACAATAAATGCTGGAGAGGGTGTGGAGTAAAGGGAACACTCTTGCACTGCTGGTGGGAATGTGAATTGGTAGAGCCACTATGGAGAACAGTATGGAGGTTCCTTAAAAAACTACAAATAGAATTACCATATGACCCAGCAATCCCACTACTGGACATATACCCTGAGGAAACCAAAATTCAAAAAGAGTCGTGTACCACAGTGTTCATTGCAGCTCTATTTACAATAGCCCGGAGATGGAAACAACCTAAGTGCCCATCATCGGATGAATGGATAAAGAAGATGTGGCACATATATACAATGGAATATTACTCAGCCTTAAAAAGAAACGAAATTGAGTTATTTGTAATGAGATGGATAGACCTAGAGTCTGTCATACAGAGTGAAGCAAGTCAGAAAGAAAAAGACAAATACCGTAGGCTAACACATATATATGGAATTTAAGAAAAAAAAGGATGTCATGAAGAACCTAGGGGTGGGACGGGAATAGAGACGCAGACCTACTGGAGAACGGACTTGAGGATATGGGGAGGGGGAAGGGTGAGCTTTGACAGGGCAAGAGAGAGTCATGGACATACACACACTAACAAACGTAGTAAGGTAGATAGCTAGGGGGAAGCAGCCACAAGGCACAGGGATATTAGCTCGGTGCTTTGTGACAGCCTGGAGGGGTGGGATAGGGAGAGTGGGAGGGAGGGAGACGCAAGAGGGAGGACATATGGGAACATATGTATATATATAACTGACTCACTTTGTTATAGAGCAGAAACTAACACACCATTGTAAAGCAATTGTACCCCAATAAAGATGTTAAAAAAAAAAAAAAAAAGAAAAGGTACAAGTTCCAGCCCTCACAGCCTAGAAATAACAGCTATTAATGGATGGATATGTATATACCCTTCCAGACTTTATATATCCCTTATATGTACATATGCATGACATATACATACAGGTGTGTATGTATGTATACATGTATATGTATGTATATTACATATTCTAAACAAAAATGAAATCATGCCAATACATATTATTGTGCAATCTGTTTTTGGTTTTTAACACTAAACAAACATTGTGGACATCCCTCCCATTCAGACCAGGTAGAGCTGCCTCACCTTTTGAAAGAGCTGTCTGCATAGCATTTGCTTATGTGAATGTTCTGTGACTTTGCATCCATATGGCGCTGAGGCATCTAAAAGTCAGATTCACTGAGATATTTGCTTTTCCATATGTGATTGCAGTGATGTCCCATATCTGTGTACTAACAGACCCACGTTAACCTTTCTGCAGGAAGGATACCTACAAGTGTTTGTAAAATATACAGCCATCCCTCAGTATCTGTGGGGGATTGGTTCCAGGACCCCCGAGGATATTAAAATCGTGGATTCTCAAGACCCTTACAGTGGGCCTTTGGCATCCACGGTTTCCACCTTTAAGGATTCAATCAACCTCAGATGGAAATTGATGGGGAACCTGAGGGTACCAAGGGCCCACTGTATTCGTTCCCAAATGGTTATACCAATGTGCGCTGATCCCACAGCCTGAGAACCGCCCATTTCCCACCCTCCATACTCTACCTTTACAAAGTGTGTCCCTATGAGACACAAAGACCTTTGGCTCGCTGTGTTTAGTTTGTATTTCTGTATTCACCAGTGAGATGGTTTTTTCTGTGTGTTCCTTGGGGAGATAGAGCCGGTTGGCTCAGGGGTTCACATCTATGACTGGCATATAAAGAAGACCAGGAAAATGGCTCAGTCCAAAATTAATAGTAAAATATCTTATTAACATTAAAATTAGTTTTAGTTGATAATTTTTAGACTTTCTAGGTAGGCAAATAGTGAGAATTTTCTCCTTTCTTCCTAGTATTTATACTGCTTTTTCTTTTCCTTGTTGTTGGGATCATAAGGGAGAAAACATGATGACAAAAACTGTGCTCTTGGGCAGACATTCCCTGTGGTTCTGACTGTAAGGCAACACCCATATTTCACAGTTAGGTGCAATGCTTGCTATTAATTGTGGGGAGATGACCTTTATAGGGTTAACAAAAGATTTTTTTTCTGTTTTTAGTTTATAATATTGCTTTGGGATCTCTGCCTCTG
This sequence comes from Phocoena phocoena, assembly GCF_963924675.1. Lineage (NCBI taxonomy): Eukaryota > Metazoa > Chordata > Mammalia > Artiodactyla > Phocoenidae > Phocoena > Phocoena phocoena. Next base: position 3,869,650 of record NC_089234.1, on the reverse strand, counting down.
GATCTGAAGCTCCTTCCTTGCCCTGTCTCAGAGTTAGTGATGTTCTGAACAGCTAAAGCTGTTTGCAAATTTCCATTATGTTCAGTTCAAGTCAACAAATATCTGTCAGTTGCCTGCACCTGGCAGGCCCTGGGGACGTAGCAGTGAAGAGAGTGGCAGAAGTCTCTGTCCCCATGGTACTGACCTCACACTTGGAATTCAAAGTGCAGTGTGCATCACGACGGCAGTGGTGAAGGGATGCTGGCGGGGGGGCTCCAACCTCCTGGGGTTGGGCAGAGGACTGGCAGAGAGGGGCACAGAGGGTCCTTACGCTGCTTTGTGCATGGACAAAATTAGGCCATCAGTGTTTTAGGAAGATATTAACAGTAAGAGCTAAACAGAAGTCTTCATCTAAAAACGACCGTCCTCTCATTAACTGAACAATGAGAGCTGCCTTTTACTGGTCCCAGTTTCCCACAGTAGTGTCTGGGGCTTCCCTCCTTCTGACGGCTTCGTGTCTTCAAAAAACCTTGCTGTTTGTGACTCAGGCCAACAATGGCTGTTTGTCCTGAGGGCCTCTTCTGGGCCAGGTGCCCATGGCAGACATGGATGCATTGCCCCTTCTCTCTTCCAGAAGAATCCCTGGCCAGCTGCGAGGTGCGTGCTTGGTCGACAGCGTCCAGTTCTTCTTTCAGTGTCAGCCTCATCCTTAAGGTTAAGGTGATGCTTTTCTAGAGGCGACCTCAGCCACATGCCAAACAAGGCAATGGTTCAAGGGCTGGGTCCTTGCTCTGGAGCCCCTGGGCTAAGATGGTCAGTTCTGAGTCATGATCTGATGGCTCCCCCTGCCCAGTCCTGCATCCCTTCCTTTTCTTTTATAGGTGTCATTCCCCGGTGAACCTCGGGCACCCCTAAATCATCTCAGGCTCTGCTTACCAGAGATCCTGACCTGCAGGGAAACTGAGGCTTGGGAGCCGCTTAATTTGCTTCTTTGATGTTCATTCACGGCTGCCACGGACGAGACACAGAGTCAAATGCATCCTTTGGTCCCTTTGGGTCCCCTTGCTGGGATAAACCCCCCATTCCTCCCACCCCCAACCCAGCGGTGCCCTGAAGTGGCCAGGCCTCCCCTGGCACATCTGTGGGGTCTGCTGAGGACACGTGACGGCTGGCTGCTCTCTCTTTAGCAGGCACATCTGGGACCCCTGGGGAACCCGAGGCCGGGAAGAATCACCCAGAAGAGGGGCCCTGGCCTGCAGGGGACAACCCGGACTGTGGGAGTGTTTGCCTTGTAACCAAATCACAGATGGCGTGCTAGTAAAATGCCTGTTTTAGTACAAGTCGAGCGCGTGTCTTTTCTTTTGTCACCCTGCAAACACGGCAAGCGCCCCAGACGTCAGGAGGCCGGGCCGCTCGGCTGCGGGTGAACGGGAGCTTTCAGGCCACCCGTTCCCTGGAAGACACTCAGCAGCCCTCGCCTCCTGACGCTGATTTCGGCTGAGTCCTCAGTGCCTCCTGCTGACCTTGCCCAGAGTGGTTTTTCTGGGGCTGAAACGAGCTGACGCTTCTAAACTCTTCAGTCTATCTCGTTGACAGTTATTGTCAATTGACATTGACAGTTCAAAGAGATTGAACAAGAAAAAGGAACCTTAATGTCCAACCAAAAAATGTCCCTAATCTTGCCATTGAGACATTTACGTGCCTCCTCTTACGTGGACTGGCGGAGGCCCTGGGAATGTGTGTGTGGCTCCTGAAAAGTTCAGGACAAGACAGGCCCCGAACCAACTCCCAAGTTCGAGGGTATGACCCCTGCCCTAGGCCCAGAGGTAGATCAGGTGTTTTGAGGCATAACGTGTGTATAATGGGGGAGGGCTTTTTAAAGAAAAGGATACAATTTAGGAATAAAAACAAACACTTATCTGGAAAAAGATCAGAAATCAGCATAAATTGCTGAAGGCGAGCGAGCGCACAGTGGGTCAGAGCTGGAGCGGGGAGGGGCCTGGGCAAACTCTGCTGGGAGGAACTGGTATTTGAAGCCCTGGCACCTGGGTGATTGTCCTGTCCGCTCAGAAATGAGACCCACCCTATCCCCTGCCCCGGGCATCGTGGTATGAGCCAGCTGTGGCCTGGGCAGGGCCTCAGCACTGCCTGAAAGCTCACATCCCACCACCCCACAAGGTTGTCTGGGTTTGCCTGAAACTGACGGTTTCTTGGGACCCATGACTTTCAGCGCTAGCCCCTGGAATGTCCCGGGCAAATGACAAGTTGGTCACCCTATCTGGCTCATGCACATGGCAGGAACACCTCCCATCCACCTCAAGGTTGGTGTCGTGTGGGAGCTACATGGCAACTGGTCCACAAGTGTTCGCAAGTGTTTACTTAGTGCCTGCTGAATGCCAAGCGCCACCAGGGTCCTAGGATTGCCAGCCAAGCAAGTTCTTAGGGGCCAAATCCTGACGATTGTTATTTTGCAACCATAATAAGCTTCTAAGAGGAAGATATGAATTCCACGTGTCCACCCGTTATAATGCACCAGGTCTGTGCGAAACGCCAGACTTGCATTATTAGCTCATCCAGTCATCACGGGAGGCTGAACTTTTATCATCGTCTTCATGTGATTATGGGAGAAACTGAGGCACAGAGGAGCCAGACGTGCTGTGCGAGGTCTCCCAGGCAGCCAGGCCACAGGCAGGATGTCCCCTATGTGCTCAGTTCTCCACCCATAGACGAACATCTGCTTCCCTGGATGCCGTGAGGTCTGGTCTCATGGAGATTGCCCAGGACAGCCCTTGCCGACATCTCAGGGTCCGTTACTACTATTACTATTGCTATTGTGGAAACCCCAGCTCTGTTCGTGTAGCTTTAAAGTCATCACTGCCTGCCGTCCTCACATCACCTCTGCCATTGGGTTGCTGTTCACGTTTTACAGGTGGGAAAACAGAGGTTCAGGGTGTTCAGTGACCTGCCCGAGGTCACACAGCAGAACAGGGTCGTCAACACCCTCCAAGGACCAGTGTTTTCTCTGAATCAAAACTTTTGGCAGAGCAGTGGTCAAGGTGGACCCGGGGGGGGGGGGACTCGAGCAAAGGGGAGCACCCAGGAGGACCACAGGAAATGTTTCATTTAGTAGAAGGAAGGGTGTCACCATGACGATCCCCAGGTCTCTGAACTGTCCCTTCCAGCAACCATTCTCAGCACCCACTCTTGTTTGGGGTCAGCACACTCCAGCCGCCACTGCCTGGTGTTGTGTGGACCTTGAACGAAGGTTACTTCTTACACCCGTAAAAAAAGATTTAAAGAGCGATATGTGACAGAGACCATATGGGTCCTGCAAGGGCTCACATTTTTACTACCTTGCTCTTGATAGAAGAAAGCTTGCACATCCCTGCCACCTGAACAACAGTCTCTTAAAAATATTCAAGACCTTCTTAAATAAAGGTCTGGCTGTGTCTCTCCTGAGCCCTAAAAATCTCCTGGGGCTCTGCAGTGCTGAATGGCCACTTTACTCAGAGTCTCTGACAAGCTGCCCCAAGTTGACCTTCTCAGGCTTTCACCTCTGTCCAGACCCAACCCTCATCCCTACCAGACACTTCCATTCATGACACTGATGGAGCCACGTGGCAGCCCAGGGGATTCCTCAGTTGTCCCATGGCTCAGAGTGAGAGAGCCCTTGGATGCCTGGGCTGCCAGGGTCCCTCCGGGGCCCATGGGGGTGTCCCTGTGGTTCACTAAACGTTCAGACACTGCCATCCAGCCTTCCTAAAGCTCTCCTAGGGCACCACCCCAAAGGGCGGGACGGTGCCCAGACCTCAGCCTTTGCAGGATTCATGCCACTGTCCAGCACTGGTCCCACAAGGCTGTGTGTCTTCAAGACCCTCGAGGGAGCACATCGCCTCCTTCCTCTGAAGCCCAGCGCCTGGCTCAGCTCAGGGGGGCTTAGCCCTGGGCTGGTCTGAGAAGGGGCTTTGGAGTCAATGTGACTCAGCATCGGTGACTTCGCTGGAATCTCAAAGCTGTAAGGGGAGGATGCTGACTGGTCCTGTCCCGCTTCAGGGATGAGCACGTAGCTGCCTCCACAGAGCCTCCTGGCCTCCAGCCCTGGGCCTCTGCATCAACTCTTCTTCTCGGGCCTTGTGCCTGGGATGTTGGTCTCCAGTCGGGCTGTCACTGGGGCAGCTGTTCTAGCAACAGTGCCAGCCCCCGGGTAACTTCCCATGAAGTTGATGGACAGATACTCTATGAATCTACCAACAGTTTTCCTTAAAATAAATTGCTCTGTAAATTTTCAAATGTTTGTAAAAATCGAATAAGAAAAACCCCCATCTACCAATCACTCAGCTTAAGCAATCATTATCCTGATTCATCTACGCCCCGTATCCTGCCACCTCCCACTCCGGAATATTTGGAAGAATATCTCAAACTCATAAGATTTTTAAGTTTTGGTCCTAAAAACTTTACAATAATTTCTGTGTTGTTGTTAAATATCCAACTAGGGTTCAAATTTTCCTGCCAGCCTCATAAATTTCTAATAGTTTATTGCTCAAATCAGGATCAAAACGTGATCCATGCACTGCAATTAGCCAGTGTATCTCAAATCTCTGCTAATCTTTTGGACCTTCTCTCGTTCTTCTTTTCATTCCTTTTCCTAAGCTAGTTAATGGTGAGGGAAACAGGTCCCCTTCTCTCCTTCTTCTTTTAATTCCTTTTCCTAAGCTAGTTAATGGTGAGGGAAACAGGTCAGCTGTCGTTCAGAGTTCCAGGTCTGCGTTTTGCCGAGTGCATCCCGGTCACTCACCAGGCTCCTCTTTCCTCTACATTTGCTGGAATTTGGAGGTCGGATCCAGGCAGCCTTTCACAACTGCCGCATCGTTCACATTTGGGATGGGATGCTTTGCTGCAGTGCCCTGTCCTGTGCGTTGTAGGACTTCTAGCAGCATCCCTGGCCTCTACTCATTAGATGCCAGGAACATCCTCAGCTGTGACAACCAAAAATGCCTCCATACATGACCAGCTGTTCGCTGGGGGAAAAGTCACCCCTGGCTGAAGACACTGCTCTAGAGGTTGATGGGATGCAGGCTTGATGTTTTTCAAAAGACACCTTCACAGCTGTGGGATTCACTTCCCCTAAATACACATGTGTCAGTTGCATGATAAAGGCAAGCAGCTTCACAAGTAGCCCCCTGCCCTAGTTGGAACTGATGCAGCCACAGACCCAGTAACAGCCCCAAATGGGAAGCTGACCCTAAGATGTGGTGACCGTGTCCTAAGACAATAAAGATAGATTAAACCATGGTGTTGCTTTATATGAAAAATCTTTAACCGTCTCCACTAATGCCACATGGGCTTCTGGACAAATATGTTTTCCTCACCTCTTTCTCACTGACAATGACATAACCTTGATGAACCTAAAACGAATTGCTTCGTGGTTTTAGGTGGACTGCCTGGGGCTGGAGGGGGGTGTGGGTTTCCAGGCCTCCCTCATATACATGGTCCAGGGGCTGGGTCCATGTGGTCTGGGATGACTATGCCACGACAAGGAGGCTCTGGTTGCCACCCAGGACTCAGTTGAGTTTTGATTTGTGTGGCATGAGTTTTTACAGATTAGAGACAAAAACCAACTGGCTGTTCTCTAGGTCATTGTTCTAGAAAACACCAGCCTCTTAATGAATTTGTTTACATTAAAATGCCAAATTCGTTTAATAAAGTTTTTTTCCCCTTCTCATTAGATGACACAGTTTTGAATTTTTCCCCCTCTCTTTTGTATTATTACAATTTAAAATGAGGAAAGCTATGTAGCCCTTTCAGGTTAATTTGTTGTTATATTTACCAGCTCATTTCACTGCATTATTAAAACATTTAGTACTGTGTGTCATTAGTATTCCAAAAATGTAATTAGCATATTTAATCAAAAACAATGAAGAACAAACACTTCTTCCTTTTTTTTTTTTTTTTTTTTTTGCGGTAGGCGGGCCTCTCACTGTCGTGGCCTCTCCCGCTGCGGAGCACAGGCTCCGGACACACAGGCTCAGCGGCCATGGCTCATGGGCCCAGCCGCTCCGCAGCATGTGGGATCTTCCCGCACCGGGGCACGAACCCGTGTCCCCTGCACTGGCAGGCGGACTCTCAACCACTGCGCCACCAGGGAAGCCCCTCTTCCCTTTTTAAGTAATTTTTTTAAAGTAATTTCCCTTTTTAAGTACATTGTTTTTACTACTGTAAAAAACAAATGGGAAGCAAAACATACTTTGAAGTGTTGATTTCTGAGAAAGAAAGAAGGAAGGAAGGAAAGAAAAGAAAGAAAGAAAGAAAGAAAGAAAGGAAGGAAGGAAGGAAGGAAGGAAGAAAAAGAAAGAAAGAAAAGAAGGAAGGAAGGAAGAAAGGAGAGAAAGAAAGAAAGAAAGAAAGAAAAAAAGAAAGAAAGGAAGGAAGGAAGGGAGGGAGGAAGGAAGGGAGGGAGGAAGGAAGGAAGGGAGAGAAAGAGAAATGATTCTAAGGAGACTTGCCAACTCTAAGCTCCAGTGGTAGATTCATTGCCTCTTTTATCTCTTGGGAATTTTGATTTCTGTAAGTCAAGTGCAAAGAAATAAAATCTCATTACTGCTCCTCAAAATAATAACAAAGGACAGTTTATGAAAAGTTATGTAATTCCCTGACCAGAATTTGATTTCTCATCTGAAAATTTCTTTCTGTAAAAATAAGTTTAAATGCTAAATTATTAAATGAGGCCTTGAGATGTCAAAGCAACAAGAACAGAAAAAGGAGATTTGAAAATCAGGAGACACTGCATTTAGAGGAAGCTATGAGAGGTTACCTAGGCAGCTCCCAGCCAGCCAGCTTTGGTGTCTCTGTGTTGTTTTCCTTATTGGGATCTAATGAGACAACACACACGCCTCCAACCTCCATCTGCTTCCACCTGTGCCTACATTCATAGCATCATGGGCATTTGTATTCTATCCCTCCAGCTCTGACCCCTGGACTCTCTGGGCCAATTTAACACCAGTAACGTGTATTTTCTCCCTCATTAATACCATCAGATCCTGGATCTCTCTACTTTCTCCCCATTCTTCACTGCTCTTCCTTCTTGTCCTCAGACTCTTCTCTCAACAGCTTACCCGTCATGGCCTGCTTTTTACACCACCCTCTTTCCAAGGACTCCACATACACTGCACTGTTGCCCTATCATACCTTCTTGGCACATCTCCAAATCTTAATCAAACCAGCTCCCACCTTCTCAAAACCTACACTCGGGCAGAGTGGAGACTTGCGGAGGAAATGGCACAACGGTGCATTTTGCGTCACCATAAAGTCAGGTCACCTACATTAGCGTTAACTGTATTTTAAGGACTTTGTGTGTCTGGAGTCAGCATTTTGTCCACATTAGTGATTTAAAAATTTAACTCTCTTCTCAAACTTTCAATTCCTCTATTCCATCATTATGTCTTGACCTGGGTTTCCTCACAACGCAGAATCTGAGATGAAAGCTTACGTTCAAATTGTTCTTTGGGGAAGTTGATTCTAGGAAACAGGACTACGAAATAGGGAGCAAAAAATAAAAAGGGAGGGGCTTCCCTGGTGGCGCAGTGGTTGGGAGTCCGCCTGCCGATGCAGGGGACACGGGCTCGTGCCCCGGTCTGGGGAGATCCCACATGCCGCGGAGCGGCTGGGCCCGTGAGCCATGGCCGCTGAGCCTGCGCGTCCGGAGCCTGTGCTCCGCAACGGGAGAGGCCACAACAGTGAGAGGCCCGCGTACCGCAAAAAAAATAAAATAAAATAAAAAGGGAGGGAGCCAATAGAAGGATGACTTGTCAAGTTAAATAGTTTTAAAGCTAATTAAGCACTTGCTATAAAGCTACAACAAAAAATAATGATTAATTAGGGCTCATAAACAAGATTCTACTAAAATACGATGTAACAGTGGAAGTTATTGGAAGTGACACAAGTTAAACGGCATTTGTTTTCTGAGAAAAATTCAGAGATTATTATGTTTTAGATGCTATACATAATTATGTATATTAAATATTTAAAGTTGACCCTGAAAATAATAATAAATAAAAAATATTTAGAGATTTTTGAAGTCAGTAAAGAGGAAAATGGAGAGTAAGGAAAATTATAAATTCAATACAGCAAGTCCCCTAAATAAGAACCTTCAAGTTGTGAACTTTCAAAGATGTGAATGTGCACTCACATGTCCAATCACATAAGCTAGTTCAAGGGTCTGGTGTACATTGTCACACGTGTGCATCCTCTACAAGTGGTTGTGTTTCGCGTATTTTACTGGACGGTGCTGTATAGAGTACGGTAGTACAGTATCTTTATTTCAAGCCCAGGATGTCCAGAAGCAAGCGTAAAAGCAGTGGTGATGTAGCTGGTACACGAAGTTTGCAGTAGGGTTCAGAATGCAATCCAGTGCTACTGTGTCATCTATGATGAGAAGAAAAGAGCTACTACCCAGACGTCACTGAATCGTTTTTTCAAGAGTGTAGATAGAATTGAATCCATCAAGGAACCAGAACCTGTGCCACCAACGTCAGGCGTGAGTGACATGGCAGCTTGCCCTCCGTCTCTTATTGCTGACGATCCTGCAGCTCTGCCATCTCCCACCTCCTCTCCCTCCTCCAGTCAGTAACCCTTCTTGCCTGTTCACTCGATGCCAGCCCCTGGATGCCAGCTGTTGTCCTGTACTACTGTACTTTTCAAGGGACTGTACTGTAAGATTAAAAATGTTTTCTTTATTTTTTGTGTGTGTTTTTTATGTATTATTTGTGTGAAAAGTATTATAAACCTATTACATTACAGTACTATATAGCCGATTGTGTTAGCTGGGTACCTAGGCTAACTTTGTTAAACTTACAAACAAATTGGACTTACGAATGTGCTCTCGAAACGGAACTCGTTCGTATGTAGGGGACTTACTGTACAAGATAATAAAAGAGGGAAAACCATAAAAATAATAAAATACATAATATAAAATATGGTAGAAAAATTTCAAACATGTAATTGATTATAATAATGTCATTGGGATTTGGAGGGGCTCAGTTAGAAAGCCCTTTTTTTCTGAAACCAGAGGACTGGAAAGACATATCCCCTCTAGCATGTTTAAATGGGTTAAAGTCTCTGTTAAAATATAGAAATTTGTTGGAGAAAGGGAACCCTGTTGCACTGTTGGTGGGAATGTAAATTGATACAGCCACTATGGAGAACAATATGGAGGCTCCTTCAAAAACTAAAAATAGAATTACCATATGACCCAGCAACCCCATTACTAGACATATACCCTGGGAAAACCATAATTCAAAGAGTCATGTACCACAATGTTCATTGCAGCTCTATTTACAATAGCCAGGACACAGAAGCAACCTAAGTGTCCATCGACAGATGAATGGATAAAGAAGATGTGGCACATATATACAGTGGAATATTACTCAGCCATAAAAAGAAACGAAATTGAGTTATTTGTAGTGAGGTGGATGGACCTAGGGTCTGTCATACAGAGTGAGGTATGTCAGAAAGAGAAAAACAAATACTGTATGCTAACACATATATATGGAATCTAAAAAAAACAGGTTCTGATGAACCTAGGGGCAGGACAGGAATAAAGACTCAAATGTAGAGAATGGAGTTGAGGACACAGGGAGGGGAAGGGTAAGCTGGGACGAAGTGAGAGAGTGGCACTGACATATATACACTGCCAAATGTAAAATAGATAGCTAGTAGTAAGCAGCCGCATGGCACAGGGAGATCGGCTCAGTGTTTTATGACCACCTAGAGGGGTGGGATAGGGAGGCTCGGAGGGAGACGCAAGACGGAGGAGATATGGGGACATATGTAAATGTATAGCTGATTCACTTTGTTATACAGCAGAAACTAACACAACATTGTAAAGCAATTATACTCCAATAAAGATGTTTAAAAAAATAAAACAGAGAAATTTGTAGAAATATAGAAATCTAGCTAATTTTTAAGAGACCCAGCTAAAACATAATAGCATAGTAAGATTAAAAATGAAATGGTGGGCTTGAGAGTCCACCTGCCGATGCAGGGGACACGGGTTCGTGCCCCGGTCCGGGAAGATCCCACATGCTGCGGAGCGGCTGGGCCCGTGAACCATGGCCGCTGAGCCTGCGCGTCTGGAGCCTGTGCTCTGCAACGGGAGAGGCCACAGCAGTCAGAGGCCTGCGTACCGCAAAAAAAAAAAAAAAAAAAAAAAAAAAGGTACCATAAAGGACTGCAAGAAAGGATGAATAGGTGGCAGTGAAAAATACTGTGTGTGATACCATAATGGTGGAAACATGTCATTGTATATTTATCCAAACCCATAGGATGTACAGCACCAAAGTGAACGGTAATGTAAATGATGGACTTCGGGTGATTAGGATGTGTCAACGTAGGTTCATCAGTTGTAACAAATGTACAATCTGGTGGAAGATGTTGATTATAAGGAAGGCGAGGCATGTGTGGGGGCAGGGGGTATACAGGAAATCTCTGTACCTTCCCCTCAGTTTTTCTGTGAACCTAAAACTTCTTTAAAAAAACAGACTTAGTAAAATAAAAAAAAAAAAGGTGCCATAAAGAAACTGAGAAGACAAAGCACAGAATGTAGGTAATGTAACACCTATAACCAAAAAGTTCTGATATCTGTGATGCATAAGGAACTTCTACCAAGCAATAAAGAAAAAATAAACAACCCCATACAGACATGGGCAAAGGACTTGGATAGGTATTTCACAGAAGAGGAAATCCAAATAGACAATAAAATATATAAAGGTAACAAATTTTATTAGTAATTTTGGAAATGCAAATCATAATTAGATTTCTGTTCACATACATCAGACTGACGGAAGGTAAGAAGTCAACAATACCACGTTGTGTGAAGCGATGAAGTGTACTGCACTCTGTTGGTGGGAGTGTAACCAGTACAAGTACTTTGAAAAACATTTTCTGCACCACCTAATCCAGTTGAAGGTATGCATTTCCTAACATGCAACAGTGTGCTCTAGGTCTGCCAATGTTTGCAAGACTGTGTATAGCCAAATTATTAGTAATTGGCAAACAGTTGATATAATCCAAATATTCATCAGTAGTAATGGATAAATTACTAAATGGATAAATTGGGATATATGCATATGATGGAATGCTATACCTCAATGAAAATTTACAAATTACAGCTATACACGTTAACCAAGATGATTTTTTTAAATAATGTTGAGTAAAAGTAGTTAGATACAATAGTATACATAAAGCACATTCCATTTATTAAAGTTCAAAAACACAGAAATCTTCACTCTATATGCTTTATCAATATATTTGTAAGTTATAAAACCATAAAGAAAATCAAGGAAATAATTTTCATAATAATCACAATGGTGGTTGCCTCTAGAGGAAAAAGCTTGTGGTTAAGAAGGCATAACGGGAGCTCTGGGGACCTGGAAGTATTTTGTTTTCTTAAGACTTGGTGATGTTACATGGCTTTTTAATAGCTTCATCTTTATGTTGTACAAACTTTATGTACTTATGTGTGACTATAAGAAATGAAGTGATTATTGTGGAAAATTTGTACCAATACATTAGGAAACAGACAAAATGGATACTTCTGTAGCAACATTAGAATTTTCAAAATTGACATAAGGATAAATAGAAACTCTGAATGATCTATAATCATTAAGTAAATTAACTTAAATATTAAAAATCTACCCCCAACACATCATCATCTGGCCCAGGTTGTTTTGCAGGTGACTTTGAATTTTACCAAAAACTTCAAGGAAAATCTCATTCACTGTCTCAGATAGCATAAATGTTGAATCTCAGATAACAACTCAGACAAGAATTCTCATAACACAAGAATATTAAACTGATACCAAAAGTAGGACAAGAATTACACAATAAAGGAGAATTTTGGACTTCACTTGCTTATAAATACAGATTTTAGGGACTTCCCTGGTGGCGCAGTGGTTAAGAATCCACCTGCCAACGCAGGGGACATGGGTTTGAGCCCTGGTCCCAGAAGATCTCACATGCCACAAGCCACTAAGCCCGTGGGCTACAACTACTGAGCCTGTGCTCTAGAGCCCGTGAGCCACAACAACTGAGCCCACGAGCCACAACTACTGAAGCCTGTGCACCTAGAGCCCGTGCTCTGCAGCAAGAGAAGCCACTGCAATGAGAAACTCACACACCGCAATGAAAAGTGGCCCCCGCTCGCTGCAACTAGAGAAAGCCTGCAAGCAGCAACGAAGACCCAACGCAGCCAAAAATATATATATATAAATTTAAAAAAAGAATATCACTAAAATAAATAAATAAATAAGTAAATACAGATTTTTAAATACAAAAAATAAATTAGCAGAAGAAAGTAAAAGAATATAAAGAACTGTTTCCTAAAAGCTCATTATGATCTAATAAGGGTTTAATTCCACACTTGTAAAGATGATTTAATACTAAAAACAATCTATTAAGGTAGTTTGCTAAATTAACAGATTTGAGGAGAAAAACTCTATGATCATCTCCCTACAGTTAGAAAAAAAATAATAACATCGAACACACATTTTAATCAAAACTCTTAGCAAACTGTGAAGATACATTTCTCAACCTAACTACCAAAAAATTCTACAGCAATCGTTACACTTAAGAGTAAGACACATTGGAAGCAGTAGATCCTTCTAGATTAGAAAATTAAAAACAGTAAATGAGGCCCATCTATCACCACTTTTATTAAGCAACAAAGACCCTAACCAGTGCAGAGCCACTACGAAAACTAATAGGAGATTCCAGAAGGTTACAAGAATCAAATTTTTATCCCCCCAAATTAACAATCCCATATTCCTGCAACAAGTACTTATAAATAAGATACAATAAGATTTATTTTACAATAGCCAAAATCTATAAATTAACTAATCTAAATATAAGATATGTGAGACATTTACGGAGAAAATGTAAAACTATACTGAAGAATTTCGACCTAAATAAGAGGACAGGTAGAAAGTTCATAGAACTAAAGACTCAGTACCAGAAAGATAATCAGTTCTCAGTTAATCAAAAAACTGAGTTAATAAAAAAACAATTCAATTTCAATAAAAATCCCAAGAGTGGTTTTCCCTGGAAACTTGCTGTCCATTAAAATTTTTAACTAGTATGTCAAGGGTCAAGGGCCAAGAAAATTTTAGAAAAGCGTTTAGGGACATCTACAAGATATCAGGGCTTATTTTTTGTACAGAAATGGAAAAATAGATTAATAGAATACGATAGAAAGTCCCTAAGAATATCCATATATGACTACTATTTGCTGCATAATGTATGACAGTGAAAAGCATTAAGTTTGAGGGAAATGATGGATTTTTAAAATAAATGGTATTAACCTAATGATTAGTCTCATAGAAAAAAAATTTTGATCCCTACATTATGTCTTATGTACACCCAAATTCCAGATGGACTCAAGATCTATATGTGAAGAACAAACCCAAGGCCTTGGAGATTTCCTTCTATTTTCATCCTTTAGATATTCAAGAAAACACAAAAAAGTCCCAGACCATAAATTTATCTACATATAAAGTGAAAAGATTTCTCACAGACTAGAAAACATCTGCACCATTTAACTGATAAATGATGACCATTAAACACTGATAGAAAAACTTGCAAAATTCACAAGAAAATTACTGAAACCTAAGAGAAAAGCAGACGAAGGTTATGAACAGACAATTCACAAGAGGACCCTTGCCCAGGTGCCCATGTCAAAAATTTCATAGTCATTCTTGATTCCTCACATTCCACGTTGACTCCTTCAGCAAATCCTATTAGTTCGGCCTCTGAAATATAATAAAAATCGGACTAGTTCTCACAACTTGACTTTCTTCGCTACCACGGAGTCTGGAATCTGGTCCACAGACATCTCCCTCCAGGACTCAGGAAATTCTTACCCAGCATTCCTCTTTCCACCCATCCCCAGAGCACTGTAAAAATCTACATGTGGTATAGTACGGGTCTCTGTTTAAAATGCTCCAACTTTTCTAGTCACTCTTGGGGGAAAAACATTTCCCACCAAAACAAAGAATCTACAGGATCTGGCCTCTGGCTTCCTCTCCAAAATCACTTCCTACACTTCTCCTCAGACACAAAAAGCTCTTTGGGGCCCTAGACTCTGAAATACTCTTCCCAAGACTTTGGCTTCACTCATTCTTTCTCAGAGAAGACATCCCAGTGACAGGAAACTCTCCAAGGACGCCCTCAGCCCCATCACTTCTATCTGCACCATGACTACACTTTAAATGCAACATGACTACACTTTAAATGCTTACACTGCCTGGAATCTGATAATAACAGATAAAGAGGGAAGGATAAAATCCGTCCCCCAGTAGAATGTGAGCTCCAGGAGGACAGAGCCCTGTTTCCACTGCTGACTCCCCCACCTCCAGCACAGAGGACAGGGCTGGGCATTTAAGGAGTGGACACTGTTGGTGCAATGAGAAAAACTGCTCAACCTCATAGTAATCAAGGAAATGCCAATGGAGGAAGCAAGGAGATAGTGAGCCACACCCATGAGATGGCAACGTTAAAGCTTCGCTTCAGGTGATGGGGTTTGTGCAGATGTGGAGAGGTGGGAGCCCTGAGGTCAGTGGTTGGTCATGTGTCCTGGCTTGACTTGGACCACTCGGCTTTACACATCTTATCTGGCGTAATCATCCAGAGACAACTCTCACTACCCAGAGGGTCCTGGTGTGGACAATAAGTCATATGGCGTCCCTCTGCCTAAGAACTGGGGCAAATGGAAGTCTTATCAATCATACGATGGTGTGGTTTGGCAACATCCACATTTGATGAAGAAGAGCTTAATTTCCAATCCAGCAGTTCTACTACTACGTATGTATCCTAGAGAATTCCTCACACCTGTGCATAAGGATATTTTTACAAGCACGCTAATTTCATCAATGTTTCCAAGAAATAAAAACTGAAACCAATTTCCAAACTCTCTATAGAGAGATAGATACATTAATTATCGTGTAGTTATGTAGTAGAATAATATGCCAGTTAAAGTGAACTAAAGCTACATGTATAAATCTTGAAATCATACTAAGTGAAAAGCCAAGTTGTAAAAGAATCTTCGGGGTATCTTGTCATTTATGCAGACTTCAAAAACAAACATATTTATTGTCAATGGATATACATGAATATGTATATAAATCTGACTAGGATGAATGGATACCCAGCTATTTCAAGGGTATAATTACCCTTACGATGAACAAGGGCAGTAGTGATGATAATGATGGCTTTAACTATATATAGAAAGGTTTATTTTATGAAAAAATAAGATTGGAAGTGAATATGGCAAAAAGCTTGCATTTATTAACATCTGGGTGGCACTTTCACGGGCATGCATTATATTATTCTCAACACTACGCTATATGTTTGAAGTACTTCATAATTAGAATTGCAAAAACAATTAAAAAGATAAGAGCAGATATGAATAATTCAGAAAACAAAAAGATGTAACTGATAAGTCAAAGGGCTGGTGTGATAAACATTTTTTAAAACCTCATAAAATAGACAAAATCCTGAGTAGTATTATAAGAAAAGAAAGGGCAAACGTATAAACAAATAGGCACCGTGGCAATTTTAATAAATTATAAAAGGTTGTGCACAGATTCATCCTAAAATATTTGATAATCTCAATGAAATAATGTATTTTAGGAAAAATATGAATTAACAAAAACTGAAGAGTCCAATAATAATGACAGAAATTGAAAAAAAATTTTATCTCACGTACAGCCTGTACATTGTTGTTAAAATGCTTCTTGCCAGCTGATAGGATCTCCAGCTTGACACCACGGCCCCCATGCCTCTTCACATCCCAAAGCCCTGGCGCCTTCCCAGGGATCCCTGGGGACTCCCATAATCCAGCAATTAAGGCCTCCAGGAACAGCGTAACTCTCACAGCTCCCCAGCCTGTTCCAGCTCAGACAGGTTCTGGGTCTGAATGGTCTGGGTCTGTTCTATGAACATGGATGTCACCCCTGCCCATGTTCCATCAAATACTGCAGAACTTAGGAGAAATGAACAACTTCTAGATTCATTTTATAAGACTAGACTCTAATATCCAAATCCAAAAAGATCACACACAAACACAGAAGTAAAAGTATTGACCACTTTTACTTTTGATCATAGGTATAAAAATCCTAAATAAAAATGTATACTAGTAGAATAATAGTAATAACTTAATACATACTTTCTAATACTATACTAGTAGAATAATACTAATATTCTCCTAGCAAAGAATAATTTACCACTGTTATAGAATTTATTAGCATAATTTATCGTATCAACAGATCAAGGAAAACAAAAAAATCATGATTATTTTAGTTAGATATCTAAGAAATATCAGGAAAAAAATCAGCATCTAATCCCAATATCAAGGCAGACTAGTAGGATTAAATTCATAATTCCTTGGTGTTTAATAACATCTTAGCTCTGTAATTGATCAAGTATGTAGTGTGAAAGATTTGAGGCATTTCTATTAAAATTAAGAACAGATTAAGGATGTGCATTTTCTCCACTTAAGTTAAACACTTTCAGAAAATTCTAGTCATGGCTATAGACCAAAGTGTAAGAGTTGACCTAAGAAACATAATCTCTTGAAAGGAGACAAAATGACCATTATGGGCATGTACCACGGTCCTTTGCTAAGAGTTTACTCACCAGCAAAATAGAAATAATCTACTGGGAAAATAACTGGAACAAATAAGGATGTTCAATAAGGGGGTTGATTATAAAACAAACATTTAAAAATAATGGCTTCAACAGACTTACACTCATAGAGAACAAACTAGTGATTACCAGTGGGGAGAGGGAGGGGAGAAGTGCAATACAGGGGTAGGGGGTAAGAGGTACAAATTATTAGGTATAAAATAAACTACAAGGATATGTTGTTCAATACAGGGAATATAGCCAATATTTTATAATAACTATAAATGGAGTATAACCTGTAAAAACAAAGAATATGGAAAAGGTCCTATTAAAATGCATTTAACTTATGCCCATTAAAAAAAAAAATCAAATCAATGGCTTCAGTTACAAAACTAAGTGGTAAGATTTTCTTCTTTATTTTATTTTATTTTATTTTTAGCAAGGAGAATGCATACGTTGTAAAATTTTTAAATAATTCAAATGCACTTTCTCATGCATCTGTAATAATCAGTAGAAAATAAAATAATAAAAAGAATCTATTTACAATTAAAAATAAATCTAGTACCATAAAATAAAGTTAATAAGAAAGGTGCAAGCCCGTGTTTAAAAGCTGTGAACCCGCTAGTGTAAATGAAGTCATGAGCAGGTAGAGAGTTAGGATGAAAGTCTCACATGAAAGGACTTACTACTGTAAGGATATCAATTCTCCTTGTTTGATTTTTTATTTTTTCTAGGTCCACCATCTCTTTTAAAAAAGAGTTTTGTTGAGGTACAATTGATATACATACAATAAACTGCATATATTTAAAGATGGTAAGTTTTCACATATGTGAAAAATTTTCACATCACAATCAAGGTAATGCACATATTCACTACCCCCCAAAATTTCCCGGTGTCCATTTGCAATCTGTCTCTCTCCCCACAGCACCGCACCCCCAAGGAAACCACTGTCTGCTTTCTTTCACTCTATATTCGTTGGTATTTCCTGAAGTTTACATAAATAGAATCATATAGCATATACTCTTCTCTCTCTCTCTCTTTTTTTTTTTTGGTCTGCCTTATTTCATGCAGGGTAATTACTTTGAGATTTATCCATGTGTAGCTGTATCAGTGTTTATTCCTTTTAATTATTGAATAATATTCTTTTCTAGGAAAGTTATTCTGGGGGAGTGGGGAGCTACACAAAATTATTCTAAAATTCACCGGGTAGCGTAGACACAGAAGAATCATATAACATTTTTAAAGGGAAGAAACATTAATGGAGAGCATTAAAACCTATTATTGAGATGTAATAATTAACAATGTGGTACAGGGCTAGAAGCAACAGATGCATCGATGGTTTAGACTAAAAACTAGATACAGAGGCAAATATAGAATTTGAAAAGGACAAAGGGATTTTTTAAATCAACAGGTAGAGAATAGTTTATTTAATAAATGCTGTTATGAAAACTACTTAACTAAGATTAACGTACATACATATATATATATAAAATCATCAACAGAAAAACTATAAAAGCAGGAAATATTTTCATAATATCAAGGCATCTGAAGACATTATAAATATTTAGCTACTGGCAGAAAACAGACAGTAATATAATAAGTATAACTACATAACAATAAAAAACTAAAAACTCTTTGACTCTATGGAAAGGCCAAAGGCAGATGACCAAGAAGGACTAACATAATTCCTATATAAAGAGCTCCTTAAAATTGTTTACAGCATACAAGTTTCCAAGTTGAAAAATGATCCTCATATATATACAAAGATAAGTACACAGTAGAAGAAATGCAAACGTACAAATAAGAAGGTGAAAAGATGTTCAAATTCACTGTTGATGAAACAATTTTTTGAGCCAGGATAAGGCTTTTGGATTTCATTGCGAAAGGGATGCAGAGCTATCATGGGATTTAGCAGGGGAGGGAGGCTTCCGGGGAGAGTGGGATATCGCAGGGACCGGTGTGGCAAAAGTGGAAATGAGAAACTGGCTGGGGGGGTCTTGATACAATCCTGTCCAGACAAAGGGGGTGGGGGGAGGAGCCTGAGCCGGGGCGTTGGCAGCTCAAATGGGTAATAACAGATGGATTCAGAACGTATTTGGAGGACGAGTCACAGGACTTTGTTATGACTGGCCTTGGTGTAGCAGAAGGTGGTCATCACCCTTACCATGGCCTCAGTCTGCCCAACAAAGAAGGCTCTGATAGTCTCCAGACTCTGCCCAGCCTGGGCCCAGTGACCTCGTCCTCTGTGGAGGGGGTCTGCCCCTCACTCAACAGCTGCAGTGAATGGCGAGGACTGGAATGTGAGCTGTGAATACCACCAGCTGGGGTTCTACTGGAGGAAATATTCTTAAAATGCTCAGATCTAAAGTGGAGGAATCTGAGGGACATTTGACTAGTCTTTTTTTTTTTTTTTTAATTTTTGGCTGCGGTCTTCGTTGCTATGCGCGGGCTTTTCTCTGGTTGCGGCGAGCGGGGGCTACTCTTTGTTGTGGTGCACGGGCATCTCATTGCGGTGGCTTCTCTTGTTGTGGAACACGGGCTCTAGGCACATGGGCTTCAGTAGTTGTGGTGCGCAGGCTCAGTCGTTGTGGCGCACGGGCCTAGCTGCTCCGCGGCATGTGGGATCTTCCCGGACCAGGGATCGAACCCCTGTCCCCTGCAGGTGGATTCTCAACCACTGTGCCACCAGGGAATCCCAACTATTCTTATTTCATAATAAAGTTCGGAAATGTCAGACATTTTAACGTTTATTTATTTATTTTCCTCAATAGGAAGCGCTTCCTGACACTCACCAGGTGCCAGGAACTGCTCGATACTATAAAAAAAATATGCATACAGCAAAGGCCCCTGCCTTCCAAAACCTTCCAGATAAGACAGATGTGCCATGGAGCTCTGTGAAAACTTGTGCCAAGGAGGAAGTACCCAACTGCTTGGGGGCATGGCACGTGCAGACTTCAGAAGTTTTGAGAAGTTACCCAACCCGTACAGTGGACCCTGTGCCGAGCCCCTCACAGATGGTCTCATTTCATCCTCACAACCAGTGGGTAGACATACCATCATCACCGTGATTCCCGTGAGATGAAGTCTTAGGAATGGCCAAGTCACTTACAGTGAGTTTTCGAGCTGAAAGTCACACCCAGGCTTTCCCCGGAGCCTGTCCTCTTAGCCACAAATCTACATGTGGATCTTCTCTTGAAAAGGCCAAGAGTTCTCGAGACGGACCAGAGGGTGGATGTTCCAGACTGAAGGGTGACGACGGAGGACCAAGGTGAGAACAGCAGTAGACAACTGGGGACTGTATGAGTGCAGTGTGTGGGGAGCGGGTAGGCGGCTGACGGGCAAGGAGAGGGTTAGTGAGGACGGCCTTGGGGCAACATTGCGGGGTATGGCCTCCTGCACAAAGTTCTGGCAATGCTGATGGTGTGAGATGGGGTAGTGACCCACGGGAGGAGTGCTGTTGGGACATGGCTGGGCTGGGCTGGGCTTGGTGTGAAGGACGAGTTCAGACTGGAGGAGAGAGAGGATGCTAGGGCAGCTGGGGGTGGATTGGGGGCAGGAACCCAGGGACTTGGCAGCCCATCCTCGGAATCCTGCTCCCCTGTGATGTCCTGGACTCAAACACAGAGAGGAGGGACAAAAGACATCATGGGACACGGCTTTCACCCATGAGATGGGGCAGGGAGAGAGGGAAGGAGGGAGGGAGGGGAGGAAACTTCCAGAATGTGGCAAACATTTGCTCAATCCTCTATGGGGGAAAAAAAGTCAAACCAGTTGAGCATATAATATCGACGAGCGTCTCTTGGGCAAAAGTCACACCTAAGCCCATATGTTTTAACAAATTAAGAGGTAAATAATTTGCTGAAGGTAGCGTGAGCCACATGTGAGCACATCCATCAATGAGAAATTTTGGTCCCTCAACTACGGACGTCCATGGGAATATCCTACTTTATACTCCCTGGAAAAGAGCTCTCTGGCTTGATTTCTCAGGGCGAGTGCTGGCTGCATTGTACTGAACCTCCAGACCCTCTGCAAGGATGGAAGCATGGCTGTGCTCCTGTGTTGGCTTAAAATCCACCAGCAACCTCCAGGGGCTGATAAGACAGAGCTTTTTCACTAGGAAAAATTCACCCTGGACTGTCTTATGCATAAAAAGAGACATGCAAAGGTTACATCCTGAGTTTGAAGGGCCCGTTCATATTCCTGCCAAGAAAACATTAATTTATGTAAAGAAGCCTGGCTCAGCCCCCAAATGGTTAAATTTCCCGCAGTCCTGCGTTTCCTGTTCGTTAGTTGTGAATCTATCTCCATGTACAGAGGCCATCAAATCTGGTCACCAGAGACCTCCACGTCGACTTACATAGGGGTCCAGGGATTGCTCCTGTTCTTATGGAAAATATCTCCGAAATCCCCGAGCTGAGCATTTTGATCTCCTCTGCGGTGAGAGCGCGGCTGAGAAGGGCTGAAGAGTGCAGAGAACACTTTCCTCGCATAATTTCATTTGTCAGGAGAATCTTGCGGCTGACATTGGAAGAGTGATTTAATTGATTTTAATCATACACCTGAGAGTGGGAAATTGAGCCCTCTGTCCTGAAAAATAATTCTCGGCTTCCACCGGAATATCTAATTTGCAGCTAATAGTTTTTTCTTGAAGTTTTGTTGTGAAGTTTGGAAAACACAGATCAAGGGTGAATATCAGATGGTGATTGCAGCCCACGAGGCCAAGAGCACCCAGGTGCACTCGGCAACTTGATGTGTGTGTTTCCTTGGCGTTGGGACACGTGGCTGCCAGCTGTGGGCACCGTGGCCGCTCTGAGCACCTTTGTCCTGCAAGGGAGCTGAGAGCACTGGGTGGGCAAGTGCTGCCCATGGCCTCCAACCCTTCATTAGAGGCACAATCTAGGACCCCAAGGCTCTGGGGGACCATAGGCTGTCATGGTCTCTATCGAAATCTGCGAGGGGACACGTATTACCGAGTTTTCTTTCAAGGAGGCTTTCATCCGCAATGGATCAACATGAAAAATAAATGAGGGGTGCTTTCATCTTCTTAAATTTAATCCACTACAAGGAAATGTTATTGCACAAAAAGAGCTTCTGGGTTGGAATGAGCATATCTACATGAGAGAAAATCAGGTTAGCTTTGCATGGCAAAGGGCCAGAGCATTTTATATCTGCTTCCCAAGAAAACCTCCGTGACCTTGCGGTACTATTATTAGCTATTATTCAGATGGGACCATGGTCAGCAAAACTGTGTGCATCCCCCCAAATGCATGAACATGGACACAGCCCTGTGGTGCAGCAGCAAGTGGAGGTGGGTCACGTTGGTGTGAATCCTCCTGGGAAAAACCTAAGGGGCCCCCGGAAGTAGGTGCTCAGGAAATACCCACCAGATGTTCAATCTAGAGCCTTCTGTCCTACTTCTCAGCTTTAGTGGAATACTTGGTTTCCATAAAACCTGAAGACACAGGCTCATGTCCCAGGGAACAGGAGGCCATCAGGGCTCATGTACTCATGAACACAAGACAGAGTCCGTGATGGCCGTACACACCTCGTCCACCAAACAGAATGTCACCGTATTAACTGAAAATAAAAGTATAGATTTTATCCTATGTCTCTAGTTCATCAACATGACATTCCTTGTAAAAGCAAAAGCCAGAAAGGCATTAAAGTGGACATGTTGGTTACTGGTAACCAGAAGCCTGAGATACAACATCTTTTGTCATATATAATTTGTAAAATTACATGCAGGGAGCAGCGAGTAAGCCCCATCGTTCACTTTACATCTGAGGAAGTTTCTCAAGCCCTCTCGGGCCCTCTTGCCTGGTTCAGTGGGTCCAGCAGCCTGGGTCATGGCTTTGGGCAATTTGACCTTGAACACGTTCTCTTTTCATGCTTTATTTCTCTCATTTTTAAAATGGGTCTGGCACACACCCTACCTATTGCCTTGGGATGTCCTACATGAATAATGTCATAGATGTGAACCTGGAGTCTCTTGAAAATAATGGGAAATTAAATACTTAGCTTTCTTAAGAGATCATGGACATGATCATACCTTTAGGCTTTTAGTGTCCAGGAGCCTGCTGTCGCCAGGTCGACAAATCAGTGTCCTGTGATAATATTCACAAGGTGCCACAGTCATTGGAAGTGGAGTAGGGCGTGTAGGGAGAATGCTTGGGTTTGAATTTAAAAGTGATCATGGACTGATTCTGTGATGAAGGGAACTGTCCTGGTCCCTCTTAGCCTTAGTTTTCCCATCTGTCAAACGGGAGATGTCTCATCACATCACCCTCTAGCAGCGTAGGAGGGAGGGAGAGTTGAAGCCTCTCAGAGTGCTGGCCAAACGTGGACTCTCACCCCGTCAGATCGGACACCTGAGATCTCCCCGGGCAGCCGGCACTCCCCACAGAGGCTTTATCCAGAATCTCAGGACGTGCGGCCATGCAGATAGCACAGTGGTTGAGGGCGGGGCCTCATCTGACTAAGCTGTCCGCCCATGGCCGCCATTGTGCCCTTGACCCCAGCCCCTGCTGGCTGAGGATGCCAGAGCAACGGAGATGACCAGGCAAATGTAAATCCCCCAGAGCAAATCTGGTGCTTCCTGCAGGACAGGCTCTGCTGGGAGCAGGAGGCACAGCCTGGAAAACTGACTCCACCTGGAAATTGACAAGACTGGTCCACAAAACAATAAACAACCAGCCGGTGGCTGAGCCCATCGTTGTAACACCGT
Organism: Phocoena phocoena; assembly: GCF_963924675.1. Taxonomy (NCBI): domain Eukaryota; kingdom Metazoa; phylum Chordata; class Mammalia; order Artiodactyla; family Phocoenidae; genus Phocoena; species Phocoena phocoena. Next base: position 3,846,276 of record NC_089234.1, on the reverse strand, counting down.
GGGAAGTTAGAACTTGGTTTTCGAGCTGTGCCGCTGAGATGCTTTCCTTCTTAGGCCCAAAATAGACAAAGCACTGAGTGCTGAAAAATGATGCCCTTTAGAACATTCTCAGTTTTCCAAGAGTATCAGTAGCAGAAGCCCTTGCATCTGAGCAAAGCTTTAGGGTTTACAGAGTCCTTTTATAAACGTCACCACATTTAACTTCCACAAGGATCTTCAAACTCAATATTTAATATGTTAACACAGGCATGTTGGGTCTCAGTAAATTTAAATTCAGAAGCAGAATTGGGTAAATTAAAAATGTGGGAGAAGTCAATCTGCTTCTTAAACATATGTATATTTTCTGCGATATATACTTTATAATTATTTTTAATTTTTTCACATCACTGCTCAGTGCATGTGCTCGCACACACACACACAAACCCCTGATTAAAAAGTTTCACAATACGCTCCTTATCTCTAGTATGAGCCAAGATCTTTAATATTTTCTATTTTAGTCAATTTAATCTCTTTTTTTTTTAAAAAAAAAAAGCACTGATTGCAGCTCTCTAAGTTGATTTCATGACAACATACGTGGGTCATAGCCAGCAGGACAAGATTTCGAGTCTCTGGAACTATAACATTTTCGAAACTCTGACCCAAATATCAATATATTTTCTTTTGAAATTATTATAAGAGCAGGAAAGAAAGTAGCTGTGAAGGGCAAGGACCTCTTAGTTTTTTTTATCAACTCTTTCTACCTTAAGCCCCTGAAATGAGTGGAACAACTTGGTAGGTGGCGTGGTCACCCGGCTGCCAGGTTAGCAAGGCAGCTTGTGAGTTGGTTACAGACAACATCCCCTCTGCCTCTAAATACCACTCTGGTCACCATGATATGTTCACACTAGTTCATGTCACTCATCGGTGACATGAGTCATTTAAAACATTTTAAATTATGTTATTAATTGAAATAAGAACAATTTTAAGCTGAATAATTCTTGACAAAAATCCTTCTCCCCAGCAAGAAGTAAAGAAATATCTGTTCTACTGACGCTTTGTTCATCGATAACCTGTTTTTGTGGTTATAGCATATAAACTTTTCTTGGTAATTGCCATGTAGTGAACAAACTGGGGGCCGTTGACACCTGGTAAGTAATGGGGTCTCAGTGCACATGCTGACGTCCTGTATCATCACAGGCCCATCCCAGTGAGCAGCACCTGGACCAGGTGGCCATTTAGCGCGTCTGCCCCGTGGTCTCCCCTCCTCTCCTCCTCCTTCTCTCTTTTTCTTTCTTTCTTCCTTTTTTCTTTCTTTCTTTCTTCCTTTTTTCTTTCTTTCTTTCTCTTTCTTTCTATCTCTCTCTTTCTTTCTTTCTTTTTTCTCTCTTTCTTTCTTTCTCTCTCTTTCTCTCTCTTTCTTTCTCTCTTTCTTTCTTTCTCTCTCTCTTTCTTTCTCTCTCTCTCTTTCTTTCTTTCTTTCTTTCTTTTTTTCTTTCTTTCTTTCTTTCATTCCTGCTTTAAATATTACAGATTCACAGGTGATTACAAAATGGATAGAAAGTTCTCAGGTACCCTTCACCTCATTCCCTCAAATGGCTACACATTATATAACTATAGTATAATACAACATTAAAATCAGAAAATGGACATGGGTATGATCCATAGAGCTTTCTTAGGTACCATCACTTTTACATGCACTCTTTTCTCTGTGTGTGTGTATGTGTGTAGTGTTCTAAGCCACTGTATCCATGCGTAGATTGTGTAACCAGCCATCACGGCCGTTAGGATGCCAGACTGTTCTAGGCTCCCTTGGCTCACCGTCTATAACCACACACTCTGGACTGTCTCTAACCCCTGGAAAGCCTTACTCTTTTCTCCATCTCTACAATTTTGTTATTTCAAGAGTATGATACAAAGGGAATCCTATGCAACCTCCTATGTAACGCAAAGTGGGCTTCCTTCACCCAGCAGATCCCCTTGAGATCCACCCACCTCATTGTGTTTTATTTCTGAGCAGTATTCTGTATACATACTTTGACCATTCACCTATTGAAGGACAACGGGGTCGTTTCTAGTTTTGTGCTATTACAAATGAATCTGCTACATGTACTTGTGTGCAGCTCTTCATTTCTCTGGCCAGGAGTCCAATGGCTGAATTGAATGGTAACTGCGTGTTTACTTCTTAAGAAATGGCCAGACTGATTTCCAGAATGGCCGTGTGCCATTTTCAAGTCCCACCTGCAACGTATGAGCGATTCGTTTGTTCATAGTCTGTGCCAGCATTTGCTGTCATCACTGTGATTTCATTTTGACATTCGGATAGGTGTGTCGTGATGCCCCATTGCAGTTTTAATTTGCTTTTCCCTAATAGCTAATGATGTTAAATCTGGATGTTCCTTTTTAACTTCATCAAATGATTGACCTTGTTTATACATGGAGATAAACTCAGTCAGTCTTCCTCCCTCTCCCCGCAAGAACCTTGATTCCATGTTGGATCTTCTGGTTATGGGATGAGTAAAGCAGAACATTCCTAACTTCTCCTTAGGGATAGAGATACAAGTCCCTCTCTGAGCCAGGCTCTCAGGTAAGCCCAGAGAGAGGAAAGAGGAAGCTGCCAAGGCAACTTGGCAGAGTGTGAGTGTTCTTAGCTGAGCCTCCATTGAGCAAAGGGAGCTGACAGTGAATGAGCAGCAAATCCAGACGTGACCATGACAGCTGCAGCGTCACCACGAGGTCCCACACAGTCATGAGAGCTGAGCCCGCCTCTGTTTCCCTTCTGGACCTTTGCATCTCTGAATCCCTCCCTCTCTCTCACTCAGTCTCCGCCGATGTTCCTGCCACACTCTTTTCTTCTAGTCTTGGTAAATGGCAAACGTTTATAACCCAACTGGAACGCCACCAGGATAAACCCTGTGTTTGCTCTTTGGACGATATTCAATAAATTACAGTGAGCTGCAAATGTCGCTGGCTTGGGAACTGTAAGTACTTTGCCTGTAAGTCTTTAAGCAAAGACCCACAGCTGATGCGGTGGTGAGGTAAACCCCGAGGATAAGCCCCTTTTAATGGGGACGAGGAGGTTTGCTCCAGCCATCGCAGCAGTAGCTCGGCACCAGACACCGTTCAAGGTGACAAGGCTGGACTTCTCAGATTGTCCAGAACCATCTCTTCAATGTGTCTGTCTCCTGCCTTCTCCAAAAGTAAATTGGTGTAGGTTGGTTCAACAAAAACCTGCCTGAAGTTTGAACTAACAAAACCACCATGCTTATCTCATCTCTGGGGACCAAACTCGGACCATTAATTTCACTTCATTTTGTGATTTCAGTGACCTGAACCACCGATGGAGACTCTGTGCTGTAAAATGTGAGGGTAAGAATCAGCCGTACCTACCAGCTCCCTTGAAGGTGTACCATTAAAATGCCACGGCTGTTCTACAAGGACGGTGATGCTTGTCTCCTCCCATATGACTGGCTTAGCATCGTCTTTGGGGTTGTTGAGTGTACCTGTTCGCCAAGACCTGAACCCAGAGGTGGCACAGGAAACTCGGTTGTCATCTATTACATTCAGTGGAAGAATTTCTGCTCTCCATCCGACATAGGAAACATTTTCATACTCTTCAAAGAGGCGAGATTTCTGACCAATCAGGATTCCTTGAGCATCACCAGGTAGCACCCTTCATGGGCACACCTGGTCCTGCACAGAGCCGTTCTTGGGAGGAATGCCTGGGAAAGTGTCAGCTCCAGGACACACTGTATTTCTAGCAGGTCGATAACTCTGGCAAATCACTGCTTCACCATTGTAATGCGGTTAGTTGTTTCATTTGTTGTTCACTTTCGAAGACTTTTTTCTTGAGTGGTCCTCCTTATGACCCCACATAGCTCCTCTGTTAACTAATTTGTGAATAAACACAGGACAATAGCCAACTGGTACACAAAACACAGATTTACCGTTAATAAAATTGCTACCACGAAAACAACACATATTGTTTGGTTTCCTTTCTTTCTTCCCTGTCACCCACTCGTTCCAAGTGTGCCCAGAAGCTTCTTCTCAGCTTTGTTAGTTGTCTGGGCCCCCACCCAGATTGTGTAGGGGGCTGGGAAGGAATATCATCTGGTCCCTGGGTTCCGAACTCAGGAATCAGCCTCCCCGATTCAAGCTACTCTCTCCCTCTTGAATTATTTCATTTTTTCACCAAAGTAGGGTTTGAAGAGAAAGTTTTGTTTTCATTCTGAAGGATTCCCATTCTCCCCTCAGCCTGGCAAGCTGGGGAGAGGACAAACAAGCTCTAGCCCCTGTCAAGAACTCTTGTGGGACCGTCTGCCCAGTTAGGCCAAGAAGCAGGGGAAAGACTTTGCCACTGAAGCAACTGTCCAACTTAAAGGACCAGGAGTGTCTGCGAAAGAGCCCTCCTGGCGTGATGGGGACCTTCCAGTAAAACATGGTAGGTGGGAACACATCCTGTTCGCATATTCATTCAACAAACATTTACTGAGTGGCTACCATGCACCATATATGTACCAGGGTTATAGCAGAGAACAAGACCCAAACATTCCCCTCATCATGAGAGTATAGGTGCTACTGTGTATTCAGATATTAATCATACAACATCATGAGACACTATCTATAGTCTTGGTAAGTTACAATATAAACATCAGTGAAAGTTCATCAGGGTCTATCATTGTGTCCTGATCTGTAGCCCTAGAAGAGCTTTCACCACAGATGGGTCCTCCCTTCTGGCTGAGCAGTCAACCTTGCTCCAATGCTGTCAGGGTAGGCTAATTGCTATGAATGAAAACCCCAAATCTCATCAGCTTCAAACTGTAAATGTTTGTTTCCCACTTTCGTCACAATCGTGTACGGGCTGGTGGAGTGAAGGCTGCTTCCCAAAGTGAAGGCTTCGGGATCCAGAACCTTCCATCCTGTGGGCCTGGTGGATGGGGGAGGACACAGAGAAACCAGGCAGAGGTGCCATGCTCCATTGTCACCACACCCATTCCATTGGCCACCTGGTCACATGTCCCCTCCTAGAAGTGACCAGAATTGGAAAGTGGGGCTAATGGTGTCCCAGGAGAACAAGGAAACGGGGACATTGGTGAGCTCTCCGAGTACCCTCTGTCCCTGGATCCTCTCTCTTCAGCAGTGTGTGTTAACAGGACAGCGTGGTTGACAACTGGGCCATGTCTTTTATTGTTGGCTTGTCCCAGGAGACACTCGTACCTGTGGCTAAATGTCAGCTGCTCTCTGCTCTGTTCCTGTTCACAGAATCATCTGGCAATTATCTTCTAAGGAGTAACCTTGTCTTACACTTTTCTGGAGTTATAAGTGAGATTGCATTGTGTTTAATTTTGATGTTTTAATTTTTTTGGCCCAAGGCTGGAGTATAATCAGCAGAAAAAAATTAAGTAATCGATACTTTGTAAACAAAAAATATCACTTGCCAAGGGGCTGAGACCCCCACTCACCAGGCTGTCTGGAGACTCAAATGAGATAATACAGGTGAAATAAGATATGATGTATTGTAGGTGCTCAATAAACAGTACTTATATTTATTATTACTTCATAGGAACTTTCATGGAAGGGTGCTTAAGGAAAATATATCAGCAAATCAACCTAACTGCAAGTACAGTAATCCATAATCTGACATTTTGGGGAGCAGCCAGGACTAAAAGAGATGTCCTGAGCCACAGCATGAAAATACGTCTTTGACAACTGACTCCACATGTTTTCCTGACTCTGCCCCAAGACCTGATGGGGGTGCTGGGTGCTGGGATGACAAGATGAATTTGCCCTCAATGGGGTCACAATTTTGTAGGGAGAGATGCTTCCACAGGGCTTTCTCCAGGCTGCTAACCTGGCCAGTGAAAAACAGCGATTTCAGGACAGACCTCTGTGCTGGGCCGCCTAGCTGTCCCTTCACCATGCCAGCATCTTCATTCATTCAGTTGACATGGGTGGATACATTGTTTCAGGCGCAGGGTGCCAACTGGAGTTTTCTGCTTTGGTTTTGAATCTTAAGTCTCAGTTTCTCCAGCAAGGAAAGTGGGCTTAGAGATAATAAAAGTGAGACTTCACATGGCGGGTGTGAGGTTGATTGAATGTGACAATGTGGGTAGAAGTCCTTCCCTGAATACCAGAGTGCTTAGAGAGCCAGTAACGATCGATGTTAAAGAACATGTCATTTTGAGACATACGTTTCACCAAGAACATCTTCAGTCAAAATGAATAGGCAAAAATGTTTCCCCATAAACTAATGAACAGTTAGTTCTACTGAGCAGCAACCATTTCCTGCAGTTAAGACGCTTGCCAAACAGTTCTATCTCCTGCTCTTTTCCAGTCCTTTCCAGAACTTTCTAACTTCTAGATTTTTTTTCCTGCTTTGGGGTTTAAAAAAATGTATGTTCCTGTTGATCCTGGCCACACATACTACCTGATGGATGACTTTAATTATTAATGAATTGTTTGTGCCTGGTGATGAGACCTCGAATTGTTTATTTTTAAACTCTGTGATCGTTTTAGTTAAAAAATCAGGGAAAGTAAATAGTTGAAAATAAAATACAGAGGTATAACTATATTATAAGGCTATATCTCAGAAAGATGTATGAAACAAAGAATAGAAATAAGTATAAAAATTGTTAAGAACAAAGCAGGCTGAATTCCAAACACCTAAGGCAAGGCTGGCTTTAATCTTTGAATCATCCAATTAATGCTGTCCTGTGCTCCATCTTGAACTTTTTATAAGCAGACCAGGATTCCAGTAGCTAAGCAGGTGATAATCCAGTGCGTATTTCGCATAGCTTCGAATTCGGTGAAATGACTCGTTTAAAGAGTGTGCAGGACGGCCGCTCATACATCGGCATGCCGAATTTATTCTCCATTTGAGAATAAAAGACATTTTTTTCTTCACCATTTGCCCTTAATTTTTTGATTGAGGGATATTTACGTCCGTTCAAGTTACCTTGCTGACAACAAAGCCACAGGCTTGTCAGGACCCGTAAATTCTGCTAATACCAACCATTATTCAGCTACCCCTGTGGTGCTTCTCTTAGGAACGTGGTCCCTTGTCCCCTGAGCCTGGCCTGTCACCCAGATGGTCAGCTCCCAGGGCCAGAAGCTGCTATATCCTGTGCCAGCAGCCCTTGGCTTCTCCTCGGGGGTGGCAGGTCGCTGCTGACCTTGAAGAGTGAAGGGCTAGATGCTCCAGAGCACTAGATGCTCACAAGCCACACATGCCTCATGGGTGAGCCTTTGGCATTTACTTCCTCTGTCATATCTGTGATTTCTCTACCCCTCGTAGCAGCAACGCTCCTGAGCTCGGGAAGAGAGAAAAGGGAGCCTAGTTCTCAGAGGTCAGCCTCTACCAGAGTGACCTACTTACGGCTCTAAGATTTTAAAAAAAAAAATTTTTTTTAAGTAGAAAAAGAGAAAGAGAGCCTGGTAACACTGCATCCTGCCTCTGTCACTCACCTGTCCTCCCATGGAAAGATTGGGGACCTTGATCCTGACAGTGGCAGCACCACTGCCCCGCACCACCCCCCCGCCCCCCCCACCCCAGCCCATCCCAACCGGGCCCGTGTGACAGCCAGCACTCTTCAGGGCAAGCTGGCAGATCTGGGCAGGGGGTGGGGAGAGGAAGCTGCCAGTCTTCTTTGCAATTCAGATGGTAATGTTCTCCTGGGCTTGTTTACCATCTGCTGGGCACACAGACATTTCTCTATTTGGTCATTAATTAATGTCCTGACTACCAAGCCACACCAAACATGCAGCACCGGTATTTCCGAGGCACTTGTTTACAAAGTCAATGTGGCTGCATTTCTTTCAAATTCTAAGACTTTTTACAACTTAAGAATGGCTTGGTCTGCAGTAGGTTTGAATTTGTTAAGACAAATTTTTGTCATGAACTCATATAATTGCTCAGAGGTGAGTCAAATGAATAACATCTGAAAATGTTTACCTTGTTTTCAGTGTTTTCCCTAGAAAATATCCTTGATCCAAGCAGCACAAAAATCTCTTTATTCCTTCAACAGTCTGGAGTTTATAGTTGCTTAGAGCATAGAGAGAAATGCTCTTACATTTCCCCGGTTAACGGCAACATCTACCCTTCCAGGTCAGGTACTGAATAGCCATCTTGATGCCATCCCCTGAAAACTTGGCTGGTCAAGACCTTGAGTTTGGGTTGGTGGACGCTCAGTTCAAACTAGCCGACTTACCTTGTATGCATCTCAAAATATCTTTGTGTTTCAGTCTCCTTCTCTTTGAAATAGATTTGGGGGTAAGTGACCCCTAAAGACCCCTGTAGCTAAAGATCAGGTTTGCAATCATGGTCTAGGTGGAGGCTGGTGGAGCTTGTGTTAACAACGTAATCCGAGGGATAGGTGATGGACTGAATGTTTGTGTCCCCTCAAAATTCATACGTTAAAACCCTGTACCCCAAAGCGATGCTATCAGGAGGCGCAGCCTTTGAGACGTTATAAGATTAGATGAGGTCACGGGAGTAGAGCCCTCATGAATGGGATAAGTGCCCTTTTTTAAAAGTCATGACAGAGCTTTTGCACGCTCTCTCTCTCTCTCTTTCTCACGTGAGGACACAGCAAGGAAGCAGCCATCCTCAAGCCAGGAAGAGGGCTTTCACCAGAACCTGACCATGGTGCCACCCAGATCTTGGACTTCTAGGCTTTAGAACTGGCAGAAATAAATATCTGTTGTTTATAAGCCAGTCCATCTATGGCTCTTGGTTACAGCAGCTTGAACAGACTAAGAAAGGATAAAAGCAAAGACTTCCATGAGGCTTGGCCTTGCTCTGGACAGACAGGGAGAGGCTGAGAGGGGTGGTCTCTGTAGGTGCAAGGGCCTGCAAGACCGTCCATCCCTTTGCATGTGGCTGACTGGCCAACTAATGAGAAGAATCAAACAATCAGCCCATAACGCGATTACAGGATAAGCCCTCGACTTCCTACTCCATGTGGGTCATTTCCCAGGAAACGTGGAGAAGAATCTTTTGGACAGTTGCACCAGAAGTGTCCCGGCATTCTCGCTTCATTAAACTGACCTCAGAATAGCCAAGCTCCTGGCGAGGATATCTGTGCAGGGTTTAGGCCCCAAACGAAGCAACTTCTTCAAAGGGTATTTGGTATAATTCAGCAGGTAACATCTCCCTGCCACCATTTCTTAGACTTGGCAAATTAGGCAGTTGGGCTAGTTTGGTGCATATGGATTCAATATTTCACATTCCGTAGCAGAACTGGCTCACATATCCTAGCAAACAGAAAAAGCAATCCAGCTGGGAATTTGGGTGAGGAAATATGAGGAGGGCTAAAAAGTGACGTTTAATGTCCTTACAGCCCTGGGGCTGGATGACCCAATGTCCTGTTGTCTTGGGAGTGTGGCTGGGCCCTCCTGGCCCTCCTGGCTCTGGACTTCCAGACGTGTCTCAGAGGAGGCCTAGGCGGCCACTGTCTCTGATGCCACAGTGAGCATGGGCGGGGACCCCCCAAGTGTGTGATGTCCACACACACCTGTGGCACTGCCACAGGTGGGAAGAGGAGGCCTCAGCAGAAGTTCCAAAGCAGACGCCACCTGTGACCAGGACACCTTCCACTGAGGAGCTCAGCTCGCAAGGGGCCATACTTAGATGACACCTGCAGACGGCGAGGCTAAGTGGCCTGACAGGTAGAGATGATACTGGCCGCTCTGGCTTCTGGAGTGGCCTTGAGCCAAGGCCTGGAAGGTTCAATTCCAGGTGAAGATGGCAAGGTCAGTGGTGAACCTGGGGTGGGGCGAGGCCCAGGGGAGATGACATGTGACTTTAGTAGGCAAGGAAGCCAACAGATAAAAAGTTGATTCCCTTTTATATGGCTTCCTTCGTGGCTTTTAGTCACTGCCTGGACCACTCTGTGTAAATCTATCACCTTAAAATATTGGCCAAAGTCACCCCTTAGGGAGAACATTCCCTTCCTCCGGCCCCAGCTGCAGCTGCTGTTTGGTTGAAGCCCCCCTGCATTTTCACGGAGGCTTAGCAAGGGAAGGACAAGCCCAGCCCCGCGCGTGGCTTTCTGGGGAGATCTGGAGGATTCCCGCTACCTGTTGAGACCACAGGGTGGAGTGACATTCCCCGAGCTGCTCCATAACATCCCTCTAAACTGTTCTGAGCAGAAACAGCTGTATTCGCCCTTTTGGGAAATTCTGTGCTCTAGGCAGCACTTTCTACAGGGTGTCACCCTTTGTGTGTGCGTGTACCCTACCCCACAACTGCCTCCAAGCTGGCAGTCAGGCGAAATACGAACTAGTCTATTGTCCCCGACTCTGCTAATTAAACCCGACACACACCTGCAAACAACAGCCCTTACCCGCACCTAGCTGCAAATTCTAAAGAGAAAACCATACTTCAAAATATTTCCTTGTGGACAGCCTTTGACCTCCATGTCGGCAAACCTTGGGGAGAGATTCCTATCCATAATGGCTTAAATCTATCAAAACACCTCATTGATTGACAAACATGCTGGGTTTATATTATGATTACTGCATACAATTTTCTGTCACCTTTAATTTATTTGCAAGTCTTAACCTGGTAGGGTATGACACCAGCAGTATTTTATAATGAGAACCGTGGAAACAAATCATCCCCTCCAAGTAGTACAAAGAAAGAGCGACCCAATCACTCAGTACACAGGTGCCAGGATAGAACAGGCTCCACATGCAAACATACAGACACACTCGTCAGCTGGGGCAAACCCCCGGCATCTGAGCCCTTTTGACGCCGTAAGAATAATTTGGGCCCCTGTAGGTCTTTTATCTGATGATGTCCAAGTGTTCTGAACAGGAGGGTGCTAACTCTCTCTGCATTCGGAGGGGAAAAAACATCGAGGCACAACAAGGTTCACTGTCTGGTTTGCAATCGGGCTCCAGGCTCAGCCCAGACTTGGTATATCCAGCACCTGAACTTGGAGGCAAAACCCCAGAAGAGACACTCAGTTAATTCTTCACGCAGACAGAGACCAGCGCAGGCGAGCGGTCTGGAGGAGCGTGCTCTGACGGGTGACTTGGAGAAAGTCATCAGGACAGTGAGGTGCAAGGGCGGCTGGGTGCCGGCGGGTCCCTGGCCATCTGCCCCGCCCCAGCCTGTGGCACCCGGGAGATGGGCATCCAGACAGGGGGCACACCCAGTGGCCGTGGACCGCCAGACTCCAGGAGGCCACTCTTCAATAGTTGAGGGCCATCCAGACAATCTTGAAACACTCCCAAATGAACTTTGCAGAGAGACATTTTCATTCGCTGCCTCCCTGCTCATGCATATTAAAAAATGGTATGCGCGGCCTCATTTAATTCACTGATTTTACATTCGGATCACTTTCTCTTTTACAGCTATTTTTACCGGGGCTTCATTAATCTTTGTTGAATACAATGGCATACATCTTTAATGCGGCCGCTGTCAAGTCGTATCTCAGCAAGAGCTGCAAACTGAATGACAGCAAGCAATATTAATAAATTTAACATAGACTATATCAATTTTTAACCGAAGGAATGTGGAAAGCTAAATGTATTATTTTTCGTTTAAATCATAGGGTTTATCACCGGTTAAGTAGCAGCGATTTCGGGGAAACTTGTGACGTGCCATACAAATAGATTTACATCTCATTAATAAGTAAATTAGGCAAATGCCTTTCAAGTTCAGACAAGTACATAAGTGTAATCTCCATATTAAAGGAGTAGTCTTTGATAAACCACCAAGGAATTGTGGCAGCCAGGATGTGACATGTTGCCAGGGCTGGTGCCTGGTCTGTAGGCCCACCTTAATTACACTCCTTCATTACTAAAGAGATAAGTGTCTCTCCAGTTAAGATTCTATAAATGAACAGCATGCCGGCACCTCCCAAATCATTTTTGCAGGAACCATGAAAAGGTGGTAACAGTTATTAACAAAAACGAATTATCACCTGCTCTTTCTCTTTCCCAACTCCACTTTCACATTAAAATATTGAGACGATTCACCTTCAATTGATAAATGATCCATTGAAGATGTTATTTTGTTTAAGAAAGAAAGGAGGAGGGATCATAGGACCAAAACAAAACAAAACAAAACAAACCTCTGATTTTTAAAAAATTTCTCTTCATAAATCCCAACAGAGATAATTTGCTGTAAAATGTAAAGCCAGTGAGAACTTGTCTGTCTGTGTTAAATAAAAAGTTACGGTTGGCAGGAGGCATGTTTTTGCAGTAGCTTTAGCGATTATAGGAAATTACATGCAAAGCCAGAGTTCTGATCCTAAGTTAATTTATAATTGGAAAAAACTTATTAATTAGCTATGTCGCTCTAATTAAGAATTAGAAGAGTGTGCGTTAGGAAAGCAGTCAGTAGCCAACTGACAGGAGTTGCTGAAAGCCCAGAAGAGACAGCTGCTCAGCCTTGCCCACCAGCGCCTGGCCAGGAGCTCTGCACACGCAGTCGCACGCCTGTCCTTGTAGCCTGATGCTCCAGGCAAAGGCCAAAGTGGGAGAAGCAGAATCTAGAGCATCCCTTGGGCTGGCTGGCACTCAGGACAGGTTTAGACCCGGGCTAGCCCCGGCACCCCACCCATCTTCCACAGGGACCGGAAGCTTCTAGAAACACGCATATCTCTAAGCTCACAGCCTGTCCTACTGTCTTTACCTGGTTCTATTTCTGTTTCCCAACTGACTTGATGTTCCTCTGTTTTGTTTTGTTTTTTAAGCACCCTTCTTATTGTTTTGGGTTTCTTTTTCTCTATCCACAGACAAATACAAAAAAGGATTAAATATTCAAGTATTTACAGAGGTCAAAAGCTTTCTAAAAACACACGTTTAATTAAAAAGCAAATTTTAGAATCTTTAATTCCAGGGCCTTCCCACAGAAGCTGATGCTTCCTCCAGTGGATTTTGTATCTTCCACTGCAAATCCGGGACAGTGAAATGACTTCTATTCAGTTGGGTTATTAAGACAGGAAATGAAGTAACAGCACAAACAACAAGAGGAAAAGCTACTGTCTAAGTTAATTGTTCACTGCAAGAAAAAAAAAAGATTAATTTTTTTTTAACCCAACCTAAACGTTTCTGGTCTGTAAGGGTCATTTTCCATGTACAGGTTTGCTTTCAATCAGAGCAGAACAAAAGCTCAAGTGAGCATTGTAGAGAAGCAGTCTTCTTATTTGAATACCAAAAAAGCTGTCCCCCAGATAATGATGCTTTAAAAAAACCCTCTGCATTAGCACATTTCTACCATTGTATTCCATTTGCTGGCAAAACACAAGATTCCTGATACATTTATCTTATGAGGTTAATGATCTTTTGTTGTCTGCCATAAGCCTATTATTCATTTTAAATTAGAGGCAAAGTGGTGTGTTTAAAAGTAATTCAAATGGGAAGTAGTCTTTCTTTAAAATAAGGGCCTTTAATCCCCTTTCACAATGACCAGCCTGCCCTTAGTTAAAAGAACTAGGTTGTATAGGATAGGGGGCAACTCGCTCCATGTTTTGGGTATTTTATCTCTAATGAAACTCTAGAGGCAGATGCGCTATGCCTGCTTCTGACATCTTTCTGCTAACTCTGTGGGTTTTCAATAAAACTTGGGAATTTACCAGTGAAGCTGGGCATTCAAAATGTAGTCTGGGACTTGTTTTGTAGGGTTTGCTATAAGTTGAGGTAAAGATGACCCAATTTTAGAAGGAGCTGAAATTCTAAAAGGCAAAACTATTTTACAGTTAAACTGAAGGATGGCTGAGTTTATCTTGAAACGATTAAAATTTCTGGAACCGTGGCTTTTCTGATTTATACCCACATGTGGAGGGTCCTGGGAAACCCGGTGAAGCAGGTGGTCATGCATGCCAGCGTTGGGGTAAGGAAATCCATCCTCTCCAGGGATGGGGTCCATCATCTGCGGTCATGAGGCGAGAGATTGGTGGCAGTCCTCTTCTGCTGCTTACCCCCCTCGCCCCAGACCCCCCTCCTCTGGCAGCCCAGAACCCTTCCCAAGTCAGCTTGGTGAGCTTGTAATCTCACTGGAAGGTGAAGCTCTGCATGTCAAGTCCTCAGCCTTCCTCATCCCCAGCACCTGCTGGTCAGACTCTGCTCTCAGTCTAGGCAAAGCCTTAGAAGGGGCCCCTCCGCCACTGTGCCGCAAACGTGTCTGTTTCTACATCTCTGGAAGCTAGCATGAGGCTCAGCACAGAGTAGGCATTTTATGTATCAGGGAAGGGAGAAAGAGGTGATGGAGCAGCTGACACAGAGCTTCAACTCTTCTCAGCGCCTAGCCTCCCTTGCTTCGTCTCCCTCCTGCCATCGCTGGGGGCAGGGGGAATGGTGCTTCTGTGCCCCTTAACTGTGGTAGCTTGAAGGGGAACCTCCAACATACCTTGGGCGGGGGCTCCTTTTGGGTAGAATGTAGCCCTTAGGTCTGATGGCTCTGAGGAAGGCGCTGACTCTTTGGTGTTTCCCCAGGACCCCAACTCCAAGCAGAGGAAGCATCTGGGGTCTCTCAGACCTGCTCAGCGTGCCAAGGCTCCCCACGCTGTGAATTCCACAGCCTGGAAAAGCATGGCTGGCTGAGGTTGGCACAGAAAAGAGAAAGCAGCCAGATGATAGAGGGCAGCATGTTTCCCCAGACGGATGTGTCCTGGGAAATGATCAGCTCACCGAATCCTGTTCACTTGTCACCACCATTATTTCTTTAGATGGCTTAGGATGTGCCGACCCGATGCAGTAAGTTCAGAAGAGAAAAAGAAATAGTAGGATAGGGGAAGCATAATACTCACTACCTACAAAGTATAATGATTGCTTACTTGGAAATTTTAAGAATTTAAAAGATTTACTATAAATATTAAAAATAGATTGCAGTGGCATACATAATTTAAACTAAAAAAAAAAATCACTTGCCTTCTTATACACCAAAGCTAATCATTTTAATAATGAAATGGCTGTAAGATTCCATTGACAATAACAAAACCACTCTGTAAACTACCCAGGAATAGTTACCAAGAAATACACAGGAAAGGTACATGAGGAAAACGATAAAAATCTAATGAGACCTAAAAGAAGACTTGAATACATGGAGAAGCATACTATGTTCTCAAAAAGACTCAGTATTATAAAGGTGACAATAATCCCTAAATTAATTTTTTTATGCTAAACCTCATCCCAATAAAATTCCAGCAGGACTCTTTTTGTGGGTTAGCTTTTAGAAATGGATAAAATGATTTCTAAGTTTAATATAAAAGGTGAACATACAAAAATTTTAAAACAACAATATGAATATTGAGGAGGAGCTGACTGTACCGTATATCAGACAAACTGTGGAATTAACAGTGTAGTAATGGTCCAAATACAAAAAGATCAAAAAAGCAGAAGAAAGAATAAAAAAAAATCCAAATAAGCATGGCAATTAAGTATGTGCTTTTAGGTGACATTTTAAATCAATGAGAAAAATGCATTGCTTACTATACAGAGATGGGTCCCCTGAGCAGCCATTTGTTGGTGGGTGACGGGAATGCCAGCATCACTGAGGTGCCACAAACTGATGTCCAGGTGTGTCTTTCACAAGGTCAACAAAGAGCTGCCTTTTACCAAATCATCATTTTATTTTTCTGGAAGTTTTTCACGTTTGGGTTATGACTTTGTTGACCCCAAAGATAGGTGCTTGTATATATGCATTTGAAAATGTTCAAGCAGGTGGCAGTAAAGAGTCTTGGGTGAACACAGCTGGTATATGATGACAATTTTCCAGCATAGGAAAGTCGAGTGCCACCTCTCACATGGCTGAGCTGTGCGTCATTCTGCTTCAGACTCGGTAGGAAGCACAGGCTCAGTTACTGAACCATCTTGTTCATCTAGAAACGGTGAGGATGGTCTCTGCACAAGTAGGGCTCTGCACAAGGAGGGCTGGGTCTACCGAGGTGCTCATCCATGGATGTCATTTAAAAGTAGTTAAATAAATAAAATCAAACTTAAACAAACAACAACAACACGACGACAAGATACCTATTATCATTAGTGTCCTACGTAGGAATTTGAACATTTCATACTGTAGTTTATATTCTTTACTGTTTGTTTAATTTATCAGAGTAATATTATTGGGTTTCCAATTTAAATTCTAAGTGTTTTCAGTATGTCATGAATCACTATGTAATTAGTAATATTCATTTTCTATGAATAATTGATTTTGTAAAAAAATTTAATTTGTCCTGATTATTATTACTGAGGAATAATAGTACTTGTAATTATTTTTTTCCTTTTTTCCTTACTTGCACAAGGGCACCCCGTGGGCTAGAAGCAACCTATTCTTCATAAAATATACCAAATTTAAGCCCCCACGTGTTAGAGCTTTAACATAAAACCCCATCTGAAGAAGAAGAAATACATAAATGAACTTAAGAAAGATAGGGGGGCACTTCTAAGCCTAAACCAGAGGGTGAAATCATAAGGAAGAAAGATGGAGAGATTTAGCTAGGAAAAAATTATACTTATATCAGCAAACAAGCAAATATTAAAGTAAATCAAGCAAACAAACGGAAAGCAAAAATCTCTATGGAAAATTCAGACACGTGGCAGACGAGGAAAGGTATATCCCAGAAGCACAGGGAAAGAGCTGGCAACCTCACTTCCTAAAACCTTCCTTCAGATCAATTCGAAAAGGTTAACACCTCAGTATAAAATTGGTCAAAGAAATTGTAAAGGAAATAAGCAAATGGAAAGATGTTAAGAATCACTGGTAAAATCAGAAAGTGAAAATTAACCCGAGGTACCATGCTTTTCTATTAGGATGAAAAGTAATAAAAATATGCAAAAACAAACATATTCAAAAATAAATCAATAAAATAATATGTTATGTCAAGTACAGGAAAATGGACATTCTCACCTGTCAGGAGAAAGAAATTTGTACACATTTTGGGAGGAAAATCATTGCAATGTAGTACAGACTTGAATATTGTTCACGCTCTTTCATTTTATTTTTTTTCAAGTTTTTAAAATAATTTGTTTATTTATTTATTTTTGGCCGCATTGGGTCTTTGTTGCCGCGCGCGGGCTTTCTCTAGTTGTGGCGAGCAGGGGCTACTCTTCATTGTGGTGCGCGGGCTTCTCATTGCGGTGGCTTCTCCTGCTGCGGAGCACGGGCTCTAGGGGCATGGGCTTCAGTAGTTGTGGCATGTAGGCTCAGTAGTTGTGGCTCGCGGGCTCTTGAGCGCAGGCTCAGTAGTTGTGGCGCACAGGCTTAGCTGCTCTGCGGCATGTGGGATCTTCCCGGACCAGGGCTGGAACCCGTGTCCCCTGCATTGGCAGGCGGATTCTTAACCACTGCGCCACCAGGGAAGTCCCTCATTTTATTTCAGTGATCAACTTAAGGAAATTAATGGAAGATAAGAAAGTTTTTTTCTGAGTTACTAAAAAAGGAAAAATATTTTAAACAACTGAAACTTCATATAGTGGAGAATTGCTTAGGCAAATTATGAAATAGCCCTACAGTAAAATGCAAAGTAGTTATCAAAGTGATACTGTAGATTTATAGTTAATATAATATAACTGTATAATTAACTATATAATATAGTTAATATAATATAACTAATATTAATTAAATTAATAATTTAATTAATAAATATAATTAAATAAATTATTATGAACTGTGCACACACACACACACGCAAACACTGGAATTACATACTCCCCAAATTAGCAGTGGGCTTCTTCATGACTCTATATGGCTTAACAATGAGCAAACAAGCAAAAATTATAAACAGAAAAATCATAAATCTCTCTTTGAAGAAAATATTTTTTGTTCAGATTTAAATAATTTATCATCTGAACGACTGAAAAGTACTGGCACTCAATAGTCCAGTCAGGGGACTGGACCACAAATCTGAATAAAGATGCTAGGATGTCACCTGCATTTAAGAGACAAGTACGTTTGGTTTGCAGTGGGGGCCTTGCCTGGCCCAGCAACGGGCATAGCAGCCCGTTTCAAGGCACAGTGATGGGGGAGGGGTAAGGGATAGCCGCTCAGACTAAGGAGGAGAAGCTGGGGGCAGACGGCACATGGCGATTGCTCCCTGGGCATATCCCTCCAGTTCCACTCCCTGTTGCTTCTAGAGTCCAGATCCTGATTGGGTACCTCCCTCTCTCCCTCCTCGTGACTATCAAGTGCTCACAAGGCCAAACCCACTCACTTTGCTCCGTTGCTGGCTGGCTTATGACCAGACACGGGACAAAGCTGCCGACAAATGGGAACTCGGAGATCGATGTCGAGAATCGAGGAGTCCGTACCCCTGGGGAAGTTTCAGATGTGCTGGGCTGAGCTTGTTTTAAATGCAGACCCCTGGACCCGCCCCAGTGTGCTGAATCTATGGCTCTATGGGTCTCAGGCTGGCCAATCTCGGGTCCATATCTCTGAAATGCCCAGGTGTTGCGTGCCCAGGGGTGAGCATACGCTGCTCTTAATACTGTGTAATGAGCAGGGTGGTCCTATCGCATGTGGAGTCCAACGTGCAGGACAGATGAGAGCAGGTCCCAGGCCCCTGGTGCCCCCTTGAACCTGCGCTACCAGCCCTATCCACTGGAGCCTGGGTTTCGTAGCCGTTCAAAGCCGTAAACGCCTGGAGACCAGG
This sequence comes from Phocoena phocoena, assembly GCF_963924675.1. Lineage (NCBI taxonomy): Eukaryota > Metazoa > Chordata > Mammalia > Artiodactyla > Phocoenidae > Phocoena > Phocoena phocoena. The sequence continues at coordinate 3,827,701 of NC_089234.1, read as the reverse complement.
CCAAGGCTGTTGGCATAGCCCAGCTGCAAAGGCTGAAGAAACAGAAAACAGATACCTTTTTTTTTTTTTTCTGCACCTTTATATTATTTCATGCATTGTGGTGATAACATTTTTTGCAAGAAAAAAATTAATTAAGAATATATAAATTAAATGCAACGAAGACTGCAGACTGTGTGGTAACACAGAAAATGTGTAGTGAGAAAAGCAGAACTAAAGCGTGTTTTGTAGCCTGTGTGTGCGACCACTTACACAAGGCCATGCCATTTCCTGCTTGTTAGAGGCTTTCAATAGAGAGACTTCAAGGTGAATAAAATACACTTAGTGAATGAATGCATGGGTGAATAAATGACCACTTGAATGTTCAGAAAAGACTGCAAGGAAATACGGAAAAGAATTTTGAGGGGGAGAGAGAATATGGGTGATTTTAAAAATTTCACTACTTTTCTCTACTTTCCAAATTTTCTTTAATAAATTTATATTAATTTAATATTTAAAAATTATTAAAATATAATCTAATTCCAAACCAGACTTCCAGCCTAAAGAATATACAGCCTAGATTCTTTAGAGGTCACACAGGCTGCAGGAAAGAATTAAATGACAATGACGAGGAATAATTTGACAAATTTGGAACATAATTCACAAGTCTCTTGTTTTCTTCAAAATGACATTGTTATAGAGAAAAAAAAGTGGACTTTTCCATACTAAAAGGAACTAAATTGACATAGCAACAACCAAAAATAACTGTGGATCTAAATTGGATCCTATCAAAGACATTCTTGGGATAATTAGGAAAATTAGGTCTGGATATAAGGTAATATTATGAAATGATTTATATTTTTTTCAGTGTAATAATGTATCGTGGCCATGTAGAAGAATACAACCCCTATTCTTAAGACATGTAAGGTGAAGTATGTATAATTCGAGTATCATGGGATTTCAACTTTCGAACTGTTGGAAAATTTTCAAATACAGAAAGAATATGTGTGTTAAAACATACAGAGGGAGATAGCAATTATGGCAAAATGTGAACAATTGTTAGCTCTAGGTTGAAGGCATATGGGTGTTTCTTGCATTCGTTTTTCAGCATTTCTGTGTGTTTGGAAATATTTATAACAAATTGGGGAATATTTAAAAGTAAATAAATCTATAAATATGTATATACATATAAATGTGTATGTGTTTGTACATATATGTATGTGTGTACACTTATACACACACATACATACATACATAATGACACATGTGCATAGTCACCACAGCTCTCCAGGTAATAGCAAGAAGGATGCAGGAAGCAGAGTCGAGGTCCTGGAAATTGTCCTGTTTCCATATTGCTTCCTGACCCCCACAGGGATCCGTGCTCCCAGCCTGCCCTCCTAAGGGCACCTCCTTGCTCATTTCAGAGCTCCCAGCCTGACCCAGAGTTGCTGGGAAGGAGAAGCAAGAAGTCACTGCTATCCTTCCACACAAGGACCGTCTTCAGAGACCAAGAAGGTGTCTGTCTATAGATTCCCTGGCATTTATGGACAGCATGATGTGGGAAACGGTCCATGTGAACTTTCTATCCTTCTGTATCCTATAAGAGAAACACCATGTATGTGTCTTGGGGTGGAGGTGCGGAAGACCTGCAGGGGGACCCCTCGAAGGAGGAACTGGACTTGGACCCCCTGAGACCCAAGGGAACCCCCAGACAAGCTGGTCCCATGGAAATGCAGTCATCTTGGGGGCTAACGGTAAGAAAAGATGCTTCAGCTATGGGGTTTAAGAGGTACACAGCGGGGCTTCCCTGGTGGCGCAGTGGCTGAGAATCTGCCTGCTGATGCAGGGGACACGGGTTTGAGCCCTGGTCTAGGAAGATCCCACATGCCGCGGAGCAACTAGGCCCATGAGCCACAACTACTGAGCCTGCACGTCTGGAGCCTGTGCTCCGCAACAAGAGTGGCTGCGATAGTGAGAGGCCCGTGCACCGCGATGAAGTGTGGCCCCCACTTGCCGCAACTGGAGAAAGCCCTCGCACGGAAACGAAGACCCAACACAGCCAGAAATAAATAAATTAATAAATAAATAAAAAAGAGGTGCACGGTGGTGCCCAATAATCAGAGATCAATACAGTTTTAGTTCAATAATGTAATTACAGAGTTTTAAAAATAATTCACATACCATAAAATTCACCCTTTTACAGTTCGATGGTTTTTCAGTATATTCACAAGTTTATGAAACTGTCACCTCTACCTGATTCCAGAACATTTTCACCACTCCCTCAACAGCTCTGTACCATTAGCAGGCAGTTTCCATTCTCTCCTCCATCTAGCAACTGCTAATCTACTTTCTACCTCCACGAACTTGCCTATTCTGGACTTTTCTGGACTCGTACACCATGTGGTCTTTCATGTCTGGCTTCATCCCTTAGTACGCTTTCAAGCTTCAGCCATGTTAGAGCCGGTATCAGTACTTTATCCCTTTTTGTGGCTGAACACATCGCATTTTGCTTATCCACTGGGCAGTTGGTGAACATTTGTGTTGTTTCTACTTTTTGGCTATTAAGGATAATGCTGCTATGAACATTTTATAAACTCTGTGTGTGTGTATACATGTTTTCTGCTCTCTTAGCTAAATACCTTAGACTGGAATTTCTGAGTCATACGAGGAACTTCCAGACTTTTCCAAAGTATCTGCACCATTTTGCATTCCTGCCAGCAATGTACGAGGACTCTAGGTCTCCACACCCTCACCAACTCTTGTTTTTTTTCTGTCTTTTTTATTATAACCACCCTAGTTGGTATGAAGCAGTTTTTATTTGCATTTCCTTAATGATTAATGATGTTGAGCATCTGTTTATGTGTTTTTTGGCCATTTTTATATAATCTTTAGAGAAATGTCTATTCAAATCCTTTGCATATTTTTAAATTGGGTTATTTGCATTTTGATTGTTGAGTTGTAACATTCCTTTTATATTCTGGGTACTACACCCTTATAATAATTTGCCAGTTTTTTCTCCCATCTTATGTGCTACCTTTTCAAATTCTTGATGGTGTCCTTTGAAGCATAAAAGTTTTTCGTTTAAAGTCAAATTTATGTATTTTTTCTTTGCTTACTTATGCTTAGATGTCATATCTAAGAAACCATTGCCTAATCCTGGATCACAAAGATTTATACTTTTGTTTCCTTCTAAAAAATTTATAGCTTTAGCTCTTACATTTAGGTATTGGATCCATTTGAGATAATTTTTGTATATGATGTGAGGTAGAGGGTCAGACTTCATTCTTCGCATGTAGAAATCCATTTGGAGCACCATTTGTTGAAAAGAATATTTTTTTTCCCATTGAAATGTCTTGGCATTTGTCAAAAATCAATTAACCATAAATTCATGGACTCCTGATTCTATTCCATTGATCTATTTTGCTATCTTTCTGCCAGTACTACACCCTCTTGATTACTGTACATAGATATTCAGTTTTGAAATCAGGGAGTGTGAGTCCTATAACTTTGTTCTTTTTTATCAAAGTTGTTTTGACTGTTCTGAGTGCCTTGCATTTCCATATGAATTTAGGATCAGTTTGTCAATTTGTGCAAAATGCTAGCTGGGATCTTGAGAGATTGAACTGATTCTGTAGGTCAATATGGGGAATACTGCCTTTTTAACAATATGAAGCCTTCCAATCCACCAACATGGAATGTCTTTCCATTCATTTAGGTCTTCTTTAATGTCTTTAAGTGTTTTTTTTTTGTAATTTCCAGTATATAAGTTCTCCATTTCTTTTGTTAAATTTACTCCTAAGTATTTTATATCTTTCTGATGCTATTGTAAATGAAATTGCTTTCTTAATTTTGTTTCTGCGTTGTTCATCAGTATTATATAGATATAATTGATATTTTTGTATCAATATTGTATTCTGCAGTTTTGCTGAACTCACTCTATAGCTCTATTATTTTCTATGGATTCCTTAAGATTCTTTGTTTATGTGAAATCATGTCACCTGAAAATAGAGGTAGGTTTACCTCTTCCTTTTTGATCTTTTATTTATTTTTCTTACCTGATTGCTCTGGCTAGAACCTCCAGCAAAATGCTCATTAACAGTTGGAAGTGTAGACATCCTTATCTTGTTCTTGACCTTAGGGGAAAGGTTTCAGTCTTTCACCATTAAGTATGATGTCAGCTGGGCTATCTCCCAGATGTTTTTTATCATATTGGTGATGTTTCCATCTCTTCCCGTTTGTTGAGGGTTGTTTTTTTTTTGTTTGTTTTTTTGTTTTTTTACCAAATGGCTATATACAACTGTTTGAAAAACACAAGGAGGAAATTTTTAGTGCAGGAAAATGGCTCTAATACGATTTAACTATGTAACTTAAAATCTTTAAATGTTATCTCATAGACATCAATTATGAATAGAGAAAAGCATGGAAAGAACTAAGATGGAATTAACATTGTCTCTCTAGATGGTAAGATTATGGGTGCTTATTCTTCCTGGTAATTTCCTGTATTTTCCAATAAGTAAACATATCACCTTTATTATCAGGGAGGAGAGATCATTGAAAAATAAATACAGTTACTCTGTGTTAGAGAGAGAAAGAGCGAGGAGCAGTGGAGAAGAAAGAGTGAGTACAACATGTGAGCCGGGGAAGCCCAGCTGTGAGACTACATCCTGTGTGGCACCCAGAGGGCTTATGTGCTGGTTTCTGGGTGAGAAAATGAGAAAGCTCTGGAGCAGCTGGAACTCTTGACGATAATATCCTGGAGGAAGATGAGGCGCTCCTGGTACTGAGTATCCAAGCAGCAGCAAGTCATGAGGGCAGGTTAGAGGGGACAAGCAGTGAGAAGTTTCCTTTGGGGTTGGAGTGGGATCCAGCCTGGGATCCAACCCTGTGGTGGCTCTGCCTGGGTCTGGAGTGTGAACTCGTTCCCACAGACAAGGGGAGCCATTGACCGTTGTTTTGGATGCCAGTGGAAGCTGAGCCTAGAAAGTCATGGGTTCCATGGCTTGAGAGGGCTGATAGGTCAAGTTTTAAACTCAGTTCCTCCCATTCCTGGAGGTTAAAATAAGAGTTGAGGACAATGTAGGAAGTGCCACATGCAGGGGCCTTGTCAGTGAGAGGTGGGGATGGGAGTTACTTGAAGTGATGCACTCCCAAATTTCCACAGCCAGGTAAATGCCTGGACTATGTCACGTGCTCAGTAAGTTTTGTTTAAGATAAATCATTCGTCAGTTTGAGGCTATGATGCTCCTAGCCTTCCCCGTGTCCCCACCTAAACACTTTAACACTGATTTCTAAGGGCTGTCTGGAATTCTTCCACTTGAAGGATTTACACCTCTGATCTTTGCAGTGCAGGAGAATCCGATCATTGAGAACAGGGACTGTGCCTTCAATGCCTCCATTTCTCAAGGGACTGATATCCTGATACAATCTCTGTTGCAGAGTTGAAACACAGCAACTATTTTTTGAAGCCATAAATCAGTGAAAACCCTTCCTAAGATAAGAGTTCAACTGTCCAGAATGCAGCTCAGAAAAAAATAGACATAGAAACCCAGGTATTTTAGTTACTTGCCTTGTTTGAACCAACATGCAAAGCTCTATTCTCTGAATGTTGTCCCCAAAATCTTTGTCAAAGTCAAGAGATATTAGTACTGCTAACTGACTTCTTTAAGATAGGGCCAACAAACTTTATTTGTGAAGGGCCAGAGAGAAAATATTTTAGACTCTGGGTTCATATGGTCTCTGTCATAATGACTCAACTCTGCTGTTTTTACACGAAAGCTGCCAGAGACAATACATGAACACATGGTCATGGTGTTCCAGTAAAAACTTATTCATGGACACTGGAACCTGAACTGTCTGTGATTTTCAAAAGTCACAAATATTCATCTGCTTTATGTTTTACCCATTTGAATATGTAAAACCCATTCTCAGCTCATGAGCTGTACAAAAACGTTGGCGAGGTCAGATTTGGCCCATGGGTCACTCTCTGCTAATCCCCACTGTATCTATTTATTTTTTTAACATCTTTATTGGAGTATAAATGCTTTATATTGTTGTGTTAGTTTCTGCTGTATAACAAAGTGAATCAGCTATACATATACATATATCCCCATATCCCCCCCTCTTGGATCTCCCTCCTACCCTCCCTATCCCACCCTTCTAGGTGACTACAAAGCACCGAGCTGATCTCCCTGTGTTATGACGCTGCTTCCCACTAGCTATCTATTTTACATTTGCTAGTGTATATCTGTCCATGCCACTCTCTCACTTCATCCCAGCTTACCCTTCCCCCTCCCCATGTCCTCAAGTCCATTCTCTATGTCTGCATCTTTATTCCTGTCCTGCCTCTAGGTTCTTCATAACCTTTTTTTTTTTTTTTAGATTCCGTATATATGTGTTAGCATATGGTATTTTTCTCTTTCTGACTTACTGCATTCTGTATGACAGACTCTAGGTCCATCCACCTCACTACAAATAACTCAATTTCATTTCTTTTTACGGCTGAGTAATATTCCATTGTATATATGTGCCACATCTTCTTTATACATTCATCTGTTGATGGACACTTAGGTTGCTTCCATGTCCTGGCTATTGTAAATAGTGCTGCAGTTAACATTTTGGTACATGACTCTTTTTGAATTATGGTTTTCTCAGCATATATGCCCAGTAGTGGTATTGCTGGGTCATATGGTAGTTCTATTTTTAATTTTTTAAGGAACCTCCGTACTCTTCTCCATAGTGACTGTTCCCTTTTCTCCACACCCTCTCCAGCATTTATTGTTTGTAGATATTTTGATGATGGCCATTCTGACCGGTGTGAGGTGATACCTCATTGTAGTTTTGATTTTCATTTCTCTAGTGATTAGTGATGTTGGTTGAGCATCCTTTCATGTGTTTGTTGGCAATCTGTATACCTTCTTTGGAGAAATGTCTATTTAGGTTTTCTGCCCATTTTTGGATTGGGTTGTTTGTTTTTTTGATATTGAGCTGCATAGGTTGCCTGTAAATTTTGGAGATTAATCCTTTGTCAGTAGCTTCATTTGCAAATATTTTCTCCTGTTCTGAGGGTTGTCTTTTCATGTTGTTTATGGTTTCCTTTGCTGTGCAAAAGCTTTGAAGTTTCATTAGGTCCCGTTTGTTTATTTTTGTTTTTATTTACATTTCTGTAGGAGGTGGGTTAAAAAGGATCTTGCTGTGATTTATGTCATACAGTGTTCTGCCTATGTTTTCCTTTAAGAGTTTTATAGTGCCTGACCTTATATTTAGGTCTTTAATCCATTTTGAGTTTATTTTTGTGTGTGGTGTTAGCGAGTGTTCTAATTTCATTCTTTTACATGTTTCTGTCCAGTTTTCCCAGCACCACTCACTGAAGAGGCTGTCTTTTCTCCATTGTATATTCTTGCCTCCTTTACCAAAGACAAGATGACCATATGTGCGTGGGTTTATCTCTGGGCTTTCTATCCTGTTCCATTGATCTATATTTCTGTTTTTATGCCACTACCATACTGTCTTGATTACTGTAGCTTTGTAGTATAGTCTAAAGTCAAGGAGTCTGATTCCTCCGGCTCCGTTTTTTTCCCTCAAGATTGCTTTGGCTATTCAGGGTCTTTTGTGTTTCCATACAAATTGTGAATTTTTTTGTTCTAGTTCTGTGAAAAATGCCATTGGTAGTTTGATAGGGATTGCACTGAATCTGTAAATTGCTTTGGGTAATATAGTCATTTTCACAATATTGATTCTCCCAATCCAAGAACATGGTATATCTCTCCATCTGTTTGTATCATCTTTAATTTCTTTCATCAGTGTCTTACAGTTTTCTGCATACAGGTCTTTTGTCTCCTTAGGTAGGTTTATTCCTAGGTATTTTATTCTTTCTGTTGCAGTGGTAAATGGAAGTGTTTCCTTAATTTCTCCTTCAGATTTTTCATCATTAATGTATAGGGATGCAAGAGATTGCTGTGCATTAATTTTGCATACTGCTACTTTACCAAATTCATTGATTAGCTCTAGTAGTTTTCTGGTAGCATCTTTAGGATTCTCTATGTATAGTATCATGTCATTTGCAAACAGTGACAGTTTTACTCCTTCTTTTCCAATTTGGATTCCTTCTATTTCTTTTTCTTCTCTGATTGCTGTGGGTAAGACTTCCAAAACTATGTTGAATAATAGTGGTGAGAGTGGGCAACCTTGTCTTGTTCCTCATCTTCACGGAAACGGTTTCAGTTTTTCACCATTGAGAACAATGTCGGCTGTGAGTTTGTCATATATGGCCTTTATTATGTTGAGGTAAGTTCCCTCTATGCCTACTTTCTGGAGGGTTTTCATTATAAATGGGTGCTGAATTTTGTCAAATGCTTTTTCTTCATCATTTGAGATGATCATATGGCTTTTCTCCTTCAGTTTGTTAATATGGTGTATCACGTTGGTTGATTTGTGTATATTGAAGAATCCTTGCATTCCTGGGATAAACCCCACTTGATTATGGTGTATGATCCTTTTAATGTGCTGCTGGACTCTGCTAGGATTTTGTTGAGGATTTTTGCATCTGTGTTCATCAGTGATATTCACCTGTAGTTTTCTATTTTTTGTGAAATCTTTTTGGTATCAGGGTGATGGTGGCCTCGTAGAATGAGTTTGGGAGTGTTCCTCCCTCTGCTGTATTTTGGAAGAGTTTGAGAAGTGTAGGTGTTAGCTCTACTCTAAATGTTTGATAGAATTTGCCTGTGAAGCCATCTGGTCCTGGGCTTTTGTCTGTTGGAAGATTTTTAATCACAGTGTCAATTTCAGTGCTTGTGATTCATCTGTTTATATTTTCTATTTCTTCCTGGTTCATTCTCAAAGGTTGTGCTTTTCTAAGAATTTGTCCATTTCTTCTAGGTTGTCCATTTTTTTGGCCTATAGTTGCTTGTAGTAATCTCTCATGATCCTTTTATTTCTGCAGTGTCAATTGTTACTTCTCCTTTTTCATTTCTATTTCTATCCATATGTGTCTTCTCCCTCTTTTTCTTGATGAGTCTGGCTAATGTTAACCCCCACTTTAAAAGATGAACTTGAGAGACCAGAATCAATTTCCATAGCGCACCTCATTTGTTTGAGAGATTTTTCTCTTCCCCAATTTGCACAACCAGTAGACTCTTGTGGCAAGAATTAAATAAGTGATTTGTTTTCAGAATTCAACTCATTGGCTCCGCATCCGTCCATGTGTAAACCAGTTTGTTTTGCCCTTTCCCCCCACTTCCTTTCTAAATCCCCAGTCAGTGCACCTTTCCTCAGATCCATGTGTCTTGACGGCCAGATGGGGAGTCCACTGGCTGAACACACTGTGACCACAGGGGTGAGGAGAGCCTCGGCCCCATACAATGGCTCCCCTCTCTTAGTTCCCGAGAAAGAGCAAACTTTCTATGTGCTTCTTTTTAAAATGCAACAATGTAAAGGTCACAGAGGAGGAGATGCAACTCAGAGTTGTAATAAGGAAGGGGAAATAAAAAATAATGACAGAAATAAATTGTCATAAGAGGGGATACAGTTATGATTTATTGTGATATTCTACAAATTTGGAGGTGATTAAAAGCCACCTAAAATTCACATTAACAAGTCCCATAAAAATGGAATTAAACTAGTGGGCATAATGTGGCAGGGTATAAAGAAAAGTCGTGACAGAAATAAATTGACAGAAGGATGATACTATTCAAGCTTCACTTTGTCACGCCGCCCTGACAGGAGCCTAGTATTTTAATTTCAGAGTTGTGGTTGAGTTTTTGGAGTTCATTAAAGGCCCACATTAAGAATCTCATAAAAGTGAGAAGAAATTAGTGACCATTAATGTGGCAGAGGAAATAAAGAAACAATCATGACAGAAATGAATTGACAGAAGAATGATACACTTAATGTTTCACTCTGACACCCTCTATTAATAGGCCGCTGCAAGCTGGAGCAAATGTCATTCATATTTTAGCCAAAGTATACCACTAATTAGGCCAGCTCTCTGCACTGGAATTAGATTTGAGATCCCTCACCTTTAGAGTGGAATCATTTGAATTCTAAAGAAAAGAGCTGGTGACAGAAAAAAAAACTTTCTACTTGGGCTTTTCTAATGAGATAAAATTCCCCCTTCTCCCCATTTCGCAGCTATAATTGCTGATTATGTTGTTACATAGCCGAGGCTCTCGGCTCTCTCCTCCCATCATTATGATCTAGTCTGGCAGATCAGGAGGCTTCAAACGCAGACTGGAGTGGTTTGAGCCTAATTTAGTGCTCATTTAGGCCGCAGGTACCACACAAGGTAAACATTGTATTGTTATAATTAATTACCCCTTAGGCCTTGCCAGGCCATCTCTGTTTCAGCTGACCCTTATCATAATAAGGCTTCCGGGCACATTGTATTTCGTTTGACAGATTAATTAGAAATTCAGCCGTGGAGGTACAAAGCAACTCGGTCATGAATATTTAAATGGCCTGACACAAAAAATCATGAAAGGGCTGCTGAACTACATGACGGACAGGGGATATTAGGCAAGTGACTCTAATCAATAATCTCTTGATCTCTTACATATTAATACACTGCCTGCTGTTATTAAGCTCCGTAATAAGGAAGGGGAGAGAAAGTTAGTGTAGCTCTGCTGTAGGCCTCGGTGAGGCCCCCAGTGGCTACGTTAACTGACTGGGAAAATGCACAGAGGAACGGGCCTCAGCCTCCTCAATCTAATCCAATCTTAAGGCATGGCAGCTCTGAGTAGCGCCGACCGGATAATTATTGGCACTGACAAGGTGAGGGCGTTTGCAGGCAAATGAGCTCGGAAGCAGGCGATGTCCCCAGACCACCCAGCGCAGGGCACGTGCTACAGCAGCCCGCGCTGCTGGGCCGCCTTGTCGGGGCTCGATCGGGGGTCCCCGGGGGTCCCGGAGCCCTGCCCAGGCCCAGGCGGGGGGCGGTGGCCGGGCCGGGGCTCCCGGGCCTGCTGTCGGGGCCACGCTGACACCGAGTCACGAGAGTCAGTCGGCCTCCCTTTGCTCATCTCTTCCGACGCCCAGGCCGCTGAGTGAATTAAGTAGTGGAGGCAGCTGAATATCATCTAAATTCATTAAGAGTGAGTCCTCCCAGCCCAAAGCAAGCCGCGCGCCGCTGCGGATGCCCCCTCGGCCCACGTGGGCCTGGTGCTGTCGCCTCGTATCTGCGGACCTGCTGCTGATGAACCCGGGGCGCAGGCGACCAAAGCACCAGGACCACGGCAGCGGCGGCGGCCGTTGGAAGCTGCCCGGCCTTGGCCCTATCAGCCCAGGGGCTGTCGGCGGGGCTGACCTTGCCCGCTGCCCCTCCAGGCACGTCTACATGTCCATGGAGGGCCTCGCCGGGCACTTCTACTGTCTTCTTTGCAGCCATCCGAGAATTCTTTCCTAACTGGAAAAAAGCGACCACCGCTAGCCTAGCCCATGTCTAGGAATGGGGGGCTTGTTAAAGAACTTGATTTCTGAGCTTCCACCTGGGGAGGCATGGAGCTTGGTTTGGTAGCAGGAGCTGGCCAAATATGAGAAGACGGAGGGATTTGCTTGTCAGTGCCCGAGGGAGAGGCGGGAAAAGGAGAGGCAAGAGGGGCATGTCCAAGCTCGGATTTCGGTGGTCGGATCCTGAGCCCTGGAATTAACCGAGAGATGTGTTTAAAAGAATAGGGGGTCGAATACTTCTGGGCGGTGCCCACATTCCCATGTATCCCAGTGCAGAAAAGTCTGACCCTCCTGAGAATGAGTTTCCTTTGCTTGCACAATTTTTTGCTTTGTTTTATTTTTTTTAAGTGGAAATTAAAGAAAATAAATAATTTTCATGCCTGTGGCAACATAGTGCAGAACATAAGGGAAAAAGAAAAAAGAACCAGTGAGATTTAGTGGAAACGGGAAGCCTGAGCCATTCTGGGGCCGTGAGGCCCCTGAAATGCATGGGCACCTTAGGGATAGGGTCTGCCCAATGTGAACTCACCTCCTAATTGTGGAAGAGGGGACCCATGCCAGCCTGGGAGACTCGCGTGTCTCTCTGGACCGCAGCCCGTTGTATTTAAGGTCCTTTCCTGTTTCTCCTGGTCTCTGTCCTCAAGTGGCCCCCAGGCTAGCAGGGACTCACGGAGTCCACGGAGGGCTCTGGAATTTGTAACCCAAACCACCGAGCTCAGCCTGAAGGAGCTCTGGTCGTGGATCCAATTCCAATCCCTCAGAAGATGCAACACACAGGGAGGGCCAGGAGCTGCCCGAGCCCCATTGTGGCCACAGCAGGACACCTACCGGCCGCATGGGTTTCCACACAGCCCCCAGCCTCAGTTTCCCCATCACACTTGGTACCCAAGTTTGCCCTGAGCACTAAATGGCCATCCCGTTCTCGAGCGCCTTGTCACGCAAAACACTGTCTGTCACTTGTTCCCTTTAACGATGACCGGTTCCAGTTTATCCCACATCGCTCCTGGAGCCCCTTCCCTGGTGTTCTCAGCACTCCCACGCGGTCCTTTCCTCTGTGACTCCCTTTAGCTTTTTTTGTTTAATTAAAGCGTAGCTGATTTGCAGCATTGTGTTAATTTCTGCTGTACAGCAAAGTGATTTGCTTATACGTATCTATACATTCTTTTTTTATATTCTTTTCCATGATGGTGTATCATAGGACATTGTATATAGTTCTCTGTGCTATACAGTAGGAGCTTATTGTTTATCCGTTCGCTATAAAAGCTTACATTTGCTAATCTCCCACTCCAACCCTCCCTAAGACCCCTCCTTTTATAAAATAATTTTACTTACCTTATTTTCTTTATTTTATTTTTGGCTGGGTTGGGTCTTTGTTGCTGCGCGTGGGCTTTTCTCTGGTTGCGGCGAGCAGGGGCTACTCTTTGCTGCGGTGCGCAGGCTTCTCATTGCGGCGGCTTCTCTTGTTGTGGAGCACAGGCTCTAGGCATGTGGGCTTCAGTAGTTGTGGCACGCGGGCACTAGAGCGCGGGCTCAGTAGGTGTGGCGCACGGGCTTAGTTGCTCCGTGGCATGTGGGATCTTCCCGGACCAGGGCTCGAACCCGTGTCCCCTGCATTGGCAGTTGGATTCTTAACCACTGCACCTCCAGGGAAGCCCAAGCCCCTCCTTCTTGGCAACCACCAGTCCTTTAGTTCTTAGCTGGCTTTGTGTTTGATTCCTGCCATGATCCTCTGTACTTTCCCACATCTTCTGCTGTCTGCTTCATTCCCCAGTGTTCCGGGAGCTCATCAAGGCCAGGGCTGGGGGTGAGGCCCCTTGCAGCCCCCTGGGTGTTCAGGACTGTGCGTGGCAGGTAGGCGTGCTGCTGGCTGCACCCAGTGTGGAAAGCCCTGCCGTCTTTACCTGCGTCTAGGGACTTGCACAAACAGCCCCACTCTGGGCTTCAGCTCAAAAAGGGGGTAGATAATTAGGAATAAAGAAAAACAATCCCAGGGTGACTGCCAAGTTAAATACTCAAGTGCAAACCTTGCAAGAATTGTTCTACTGATAATGATAATAATAATAAGAGCAATGATGACCGTGATCATTTCTACCCTAGCTGTTTGGTTTATAGAAACATTACTAAAAGGTATAGCTCTGGGAATGAGTTCCTGTACCTCCATCTCATTATGGCCAAATCGTAATGAAGTGCAAGCCAAGAAGCAAATTCATTGCAAATTATATAAAAGATTTGGGGCCAAAATGAAGCTGTTAAAAACCACATCTGTAAAAATGGTATAATTATTATGGGTGGGTAAAAATCTGGCAAGAATTATTTTCTTAAATAAGGCGTAAAGGAGAACAGATGTGTTATAACTGACACTCTTTTTTCTGCAGTTTCAGGATTTCTGCAAAAAGAAAAAACTTGATCCGATTTATCAGATTATCCTATTTATTACAGCGCAGCTAGGGCTACAGAAAACCCTTTTGTCTCCTTCTCATCTCCAGGAAAAGGAAGGCAGTCCAAAGGAACCAGGTAAGTTTGCTTGATGGCAGAAGAGCTCCGTCAGTTCAGAGAAAGGCGTATTGAATGGCGGGTTGAAGGAAGGGTGGAAGAATAGAAAGGTCTGCTGAAGATTCAGGGACAGGAGGGGAGGTGACAATAAGCTCTAAGCAGAAGACTGAAAAGGCAAAGGAGGACCGGTGTGTCAGCCTCGGGATGGAATGGGAAAAATGGCCAAAGACAAAGACAGGCAACTTAAGTCTGGAAATCATTATGGTGCAGTGAAGACAACTGAATTCCATATTACCTTGGTCAATGTCTGCAGTTGGGGGAGGTATTTGGGTTGGGTTTGCTTTCGGAGCTTAGCAACATAAATTTGTTGTCCCTGAACTATTAAATACAGTGGACACATGTTGGCAAAGAGGATCCAGAGAGGCATGGAACTTATTAAGGGACAGCCTATGAAATAATCACCTAAATGGGCCCACTGCACTATTTTAATATCCCATGACAACACTCAATTGTCAAATTCAGCTAGAGTGTCCAGGATGCTACTAAAATTAAGCCAGAAATTCCTGGATTTATTCTCTCTTTTTCCCCTTCAGTTAGGAACAGGAAATGCCAGTAAGCTGTGAGAATCTAAGCAAGAAATAAGAAACTGGGAAGAAAAAAGGATAGTCTAGCATTTTATGAGATTTCTGCCATTAAATCTATAACAAACGCCTTTCACCTACCCTCGATAAAGAGGCAAATGTGGGATTTTAATTGGACTTTTGGCTTTTCTTCATTTGATTTAAACCAAGGTAGAATTTCAAACAATAACACAGGAACACCTGGTTAACAAGTTAGATGCTACGCAGAGTTGTAAATTGTGGTTTTAATAGTTGCTCACGGGGGGATTTAAAAGGGTCTCATTGTTCTGTTTGGCAGATATTTTAAAAAATCACCGACTACTGGGATTTAAAAGCCACGCACCTGATTTCAATGCAACTCAGATCATGAAATTTAATCATGTGACCCCACTTGTGGCCGTTTATACGGGGGTGACTCACAGCCCGTGATGGGCTTTGCAAGTTCTCCGAAGTCATCATCCAGCTTCAAGTTGGAAGAAATCTAATCATTTCATCTTTCTAAGCAAACAGGAAAGATTTGGGGTGTAAGCATCTGGTAAAGCCATGGGGATGTAGGTGTGTGTGTATGTCCACATATGCTCGTATCTGCCCACTCAGCATCGTTTGTCGGTGTGAACCCGAAGGCGTGTAAATGTTTGGCTGGGAAGTTCTCCTCTTTCTCTTTTGGAAAAACAAATGTACGTTCCCCAAGCGCAGACTCCAGACTTCTTCGGGTGGCTCACAGGTTTTCCTTTCCACCAGCTCCTTCCTTGGCAGCAGGGGGCCAGCCCTGCCTGGAAGCCTGAGTGGGGTGACCCCATATTTTAAAGTGACAGTTTTCAAACCTCCTGCATGACTTTTGCCCTTCCCTCCCAGCTGTGGCCACCACCCGGCCTCTGCCTCCCAACCTGACCCTGAAGGGCAAACATGGAGAACAAAGACTGGTCTCATTGCTTCTCTCTGACGGAACCAGGAGCTCGGTGGAAATTGCCCACAGAGATGCCCTTGGGAGAAGTGCTCTCCAGCCCCTGCCCCCCCCCCCATCCTCTTCCATCACCTCATCCTTCTTTTCTTTCTCTTCCTATGGCCGGCCCATCGCAGCCCAGCCCGGGAGAGTGGCCATCGTGCGCCTCCTCGGATGGCTCCCGAACTGAATCCCTGCAGCCTGAAGCCCAGGGCATCATAAGGATGGGGGGCACGAAGGGGCTCCAGAGAGGCCTTTACGTGGAGGCCACCCCATTGCAAACCACTGCTTTAGGATGAGCAAGTTGAAGCCCAGAGAACCGGAGTGTAGCCTGGCAGGGGCGGGGCTGGGCCAGAGCCCGGGTGTCCCCACTGTCACTGTCCTGCGTCATGTGCGTGGAGAGGCCACGCCTGGCCGCCCATCCCTCCGTGGTCCTGCCGGCCCAGGGGCAGGTTCCCACTTCCAGGCATTCCTTCTGGGAAACTTCCTCCTGGAAAAAGGCCTCGGCCAAAAGGGAGGGTGTCCTACTGCGGGGCTGTGCAGAGGCCAGAGCCTCCGCTGAGCCAGGGAGGGGCTGCCAGGGAACCCGGAATCTCCGGTCTTCAGCTGTTTGCCATCATTTTGGTCTCCTGAGGCCCAGGGCCTCACACACAGTGGGCGCCCCGTTTCTCTCACACGCTGGGTACCGGCTACCTCCCAGGCACCGGCACCCAGCGTTCGCTTAGTCGGTCCGTCTGAGCACAGTCTGCCCTGCTCCCTGTCAGAGCCTGCATTTATGGTGTCTCTCTGCTTCACAGGAGGACATGCCAGGCGAGATGGCCAGAAGGTCAGCAGACGCTGTCACATCCTACTGAGACGAGGAGTTGGGCATGAAAGAGCAGCGCGGCCAGACGAGAAGGGCAACTCGTTCTGTGAGAAACATCGCTGGGGTTAGGCCTGCTCACCAAAGACCTAATCGGTGATGAACGGGTCACCCAATTCGACGTGACCTCCACCACCACAGCGGGCAAGGCAGACCTGTGTGGGCTGTCTGCGATTCTTCAGGCGTTCCTGGACTCAGGTCCCTGTCACCGAGCGGCCCCACCTGGGCTCCCGTGAGGGGAGATGTGGGTCTTACAGAGGTCTCCTCCCTCTTGTCAACTGAGCCGTCACCGGTCATTCCCCCTCCACACAGTGAAATATGTATTTTGTCAATCGGATCTTTGAATTCTTATGATTCATTTTAACTTTAGATTCTGCTATGAGGAAATAAAGTTTCCATGGTGACGTTAGATGGGCGCTGTGTTTCCTTTTGCACAGAGTCAGATGCTGCCTTAAGAGGTACCTTGGCCAACAAGGACCTACTGTACAGCACAGGGAACTCTACTCAATATTCCGTAATAACCCAAATGGGAAAAGAATTTGAAAAAGAATGAATATATGTGTATGTATAACTGGATCACTTTGCTGCAATAAAATTTAAAAAAAAAGAAATTCTGTGAAAACCCAGTGCCCAGTGTCAGGGCTGTGCCTTGTCCAAGCTGGGTGACGGCAGATCGTTTATTTGCTTTGAGATTCATTTGCCTCATCTTCAGAATGGGAGAATGATAATATTTTCATGAGGTTGGTGAAGACTCCATGAGACTTTTCTGGGAAGAAACCTAGCACAACACTTCCCCATCCCAAGGGCTCAGTAAAAGCTGCATCTCTCTCCTCCCCGACCTCAGGCACAACTCATGGGCAGAGATCAGACAGACAAGGAGGATGGTGTGCAGAATGGCAAAGGTTCGCCCATCTCTCCTTTGGGCAGATGGATTTCTCAGTTTTTCAGGATGAAATTGAGCACCTACATATCCTTCAGGTTCAAGGGCATCTGGTTGACAGTGCACTAGAGCCTTGATTTCCTCCAGGACTTAGCCCCTGGTTGGAGGTAGCTACACAAAGGGCCGTGATCCTGGCTGAAGGGCTTCCACAACCAAAATCTTGTTGTTTTCCGCCATAAAGTTGAACATCTGATTGGCTGAGCCAAGTCCAAGTACACGGAGTGGTTCACATTTTCATTTTTCACCCTGCTGTTGGGTATTACGTTGACACTGGCCCAGCCACTGGTCCCAGAGGCCCAGGCTCAGGGCCTGTCTCCAGCACAAGATTTTGAGTCAATGTGAGTCTCTCAAGAATGTTTTTGGTAACAAGAGAGCCACGGTGCCAAGGTCCATGGGGGGACACGGGGAGCACTTATGGAAGAGCCCATAGTTCAACCTGGCTCGGCTGCAGGGTCAGGGACCTGGGTGGTGGACGAGGTTGGGCAGGCATGGGGTCACAGGTGGTGGGAGGGAAGCACAGCCACAGGGACTTTATGGGGCTGGCAGGAGTTGCCAGCGAAGGCCTGGAGGGCAGAGGGTGGCCATGAGGTTTCCAGCTACAAGAACACTGTGGCACCTCTTCCAGGAAGCCCACCAGGCCTGTGCTGCCCTTGGCCGGGCCTGCAGTGATGCAGGCTGGGAGGGGGGTGGAGGGTGCTAACTGCCCTTAAGGGAAACTGGGCACTTGTCACTGGGTCCCCAGGCCAGAGCACAGCAGGACCCCACCGATTCCTGGTTCCTGACTGAGGATTTTGGTGTTCCTACGAAAGTCCCTCAACAAAGCAACCCTTGCCTGGTGCAGGGAAAGGAACAGGAAACTCTAGCTCCCCTGCTCTAGGGGCAGCTCCTACATCTTCCAGGGGCCTGGAGTGAGCATAGCCAACTCCTAGGGCTTAACTTGGTCCACGTTCCTGATGGGGCCAACGCAAAGCAGGTTTCAGCCCCAGGAAGAAAAGAGCCTACAAACATCTGAGTGAGACACCTTCATGAGTCTGGACAGGAATAAAGCTTGTATGCCAGACTTTTTCCTGCACAGCCCCGAGAGCCAAAGACCTCTAAGGCTCCTGAGATTCTGTGTGTGTGTGTGTGTGTGTGTGTATTATGTATGTGTATGTGTGTGCTCTATATGTGTATGTGTGTGCCCTGTATCTGTGTATGTGTGCATGCATGTGTACACACATGTGCACGTGTGTATACATGTGCGTGGGTATGTAGACGTGCACATGTGAATTGTGTCTGTCTGCACATGTATATGCGTGTGTGTGTGTACGTGTGCCTGCATGTGTGTTTAATTATTTTACACTTTCATTGACATGTGATGTGAGCTGTATATGCTCACTTCCAGGCCAGATTAACAGTGACAGAGGAGTCACAAATATAGCTCAGAATCGTTTGTGACTGTGCTGTTTTCATTCCTACATAAATTTTTTTTACATTAACCTTCACTAAGGACATCTTAGCGTCTGGTTCAGCTCTCCTAACTGCCCACCTGGCCCCGGCCCTTGGCCCTCTAGTCGGTATCTCAAGCCGAACTTCTGATGTCTCCAACCCGCTCCTCCCCCACTTTTCCTTCCCTCTGTCCCCAGGGCTCAGGCCGCATGCTCCGTGCAGACCTGTCTCAGTCCTCTGCCCATAAATGTCCCGCTCGGGCCCTGCCTTTCCATTCTGCAGCCATGGCTGTGAGGCAAGTCAGCACCATCTTTCTTCAGCGGCACCGTCCACCTCTCAGCACCACTCTCGGTTCACAGCCGCTGGTGCTCTCACAGGGATGTACAGCTGCTGTGGTAATCCTCTGATCGAGAATCTCCAGGAGTCTCTCATCACCGTCAGAGTCAAGTGCCAATCTGACCATGACCCACTGCTCCCATCTGCCACCCTGCCTGGCCTCGCCTGCAAGCCAAGGTCACTTCTGCTCCAGCGCTTGACCCTGAGTTTCCCTGGGTCCAGAATGCTTTCCCGTCACCTTTGCTGGGCTGATTCCCTCCACTCTGGACAGAGAGGTCCTTCCCAGCAACCATCCATTCCTGTCCTTGTCAAGAAATATTCTGTCCTCCCACAGCTCTCGACATGATTGTATTTGTATGTTTTTGCATCCACAGGTAGAACGTGAGCCCTGTGACAGCAGGGCATGGTCGTGCCATCTCCCTGGTGCACAAGGCAGCACCGGGCATGGTGCAGGGACTCAGTGAATAGTTGGTGAATGGATACATGAGGGAATGAGCCATCCTGTAAGGCGGGCAGTACCAGTCCCTCTATGGAGAACGTAACTGAGGCTCAGAGAGGTCTAGCATCTTGCCTGTGGCCACACAGCTTCCACGTGGCAGAGCCTGGATGTAAATTGTTTCTTCCACTTTAAAGCCAGTGCTCCCCCTTGACAGTGCTATGCACAATGTGGAAGCCAAGGATTCTAGATTTTTCTTCAGCTGCTGGGGTTCCACTCTCAGGTCAGGAAGCCAGCTGGGTTCAGAAGCTGTGCAGGAGGGTCTCCTCCTCGCCCCCACAGATACTCCTGCCCACCCCTCAGAGTCCTGCTCTTTCCAACAGCTAGAAAATTCACCTCAACCTTCCAACCTTGCATAGGGAAGCATGTGAGGCGGTATATTAAGTTTGGGGTTTTGGCACACTTTTTTTTTGACATGACGTTGTCAACTTGCCTATGATCAAATATGCTGTTTTCTGGACAGTTCACAATAACTTCTGTCTTTATCAATCCTGTGGTTATTTCCGTGCAGATCTTTTGGACAAAAGCACATCACCTCACCTGCCTTGTTTTATTACTCTCTTTCCTCTTGTAGCCTAAGAGTTACTCTCAGCCCCGCAAGGAAAATCTGCAGTTTCCCCAACGCGGCAGCATTGGACGGTGGCGAGAGGCTTGCCCGAGGTGCTGGTTCCCGGTGCAGCTTTTCTAGAGCTGAGCAAAGTGCATTTCCAGGACTGACTTCAAGACAGTTAACGAAGTACGAGAGCATCATTACCTCTACATGTTGGCTTTAAACACATATTTATACTTCTCTGGCTCAACGGTTACTCTCCAGAGTGAATCGGGGCTGCTGAATGCTCGCCTTCTGTTTCCCCTCCTCCACAGCTTCCTTCATCGCCTGCTCTCTCTTCCATCTCTTTGTCCTCCTCCCTCTCTCCTCCTTCTCTTTCTCCTTCTGTCCTTTTAATAATATCTCCATTTTCACGTGGCTGTACCTTCTCGCCCGGGAGATGATGGCAGTTCTGAGGGGCAGGAATGGATTCTTCAGCACGAGAACTCAATGGTCCAGGTCTGTGTAGACTCACATCCATAGCTTGGGTACCACATTTGAGTTGCTTTGTTCACTTTTCCTTTTCAGTCTTCTCCTGTGCAGGCAGGGCATGAAGAGAGGTACACGTGATCTCCTTGTGCATGTGTGTTCTTTTCCTTGATTCGACCCAGGCTCTTCATTCGACGGGTGCCGAAGGACGCAGAATGCACCTGAATTACTGTACAGTACGAGGGAATTTAATTAAGAATATACACATTAGAATTGCGGTGGGATTGCCTATTTAATGGTACTTTATTAAGCCTTCTATCAAACCCTTTTTTATGTATATCAGTTGATATACAATTAATCTGTTCTTTGGTGAGAAAAAAAATAGCACCTGAGGTGGATGAAAAGTGTCAGATGATAATAATTATAAGCAGCTGTTCACTTGTAGCACCTCTGGCCGACATGGGGGATGCTGTGAGCTACCAGAGTCCTCGCAACAGCCCAGCTCATTAGACTTGACCTTCCCAGCTGGGGATTTCATTTGTGTTTTTTTAATGGGTTTGTATATCTCAAATCACAACACCTTATGAAGACGGAGTCTTTGTAGCTGTAACAAAAGAGAGCAGGCAAGTTGACAAAAAAGCCACGGCTCCGGCAGACTGGCAGGCTACCGCCGTACTGCAGGTAACTTTTCAGCCACTGGCTGGGGAAAGGCATGCCACCCCACGTCTCAGCTGAGATAAATGCCTTTCCTTAGCTTTGAAGCATCTCGGCTCGGTGCAGCCACCAGCGGTAGAACAGTAATTGCTAAGTCCTGATTGCACTTTGGAGCACGATGACAGCCCACTTACAGCCAGACCTCCAAACCCACAGGAGCCCCAATTTCCAGCAACACCTCGTCTCCAGGCGTGGGGTCTTCCCGAGGACCACCTCGCCGCTGCACATATCAGATGCCCTTGGAAGCGCAGATCAGAGATACAGATGGAGGCGCCGGGAGAGGTGGAAGAATCTTTGAAAGAGCATCTCTGGTTTTTTCTTTTCCTTTCCATTTATGTTTGTAATAAACTCACTCTCATACAATTAGCCTCAATTGTTTTTATATCTTCGGAGGCAATAACACAAGCAATCTGGGGAATTCGGTAGTAATCCGTATACCTGTGTTCATTTACCCAAATCACTATGGCTACAGCCGGGGCAAACGGTTTACGTGAGACTTCGAGAGCCTCTTTCCAGCTGCTAATGACCTTTCTGTTCCTCGAGTAATACCAACAAACCGGGAGGCTGCCCACGCCGTTAAAGCCAATTGCCTCTCAAGTTACTGAGGGGCTGGAGCGTCTCCTCATTTATTTTCTCTCATCTGATGTAACTCACATGCCACTTTCTTGTCTTTAAAGAAGGGGAAAAACTGTGGATTATTGATTTGCTTCTGAGCAGAAGACCAACCTAAAAGCCCCGATGAATTGTCACTCATTATTGAAATTACTGAACACTAATTAAACTGGCAGCTCAAATCCCAGCAGGCCACACTGATCTGGAGCTGAAATTCAGACACTTGGGCAGCGGAAGAGAGAGAGAGTTAGCAGCCACCGGGACTGTAATAAGCTTTGCATTAATTTTTGCTTCTTAAAGGCATACAGCCCTGTTTGCGCTGGCCTGGACGGCTGCCGCCCCAGCTAAGGTGCTGAGGTCCCATTCCTCTTTTGTTTTATTTTGTTTTTTCTGCAGGAACCAGTGATTCAGATCTGTCTCAGAATTTTGCAGTGAGGTTCAGCCCTGCTCCCCTGTGAGGGCAGTGCAGGACCCCGAAGCAGGGAGCAAGACGTCTCCCAGGCACAGGAAGGCTGGAAATCTGGGTGAGGAAACTGAGTCAGCCTCGAAGGAGAGCGATGACGCTGGCCTCCCGGGAAACAAACAAGGCCAATTCGCATTTCCGATTCATCCAGTCTGATTTACTTTCTAAAATATGCCTTGGCCTATTTTCACAGCTGCACAAACTCCACGTCAATCATGCATGATCGTGGTTAATCCACCTCCTTTGGCTCTAAGTAGTAGACCCTCATTTGTTCAGATTCAAGGGGGGCTGGTTCTGGGGAAGGGGCTGGTCTGAGGCTGAAATTGAGAGTTAATGTCGTGGAGTCAGGGGAAAAAGCAGAGCTAATTGGGCCTTTAGAAGGCCTCGAGTACACAGCCAAGATATGGGCAGGAAGGAGGTGGTGGGTGACAGTCTCTTGGCCAGGGATATGCAGACAAGGGTGTCTTGCCTGAGCGATTTCTTCTTCCCTAAGAAATTCGTTGAAAAGCAGAAATGTGGAGAGTGCAGAGCAGCTTTATCTGTGAGGGCCAACAACTGCAGACCACCCAGCTGTCCATAGGCAGGTGTGTGGACTGGAAACCACCCAACTGTCTATCGGCAGGTGTGCACATAAGCAGACTGTGATATAGCCACACAATGCACCCCAACTCAGCACCGAAAGGGAGCGAATTATGGAAACAGATGACAGAAGAGTTAGTTTTCTTTTAAAACAGGGCTATTTGGGAGCAGTCATTCACACTATAGTATGAATTGACCTATCCGAGTACTTTCCTCCAAAACCATGAAAGAACGTGCATTTTAAAGAAGATGAAGAGGATGAAAATGAAGAAGCAGCACTGGAGGAAGGGTCATTCTGAGAGAGGGGACAACACAGGCTGTGTCACTCTTAGGTGACGACCATAACCCCCACACCATCTTAAAAATGAGCTGTTTCGGGCATTTAAGACTTGGAATTCCTGAGTTTTTGTCAGAAACTGGTTAGACGGCTTCCCTGGTGGCGCAGTGGTTGAGAGTCCGCCTGCCGATGCGGGGGGCGTGGGTTCGTGCCCCGGTCCGGGAGGATCCCACATGCCGCGGAGCGGCTGGGCCCGTGAGCCATGGCCGCTGGGCCTGCGTGTCCGGAGCCTGTGCTCCGCAACGTGAGAGGCCACGACAGTGAGAGGCCCGCGTACTGCAAAAAAAAAAAAAAAAAAAAAAAAAAAAAAAGACTAGTTAGACCCACTCCGTACAGTTCTCACGGTCCGGTTCGGCCTGGGTTCACACAGGGACAAGGAGGAAGGAACTCATGAATGGGGTTTCTCGGCAGCCCAGGAGCCCCAGGCGGGCATTTCCTGAATTTTGGAGGAACAGCTCACAGGCCGCTGGACCACCTGCCTTGTTGGAGCTTCACTTTCTCAGAGAGAAGCAAACAGCAGAGTTCTGAACCCCTCAGAGAGCGGGCCGCCATCATTGCCATGGAAACCAGGCCTTTGGCAAGACTGGCATTTCCCTTTGGCCAGGGCAGACTGCTCTGGGAGCATGGGAGTCAGGCCCTGGAAGGCATGATTATTCCAAGAACCAGAGTAGGAGGGTGCCGTGATTCCAGGCTGGGGCCCTGGGGCCACACTTTCAGGGGTCCAGCTGTCTGGTCTTGGGAATGTTACCTAAATCCCTTTTCCTCTCTCAGTGTCCTCATCTTTAAGTTTCTGACAGTCACGTTACCTTAAAGATGAAATGAAATCATCTCTATAAAACTAACACAGCACCTGGCCTGTAGTAAAGTGCTCAGTAAAGACTTTGGGTTCTTGACCCTGGGATTTTTCTCTGCTGTGCTGATGGCTTGTAGCAATTATATGTATGTTTTGCTCAGTTGCTGGGCAGTCCTCATGTCATGTTACCTGGTGAGGGTCACGCTATTCATCCATGCTTCCACACATGCCAGCCGCACTTTCCACCAATCAGTGATGGGCTTCTCGTGTCTTCTCACAACCTCTTCTACATCTTCTCTATGAATTTATTTATTTACTTAGTTGTTTATTCATCTGTCTCATTCAGAGCTTGATGAGTACTACAACATCTCTTTCTTTTAGAAATCCATGCCCAGCTTTGTGTGTTCCATTCTTATTCAGTGTTTACCAAACATGTGGTATCGTTAACCTAAACTTCATCCCGTCCCATTGCTTGAGGTAGCTTGCAAAATTGTGTTGTCAAGGTGATGGTGATGATGACAGCCCACATTTACTGAGCCCCATTGGTACCCTAATCCCCACCTCACAAACACACACACACACACAAATTATTTAACTCTAAAACATAGGTAATTATTGTAGTTTTATAGACATAAAGCACAAGGAAGTAAAGTTACTTTCCCAAGGTCACACAACCAATAGTTAGGAGAGAAAACACAAATAAAAAAGATAAAGACATTAGATCAAAGGGAAAATAAATTTTGAACAGCAAAATGGAGCCAGGCTAATGTAGGGTAAATGGATGTTGTAATGTCTTTCACAGCCACTAGAGTTAGCTCATAAAGATCTATTTTTCCCAGCAGCCAAGGCAATAGGGAGAGTATGGTAAGTTATGAGACTCACCTTGACCGGAAAATGAAAGATACTGGTTTCTTGGGAGAAGGGCAGATTTTTGGTGTGATAAATGTCGAGATCCACGCTGATTTCCAGGGTTGGTACTGATACCCTAACAGGGACAGTCTGGACTTGTAGGAATCTTAAAGCCAAAGAATGAACAAAGCAGAAAAAATGACTCATTGTATATACTTCATGTTACTTCCCTTCTTTTTTTTAAGAAAAATTATGTTTTTAAAGTCAAACATTTTATTTTCACAGCCACTATTATTTCCACGTGACTCTAGTATTTTATGTGGATCTTCCACAAAGTGAATTACAAATGTGTCATCTTTGATTGTTCACTCAATCCACCTGTATTTTGACCCTTTTTTCCTTTACTAGATGGGGAGTAGTATCTTTCATGTCTACTATTTTGGTGATAAACATTAAAATTTAAGCATATATTCTAGCAGAGATTAAATTTGAATGGATAAGAACCTTAGCACACTTCTGTTTCCTCCCAAACCTTCTCCTAACTCCCTATTATTGACTCTAGTATTTTATGTGGATCTTCCACAAAGTGAATTACAAATGTATCGTCTTTGATTGTTCACTCGATCCACCCATATTCTGACCCCTTTTTCCTTTACTAGATGGGGAGTAATATCTTTCATGTCTAATATTTTGGTGATAAACCTTAAAATTTAAGCATATATTCTAGCAAAGATTAAATTTGAATGGATAAGAACCTTAACACACTTCTGTTTCCTCGCAAACCTTCTCCTAACTCCCTATTATTGTCTGGAAGTTTATTTTGAGTTTATTGATACATGCTGTCTTTGTTATCTTGGGCTATCATTATAAAATGACAGACTAGACTAGGCCGGAACAAACAACAGATATTTATCTTCTTTCAGTTCTGGAGGCAAGAGGTCCCAGGTATGGCAGGGTTGGTTTCTGGTGAGAGCTCTCTTCTGTCCTTAGGGACAGCTACCTTCTCACTGTGTTCTCACATGGAAAGAGAGACAGAAAGAAGGAGGAAGAGAGAGAGAGAGAAATGGAGAGAGAGAGATGGAGAGAGAGAGAGAGATGGAGAGAGAGAGAGAGAAAGAGAGAGAGAGATAGGGAGAGGGAGAGAGGGAGAATTCTATGGTATCTCTTCTTATAAGAACACTGATAATATAGGATCAGGGTCCCACCCTTAGGATCTCATTTAACCTTAATTACTTCCTTAGAGTCCTCATTCCCAAATATAGACACATTGTGGGGTAAGGATTCAACATATGAATTTGCAGTCACACAAATATTCATTCCGTAACACATTACCTAAAAGTTAATATCTTTATTATTGTTTCATTATTATTACTATTTTATTTGAATGTCAGTTTTTTTAATCTTCCAAAATATATCATTTATTTACTTATTTATTTTTTGCTCTTCACCATGTATTACTGAATTTCAGTACTTTCTTTGTGTGTGTTTTGTTTTTGTTTTTGATTTTATTTTTCTGCAATGCATCTCTAAGTATTTTTTGTCAGGGATTTGAATTTCTAATTTTTTTGTCTGTCTGAAAATATTCTTATTTTAACCTCATCTTGAAATGTAACTTGAAGGAATATAGACTTTTAGATTCAAAATGCTTTGTCTTTGGTATCTTGAAGATGTCATTTCATTATTTACTGGTCTCTTTCGTAGCTGATGAGAAGTTTGCATCAGTTGGATTATAGTTATTTGTAAGTAATCTGTGTTTTCCCTCTGGTAGCCTCTTTACTTTTCTCTTCATCTTTGATGTTCTGCAATTACATTGTGCTGTTTCTGGATGTGGGGTCTTGTGTATTGATCCTGTGTGGTGTTTGGTTGGATTTTTAAATCTAATTCATTTCATGCCTTGATTCTGGAAAATTCTGTCATCAGTTCAAATATTGCCTCACTATCATTTATTTATTTATTTATTTTAACCCTCCAAATCTGGAGGATGTATGTATGTTGGATCTTCTCAATATACCTTCATTCTCCTTTACTGGCTTTCACGGATTTTCGTGTCTCTGACCCTCTGTGCTAGAGTCCAGGTAATTTTTTTTTGGTTCTGTCTCAAGGTTAATTAATTATTTATCAACAGTGACTTACTATTTACTCATCTATTTTTTCCATAACTATACTTTTCACTTCCACAATTTCTAATTGGTTTTATTTTGTGTAGCTCTGGCTTCTTGTCTCATAACCACCTATCTTTTTTCATAACTACTTCTTACTCTTTCATTATATGCACGAGTGTTTTTTTTAATCTTGTGGAGGCTTTAACAATTACTTATTTTGAAATCCCTTTCAGTTTTTTCTATTATCTCCTGTGTGTGGAGCCTGTTGACTCATTCACAGCCCTGCATCCAGGTACTGGTAACTCTAGTTTGGGAAGCCATCTCCCAGGAGATGCTTTTCTTCCAGGCCCTGAGCCATGACCGTCTCCCTGTGGAATGGATTGGATTCTTCTCTGACTCGCTTCGCACCCACTTGATCCCCCTGCTCACTCCAGCTCCTGTTGACACAACCGACTCTGGCAGGTATACCTGGCAGCACCTGTGCTCAGCTGCTGCAGGCATCTCTTGCTTTCTGCCACCTTGCATGGGACACCTGCAAATCGCACTTCTTTCTAAGGCAGGTGCCAACCGGCAAAGGTGAGGGAGTGAAGACCCCATGGAGCAAATCCTGACCAATCAAGATGGGAGCCAGACGATGAATACCACCTTCTTTCTCACAGGTAACAAATACGAAGGCATCTCTCAATCCCATCTCCATGATCAAGCTCCTGATGCTCAGCTGGGGACCAGCTCGATGACATACCTTTGCATTGGCTTTCAGGTGAGTAACTTGACCTCCCCCAGCAGCCTCCTGCCCTGGGCAAGCAGATCACCCGGGATGGGGTGGGACAAAGGATGTGGTCACATGCTCCGTGTTCAGACTCCCCTTCGGCTGTGTCTCTGGAAGTTACCTGTAGGTCCTGGATACCTCCGCCTCCCTGCCTTGTCTGAAGCACAAGGTGGGAAAAGTCTGATCTACCGGCAGCCTCTGAGAACAGTTTACTGGGAAAGCATCTCCCAAGAAGCAGAAAAACCTGCCAGCATTTAAGTGAGGCAAAGAGTTGTAGGTCTGATTTTTCTCTGACTGTCTGCTACTAGGAACCCTCGGTTTAGGCTTCGTAATGTATACATTTTGTCCGCATACCCATTGCCCATTTGCCCCTCAGGGTCCCCCGGGGCTTAGACAGTCTAGAGATTATTCCCAGTATAGAAAGGAGACTCCAAAGTCCTGTGACTGTCCCTAGTCCCCCTGGTGGTAAGCCAGAGGTACCCTGTCCATGCCCCCTCACTCCTCTCTTCTGCTCCAAAAGGAACATGTCCACACTCTCCACCCAGACCTGTACCAGAACAGGCATGCGGTGTGGAAGCATTCAGTCTCATTGGAAAGAAGGTGCCTACATGTATAGAAAGAGTCCTGAAGACTCATACCACCAAGAGGCAAAAGGGCGTGACCTCCTCTGACTTAAGTTGCTGGAGAAATAGCGGAATGCCTGGTGGCTCCAGGTGGAAGTGGCCTTGGGGAGAGCTTACAGACTATATTTTGGGGCTTGTTCCCACAGGTCCCAATATGCTTCAAGGAATTTTAAGATATTGTCTTGCTTTTCTCCTTAAATGAGAGAGGCTGTGTGAGAACAAGCTGATTAAACAGGAGGGCAGGACCGCAGGGCAGGTCTTGCTGTTAAATGTGCAGAGATGGGCACAAAATAGACCCAGAAAGAGATTTTTAGAGATCGACTTTAAGAATTGAGATAAAATGCAGCTCCGGCGGCTGTTCTGAACGGCGTTGACGGGAGCCTGGAGAGGAGGTTATTTAAGCACTTGAGAGAGACTAAAGGCTTAAGTCTAATCTCTGTGCTGTGCTCAGACTCCCAGCACGTGTAGCTCCTGGCCCCGGGCACGGGCTGGGGCGCAGCAGAAGCCACCCAGGCTGTGAGCTCGAGGAGGAGTGGGTACCAGCCACGTGCGAGCCTGGCGGCCCTGCTTGTGGGGCTGCACCCTCTTCAGTGGGAGGGACTTGGCGATTAAAGAGCTCCCTGGAGACAGTCAGTTTTCACCACCAGCCCAGGTGGCACAACTAGTCATCCCTTGGAGCCTCTCCCCAGGACTGGCCCTGGGTGAGATTTTAAGAAGCCAGACCCAGGGCAGGGGTTACCCTTTGAGCCCAAAGTCCTTTGAACAGCATCTCCATTTTCCAAAGCACCTGATGGCTTTCCTGTAATGTGGTAGCAAAGGGTGAGTGTGGAAGATGCAAGGAAAGGATGAAACAGCCTTTCAGAGGCAGAATCCGCAGACCATTCTGGAGACGAGAGGAAATGAAAGGTTCTTATGGGTCCCAAGAGATATGATGATTATAAAAAGCAGCA
Organism: Phocoena phocoena; assembly: GCF_963924675.1. Classification (NCBI taxonomy): domain Eukaryota; kingdom Metazoa; phylum Chordata; class Mammalia; order Artiodactyla; family Phocoenidae; genus Phocoena; species Phocoena phocoena. Next base: position 3,798,359 of record NC_089234.1, on the reverse strand, counting down.
CTGAAGTTTTCCCACGGCTCTTTAGTGAGAGGGGCACCCTGATCCCACAAAGGGCAGGGACCGTGTCCAGAGGCTTGGTCGGATTATGGGCTTTCACTGTTTTTGCTGAATTGCTAAAGGGAAGACACTTCCTCATGGGTCCACCCACCCCCGCAAATCCCGTCCAGGGTCCTGGACTTTCTTCCGGTGAAGTGGGGAAGCAGAACATGTGGTTGGGGTGTCTGGAGCCCAAGAAAGAACAATAACCAACAGTTCCAACTGTGTGGTCCTTGGGCAGCCCAGGTGAGGGCTGTGGTAACCTGCCCGCACACCCTCCAAAGGCAGGGCGGTGAAGGCCCATCCCACGGGCTGGACACTCCACAGCTCTGGCGAGGGCTCTAGCCTCTCACTTCTGGAGGTGACTAACATCTCCACTTCCAGAGAAGTTGGGCGTCTTGTTCAAGGTCATGTGAACAAAGTCAGGACTTCACGGGCCTAACTAGGTACTCCTTGCATTGCAGGAACTGCCCGTGAATTCTCGCCCTTGTGCTGTTCTCTAGCAAATTCTACCTTCTGCTCCAATCCAACACTGTTGTCACTCTTGTTACTCAGGGAAAAAGAACTGAGGATGTTTCTTAGAAGGACACACACACACACACACACACACACATATTCTCTTGCAATGTCCTCTGGATATGTTTAAATAATCAGAACTGCCGATTTTGACTTTGAAACCTCTGTTTTCTAAGATACGAACAGATGGGAATTTTAAAAGAATGTTGACTCCCTTGAACCCGGGTGGGTTTGGAGCCCCTCAGCATCATGGGTGATGGTCCTTTGCCCTGGCAACCACCTCCTGCAAAGCGGGATGCTGGGGTCTCCAACCGAAGCCCTTGAAACAGCCGAGAGACCTGGTCACCTATCAAGAGGTCCTCGGGGAGTCAGGAGCCTCCGTGGGGCAAATTCAGATCAGGACCTCAGACCATTCCGGTTCTGTTCTTTTGCTTCCACCTATGATGTTATCAGAGAGAAGACACTGCATTTCCCTGGCAGGGGGCATGGGAAGTCCTTCAGGGCCCTGGACCTGAGCTCTTCTTTGTATCCAGAAGGTGGAAGCAGGCTTCAACCCTCAGGATGGGGCTGACTCAGGCGGGGGTTCGACCAGAAGATGACGAGCTCAAGACCATCATTGTCCAATTAAAAGGGGATGTGAGTCACTGTGTAACTTTACACTTTTTAGTAGCCATGGTGCAAAGTAAAAGGAAACAGGTGGAATTAATTTTATATTTCATTTAATCCAATGTGTACTAAAGGTTATCATGTCAACATGTAATCATCTAAAAATTAGCAATGAGATATTTTCATTTTTTTCCCGTGAAGTCTCTGGAATCTGGTGTGTCTTTTATACTTTGAGTGCATCTCAGATCCTCTCGCCTCAGTTCAAGTGCTCAGCGGGAGGCTATGTCTGGGGCCCCCACACTGAGCTGAACAGCTCTAGAAGAGGCTGTGGTTACAACACTCATTTTTGCTGGTGTTTTTCAAAGGGCTTCCACTGACCTCCACCTTCTGGATGCGGTCTGCTCACAGGTGTTCTCTGACCAAATACAATGGGGGCATCCGTCTGCACCCAAAGATCAGTGATGCTCACCTGGGTGTCTCAGGCCCAGGGACACCTGCCCAGAGAGACCTCTAAACTCCTGTCTTTCCCTGTAGCCAAATGCTCTCTACGTTTATTAGGCCACAAAATCCTTTTATCAAGAAACACCTGCTAATATTGCACAGAACTAATGCCAAGGAACATGCGTTAGGAATTTGTTTGAGGGGAGAGAAGGTGAGGAGAGTTCTGAGCGAACGTGTTGTCATGTCATAGTTTTTACTTTCAGAGATTAGAGTCCATTCTGACACAGAGCCCTGACTCATTCCTTTCTTCATGAGTGTGAACGGGGCATCTCTCTGGCCAGGTGCTGTCCAAGGTGCTGGAGAACCATGGCGGGTGCTCCAGACAAAGCCCTGCCTTCGTGAGGCCTCTGGCCAGGTAGGGGACAGGGGACCAGAATACGTGGGGCAGTCATAACGTGTCCGTAGTGAAGGGCATCAAGATTTCTAGGGACTGAGGTGGAGTTGCTTGTACAGGTTGTTTATACAGGTTGTTTATGTGGGGATCAGGAACGGCCCTTCCCGGAAAGGTGTGAGGATGAGGAAAGGTGTGAGGATAAAGGCTGCAGAAAAGGCATCAAGGAAGAGAGCCTGCAGGTGCAAAGACCCAGAGGTGGGCACCTGCTCGGTGGGTGGGCATGTGGGTACAGCTCATGGATCATTCCTGATGCTCCAAGTCACATCCCAGGAACAGCTTGGGCTCTGGGCTCCTTCTTCCCATTTCCTGGTCCTCAGACGCTCCATTTCCCAGGGAAGCTAAGTGTCTTAGAATCCAAGTCAGAGACTTAGAACTGGGGAGAAGCTCAGAACTGGAGAGAATGTAAGCAGAGTGCCCCCTCTTTTGTATGTTCCCATGCTCCAAACTGAAGTTCTGGTGCCCTCTCTACAGCATTCATTATTGCATTGGAAACTATCTTGTTTTCCTAATGTTTATGTTTTCCTGATATATATATATTATAATTTTGTATAAATTAATATATATATTTAATTTTTATCATATATGAATTATCTATGCTTATGCTTTGTGCCAAGCTGTGCTGATTCTGTCTTTATATAAAATTTTGACTTTTTGGCTTCTTTTGTTTTGGTTTCTTTATGTTTGCATGAATTTTGACTTCTTAAAGCACTCACATTGAGTATCATCTACCTTGATTCCTGTTGGGGGGTTGCCTCCCTAGGTTTTGACCCTGAGATGAGTGCTCACTTACCTCACCCTAAGTCTGGCCCGGATGCTAAGAGTTTTCTGTGTTGATTCATTTAATCCATGGTACTGTGGAGAAGGCACCAACCCCTGGGGAGGCTCTGGGTGAGGCAGGGAGTAATGGAGCTTGGACACTGGGGAGGCGGGTAGCCTTGCATTTTATGGTGAAGTTGAACGTTGTAACTTTATTGCTGTAACTACCCTGAACTGACTGTGTTACGCTGCCCATCTCTGTCCCTCTCTGAACCCCAGATTCCTCATTTGCACCAAGAGAAGTTTGGCCACAAGCAGTAGTTTCTAACTGTCCCTGGGGATTCTGCTGGGGTTGTCCTTCAGGGGTCACCTTGAGTCCAAGGAAGATGAGGTTAGTACCCCAACTTCACTTCTACCAGAGAAACCCTACCCTTGGCTTTATTTCATAATAATTTTCCACCTGTGATGTTGGGTTTTAAGAAAATGTTCTGCTGGTGATGATGATGGTGGTGGTGATGATATGAAATGGTGGTGGTGATGGTGATGGTGATGTCAACAATTACGGTGGTGGTGATGACGCCAGTCATGATGATGTTGGTGATGATGGTGGTGATGACGGTGATGGCGGTGAGGACGATGTCAGCAGTGATGATGATGGTGATGATCACGGTGATGATGACGATGTCAACAGTGAGAATGATGGTGACGACGGCGGTGATGAGAGTGGTGCTGATGATGTCAGCAGTGATGATGATGGTGATGGTAGCTGAATCACTGAAAGGGAAGGAAGAAAACATCATGCCTTGTGGTTTTTAATAAATAAACTGTTTTGTTGTCAAGCGGGATATGCAGGTGTATCACCACCTCAACAATTACTATTTCAAAATAAAAAATGTGAAAAGGCCCCTGAGAAAGTGGCTAGTAACAGGGATAAACGTAGGTTGTGAATCAGAGTGAATTCAAGAGTCTGGGCAAGGGCCCCAGGCAATAACTCTGGAGGTCTGAGTGGACCAAAAGCAGGGGCTGCGCTGACCAGGAGGTGGGTAGCGTTTCACCTTAGGCTGCCCTTGGCCACCTCTGGATTCCCTCTGGTTAGCACATGGCCTGGCACAGGGAGAGCCAACATCCCTCAGTTAAAGGTCCCCCAGTAAAGTTCTCATGACCAGGGCCCTATGCGTACATGAGAGGGATGGGGTGCTGCAGCTGTCCTGACAGAGGCCACTGAGCGGAGTCTGAGCCAGCGTGCCAGCATGCTGTCCAACTGTAGTTCTGAGAACTGGAAACAGTCCTGGGCAGCTGGCAGGGCATATTTGCAGGGTTTTTAAATATACATGGTCTTAGGGGCAGTGTGGGCAGCAACTCCTGTGCGCTCTGTCCTGGCTTCCTCCCACGGGTCTCAGGGCCAGAGACCTCAGAGCCAAGATGCAGCGGCTGGCAGCTCTTGCAGTGGCAGAAATGTGGGGGAGCTCCCGTGTGCCATCCCTGCTAAGGACCGGCTCTGTTCCCACTGTCTACGCTCACTCTAGTAGCCTCAAATCAGAGAACATTCCTCTAGACTGACTCCAGAAAAGTGTCTGCCTTGCCGAGCTCTGCAAGAGACAGAACCAAAGGGGAAACATAGTGGGAGGGATAAATTAGGAGTTTGGGATTAACATATACACACTGATATATATAAAATAGATAATCAATAAGGACCTACTGTATAGCACAGGGAATACTTAATATTCTGTAATAACCTATATAGGAAAAGAATCTGAAAAAGAATAGACGCACGTATATGTATAACTGAATCACTTTGATGTCCACTTGAAACCAACACATTGTATCAACTATACGCCAATATAGAATAAAAGTTAAAAGGAAAAAAATAGAAGCAAACCAGTGTCCACCGGTCTTACTTCGTACACCTCCCTCTGCATTTGAGTCCAAACAAAACTATTCCTGCTTTGACTACCAGATGGCCCTAATCATCCAGTAAATGAATAGTTCGGTAGAAAGGTCTGCCATTACTTTTCATTTTAATATATGGCTGGACTCTTACTGAGCTTGTGGTTGAAAAATCAAATACAATTTGCTTCTTAAATTGTAACTCCTGAAACTGCTCTTAAATACCATTCATAATGAAATGTGCAAAAATTTCAAAGATTCTAAAATATACAACATACCAGATCAGCATAAAAGAGTATGTGTGTATGTGCATACAAACAGGTACATATATACACACATATACATCTCTCTATATAATGTGTGTATTTATGTATAATATGTGTATATAAATATGTAATACAATACATATAATGTGTATGTACGTATATGCGTGCATACACACACACACACACGTATATAATAGAGAAATGGCTTCTTCAGAGCCATTCCAGACTTTTCAAGGAAAAAAATATTATGCCAGTGTAATGCCAAATACCACTGTTAAAGCACCTTAAAAACATCTTTACCCAAGGTGCAATAAACTCTCACCAAAATACCTAGCTAACCACTCCTTCTTTCTAGCCTGTTGGGACTAGAAAATGCCATTTTTTAGAAAGCATGGATTTGCCCCCAGGATCCAGGTGAGTGCAGAAGAGCCCTTGAGTTTGCGCAGACCCCTTCATCCCCAGGACCCAGCGCTTCCGATGAGGAAAGATGCAGTGCACACCTATGCACGCCTCATCGCTACCTTTAAACTGAGGGGTACCTTTCTTTGTAAAACAAAACCAAGCAGCTACACCTTGGTCCTTTGCAGAAGAACTTGGGCTTTGAGGTCTCCATGTCCAGATGAGATTCCAGAAGCGCAGCCACTGCCTTGGACCTCCTGTCTAGAGGAGGCCAAACAATGCTACGTTGCTTCTTCGGAACATATTATAAGAGACGGAGCCAGGGGCAGGGGTCATGCAGACTTCGGAAGGAACCCGCCTTTTCTGGAAGGTTCTGCCATCACCATGTGCTGGGAGCAGCTGTCCCATGGCGCTTTAGGAAAGGGTACTTCCTCTTGGCGATGCACCCCTGCCCTGGACCTCAGCTGGGGATCAGGTGATGGATGGATTTCAAACTGCAGCATCCCAGCATCCACACCCTGTGTGGAGCCTGAGGGGCACTCCCTGGGCCAGCTCCCCACCTCTGAGCAGGGCAGGGTGGAGGGTGAACCTGGAAGGTGGTGCCATTCTGCAGGGACCGAGAGCCACAGGTCCCCGGGGCCGGGTGAGCTGCTTCTTTCCCATCCCGAGGGCTGGGCCGGGGAGTTGGCCCTGGGCTTTCCCTGCCCTGGGGTAGAGGATGCCCTGGCCCTGCCCTGGCTGGGAGACCGCTGGCCTTGCACCCGCCGCAGGGCATGGGACACATGGAAGGGAACCTGCCCGTGGCCAGGCCCAGGTAAACACGCGGATGTCTTCTGTTTCCCCTTCGTTCCTCATTGGAGAGTTTTGGATGCTCACCAGTGAGACACTTTTGGTCACGCCCAGTAAGAGAGTTTCACTGAGAATACCTGCCCGGCCCATCACGGCACAAGTGGTCTTCTCCCATCTCCCACCTCCCAGTCGGTGGGGCGGCCTCGGATTCCCAGTCTGCCTCTCCAGGAGGGGCTCGTTGTGTATCCGGAGTGTAGATTTGGAGCCCTTGTGTTCTGTCAGTGCAGTCGGTGGGCAGGATGCAATATTAAGGGCTCCCTGCTTAAGAGACAGGCCCGGACCAGGGGAACGAAAGCCTGTCCCTTTCCTACCCTGGCTGCCCTCTCAT